>NC_079326.1:2696603-3946603 GCF_029931775.1 Euleptes europaea | reverse complement strand
GAGTCGTCGCCAATTCATTTCGCTGGCCCGCCGTCGAGCCAGGGAGGGGGGCAACTAAAAGCCCCCGACTAAGGCCGCAGCTCCTACACCGCGGAGACCTGCTCTACCCTCGCAAGACCGTGTGTCTCGGTTTCAGAGGGGAGCCTGTCTCATTTGTGGAACCATAGGCCACTTTGCAGCAGCCTGCCCACTTCGACCGGAACGGTTGGCCCCTTCTCGACAGGATGGACCGCTCCGGAATTGGGGGTGACCTCAGCGCAGAGGCACCATAACCAACCGTAGTGCTGCTCCAAGATGGACCGTGCCATCGGCTCTCCACGTCAGAGATGCACCCCACAAACCTGCACCAGCGAGCCCATCGGGGTTCCGAATTACAAGTGCCCCACTTGGGGACATCTCACTGTCTTCGGATGAAGACAGGGACTGGGACTCCCCTGCCTTGAATCTCAAATCTCCTCTAGATTTGTCAAAAAACGGTCAGGGTCTGCGGTGAGTGGAGCAACACCACGGACCCTCGCAGCTGTTCCTGCAAAACGCAAAGCTCCAGTGAAAGTGAGTGAGATCGAAGATACTGTGTATGTAGACGTAGTGTTACAGCGCCATAAAGGGGGCCCCCAATTACAAGTTAAAGCACTCATAGACTCCGGGTGTGACTGCTCCCTGATCAATGAAACCACTTTCAAAGCGCTCAAAGTCAAGTCAGAGACCCTGCCAGCTCCCATCCAGTTCGCCCAGATGGATGGCAGCGACTTCAAAGGGGGGCCAGTGGATCGTCGCACTCGCGGGTTGGCGATGGGCATTGGCCACCACTGGGAACAAATTGACTTTACCATAGCCCCTATCAGATACAACGTGGTATTGGGAATTAACTGGCTCAAGGGGCTGGAACTATAAGATTCTCCGATCCTGATTGCGATCAACACTGTCTCGAGGTGGCTGTTGTACATCTGTCAGCCTCGGCTTTAAACTGTCCGTGAAACAAGTTCGCTGGGCAGACTTCTTTGCTCAGTTCCGTTTCGCATTAAAACATGTGCCGGGGAAACAAAATGTCCTGGCTGATGCTCTGTCCAGACTTCCCCAATATCCAACCAAGGCTGAACGCCCCACGGAGTCCCTGTTCACTCCTGCTCACAGAGGTTTGCTGCCCACTCTAGCAGTCCAAACCCGATCGCAAACCCGGCTCCTGCCACAGCCTCTGCAGGGGGGGGTGCTTCAAGCCCAACCACGCCAGTCGGCCCGACCGCGCCACCCCCTCACCTCCTTTGCCAGTTCCACCAGCGCCCGATCACTCTGACAGTCCAGCCATCTAACCCCCCTCGGGGACATCCCCTCCTTCCAACACAGAGCCCACACCGCCTGATAGGTTGGAGGTCACAGACTCTTTTTTGGCCTCACTTCATTCCGCTTGCCAAGCCGAACTCTTTGCGCAAACCCTCCCCTCCGCTCTGACTGAATGTAGCGGTTTTTGGTACAAAGACTCTAAGCTGTATGTGCCTAAAGAACTACGGAGGGAAGTCCTACAGCTAGTCCATGGAGCCAAGACCACGGGACCCTTTGGGTTTCTAAAAACATTGCATTTGTTACAGAGGCAGTTTTGGTGGGCGGGCATGCGAACTGACGTGGATTCGTTCATTTGCAGTTGCCCAGTCTGCCCTACGGTCAAAAGGGCCCAAGGAAAACCTCCCGGAATTTTTGCAACCGTTAGAAACCCCCACTAGACCTTGGGAAGTTATTGATATGGATTTTATGACTGACCTCCCCCTCAGCGAAGGAAAAACTGTACTTTGGGAAATCACAGACCTGTTCTCTAAACAGGTGCATCTCATCCCTTGCGCAGGTATCCCATCCGCCCCAAAACTGGTCCGTCTCTTTGTGTCACATATCTTCCATCTACATTCCTTTCCGCGCAAGGTGATAAGCGACCGCGGAAGTAACTACGTGGCTTGGTTTTGGAAAGCTTTCTTAAAATTAGTGGGGGTGGAACAAGGTCTCTTAAGTGCTTTCCACCCCCAAACCGATGGCCAGACAGAACGAGTAACTGCTGTACTAGAATGCTATTTACGCTGTTATGTTAACTATCATCAGGATGATTGGGTTGAATTGTTACCCTTTGCTGAATATGCGTACAATAATGCCGTGCATCAATCCACTGGATTTAGCCCCTTTCGAGCCGTTTATGGGCAAGACTTTGGTCCCATAAGCCATAACGATGTCTCCAGGGTGGAGGGGGGTGAAAGTGTTGCTGACTGGGTGCACACTTTTCAGACAACCTGGCCTTGGCTGATACGAAATCTGGAACGAGCTAAACGTAAATACAAAGATCAAGCTGATAAACATCGCTCACCAAGCAGGGACTACTCAGTGGGGGACATGGTTTATTTGTCCACCAAAAATCTACGGTCCAACCGCCCATGTAACAAACTCAGTGCCAAGTACGTGGGTCCCTTCCACATTGCTCGTATCATTAACCCAGTGACTGTAGAACTTTCACTCCCAAAATCGCTCAGGCGAATCCATCCTGTCTTTCATGTCAGTTTGCTAAAACCACATGTGCCTTCTCCCGAGTGGGACTGGGACAATACTGCGTCATCGGCATAGAGCAGAATATGAATATGCCTGTCCCCTAGTTTAGGTGGATGTAAATCCGGTGCGTTCAAGGAACTATGTTATTTATATAATAGGCAAATAGCAGGGGGGGTGAGTAAATAGCCCTGCCTAACTCCTCTATAGGTGTTTATGGGGATGGTAAGATGTCCTCTTCTATTGCACCTGACTCTCAGTGCTGTCCGTTCATGTAGGGCTCGCAGTAGCAACAGGAGCCTTTTATCTACATTCGAGGCTTCGAGCTTGTCCCAGAGTAAAGGTCTGGAAATCGAATCAAATGCTGCCCTAAAATCAATGAATGCCGCATATAAAGAGGGTTGTCCCTTATTAGAATATTTCTCTGCTAGATGTTGCAGGACAAGGCAGTGCTCTATCATTGCTCTCCCTTCCCTAAAGCCTGCCTGCTCTATTACCAAAATATCCTCTTGATTGAGCCAAAGGGTCTGTAATATTTTGTTGGATGTTTCATACAATGTAACTTTTATTTATTCTGAAAGCAATAAAAAGAATTTAACGGATTCGATTAGATTGCCTCATTGCTTTGGTGTGACTAATTTTAACAAAGAACCATACCTTTTAGTGAGGTATAAATCCTATAGATTTAATCACTGTAAACAGTAAATGAGCTTCTTCAGTATCACTTTTTAATGTTTCCACAATGTAAAAACATTCCTCCAAATAGAACCTAGCAAAGCAAGAGGGAAGGTTTTAACCAAGCCATTGCCTGTTGTGATGGTTAGTGTTGACAAGGTAGTGTGGAATGGCACCACTGACCCAGGAGTGCTGCTCAGTTCAGACCTCTAAGGCATCTAGGTGCTCAGTGACCATTCTGACTCTCTGTCTGATGATGTGCCACTCTCCTGGTCTCTCTCTCTCTCTCTCTCTCTCTCTTTCTCTCTTATGCTTTGGTACGCTGCCATAAACCCATTGTTTGAGAAATTACCCATTCAGAGGGCCTGAGTGTGTGTGTGTGTGTTAAGTGCCATCAACTCGCTTCTGACTCATGGTGAACCTATGAATCGACGTCCTCCAAAATGTCCTATCCTTAATTGCCTTGCTCAGATCTTGCAAATTGAGGGTCGTGGCTTCTTTTACAGAGTCAATTCATCTCTTGCTGGGTCTTCCTCTTTTCCTGCTGCCTTCGACTTTCCTTAACATGATTGTCTTTTCCAGTGACTCTTGTCTTCTCATAATGTGACCAAAGTATGATAGCCTCAGTTTAGTCATTTTAGCTTCTAAGGTCAGTTCAGGCTTGATTTGATCTACAACCTACTGATTTGTTTTTTGGCAGTCCACGGTATCTGTAACACTCTCCTCCAACACCACATTTCAAGGGAATCTACTTTCTTCCTATCAGCTTTCTTCATTGTCCAGCTTTCAAACTCATACATAGTAATAGGGAATACTATGGCAAGAATTAACTTGATATTGGTTTTCAGTGACACATCCTTACACTTAAGAATCATTTCTAGCTCCTTCATGGCTGCCCTTCCCAGTCTCAATCTCCTTCTGATTTCTTGGCTGCAGTCTCCCTTTTAGTTGATGATGGAACCAAGAAATAGAAAGTCTCGAACAATTTAAATTTCCTCCTTGTCAACCTTAAAGTTGAGTAATTCTCCTGTAGTCATTACTTTTGTCTTCTGGATGTTCAGCTGTAGTCCTGCTTTGGAGCTTTCTCCTTTAACTTTCAGCAGTAGTCATTTCAAGACTTCACTCTTTTCTTCCAATAATGTAGTATCATTGGCATCTCTCAAACTGGTAATGTTTCTCCTCCCAAATTTCACTCCATCTTCATCTAAATCTAATCCAGCCTGTACTCCCAGCTTTTCTCTCCCCATTGTTGTGCTCTCACTTCCCAGTGACTGATTACCATGGGGGCAGCTTACCACACTTGCACACTCCTGGGGAAAATAGTGATTTAGCAACTGACCACCTCCCTTTCCTGCCACCACTTTTGGAAAATGGGTTCAAATGATGCAGGTCTGTGTGGTACAGAAAACAACTACCAATATTTAAAATAGTAAAGAGAAAAATTATTAAACATAAAAAGTCCACACACATACTCTCTGCAAAGCAATGGATTGAGCAATGAATACAAAAGAAAGGTGTAGACACACAATTCCGTCCCTCACTCTATACGTGTTCTAGCTGATCTTGTTCCACTGTCCCCAATATTCATTTTCCATTGCCACTCCAAGCAGCAGTGGAAGAAAACTTTTAAAAAGTGGTTGTCGGGTTGACCTAAGGTTGCCGGTTCTGGATTGGGAAGGTCCTGGAGATTTTGTGGTCAGAACCTGGATAGGGCATAGCTGGGGAAGTGGATGGACATCAGCAGGGATGTGATGATATGGAGTCCATCTTCCAAAGCTTCCATTTTCTCCAGGGGAACTGTAGTCTGGAGAACAGTTCTAGGAGAACTCCAGGTCCCACCTGGACATTGGCACTTGTAATATTTACTGAGAAGTAATTCTTACTGAATTCAATGAGTCTCACAGGTAAGTATAAATAGTCGAAGTCTTAAGCACAGTAAAAATTTAAAAAGCCAAGTTTAATTTAAAAGGTCCTCAAAGGCCAAAATTGAATTTATAAGGCAAATTATTGAGGTTTTGGGTCATAGGAGTTCTTGGCCAACTTTGTTTTGGCTTTCTCATGTCATACATTTTCATGAAAAATTTAGCACTGGAGTACAAGGCAGTATATGATTTTCTCTTTAAACATGGTGTTAAAATGAAAGATGCAAACTCAAGTCAGGATGAGGCACCAGGACGCAGAGGGAGAATCAGGCAGCAGAGTTGAAGCCAAGCTTTGCCACCAAACTTTCTCAAACCTCTGTGAGGAATGGCCTGGTCTGGGAACCAGACCTGCTTTTATAGTCACAGCACAACATTGCTTTTATCATCTTTGGCCAAGCACAGAAAGTTAAAATAATTCCAGCCAAAAAACATCTTCTGTTCTTCCTTACTTGGGTTCCTACTGGCCACTGAGAATTACTGCTCCTCCCCCTCTGAAGGTTGTCCTCTGTTGCAATCCAGGTAGCTTGCACCAGCTGGCTTTGCAGCAATGCAAAATGCATTGCTGCCATTGGCCACTTGGGAAGCTCCAGTGAGCCTTCCTATTGGCCACTCCAAGATGCCTGCTCCCTCCCTCCTGCTGCCTTGGAAACCAGCCAGGGGGCAGGATTACGAAGAAAGGAGATAGCCACAAGATGGAGACTCCGCAGGCAGCAAATAGCCGAAACCCAAAAAGCTGAATATGTATTCGGCTTTTTTCGCTAATCGCGTATTCCGCTTTGGGCAGACCCCCAGGTTTTGGCATTCAGTAAAACCAAAACCCGAATATTGTTGGTTCTATTCCCCAGAGAAATGCACAAGTATGGAGATTTACTTAAATCTCTCTTCCCATTCTTACTACTGAACTACCCCACACCAGTGGCAGTAATCCCTTCATACTACCCTGTATCTGCAATGGCTCCTTCCCAGAGACTAATCCTTTGTGACCCGAGAAAGGGCCCTTTTCCTCCCAATCTCAATCCTGTCACACCTGTTTCACTAGGTTAGGCCAAACTGAACCTTCAGGTTCTCAGTGTCATTCACAGCTTCTTCTCACGCAGGTTGCCAATCTTTAAATCCTTTCTTTCTCTCAGAACTCAGAGAGTGAGCTTCTTGCCTCTGCCCACTGCTTGTCTCTCAGCTTCTGCTGAAGATTAATCCTTCGGCTGTCACAGCAGACAACAGCAATGTACGATCTCCTGCTGTGGTGAGAGACCTCCTAGTAATCCTGCATGTTGCATGTTCGTGCCTCAAAAGCATACAGGAGACAAATTGGGGGAAATGGGGCAGATGTGATACAGTCGGCATGCAACCTCACTTCTGATAAAAATTGGAAATGATGCCATGATGTGGGGGGCATGATTCTAGGATTTGCCAAACCATAGTTTTAAGAACATAAGAAGAGCCCTGCTAGATCAGATCAATGGTCCATCTAGTCCAGCATCCTCACACAGTGGCCAGCCAGTTCCTCTGGAGGTCCGACAGCAGGGCATAGAGGCTGAGGCCTTCCCCTGATGTTGCCTCTTGGCACTGGGATTCAGAGGCTGACTGCCTCTGAATGTGGAGATTCCCTTTAGTCACGATGGCTAGCAGCCACTGATAGATCCATCCTCCATGACTCTGTCTAATCTTTCTTTAAAGCTGTCCATGCCTGTGGCCATCTCTAAATCCTCTGGCAGCAAAGTCCACATTTTAATCACTCACTGTGATTAAAGTTTCTGATTAAGTTTCTGGTGATTTTGGTGAGTCCTAGAGTGTTCCACCAAACATGATGCTCCATCCAGTTTTTGCCGAAGTGACATTGCACACTAGCATGATGACAGAGCACCTGTCCCTACAACCCAAATTCTCCCAGGGGTGCCAGACACCCCTCTTAGGCTTTTGGTTTCAGGTTTTCCCCTGCTGTTTGTTCTGTTTGAACCTGCAGCAAATGTTTGTTACTACCAACTCCCTGACTAGCATCTTGGTGTGTTCCTCATGTGCTGTTATAGATTTCTTAAAAAAAAAAAAACCATCTCCTTGAGGTTATAGGGAGGTTTGCTTGTATGTTACCAGAGTAACCAGGGAAGCAACCTCCTAAGACTGCTGTGTGCGTCTTCAGCCACATTAATAACCTTCAGCCACAATGATATAACCAGAGCCTGTGAAAGAAATGGCCTCCTCTTAACGAGGAAAACTCCTGCACCCTTGCAGCTGTTAATGTCATAAAGGGGCAATTTTATGGCTGTCAGAAATAAATAATTAAATATTTAAAAGCTTCCATTTTAACATGAAGCCAGCAAGATTTGTAAGAATCGGAGGCTGCCAATTATTTTAGCAGTTCCAACCTATTACTCTAATGCACATCCTCCTCCCTGTCCCACAGAGGGAGGAAAAAGAACATTTCTGATTAGCTCTTCAGAAAGGAAAGGAACCACATTAGGGGCTTTTATATAGAGTTGCACTATTAAATTGTCCTGAGAAAACAACAAATCATTGCCTGCAGATGAAAGATGGAACAGGTGCAGCTTGACTTTACACAGCAGCAGGAGCAACACAACAGCCTCTGGTTACAACTACTGTTCAACAGGGAAGGGGTGTGTGAAAAGACTGTCTTCCTGTTACTGAATGTTGAGGAATGTGAGAGTGTCCAAGCATGGTGCTGCTACTTCTTTTAGATAAAGCATTCTGGGAACTGTAGTTGCTTAAGATGGATTCAGAATTCAAAAGGTATCAACAGCCCATTGTAAGCAGCATTACCCATTTGGTTCCATATTCCTGGCCACTTTCTCAACTTTTTATGAGTTTTGTAAAACCATGATACCGCATGAGAATGTTCCTGGAATTGCTGCCCCTGAGATGTTCATTTATTTATTTTTTAGGTATGTTGGCTCACATATTAATGTTCAGCAGCTGAGGATGTCATATCATGAAATTACCATGGGATCTCTTGGATACATCTTGCATAGCAAATTATTATTTATCATTTTCAAAATTGCTGTCATGCACTCATCGGCCAATAGGGCTGTTGATTCGGTTCGGGCCGAACCAAAAAACAGCCGAATTTCCCTCGATTCGGCTGTTTTTCGGTTTGGACGAACCGAACTCAAAAAAGGCGGGAAACGGGGGAGCCGAATTTGCCGAATTCGAGGGTTCAGTGAATAAATTTGGCAGATTCGGGGGGGGGCCGCACCTTCACGGGGCTTCCATGAAGGCGTGGGGAGGGGGCCCTTTAAACAGGGAGTCCCGGCAGGGCTAGGGGGGGTTTGGAAACCCTCTGAGCTCTCTGCGCAGAGGGGCTTGACAACCCCCCGCCAGCCCTGCCGGGAGTCCCGGCAGGGCTGGGGGGTCTGGAAACCCTCTGCACTGCCCGTGCAGACAGCGCAGAGGGGCTTGCAAGCCCCCCGCCAGCTTTGCCGGGAGTCCCGGCAGGGCTGGGGGTGTCTGGAAACCCTCTGCGCTGCCTGTGCAGACAGCGTAGAGGGACTTGCTAGCCCCCCGCCAGCCCTGCCTGGAGTCCCGGCAGGGCTGGCAGGGGGGTCTGGAAACCCTCTGCGCTGCCCGCACAGACAGCGCACAGGGGCTTGCCAGCCCCCCGCCAGCCTTGCCGGGAGTCCCGGCAGGGCTGGGGGGGGTCTGGAAACCCTCTGCGCTGCCCATGCAGACAGCGCAGAGGGGCTTGCCAGCCCCCCGCCAGCCTTGCCGGGAGTCCTGGCGGGGCTGGGGAGGGTCTGGAAACTCTCTGCGCTGTCCATGCAGACAGCGCAGAGGGGCTTGGCAGCCCCCCGCCAACCTTTCTGGGAGTCCCGGGAAGGCTGGGGGGGTGTCTTTAAACCCTCTGCGCTGCCTGCGCAGACAGCGCAGAGGGGCTGGTTGGGGGGCCCTTTAAACAGATCTGCGCCGGAGGCGCAGATCTGTTTAAAGGGCCCCCACGCGCCTTCAGGGAATCCCCCTGAAGTCGCACAGGGGGCCGAATTTTCCCCCGAACTCCGGATCCCCCCCGAATTTCAGGGATCCGAAGCGGGGGAGTTCGGACTTCGGCATGGCCCGAATAAAAACGGGCTGAATTTTGCCGAAGCCGAACTATACTGAATTTTTTTTCCAACAGCCCTATCGGCCAATACTGGTTCCAGAGGGGGCTGTGGGGAGCACAAAGAACAGAGAAATTTTGATCCTCTGAAGCCAGAAGTAGATATGTTTACATCAGAAGTGATGTGACACCTGCCCGATAGGAAAGCAAACAACCCAATCAGTATAGGAAAGCAGAGATACACATGCATCAGCCTAAAACAAGCAAAATAAATAAATACATCCAAATATAAACTCAACAAAAGTCCTAGGAAAACAAAACAGGGTTGGTTCACATGCTATAAACTCCTCATTGTTACCATGAGGACTATAGTATTATTCAGACGTGCTGTCAGTTCCCTGCTGAGAAGTTAAATCCCAGGTGCACATGGGCTGAATTCAGATTGGGACTGTGGTGTACATGGAGAAAGGGCTTCAGCCTCCCCACCCCCACACACTGTTTCCCCAACTTGAAATGGCATTAGGGAACCATTGTTCACCCTGTTTGTAAACCTATTGTATACCAATGCCGATTATAAATTTCTATGGTGAGGGAAATGATCATGCTCTGTGGCCATTTGAGGTTGGAAAAACAGTGTGGGAGAGAGGCTGAAGCCCCTTCCCTCTGAGTGCCATGGCCCCAATCCTAATCAGACCTATGAACAAAGCAACCCCCAGTACACATCTGATACAATCACCTCTGGCAGCCACAATGACTTCATAAGATGTGAATCAACCATGAGTTTTTAACCTAGTGTCAAATAGATGAGTTGCCACAACCCAAAAGGTCCTGTCTCCTGTCGCTGCTCATATTGCCTCTGATAACAGAGGGAGACTGAGTGGGGCCTGAGATAAGAGACTATAACTGATGAGCAGGTGTGTAAGTGGCCTTTTAGGAACCCTAATCCCAACCCATGAAGGCTTTAAAACTAAAAACCAGCACTTTGACTTGAATTTGGAAGCAAAAAAGCAGCAAATGGTGCTACTCAGCCAGCTAGAGCCAGATCTACTGGAGCCCCCATTACCCTTTAGAGAGCCAGTGTGGTGTAGTGGTTAAGAGCACTGGACTCTAATCTGGAGAACCAGGTTTGATTCCACATTCCTCCTTATGCACCCTGCTGGGTGACCTTGGGTCAGTCACAGTTCTCTCAGAACTCTCTCAGTCCCACCTACCTCACAAGGTGTCTGTTGGGAGTAGAGGAAGGGAATGAGATTGTAACCTGCTTTGAGACACCTTAAGGTAGAGAAAAGTGGCATATAAAAACCTACACTTCTCCTAGGCCAGCTGATCCAGAAGAACACGGTAGTTTGAAGACTACTGGGAGATCCAAGAGAACCAGCACATATATCATTCAGCTTCATGTGCCACAATATTTTGACAACCAGTGGAAAAGAAACTTTGTTGATACAGGAAGCCTCAAGTTTGGATCAAAGAGAGTATCTTTATTGTCTTTATTGAGTGTGCAAAAAAATTAGGTAAATTTTGGGTTTGGGTTTATTGGGGCCAATTTTTTTTTTTGTAAACCTAAAATAAGCCAAATTCCCATACCCATACCAGTAAATATGGGAATTAATCTTATTTTCGGGTTCCCCCCCCCCAAAAAAAATTGGCCATTCGACTCCATAGGGACTTTTTGCAGTTCCTGGGGGGCATTTTTGCAGGTAGAGCCCTCAAATTTGCAGCATAGCTACAAGGGACTCTCCTTGCCTGAACCCCCAAATTTGGTGAAGATTGGGTCTGGGGGTCTAGAGTTATGGGGTCTGGAAGGGGTCACTACTTCACTATTCTCAATGGAGGAGGATGGGGTGACCCCTTCCAGACCCCATAACTCCGGTCCCCCAGACCCAATCTTTACCAAACTTGGGTGTTCAGGCAAGGAGAGTCCCTTGTAGCTGCACTGCAACTTTGGGGGCTCTACCTCAAAAATGCTACCCCAGCAACTTCACAAAGCCTGGAGAAAGTCAAACCCGGAGAAGTCGAATAATTACCCGCTTTTTTCAAGGATTTTGGATTCGGCTTTTGCTGTCTCCCCAGGCTTTGCCATTCGGTAAACCCAAACCCAAAATTTTTTCAGGAGGTTTTGGTTCAAGTTTATCAATATTCACAGCCCTATTCTACAGCTCCTGCCATGTGTCAATATGCTCTCCACCCATACATGACCTGAGCCTGATCTGAAAGGAATAAGCTAGATAGTCAAGGAATGGCAAGAGAGATCTTCATAGCTGGTCCCAAGCCATTTAGCCAGCTATGAAGTCTTGTGTAAACTGGATAACCTGATAAAATATTCTTTTTTTCAACCACTCCAGATCCACTTCTTTCATGAAACAGGATGCAAATTGGCATACAGTAACAATTAAAAGCAGAAAATCACAATAAGCAAACCACATCACAAGGAAGAATAACCCAAAAATAGAATGACAGCCCAGTTATCAGCCCTCAAATGTTCTCCTGAATACTTCCATATTATAGAGCTTCCTAGTCCCGAGACCGGGCCATTGCAGATCTTACTTGCTTAAGGAATGGATGGACAGGAGAAACTGTAGGGATGATCCAAGTTGCCCCAAAGTTCATATCAGGAAAGGCAGTCCTTCAAGTATGTGGGTCCATACCTTATGGATGTATGAAATCCCACTGGGGTTTTTAGTGAAAACTGTGATATTATGTGGCCAAAGTATTTCCTCGAGAAGATAATTTCTCTGAGCACACTTGATTAAGACAATAAAATGCTCATGGCCCAGTCTTGACAGGCATGACAATAATAGTTTACAATGCACAACTTGCCTGTTCAACTGATATACAACTTATCTATACACGTGTACAGCATAGTGAAGATGCAAAGTGAACACTACATCATCCAGATACAGGGAAATTTGAGGAGTCATTTTCAATCATAATAAAGCTGGCCCTGAAGGCAAATGTTTGGTGCGTGTGTGTGTCTCAGGGGACTGGCTACACTTTGAATATTCCAGCCGAGATATTGGTAGGGTTGCCAGCTCTGGGTTGGAGAGTACCTGAGGATTTTGGGGGTGGAGCCTGAGGAGGATGTGGTTTGGGGAGGGAAGGGACTTCAATAGGGTATAATGCCAAACAGTTCACTTTTCAAAGCAGCCATTTTCTCCAGGTGAACTGATCTCTGTCGCTTGGAGATCGGTTGTAATAGTGAGAGACCTCCAGCCATCACCTGGAGGCTGGCAACCCTAGATACTGGGCATCCCATGTATTTCTTCAGTATTCTCAGCTACTGGGAACAGGCATGAACTTTATCACATAGGCAAGGGAACAGACAGGACACAATGAAGCTAAAAAAATCAGGTTAGCATGATTTTGAAGGGTCAGACAAAGCCCAAAGCCACATTTAGGGCTAGTGTTTTATTGTCTTGTAGCTCTTGCTGTAAAATAATCTCAAAATTAGGTCCAGCTGTTGGCATATTTAATCCATTTGGTCTGCTTTGTATCTGAGAGAAAGGAAGGAAATAACCACTTTTAAATACCATTCCCCATATAAACACCCTGTATGTGTTCTCTTTTCTACCCATTACTTCAGGGGTATCATGCAACCAAGGCTAAAGTTTTCCCACTGGCCAGCTGTAATTTTTTAATGCTTCCTGCAGGGCTATCCACTTAAAAAGCAACATGGAAACATGATGCTTGAAATGCTAGACATTCTTGTCTTCAAGGTTATGGGAAGGAGCAATCAGGTGATGTCATCATCATGCCACTGAGTCATGACATCACACTGGCAAGGTACAGGCATCAGTAAGGTTGTGTGGTAACTAGAAAAATCTGGCTTTATCTCACTGAGTTAGGAAGATTGCATTTCCAGAATCTCAGCTTTTATATATTGAAAAAAGAGATAAAGAGTGAGAAGCCTATGTAGCTGCTGAGAAAACTTTGAAAATAAACTGGTAGTGATTTATTCAGATTTATAGGTATTTATAGCTTGCCTTATTCCCAAGGCATATTTGCATGTCTTTTATTTTCCAGCCACAATATTGGTCATCCTGTGTACTTCTGGAGCATTCTCAGTAACCAGGAACAGACACAGAGTTTATTACATATACATCTTAAGGGAGCAGACCTGATACAACGAGGCTAAAAAGTTCTGACTAGAAAGATTTCAAAGGGCAAACATAACCCCAAGTCACATTTATGGTAAGTTTAGCAACTGTAACTATAGATTTTTAAAAACTGAAAAACTCAGCCTAGAATCTCTGAATAACATCTAGAATATGGTGAATATTGCTTGCCTACAATGAACCCAGGGCTTTTTGACCTACTCCTGATTTTCTTGGCAGTCAATCCACTAGCGTTGAAATCAGTTTGGGCATGGGATCTTCCACATGTCAGCCCTCCTTCTGCATTTTCACAGTTGTGGAATCAGTTTATTTTCTTCTGCACGTGCCATAAATGATCAGGATTTTGGAGGGAGGGTGCAGAGTCATCAGCACCTGCCCACCTTTTTATTTTTTGCACAGGCTTACATTGATATAATGGCTGGATTTGTTTATTGTTGTTACAGCCAATGGCCAGCATAGAATTACTAAACAGTGAAGGATGGATGAATTTTAAGAAAGATAAAAAATGAACACACACTTAGGGACAAAGAGAAAGAACAAGGGGTTCCATTGACACATGCAAGGCTCCTGGAGGGGGAAAGACATTCCCAGGGTGGGGGGCTGCAGCTGGTTATTGGGGAGGGTTGATATGAGTCCCCCCCCCCACCCAAGCCTGCCTGTCTTTGCACGGGGAAGCCTAAAAGGGGAGCAGCTCTGCCACCCCTCTGTTTATAAAGCATATGTGAAATGTTATGTCCCTTTCAAATTGCACCACTTTTTTTTGGTGCTGGAAGTGGCTGCTACCCCCCCACACACACACACATACACACACTGTTTTGCATTTTTTTAACACAATCATTATATCAATGTACCATTGTAATGATAGGTTTATCAGGTTCTCTGAATTCCCAGATTTCGATTTTTAAAAGTTAGTGTCTAGCTCCTTCTGTTGCAGAGATATAAAGAAAAAGGTGTATCTCTTCATGAGCCCTGTGGTGCAGTCCAAGTACTGCAGTCCAAGCTCTGCTCACGACCTGAGTTCGTTCCCAACGGAAGTTGGTTTCAGGTAGCCAGCTAAGGTTGACTCAGCCTTCCATCCTTCCGAGGTCGGTAAAATGAGTACCCAGCTTGCTGGGGGTAAAGAGAAGACAACTGGGGAAGCCACTGGCAAACTACCCCATAAACAAAAAGTCTGCCTAGGAAACATCGGGATTTGATGTCACCCCATGGGTAAGGAATGACCCGGTGCTTGCAGAGGGGACCTTTACCTTTTACTGCATGAAAAAGGGCTAGAGAGTTACTTTTTTAAAAAAATCTAAAGGCACAAAAACATGTGCAGAAATCAGGGGATAAACCAAAGCAGTATGGGGTCAGAATCAGTGGGAAAAACCCCATATGATTTGATCTAATCTGGGGGACAGGGATATGGAAGGGCCCCATCAGCATGACAGAGTTAATCACTTCTGGGGGGAAATCCAGAAGTGACATCCTGCCTCTTTAGAGAGGCAGGATGTCACTTCTGGGTTTTTCTTGGAAGTAACATAACACCATTACACCACTGTAATGTTTATTTTTCTCCTACCAGCCACTGGAGCAGTGGCAGGCAATAAGAGCTGGGGGTCAGGAAATCTCCATCCCCCAGTAGGTACCTGGAAACCTTATTTGGATACTTTGGAGCATTTTCTCAGATAGAAGGATTTCCACCTACAGTGTGACTTTCTTGCCTCTCTCCCCCACCCCCGATAATTTCAAATGTCACCCAAATCCTGTTCATGGGGGAGGAGGGGAGCAGGTTGGAAGAGGAGGATGGTGAGGTAAGAAGGTTGCAATCCAGGGGTAGAAATCTTTCCATCTGTGGAAACACTCTGATGGAGCCAAGCCTATATGTGCAAGTTGGTTGAGCAAGGGCCTTGGCTGCAGTTGCCTCACCAATAGGGTTGCCAGATCCAGGATGGGAACCTCTTGGAGATTTGGGGATGAAGCCTGGGGTACGATGCCTTGAAGTACATCCTCCAAATAATCCATTTTCTCCAGGGGAACTGATCTCTGTACTCTGGAGATGAGTTGTAATTCCGTGGGATCCCCAGGTCTCACCTGGAAGGTGGCCTCCCTACTCAACAGTGGGAGCATTCTGGATGACCAACCCCTCGGGTGAGGTGGTGAGAGGGGTGGAGGTGTCCCTCAATCTGGGGCAGGCCTCAGGAGCCAGAAAATTTGGTGGTAGTGTCAGGCAGGCCAGCATGGGAACTGGGGCTGGTAAGTCCAGGGCTGGACACTTGAGGACAGGATAGAAACCAAGATTTTAAACTGTTCTGAGTTGTGTTTCCTCACAAGGGAATTAATTCCCAGATTACCTGGTGCCATGGAAAGATAAGAAAGGAAATTAAGAAGTAGTGGGAGGTCTGAACCAACAAATCTAGAGCCATGCCGGAGCAGATCTTGTGCTGTAGGTACATGCTGCAATTATCAGGCTATGAGTGTCTGATAGAGAAGTATAAAAACACTGAATGAGAGGCACAAAGGGATGATCAAGAAACAACAAACAAGAGGGACACTAAAAAGAAGTTTGCTTGATTAGTTGGTATTTAATGGGAAGATGCTGGAGCTAGGGTTGCCAGGTCCCCCCTCCTGACCAGCGGAACTAGGGCAGCTGCATGTGCATGTGGGCATGTACACGCGATGACAGCATTTCCGGATTTACTTCTGGAAGTGCCGCATCGCTGCAGCTGATTTAACACTCAAACCCCCAAAAGCAGCTGCGGCTGTGGAGTGGCTAGGTGGATTGGTGGGCAATTGCCCTCCAATACCACCCACCTGGCAACCCTAGATGGAGCAGCAAAAAACCCCAAAAAACCCTCAGTTCTAAATCCAACATATATTTACATGTTTAAAATATTTTCCCTTTTGTGTTTCTATAGGAATCTTACTGCTAGTTTTTTAAATTGCTTTATTACATGACTGCATAAGAAATAGAAAAAAAGAAGAGGAAGCAATATAATACCATTAAGAAGAAGACATTTATATCACTGTCATTTATATCACATATGTTATTATTAGTTACTTGCACCAAAAAAGTGAACATTTTTCTTGATTTATTGTGATGAGATTGTCCTGGGGAAATTATCACTTTCAATCTTTTCATTTATTTATTCACAAATATATGTTGAGGTTTAAATTCTGTCACAATACAGTAGCATATGGGGCAGGTGTCAGCATACCCTGAGGAGGGGGCAGTAGCTGAGGCCCAGAGCTTCCGATGGGAGCCCACTGCCACCACCTCCCTGACCATACCACTGCCCTTACCTGCCACTGTTTGTTTGCCCTTCTCCATCCAGCTGGTGCTCTACCACTGACACTTCAGGCTGCATGTGCTGCCCAGAGTCACTGGGGAAGGACACATGGGTAGTGTATGGTGGTGGCACTCCAAGCAGCATGCCCCACCTAGTGCCAGAGGAGAAAGAGTGTGTGGGCAGTGTGAGTGGCTTTGAGTGTGGGTGGTAGGAGGATAGGGTTGCCAGGTCCCTCTTCGCCACTGGCAGGAGGTTTTTGGGGCAGAGCCTGAGGAGGGCAGGGTTTGGGGAGGGGAGGGACTTCAATGCCATAGAGTCCAATTGCCAAAGCAGCCATTTTCTGCAGGTGAACTGATCTCTATCTGCTGGAGATGAGTTGTAATAGAAGGAGATCTCCAGCTAGAACCTGGAGGTTGGCAACCCTATAGGAGGATGTTCAGGTAGATGGGGAGCATGAGGATTGGTTGATGGGGAGGTGCAAATGGGAGGCTCTCATGGAGGGAGCCCACTGGGCGCTCTCTGCACAAGGCCCCCCCACCCAGAACTGGCCCAAGTCATCTATGATACCTTTCATTTATTAAGGAGTTAAAATTGAGCAAGGGCCCATGGTGCAAAGTGGCAAACTGCAGTACTGTAGTCAAAGCTCTGCTCACAAACCGAGTTCAATCCTGACAGAAGTTGGATTCAGGTAGCCGGCTCAAGGGAGACTACCTTTATCTTTTTTACCTTTAAAACTGTGAGTAACCCAGACATCTTTGTCAGCATGGATTACAAAATCAAAAGAGGAAGAAACACTCCCAATGTGAGCAAGCATTTGGGGTGCAGATGTTTCCAGGCTTGAATCCGGTTGACCCATTTTAGCACAACCTGCTATTTCTGTCATAACACTAGTGGTAAATATGGCATTGAAGAAATTGAATTAAATAAACAAATTAGCAGTGCTAAAGTCCTGAGAGCACTTTCTTGTGCTAAGCAGATCACAACTAGAGATGACCTTGTCAGTGTATGGGGAGGCTACAGGGAGAGATTTCTTTTCAGGTCCTAGTAAACAGATATGGTATCTCACTGTCCTCTCATTCAAAAACCAAAAGCAGAGCTTTGTTCTTGAAGCTTGGTTTAGTTGGTGATTGTTAGCATTGCCAACTCCGTGCGGGGAAATTCCTGGAGATTTGGGGGTGGAACCCGAGGATGGCAGAGTTTGGGGAGGGGAGGGACTTCAGCAGGTTATAATGCCATAGAGTCAACCCTCAAAAGAGGCCATTTTCTCCAGGGAAACTAATCTCTGTAGTCTGGAGATCAGTAGTAATTCTGGAAGATCTCCAGGCCCCAACTAGAGGCTAGCAAAAACTATCAGCATGTGGGCTCACTTTCAATTTCAGATTATAAATTATAAAGATTGTTAAAACACAATTTGGTTCAATCAATGATATATTCAAGCTTTTTTCAATCACTAATGTATTATAAACAACAACAACAAACCGTGCATATATAGTGTTAACTCACACCATGTTCATTATATACAAGTGAAAATACAAGCGAAAATACAAATGCAAAATCCCAAAAGTTCACAGAGGCACCCTCCAAATTGCTAATCAAGAAAGGAATTAAGAAAAAGTTAGTTTGGTCACTGCCAAACTGCTAGAACAAAACAAAACAAAACAAATTATGCGGCCGAGATCCTGTCGAAAAAGTTCAGGAGGAGCAGGAGCACGGAGGTGCCCCTAGCACCGCGATAAGAGCAGTCGTACTCATAAAAAATCATAAATTTTTAAAGGAAGACCAACTAGCTGAAGAAGCATCGAAACGCCGACCAACCTAGAGGTGGCGTCAGATTGGACTTCACGTGTCTTCATTCCTTCTGACATTACACAGTTTTCTGTTCCGTGGGGGATTCCCACCTCCCGTGCATGTTTCCCGGCCTCCGGGAGACTCTCGTTCCCAGCATGTATCTCCCGCCTGGAGGATTATGCAGAGAGTGTGTGTGAACTGTAGGTGTTCCTGCCCTGCAGCTTTGCCGCTTCATGAGTACAACTGCTCTACCTCCCCCACACACCCGTGACCCCTACTTCATGCCCAGAAGATGGCCAAGATGCCCTCCCTCTCATGAACTGCCTAAGGTCATAGAATCAGCATTGCTGAGATGGCCATCTACCCTCTGCTTAAAAACCTCCAGGGATGGAGAGCTTACCACCTCCCAAGGAAGCCTGTTCCACTGAGGAACTGCTCCAAATGTTAGAAAATTCTTCCTAATGTCTAGATGGAACCTCTTTTAATTTAATTTCAACCCTCTGGTTCTGGTCCGACCTTCTGGAGCAACAGAAAACAACTCGGCACCATCCTCTATATGTCAGCCCTTCAAGTACTTGAAGATGGTTATCATATCCCCTCTCAGTCTTCTTGTCTTCAGGCTAAACATATTCAGCTCCTCCAACCTTTCTTCATAGGACTTGGTCTCCAGACCCCTCACCATCTTTGTTGCCCTCCTCTACATCTTTCTTAAATTGCGGTGCCCAAAACTGAACACAATACTCTAGGTGAGGTCTAACCAGAGCACAGTAACTTGATACCATCACTTTGCTTGATCTGGACACTATACTTCTGTTGATACAGCCCAAGATCGCATTTGCCTTTTTAGCTACCACATTACATTGCTGACTCATGTTCAGTGTTTGGTTTACTAAGACCCCAAGAGCCTTTTCGCACACACTACTGCTCGGACAAGTCTCCCCCGTTGTATAATTATGTGTTTGATTTTTCCTACCTAAATGCAGAACTTTACATTTGTCTTTGTTGAAATGCATTTTATTAGTTCTAGCCCACTTCTCCAGCCTGTCAAGATCATCCTGTATCCTGGCTCTCTCTTCTACCATATTTGGTACCCCTCCCAATTTAGTATCATCAGCAAATTTAATAAGCATCCCCTCTATTCCTTCATCCAAACCATTTATAAAGATGTTGAACAACACAGGGCCCAGGACCTATATAACGGAAGATACTTTCACATTTATTGCTTTCTGTCTGACCCAGAACAAACTTGGATCAACAACCACCATTGAGAACACCATGCCAGTGCACTGTGGGAATTCCCAGAACATGATTCCCCATTATTCAGTAAAGTGTTGCTGCCACCTGAGTCAGCCTGACCCAGACTGAATAAACTTGGCTGACTGTTGCTGTCTGCTCTCCATTGGTTTTTGGAGTTTTTCATTTGTTTTAATTTAAAAAGAAATTAACCCAGCTTGATTTCACCCAAAAAGGTGCTTAAGACAGCTAACAGCTGACATTAAAAGCATATTAGCTAAAACCCTGACTCCATAAAATCTTCACTCAAAGAACAGTAAAGGCAATTGCAAAACCAATCAATTAGTTCAGGAATTTTGTATTTAAAAATTAATTATACAGACTGAGAATGGATTTGGATATTCTCATTCTATACAGAAACAGAGAACACAAGTCTCCAGTTCTTCTGCAACTTCAGAAATAAAGCTCATTAACAAACCTATCTATTGCTTTTCCAGTTTGGAGATGGCTGCTGCAGACTTTAGCTGAGATTTTTTGTTCCGTTCACACAAGCCCATTATCCCAATTATCCCAGTGTACCAGAACACTGACAGATATATAAATGCCATTTCTGACTTTAAATTTGGACATGAATCAAGACTGAGCACCATCCTGACCCAGTTGGCAGTATACTCAATAGGGCTGCCAACCCCAGCTGGAGGTCTCCTGCTATTACAACTGATCTCCAGGCAAAACAGATCAATTCACCTGGAGAAAATGGCCACTTTGGAAGGTGAGTTCTATGGCATTATGCTCCACTGAAGTCCCCCCTCTCTAAACCCCACTCTGCTCAGGCTCCACTCCCAGAATCTCCAGGTATTTTCCAACTTGGATCTAGCAACCCTAATATTCAGGAATGGCAGAAGCATATAGTCTAAGACAACTCAAGGATTTTCAGCCCAAACAGTTCATCAGAGTATGAAGGATTAGACACAGCACAGTTACAGAATGCCAGTGGGAGACTAAAAAATAATTCCACAGCAGATATAAGGACTCATCATGTGGAGACAACTTGGATATGAGGGATAAGAAGGGAGACAGCAGAGCAAAAGCAATGAGCGGTAGTTAGGTTATTCACCAGTTATTCAAGATAAGAAACTCAGGATGACACAGGAAGTTAGAAGACCCATAGGGATCTGTCATCTGATTTTGGTCTGAGCTGGCAATGATTGAAAAGGAAGAGGACATTTTGAAGATTGTCCAGGTTGAAAGCATAGTAATGTTCTCTTGCCTGCAAAATTTCACAAAATCGAATACTTGGTTGGAATCTTGATGTATCATTACTTCTGTCCTGGTATTACATCTGAGCTGAATCAGAGTACTTTTGTAGAGACTGAAGACTGAAACAGGTTAGATCTTTGGGAAACATGTTTGGTCTAGAAGCTAGTCAGAGAATTCCCAGTTGTCATAATCACAGCGGATTTTAGAAGTCGTAGAGCATGTGCCTCCTTGGTTGTAGCTTTGAGTCTCTCCCCACCCCCCACTTATACAGGGAAACAAATCACTTTCTAGACACTTCGTCATATAAATGCAGATAAAACTTTCTGTGGATGTCTCATTATTATCACAAAGATGTCTCAGTCATTTCCACTCCAAGTCTTTGGGGCATAAAGTAATTCCTTTCAAGAATCAATTGACTTCAAGGCTAATCTCTCAAGGCCAGAAGCTGGATAAAACTCACTAAGGCCAAAGTTGGACAGCAGTGTTATTGAATGTTGGGGGGGGGGAAGAGAAATGCATGAGTCTTTCATTTTCTAGGGTTGCCAACCTCCAGTTGGGGCCTGGAGAGATTCCAGCATTATAACTGATCTCCAGACGACAGAGATCAATTTCCCTGGAGAAAATGGCAACTTCAGAGGCAGGAATCTGTGGAATTATACCACACTGAAAGCACTCCCCTCCTGAAACCACATCGTCCCTAGGCTCCACCCCCAAATCTCAAGGAATTTCCCAACCTGGAGTTGGCAACCCAAGTTCTGCATGCCATCCAAAATATAACTTTCATGTCTCCCTCACCCAGAAAATATCTTCTAATACAGGGATAGTTTTCTCAAACTCTAGATAAGAGGAGGATGAAAAAGTTCTGTTTTGCATGAGACAGAAACAGAAAGGGCAAGGCATTTGGACTTCCTGTTTCCTCCACATCAATTGACATCCAAAGATGCTCTGCTTGTGTCCACTGGTCACCAACATCTTCACATCAAAACTGTGCAAAGTTCCTCTCCATGGGGTGTGAACTTAATTTGCTCCAGAAGAACAGAAACATCTGGCCAAAGGCAGGAAGTAACGCTGGCGGGAATCAGTGCCAGGGGATCCTGTAGTTAATGCATTCTTACCTCATCAGTAGGTGTCACTGTAGCAGAGGACAAAGTCTAATGGAAGGAGCATTTCAGGAGGGAATAGAAAGAAAAAATCCCAGCCAGCCAACCAGAAGCAGGAGCTGGCGCAACTCTGCCCAACTCTAGCCAGAAGAGCAGGGATGGATCTGAGTTTATGAGTTGCTTGTAAGGAGGCTATAGGAAATGAGAGATTAAGGAAATGAGTCATTATGTGATTACAAAGACATGTGGAGTGCACACATTTGTGGCCTATTTGAACGTGCTTTGAACAACCATAAATTTCTTCTACTGGGGCTTTGGGAAATGTTCCTGCTGAACTCGGACATGGTAGCAAGTTATAGTTCAGCAGATGGAGCTGGAATGAATGTTTTCAGCATGAAATCTCTGAAATACTTTAAGGCCAATTCAGAATTCTTCCTAGAAACTAGAGGGAGGGATTTTCAGTGTTGGAAAGTATTTTTGCCTTCTTTCACTCTCAACTTTGAACAAGATGTATCCCTTAAGGGACTTTTACTCAGTGCGTTCATAAGCTTTGATAAGCAAGCTACTTCTAGAAATATGTTTTCTAATGCTCCAGCTCTGACAAAGACAGGCACTCAGAGAAACTGAAATCTTCCTCATGCTATAGGTGTAGCTTAGCCAGCATGGTGTAGTGGTTAAGAGTAGCAGACTCTAATCTGGACAGCCGGATTTGATTTCCCGCTCCTCCACATGAAGCCTGCTGGGTGACCTTGGGTCAGTTACAGATCTCTCAGAACATTCTCAGCCCATGCAGAGGCAGGCAATGGCAAACCACCTCTGACCATCTCTGGCTTTGAAAACCCAATGGCGTTGCCATAAGTCAGCTGTAACTGGATGGCACACACAGAGAGACACAGTTCAGCCTAGCTGTTCATCCTGAGCTGTTTCTCGTGTTATATTCTGAAATCACAGAAGTGTATTAAAAGCATTGGCTGTCTGAGATTCAGTGGATCTAAACCATGAGCACAATATATCCATATAACTCTATGGAGATGGGAATGTGCGCATGGTTTCCTGAAGTAAGATTTCAGAATTCTGGACTTGATGAAGTGTACATGTTCTGTTGGCTTATGCTAGAAGATTCAGCCAGAACAAGGGCATTGTATGGCTCCCTCCCTAGGGTTTCCAGCTCTGGTTTGGGAAATACCTGGAGATTTTTGAGGTGGAGCCTGAGTAGGGTGAGGTTTGGGGAGGAGAGGGATTTCAATGCCACAGAGTGAAATTGCCAAAGTGGCCATTTTCTCCAGGTGAACTGATCTCTATTGGCAGGAAATCAGTTGTAATAGCAGGAGATCTCTAGTTAGTACCTAGAGGCTTACTGATATATAGTTAGTAAATCCCTAAGGAAATAATCTCAGTACACAGCCACTAATTGTTTTAACATATGCAAGTTTACTTATATATTATATCACAATATGCACGTGCATATTGTGATATAATATATAAGTAAACTTGCATATGTTAAAACGATTAGTGGCTGTGTACTGAGATTATTTCCTTAGGGATTTACTAGTACCTAGAGGCTGGCAACCCTATCCCTCCCCCAAGGAGTTTTCAAAGTCTCCAGTGCATGTGAGAAATTCCAAAACGGCAAGTACTTCAGCTCCATGCTGCTCCAAGGGCCATTTATTGTTATTATTTATTACATTTTTTGTTCTACTTTGATAAGTTCTGTTCAAAGCAGTGCACACAGAAATCAAAGCAACAGTGAAAAAAACAATAGAATTAAAATTACAAAGACTAGTTGAGACCCAAAAAATAGATGAGGAAACAAGAAAAGCAGCCAAGGATTTTTAGGAATAAAATGGTCTTAGGGCTAAACTAGATGTGACGTCAACCTCACGTCCAACATATAGACACTGCTACCATTTTAAAGTCCTCCTCTTCAGCACTTGAAAAGGTGCAGGGGGTACGAGTTCCATATCCTTCTGCCCTGCAGGCCCAATCAGGACTGAGCACTTATGGCATTTATAAATTACACATTTTAGGCTTTAAAATGGTGGCAGTGTCCTTGTGGTGGACATGAGGACACCATCATAACTAGTTTGGCCCTTAGCCTGGTGCTTAAATGTCAGCAATGAAAATGCTTGGTAGACCTCAGGGAGGCAGGATTTAAGACATATGGACATGAAAAGATGCTGTCCTAGTTGCCACCACCTACCTCACCTCGGAAGGAAGAGTGATATAATACTTTATGTTACTGATAGGGTGTGTGTGTGTGGAAAGAAGAGATGCCAGTAGAGATCTACATGACCAGGTTAGCACAGAAGTAAGCAGTCCTTCAGATTCTCTGGACACAGACTATGTGGACCTTTAGAGGTCAAAACCAGTGCATTGGAAACATACTGGAAACCACCACAGTTCCACAAGTAAATGCCTTGTAATAGGGTAGGCTGAAGCCATAGAGTAGGAACAGAGGGAAGTTATATACTTCCCCCAAAAAAAGACTGAAGCATGTGTGACTTCTGTCAGGTACGAAGAGTTTATCCAGCTGTATCCAGGTAAGATTCACACTATGCATACTATCCAAGTCTGTAAATATCCGGATCTTTTCACTGTTTCAAGATCACTAAAACTGGCTCCTGCAGCTCATTTTTCAAAATGGCTCAGACATAATTTCAAAAAGGGCTTGGCCTCTCCCACAGCCTCTAGCACAGGACAGTGATATAAATTCCTGGGGAAAGAGTGGAAGGCTATGAGATACTGGTTTGGAATATGAAGGCCACAGGCTTCACTGGTTTGCTGTCTGGAGTGCGAGTGTAGTGTATCCAAGGTAACTGGGTGTCCTGGGAACTACAGCAATAAATAGTGACACCCTAAATGATAATCTGAAATACTGGGATTTCAGACATTTATTTTTGCAACAAAAGTCAATGTAAATGAATCCATTTAAGTCCTAGTTGTTTAACTTTGCGAGTTTGTGGGCTGAATAAAGTGTGTAATGAGCTGTCTACTGAAAAGCTAACACCAGAGCTAATTGTACCATAGAGATTTCTTGGCAAGATGTGCCCAATTCATAACCATATTCTGTATCTTAAATTTACATCCAGGTACAGGCATTGTATCAGAATGATACATTTAGCTTAAGGTTAGAAGTCAAGGCCTTTATTGTCCCTGTGGAATCCTCTCTGTTTCTTGGATTTTTTCCATTGTGGTGTTCACCTAATTGCTCCAGTGTTGTTTGGAAACAGCTGGAGTTTCTAAGTCAAAATTGAGTTGGAGAAGTTAAGTTGCAACTGTATCAAGAGATTTCTAATGCCTAGGTGTATGAAGTCATGTTTCCCCAAGAATGATAGCACAATGAAGAGATAAATCAGCCTGATAACGCAATGAAGTGGTAAATCACTCCCTTACGCTTTGGAGCATATTCCTCAGAGCCTATTCCTCTAAGAAACATCTAAGCTATTTCTCTGAAGTAATCTAAGAAAAAGCACATGTAATGTTGAATGAAGAATTTCCCAAGGAGGTTTAAAGAACATCCAAAAAATGGAAGTTAGAACCTAGTGGGAGCAACCAAATATATATATATATATATATATATATATATATATATATATATATATATATATATATATATATATATATATATATATATATATATATATATATATATGTATATATATATATATATATATATATGTCTGTGTGTCTGTCTATGCATGTATGAATACACACACATGTGCTCAGTGGAGAGCAAAAGGCTCAGAAAATCCACTAGAAGCAAGCTGACCACATGACTTACTCTAATGCAGGCCCACTAGTCTGGAATCCCACATCATCTGGAAATGGTTTGGTAGCTCGTGTAATGAGAACAGGTTTGTACTGAATATGATTTCTGTGTGTTTTATAAGTCTTAGCAGACATTTCAAAGATTAAACAAAGGAGCCTTGGAATGCAAGATGTGCTTTTCAGTGGCCCAAACCAACATCAAATAAAATTGTCAGGTTCACATGAGCTCCCAGGTTAGGTATCAGTCTTATTCCTCAACATCCCAAACTCATAGCTTTGAAAACAGCAATGAATCCCTCAAGTGAGACAATTAGCTAAACTGCAGTATTGGGGGCATAAATAGCTGGTGAATTTGGGACTGGGAGAATAAGGCTTGAAGGTTTCCCCCCCCCCTCCTGCATGTGAATGTTGAAACACTCAAGTGACCATTTTAACATAAGAAGAGCCTTGCTGCTTCAGACCAATGGTTCATCTTGTCCAGCATTGTATTTCCAATATTAACTGATCAGATGCCCCTGAAAACCTGCAACCAGGATCTAGGGTTGGCAAGTGACCAGTTTTGAACTGGACAGTCCAATATTTGCTTTTTCTGTCCAGTAAATAAACTGAGAAAATAAACTGAGAAGATAATATCCAGTATTTTCTAATTAAGTAAGCCCACAACCACCATGGCCAAATTCTATGCATGTGCTCTTTCTGTCCTCTGTGGCTTGATAAAGTAGCAGTGCCCCCTGCCCACTTGTTCTCCACTGCAGCCAGTAAGGTTTGAAAATGACTCAATTTGCCACTCAGTGGCCAGGCAGGATGCTCTCAGAGAAATCCTAGTGGCTTAAATGAAGAAAGCAGGTAAGGGAGAGACTTTTGGGGTCAACCAATCAGCTTCTCATGTTGGTTCCAGCTGACTGTGGAAGCATATTATGACAAGACTGAATATTCTAAAGAAAAGAGATCTTGAGTGGTCATGGTGGGGGAAAAGGCCGGAGAGTCTGGAAGCAGTGGATAGGGTGTCTGACTTGTACTTTTATCTTTTGCACAGCCCTGGTGACTGCAGCAGCTTTATTTAATACTGTAAGGCTGCAAGCCTATGCACATTTACTTGTGAGTAAGTATCATTGAGCTTCTTAGCAAACATGGTTAGGATTCCATGATAATTCTCTAGAGATTTCTGTGTTAAGCTGTGACGGATAAGGGGTTAATCTGCAGCAAGAGCTGACAGACCAAGAGTGGGGGAGCCAGAGAGCTGACGCTCTGAGCTCTGAGAGACAGAAAGCATTCGAAGCTTGGGACCAAGCCTGGATAGGAGGCTGTGAAAGTAGTCGAAGCTTGGGACCAGCCAGAGAGGGCTGTGATAGATTGGAAGCTTGGTAGCGAGACTGAGCAGAAACCAGACTGTACTCTGTGAACCTGAGGGGATCTGTTAAAGCCAAAGCTATTGAAACACACAACCTGTGGGAGTGACAGGAGTGAGAATTGGGTTAGAGAGGGCCCATTCTCAGGTCACAAAGGGGAATTAGTCTCTGAGGTAGAGCTATTCCGGTAGCAGGGAGGTGTGGAGGATTACAGCCACTGGTGTGGGGTAGTCAGAGAGAGCTGGGCTGGGGACAGAGTCTGAAAGTCTGCGTCTGAATAATAGTTCTGAGGGATAGAACTAATCTTGAACCGGAATCTGAGTAAGCTTGAAACTAAGAACGAAAGGAACTTGAGTGAAGAAAACATCTAAGCTATTTCTCTGAAGTAATCTTGCGTATATAAATCTGACTGAGTTTTCTTTCCAAATTCTTCCTTTTTTTTGAAAACCAATCTCTGTGAGTTCTGTTCAATAAACTTCCCTGTTTTGTCTGCTTGAGTTAAAAAGCCTCTTGTCTCCTATTTCTCACTGAGGTAAATACTGGTGTGGGACTGGAGGAGAAGGAAAATAATCTCCTCGCAAATACACTCAGGCCAACACATTTCCCTCAGCATATACGCTTTTCCCTCAGTATATGAGAGAGTGGGATATTGAAGTGGTTGAAAGGGGGGGCTTTCATAAATTGGTGGCAGCATCGTGATCCGAATTAAACCCACAAAAATTAGTCCCACCATAATTACTGAATAAGGAAAAGAACAATATTTTGATATTCTGAGAAAATTTACCTCAGACATCTCTGTGAGAAATGGCATCCCCGAGCATAACAAAACAGGCTCAGGGAGACACTCAGACAGAGGAAGGCTCCTGTGAGGAAAATCCTAGTCAGGAGTTAGAACTGATGAAAATAAAACTGGAAATGGCTAGGATTGAGGCAGAAAAAGAAAAAGCTAAAATAGAGAAAGAAATTCAGTTAACCAGGACAGAGGCTGAAAGAGAGAGGGAAAGAATGGCACTAGAAGATAAAGAAAAAGAGCGGGAAATTAAAATGGCACTCCAATAAGCTGACAGGGAACATGAGAAAGAGATGGTTAACTATAAGATGGGAGAAATACAGCTCAGGGCAGAGTTACCAGCTCCACAGAGAAGTGGGGAAATCACCCAAGGTGATCAGAAGAGGTTTCCCCGTTACCAGAAAGGAGATGATGTTGAATCCTTTCTGTTTAGCTTCGAGAGAACTTGCAAAGATTTGGAAGTTCCAGAGGAAGCTAGGATGATTTATTTGCGCCCACAAAAATGTGGAAGTCTTAGTGAGGTTTACGCTGAGATGAGAGGAAGAAGCCTCTAATTATGAGCTCTTTAAGGAAAGAGTGAGAATACGTTTTGGGCTGACTGCTGAACAGAGCAGGAAAACCTTTAGAGAAATAAAAAGGAAGCCCAGTGAAACGTATTGTCAGATAGGGCTTCTGACAGCTCCATCCTCAAACAAGATAGTTCCCCCGCAAACAAGATGGAGCTCTCTGTGCACTCCTTCCCCCCCGGTTTTGCACATGAGCTCCGGACAGAGATTTACAATTGTATTGGGACCCGCCCGTGTAAATCTTCGATCTGATATCGGGTCCCGCGCACAAAGCCGAGAGCTCGGCCATCTCCTCCACTGATTGCTCATAATTGTTTCTGTTTCAGTTTTACTTAAGTCGTTACCGGCAGGAAACGACTACATTGTCTCTTTGTTTCTGTAACCCTATTGTATCAGCCCTATAAATGTATCCCCACTCCCCCTGTCATGTATTCCAACCTTGCGTGTCTCTTACTGAAATCACTGACTTCTGAAATAAATCTTTGAATCGCTGCTCTGCCTGGATTGAAGGTCTATTGCTGAAACGCTGTGAATTTGCTGGAGCCTGACACGTATGCTCAGTTGGGATGCCGGATCAATAGAGCCTTAAACAGGTGGATTGATGGAAGCAGGGTGCAGACCTTTGAAGAACTGAAAAACCTTGTGGGCTTGGAACAGTTCTACAAGCACATGCCCTCACAATTCAGTTGGTTCCTGAGGGACAAAAAACTGAAAACTGTAGAACAAGCAGCCACTCTACTTGACGAGATAGAGGGGGACATGGGAGGGTTCATATTCCCAATGCCCAGCAAAAGGAGTAGAGTGTGGGGCCCCTCAGAGAGACAAGAACCACCTAGAGCCAACCCTGCAAGGCGGAACTCTCCACCACAAAGAAGGAGGGGAGGGATAAAATGTTTTAACTGCCCGGAAGAGGGACATTTAAGGTATAATTGTCCAAAGTTAAACAAAGACAGAACATCAACAACTGCCAAGTCTGTCAAGATTGTTAAGAAGGCAGACCAGGTTACAGAGCAGGCCAATAAGCCTGACCAAGATGAAGCTAGTCAGCCTGAGAGACCAGCTAAAGTCTTGCAGGTCTGGAGGGTCAGAGAGGATCTGACTAAAGATTATATGGAGGCTGTAACCATTAATAGTGAGGAGTTCCTAGGACTGAGGGACGCTGGGGCAGAGGCTTCTTTGATTAAACCCCAGCTAGTCCAGAAACATCAGTACTTGACAGGCTGGTCCTATTGGATAAAAGAGATCAGTGGGCCTGAGTTCAAAGTTAAACTGGCAGAAGTTCCCATCACCTATAAGGACTTCCAGGGAAAGTTTATAATGGGAGTCTGGGATGAGACAGAAGTACTGATCTTACTGAGGAATGACTTAGAACAACAAGTTAAGTCAGTAAAAGTGATTACCAGGAGTAGACCTCAGGCTTCAGAAGGGCAGACTCTACCAGCAGAGCCCCAGACCTTACAAGCAAGCCTAGTGAGAGTGATTCAGATGAACTGTTGCAAGGGGTACATGCTACAGAGTTTCAGGCTGAGCAAAGACAAGAGGAGACCTTGGCAGAACTCTGGAGGCAGGCTGAAAACACTTCAGCAGAAGTGACTGTAGACAATCCCTGCACTTTGACCATCACGAATCAAAGACTGTATCGTGTGGCCAGGAGGAAAAAGTACACTGTTCTCTGGGAAAGGAAACAACAGCTGGTCATTCCAAGAAAGTAGAGGCTACAGATACAGAATATATAATTGAAAGTGTTATAAATGTGTAAATTACAGGTAAGGATACATAAGTAAAATGTTTGTAATGTAAGCATATGTTGTTTATGGTTAAGTAAAGTAAGAAATGTTTAGTGAAAATGTGTTTTATGATAACCCAGAGTGTTCATGTCCATTCATTGCCTAGGAGAGGTTTGTAAATCTCCCCAGAAGCAATGATCTCAGAAGGTGGGACATGTGACAGATAAGGGGTTAATCTGCAGCAAGAGCTGACAGACCAAGAGTGGGCGGAGCCAGAGAGCTGACGCTCTGAGCTCTGAGAGTCAGAGGAAGCATTCGAAGCTTTGGGACCCAGCCTGGATAGGAGGCTGTGATAGATTGGAAGCTTGGTAGCGAGACTGAGCAGAAACCAGACTGTACTCTGTGGACCTCAGCATATACGGCCGGGCTGAGAGATATTGAAGTGGTTGAAAGGGGGGTGCGTCATTTGCTGTTTCCCTTTCAGGTCAATGGGAATTTTAAAATGCTTGGCTTTGGATGGATTGTGTCTCTTATTTATGTCCCTTTTATACTGTATAATTAGACTTATCAATTGCCCGGTGGGGGCAGGCAAAAGTCCGCCAATCCACTGGGCTGCCTGCCAACCTGCTGAGGGACTGTGGGCAAAAGAGAGCTAGCTAGAAGGGGAGGCATGCGATGTGCATGTGTGCGACCCACGAGCTGTGACGACATCCCTTTCCAGGTTTATCCAGAAGCAACGTGGACACTCTAGCAACCTCCAGCAAAACTCTATGAAAACCATTGCTAGACTGCTAGCGCATCCACGTCGCTTCCGGGTAAACCCGGAAGTTACATCAGTGCATTGTGCTGGGCTCGCACTTGCATTGTGCAGGGTGCGCGTGCATATCACATGCCCCCAGCGATGTCCCCGCAAAGCTCCCACTGCTGGAGGAAAGGGACCTGGCAACCCTATATATAATATATAATTTGCAAGACCATCTGTGTAATATTATGCAGATTTACTCTTTTCTAATCATTACAAAGGGATTTACTATAGTAAATGCATAGGATTGCATTGTATGTTATGGTAAATATAATCAAAATGTTAGATCTTTCAAATTTAGAAATGTGTAACAATGAAGCTACAATATGTCTGTTAGGCTTTAAGGTGTCACAGAACTCTCTGGCCTAGCTCTCAAAGATATGGTAAACCTCTGTCTGGACTGTACCACTTTCAGATTCAAAACAGAACACTCTTTCATATTCAAAAAGAAAAACAAGTAGAGACAGAGCGTAGTTAAAGTGTAGGACCAAGATCTGGGAGACACAGTGTCATGGCCCAGCCTGGGTTTAGTGCCAGCAAGGCATGTCTCACAGGTGTCAGGTTCTCCAGCCAACCTGGGCAATTTCCAAAAAGCCACTCGCTCAGACAGCCAAGTCAGAAGCAGGTAAACTTTATTGTAGAAGCAACAGGTCAAGCTAAGGCAACTTGCAGTTTCAAAGCTGCTAATGAGGAGCCAGGCTACGAGGCATAACTTAAAAGCATGAGTACATCACAGGTGCAATTCAAACGGCCGGGGAAATGACTAGATAACGGTGCTGGGCAGGAAGGAGGAAGACGGAGCCTAAACACGGCATTGCTCATTAGCCGCTCAAGGCTGAGGCAAGGGAGGGGGGAGGCAAGGGAGGCCGAGGCAAGGGAGGGGGACCAGACAGGGTGTGGGAATAACAGAATGAATGAACATCAAAGCAAACATGCGAACACTGGCCTAACTCATGTCAGAAGCCTGACTGCTTATACGGATCAGCCCCAGCATGGCTAGGCGAGAACTCAGAAGACATTCAGTGAAGAACCAAAAGGCATCGAAAGGCAACCTCTGACAACAGGTTCAAATCCCCATTCTGTCACAGAAGCTTGCTGGGTTACCTTGGGCCAATCACACACTTTCAACCTAACCTTCTTCTTAGGCCATTTATGCAGGGGAGATTTTGCTGCTCACTCAAAGCACATTTTTCTTACTTGGAGCAAAAAAAGCCTATTCATGGGTGCGATTTAAATAGCAAAAATCCGATGCTGACTGGAGTGGACCTATGCATGGTTATCCTAATCATGCAGAACTCCACACCTTAGGGGTTGGTCATCCATCACTTTCACCCTCCCAACGTCCTGAGCTCTTCCCCTTCCCAGATCTTTGTGGCTCATGTGTGTTTTCAATCCCCCCCCCCAGTAAAATACATTGCCCTTTTTTGTGGCCAAAATTGCTACATTTTTAAGCCTTTATGGTGGCCATTCTCCCTCCTTTAGGAACAATCCCACCCATGCTTTAATAAACAATGCACATAATTTTTTTACCATAAGGAGCTGATTTGGCGATATGTTGCTGCTACAGTTTAATGAAACCATCTATTTCCTTTGAATGAACTGAGCCGGGGTGGGAGAGTTTGCCACAATACAATGAGAGAGTTGGGGGAAAGCCAGCCCGTCCTTCCCAGGCCACAGCCAGAAAGCCTGGACCCCCTCTCAGATATTTCCCTGGACTAGTTGCCGGCCACCACAGGCCAGGAGGAAGCCTCTCCCTCTCTGGCACTCCCAGAACCTGTGGGGGATCCCTCCCAACCTGTTTCCCTCTCCCTCCATATGCTACATCTCCCTTCCCCGGTGTCCTGCCTGCCTGGTGTCAGGTTACAGCGTCTCTCTCAGCCTTCGAGGTTTACAAGCTAGAGGAATGTCTGAAAGGCAGTCTGGAGTCAAAAGGGAGCCAGAAAGATTTACAGAAAGGTTTGCCAGTCCAAGGTCAGGTCACAGGAGATAAATCAGGTAGTGTCAGCCAGTTCAATGCCTATCGAACATGTTGCATCCACTCCCAACAGCTGCTGTCTGGAGTCTTTATGGCCGTGTGCTGGGGTTGGCCGGCCGCCTCTCAAGAACAGTCCTGCAACTACTCATCATCGCTATTGCTTTCCATTTGCAGCTGACGCTGAACACCCAGGCGGGCCCTATGTCTTCAAATCTGCAGCTCTGCTCTCAGTTGTTTTCTGCAGGCTTCCAAGGGTGCTGGTGACCCTGGGGAGCTGGGGGCTGGGGGCTGGGCTACTGACTCAGGGTCAGGAGGTGGAGGTGCCTCTGAGCTGATTGTCGGCTGCACCTCTGGGAGCGCCTGCACTTGGTCTCCTTGCTGGTTGTCTGTTGACAGCTGTGGTTGTGCTGTACCGGGTCCTTCCTCTTCTGTGGAGTTCTCACTGTTGCTGAGATCAGGCTGGGCCATGACACCCGGACAGGGCCTACATCCAGAATGAGCACAGCTAACAGATGGGCAGTGCCCTGCTGTGGGAGTGGTGAGCAGAGGCGGCCCTCAACACTATGGGCAAAGCTCAGTGGTAGTTGCAGGTCTGCCGGTATTAGGAGCAGTGGCTCTGCATGCCATGGCAGCCACATGGTGCTGATGCCCACCAGTGGTTGAAGGAACATCTGCAGGTCTTTGAACTGCCGCTACTCAATGACCTGGAGTGACTCTGGATGGGTGGCAACTAGCCTCCATCCTCTCCCCCCCCCAATTGGGAACCGTCTCAGCCATTGGCTGCAAAATTTTTTTAAAAAAATTAACCCATGCAGGCGCCGTTGAATTGGAGCAAAAAGACCAGAAAGAGAGCACTGCAAACCTCTGTGGTGTTTATCAATATATCAAAATATAATTACTTCGTTATATCAGGAAAAAGACAGGGAATTAAATTTAATAAATAAAGGGGGAGCAGGATTGCGATCCATGGCCAGGAGGAAGAGATATTTGCATCCATTAATCTAAGTTTGGTTGAATTCCACACATTTTTGTTTAATCAACCTAAACCACCTAGGAAGTCCAGTGTTGCAACCCAAACAAGTAGTCCGTGAACGTGGATCATGTTTTCGGTGGCCTACAGACCAGGGACCATCATACTTTCACAGGTGGGGGGTTTACAGTTGGCTCTGCGGGGGGAGAGAGGGGAGAGAATAGTAGGCGGCAAAGGGGCAGAATCACAGAAGCCCATGGCTCTGATTCTGCACGATTTCTAGAATGGCTGCTTTGCGGCAGGGCTGAAACAAAACGAAAAAGTCACATTAGAAGGGCTCCCTTGAAATGCACAAGTGCTCGCCAGCTTCGAGGTGACTTCTGAACAGAGGATGAACCATGCAGAAGTCTTTTAAAAAAGTGGGCCACTTCAGCATGCAAGATGCAGCTAATAACCAAGCATAAATGGCCTTAGTCTTTTGTTTTCATTAAGAGCTCTGTAAGTACCCTAGAGTATAAGCCATCTGGACCTGCAGAGTTTGCAGTTTGCCTAGTAGCCCTAGAACTTCATCTCTCATCACATCAATTTGACTTAGTTCTTCAAATAACCTTCCTAAAAACAGTGGGTCTTGCATGGGTATATGCCCCACATTTTATGTGGTGAAAACAAATTCAAAGAATTTATTCAATTTCTCTGCCATCTCCCCATCTTCCCTAAGCAATCCTTTTATTCCTTTGTCACTCCAAAGACCTGACTACCTTCCTAGCTGGCTTGCTGACCCTGATATATTTGAAAAAAATGCTTAATGTTTGTCTTACTGTCCGCTCCTCAAATTCTGTTTTTGCTCACCTTAACTTACATTTGTTTTAGCAGAGCCTCTGCTCTTTTCTGTTCACCTTCTACTTTTGCCTCTCGTCTGTCTTTGACAATTTTAAGAGTTTCCTCAGACATCCATCAAGGCTTTTCATTTCTTTTGGTTACAGGAATAGTCTTTGCACATTCTTCCTTGATAATATCTCTAGTTTCTACCAATAGTTCTTCTGTTTAAATTCACTTGAACTCAGTAATGCAAATCTGTTCTTTACATGGTCTTTAAGCTCTTCAGGAATGTTGCTTAGATTGTAATTTGGTGCTATGAATGTTCTGGTGTTTTTCTAAAGCTTTATCTTGATTTTTAATATTAACAATTCATGATCTGTACCACAGTCGGCCCCTGGTCTTGTTTTTGCCGAAAGAAATAGAGATTCTCCATCTTCTGCTTCCAATTATGTAATCTATTTGATTTCTATACTGGCCGTCTGGTGATATCCATGTACATAATCATCTAGTTGGTTGCCTGAAACATGTGTTTGCAATGAACAAATTGTTGTCTTCACAGAATTTTATGAGTCATTCTCCTGCTTCATTTTGTGCTCCTAGCCCAAATCTGCCAACAACATTTAATTCTGCTTTGTTTCCTACTTTTGCATTCCAGTCACCTATGATTATCAGCATAACTTGTTTAGGTGTGTGATCAGTTTCTTCCTGAACACTTGCATAAAAACTTTCAGTTTCTTCCTCATCAGCATCTGTAGTTGGGGCATAATCCTGAATGATGCTTATGTTGGTGGGCTTTCCATGAAGTCTGATTGATATTATTTGGTCTGACTTTGCATTATAGCTCCTGACTGCCTTTGCTACATCTTGCCTCACTATTAAAGCAACTCCCTTTCTTCTGTTTATGTCATTCCCTGAGTAAAACACTGTGATTTTCTGATTGAAAGTGACTTAATCCAGTCTACTTTAGTTCACTTACTCCCAGGATTGAAATGTTTAAATGTTCCATTTCTTGTTTTACAATGTCAAGCTTACCTTGATTCATGCTTTTAACATTCCATGTTCCTATTATATGCATCAAACAGCTTTGGACTTTTCTTTTGCATCCATTCACATCAACCACTGAATGTCCTTTCAGTTTTAGTCCAAGCACATCATTAAGAACAGCGCTACTCGTACTTGTCCTCTGCTCTTCCCCAGTAGCTGATTGAGTGCCATTTGACCTGGGGGTCCCATCTTCCAGCACTATATCTTTTTCTATTTTGGAATGTCTGTGAGCTCTAGTCCCATGATAATCCCATAAACAGACATCCACAGTCCAAAGAGAGTTGATTTATTGGAAAATCCACAGGTTAACAGAAGCTAGGAGTCAAAATGGACACTAATGAAAACTACAAGCACAGTACAGGGCATATATGGAAGAGCATAGGGCAAATCGGGGTAGATCTGGATGCCATGGCAACCCCCCTCCCAGGAGCTGTCAGAATTCCCACAGAGTTCAGTCTAAACATGTTGTTTGCAGGGCTATAGCTGCCCTTGGCCAGTAGCTGGAGAAAACCACAACATTCCTTTCTCAGGCCATGCCTGACATTCTGCCCCCCCAAAGGCCCCCCCTTCAGTTCCCGGGAGCTGGTTTGTGAGGGTAGGCAGTATGGAATCCGCAGACCAGGCGAGGGGTGGAGACATCGCGTGAACGCACCCACTCATCCTGAGCAGAACTGAAGTGCTTCCAACGAACTAGGTATTGGAGAGTACCATGATGGACATGCGAGTCCAGTATTTTTGTGACTTCAAAATGCTCCTCCCCCCTACCATCATAGGTGCCTCAGGCAGTGGGTCAGGATGCCACTCCAGGGAGGGAATGTGCGGTTTCAATAGACTGACATGAAACACAGGATGAATGTGCCTCAGCGACTTTGGGAGTGAGAGCTCTACAGTTGATGATCCAGGAAATGGGGAATGGACCCACATACTTGGCACTGAGTTTGCCGCACAGGCAGGTAGATCGTAGATTCTTGGTGGACAAATAAACCAAATCCCCCACCCCATACTCCTCACCCAGCGAACGGTGTTTGTCAGCTTCAGTCTTATATTTATGTTTGGCTTGTTCCAGATTTTTTATCAGCCATGGCCAGGTTGTCTGAATCGTGTGCACCCACTCAGCCACATCGCCACCTCCCTCCTCCCCTGGAATACCAATGTGGCCGACGGGGCCAAAGCCTTGTCCATACACAGCTCGAAAAGGGCTAAACCCAGTGGACTGGTGCACAGCATTATTGTAAGCATATTCAGCAAAGGGCAACAGTCCTACCCAATCATCTTGATGGTAATTAACATAACAGCGCAAGTAGCACTCTAACACAGCATTCACCCGTTCCGTTTGGCCATCTGTTTGGGGATGGAAGGCGCTTGACAGTCCTTGTTCCATCCCAACCAATTTTAGGAAAGCTTTCCACAATTTAGCCATATATGTGCTCCCGCGGTCGCTGACCACCTTGCGCGGAAAACTGTGCAATTGGAAGATATGTGACACAAAGAGGCGGTCCAACTTTGGGGCGGAAGGAATACCTGCGCAAGGTACAAGATGCACCTGTTTCAAGAACAGATCCATGATTACCAAAAGTACAGTTTTTCCCTCACTGAGGGGTAGATCAGTCATAAAATCCATTGTGATTACTTCCCAGGGTCTAGTGGGGGTTTCCATAGGTTGCAGTAGTCCAGGTGGCTTGCCTTGGGGTCTCTTGGCAACAGCGCACACTGGGCAACTGCAGACGAATGAATCCACGTCTGATCACATGCCCGCCCACCAAAACTGTCTCCTCAGCAAGTGTAATGTTTTGAGGAACCCAAAGTGTCCTGCGGTCTTAGCTCCATGAACTAGACCCAAAACCTCCCCCCGCAGCACTTTAGGAACATATAACTTCGAATCTTTGTACCAATAACCTCCGCGTTTAATCAAACAAACAGGGAGGGTTTGGGCAAAGAGCTCTGCTTGGCAACTGCGATGAAGAGTTTCCTTGAAGGAATCGCTAAGCCCCTCCACCTCCTGCACTCTAGGAACCATGCTGGCAGGCGTCTCGGAGGGAGGAGGAGCCAGTGCCATTGAGGGGAGCAGGGAGGATGGCTCGATCGGGAGGTCGGGTCCCCGCAACCAGGGACTAGCACCGGTGGGCTGCACGGATGGAGGAGTCCGTGCCGGTGCTGGAGGCGAGGGGATCGGAGTGGAAGGCTCAACTGATGTGGTTGGGCTCCCCCCCGAAGGCGGTAGCATTGGGAGCCGGGTCTGCGACCAGGTCTGAACTGCCAGGGTGGGCAATAAACCTCTTTGGGCAGGGGTGAAGAGAGACTCTGTGGGACGCTCGATCTTGGTAGGATATTGGGGAAGCCTAGACAAAGCATCGGCCAGTAAGTTTTGCTTCCCTGGTACATGTTTCAGTACGAAGCGGAATTGGGCAAAGAAGTCTGCCCATCATACCTGTTTCACGGACAGTTTGCGAGATCCCGTTAATGCCTCCAAGTTTTTGTTATCGCTCCAAACTTCAAAAGGGACTTTAGATCCTTCTAAAAACTGTCTCCATACTGTGAGGGCATGTTTAACTGCAGCAGCCTCCTTTTCCCAGACCAGCCAATTGAGCTGAGATTGCGTGAACTTCTTAGAGAAGTAAGCGCACTGATGCAGTTGACCATCCCCCCCTTGCTGCAGCAGCGCACCTCCCATGGCTACCTCAGATGCATCTACTTGGACTACAAACATTCGTTCACAATCAGGGTGCTGTAAAACCAGTTCGGAGGTGAACAGTCGTTTGAGACTGCCAAAAGCAGTTTGACACTGGGGGGTCCAATTTACTCTGGCTGTAGGCAAGGTGGCCGCGCTTCCCTTTCCCTTAGTTTTAAGGCACCGCGGCTGATTGTAGCGGTGCTCCAGGACGGAGAGTGCCTCCAGCCCTTCACATCAAGGAGTCTGCAAGTGAGCAATCGCCAGCGGACCCACCGGGGTCCTGGATTACAATTGCCCCAAGAGGGGGCAGCTCTGCTTCATTGGAGGAAGGCAGCCACTGGGACCCTCCTGCTCTGAACTTGGAGTCTCCCCTGGATCAATCTCTGCTGGGCAGGAGCGGGGGCCTTGGGAGGGTTTTTCTGGCCTCCCCCCTCCTTGGCCCGACGTCGGGCAAGAGAGATGAACTGCCGGCGGCTTTCCACTTCCTCCGCCAGTAGGATCCACTTCTCCAGGGTGGCTGGATCCCGTTGCATATAAGCCCTGTTCAAAATCTCAGGGTGTAAGGCTTCTCAGAAGTAATGCACCCGTGTAGCTTCCGTCCAATCGACAATTTTACTAGAGAGTCATTGAAACTCATCAGCAAACTCCCTGACCGAAGAAGATCCTTGCTGGAGTTGCAAAAGGGCAGCCTTGGCTTTCTCCCCCTGGGACGGGTCCTCAAAACGTCATCTTAACGCTCACATAAATTCTTTGAGCGAGCGGACAGATCAGGCCCGGGTATCAAACTGCAGGATCATCCACTCTGCAGCCCTCCCCGTCAGAAGAGAAGAGACGAATCTTACCCGACTATCTTCCATGGGGAATGCATTCTCTTGTTCTCTCATATAACTGTCCACTTGGTGTAGAAAACAGGGCAGCTCTTCTGCAGAGCCGTCGAAAGTCACTCGTAGTCGGGGCTGCTGCCAAGGTACAACCGGTACCACCAGCTCGAGTGGGGCCCCTGGCTGAGCGGGCAGTCCTGGAGGTAGCACTGGCGGTGGTCCTGGGGGCAGCGCTGGCGGCTGTCCAGGAACCGGCTGCTGTCCCGGAATTGGCTGCTGCCCTGGGGGGGTGGCGGTACCTGCGCCGGTACAGGCGGGGGTACGGTTTGGGCCTGATGCAAGCATCCATACTCGCATACTAGCACGTCCATTTGGTCCTGCATTTGGGCCATACGCTCTACCAGTTCCTGGTTCTGATACTTCAGAACATGTATCTCCTCCTCAGCCCCCCCAGTCCGTCGGGCTTGGCTAACACAGAGGTTTGGTCAGCCCCCCCAGTCTATCGGGCTTGGCTAACACAGAGGTTTGTATTCCAATCGTCTGAGTCCTCTTTGTCGGGCTCAACCTCATCCAAGTAATCCTGTACATCAGATGTGAAGGCGAGCCACCTCCGACAGGCCACATCCCGGGGCGGATAGTGCTCCGGGGAAAACGAGAATGAGGGCCACTCCAGCCCCCCCCGCCTTTCGGTCACGCTCTGGTGGCTCTAAGCGGCCTCCGCCTCCGCCAAAAGTTGCTCCACTGCCCATTGTTGAGCAGCTTGAGCCTGAGCCGCTTCCAAGGTGGCAGCCCGAGCCGCGGCGGCAGCCGCTACCAGTGGCTCGGCCACTTGCTCCAGTAGCAACTGAATGTCCTTATGCTTGCCCAGTAGCGGTAAAACCTTGTGGGCAAGCTCCACGGAGGAAGAACCAAACTCTGGAAGTAGCACCTTAACCACATCGTCCTCCGACGCCAGGTCTGGAGTTAATTCAAAAGGGACAACACTGTCCTGGCGGCCAGGTTATGCACGTCTCGGCTGCCCTGGCTGAGGTCCGGAACAGTTTCCCCTCCCGCTCTCACCATTGGGAACAGGAAAACGGGCACCCGGATTGGGGCCGCCGGCTTCCGCTGCGCCCTGCAGGACGCAACCTCGGTAAACAGCTGGGTTAGAAGCGTTAAGTCCTCTTCCACCAACCGGGTCTCTTCCAGCAAAGTGTCCAGCCACCACAGTTCGTTGTGGCCGCGGAGGTCAGCGTCCCATGTCTCCCAGGGGACCGCTGCCACCAGTCAATGTCACTGCTCCACGACCAACCCAGTCAGTTGGACTCTGCTTGAGTCCACTGTGCCTCCTCAAGGATAGCACGCAGAAGATCTGATTCCTCGGGGAGCTCCTACCCGAGCTCTTGGCGATCCCTCCAGGGTTCCAGCCAGAGAGAAGGTCCTCGGGGAGCACGTCCTTAGCTCCAACCCGAGCTCTCGGCGATCCCTACCGGGCTGCAGCCAGAGAGAAAGTTCTTGGGGAGCACGTCCTTAGCTCCAACCCAAGATCCCAGCGATCCCTCCAGGGCTCCAGCCAGGTAAATAGGTGTACTGAAGATTAGTGTCCAAATGTGAGCTCTAGTCCCATGATAATCCCATAAACAGACATCCACAGACGAGCAGTCCAAAGAGAGTTGATTTATTGGAAAATCCACAGGTTAACAGAAGCTAAGAGTCAAAATAGACACTAATGAAAACTACAAGCACAGTACAGGGCATATATGGAAGAGCATAGGGCAAATCGGGGTAGATCTGGATGCCATGGCAACCCCCCTCCCAGGAGCTGTCAGGGAGGTAGGATTCTACCGGCATTCCCACAGAGTTCAGTCTAAACACGTTGTTTGCAGGACTATAGCTGCCCTTGGCCAGCAGCTGGAGAAAACCACAACATTCCTGACAATGTCTCATCATAGGGTTTTCAAGGCAATGGTTGGTCAGAAGTGGTCTACCAGTGCCTTCTTCTGCACAGTACTAACCAGGGTTAGTTGTAGGGGCACTGCCGTTATCTACTAAAGATCCTCTGCCAGTGTCACCTTCTACTACTGCTGCTGCCCAGTAGCTAACCTTCAAGGCTTCCTCTGCCCCCATCCCCATTGGAACTGCCTGTTCTCTTCTGCGGATGTGGCCATTGATCCCTTAAGGGGGTGGATGCATCTTTGTCTGGTGTCTCAGCTGTGACCATTCTGTCTTGAGTGACTCTGCTAGGAGTTTAGTCTCTTGATAGAGTCTAGATCCCTTACGATATTGCTCTCAGCTTCCCCTCACCACATTAAGATTTGCATCCAAAAGGGCCCCCCAATCCATAGTTCAGAAATAAACAGAATGATAACTATCCATTTTGCCTCAGTATTCTTTCTAGATGATAACTGCTAATAAATCATAGTATTATCTATGTGCTAAACTGAATTCCCCTGCAAATAGCACATACACTTTCTGTTAAGATGTAAAATAGCTATAAAAGTGTACAATTTGCTGAGCTGATAGGATTCTGTTTGTAATGACTTCTGGTTCCAAACTGCCAAAGACAGTATATGGGGGAATGTGTGAAACTTTGAAGAATTAACACACCATTGAATGCCACTAAGACATTTTTGTATTTGATTCATAATTACAAAACAGAACCCCCAAACCTCTTTTGGAACCCAAATTCTGTTGGCGTTTCCATTTACAAATGCTGTTTCCATTTCTGAGTGCTGTCCTGTAATTGTCAGGATCTATTCCACTGCTGTAAGGGGAATGCCTTTAAAAGTTGAACCCATCCATAGCTCATAAGGTAGATATGCAGCCTATTAGGACTGCCAAGAGGAAGCTTGCCAAGATGGAGCCTATTCCAAGCAAGGGTCAGAGCATGTATACACAAACAAATGTAAGGCTCAGAATCTGAAAGCAAAGAAAACACAGTTAAGGAACTCAAATTTATCCCCATATGCAACCAATTAGGGATCAGCAAGGAAGAGGTGATGGAACATTCAGGCTCAATCTTTGTGGTCCATTTCTTCTGCCAAGTCACGGTCTCCAGGCAAAGAATAAATTAAGCTCCACAGTGGGGGTTTTTCCAATACTTTTTTTTTGGTGCTGATTTTGATGGCGTGACAAAGATTAAGGTTGTGAAACTGTGACATATTTCAAGAATCTTAATGTGTGCGTGGCATCACTGAGACAGCTAATCTCCTGTGCTTGATATATTTGGTATCATCATTATTTAACACTTCTCTGACATGCATGTGGATAATGTTCTTTGTGTGTGGCATGAGTTACTATAATGCATTATTTAATAATCCATTTTAATGTACTTTAAAGTATAAATTCCCCCTTCTTTCTCAATTTCCTTCCCACCCACCCACCCATCTACCCAACCCTTTCCCTTGCAGTATCTCAGCTTGTCAGATGGAAAGAAAGCCAGATGCACAGGAATGAAATTCATGTAGAGCGCTGACTCACTAAGTCACTCACTAGCCAACAAGTATATGTTCAGTTCTCTCTGCTAATATGCCAGAGAGGTTGAAAAAGGGAGCTTTAAAGGGCCACTGCACACGTATCTTTAACACACTGGAGTCCATGTTTTTTTAAATTTTTGCACAGTGCTCAACAACACATGTGTAGGCGCCCTTTCAGACTCCATGGCTACAGATATTTCTGGGATAACATGGCAGTGAAGGAGAGCATCAGAATAACATGGCAGTGAGGGGTGTGTGATATTGGAGCCAGCCGAAGTCATGACCAAGGCAGCTCTTCTGAAGGAGATTGCTTATCCATGCTGGTGAGCAGTCTTCTTCAGAATGAAGCCTGTTCAGCAGCTGTTGAAGCTGGTGCTTTCTAGTTGGGGGTATATCTCTCTGGATGGGTCTGGGTGAGCCCCGTCTTTTAAAATGACCCAGTCTAGTTTGGTCTGACCAAGCTGGCTCCAATTACACAAACTCGACTTCAAAAGGTCACAGAGCTGTGCATCTGAGCAAAAGCAAATAGCCCAAACCCGAAAAAGCCAAATATCTTTTTCCTGGAATCACCAAACCTGGGCAGATTCCCAGGTTTAGGAATTTGGTCGACCCAAAACCCAGATATTGCCAAAATGGCTAATTTCAGGTTTATTTTTGGTTTGGGTATATCGATATGCACCACCCTATTGTAGGGTTGCCAATTCTGGTTTAGGAAATTCCTGGAGATTTGGGGTGCATCCTGGGGAGAGGAGGGACCTCAAACAGGGCATGATGCCATACAGTCCACATTCTAAAGCAGCCATTTTCTCCAGGGGATCTGATCTTTGTTGTATGGAGATGAGTTGTACTTCCGGGAAATCTCCAGGCCTCACCTAGACATTGGCAACCCTATTTGTTTTTTAAGTTGTACAACTGAGGTGAAGAAACAACTTTTGTACTTGGACTTTCCAGAATACAGTACAGTGGGTGCAACACACCAGCACTCCTCTAGACCAGTTTTGTGCTGCAGTCCTGTGCCCAGAGGATTTCCTCCTCGCCCCATCGTAATGTATGAGAAGAAATTGTGATCTGTAGTCACTTTTTACCCATTTATGTTGGTCTAATTTATAATTACAGAACAAATTTAAGTAATCTCTTTCAGTTAGTAGCTTATGATAAGAAAAGTCAACATTGTACCTCTGCAGCTCTGTTGTTGTAATTAACAAAACAAAAACTGCGGGAGTTCTTAACTGGTGACCTTGGTTCATCTTTTTAATTCTTTTTGAGCAGCGTTCAAATTGCCCCTCCATCAGCAAGGAGGTAGAACTTCCCTTGCACCACAGGAGTTAATTGTACTTCAGTACTGCCTTCTCACCCGGAGTCATTTTATCTCTTAGTAACTCAAATTCTAAGAAAGTAACCATTCCTTCCAAGAAAGTTTCTGGCTTATCCAAGTGATGCTGTTGAAGGGAATGTTGTCAAGGGTCCAAGGAAGGGTGTCCCCTCCCCAATTAATTTTATTTTAATGAGGGTTTAAGCATGTGTCTGCATGTGAATTTAAGTGTATGGTATTAAGATTAAGACGGCAAGCTGCTATGATACTAGTTTCCAGAAAAAATGCAGAATTGTAAATCATAATCCTAAATAGACAAATGAAGGTGGAAAATATCCCAAAAGCTGTTATCGCACCAACATTTGAAGCCTAGTTCATCATAGTTTCATACAGAGATGTTAAATAATCGTGCCTCATTTCTCTGCAGTGGTAAGTGCTGGAAGACATATTTTCAGGTTTACCTTCCTAATATTTTGAAAAAGTCTGAAATAAGATATGGGTCTCTAGGGACATGTTCTTTGCAGAAGCCCCTAATACAATTGTTTACAAAGCTTTGTAATTGGAACATATCCATCCCACACTCCCTGGTTCCAATTCCACAGACAGTGGTAGAGGAGATGAAAAGTCAAGTGTAGGACCAAAATCTGTTGTTCACCCACCTGTCAAATGCTCTTGGTTATCTGTATTTTTAAAAAATGTGCTGGCTTTGAAGACAAACTTTTGTACATTTCAAGCACTCAACTGCAACACAGCAATCAGCTGGAGGTAGGCACACAGCAGCAGAGGCAGGCTGAGGTCAGTTCTATACACGCCGCATAACGAAGTGGTAGAGTTTTAACAGAGCAGACTGTAACATTTCAGGCTGCAGGTGGGGATCACATTTTGAATGCTATCTCACTTAATCTCCTCCCCACAGTAAAAAAAACCCCAAAAAAATAGTCTGGCCTTTTTCTGGTACACATTTTTTTTGAGCATTCAAATATGGTCCCCCTCACTTTTAATCTGAAGCATAAACTATATGCATGTAGGCTCTGTCCTAGCAATCCAATCCATGCATACTACAAATTATACCAGCAGAACATGTAGGCATAAAGAAGAAGAAGAAGAAGAAGAAGAAGAAGAAGAAGAAGAAGAAGAAGAAGAAGAGTTGGTTTTTATATGCCGACTTTCTCTGCCACTTAAGGGAGAATCAAACTGGCTTACAATCACCTTCCCTTCCCCTCCCCACAACAGACACCCTGTGAGGTAGGTGAGGCTGAGAGAGAATGACTTGCCCAAGGTCACCCAGCTGGCTTCGTGTGTAGGAGTGGGGAAACAAATCCAGTTCACCAGATTAGCCTCCACAGCTCATGTGGAGGAGTGGGGAATCAAACCCTGTTCTCCAGATCAGTCTCCACAGCTCCAAACCACCATTCTTAACCACTACACCATGCTGTACAGCTTGTTCATATATACGCTTCATGCACAAGAAATAATTAATTTGGAATGGTCAAACCCCCCCCCCCCAGTTCAGCTCACTTGCTGATTACCATTTGGGCTTTGAAGGGCTGTTCATTTCTTCTTGCCAGTTCAGCATGAACAGGAAATGCCCTTCCATGTCTCAGGCTTGCAGGAATGCAAAGGGAAGGTTGTGGACAGTCAATGTGGAGAGTCAATGCCGTTTCTGGAGCCCAGAGCCTCCTACCCAGCTGTATCACCAGCCCATCACTCAGAATGACTCAGCTAAGAATGTGATTGGTTAACAATATAGCTGTATATGTATATAAGTTCATGTGATACATACAGAAGTGTGGTGGTAGAAAAGCTGATGTATTGGCGAAGCAGTTTGTTGCTCAGAACTGCAAACTGGACTGTGTAAATACTGTAAATAAATTGTACATAGCAGAACTGGTGTGGATTGAAGTTGCTGTCAGGTGTACTCCTGCATTCCAGCTAAGCTGCACCAGCCCATTCGGAGCCTCTCCACCGTTTGAATCGGTCAATGCCATTTCTGGGGCCCAGAGCCTCCTATCCAGCTGTATCACCAGCCCATCCGGAGCCTCTCCACCACTTGAATCGGTCAATGCCGTTTCTGGGGCCAAGAGCCTCCTACCCAGCTTTATCACCAGCTCGTCCGGGGCCTCTCCACCACTTGAATCGGTCAATACTGTTTCTGGGGCCCAGAGCCTCTTACCCAGCTGTAGCTGATGACATGTAAATATGTTCAGCTAGTCAGAAGTTTGGACATTAGATCAAACTGATCAAGTTGACAGCTAGGGTCATGTGACTGAGCTAGCCTGAACCGGTTTGAACAGCCAGAAAAGGGAATTTCCAGTATGATTCAGAATGACTCAGCTAAGAATGTGATTGGTTAACAATATAGCTGTATATGTATATAAGTTCATGTGATACATACAGAAGTGTGGTGGTAGAAAAGCTGATGTATTGGCGAAGCAGTTTGTCGCTCAGAACTGCAAACTGGACTGTGTAAATACTGTAAATAAATTGTACATAGCAGAACTGGTGTGGACTGAAGTTGCTGTCAGGTGTACTCCTGCATTCCAGCTAAGCTGCACCAGCCCATCCAGAGCCTCTCCACCGTTTGAATCGTTCAATGCCATTTCTGGAGCCCAGAGGCTCCTACCCAGCTGTATCACCAGCCCATCTGGAGTCTCCCCACTGCTTGAATTGGTCAATGCTGTTTCTGGAGCCTAGAGCCTCCTACCCAGCTGTATCACCAGCCCGTCCAGGGCCTCTCTACCACTTGAATCAGTTAATGCAGTTTCTGGAGCCCAGAGCCTCCTACCAAATTTTCAGGGTATCTTGAAGGCACTCTCCTTGCAAGAACCCCCATGTTTGGTGAAGATTGGATCAGGGGGTCTAGAGTTATTGGGTCTGGAAGGGGTCGCCCCATTCCCCATAGGATTGCATTGGAATGCATCTCCATTGAAATGCTTAGATCCCATTCCTTTACAAATCATTAGTGGAAGTTAAGATAGATACCTGCCTTTCCTTTGAAGAGGCTAAGTCCTCAACCCTCTCTCTAATATTTAAATATCTGTTGTGGTCACTGGCTCACTTCCTTAAATATAAAATTAAGAAAAACCCCAGGTTTGGTGAAGATTGGGTCAGGGATACCGAAGTTATGGGGTCTGAAAGGGATCACCCCCATTCCCCCACTGGAATGCATTGGAATGCATTCCAATGGAAGAATGGGGGTGACCCCTTCCAGACCCCATAACTCCGGACCCCCACCACAATCTTTACCAAACTTGGGGGTTCTTGCAAGGAGAGTCCCTTTGAGCTACCCTGAAAATATGGGATCTCTACCTGCAAAAATGCCCCTCAGAAGCTTTGCAAACAAAAAGCCCTTTGCCTTAAATTTTCCCAGCCTATTTTCTTCTTCCCTAACAACTAACACAACCCCTACACAACCACAAGACCAGACAGCATCACAACCTTGCTACCTACCTACAAGCAGAACAACCTAGCAACACAACAAACCACACAGAAAAGTCTATGAAGCCGAGACCCTAAACACACCACACCACACCACAACAAAATAAAAAGTGGGGGCCCTTTTGCCCTTCCCTACCAAACCTACACTATGCTTTGAGTGGAGGCTGAACACAGCACCCAAGCAGGCTCTGGCTGTACATGCCCCACAAAACCCACATCCAGCCACACAATGCCAGGTAGCTGGAGGTTCCCCCCACCAAAGTACACAATCAAAGCAGCTGTGTGAGTTTGTGAGCCAAACTCAGCCTTGCTTGGAGCCAGCCAACCACAGCAGAACCTCCCCCCCCATTCAGTGGCCTGATGTCACACCGGCGAATCACTGCCTGGAGGCTGGTGAACTGGATCCCCCCCACAGGCAGAAATCACACAGGTAAGGCAAGGCACCACTTTAGGAACCCAAGTTAACCACCAGCAAAGTACGCAATCAAAGCAGCTGTGTGAGTTTGTTTGTGATCTAAACTCAGCCTTTCTTGGAGCCAGCCAAGCCAACCACAGCAGAAGCCCCCCCAAAACTCTGCAGCCTGAGAGATTCAAGCCAGAGATTCACTAGCAGCAGGAAGGTGAACTGCCCACCACACACACAGCCAGAAAACCAACCGGGAAGGCAAGCAAGGAACTTAAGTAGCAAACCAAGGAACTTATCAGCAAGTCACCTCTTGCAAAGAGTGACTTAAACCAGGAAAAAAAGAGCTGAGCTCAAACCCCACAGCCCACAAGTTCACTGGAAAACACACCCCAAACTCTGCAGCCTGGGAGAGATTCAAGCCAGAGAGATTCACCACCAGCAGGAAGCCAGTGGCTTCCCACCCCCCATGCACACACACATAGCCAGACACAGGAATCAAGCTTAGAAATAAAGCCCCAAGTGCGGCCCCGACGGCCAGCTGGGAGGCGGGCGGGGCCGCACAGAGCCGGCTGGGCGCGTGTGCTGGCTCGCGCCGTCCCGACGTTCACACACCCAGCCTGCTCTGTGCGGCCCCGCCGACCTCCCAGCTGGCTGTTGGGGCGAGGAACGCTCAGGAATTGTATTATGCACACCCTTACTAGCAAGTAGTAATAGTTCGTCAAGAAGTGCCATCCATGCATGATTAGTCTATCTGGGGTCAAGCATAATCCAAGCAATCCCAAGATGTAACAAGCAGTGAGCACAGCACACACACAGTACACAAGCAGTGCAGTATGATCAACAGTTTAAAATTTCCCTCCTCTCCAAGCAAGACTGTGTGATTGGCCAAAGCAACTTGCCTGATTAGTCCTAGGGCTATGACTGGCTGGAAGAAATTCTGTTTCCCGGGAATGAGAAGATTTTTTAAAATGGGCAGTCTCCATTAAATTCCCAAAGAGTAATTCATGAAGTGAAGAGATCTGGGAGTCATTCCAGAGCTTGCCTGGTCCAATGCTGGGAAAATTGGACCACTTTTAGAATTGGCAATATCTGACCACACATTCTTAGTCCTGAGCATGCTGCTGATTAATCAATGTAATTGACTGCTTAGGTGCACAGGCAGCACATAAACATGAAATATAGCTGATTTTAAATTAAGCATGACCTACCCATGTTGATGATGGAGCATCCGTAATCCAAGCAAGTCAGCAAATTATAAACGTGCACCAACAGTAGCTGACAAGCCAGCAGACATGGTGAATGCAACCAACAGTGCAGATGCACAACTATCGTATTTTTCACTCCATAGGATGCACCTGACCATAAGACGCACCTAGTTTTTAGAGAAGGAAAACAAGAAAAAATCTTGTTTTCCTCCTCTAAAAACTTGTCTTATGGAGTGAATGCCGGCTGGGCGCGTGCGCGTCGGGATGGCGCGAGCCGGCGTTCCCCGCCCCGACGGCAAGCTGGGAGGCAGGCGGGGCCGCACAGAGCCACGCGTGTGCGTCGGGACGGCACAAGTCGGCGTTCCTCGCCCCGATGGCCAGCTGGGAGGTGGGCGAGGCCACACAGAGCCGGCTGGGTGCGTGCACATCGGGACGGTGCGAGCCAGCACAAGCGCCCAGCTCCGTCCCAACGTGCAAGCGCCCAGCCGGCTCTGTGCGCCCCACCCGCCTCCCAGCTGGCCATCGGGGAGGGGAACGCCTGCTCGTGCTGTCCCGACGCGCATGCGCCGAGCCAGCTCTGTGCTCCCCCCCGCCTCCCAGCTGGCCGTCAGGGCGGGGAACGCCGTCTCGCGCCGTTCCCAATATGCACATGCCCAGCAGGCTCTGTGCGGCCCCACCCGCCTCCCAGCTGGCCGTCGGGGCGGGGAACGCCGGCTCACACCGTCCCGATGTGCACACTTGGCTCTGTGCGGCCCCGCCCACCTCCCAGCTGGCCGTCGGGGCGGGGAATGCCGGCTCACGCCATCCCAATGCGCACGCGCCCAGCCGGCATTCACTCCATAAGACGCACAGACATTTCCCCTCACTTTTGAGGAGGAAAAAAGTGCGTCTTATGGAGCGAAAAATACGGTACTTGAAATAATGCTCATTTTAAATAGCAAAGTAATAAATGTGATTATACGGGGTGCTCAACACACACACACCCCAATTTGTTACTGCCTCCAATTGGTAAAAAGACACATTGGTAAAAGGGGAGAAAATCTGTTTGAGATTTTTAAGTTGAGACTTACTATTTAGAGGGCTTTGTGTATCTCTGGTGTCTATGTGCCCATGGACTTTGCTAATCTTCCAGTCAGTTCTTGAAATCATTTAGTGAATAGATGCTACTGACTACATGGGGACAAAGCTGCTCAGCATGGTGCTCAAAATGAATTTTGACAGAAAACAATTGATTTGATCAGTAACTCACCTTGACAGTGAGAAAGTTCACTTGGTAATCATGTTCATATTAAAGTTCAGAGCATGTCTGATGCATATGCCAAAGAGTTGCAAGTTCTTCCTCAGACACTCTTAAACTAGTGCACCACATCTGAAGGACAAGGAAACAGGGAAGAAGACCTGAAGGTATAAGGAATTACCAACCTAAATGTCAAGCAAAGCGTTGCAGAACTTTAGCAGGAATCTTGACAAGAGCTGGTATATTATGAATCTTTGACCTCTGAGGCATTTCAGCAGCATTCACACTCTGAGGGTGAGAAAGAGCAAATACAGTAGGAAGAGCAAATGGAGGAAGCCCCAATCATCAACCATCACAACCACCAGAAACATCAACCCGACCAGTTGGACAGTTGTTTACAAAATCAACATTTATCAGTACAACATGGATTAATTTGTTGTAGTGTGCTATCACTGGAAGATGCACATGTGATTCAGGAGAGAATGGCCGAGACTACATCAGACTACATCAGTGAACAGACATGAATTTCCTCTACTCCCACACAAGCCACATTTCAGAAGACCAATTCACACTCCTAGACTGTGAAACCATCCCACAGGTGATTGTCTACATGAACCCAGTTGAAAGGCATTGTGCCCACAGGGTTTGAGGATAGACTCACCCATTGCTGTTCATTTCATACCTCATTCCATCTTTGCCCATTTATGCTAGTACAAAATGGTGGCATCCACACCTCCTCCACCCTTCTGCTTGGCAGCAAGCAATGACAACATGCAAAATCCAAACATACAACAAATTCAGTCAATGTGATAGAGCAACCAAACTACAATTCCCCACAGAATTGTGTACCATTAGTATAAATGTACTATTATTACAAATTGCAAGAAGACTCTCAGAAAAATCAAACCTTGCAATGAATGCTCACTGAGAAAACTTGGAATGACCTAACCAATTACAAACTGAGCTTGCCCATCAATGCTGTCCTCTATCTTCCATTGATTCCAGCTTCTGTGATTAAGAGGCCACTAGAGGACACATCAGGAAATGATGCTGGCTCATAAACATAATGATTTCAAGAGGAACCCCCCCAACCCCAAATTTTTACAACATTTTGACATAAATAAAAATGTTCACTGGGGAATCTTTAATGTGAGAAATCTGGCAAAGGACCTGTCTGATGTAGCTGTTTTGAAAGGCCTATCTCATACCACATTCCTTTGCCTCCAAATATTTTTTAATTCTTTTTATTAAAACTTTGCACAATGCTTGAACTCTTTTTATCGAAGACTCAACCAGAAGCACTGTTATAATTATTCACAGTCCCCCAAACTCTTCTTGTGCTGCCAGTGCTGTAGAGGGTCCCTCCTTGGTGGGTCCCATTCCAGGTTTCTTTGACCTTGGCAGGTACTTGGATGTCCTTGAGACCTTCTTTCTCACTAATGGACTGTCAGGATGCTTGTTATTTTTCCATCATCAATTCATGCTAGTCTTCCAAATGACTGTCATCCATTCCATCTCTCACAGTGTATGACACTGTGATTTGTGCCATCACATGCCAGCAATGCCCTTCCACAATCTACATTGGACAAACAGGTCAGTCTCTTAGACAAAGATTAAATGGACATAAGTCTGACATCAGAAACCAAAATATTCAAAAAAACAGTGGGAGAACATTTCAACCTTCCAGGACATTCTGTTGCAGATTTAAGAGTAGCAGTTCTCTTACAAAGGCATTTCAAAGGGAGATTGGAAAGAGAAACTGCTGAATTACAGTTGATATTCAAACTAAAGTCAATGCATTTACCTGGGCTGAATAAAGACCTTTCATTCATGGCTCATTACCAATGCTGATTTCTCCACACCCATCTCTCCCCTGGACATCACAGACTCTTCTGCATACCACACCTAATCCCATCACACCTGCTATTCACATTTACATACTGTTAACATTTACATACTAAAGCTTGTCAGAATTCACTCTCCTCTACTTAAAGACAGATGGATTCACATTCTAGCTGTATCTGAAGAAGTGAGCTGTGGCTCACGAAAGCTCCTACCCTAACAGAAAATATTTTTGTTAGTCTTTAAGGTGCTACTGGACTCTTGCTCTTTTCTACTAGTGTATGACACAACACAGCATTATGCATCCAAAAATCTAATATGTAATTCACAGTTATCCATTAGAATAAATCACAAGTCCAGAACACAGGGCTTGCTGCTCCTAGCAGAAGCCTCCCAATCTCCATTTAAATGCTTAGATCCCATTCCTTTACAAATCATTAGTGGAAGTTAAGACAGATGCCTTGCATTCCTTTACAAATCATTAGTGTAAGTTAAGATAGATGTGTTCCATTCCTTTGAAGAGGCTCAGCCCTCAGCCCTCACTGTAATATTTAAATATCTGTTGTGGTCAATGGCTCACTTCTTTAAATATAGAATTAAGAATAAGACTTGACTGCCTAATGTACCATCTTTTACACTATAGTTGCATATTGCTGTCAAGTCACAGTCGATTTATGGTGACCCTGTAGGAGTTTCAAGACAAGAGACATTCAGAAAAGTTCCGGTAAGGATGCTGACTGAGGTGAATTGCCTCACTGGGAGCTCCCAGTGAAGGACCGAAATACGTCTAAAATAGGGGCATTTACTGACCCCTGCCCGTCCCTAAAAAGTGGAATGGGAATCAGGAATTCTTCTGCTGCCAGCGAAGAGCGGTGTTGACTCCTGAGTCCTTCAAGAGTGCTTTTTTAAGACTTCCAGAAGCTCAGATGCTGTCTCTCGATGGCTGAGAGGATTTAGATCGCCGCAGATGTTGTATTCGGAATCAGGCCTCGCTCTCCCTTACGCAACACTACCAAAGCAACTAATTAAGGAAACAAAAGCCTCACCCTCCAAAATCTGAGTGAGTGATAAGAATCTCTTTGTTTACATTGGAACTATAAACAAACAAACTTTTAAAGAATGAGTATTGCTTCCTGACCTCCCGACTCTGAGAATGATTGCATAAGACTGTACAAAAACTTTGAATCAGACCGGCAGGGAGCTTATTAAAGCTATTGGAAGATAGACTAAACAACGGGATTGAAAATTGACATACTGGTACCCAATAGCAAAGCCGAACTCCTTGGGAGAGAAGGAGGAAGTTCCCACCTCCAGCAATGGCCCCTGAATAGCTTAATTTTCTACTGCACGGCAAGGCAAAGAGAGAAAGATTCCAGGCAAGGCAGAGACGACAGGCTGCAAAGCGTCGCCGAAGGACCGGAAGTACGTCAGATGGTGCAATCGGTAAATGTATCTGACTTACCATAGAGAGGATGGCAGAAGGTCCGCGGCACTTCCTACTTCCTGCCTAGAAGCTGACCTAGAGCGACTCTAAACTCGATGGTATTTTAAAATTTTTAAACTTGATTTAAAAACTATTCGGAGGGCAAATTAAACTTTTGCTATAGCGAAATGGCTGGGGAAGTATACCAACATTTAACCTCTCAAGGATTAATAGTTTGGAGCTTGCCGAAAAACTGAGGCTTTTTGCCGGATTTCATGTCTATTCCACGGCAGCGCTCACGCTCATTTCATACTCCTGCCACATCAAAACCTTCTGATACCGTGACAGAGAAGCAAGAAAATGCAAGAACTTTTGGCCAAACAGATACCTTCACTAAACAGATGGAACAAATGTCTAAGCAGCAAATGGAGCATGTGTCCAAACAGCAGGAGAAGCAAATGACTCAACTAACTGAAATGCTTGCTGAGATAGTAAAAGAGGTAAAAGAAACTAAAACCCAGGTTACCTCATTACAAGCTGATATGAAGACCATGGATGCCTCGGCAAAGAAGATGGCGGAAGACCATAAAGAAGTCAAGAAGAAAGTGGATATACACGATAAACAACTGGAATTGTTGCAGACACAAGAAGAATCTACAAAAGTCCAATTTGCTATGATGGATTTGAAAGCCAGAGAATCTAATCTATGCCTGCAAAACTTATCGAAGGATTGTGGTAACACCAGAGAATCACTGATTAAGATTTTGGCTGAACTGTTTAGCATTGGAGAACAAGACTTAGATCACGCCATCAAGAGAATCTACAGGATTCCTTTACCACCTAACATGAAAAGAGCAAAAGCAAGAGATGTCATGATATCCTTTTATGATATTAGGATGAAAGATGTATTAATGCAACAGCACTATCAAGACCCAAAAGTGTTGGCAGGCAATGCATTGATACTCTTGAAGGATATCCCAAGACACTTGATGGCAAAAAGAGGTATTTTCAAAGAATTTGCAACATCTCTAAGAAAAAGCGGTGTCAAATATAGGTGGTTGCTACCACAAGGGTTGCCCCCCATTTAAAACGGTATGCCTTCACTTCCGGAAACCTGCCTCGGTTCCCCTCATCATGGTGCGCCCCCGCCGTGGCATTCCCCCTGATTGGGCCTCTGGGGGGGTCCCTTCCCGGGCGATCCTTGGCAAACTGCAAAGTGAGCTTATGGTGCTCCACTTGCTCTGCCAGCCGGATCCAGCCCTCCACTGTTTCAGGGTTGCCCAGAGTCAGGCAGCCTTCCAACACTTCCCATCGCAGTCCCTTGCGAAAGTGTTGGACCTTGGTGGCCTCGCTCCACTCCCTTACTTTGCATGCCAGGGACTGGAATTCTTGGGCATATTCCAGTACTGTAGGGACCCTTGCCTCAATTTGCGCATGGCGATCTTGGCCCTCTCCGCCCGGTGCGGGTTTTCAAACCGGCGATGCAGGGCTTCCAGGAAACCATTGAGGGAGCACAAAAGTCCGGGATTAACTTCCGTTGCTGTTACTGCCCACTCCACCGCCTCCCTCTCCAGATGTCCGATGGCGTACCGAACTCGGGCTTCTTCGGACGGGAAAGTCTCACCCTGGTCCTTCATGAAGCCAGAAAGTTGTAGTAAGAAGTGGGGTAACAGGGCGCAGGTTCCATCAAAGGAGATCTTCAGGTCCCGGGGGGCTGTGCGTGGAGGATGAACGGGGGGGAGGTTGTACCGATGATGGATGATCGGAGTCCTCGCACCATTTCTGCTAGTGCTGTCATGTCCTTCCTTAGGGTCCCCAGCTGGTCCTGAAGCTCCCGGTTCTGCCAAGTCAGGTCGTGGTTCTGCTCCTGCAGAAGACGGCGTTCCTCTTCTCGGGGGCACGGGGTTGAGGTGACTGTAGCTCGGCCTCGGAGCGGTTCCTCATCCCTGGAGTACAGGTCATCCAGCGGGCCTCGATATAGGAGATCGAAGCTTGGCCCCGTGGTTGATTGGTGGACGTACTGTCCGGCGATCCGCGGTGCCCTCTCCGCAAGTTCTGTGGGGCACCTTCCCGGGGTTACTTCTTCCTGGCCTGGGTCTGCTCCTCTCGGGGCTGCTTCCTCCCGGGGCAGGACCGCTCCCTGCTGTTCCGACAGGCAGAGGCGTTTGTACCGCCAGATCAGTTCGGCAGATCGGGTCGAACTGGGGAACATCTTTCCCAAGAACTAACTAGTAGAAAATAAAAAAGATGGATTCCAGCCTAATGTCAGGCTTCAGCAAATGCACGGCATTTCAGGCAATAGAACTCAAATCCAGGCAGAGCAGCGATTCAAAGATTTATTCCGAAAGTAGTGATTTCAGTAAGGAGACAAACAAGGCTGGAATACATGACTGGGGGAGAGAGGATACATATATAGGGCTGATACAATAGGGTTACAGGAACAAAGAGACAATGTAGTCGTTTCCTGCCGGTAACGACTTAAGTAAAACTGAAACAGAAACAATTATGAGCAATCACTGGAGGAGATGGCCGAGCTCTCGGCTTTGTGCGTGGGACCCGATATCAGATCGGAGATTTACACGGGCGGGTCCCAATACAATTGTAAATCCCTGGCCGGAGCTCGTGTGCAAAACGGGGGGGGGGGGAAGGAGTGCACGGAGAACTCCATCTTGTTCTCGGGGAAACCAACTTGTTTGGGAACGGAGCTGTCACAAGCCCTATCTGACAGTATGTAATGCAATTCTGGACACAGGGTTAGCTCCAGAGACATGGTCACATGTCTATATATCATTGATTCATAAGACTGGAAGAGACATGGAAAAGGTGACTAATTACAGGCCAATCTCGCTTTTACATGTGGATTACAAAATATACGCTTCAGTTTTATCTAATCATTTGAAGCAATTCATAACATCTTTGATACATGAAGATCAAGTGGGATTTGTACCTGGGCGACATATAAAAGACAATTTGAGGATTCTAATAGATGCAATTGTATATTATGAGCATAATAATCAACATAAGCCAGCTTTTGTTTTTTTGGATGCAGAGAAACCTTTTGATATGGTTTCCTGGGGATATATGAAAAAGGTTTTAGAAACAATGAATTTTGGGACAAGGTCCGGACAGGAATTGATGCGATATATAATACACAAAAAGCTAAAATATTAGTAAATGAATCAATATCAGAAAATTGTGAATTACAAAAAGGAACTAGGCAAGGATGCCCATTATCTCCTTTGCTTTTTATTTTGACCTTGGAAACCTTATGTTGTAAGATCCGGGAAACAGAAGGAATTCAGGGCTTGAAAGTCAATAAACAAGAATTTAAATTGAGAGCCTTTGCAGATGATTTACTGCTCATTTTGTCTGATCCAAATCAATCCATGAATCATTTATTGGAATTATTGAAGCAATATGGTGAAAATTCTGGCTTTAAGATAAATCAAGATAAGACTCATACTTTACTTAAAAATCTTTCAAAAGAAGAACAAAAAGACTTTTTGGATACTGCAGGCTGGGAAAAGACAAATAAGGTTAAATACTTAGGTACTGGATTACAAATAAAAAACAAAGATTTACTGGAGAATAACTATGTGAAACTTTGGGAATCTGTTAAAAGAGATATGATAATTTGGTCCAATAAAAACATTTCATTACTGGGCCGTATTTCAGTAACTCAAATGAACATTTTACCAAGGCTACTTTTTCTATTCCAGAATTTACCAATAGTGGAACATTCTAAATATTTTGATATTTGGAGAAAAGATTTGCTCAATTTTATATGGCAAGGGAAAAAGTCTAGAATTGCCTATAAATTCTTGGTTGACTCCAAAGAAAGAGGAGGATTTGCTTTACCAAATTTCAGACTTTATGCGGAAGCATCAGCATTAGTATGGCTAAAAGACTGGATACAACTAAAAAACAATAGACTTTTGGATTTTGAAGACTTTGACAACAGATACGGATGGCATGGTTATTTATGGTATGATAAATTAAAAATTCATAAGGCCTTTCAGCATCACATTGTTAAATCTTCATTAATTAAAAATTGGCTAAAATATAAACATCTTTTGGAACCCAGAACACCACTATGGATCTCTACGCAAGAGATGTTGACACTGAGACCATTGAGACCAGCACAATTTTTTTATCTATCAAGATTTATTGGTATAGAAGGATAATAAATGTGCCGTAAAAGAATATGGAGAATTGAAGGAATATATCACTTGGTTTCAATGTCATCAAATGCAGTCTGTATTTATACAAGATATGAAGTTAGGTTTTATTAAAGATAAATCACTTTTTCAACTAATGTTGTTAGACAATAATGAACATTTAATATCAAAAATGTATAAGATGTTATTGACTTTATATATGGAACAAGATCTTGTTAAACCAACGATGATAACTTGGGCACAAACCTTGGGACATGATATCCATATGCATAGATGGGAAAGACTCTGGTCAAAAGATATGAAACATATGTGTTCACAATCATTGAGAGAGAATATATATAAAATGATCTATAGATGGTATTTAACACCAAAGCAATTAGCCAAAATGTATGGAAATATGTCACCAAATTGTTGGAAATGTCAAGAAGTGGGTTCTTTTCATCATATTTGGTGGCTATGTGAGAAGGCAAAGAACTTTTGGGATATGATTTACAATGAATTAAGGTTGATATTACAACAAAACATCCCCAAAACACCGGAGATGATGCTGTTAAGTATAATACCGGATACCATAGTGACTCAGAGATTGTTTTTGATGTATGCCACCACAGCCACTAGGTTGGTATATGCTAAGAGATGGAAAATGACTGAGACACCAAATAAGACTGAGTGGATAGAAAAAATGATGGAACTAGCTGAAATGGCAAAACTTACAGCATTAATAAATCAAAAAGAAGAAATTGAATTTGTGACAGAATGGGAGGCATGGACAAAATACTGTATGAATGAATTTAATTGTGATATTAAGGGATATATTTTGATCTAATTCAGACTTGTTGAAGTAGATATGGGTGATTTGTTATAAAGAATTAGACAATAAATACAAAGAGTAATAATGACAATAAAGAGACAAAGGAGGGGAGAGGGGAAGTTAAAGAAACGTATATTAGATATGATAAGAAAATGTTGTTATATTATATAATTGGTTAATGGACAAATGTAATTGAATATGAATGAATTTGAAAAAAATAAAAATTTTATTAAAAAAAAAGACAAGAGATGTTCAGAGGTGGTTTGCCATTGTAGTGACCCTGGAGATCTCTGACCCTGCTTAGCTTCCAAGAGTTGATGAGATCAGATTAGCCTGAGCTATTCAGGTCAGTCTTTTATGCTAGATTTCTAATATTAGGGCAATTGTTATACCCCAATGTCTCTACAGCAGGACTACTGCTGAAACAGCAAAAAATGCATCATCATATTCTTGGTGGACAGAATATCTGATATTTTCTTCAAATTGTTCTCATGCTAATCAGGAGCATGTTTATTCATCAGAATCAGTGAGACACATCCTCAAATAATACTGTGTTATCATGGAAACTGGAGGAACCCAAACCACTTGATGGACTTGTGCAGCAAGGTCAAGGGAACTCTTCATCTCTTCCAGTAGATGTTAAGTATTCCAAATTATTTTAAAATGTTTTTAAAGCTTGAAATAAGGTCAGTTACAAGGATACGGAGCTCATAGTCTGTTCAGTCCTCAAATATGTATTGAAAGCATACCTGTTTGGGGGGGGGGGCTCCAAATGCTGCATGATAGGAAATTTTGGGATGTTCAGCAAAACTCTACATACCAGAGAATCTGTGTTTATCATACGCATACACATTTATTTGCTTATGTAAACATGTATAAGCCTTCCTTCATGAAATTGGGACTCAAGGTGGGTATCAAAAATAAAAAAAATCATACATTGTTCAAAAGGGATAGACAGATAAGGAAGGGGGGAGGAGTAGCATTATATGTCAAAGATGTGTATACTTGTGAAGAAATACATGAATCTGAGAATGGAAGTCCAGTCGAGAGTCTATGGGTAAAAATAAAAGGAATAAAAAATAATAGTGCTATTATGGTGGGGGTCTGCTATTGACCACCAACCCAGGCAGAGGACTTGGATAAGACACTTATGGACCAGATAAAAAAGTTCTCAAAGAAATGGGTCATAGGAGATTTTAATTACATGGATATCTGTTGGAAGTCCAATTCTGCTAAAAATGCAAGGTCTACTAAATTCCTGACTTATCTTGCTGACAACTTCATGTCCCAGAAAGTGGACAGGGAAACAGGGGGTCTGCTATCTTAGATTTGATTCTCACCAACAGGGAAGAACTGGTTGATGAGGTTAAAGTAGTAGGCACCCTGGGTAGTAGTGACCATGTAATCTTGGAATTTACAATCTTGGGGAAAGGAAAAACTTTACGTAGTCAGACATATAGGTTGGACTTTAGGAAAGCAAATTTTGACAAGCTTAAACTGATGCTTGGTAGAATCCCATGGTCAGAAATACTTAAGGAGAAGGGAGTTCAAGAAGGGTGGGAGTTTCTTAAAAAAGAAATACTGAAGGCACAATCACAAACCATTCCCATGAGAAGGAAAAATGGAAGGAGCCTAAAGAGGCCAGGGTGGCTCCGTAAGCAGTTTTTAAAGATTTGGGAAATAAAAAAGACTCATTTAGGAAGTGGAAGGAGGGCCTTATACTGTAACCAAAGAGGAATATAAACAAATAAATAGTGCTTGTAGGGAGAGTGTTAGGAAAGCTAAAGCTCAGTATGAGCTTAGGCGAGTGAGAGATTCTAAACACAACAAAAAAGGGTTCTTTCCCTATGTACAGAGTCAGAATAAGAACAAGGACATTGTAATATATGTGCATCAGTAAGACCATTGGTGACCTGGGCGTTGTTTTCCCCCTATCACGGATCAGGGGGGGAGCGGCCACCGGGGGCCAGGGGTGCATATAAGCAGGGCCAGGTTGTACAGTTCCTCAGTTCCTTACTGTTCATTGCTGAAATCAATAAAGCTGCATTGTTGTTGGAACTCCGTCTCGACCTCGTGTGTCCTCCCCATGCGGACTTACTAGTGGCGACGAAGGCTGGTAGGCAGTCCGGCTTGCTACCGAAATCACTCTCGCTGGAATCTTCCGTGATTCTCTGTGACTTCGCAGTGCCCGGTAGGCAATCCGGCTCGTCTTGCTGAATTCACTTGACACACCTGAGACGCCTCACTTCGCTGAAATGGCCACCAGGGGTTCACTGGAAGAATTCAACCCCGCCGTCTCTAGCGAGTGGGAGAGCTACGCGGGCCGTGTTACCTGTTTCCTCCATGCCAACGACATTGACGACGAGGACAAGATGCGGTACACGTTCCTCAGCGTATGCGGGGCAAAAAAATTCCAGCTCGCTCAATCCCTGCTGGCACCCGCTAAGGTGCTCGAGGCACCATTTAAGGACATCATGGATGCTCTGGGCAACCATTTTACGCCCAAGCCCACACACCTCGCTCGCCGTCGGCCGATCTACCTGCGGGACCAGGAGCCGGGGGAATCCGCTGCATCATTCCTCGCCACCCTTCTCCAGTTGGCCCAGTTCTGCGAGTTCAAGGACCTTGATGATGCCCTCCTCGACAGGTTTGTTTTCAGCCTCCAGAGTGAGAAAGTGCGGCGCCGTCTCATCGCCAGGAGTGGCATCACCCTCACCGCGGCTGTCGAGGAGGCCACAGCGGCAGAAGCCCCGCCCGCCACCGGCCGGAAAAGCAGCCGGGGCTCTGCAGCCCCACCACCAGCGGCCGCCCACCACGAGAGCGCCAGCGATGCGGGCTCCAGCGACGAGGACAAGGCTCACAAACTGAGCAACCAAGGGGCCTCTCGGGGGCACCGGGCACGGAGCACCACAGACCGCCCGTGCGCGAGCTGTGGCGAGCGACATGACCGCCGATCCTGCCGGTTCTGCGACGCCTCTTGCTGGGCTTGCAGCAGGGTCGGCCACATTGCCAAAGTCTGTCGCTCGACGCCGAAGGGTCGGTCTTCGTGCCCAGCCAGGAAAGATGGCGTCCCACGCCCCGTCCACGACTTGGACAATGACGAGTCCACCAGTGGCCGCCGGGGTCGCCGCGAGACGGAGCTGCACAGCGTCTCCCTCCACAAGGTGCACGGCACCGACAAAGTCTCCATCGTCGTCGAGATCGGTGGTGCGCCATGCGAGATGGAAGTGGACTCTGGGTCGGCTCTCTCCATTATTTCGCTGGACACGTACCACGATCTGACCCGTCGCGCAGCCTCCCTCCCTGAGCTGCGACCGTCCCGCGTCACCATTTGGGACTATCAGAGGCGCCAGGTGCCGGTCCGGGGGGAGGCCCGCGTGCCTGTCCGTTTTCAGGACCGCTCCGGGAGCCTCCGCCTTATCGTGGTCGAGGGGCCTCGCGCAAGCCTCCTGGGGCTAGACTGGTTCCCGGCCCTCGGCCTCCACATTGGCGGCATCCACCACATCAGCCAGACCTCCCTCGATGACATATGGGTGGAGTTCGAGGACGTGTGGAAGGGCCCGCTGGGCTGCTACAAGGGGCCGCCGGTCCGCCTGCACGTCGACCCCGCCACCGCGCCCATCCGCCTCAAGCCTCGCAGCATTCCCTTCACCCTCAAGCCCTGGATCGACGCAGAGCTGGACCACCTCGTCGCTCAGGGCATGCTGGTCCCGGTCCCCAACGCCCCCTGGGAGACCCTGATCATGACTCCCCTCAAGCCCAACAGGGACGTCCGCATCTGCGTGGACTACAAATGTACTATTAATACGGCGTTGCGGCCGCACACCTACCCTGTGCCAGTTGTCAGCCACCTCCTGGCCTCCCTCGCTGGGGGTCGGGTGTTTGCCAAACTGGACCTCGCTCAGGCTTACCAACAGCTACCCGTGGACCCTGAGTCGGCTGAGGCACAGACAATTGTTACGCACCGGGGTGCCTTCCGGGTGACCCGCCTGCAGTTCGGGGTCAGCACGGCCCCGGGTATCTTCCAGAACTTAATGGAAGACCTCCTGAAGGGCTTGCCCGGCGTCGTCCCGTACTTTGACGATGTCTTGATAGCGGCAAACTCCAACGACGAGCTCCTGGAGCGTGTCCGCCAGGTGCTGCGCTGTTTCCAGGAGGCCGGGCTGACGGTCAAACGTGAGAAGTGCCAGCTGGGCCTGCCACAGGTAGAGTTCCTGGGCTACCTGATCGATGCAGAGGGCATCCATCCCACTCCTGACAAGATCAAGGTGATCCACAACGCCCCGCCGCCCCAAAGCAAGCAGGAGCTCTAGTCGTTCCTTGGCCTGCTGAACTTCTACCACGCCTTCCTGCCCAACAAGGCGTCGGTTGCCGAGCCACTCCACCATCTCCTGGACAAGTCCTCCCCATGGGCGTGGGGTAAGTCGCATCAATGGGCGTTCGAGGCTACCAGAGCTCTCTTGTCTCCCTCCAGCTTGCTGGTCCAGTTCGACGAGAAGCTTCCCGTTGTGTTGACATGCTACGCCTCGCCCTACGGTGTCGGAGCGGTTCTGAGCCACCAGCTGCCGGGCGGTCGGGAAGCCCTGATTGCTTTCTACTCCCGGACCCTCTCCTCTGTGGAGAGAAACTACGCGCAGATCGACCGAGAGGCGCTCGCAGTCATGGCTGGAGTAAAGAAATTCCACGACTACGTTTATGGCCGCCCCTTCTCCATCGTCACCGATCACAAGCCACTTTTAGGGTTGTTCATGCTGGATCGACAGACGCCGCAGATCCTGTCCCCCCGCATGCTCCGGTGGTCGATTTTTCTCAACGCCTACAACTTCAGGCTTCTGCACCGCCCCGGGTCCAGCATCGCGAACGCCGACACGCTCAGCCGTTTGCCGCTCAAGGACTCAGACCCGGACCCGTCCCTGGCCTACAACGTCATGCTGTTGGAGACCCTGCCTGAACCACCCCTACATGCCTCGGACATTGCGGCTCATACAGAAAAGGACCGCACCCTCGCCCGCGTTTTGAACTGGGTGGGGAAGGGGTGGCCGTCTGCCAGTCCAGAGGGCATATTCAAGCCCTTTTTCACGCGGCAGCATGAACTCTCACTGAATAAGGGGTGTCTTCTCTGGGGGAACCGCATCGTGGTTCCAGCCAAACTGCGCACCAAGGTCCTGGAGGCCCTGCATGCCTGCCACCCGGGAATTGTGCACATGAAGGCCCTGGCGAGGAGCTACGTTTGGTGGCCGACATAGACACTGCTGTGGAGGAGTGGGTGAACCGCTGCCAGCCGTGCCAAGAGTCGCGGCCCGAGATGCCGCGAGCCCCGACCCACCACTGGGAGTCCACCCACAAACCCTGGTCACTCCTCCACATAGACTTTGTGGGCCCATTCCAGGGCAAAACTTTCCTGATCGTGGTGGACTCCTACTCCAAGTGGCTGGAGGTCGCTGATGTAGGCTCCATGACCTCGCGAGTGGTGGTTCGAGAACTGCGGGAGCTTTTTGCCACCCACGGCCTGCCAGACACGGTGGTCTCCGACAACGGGGCCCAATTTACGTCTGTGGAGTTCCAAGAGTTCTTGGGCAAAAATGGAATCCGCCACACGTCCTCAGCCCCGTTCCACCCTGCCACTAATGGCCAGGCAGAGAGGATGGTCCGCACGACCAACGACTGGGACAGGGGGCTGGCAGAATTCCTCCTGTACCAGCACACCATGCCCAACTCTGCCACCAGGAAAGGCCTCACGGAGCTTCTCATGGGCCGCCGGCCGAAAACGCCACTTGACCGGCTACACCCCGACCTTGCGCCAGAGCGCCCCCACCATCAAGAAGAACCGGCAGCCCCATGGTACGGGCCATTTGTACATTTATAACATCATTCGGGGGCCATACCAGGTGTAGATCTCACAGTGTGTGTGTGGGGGAGAGGCTAGGGTTGCGAGGTCTCCAGTCACCACCTGGAAGTTGGCAACCCCAGGGGAGGCCACATAGAGAAGACCTGCAGGGCATCCCTGCTCCCCCCCTCTCAGGCGGGAGGGCAGCCAGCAGTGGGCCTGAACAAACGAGGCACCAGAGGGGCACAGCCCGCAGTCGATTGGCAAGGGACGAAGGAAGGAAAACAGAGAAAGAAGAAAAGGGAGGAAGAATGAGAGAGAAAGGGAGAAAGAAATGGAGAGAGGGGGAGAAAGAAAAGGACGAAGGGAAAGAAAGAGACAGAAAAAGAGGGAGAAAGAGAGGGAGAGAAAGTAGAAAGAGTGACAGAAAAAGAGGAAGAAAAGAGAGAAAAGCCTTCCCCCACACACACACACACACCCGCGCACGTCGGCCCCACACGACCGGGCCCCAGCCTCCCCGCTTCCCCCACACACACACACACCCGGCAGCACATGGATCCCTGCATGACCGGGCCCCAGTCTCCATGCCCACCCTCCCCAGAGTCCACAAAAGCCCCCCTGAAGCCCGATCGGCTCCCGCACACATGCTGTGCCGCTGGGAGCTGCCAGCCTCTTTTCCCCCTCCCTCTCGCCGCTCAACAGCCGACAGGCAGCAAGAGGTGTTTACATTGTGCTGCGGCGTTCCTGCATGCCACGGCTGTAGGGGGCAGCCTTGGGGAAGCGTCCCTCCCCTCCCCTCTCCTCTCGCCAACCAACAGCCGACAGTTGGTGAGAGGAGGTCCAAAGGGCGCCACAGTGCCCCTGTAAGCCGCAGCCCCAGGAACACCCTTGGGGAGGGCCACCCTGTGCCCCGCCTCCGTGGCAGGGCCCCGGAGCTCCCGAGGGCCACAAAAAATGTCCTCAGGGGAAGCATACGACCCCCGGGCCAGAGGTTCCTCATCCCTGTTCTATACCAAGTAAAGGTTTTGAACAAATCATCAGTCAGTCAGTCCTTGAACATTTAGAAAGGATCTATCTGATTACTAAGAGCCAGCACTGGTTTCTCAAGAACAAGTCATGTCAGACTAATTTTATCCCCTTTTTGATAAAGTTGCTACCTTGCTGGATCAGGGGAATGCTGTAGACATAGTTTATCTTGATTTCAGAAAGGCTTTTGATAAGGTTCCCTATTACATTCTTGTGGCCAAATTGGGAAAATATGATTTAGATCCTGTAATGGGTTGACAGATCGCACCCAAAGAGTGCTTGTTAATGGTTCCTCATCCACTTGGAGAGGAGTGACTAGTGGAGTGGCTCAGGGATCTGTCCTGGGCCCTGTGTAGTTCAATATCTTTATAAATGATTTGGATGAAGGAATAGAGGGGATGCTTATTAAATGTTCAGATGATACTAAATTAGGAGGGGTAACAAATACAGCAGAAGACAGAGCCAGGATACAGGTTGATCTTGACAGGCTGGAGAATTGGGTTTAAACTAACAAAATGCATTTCAACAGAGATAAATGTAAAGTTCTGCATTTAGGCAGGAAAAATAAAATGCGTAATTATAGGATGGGGGAGACATGTCTTAGCAGTAGTGTGTGCGAAAAGGATCTTGGGGTCTTACAGCCCATTCCTGAAAATGCGGCGTGCAGAGTCGGTGGGGAAGAGGTGCAGTGGCACCTCCTCTTAAGCCGAATTGCACAAGCCACAAAACAAAACAAAAAGCGGCTTTTTTTTTTGTTTTACCGGGGCCTTTCGCCCCATAAGGAACAGCAAGGCTGCGCCTGCTAAAAAGGAGGTGCAGCGCCACCATTCCCAGCACCGGCGGGGAGGGCCGAAACGGGATAGGAATCTGCCTACCCGGTGGCTCCTCCCCCGGAACGCCCCCGGAATGCCCCCCTGCGCCAGCACGGCCTCTCTACTCCATGGCCTGTACCACAAAGAGGCAGCACTGGCGGAGGGGGGAGTGGCGGTTCTGCGGCGCTCTGCCACCAGTGGGGCTGGCCTTGCCGCCAGCGTAACTGCATTTAAACATGCAATTACACTCACTTACACTGGCGGCGAGGTCACACCGCCTCCTAAGAAGTTTCGGCCTGATTTTCAGGAATGGGCTGTTAGTAGACCAAAGACTGAGCATGAGTCAGCAGTGTGATGCTGTAGCTTAAAAAGGTAAATGCGATCTTGGGCTGCATCAACAGAAATATACTGTCCAGATCATGCAAAGTAATCGTATCGCTTTACTCTGCTCTGGTTAGACCTCACCTAGAGTATTGTGTTCAGTTTTTGGCACCACAATTTCAGAAAGATGTAGACAAGCTGGAACGTATCCAGAGGAGGGCAACAAAGATGGTAAGGGGTCTGCAGACCAAGTCCTATGAGGAAAGGTTGAAAGAGCTGGGTATGTTTAGCCTGAAGAGGAGAAGACTGAGAGGGGATATGATAACCATCTTCAAGTACTTGAAGGGCTGTCATATAGAGGATGGTGCTGAGTTGGTTTCTGTTGCCCCAGAAAGTCGGACCAGAACCAACGGGTTGAAATTAAATCAAAAGAGTTTCCATCTTGACATTAGGAAGAATTTTCTAACCATTAGAGCGGTTCCTCAGTGGAACAGGCTTCCACGGGAGGTGGTAAGCTCTCCTTCCCTGGAGGTTTTTAAGAAGAGGCTAGATGGCCATCTGTCAGCAATGCTGATTCTATGACCTTAGGCAGTTCATGAGAGGGAGGGCATCTTGGCCATCTTCTGGGCATGGAGTAGGGGATGTGTGGGGGAGGTAGTTTGGAATTTCCTGCATTGTGCAGGGGGTTGGACTAGATGACCCTGGTAGCCCCTTCCAGCTGTATGATTTTATGAAATTATAATAAAAAATATAAAAATAACATAAACATTAAAACATAAACATAGACAAAAGGATTACAGTGTCTAAAAATATTAGTCATATAGCCATAATGCAAAAGTCCCTAGTTCTCTGCAGACATGTTCATATTCATTAAGGCTGCCAAAGTTTTGGGAGCAAGATTCTGAATTACCAGTACCTGCAACAATTAACCTAAATTATTTTTTTGACAGTACCAGTGATCAACCAAATTAATCATAGTTAAAACCTTGAACAATCGCCAAATCACAGTTTTGTAGCATCCCTGTGAAATTTACCCATGATTGCCCCACCGGTCCTTCATGGTTGGTCAGGGAATGCTCTGAAGTCATTTGCACATAATTAGGCCACTTCACTCCAGATGTTCATAGAAAAGGTTCTATGCAACAAAGAGAGAAAAAATTGAGCAGATCTAACATTTCACTTTTGAAACATATAACTTTATTTCAGAGAGATTTACCCTTCAAATGTGGCTGTTTATTTAACATTGTCCCCGGCTAAGGCAGGAAACTTGCTGTTTCAACACAGGAATTTCTTTCCATGAAATACATTAAATAAACACAACCAAAGTGTCCATTTATGTCGGCACTATTAACTGCTGATGTTGAAGCAGAGCCATTCCGCTGGCTTTCTTCTCAACGGCCATTTTTCACTGATTTGTGTTAGAAATGTACTTCCTTATGATTGAACGATGGAAACATTTGACCTGTTAACTGTTACCCCTTCAGTTAATTGCTTCTGTTATTGCAAATTCCACCCATTAATCTTCTGCATGTTTCAGCTGCTAATGCTCTCTGGTAAAGAAATACAATCCACCAGAATAAACCCAGCTTCACAATCCATGCAAGCTTGTATTTCCCTTCCAGTAACTTAGCCTATTGTTAAAAAATCATTATATGTTCACCTAAGCTATTGCTGCAGACCACAAAAAGGAAACGAGGAACCCAAACACGCAGCCCATTGAATGCCTTTGATTTGAATTTTCAGTTAATCCAGGAATGGGGGAAAATAGCCTTCTCTTCAAAGCAAAGCTAGCTCAATAACAGGGGAAAATGCCTTGTCAAAATAATGCTGGACTGTGGCCTGCTAAATGACATCATCACAGTGGCCTATGATATCACTGGGCAATCAACCAATGGAATATCAGACCCAGAGGGGTCACTACTGGCAATCTGCAGAGCTGCTGAGAAGAACTCAATTGCTGTTGATGTTACATGTACACTACCAATCCCTTTCCCTTGTTTGAAGCAATGGCTCAAGGAATGCCATCTCTACCACCAACTCCCACTGCTGGAAAGGCTACCACTGATGGGCCAGACTTGGAAGCTGAGCATGTGTTCTTCATCTTTCCCCTAGAGTGACAGCAAATTATACTTTCTGCCATTATCCTCCACTTCCTCCTCCAGCTTGCTGGCTTCTAGGTCCCACTTCCAAGCCTACTAAGAATATTTGAAAAGGCACCAGAGGAGAAAGCCAAGAAGGAGGATTGTGATGGCTGTGCCACAGATTTAGCATTGGGGATGGAAGAACAAATATCATGGGCTAATGGTTCATTCCTTACAACATTACAAGTTTTTTTAAATATTGAAGCAGTGTTCCAAAGAATGACCCTGGCTGGCTGACTTTGTAGGTACCCACACCAAAAAATAAATAAATAAAATAAAACCGGTGCGTACAAAGTCAGTCCATCTTGGTCATTCTTGGCACAAAAGGAATCTCAAGACCCTGAAAAGAGAATAAAATAGTGGACAGAAAGAAAATGTGGAGAGTGGTGACAACCCGTGTTTGCCAATAGCAGTGTGTGAAACAGACATATTTTCCAGGTAAAAATGAATGTCAAGGCAAGTTCCTGACCTTTTAAAGTCATGTCAGCATTTCTGCACAATAGGTAATTTTTTATGAAAAGCTGCCTGCATTTCAAAGGACATCAGCCAATGAATTCTCCTTTTCCCTGCCAAGCATATAATGAAATTATGGAACTGATTTCTTTTATAACACCCTCAGTCATTACGGGATTTACCTATAGACTTGGCAGGCTGAAGCCATGGGCCTCAAAATCTAGGGGGCCTCCAGCCAAGGTGTATATATTTTTTTCAACCACTACAGTATTAAACAATAACATTTTATGTCCTTTAGAGGAAGAATTGTGAATTGCAGAATTCTAAATACCCATCATCATCATCGGCTTCACTGAATTTTGTTTAAAACACTCTTCCATCTTCCTCTAGCCGTGCACGTGGGGGATTGGGAGGGGCCTCACAGGCAGAATAGCCTAGGGCCTCTCTTCATCTAAATCCAACACTGCCCACAGTAAATACAGAACAAGAATACATCCTGTACTGTGTGGGACATGCAAAGTAATGTTGAATTAGAAGAGAACCATGCTAGGGAAATATGGACTGCAGATAAGTTGCCAACTTCCAGGTACTAGCTGGAGATCTCCTGCTATTACAACTGATCTCCAGCTGATAGACATCAGTTCACCTGGATAAAATGGCCGCTTTGGCCATTGGACTATATGGCATTGAAGTCTGTCCCCTCCCCAAACCCCACCCTCCTCAGGCTCCATCCCAAAAACCTCCCGCCAGTGGCAAAGAGAGACCTGGCATGCTAGGAAATCAGTTCCTCTGGAGAAAATGGCCACATTGGCAATTGGACTCTATGGCATTGAAGTCACTTCCCTCTCCAAACCCCACCCTCCTTAGGCTCCACCCCCAAAATCTCCAGGTACTTCCCAAGCCAGAGCTGGCAAACCCTAACTGCAGAATGGCATGCACAATTTTTTATTACAAGGGCTGTCAAATGGTAGGTGACAGCAGTGGTTTGCATTCTAAGAAGAAAAGCTATAGGAAAAAAAGGAGTGGCAAGACCAACTGGAAGATAAACAAATGGACTTAACAGATAAAATCTCAAATATTCCAATATCTCCAAAAATTAGTGTACAACGTAACGCCTCTAACCCATGTGTTAGTTTTGATTGCAACAACATCATAGAATTGACCCCCCTAAATCAATGCTTGTGACTTATCTTTTATGCAAAGGCTGCCAAGGAAAGCTTATCTCCTTAAATGTTAATGGACTTCACGAACCATGTAAAAGAAGGAAAATATTTTATAAGTTAAGCAAGGAAAAAGCAAATATTCTTTTACAAGAAACCCACATATTAGAAAAGCAACAACATTTAATTGTGAAACAGAATTTGGGGAAGTTGTATTTTGCACCTAGTAATACTAAAACAAAAGGGGTAGCTATATATGTAAATTTCCCAATATTTACAGTTAAAAGACAGGTAGTGGATGATGAGGGAGGTTTTTATTGCTAGTTGGGGAAATATCGGGGAAGAAAGTAACAATAGGAAATATATATGCCCCTAACCATCAGAAAAAACAATTTTTCAATAAATTACACGACACCCTTGTAAAGGAAGTGGAAGGAAACCTTATCTTAGGTGGAGACTTCAACGCTGTTATGGACTTGAAAGCTGATAGAAGTGAAAAGAAGATAGGTAGAGGGTTATAAGAACAAGAGTACTGCATTAACGTATATGATGAAAAAGACCATCACTAATTTCCAATTAGTTGACATTTGGAGACATAAGCACAATTCAGAAACACAATACTGCTTTTACTCAACAGCTCACAAGTCATCATCTAGAATTGATATGTTCTTAATTTCAAAACCTCTGGTAAACATGGGATGTGAAACGGAAATAGGTAACTTTATATACGCTGACCATGCTGGAGGCCGAGTGCCGAACCCAGGGGGATGCCGGAGGGGCCGGCGGGGGGCTGAGTGTCCTGCAAGAGACATCCGGGTGGCCAGACATGGAAATAAACAAACCCCTAGGTACCTCGAGACTGGAGGACTCTTATGCACAGCCGGGGAAGTGTGTTCCCCAGATGGGGCTGCCTTTCTGGGGGACTACGCAACGGCAGACCAGCGTTGACAGCCGGTGGGATCCCTGGAGACCTACGTTCCAGGGCATGGACAGAGCCTGCCCCATCTGAAGCTCAAGGAGGTGCCGGCCGCACTGACGGGGACCCGCCCCTCCCACACATGACTGGGAGCTCAGCACAGGGACCATCTCTCTGTGAGGGGTGGGGAACCAGGACCATGGTCCTCACTCTGGCTGGCATTTGTGGGAGAACTGAGTGGGGCCACACCTGAGGGGGCCACGGTGGCAAGGGGAGCCTCCTCTCCAGATGGGGCCAGCGGTGACCTGAGCTGGTGGGAAGGTGAGGCCCACAGGACCATTGCCAATAAGCGGCCACTGTTGCCATGCCGCCCTCCCCTGAGAGGGCTGTCGGCCACGAACAGCAGGTGCCATGTGTTGGGGGGGACTGAAATGCAATGATTGCCTCGCCATTTTGCGGGGGTGAGGGGCTGCCAGTAATATAGGCAAAAGAAAGCCATGGCTCAGGATGCCCATTTGTCAGGCCTCAGCAACACGTTGCGTTTTTTGCAAAGGAACTTCACTCCAGACGTTGCAGCGAGTTAAAAGTTTATTTCAGAAAGACAGCGAGTTCAGCAGGTCATAGAGACTTAGGGCTAGTATACAGGTATGGGGGAATATTGAAACATATATAGGGTGGATACAGTGGGGTTGATTGGATTATTGGAGACAAAGACACAATACCGAAGCAAACTACCGGTAAATACTTGAGCAAAAGTATTCAGAGTAAAATGCATGGGTTAAGTGGCTGATCTTCCCGGGCTCCCAGTATTGTTCTGCAGGACCCGGTATCAGATCAGCCATTACTGGGGCGGGTCTCCATTGAGCTGCAGATCTTGGGCAGGAGACCAGGTGCAAACGGGGAGGGACGGAGTGCAAAAGGACTCCATTTTGTCCGTGGGGGAAACCATCTTGTTTCTATCCGGGGCCGGCGGAGAGCCTATCTGAAACCATTCAACTCTGCTGTTCCCCCACCTCCTCTCCGCAGGCCACGCCCCCACCTTCCCTTGCAGGACTTCTCTGTTTCCCAACTGACAGCAGTGTTGTCGTCGTCGTCCTCTGGCCAGTTGCTGGCGAAGCCTGGGTCGGTCAGGTTGCCATCAGACGACACCATGTATGGTGAGCAGTCTGGCAACAGACACAACCAGCCTGACCTCTCCTGCCCCTCAGCATGCGCCTCCACACTGTCCCCTGCAGAGCTCATGTCAGCCAACCCACTGCCACCAGCCTCCTCATCCTGCAATGGACAGACAGTGGCCATGATGCTCCGGCCGCTAAGATCCCCCCTCCCCAGGGGTGAGCTCCACATAGACCTCATGGGCCACATGAAGTGTGGCTGAGAAATGGCTAGGAGATGCACTCACCATGGTCTGCTGGACCTCAGCCACCACAGAATCCTCTGAGAGCCCCTCCAAAAGGGGCTGTGACAGACCCCTATTCTTGGAGGAAGGGGGCCCATTCCCAGCATGAGCCAGGGCCCATTTCCCCCACCGGATGCCCCCTCCTCATCCTCTTGAATCTCCTCCACCAGCGCTGCACACCCACCATCTGGATCTTCACTGTGGGCCCCCGCTCGGCTCGACATCCTGCGCTCCCAGTCCTACAGGTGCTTGTGAGGGAGGAGCCTGTCTTTTGGGGAGAAAACCAGGGTGAGAGGGAGGGACATGTGTTGTTCCCATGCACTCCCACAGGCCCCCTCCCCATCACAGTGGCCCACCCCTGCCCTTCTCTCAGGTCCCAGATGCCAGAGATGGACTGCGTGATGAGTTGCACACCCAAAACTCTGCACCGGTGTGTTCAGGCCGAGCACCTGTGTCCTCAAGGGGCAGGTGTTGCACAATCAATGCGTGGGGGGAGGTGGGAGTGGTCTCTTTGCATTGCCCTGGAGTTTGTGATGCTGATAGGGGAGAGGAAGGTCATGGCCAAGTCCTGGATTTGGGGTGGAGGGGGCAGAACGGGCTGGCGATGTGAGGGAGGGATGGCAAGCTATATGACCCGATGCATGCATCGACCCATCAGAGGCTGAGAGATCAACGCTTGCATGCCTCCTCATTGGTATGCCCCATGGTCCCAGTGAAAGAGAGCTCGTGCTCATTAGACTGGCCCTCCATACCGGCCCCGAGCCCTTCCGGGTCAGCGCCCTGGCCAATGCCCCTTCACCACCGCCCCCTCACCCCATGACTCCTTATGGGGGCTGCCATTGGGGACAGCTTGGAGATGTGGCCACCCCTCCCACCCTCTGACCTGGGGGCTGGGTGCTCTGAGCGGTGGCCAGCCTGTCGACATCTTCACGAGCGGCTCATTAGCGACCAGATGCTCTCACTCTTCCCATTCCCCTCTCCAAAAATTCCTGCATCCACACAGCCTGCTCACTAAGCCCTCCTCCCAAAAGAGGCATGAGTGATGATTCCAAGGCAATCCGCCACCTCAATGGTGATGATGCTAAGTTCTCATCAAGGTGCCAAGAGACAATTTGCCCGATCTGTTCACACACATTCCCTCTGTCATTGTTAACAGCAAATAAGTAGACACCAAGGTGGATTTTTTTTTCTGAATTTGTGACGGTCACACATGCAACAGGAAAAGGTCTTGGAAGCATTGTGTTGGACTGTGTGATAGACAAGCATGGATTGTAGGTATCTAATATTTGTGGCCAATGCTATGTAGTGCCAAAGGAGTGCAAGCCCTTGTTCTGGAGGGGGGGGAGGAATCATCAGGCATTCTTCGGGCCTTGTTTTCCCACAACTGGAATCTTGTATAGGTGCATTCTGCAGTCAGTTCTGTCCAGACAAAGGAATTTCTTTGGAATACTACATCTTATTTATTCATTTTTTCTGGAGCAACAAAATGCTAGGAAGTGGCCTTAAAGTATTTGTCACAACTGACCCTGAAAGCTGTTTCTCTGACACCTTGGAGCTAGGTTTGCCAGATCTGGTTTGGGAAATACCTGGAGATTTTTGGGGGTGGAAACTGAGGAAGGGAAGAGTTTGGGGAGGGATTTCAATGGGTTATAATGCCATAGAGTCCACCTTCCAAAATGTCCATTTTCTCCAGGTGAACTGATCTCTGTCACCTGGAGATCAGTTGTAATAGTGGGCAATCTCCAGCCACCACCTGGAGGTTAAAGAAGGCAAAAACAGCACAAAATTCCAATGCAATTAAATCTATTAAGTGCAGAAAGTGTACAGTGAGAATACACACAACAAACAAAACACGAAATACAAAGGACCAACAGGATAAAGTTAGATAAGGTAAGTACTAAATGTTGTTGCTATTCAATGACTTGACAATTTCTTTTAATTTGTCAAGTCATTGAATAGCAACAACTAGTACTTACCTTATCTAACTTTATCCTTTTGGTCCTTTGTATTTCATGTATTGTTTGTTGTGTGTATTCTCACTGTACACTTTCTGCACTTAATAGATTTAATTGCATTGGAATTTTGTGCTGTTTTTGCCTTCTTTATACTACACAGCACAGAGCCTTCTTTTTCTGGTTTAACCACCTGGAGGTTAGCAATCCTACTTGGATCCCTCATCTAGATGCTGTCAACTCTGTTTTGCTGCATTTGCCACAACTAGTTGACACATCAGAGAAGGAGGAGGAGGAGGAGGAGGAGAACAATGCTTGGTTTTTATATGACGACTTTCTCTACCATTTAAGGAAGAATCAACCTGGCTTACAACCACCTTCCCCTCCTCACGGCAGACACCTTGTGAGGTAGGTGAGGCTGAGAGAGTTCGAAGAGAACTGTGACTAGCCCAAGGTCATCCAGCTGGCCTCATGTAGAAGAGTGTTGGAAACCAACCTGGTTCACCAGATTAGCATCTGCTGCTCATGTGAAGGACTAGGGAATCAAATCTGGTTCTCCAGATTAGAGTCCACCGCTCTTAACCACTATGCCACACTGGCTCTCAGGGACTTCTCACGGTACTCATCTTGATCATGTGGGTGTGTGCAGGCAAAAAAAAATATGTGTAGCCATCTTTGTGTCTAATTAGGGCCTTCAGGGCAGTAAACAGTTAAAAAAATTCTTTATGCACATTTCTCAGAAACTAAGCCCATGTTCCAAGCTTTGTCACCAAGCAGCCAATAAGTTTTGAGACATTGTGATTGGGAATTTAGGCACCAAGATCAGTGTTACCAGGTTTCAAGGAAGACTTCCCTCATGGATTCACCAGTCTCAAGTGGCCTGAGGTCAGAGATTACACTTGTAATTGTGGTCTCCACAAACAAAACAGAAAAAGTGAAGGAGAACAATTTGTTACTGAAAGGGGACCAACTGTCACTAGCAGGAGTTAAAGGGAAATGGACATTGGTCTGAACTACTGGTGCCAAAGAGGACAAATTACTTTTGGAATTAAAAAAAAAATCCTTTCCACTTTTTAAGCCTTTGTTTGTCCGTAAACATCTGACATTATAACAGAAGTTCAGTATGATGGAAAGAAAAGGCATCCAAGCTCTTTTTCTTAGAACCCACTGTTCTGAAGGAATGCCACAGGACATTGGGTCTGGTATTCCAGAAAAAAAAATTAACTTTGGAAAGGAAGAAGTAGGTTACATCAAGCACAACCAATGGGTTTAATATTGGTTTTCAGTGAACCATGCTGAAGAAGTTCAATTCCCGGCTAAGAAACAGAAGAGGTCAACAATGTTCCTAAGGCTGGGAAGATGGTACCAAGAAAAAAGGACTGGTGAGTATATGGAAAGGATCCAACTGGCTTCTGCATACCCAAGGCAAAGGAGAACTTCGGGTAATTAGAAGAAAAACTCTCCATGTTTATCACAAAGCTAGGCAGGAGTGAGCTAGTGGGTGCATGAGTTTTGGGGTGCATATCACTAGGGTGGTCACTAAATTATTTTATTTGAGGAGCAGGTGTATCACAAACAATTTATAGGTCAGTCATAATTCCACAAGGGGCCTAATTATCAAATTATTAGTAAAACAAATAATCAAAGATGTTAAAATGGTATTCAGTCAATTTAAAAAACAGCTTATAAGAATCACTACAATCAGGCCTATCAATAAATCTTAAAGTATTTCAGAATAACCTTAAACCCCCTGAAGGAGTGATTGGGAAACTAAAGGGGGAGAACCCTAACCAAGAGTTTGGATGAAGTGGTACGTTGTAGATCTGCGTATATTTGAATAATCATACACTTATTTTAAAAATCTGTTTTAAATTATAATAATTGTGAGCTCTTGACCCATCGAACCAGAAATCACCACAGAGACAATCAAATTCCAAGCAGATGGCTTTACTGGTCAAATAGGCAATACAGTGCATTGAAGGCAAGATGACAGCTATGGTTTGTCTTGCCCGTTATTTGGAAATATAAGGCAGAGAAACGGCGGGAGATTACAAAGCATAAACAGAGCATTATTTCCCAGGAGTGGCGTTCCCAGGCTTTGGTATGTGTAGCCGTCCTTGAAGTCTGGACGGTTCAGCAGAGAAACGAAAGCAGAGAAACGAAAGGAAACATCTAAACCGAGATAACAGCCTGACTAAGTAAACACACTTGGTATTGCATCCATCTCAGAAGAGCAAAAGTGTCCATCTACTCCAGCACTCTGTTTCCCTAAGCAGCCAGCCTTATACCCCAGCTGGTCCAAACAGAGTGGAGCAAAGAGACCAAAGCTTCCTGTTCCTGTTACCCCATAATAGGTGGTATTCAGAGGCTTACTGCTTCTGAGCAGGGATAACCCATTTAGAGATCTGGATTAAAGCCATTTACAGAATTCTCTCTGTACATGAAAGTTCTATTATTAATTATCATGACTAAAGATCACACCTAACTTCCAACTGGTACAACATCCTATTCCCAACAGTGATGAGTAGGGTTGCCAGGTCCCTCTTTGCCACCGGTGTGAGATTTTTGGGGTGGAGCCTGAGGGGGGTGGGGTTTGGGGAGGGGAGGGACTTCAATGCCATAGAGTCCAATGGACAAAGCGGCCATTTTCTCCAAGTGAATTGATCTCTATCGCAATAGCAGGAGATCTCTTGCCACCACCTGGAGGTTGAGCTGAGAGAAAGTATAGTAAGGGCTCTATAAATTACATACAAACTCTTATTCTATAAGCCAGTGAATTTAGTGACAAAAGTGAAAAAATTACATACAATCTAATAAAGGAAACTTATGAAAATAACTATGAGTACATGTGAGGCAATACAATACAATACAAAAATATATATTTTTTTGGCTTATCTCATTCAATGACTTATTAGTCTCTTAGAATTTTGTACTGTTCATATGCTTATTGTTCCCTCAGGAACCGGGAGAAAGATGACGGACTATAGGTGGAGAGGAACGCCATCCGGATGCTTTGCGTTTTCACTACCCCATGGGCAGCTTCATCAGCTCTCCTTTCAATTGGAGTCAAAGCTCCTTTAAGATGGAAACAAAATAACAAATTTCTAAGCTTATTACTCTTTAAACTAGACACAGTCTATAGTACTCAATAAAGCATACAACATAATGTTGGATACAGTGATAATTGCATACCTTCAATAAGTTACCATATTCATATAATCTCTCTGAGGTTAGAAGTTTCACGCGCCCACTGGGCTGCTCTGCTCTTAGCTGCTTAGATGCTTAGAATGCTGGTTACAGGTGTGTGTAATTTATATGAAGACTCTACCTAAACTGAAACAGCTGTGGTCTTATAAGAAACATGAAAGGTCTATTTCATTGTTTAACCCAAAAGGAAAATAAGACTTTAAAAGATAAATGAAGCGCATTTCTTGTTTAAGCAGTATGTTTTGTATATTTTCTGCATTAAAAGGGTTACCTCTATAAACCCAAATGGTGAAAAAACGCAAGTCTTTTTCATTGTGCTGGTTCTCAATGAAATGAGATGTTAGGTGGGCTTCCAATACTTTCGTTCCAATTCTGGAAATATGCTCACCAATGCGTAGTTTTAGTGGGCGTGTAGAGCTTCCCACGTACAATTTTCCACATTTGCATGTGATCCCGTAAACAGAGTTACAAGTAAGGCAGTTTGAAAAATGTTTAAGCTGGAACCTGAAACCTGAAGTGAGGGAACTAAATTCCTTCAACGGAAGACTTAAAGGGCAAAAGGAACAAGTACCACAGGCATAGTGTCCAACAGGTAAAGACAAGGGACGTCTTATGAACATATCAGAATGTATAAGTTTGTCTCTTAAGGAAGCATTTCTTCTCAGGCCAAAGACGGGAGGATTTGTACAACCCTCTACTCCTGACAAAATATGCCAGTGCCTGTTCACTATGCGTTGAATAGATTGAGAATGCTGACTGTAGGTAAGGGAACAGAATATTCTGCTCTCCTTGATGCTTACTCTAGGTTGAAACATTGAGTCACGGGATCTAAGGTCAGCTTTCACCTTTGCTGCACGTATAATATTATCTGGGTATCCCCGTTCAGCTAGATCAGAATGCAAGTTTCTAGCCTCTTGTTCATAGTCCCGATTTAAGGTGGAGTTTCTCTTCAAATGAATTGGCTGAAGGGGAGGTTGTTCTTAAGGTGAACCGGGTGGTAAGACTCATATCTTAAGCCTGCATTCTTTGCCATTGATTTCTTATAAGGTTTAAAGGCCAGGGTTCTGTCGGTTCTGACAAATAATTCAAGATCTAAGTATTGTATTTTATCAGTGCTATGAGATCCAGTAAAAGACAAATGTTGGTCACAAGTGTTGAGCCATTGAGTAAATTCTTGAAAAGACTCAATACTGGAAAAGCAAAACAGAAGATCATCCACAAACCTTTTAAACAAAAGCATTTCCTTATAAAAAGGATTGTCATTAAATATATATTGCTTTTCAAAGGAGATCATATACAGGTTTGCCACTGCCGGGGCGCAGGAAGCCCCCATCGCTACGCCTTTGATCTGAACAAAGAAATCAGAGTTGTACCTAAAAACGTTATTCTCAAGAATTATATCGGCTATATCAAGAAGAAAGTGAGTTGGGGGAATTAGATCCTGACGTTGATCAAGACAATCAGCTATAATGTTCCTAGCATCAGTTAAAGGAACATTAGTATACAAGGCAGTGACATCTAGTGTGGCAAGCACGGTGTTGGGAGGTACATAGAAGCCTTCTAGTTGTTTTATAAGATCCCTAGAATCCTGTAAATAAGACGAAGTGTTTTTAACAAAAGGTTGCAAATAATAATCAAGCATTTGTGATAAGTGTTCAGTAATACTGCCTCTAGAAGAAATGATTGGCCGACCAGGAGGGTTAACAGCATTTTTATGTAATTTGGAATGTATAAAAAATAGGTATTTTTGGAAACTTCACTGTAAGGAATTTAGCTATATTGTCATGTATATATCCCAAGGATAAACCTTCTGCTATTACTGTTCAAATCATTTTGGAGATTCTGGATGTGGGGTTGCTAGTCAGTCTTTTATAGAATTGGGGATCAGATAACTGCCTGCGGTTTTCGAGATCATAAGCATTGGAGTCCAGGACTGCTATTGCTCCTCCTTTATCAGCCTGTCGGATAATAATGGACCTATCACTGGAAAGGTCATCAATAATTGCTTTTTGAGCTGTTGTAATATTGGGTGGCATTTTCCAATGTTGTTTTTCAATATCTTTATGGGACAAGTAATACTGATAATACTGATAAATTCAGTAATACTGATAAATTCAGGTTCCCATAATTGCCACAGTCAATCATGCTATAGGTGGCGGTATCATATGTATGAAAGCCGTCCTACTCACACACAAAATACTGACATCAAAACAGAAATGTTCTAAGTATGCTTTCTCTCAAACATGCCTGTGTTTTATATGCATAGAGGAATCCCCCTCATGGGAAAGCATGCAAACATGAGATCAGCTACCTGAAGCCTGAAGAAGCACATGCCAGGAAAAGCTGTACCACAAGATCCTGCTATATGGGTACATCATCTTTTAATCTCTTTCATAACAGCAGTCATACAGATAAGGAAGAGACATGGGCATGGGTATGTTGGAGTCTTTCTTCACTTATATATTCATTGGGTATGGCGTCATATACATTATCACAGGTGTCATATACATTATAATTTGACTTTACTTTCCAGCGAGGAAAGAAAAAATTGTATATTACACATGAAGAAATGGGAATGTTGGCATCAACAGGGAACAAAGGGTTTCTTCAAGACTTGTAATTCAACTTGCTTCCCTCTTTCCTCTCCCATCATCTAGCACAAACTCCTTGCATCTCTAGCTCAATCTCAGCTGCTCCATTTCTTTGCCCTTGTTCCCCTGTCATGTCATCCTCTCACGCTATCTCCCCAGCAGGGAGAGCAGACCAATTAGTCCTCAGGGAGTCCATGCTAATGAGATGCCATGAATCCTTCAGCCCCAAAGAGCTGCGCAAGCATCTTTCCTCCTCTGGGGACTTGAACACAGCTTCTCGACAGCATACTTTGCCCCTGCCAGCCCAGGTCCTGGGAACTTTAGCTTATTCCCAAGGTCTGATGTTCCAGTTGACAGCACGGACTTGAGGCTGCCAAGTCAAAAAAGCCAGGGCTTTATTTATTTATTTTTACATCTATGTAAACCCCAGATCAGCAGAAATATCACCTACAGATTAAGGAAATTTAATTGAGTGCATATATATTGCACATCCATAGTATCCTATGTTATTTCCCTAACATATTATGCCACTTCTGCTGTTCCTCAGAGGAGGAGCAAAACAGAATGTGCTTTTAATTAAGGCATTTTAAGAATATGACACCCCCTCAGCAAAGACACACATGAATATTGGTTCTTGTAGGTTATCCGGGCTGTGTGACCGTGGTCTTGGTATTTTCTTTCCTGACGTTTCGCCAGCAGCTGTGGCAGGCATCTTCAGAGGAGTAACACTGAAGGACAGTGTCTCTCAATGTCAAAGAAATTGATTTGTAGTACATTCAGCACACAAAAAGAACTATTTCTTCATACAACTCAAGTCAGTGATCCTTCAATAAGCTGAATCATTGTCCTGCAAAAAGTATCAAAGGTAATGTGCTAATAATGAGTAGCACATTACCTTTGATACTTTTTGCAGTAGGGCTGTCGATTCGGTTCGGCCCAAACTGAAAAACAGCCGAATTTCCCCTGATTCGGCGGTTTTTAGTTCTGGACGAACCGAACTCAAAAATGGCGGGAAAACGGGGGAGCCGAATTCAGTGAGCTCAGGAGTTCACGAATAAATTTGTGTCAGGCCTGCTCGCTGTGTCTGAGATGGTTTCATTTTCTCACAGACTCCCGTTCAAGGACTGTTTCTCTAAACGCTCGCATTCCTGTTCCCTTTGAAGCTAGCGGGTGCCCGTGGGAGCCTTGGTGTTTCTAGACTGTTTGGGATTATCTCATGAGACTGTATTGCTGCTGCTTTTCTGGTGTTCTCATATAATCAAGTGCTTGCCATTCCCCCCCCCCCATTCCTGCCTTTGGATTTCTAAGCTCTGCTTGCCTATGTTACCAGTAAACCTACTCTTTTGGACTACTAAGTGTCCTGGTGTGGTTTTTGGATTTCTATGGACCAAGTGCTTATAATTCGGCAAATCCGGGATGCAGCAGCATAACCGTCAGTAAGCAGCATTCTCCCCCGACCAATCGGTGGCCAAGCTGGGTCTTCTTCTGGCCAATCAGTCAGGATTGAGTACTGGAGGAATCAGCTGCTGCGCGGCCCGGCCGGGGAGAGAAAGAAAGAGAAATCCTCGTGGGGGGGTCAGTGTGCACATTCGCTCTTTTCCATGGCTGCAGGGGGCGCATTTTTTGGGGTAGAGACCCCAAACATTCAGCAGAACTTCAGACTAGCCTTCTTAAGAGACCCCCCAAGTTTTGTAAACATTGGGTCAGGGGGTCTCTACATTTTAGAAATCAGTTGAGTGTCATTATCTAGTAACATCTTATGAAAGAGCGATTTTTCTTTAGATAATCCATTTTTCATGTCTTGTGCAAAAACTGATTTACTGACAGTACTGAAGCCATTATAAATCATCTTTAAGTAACTGAAAGTCTTTAGTGAGCATTTTTTCCCTTCCCAGTTAATCAATTCCTGGTAAGTAATAAATTTGTCCGGTCTAAGTGGGCGTAATGTCAACATTTCTTGGGGTGATATCCACATCGGTGTTGTTGGTTCAAAAATATGTTTCTATCTCATCCAAGTACGAAATAAGGCGGATCTGATTATATGATTACAAAATGATGCTTGTATCTTGATTTTATCATACCATAAATAGCCGTGCCATCCACTTATGTTGTTGAAACCTTCAAGATCTAACAAACGCACATTGGATAAGTCCATCCAGTCTTTTAGCCATGTTAAAGCTGCCGCTTCAGCGTAGAGTTGAAAATTAGGTAGTGCTAAACCTCCTCTAACTTTAAGATCCACCAAATATTTATAAGCAATCCTCGGTTTTTTCCCTTGCCAGATGTAGTTTAATATGTCTTTCCTCCAGGTATCAAAGTATTTGACATGTGATATTATAGGTAAATTTTGGAATAAGAAGAGTATCCTTGGTAAAATGTTCATTTGGACTGTTGATATACGTCCCAATAATGACAACTTTTTATTTGACCAAATGATCATATCAGTTTTTATTTTACTCCATAGTTTAAGATAATTGTTGTTTATCAATTCTTTATTCTTCACAGATAAGATTCAAAAAGAATTATATGATCTGATTAAGGATTTTTTTGAAGTCAATCTTAATGGAGAAACTACGTTGAATGGGATGCGTTTAAAGCAGTTCTAAGAGGATTTCTGATACAGAAACATGCAGCGTGGAGGAAAACTCAACTACAATTTACCAATAATATACTTTGGGATTTACAAAATTTGGAACAAAAACTTGTTATGGCGTTACAAGAAGAAGAGAAAAATGAAATACAAATGAAGATTTCTGTATCTAAACATCAATTAAATTTGGTCATAATGGAGGAAATGAACAAAAACTAAAAATTTGCCAAACAAAAATATTTTGAACATGCTAATAAACCTGGGAAATTTTTAGCAACACAACTGAAAGACTCATTTCAGAAGAAGATTATAACAAAAATTCAAACTGCTAAAGGACCAGTCCATTCAACTACAGATATACAAAAAGAATTTGTTTCATTTTACACTAAGCTGTATCAGAAATAAAATATTTCAAAACAGAAAATAGATAAGTTTTTAAGTTCAATACAGATGAATATTCTTTCAACAGACCAACGAGAATGGATAGATGCTCCAATCACAAGGGAAGAAATACAAGAAGCAATAATGAAACAAAAGCCGGATAAGACACCTGGACCAGATGGAATAACTGCTCTATTTTATAGAACATTTAGTGACAACTTAGCAGACTTTTTTGTATCACTTTGCAATACAATTTTGGATAAGGGAGTAGCCCCAGAAACTTGGTCGCATGCATATATATCGTTGATACCTAAGGAAGGAAGAGACCCAGAAAGAACATCAAATTATAGACCTATTTCGTTGTTAAATGTGGATTATAAGATTTATGCCTCGGTCTTATCGAATAGGATAAGAAAATTTATTAAAGACCTTATACATGAAGACCAGGCGGGCTTTGTTCCAGGAAGGCAAATTAAAGACAATATAAGAATCTTATTGGACTCATTAGAATATTATGATCAGAATATACAACGATCAGCCGCCTTTGTATTTTTGGATGCGGAAAAAGCCTTTGATATGGTCTCATGGGACTTTATGGAAAAAACATTGGTAAAATTAAATTTTGGAGACCGTTTTTTGAAAGGTATATCAGCTATTTATACATCCCAACATGCGAAAATTTTGGTGAATGAATCAATGTCGGAAAATTGTCAAATTAAGAAAGGAACTAGACAAGGCTGTCCTTTGTCTCCGTTATTATTTTTGTTGGTGTTGGAAACATTATGTTGTAAACTAAGGAGTATGGAGGACATTCGCGGTCTAAAAATTAAAAAAACATGAATTTAAATTGAGAGCATTCGCGGATGACCTCCTGTTAATTCTGGAAAACCCAACACAATCAATGAAGTTACTACAAGAGACTCTGGACGATTTTGGGGAAATATCGGGATTTAAAGTTAATCAAGAAAAAACAAAGACAATATTCAAGAATTTATCAGAAATAGAACAACAGGAATTCATCTCGTTTACAGGTTGGGAGAAGGCCAATAAAGTTAAATATCTGGGAATCTGGATCTCAGCGAAGAACAAAGAATTGTTAACCAACAACTACTTTAAATTATGGGGTAAAATAAAAACTGATATGACTATTTGGTCAAATAAAAAGTTGTCACTATTGGGACGTATTTCAACAATTCAAATGAATGTGTTACCAAGGATGCTCTTCTTATTCCAAAATTTGCCTATAATATCACATGTTAAATACTTTGATACTTGGAGGAAGGACATTTTAAACTTCATCTGGCAAGGGAAAAAACCGAGGATTGCTTATAAATACTTGGTGGACCTTAAAGTTAGAGGAGGTTTAGCACTACCAAACTTTCAACTTTATGCTGAAGCGGTAGCCTTAACATGGCTAAAAGACTGGATAACCTTATCAAATACACGTTTACTGGAGCTTGAAGGCTTTAATAATATTAGTGGATGGCATGGCTATTTATGGTATGACAAAATTAAGATACAAGCATCATTTAGGAATCATATAATCAGGTCCTCTCTACTGCATATCTGGATGAAATATAAACATATTTTGGAACCAACAACTCCGATGTGGATTTCACCGCAAGAAATGCTAACATTACGTCCACTTAGACCGGACAAATTTATAATTTACCAGGAATTAATTAATTGGGAGGGGAAAAAATGTTCATTAAAGGAATTTCAATTTCTCAAAGAGGATTTACAATGGTTGCAATATTGTCAGATTAAATCAGTTTTTGTACAAGATATGAAAAATGGATTTTCTAAAGAAAAGTCCCCTTTCCACAAGATGTTACTAGAAAACAATCTGAAACTGATCTCTAAAATGTACAATCTACTTTTAACATTATATTGTGAGCAGGAGATAATTAAACCAACTATGATTGATTGGGCTCAAAATATCGGACATGATATTGTTTTAAATAAATGGGACTTTGGTCAAAAGATTTGAAAGGAATAAACGCGCAATCAATTCGAGAAAACATTTATAAAATGATGTATAGATGGCATTTAACACCTAAGAAGATGGCAAAGATATATAAAGTGACATCCCCTAAATGTTGGAAATGTAATACGGAAATTGGTTCCTTTTACCATATGTGGTGGACTTGTGATAAAGCTAAAGATTTTTGGGATATGATATACAATGAACTGAGACTAATAGTACAAAAAAATATACCCAAAACACCAGAAATGATGCTATTAAGTATGATACCTGACAACTTGCTAATACAAAGAACTTTTTTGATCTATGCTACAACAGCTGCGAGACTGCTTTATGCAGCAAAATGGAAGGGGGCAGAAATTCCCGAGAAAAAAGACTGGATTGGGAAAATGTTCGAATTGGTGGAAATGGCAAAACTTACAGCCATTTTAAATGAAAAAGACAATGTTCGATTTTTAGGGGAATGGGAGGATTGGATGAAATATTGTGAATATGAATTAAAACTGGGGAAAATGGAAGAATACTTATTAATCTGATCTAGAAGACACAATTAATATTAAGAGTTATAATCATTTATATTAATAGAAGATGTTTTATGAAAGTTAAATGAATTTATGATAGTTAAGATCAGATCAATTACGATGGGATGAATGTTTTATTAAGAGGCGGAGAGAGGTGATGGGGAAGCCATAAATTTTCCTCTAATTTGTTTTTTTTTGTTATGAATTCAAGAAATTATAACAACATAGAGTTAGAATTTTGAATTTCATATTGCTTTTATTGTTATTTACTATCATGGAAAATTTGTATTATAAAAACCAATAAAATTATTATTAAAAAAAATTCTTTATTCTTCACAGAGATCCAGATTCCCAAGTATTTGACTTTGTTAACTTTCTCCCAGCCTGTATATGAAGTAAATTCCTGCTGCTGTGTTTCTGGTAGATTCTTGAATATTGTCTTTGTCTTTTCTTGATTGACTTTAAATCCCGATATTCTTCCAAAGTCGTCCAAAGTCTCCAACAATATCTTCATTGATTGTGTTGGGTTTTCTAAAATTAACAAGAGGTCATCCACGAATGCTCTCAATTTGAATTCATGTTTTTTAATTTTTAGTCCGCGAATGTCCTCCATGCTCCTTAGCTTACAACATAATGATTCCAACATCAACAAAAATAATAATGGAGATAGAGGACAACCTTGTCTAGTTCCTTTCTTGATTGGACAATTGTCTGACATTGATTCATTGACCAAAATTTTTGCCTTTTGGGATGTGTATATGGCCGATATACCTCTCAAGAAACGGTCTCCAAAGTTTAATTTTTCCAGTATCTTTTTCATAAAATCCCAGGAGACCATATCAAAAGCTTTCTCTACGTCCAAGAATACAAAGGCCGCCGTTTGTTGGATATTCTGGTCATAATATTCCATTGAATCTAATAAGATTGTTATATTATCATTAATTTGCCTTCCTGGAACAAAGCCTGCTTGGTCTTCGTGTACAAGGTTCTTAATGAAATGTTTCATCCTATTCAATAAGACCGAGGCATAAATCTTACAATCCACATTTAACAGCGAAATAGGTCTATAATTTGATGTTTTTGTTGGATCTCTTCCTTCCTTAGGTATCAACGATATAAATGCATGTGACCAAGTCTCTGGGGATACTCCTTTATCCAAAATTGTGTTACAAAGTAATACAAAAAAGTCTACTAAATTATCACTAAATGTTCTATAAAATAGTGCAGTAATTCCATCTGGTCCAGGTGTCTTGTCCGGTTTTTGTTTCGTTATTGCTTCTTGTAGTTTTTCCCTTGTAATTGGAGCATCTATCCATTGTCGTTGGGTTGTTGAGAGGATGTTCATCTGTATTGAATTTAGGAAGTTGTCCATTTTCTGTTTTGAAATATTTTCTTTCTGATATAATTTAGTATAGAATGAAACAAATTCCTTTTGTATTTCCAAAGTCGAATAAACTTATCCTTTAGCAGATTGGATTTTTGTAATAATCTTCTTTTGAAATGAATCTTTCAATTGTGTTGCTAAAAATTTTCCAGGTTTATTAGCATGTTCAAAGTATTTTTGTTTGGCAAATTTTAAGTTTTTATTCATTTCTTCCATTATTACAAAATTTAGTTGGTGTTTAGCTACAGAAATCTTCATTTGTATTTCATTTTTCTCTGCTTCCTGTAATGCCATAACAAGTTTTTGTTCCAAATTTTGTAGATCCCAAAGTATATTATTGGTAAATTGTAGTTGGGTTTTCTTCCAGGCCGTATGTTTCTGTATCATAAATCCTCTTAGAACAGCCTTAAATGCATCCCAAACTGTGTTCAACGATGTTTCTCTATTAAGATTAATTTCAAAGAAATCTTTAATTAAATCCTGTAATTCTTTTTGAATCTTGTTATCCTTTAAAAGTTTATCATTTAATCGCCATCTGAATGCTTGTTTATTGTTCCATTCAAATGTAACCGGGTTGTGATCAGAAAAAGTTCTTGGTATGATTTGGATTTTGCGTAATTGCGTAAAGATAGATTTACTAGCCCATATCATGTCTATTCTGCAGTGTGAGTCGTGTCTCGCTGAATAAAAAGTATATTCTTTAGCCGATGTGTTCATTGTTCTCCAGATGTCTTGTATTTCCAATTCTGAAGCCATGGTGAAGAAGGTTTTAGGTAAACATCCTTCATTTTCGTCTTTTGCATTTGATTTTTTATCCAAAATTGGGAAGATAACACCATTGAAGTCACCCATCAAAAGAACCTGGTCATTTGCATACTGAGAAATCAGTTCATGTAGTTGTCCAAAGAATTTAGCTTTTCCTTCGTTAGGTGCATATATTCCTACTACAATCGTCTTTTGCCCCAATATTTTGGTTTTGATAATTACAATTCTCCCTTCATTGTCTTTGTACAGTAGTTCAGGACTAAGGCTAGAATGAGCATATATCACTACTCCCTTTGTCTTTGTTTTAGCCGATGCAACAAATGCTTGTCCAAGCATTTGCCTATCTAAATATTTTTTATGTTTTGTTGCTATATGAGTCTCTTGTAAGCAGATTAGGGAGTATTTGTATTTCTGTAAATATTTAAAAATTCTAGCCCGTTTGGTTTTTTCATTCAAACCGTTCACATTCCAAGAAATTACTTTTGCCATGATGTAGTAATTATTGAAGCAAAATATTCAGTCTATAACGCAGTGCCTCCTTCTGCTCCCTGTGGTTCTTCTTCTTCTTCTCCTTCTTCTTCCTTTTGTTCCAGGGTTAGTCCTTTAAGTTCTGTTTTGTATTTCCTCAAAAACTTTCCCACATCTGAGGGAGATGAGATTGTCATTTTCATTTCTTTGTAGGTAAAAGCCAAGCCTTGTGGCATGATCCAACGATATTTGATACCATTAGCTTTCAGAACAGACACAAATTCTTTGTAATTATTCCTCTGTGAGAGTAGATGTCTTGGTATGTCCTTTAATAATATTAGAGGAATATCTCCTGCTGAGACCGGATTATCATAGTGGATCTTCATGATCCTATCCTTGATCCTAGTATCATAAAAGACAATCATGAGATCTCTTGGTTTAGATCTTTTCATTCTAGCAGGTAATGGTATTCTATAAACTCTGTTGATGGCTTGGTTCAAGTCTTGTTCCTCTATTTGAAATAAGTAAGCCAGATTAGGGACTACAGTTTCTTTGTTATCTCCCATCATATCTGGAAAATTGCGCAGACGAAGGTTGGTTTCTCTAACTCTCATCTCCATCATTGCTATCTGGTCTTTAACAGCTGTCTGGTTAGTTTGTATTGTTTCAATCTGCTTTTCTTGGCTTGCTAATTTTTTCTTTGTGTCCTTGTGTTCTTCCATCACTTTCTTAACTGATGAGTCCATTGCTTGCATGTCCATCTTCATAGTATTCATTTGGGTCTTTACATCTTTAAGGTCTTCTGTAACCACATCTAATTTTTGGTTAATAGCTTGAGATGCTTGGCCAAGATTTGTCATCATAGCAGTCAGCTGTGTCATCTGTGTAGACATCTGTTCAAACTGTTTAGTTGTTGCCTCTGTTTGCTTGGCTAACATGTCTTGCAATTTCTTTTCCATGGTTAAGGTTTGTGTCGCTTCTTTCAATTTTGTATAGGCAGGGCTATGTAGTGAGCCAGAACGGGGTCGAGATGCAGACATTTACATTGAAGTAAGGCTGGTAAAATACATGTCCTCAGTCAGGGCCCTCTAATTAGTTGTTGATAGAGAGTGTTTCGATGATCAGCTTAATAATTTTTCCGCTTTGAAAAGACCCCTATTTCGCTTTAAAACAGCTTATTAAAGTTTTAAAATACCAGCGAGTTTTGCCGGCCGCTCTAGGTCGGGTCAATCAGGAAGTATTCCGGAAGTTAATTTCGCCGTGGACCTTCTACCGCCTCTTCTCGATGGTTGTTTCCTTCAGGAACTATTTCTATGTTGCTCGAGTGCGACGTGTATCCGGTCCTACGACTTGCTTCCTGTTGTTGTAAGCCAGATGATAGAGAGGGTGGTATAGAGGGTCTTCCGGTCTAAGGAATCCCTTGCTGCAAACGTGGCAGGAGGACCCCCTTTTTTTCTTTTTTTCTTTCCACCGGAAGAAAGAAATTCACCTTCCCCTTCCCTCAAGAATACTTCTCATTGGTGGAGATTTTAGTCCATCTTATAAGCGTCTTTCTAGCTCTTTGTTTTAGTTTAAGCTGATCAACTTGATAAGGCTCCTGCTTCTAATCCTGATGGATTTTATAAGTCAAACTTATCCGATTCAATTAAGGGAGGAACAAGGATATTGGGAATGTCTTCATCTGCCCCCCGGTTATTCAGTAACATCAGTAAAAGACGAAGGGTTCTTGTGTACTCACTTGAGCATCTAGAGGTGAGGTTCTTATCTTAAAGTAGTCCTTATGTTGGTTATAAAGTGGTGGAGGGTAGAGCCTTATGCCGAAGTTGCGTTTTGGCGATTTCCTTCCCTTGGTGCCCTCGCAGGACCGGCGTCCAAAACTCCGGGGGACTTATGGAAGCTCCCTCGGAGTATTTGGGAGGTCAAACTGCGTTTGCGGGCTGCAGGGAGTTCCTGCTATCCGACCCACTTGCAAGGGTCGGGTTGGGGTGCATATAGCATCCCAGAATAAACGCAAACTTGGATTTCCCCAAAAGCGGTAGCAACACGGGTGGCTGCGCTCTTGCAGGGCAAGACCTCGGCGATGATTTTGGTGGCTGAAATCACAAAGCTTATGACCCCTGACTTCGGTGCTGGTGCAGCGGCCTTGGCAGTGCAGATCCAACCGCTGGTGGATCTTATCGACCCCTCTGAACTCCTCTTGGCTTTGGAGCTGGAGGCTTTCCCACTGGTCACCACAGCCCTTGCCGCTAAGTTGACGGCCGACCAGGCCTTAGCAGAACACAAGAAGGCTGAGGATCAGGCGCGGGCAGCGGTGGATGCCGCGGCCAGGGCTCGGGCTGAACAGGAGGAGAAGGAACACTTGGCTGCCGAACGGGCACGATCAGGCACGCTTCCCCGACAACCCGGGGGTCTTGATTTTCCCTCGTTCTCACCGACTTTCGTCCCGTCTCGCAGCGTCCAACGCGCCTGCAGGTTCGCGGGGACTTTGCCCGATCTGCCGGATGATTCCGACGAGGAGGACCTATATGGTGAGGAATCACTCTGGGTTACTAATTTATGGGTCAGCCAATCCTGCCGCGCTGGCGGTACCAGCGACGATGTGTTTTTGTTGCGGACCCAAAATCTGGACCTTATGGAACAGGTGGCGCGCTTACAAGACCAACTGGCTCTGGTACTCCGGGACAACGACCAGTTACAACGGGCCCAAACCGCGCCAGTTGCTCCGGCTCCCGTGACGCCACAGCAGCCACCGCAGCAACCACCACAGCAACCGCCACAGCAACCAGCTGCGCCAGTGGTTCCTCCTAGTGAAGGATCCGCTGCTCCTGGCGGAGGACCCACTGCTCCTGGTGGAGGCCCCGTGGCGCCCGGGGGGGTTCCCGTTGTGCCTATTGTACCTGCTTTACCGGAGAAAGCGGCAGACTGGATGATTCTCCAGTTCGATACGAGGTCCCGCTCCATTCGCTCCCTCAACAATTTTATGTTTGCCTTAAGGAGGCGCTTTGAGGACCCCTTCATGGGAGAGAAAGCCAAAGTGGAACTTTTGCAACTCAGGCAAGGCTCCTCTCCGGTTCGGGAATTCGCAGATGAATTCCAACGACTCACGAGTAAAGTAGTGGACTGGCCTGAAGCTACCCTTATCCACTACTTCCGAGAAGCTTTGCACCCGGACATTTTGAACTGGTCTTATATGCGAGGCGACCCAGATACCCTTAAGGATTGGATTTTACTGGCCGAGGAAGTAGAAAGCTGCCGGTGATTTGTTTCCCTAGTCCGGAATCGGGCCAAAAAGAGGGGCGGTCAAAAACCTCCCCCCAAACCTTCAAATCCCAACCCGCGGAGAGCAACCCGGCTCCCTCTGGATCCCGAGTCCAGTTTCCAGAGAGGAGCCTGTCTAGTTTGCGGTGTTATGGGCCACTTTGCAGCGGCTTGTCCTCAACGTCCAGAACCCACTCGACCGGACGCACCGCCTCGAGCTCGGGGACGACCTCAACGCAGAGGCACCGCGGCCACCCACAGCGCAGCGCCGGGACGACCCACACCCTCTGCACTTCATGTCAAAGAACCGTCTAGTCTCCCTGCACCCATCAACCCCATAGGGTCCCGGATTACAAGTGCCCCATTGGGGGACAGCTCTCCTTCTTCAGACGAAGACCATCATTGGAATTCCCCAGCTCTCAATCTGGAATCTCCGCTTGACCTGTCAGAAAACGGACACGGTCTGTGGTGAGTGGAGCGTCCCCACAGACCCCTGCATAACCCCCTGCAAAATCAGGCTCCTGTCATGGTGAGTGAAGTCGAAAATACTGTGTATGTGGACGAAGTGTTACAACACTATAAAAAGGGCCCCCAGTTACATGTCAAAGCATTCATAGATTCAGGCTGCGGGCGCTCTTTAATCAATGAGGCCACGTTTGCAGCTCTGCAAGTCAAGTCCGAAAATCTACTGGCTCCCGTCCAATTCGCCCAAATGGACGGTAGCCACTTTAAAGGGGGGCCAGTCGACCGTCGCACACGGGGAGTAGCGATGGGCATTGGTTCCCATTGGGAGCAGATAGACTTTACCATAGCTCCAGTCCGATACGAGGTCATTTTGGGAATCAACTGGCTCAAAGGGCACAGTCCCTCCATAGACTGGGAGGCTGACACTATTACGTTTACCAACCCTAAGTGTGACCAGCATCGAAGCGAGGTCGCGGTTGTTCTTCCACCCGCCTCAGCCTTAGCCTCCAATGCCCTACCATCGACCCACTTACCCGAAGTATATCGAGATTTACTAGAACGAGGTGGTTGTTGGTGTGTGTGTGTGTGTGTGTTAAGTGCCGTCAAGTCGCTTCCGACTCATGGCGACCCTATGAATGAAAGTCCTCCAAAATGTCCTATCTTTGACAGCCTTGCTCAGATCTTGCAAATTGAAGGCTGTGGCTTCCTTTATTGAGTCAATCCATCTCTTGTTGGGTCTTCCTCTTTTCCTGCTGCCCTCAACTTTTCCTATCATGACGGTCTTTTCCAGTGACTCTTGTCGTCTCATGACGTGACCAAAATACGACAGCCTCAGTTTAGTCATTTTAGCTTCTAGGGTCAGTTCAGGCTTGATTTGATCTATAACCCACTGATTTGTTTTTTTGGCAGTCCACGGAATCCGCAACACTTTCCTCCAACACCACATTTCAAAGGAATCTATTTTCTTCCTATCAGCTTTCTTCATTGTCCAGCTTTCACACCCATACATAGTAATAGGGAATATGATGGCATGAATTAATCTAGTCTTGGTGGCCAGAGTCACATCCTTACACTTCAAAATCTTTTCTAGCTCCTTCATGGCTGCCCTTCCCAGTCTCAATCTCCTTCTAATTTCTTGGCTGCAGTCTCCCTTTTGGTTGATGGTGGAGCCAAGGAATAGAAAGTCTTGAACAATTTCAATTTCCTCATTGTCCACCTTAAAGTTGTGTAATTCTCCTGTAGTCATTACTTTTGTTTTCTTGATGTTCAGCTGCAGTCCTGCTTTGGCACTTTCTCTTTTAACTTTCAGCAGTAGTTGTTTCAAATCTTCACTATTTTCTGCCAATAATGTAGTGTCATCAGCATATCTCAAATTATTAATGTTCCTCCCTCCAATTTTCACTCCACCTTAATCTAAATCTAATCCTGCTTTCCTAATTATATGTTCTGCATATAGATTGAAGAGATAGGGAGATAAAGTACATCCTTGTCTGACACCTTTGCCAATTGGAAACCATTCCGTTTCTCCATATTCTGTTCTAACTGTGGCCTCTTGTCCAGAGTACAGGTTGCGCATCAAAACAATCAGATGTAGTGGCACACCCATTTCCTTTAAAACCAGCCATAGCTTTTCATGATCCACACAGTCAAAAGCTTTGCTGTAATCTATGAAACACAAGCTGATTTTCTTCTGAAATTCTCTCGTATGCTCCAGTAACCAGCGTATATTTGCAATATGATCTCTAGTGCCTCTTCCTTTTCTGAAACCAGATTGAACATCAGGCATTTCTCGTTCCATATATGGTAACAGTCTTTGCTGTATGATTTTGAGCATCACTTTACTTGCGTGAGAAATTAATGCAATGGTCCGATAGTTGTTGCAATCTTTGATGTCTCCTTTCTTGGGAATTGGAATGTAAATGGATCGTTTCCAGTCTGTGGGCCATTGTTTTGTTTTCCATATCTGTTGGCATATTCTTGTCAAGATTTTGATGGACTCCGTTTCTGTGGCTTGAAATAGCTCTATTGATATCCCATCTGCTCCTGGTGATTTGTTTCTCCCGATTGCTCTCAATGCAGCTTTCACTTCACTTTCTAAAACTGTAGGTTCTTCTTCAAAAGATTCTTCTTGGAAAGAATCTTTTATCCTTTCATCTCTTCTGTATAGTTCTTCAGTGTATTGTTCCCACCTTTTCTTTATTTTGTCCTGTTCAGTTAATGTATTTCCATGCTGATCTTTCAGCATGCCTAACCGTGCTTTAAATTTCCCTTTGATTTCTTGGATCTTGTGGAACAGATCTCTTGTTCTTCCTTTTTTGTTGTTCTCTTCTATTTCTTTACACTGGTTATTATAATAGGTCTCTTTGTCTCTACGTGCTAGTCGCTGGAACGTTGCACTTAGACTTTTGATTCTATTTCTGTCACCTTCTACTTTTGCTTCTCGTCTATCTCTGGCAATTTTAAGAGTTTCCTCAGACATCCATCGAGGTTTTTCTTTTCTTTTGGCTACAGGAATAGTCTTTGCACATTCTTCCTTGATAATATCTCTAGTTTCCACCCATAGTTCTTCAGGTTTACATTCACTTGAACTTAGTAATGCAAATCTGTTGGTACAACGACTCAAAATTGTATGTGCCCAAAGTACTTTGGAAGGAAGTCCTGCAATTAGCCCAAGGCGCCAAAACTGCGGGACACTTTGGCTTTTTAAAAACTCTCCACTTATTGCGCAGGCAGTTCTGGTGGACGGGCATGCTCACCGACGTGGACTCCTTCATCCGCAGTTGTCCAGTCTGCGCCACTGTCAAGCGATCCCAAGGGAAACCCCCTGGACTATTGCAACCGTTGGAGATCCCTTCAAGACCCTGGGAAGTAATTGCTATGGATTTTATGACTGATCTCCCCCTCAGTGAGGGAAAAACAGTTTTATGGGTTATTACCGACTTGTTTTCTAAACAGGTGCATCTCGTCCTGTCTGCTGGTATTCCCTCCGCCCCAAAGTTGGCCCGCCTCTTTGTGTCACATGTTTCCGACTGCATTCATTTCCGCGCAAGATTGTGAGCGACCGCGGAAGTGGTTATGTTGCCAAAGTTTGGAAGGCTTTCCTCAAACTAGTCGGGGTGGAACAGGGTCTCTCTAGTGCTTTCCATCCCCAAACTGATGGACAAACTGAACGGGTCAATGCAGTTTTGGAATGTTATCTCCGTTGTTATGTGAACTACCTCCAGGATGATTGGGTTGGGTTGTTGCCTTTTGCTGAGTATGCTTATAACAATGCTGTACACCAATCCACAGGTTTCAGCCCATTTCAAACTGTATATGGCCAGGCCTTCGGTCCTATTGGCCATATTCGGGGGAGGAGGTTGGTAAAGATGTGGCAGCTTGGGTGGACGCGATTCATACCACCTGGCCCTGGCTAGTAAAGAATCTGGAGCGGGCTAAACGTAAATACAAAGCTCAAGCCAACAAGCACCGGTCTCCTAGCCAGGATTTTAAAGTGGGAGAGGTGGTCTACCTGTCAACCAAAAACCTCCGGTCCACTCGCCCGTGTAATAAACTCAGTGCCAAATACGTGGGTCCCTATCCCATTTGTCGAATCATTAACCCAGTAACCGTGGAACTCTCTCTTCCAAAGACTCTGAGGCGCATCCATCCAGTTTTCCATGTAAGCCTCTTGAAACCTCATATTGCGTCCTCACAATGGCATCCTGAACCTTTTCCAGATCAACCAGTGATGGTGGGAGGAGAAGAGCATTTCGAAATTGCTAAGACCCTGGACTCTTGTGTCCATCATGGCTCTCTTCAGTACCTGGTTCATTGGAAACACTTCCCCCCTGCCTATGACGAATGGGTTCATTCACGAGATGTTTCCACCCCGCACCTGGTGCGCGCCTTTCACAATGCCTACCCCAAGCCGTCCCCCTTGCAGGATGGGGGGGCCCTAAGGGGAGCAGAATGTAAGGCCTGCTCGCTGTGTCTGAGATGGTTTCGTTTTCTCACAGACTCTCGTTCAAGGACTGTTTTATCTAAACGCTCGCATTCCTGTTCCCTTTGAAGCTAGCGGGTGCCCGTGGGAGCCTTGGTGTTTCTAGACTGTTTGGGATTATCTCCTGAGACTGTATTGCTGCTGCTTTTCTGGTGTTCTCATATAATCAAGTGCTTGCCATTCCCCCCCCCCATTCCTGCCTTTGGATTTCTAAGCTCTGCTTGCCTATGTTACCAGTAAACCTACTCTTTTGGACTACTAAGTGTCCTGGTGTAGTTTTTGGATTTCTATGGACCAAGTGCTTATAATTCGGCAAATCCGGGATGCAGCAGCATAACCGTCAGTAAGCAGCATTCTCCCCCGACCAATTGGTGGCCAAGCTGGGTCTTCTTCTGGCCAATCAGTCAGGATTGAGTACTGGAGGAATCAGCTGCTGCGCGGCCCGGCCGGGGAGAGAAAGAAAGAGAAATCCTCGTGGGGGGGTCAGTGTGCACATTCGCTCTTTTCCATGGCTGCAGGGGGCGCATTTTTTGGGGTAGAGACCCCAAACATTCAGCAGAGCTTCAGACTAGCCTTCTTAAGAGACCCCCCAAGTTTTGTAAACATTGGGTCAGGGGGTCCCGAGATATGGGCTCCACCCCTTTTCCCTCCCCCCTTTTCCATTTCCATGGCTGCAGGGGGTGCTTTTTTGGGGTTGCAGCCCCCAAACTTTCAGTATATATTCAGACAAGCCTTCTTAAAAGACCCCCCCAAGTTTTGTAAAGATGGGTTCAGTGGGGGCAGAAATATGGGCTCCCCCCTTTTCTCTTTCCGTGGCCGAAGGGGCGCATTTTTGGGGGTGCAGCCCCCAAACATTCAGCATAGCTTCAGACAAGCCTTCTTAAGAGACCCCCCAAGTTTTGTAATCATTGGGTCAGGGGGTCCCGAGATATGGGCTTTCCCCTTTTCCCTATTGGGATGAATGGATCACCCTATCCTCTATGCATCTCCAAAGCGGCAAATCCAAGGCAAAACCTCCCGTGCTTAAATAGAATTGTATTGGATTACCCAGTCCTCCCAGCCCCTCCTGATGGAACAGAAGACAGCCACAGTAAGACCCCTTTGGGGGCTTTAATCTATAATTTTTCTCCTCTGTGTGTGTGTGGGGGGGGGAAGCAGAGTGTGTGTGTGTGGGGGGAGGGAGCAGTTTCTGTGGGTGGGAGGGAAAGCCAAAGGGGGCTTTTGCCTGTTCAGCCTGGGGTGTGTGTGCCCTCTCGAGTCTCTCTCTCCCTGGTTTGAGGGGGGGGCTTCAGTTGTGTGTCCTCAGGTTTTCCCTCATTCATAAGATTGGTTAGGTCTATTTTGATGCTTGCTCAAAACTGGTTTTCAAATGGTAACTTAAAGAATGCATTTTCCTGGTCCCGAGTCCAGTGCAAAAGGGGAAATTCCACCCTCTCCTGTTCATTATGCATAGCTAGCTGCCTCTGTCTCTTTCCATGGTTTGCAAACTCCCAGGTGTCAGGTGTTGCTTTGCATGGTTGCAAACGTGTTGCTTTGCATGGTTGTGTTGCTTTACAATTGTGTTGCTTTGCAAACTTCTTCGCATCTGCCCCGCCCTTGCTCCCCGCAGCTCAGCTGTTTGTTGGGGCTGGGAGCTTTGTGCATGGGCGGCAAGCTCAGCTCAGAGATGCACATTAAGGGTGGGGAGACCCCTTTCGGGGCCCATATCTCAGCCCCCCCTGACCCAATCGCTACAAAACTTGGGGGGTCTTGCAAGAAGGGTCCTTTGAAGCTCTGATGAAAGTTTGGGACCTTTACCCCCAAACATGCCCCCCTGGAGCTGCAGAAAGGCGCTGTTGTGTTTTCAATGGCTTTATGCGGCCGATTTTTTCCCCCAAACTTTGAATTCGCGCCGAATTGCATGGACCCAAAGCGGGGGAGTTCAGACTTTGGCATATCCCGAATCTAGATGGGCTGAATTCAGCTGAATCTGAACTATACCGAATTTTTTTTCAACAGCCCTATTTTGCAGGACAATGATTCAGCTCAAACCCAACCACTTTCTGACTATATATTACTCTTCCTACACACTTGACACTGAGGGACACTGTCCTTCAGTGTTACTCCTCTGAAGATGCCTGCCACAGCTGCTGGTGAAATGTCAGGAAAGAAAATACCAAGACCATGGTCACACAGCCCGGATAACCTACAAGAACCAATGAACTCTGACCATGAAAGCCTTCGACAATATTTTACACACATGAATACTTTATTATGTTTTATGAGTTGGTTCAAAAGTATTTTTTTTCAGCATTTCATTAATCATGTTCCTTTTGTTAGGCCCCATATCTGTCCCAGCACCCCAGTATGTGTGTGTGTCATATTTCAAAGTGTGTGCTGCACACTTTATTTGTGTGTAAAGGTCCTTCTTTACTTCTGAGAGATGCTGGTCATTTCTCTCCTTCAGCACTATCATTGAGATGTCGCCAATCTACTGGATAGGTGAATATAGCCCACCCACACCCTCATATCCTTGTGTCCACCCCCTCCTCTCTTTTATTTCTTAGGCTCTTGTATGTTTTGGGTGTGTGATTCGGGTGTTGTATGTGTGCAAGCTTAAAATTATTCTTTCAATAAAACTCCTTAAAATTATAAACCTCTTCTTATTTAAGGAGTATTTTTGTTGGTGTACTCATCCCCATAAAAATTTGAGAAAAGATTCTGTATCCCTCCCTCTCGCAAAGTGTAGTCTCTCAAGCTAATTCTCCCATCTCCAAAAAGAATATCTGTAATGGATAATACCATAAGGTATTATTACAGGGCATGGAAGATCCAGACCACAATCCCTGTACCGGATTGGACATGATAGCAGTATATAAAATTAATGGTATGGAAGGAATGGATATTTCTCTTCCCTCATTAGAACCTGGGGGTCACCCAAAGAAATTGATTTGTAGTACATTCAGCACACAAAATGAACTATTTCTTCATACAACTCAAGTCAGTGATCCTTCAAAATCGTCTGATGGGCTGGAGAGGGTTAATTTCTTGAGTCAGAATCACCTGCTGATAGGGAAGAAGGGGAGACATTTGAAACAGTTTTGGCTGTTTAACTCCAGTGTCTGTTCCTAAAGTGTTGCTGAATTTTAAAGGGGAGTCCTGCAGCTGGATTTGTCACATCATACTCCACTTAATGGCTTTTTCATAACCATCGGGAAATTGGAAGCTGGGAAGGGAGTTGGGCTGAAGTGTTTCTAAAGGCAAAAGGACAGAGATTCCAAGGAAGGTTGCCAGCACTTAACAACCTATATAATAAAATATGGCCAACAGCATCCAGGTGCAAAGTACATAGTTGGGTTTAACCTGGAAAGTCCTAAGTGATTTTGGCCTTGGCTACTTCCAGTTGTACCTCAGGCTGTCTCACAGAACAGAAATCCAGGGTAGGAACTGTGAAGCACTGGATCTCAAACAAAATTTGACATCCATTCAAACCTAAGTAACTTACAGCCCATTCCTGAGCTGACGGTGTGCAGAGTGGGCGGGGAAGAGGCGCAGTGGCACCTCTTCCTAAACTGATTCGCACACACCACGGGAACGAAAAAATCCTTTTCAAGGCTTTTTTTGTTTTCAACAGGGCTAAAAGCCCCGTTGAAAACAGCGAGGCTGTGCCTACTGAATGGCACAGCACCGCCATTCCCGCCACTGTTGTAACCGGCCGAACCGGGATAGGGAGCTGCCTAAGTGGCAGCTCCTCCCCTGGCCCACCCCCAGCCCGCCCCCTTGTGCCAGTGCGCCCTCTCTACATCATGGTTAGCACCACAGAGAGGCCATGCTGGCGGAGGGGTGAGGTGTGGTCCCATGTGCTCGGCTGCCAGCGGGACTGGCCTCGCTGCCAGCGTAAGTGTGTGTAAACCTGTGTTTACATGCACTTACACTGGCTGAGGGGTCAGGTCGCCTCCTAAGGCTTTCCTCCCCTCAGGAATGGGCTGTTAAGATCAACTACAAAATACACCCAGCATATATCAGGTCATGGGTGCATGACCAGACTCACAGTCAGACTTATATCAGGGGAACTCACCTTAAAATGAGCTTGTTTGCTCTGTGATTTGAGGGAGAAAGGGGGGAGAGAAGGAGCTTCTGGTTCCCCCCACCCTGCAATTGAATGGGTGGCTGGGGGCAGAGGCTTTGTCTCTTTTTGTAGAGCTAGAAAGGCCTGGCGGATGGGGGTGACCACTTTGCAGGCCCACAAAATTGGACCCCCTGCACCAAAGTTCACCAAACTTTGGTAACCATCTAAGGAGAGTCCCTTGCAGTCACCCTGCAAATGTGGTGACTCTACCTCCAAAACTGTCCCCACAGGATCTTTGAAGAAAATCCCCATAGATATAATGTCCCCAATTTTTTTCGGTAAACCCAGAAAAAAGGTGAGAACCCATATTTACCAGGATGGGCATTTGGCTTATTCTGGGTTTACTGAAAAAATCAGGCCCAATAAACCCGAGCCCGAAAGGGTGGCAAACCTACCAACATGAGATGGATTGACTCTATAAAGGAAGCCACAGCCCTCAGTTTGCAAGACCTGAGCAAGGCTGTTAACAATAGGAACTTTTGAAGGTCCTTAATTCATAGGATCGCCATGAATCAGAAGCGACTTAATGGCATTTAACATACACTAGGGCTGTCAAAAAAAAAATTCGGTACAGTTCGGATTCGGCCGAATTTGACCCTTGTGGGTTCGGTACGTGCCGAAGTCCGAACTCCCCCGCTTCGGATCCCCGGTAATTCGGGGGGATCCGGAGTTCGGGGGAAAATTCGGCCCCAGCGCGCCTTCAGAGGGATTCCCTGAAGGCGCGCGGGGCCCCTTTAAACTCATCTGAGCCTCCCAGCTGGGAGGCGCAGATGAGTTTAAAGGGCAGCCCGCCCCCCTTCAGCGGGCTCCGCTGGAGAGGCTCGGGCTGCCCTTTAAACTGATCTGAGCCTCCCAGCCGGGAGGCTCAGATGAGTTTAAAGGGCAGCCCGCCCCCCTTCAGCGGGCTCCGCTGGAGAGGCGCGGGCTGTCATTTAAACTCATCTGCACCTCCCAGCTGGGAGGCTCAGATGAGTTTAAAGGGTAGCCTGCCCCCCTTCAGCGGGCTCCACTGGAGAGGCTCGGGCTGCCCTTTAAACTGATCTGAACCTCCCAGCTGGGAGGCGCAGGTCAGTTTAAAGAGCAGCCCGCGCCTCTCCAGCGGAGCCCGCTGAAGGGGGGCGGGCTGCCCTTTAAACTGACCTGCGCCTCCCAGCTGGGAGGCTCAGATCAGTTTAAAGGGCAGCCCGCGCCTTTCAGCGGGCTCCCCTGAAGGGGGGCTGAATTTGCCGAATTTATTCACAAACTCCCGAACTCGCTGAATTCGGCCCCGCCGGTTGCCCGCCAGTTTTGAGTTCGGATCCGTCCGAACAGAAAATCACCGAATCAGGGGAAATTCGGTTGATTTTCAGTTCGGACCGAACCGAATTGAGAGCCCTAACATACACACATTACATATTTTCTCCCTTATTTTATTACTTACTCATTTAGAATATGTGTATGCCACCTTTCCAGACCTGCTTCAGATCCTCACAACAACCCTGTGAGTAGGTTAGACTTTGAGACTGGCCACCCAGAGAACTTCACGGTAAGTGAAGATTTGATCCAAGATTTCCCCAGGCCTTGTTCAGCACTCTAACCACTTCACTACATCTTCAAGTTGTGCAGGTATCCTAAGACAATTGTTTCTGCAATACGGTCCACTTAAGAACCAATTTGCAATTTCAGAGTTCTTTTTTTTACCTAACAGAATCCTGAGTGTCCTTTGTCACCCAGAACACACAAGAGATATGAAAAGTGTTTTAACAGTGTGGGGTTGTATTACCCATGGTTCAGAAAAAACGGATTCCAACAGGCAGGTATTGGGGAGAAAAAGGTATGCAGCTTTATTAAACAAAAATAACCCTTTATCCAGGCTAATAACCTTAAGAAGATGGGAAGTCATCTCCTGGGAGGCAAGCAAGCCGCTCCATCCTGTCTGGCAGCCTGTCCTTCTTCTGCAGACACTCCTTCTCTCTGTCTTTGGCTTCTTATCTGGAGCCCTCTTCTCCTCTCTTCAGTAGTGAGCGAAGCCAGATTTATTTCCCCACCACCAGGTGCTCATTATTTACAGTGTGGTGTTACAATTAACTCCCTGATACCCTGAGATTGCTCTCACATGGAGAAGGGATGCATTGAGCACCACCTACCTCCTCATGAGTACAATTGTCTTCCGCAATTTCTATAACACTCCACCCCTTGGTGATCAATACACCCTTCATCCATTTTTTCTTTAGGGCAACTCAGGGTCCAACTATTTACATAATCATGCAACTTTATTACAGTTACCTATTGGGAATAGATGGCCAAAGTGAGCTGGGATCTGGGAAGGGCTCGATTTCACCACCCATGAGGATCTCTGCCAGTGTCAGGACCTGGAAATCCCTGGATATATATCCCAGTCTGCATTGCCATCCCCCTAAGCTGTGTTGTTGCCTCAGCAATGGTATTCCAGGGTGGCAAATATTCCTCCCAGTCCATGGGGGCAGGGTATCGTTGTCTTACACCCAGTCAAATCCAATCAAAGAGGGCCTGTGTTTGACCAGTAGCTCCCCTCAAAAACTCATTAATGAGTATATCATTGGATAGAGCACCTAATTTCAATAATTCCTGGGGGCTCATATGCACACCTGTATAGCCTAGATCCCGAAGTCGCACCAATCATTGGCTCAAACATTCCCCCGGCTGCTGTTTAGTATTTTTGGTGATTTCAGACAGCTCCTGCTGGCTGAAATCCCGTACAGTGCGAGTGACTTGTGCTTGCCCTCCAGGTGGACCCTTGGCCTTGTTGGAAACCAGAGGACTTACATGCACTTTATCATTTCTACTACCTTCCCCCTCAGCCCACTCTGCCTCACTGGAATCCCCTGACTCCGCAGAACTCCAGTCTCTAGGGACCTTGAGTGCTCTAGTTTTATAGGGGTATTTCTTCTGCTGTCGGTTCCATTTAATCACACGAACAGCTATAGCCCCTGCCTGTCCCTCAGTAGCATTCCTGCCTTCTGTTGCCTTCTTCAGGGTTTCCTGCAAAATCATTTGCTGCTCTTTTAAGGCACTTATCTCTTCAGCCTGCTCTTCCACTTGCTTCCAGGAGGCTTCCAACAACTCCCAGACCATTTTTAGTGCAGTCAGAAGTAGCTGACCCATTTAGTTATTGCCCTAGGTGTGGGACCTCCTGCTTTTTCTAGCTCTGTATCCCATTTGGTAGGAGGGGTTATTGAGTTTAACATGTGCACAGCTGGGGACCATGCACTGGTACAAGACCATCCTGGGATGCAGCTTTGCACATTCCCTGCATTCCTTTGTCCCCATAGTGCCTCTGGAATCCTGCTCACAGTGCCAATTGTATTACCCATGGTTCAGAAAAAATGGATTCCAACAGGCAGGTATTGGGGAGAAAAAGGTATGCAGCTTTATTAAACAAAAATAACCCTTTATCCAGGCTAATAACCTTAAGAAGATGGGAAGTCATCTCCTGGGAGGCAAGCAAGCCGCTCCATCCTGTCTGGCAGCCTGTCCTTCTTCTGCAGACGCTCCTTCTCTCTGTCTTTGGCTTCTTATCTGGAGCCCTCTTCTCCTCTCTTCAGTAGTGAGCGAAGCCAGATTTATTTCCCCACCACCAGGTGCTCATTATTTACAGTGCGGTGTAATTGAGATGTAATTGGGCTTGCCACTAGTGGTGGGCAAATTTCCAGCAATTTTGGCTGTTGCCCACTGATACTCAGCTAGCCAGTGGGCAGAAGCAGGCCAGCTGGGGGAGGGGCAGCGATCGCTGCCACCATGTGATGATGTCACTTCTGGCACAACCTGGAACTGCCAACATCGCACCAGGGTGATGCTGTAGCACTCACCCAAAAACTCTATGGTGCTGGAGCGTCACCTAAATGTGATGCTGAAGCTTCCAAGTCATACTAGAAGTGAAGTCCTCATTCAACACTGACAATCCCTTACCCTCCCCCCTGCAGTAAGTACCCTTCTCCCCCCACCTCCTGCCAATTGCCAAGCCATGCCTAACAACCCTAATTGTAATCCAGGATATCCCTGATTTAAGTCTCATTTTAGCCACAAACTCACCACGAAAGCTTCTCTTTTTCTCTTTTTTAGCTTCAGTTGACTCAGATACAATGCAGGCATAATGGCCTGTATCCAACAATCTGCACAGAATGACGAGCATCCCTGAATGCAGCTCCATTCCTGTATCCCTTTCCAATCTCCTAAAAGACCATTCCCTATAATATCTTACTGGCTTCTATCCACCCATCTGTGCATGGAAGGCACACAGAATTTTCCTAAGTATTACAGTACAAAATTGAAACAGAACAAGTAAAAGACTGAATGATAAAATTGATACAAAATTTGGGAGAAAGTATATGAGTCAGTGGGAAAATTTATGGACAAAAGAAATCAAATTCACAGAGAGAATTCAGAGAGAATTCATATAAAATGTATGTTAGATGGTATATAAAACCTAAAGACATAGCAAAAGCTAGTGAAGGTTATAGTGGGAAACATTGGAAATGCCAAAATACAGATACCACATTCTGTCAGATGTGGTGGACCTGTAAAAAGGCAAGAAAATACTGGATAATGATAACATGATGAAATACAAAAAAATATTGAAAATCAAGTTTGTTAGATCCAAAAAGCACATTATTAAATATTTTACCAAGCAATATCTCAAAAATATATTATGAATTATGTGGGTATATGGCGACAGCAGCAAGAGTGGTACAGTATATGCACGAAAGTGGAAAGCATAGGAGTACCCAGTTGTAAATGAATGGTTAAATAACAGTGTATGCAAATATGGCTAAATTGACATCTTTAGTACATAGAATAGAATAAACTTATTTACAGCCAAAGCCAGAATAATACGGCCAGATACAACGTGTGAGAGATTAAGGTCTCTCCTGTTTAAAAATATCACAATTTAAAAACAGTTAGAACTTTAGTACGTAATAGATCAATTTTTGTGAACAATTGAATGTATTCTTTATATATTCAATAACTAATAACTAATGATAGAATTTAAGCAATACAAGTATTATTAGATATGAAAACATAAGTGGAATACAGAAGAACACTAGTTAAAGAAAGTAATAATTGAATTGTAATTATGAAGTAAGTTCCAACATAATGTAATAATTTGTTTATGTTTTTATGTCTTTATATTTGTATATCTAGGCAGCTCCTTCCAATGCCTAGAAACACCATTCTGGGAGTCATGGGACATACATAGAGGAATGAAAGCTTAGGGACGAGGGACGAGGGACGAGGGGGAAAAGTCATTCCTCCTCCCTCTTTTGCAAGCACAGCTCTGCTGAGAGGAGGGGACAATTTCACCCCCTTGTCTTTCCCCAATTCACTCCCTCAACCTGTGTTGCTGTTCCTCTGTGTGGGTCTCATAATCCCAGGAATGATCTTACAGGAAGGAGAGAGTAGTACTAAATGTACAGTTGTCACAATGGAAGGACATAAGCTGTGGGTTCCACAGGGATCAATCCTCCCGGAACTGGTGCCATTTAAAAACAACAACAGGGGTAACAGTTTCATGGAGTGAGTCATATGCTCATATACTCTTCCAATGATTCTGCATAGATCAGAGGTAGAGCCTGCCCCCATGAATTCATCCCCCCTCTATCAGTATGCATTTTTGTACTTTGAATATATGAAAAGTCCTGCATCTAAATGAAGCTCAAAACTCTATTCAGAAATGTTACTTTTCATTATTATTTACTTCATTTTTACCCTGGCTTTCTCCCTCGTGGTGACCCAAAGAAGCTTACATTACTCTCCTCTCTTCCCTTTTATCCTCACAACAGGTTAGGCTGAATATGACTGGCCCCAGGTCACCTAGTGAGCTTCCATGGCAGAGTGGGGATTTCAGCCTGGGTCTCCCAGATCCTAATTTGACACTTGAGCCACTACACCAAGCGAACAGTTACACTTTGGAAAAAAAAATCAGTCTCCAATTTCTGCATCTCTTGTCATAGGGACACCTGAGTAAAAACAAGAATACTGTCCTCAGACAGAGGCAGGAACACAAGGAACGCCAGAATTTCCGGTTTGTCCAAGTGGAGAATGTTGTTGTTGCCATTTACAACAGTGTAATTTACGGGACAGGATATAAGAGAAGATAATTTTGAAAAGACACTATGCAAGGGTGTCACATACAAGATGCAGTAGAAGCCACATTGATTCAAATGGTTGCAGCTGGAAGTAAAGAGTGTTCCAATCCTGTCTGAGCATTGACTCATAAGCTATGATCACATTAGTGCCATGTGTCTTCGAAGACTTTCAGACTCCATCAAATTGAGATAGAAAGCTGAGGAATGCATAACGGCCAGACTTTGTGTCTGAACAAGAATTTTACTGACTAGCATCATTTAAAGAAGACAATTGAAAGCCCCATACTACTAGACTCAGGGTGCTTTCACACATACTGAATAATGTGCTTTCAATCAACTTTCAATGCACTTTGCAGCTGGATTTTACTGTGTGAAATGGCAAAACCCACTTGCAAAGTGTATTGAAAGTGGATTGAAAGTGCACTATTCAGTATGTGTGAAAACACCCTAAGCTTCTGTAAAGGCAAAGAAGGCCAGTAGACCACTATTTATTTAATTCATTTAAAACTCTTCTACCTTGTTTTACTTCCCAAGAAGGACCCAAAGCAGCTTTAAACACACTTTGAAAATCTACACCAGTCATCTATGCAGAAAATAAGTAACCCAGAATCCAAGTCCTACTTGCTTAGACTAGTTAGCAGCTCTGAATGCAACTTTTATAGGAGCCAAGGAAGGTCACCTGACCTATTGTAAGGAAGCATTATTGGCTGGTATGATGAATCTCTTTGCATTTCCCCTGTTTCAGGTGGAATTGGTAGGTTGTCACAGGATACATTTGCAAACCGTCACTATTCCAGTTCAATCCCTCACTATTCCAGTTCAATCAGACAAGGTTGTCAACCTCCAATTGGCATCTGGAATTCTCTCAGAATTATACTTGATCTCCAGACTACAGAGATCAGCTTCCCTGGAGAAAATGGTAACTTCAGAGGGTGGAGTCTATGGAATCACATCTCTGCTGAGCTCCCTCCCATCTCCAAACTCCAAGGCTCCACCCCCAAATCTCCTGGAATTTCCCAACCCGGAGTTGGCAACCCTATTATCAGGTTCAAGTCCTTACAAAAGCATGAAGTTTTCCATTCTGTTCTAAGAAATGCTTTGTATTCTTCACCATGCACATGAAATATTCTTACAGAGAAGGCAAAAGCATGGCTCATCACAGAGACAAAACATTGTTATTTCAAAAGCAAAGTTGTGAGAGATCCCCCTCTCTGAGTTTGCTTCTCCAAATCAGTTGCTCAGACGTTGATACAGAAACAATCAATTTATTGAAGCCTTCAGGAGATGAGACAGGCACAAGTAGAAAGTTGCAAGTGAGGGGCTATACGGGTTTACAGAATATATTGACTCCAGGGCACTGGGGCACTGGGGTTCACACTTATTGTTATGGGAAGTTACAAGCTTGGCATAATACAAAACATCAGACGGATCCCAGGAAGTCTGGTGCGGCTATCACACTTCCAAGGCCGCATCGGCCTGAGGGAGTACTGGCAGGAAGAACAGCGGGGGGGGGGGGGGAAGATACATGGGCCATCAGGCCTGGCGCCTGAGACCAGAAGGTGTGAACTGCTTTTACGAGTTCACTGATAACACAGCAGGTGATGGAAAGCAGAGACACAAAGACAGAGACCCTCACATTCTGCCCCCCTTAAGGCCCCCCCCGGGGTCCCCGAGAGGACGAGGCTTATCGGGATAAGCGAGGTGGAATTCCCGGACTAAGCGAGGAGCCGCCATGTGGGGTGCGGCCACCCATTCGTCATGAGCGGAGCCAAGGTTTTTCCAGCGAACAAAGTAAAACAGTTTCCCTTTCTTCCATTTGGAGTCTAAAACCTTGGATATTTCCAAATGGGTGTCCCCTCCTACTACGGTAGGAATCTCGTGTGCGGGAGGGGGGTGGAACTGGGGGGCTGCCACATAGGGTTTGAGGAGGCTTATATGAAAGACTGGATGGACTCCTTTCAGAGTTTTCGGGAGGTCCAGTTCCACAGTAACCTCGTTGATTACTCTGGTAATGGGGAAAGGTCCCACATAACGGTCGCTCAGTTTTTTGCAGGGGCGAAGAGAGCGGAGGTTTTTGGTGGACAGATAGACTTGCTCCCCCACCTTGAGTTCCCATCCCGGAGACCGGTGTTTGTCTGCTTGTTCCTTGTACTTGCTTTTTGCCCTTTCCAGATTTTTGAGCAACCATGGCCAGGTGGATTTAACCACCTGAATCCACTCCTGAAGGTCAGGGGTAGACTGGAGCTCTGGCGAGACGGGGGCAGAACCGAAAGGGCCGAAATCCGTCCCGTATATAACTTGGAAGGGACTAAAGCCGGTAGAGGAATGAGGCGCATTGTTATACGCATATTCGGCAAATGGCAGCAGGTCGACCCAGTCGTCCTGGTGGAAATTTACATAGCAACGCAAATAACATTCTACCACCGCATTTACTCGTTCCGTTTGACCATCCGTTTGGGGGTGATAGGCGGAAGAAAGGCCCTGCTCTTCCACTCCCATTAACTTTAGGAAGGCCCGCCAGAATTTGGCAACAAACTGGACCCCCCGGTCGGAGAGGACCTTCCTCGGGATCGAGTGTAGCCTGAGGACGTGTGTGATGAACAGTTTAGCTAAGCCTTGGGCTGAAGGAAGGCCTGCACATGGAACGAAGTGAACCTGTTTGGAAAAGAGGTCTGTGATAACCCAAAGAACCGTTTTTCCCCGACTCGGAGGTAGGTCGGTGATAAAATCCATGGCGATGACTTCCCAGGGACGGGAGGGGCTCTCAAGCGGTTTGAGAAGCCCTGGGGGTTTTCCCATCCGTTTCTTGGCTGTGGCGCAGGTGGGGCAGCTGCGCACATACAACTCTACATCAGATCTCATACCGGGCCACCAGAATTGTCTTCGAACCAGGTGAAGCGTTTTTATGAAACCAAAATGACCCGCTAGCCTGGCACCATGTACAAGTCCCAATACTTCCTTGCGAAGAGAGGAGGGGACGTACAGTTTCCCCCCTTGCACCCACCAAGTGTTGGTACGTTCCAGGCCAGTGGGGAGGAGATGATGCTCCTCCTCCTGCAAGGAGGCGTCCCGGAGTCGCTGTTGGAAGGCTTCCGGAATGCCTTTGAGTGTAGGGGGGGTCTCCGGTGGTCGGGCTTGGGACCGGGTGGTGACGGCTAAGCTAGGAACTTCCCCTCGCTGCTCGGGAGTGAACAGGGAGTCGACTGGGCGATCGAAATCGTTGCGATACTGGGGAAGTCGTGACAAAGCGTCGGCTAGGGCATTTTCTTTGCCAGGGACATGTCTGAGAGTGAACCGGAACTTAGCGAAAAATTGGGCCCACCGAACCTGTTTGGCATTGAGTTTTCTAGCCCCCTTGAGGGCCTCAAGATTCTTGTGATCGGTACACACTTCGAATGGCAGTTCGGCCCCTTCCAAGAAGTGTCGCCATATGGTAAGGGCATGTTTGACCGCTGCTGCCTCCTTCTCCCAAATAGCCCAGTTGATTTCAGACTGGGAAAACTTCTTGGAGAAGTAGGCGCATGGTCTCAACCGTCCCCCCTCATCCCTCTGCAATAGGGCCCCGCCCATGGCTACATCCGAGGCATCCACTTGCACCACAAAAGGCTTGGTGCAATCTGGGTGAGCCAAAACGGGTTCGGATGAAAAAAGTAGCTTCAAACGTTCAAAAGCTTGCTGGCACTGGGGGGACCATTGCAAACGGGCTGAGGGAAGCGCGGCGCTAGCCCCCTTGTCCTTGGTACGCAACAGGGCAGTGAGGGGAAGCGCAACTTGGGCAAAGTTAGGAATGAAGTTCCGGTAAAAATTGGCAAACCCCAAAAACTGCTGAAGTTGGCGGCGGGTAGTGGGGGGTTCCCAGTCCTGCACTGCCTGGACCTTGGCGGGGTCCATTTCCAACCCCTGGTGGGAGATCACATACCCCAGAAATGTAATGGAGGGTTGGTGGAATTCACATTTGGACACCTTAGCATACAGTTTGTGCTCCCGCAGCCGCTGGAGCACCTCTCGCACTAAACGCACATGGTCTTCCATGGTTTCAGAATAAACGAGGATGTCATCGAGAAATACCACCACCCCCCGAAACAGCAAATCATGCAAAACCTCATTAATTAATTGCATAAAGACACTCGGAGCCCCCGAAAGTCCGAACGGCATGACCAGGTACTCAAACATCCCAAAACAACTGGAAAAGGCCGTTTTGGGTTCGTCTCCTTCTTTGATGCGAATGCGGTGGTAGGCTTCTACCAAGTCCAGTTTGGTGAAGATTCGGCCCTCCTTTAATTGTGCTAGAAGGTCAGGAATAAGAGGGAGGGGGTAAGCATTAGACTGGGTGACTGCGTTCAGTCTGCGAAAGTCAATACACAGTCTTAAATCTCCCGTCTTCTTCTTTACAAAGAAAGCTGGGGCTGAATAAGGAGCCTTGGAGGGGCGTATGAAGCCCCTCGCCAGATTGACATCCAGATAGTCTCGCAACACTGTCTTTTCACTAGGGCTCATGGGGTAAACCTTTCCCTTAGACAGTTTGCCTTCCCCTACAATCTCGATGGCACAGTCCGTTTCTCTGTGGGGAGGCAGTTCGTCGCACTCTCTAACATCAAAAACATCAGTAAATTGCGAGTACTCAGAGGGTAATTGAGGAGAGATTGGGGCGGGGGACCCTACCAGTGCGGCGGCTGGAGTTCCGAGTACCCGTTCCTTGTCATGCAACCCACAGGGGTTTTCGGGGAAGGAAAGCACCCGTTTAACCCAATCAATGGAGGGATTGTGCCCCCTTAACCAGTTCATCCCTAACACCACAGGGGTTACAATAGGGGCGATGGTGAAATACAACCGTTCCCAATGTTCCCCCACGGACATAATCACGGCTGCAGTTCTGTGGGTCACAGGGCCCCGTTTAAAGTCACTCCCGTCCATTTGGGAAAAACGGAGGGGTCCCGGAAGCCGCTTGCGCCGAACACCCAACTTCTTGGCAGTTTCCTCATTTATCATGGTGCGGGCACACCCCGAGTCGACCAACGCGGGGACCTCTAATGGGGGACCCCCTTTGGGTAGGGACAGATGAACACGCACAAATACATTGTCCTCTTGGGCGCTTACCATCGGTGGAGCTCCTTGCACAACGATGGGGACGGTCTGCTGCGGAGCCCCCTCTACAGCAGACCGACGGCGTTTTTTGCCGGCTGTTCCCACTCTTCCTCCTCGCTGGAAGAGGGGGACGGGGTGGTGGCTTCCGGGGAGCCGTCCGAATCAAAGACGGTATTTGTAATCCGGGACCCCGATGGGACCGTAGAGTCGGATGCCCCATCCTGGGGGCGCGCGTGGAGAGCGGAGGGTGCGCCGGAGCGCCGGCCCAGTGGTCCACTTCTGCGGCGAGGCTGGCTGTCGGCGGCCGGTTTCGTCGGCTCGGCCTGGGTTTGGCGGGGAGGGGTCGGACGGCCTGAGCGAGAGGGGCATTGCGATGCAAAGTGACCCTTTCCCCCGCAGATCAGGCAGACGCCGGCTTCGAACCGCTTGCGGCGTTCCGCGGCCGAGAGGACCCCGCCACCCCCTTGCCGGAGTTCCCGGCCACGGTCACCCCGGGGCCTGGGGTCTCGCCCAATCCGTTGCTTGGACAAGTTCAGGAGTTGTTTGCGATTCTCGATGTCCGCAGCATGGCGAACCCAACCTTCCACATCCGGGGGGTTCCCTTGCATGAAGGCCCAATGTTGGAGATCTGGGTTGAGACCCTCCCTGAAACATTGTACCAAGGTAGCCTCACTCCAGTCCAGAATTCGGCTAGCCAGTGACTGGAACTCACTTGCATACTGCGCCACCGACTTAGTCCCTTGGCGCAGTTGCATCAGGGAGGCTTTAGCCCGCTCACCTAGAGTCGGGTCCTCAAAACGGTTTCGGAGTGCTACCATGAACTCGTCCAGGGTTCGCAGCACCGGCGAGCGGAGTTCATACTGCAACACCATCCAGGCAGCCGCCTCCCCTTGCAGTAAGGAAGCCACGTACTGCACCCGGGACTCCTCAGAAACGAAGGTTCGGCCTTGTTCCCGCATAAAAATGTCTACTTGGACCATAAAAAAGGTCAACTGGTCTCCCGACCCGTCATACGTGACTTTCAGGTCCCGACGGGCCGGGGGGGCAGGGGTTGCGGGCGGAACTACCGGGGCCCCGTCTGGGGGAGCACCGGCTGGAGGTTGCAATTTCAGCGCATCTAGGGTCGTGGCCATCTCACCCATTACGCGTTGCATGATCTCCATCTGCTCCTGCATAGCCCGGCGGTCTTCCTGCCATTGCTTTCGTTCTTCCTCCATGAGGGCCTCTTTGCGGGCCGGGTCTCCTTCGAGTCCCGTGCTGGGGAAGGCCAACCGGCGATCCTTCGCCGCGGTCCGCGAGAGCGACCAGCCCTTGGGAGAGTCCAGCCAATAAGTAAGCCCCCGGGGACGTCCGTCCCGATCTTGGTCGGGGGCGCGACCCTTCGGTTTCTTTGGCTTGGCTCCCTCCTCTTTAGGGTCCGGCTTCTCCGGCTCGTCCGGTTCCTTGGGGGTATCGGGGTTAGGGGTGGTGTCCTCGTCGGCTGACATTCTGTCCAAAGCGGTACAGCTGCAGTCCGGGAGGCAAAGACTTGCAACTTAATGTGAGAGATCCCCCTCTCTGAGTTTGCTTCTCCAAATCAGTTGCTCAGACGTTGATACAGAAACAATCAATTTATTGAAGCCTTCAGGAGATGAGACAGGCACAAGTAGAAAGTTGCAAGTGAGGGGCTATACGGGTTTACAGAATATATTGACTCCAGGGCACTGGGGCACTGGGGTTCACACTTATTGTTATGGGAAGTTACAAGCTTGGCATAATACAAAACATCAGACGGATCCCAGGAAGTCTGGTGCGGCTATCACACTTCCAAGGCCGCATCGGCCTGAGGGAGTACTGGCAGGAAGAACAGCGGGGGGGGGGAAGATACATGGGCCATCAGGCCTGGCGCCTGAGACCAGAAGGTGTGAACTGCTTTTACGAGTTCACTGATAACACAGCAGGTGATGGAAAGCAGAGACACAAAGACAGAGACCCTCACAAAAGTGTTTAATAGTAGTTTGCTGCTACAGCTAGGGCTGTTGAAAAAAATCGTTTTAATTCAGATTCAGGTTTAAATGGCCTTTTTTCCAGGAAATCCTGAATCCTGAATTCCCCTATAGGTAGGAATTTGGGTTTAAATTCGGGATTCCTGAAAAATTCGGCCATTTAAAGCCATTTAAACACATTTGCTGCTTTGCGCGACTCTGGGGGGGCATTTTTTGAGGTAGAGATACCAAATTTTCAGGGTAGCTTGGAGGGACTCTCCTTGCAAGAACCCCCAAGTTTGGTGAAGATTGGGTTTGGGGGTCCGGGGTTAAGGGGTCTGACGGCACACCCACCTTCTCCCATACTAATGAATATAGGAGCCAGCTCCTATTCATTAATATGGGAGAAGGGGGGCAACCCCTTCAGACCCCATAACCCCAGACCCCCGGACCCAATCTTCACCAAACTTGGGGGTTCTTGCAAGGAGAGTCCCTCCAAGGAACCCTGAAAATTTGGGATCTCTACCTCAAAAAATGCCCCCCAGGAGCTGTGCAAAGATTTTCCTATTCTTCTCTATGGTGAGAAAAATCTTGTTAAAATACTTGCTTGTTTGTGGTTCATACTGTAGGCGTGGGAACTTTCTTATGATTGTTGTTTGAACCTGTTGGTCACTGAGAACACAGCACTGTCTGTATAATACTGAATGATTATTGGCCGAAGAAGCACTCAAGCAAAACGTGATATTATCTAGAAATCACGTTCTAGTGATCCTTCTACCTGTACCACGGCTATATGCAATTATAATATCACTACGGCTATTTTTGTTGATGAATGATGGGCGGATTTCAGTCTACACATCCTTTTTCGCATTGCACATGACCGTTTTTTGCCAGACTTCGGAACTGCCTTCAACATCTCTACTGCGCATGTTTGCCATTATTCCAATCATTGGAATTACCTCAACATCTTCACTGTGCATGACCAACTTACCTGACTTTTGGAGTAGGTTTTTCACTGTTGTCCTTCACTCCTTCTGCAAATAGTCGTCACTAGATTGCCTTCGTGTTCATATTTAGTTCTATGAACTGCCTAATTCACTGAATTTGCACCATTTGTACAGTTTAATAGAGCTATTGTTTTTTGTGTATTTTTTGTGTGTTTTACATACTTTTTGAATATATCATTGTATCTCTTACATAGAGCTTGTGTTGTTCTTCCTTTACTTGTAAACTCCAGGCCACAGCAGGAATTAGAAAGCCAGAAGTCTTTTTCAGAGCCCAGTGCTCACCCCACACACAGAACCCAGAACCAAACAGCAACTTTGAAATCAGGAGACCCCAGGCCAGGCAGGCAGAAGAAGCCTGGGGCTTGCCCCAAATCAATACAGCAGAATCTGCTTTCCCACACCCCAAGTTATAAAGATAAAAGCCTCAAATAAAGTGAAACAATTAATTGGGTCAAACTGTGGATGTCTTCTCTTCCACAGGAATCAGGCAGTCAGAGATTTATAATCTAGTTGGATAGATCCGATTCCAGCAGAGCAGGTCAGTTTAGAATCGCAGCAGCAGCAAAATGGAAGGAACACAGAGCCAGGCAGGAGTTTAAGTTCTTTAGGCTGGCCAGTTCAGAAGTTCAAGTCAGAGAATCCCTTCTCTGATGGCCAGAAGAACCAGTTGGCCACCCCTGGCTGGTTCTCCTTGAGAAATGCCCCCAGGCCCCGAGGAGAGCTTTCTTTGTTTCAAGTTGAAACAAATTGAAACAAAGAATACCGGCACCATGGCTGCATTCCCCAAACCCAAACTTGCCAAATTCACATCAGAGATTCCCCCGAAGCTGGTAAGTTCGTGAATCCCCACGGTTTTTGCCTTCGGTTCGTCCTGAACTAGGAAGCCTCGAATCAAGCTTGATTCAGGAGATTTCCAACTCAGGACGAACCAAATCGACAGCCCTAGCTACAGCTTCAGTGCAAACTTCAAAGTAGCTCAGGCCAAAGTTATTTTCCCTTTAATGTTTTAGTTGGCATGTGGGATTTTAGAGATAATATTGTTTTGGTAGCGTTCTCACCCCCACTCCTGAAAGTCCTAGTACCGCAGGACAGAATGCCTTTTAACCAGCAACCTCATGCTGTCTGAAGAATGCAAAAGATATACAAAGAGTTTCTTTGCTTGTGCACAACATGAAGTAAATGGCAGAATAAAGAAAGGGAAAACAACAGATACAAACAATGATAAAGTAAATGTAGGATACAATTATCATTCAAGGCCTCTCAAGATGACTTGAAAAAGGCCAGGTTCTCTTTATCACATCCACTTTGCCCTACATGCTTTGGTGAGCCACAATGTGGTGTTAATAATGTTTGAGCTGTTTTTTTAAAAAACCTATTCACTGAATTGTTTCAAGCAGATTTTATTGGACCTATTTCACATAACATCCTCTCTGTAGTCAGAGTCTCAGAAACCTTGAGGAACTGAGAGAAAATCCCAGTGACATATAGGGGAGATAACCCCTGATGAACCCAATAGACCACAAGCTAGGAATCAGAAATAAGAAAAACAATTTCCTGGAGAAGAAGGTAGCAGTCCTCTCTTTGAGAGGCCTTCCTGAATGTAGATAAATCACCTTTTTGTGGGTAGATTGTGTGTAGGTTCTGGCAGCAAAGAATTTAACATATACATTAATGAGAAACAGTTCAGCTGTAATGGAAAGTGAACTTACCATAAACTCTGGGGTTCAAGCTACTGACCTTCATACAGACTGTACCTATGTAATCTAAATGTACCTTCTGTCCAAAAAATTTTAAAGGAAGGAAAAACACACCCTCCAGCCCTTCCCATCTTTGGTACCAGCTGAGCTGCTGTCGCCAGTGCATTGAAGGTCCAGGAAAACCCACACAGCTGATTTGAGGACAAAGAAAAAGAAGCCTCCCTTTGCCAGGACTCACACTGAGTGTTCCCGAGGAGCAAGTGTATCTGTCGTCTCTAAGGCGATGTGGTTTTGGAACAACTCTAATTTAATCTGAAGTTGAGAAATACAACCCTGCTAAAGTTGGCGGTTCCATTCTCTATGCCCTAAACTATTCTGACAGGAAAACAGCTATTATTCATCTATAAATGGTTCTGGAAGCTCAACCCTCTGCACCATGCTATTCCCATTAATTCCATGGCTGAAACTTCTTTCTTTTTTTCTGTCAGATAGGGCTTCTGACAGCTCTGTGCTCAAACAAGATGGTTTCCACACAAACAAAATGGAATTCTCCGTGCACTCCTCCCCCCCCCGTTTTGCACACGAGCTCCAGCCAGAGATTTACAATTGTATGGGAACCCGCCCGTGTAAATCTTCGATCTGATATCGGGTCCCGTGCAAAAAGCCATCTCCTCCACTGATTGCTCATGATTGTTTCTTTTTCAGTTTTACTTAAGTCGTTACCGGCAGGAAACAACTACTTTGTCTCTTTGTTCCTGTAACCCTATAGTATCAGCCCTATAAATGTATCCCCACTCCCCCTGTCAAGTATTCCAACCTTGCGCGTCTCTTACTGAAATCACTGACTTCTGAAATAAATCTTTGAATCGCTGCTCTGCCTGGATTGAAGGTCTATTGCTGAAACGCTGTGAATTTGCTGAAGCCTGACATTAGGTTGGAATCCATCTTTTTTATTTTCTACTAGTTAGTTCTTGAGAAAGATGTTCCCCAGTTCGACCCGATCCGCCGAACTGATCCGGCGGTACGAACGCCTCTGCCTGTCAGAACAGCAGGGAGCGGTCCTGCCCCAGGAGGAAGCATCCCCGAGAGGAGCAGATCCAAGCCGGGAGGAAGTAACCCCGGAAAGGTGCCCCGCAGAACTTGCGGAGGGGGCACCGCGGATCGCCGGACAGTACGTCCACCAATCAACCATGGGGCCAAACTTCGATCTCCTATATCGAGGCCCGCTGGAGGACCTGTACTCCAGGGAGGAGGAATCGCTCTGAGGCCGAGCTGCAGTCACCTCAACCCCGTGCTCCTGAGAAGAGGAACGCCGTCTTCTGCAGGAGCAGAACCACGACTTGCCTCAGGGAGCTTCAGGACCAACTGGGGATCCTAAGGAGGGAGATGACGGTGCTAGAAGGAATGGTGCAAGGACTCCGATAGTCCATCGTCGCTATGACCTCCCCCCCCCCGTTCATCCTCCATGCACAGCCCCCCGGGACCTGAGAATCTCCTTTGATGGAACCTGCCCCCTGTTACCCCACTTCTTACTACAACTGTCTGGCTTCATGAAGGACCAGGGTGAGACTTTCCCCTCTGAAGAAGCCCGAGTTCGGTACGCCATCGGACTTCTGGAGAAGGAGGCGGTGGAATGGGCAGTAACAGAAACGGAAGTTAATCCTGGACTTTTGCGCTCCCTCAATGGGTTCCTGGAAGCCCTGCATTGCCGGTTTGAGGACCCGAATCTGGGCGGAGAGGGCCAAGATCGCCATGCACAAATTGAGGCAAGGGTCCAATACAGTACTGGAATATGCCCAAGAATTCCAGTCCCTGGCGTGCAAAGTAAGGGAGTGGAGCGAGACCACCAAGGTCCAACACTTTCGTGAGGCACTGCGATGGGAAGTGTTGGAGGGCTGCCTGACTCTGGGTGACCCTGAAATGGTGGAGGGCTGGATCTGGCTGGCAGAGCAAGTGGAGCACCGTAAGCTTACCTTGCAGTTTGCCAAGGATCGCCCGGGGAGGGAACCCCCCCCCCAGAGGCCCAACCAGGGGGAATGCCACGGGGGGGGGTGCACCACAGCAAGGGGAACCGAGGCAGGTTCTCGGAAGTGAAGGCGTGCCGTTTCAATGAGGGGGCCTGCTTGTATTGCGGGAGAATGGGACACTTTGCGGCCAAGTGTACAAATGGATCCCCTGGACAGACGACAGACAGAGCGATTCCAACCGATCCCCAAGTTCCAGACCGAAGGAGAGCAGAGGCAGTGCGGCGCGGTGGCTCTAAGCACAGACCTGGGGCCTACTCCATGTGAACATCGCTGCTGCTCCGAAGAAGCCTCACCGGCAAAAAATGAAGAAAGCTTCCTGTGATTGAACCGGCACAGGAGGCTACCTTGCAAGACAACGCATCGGTTCTGACCTGGGTGAGTGACCAGGGAGAAACTCTACTGGTGCCAGTGGTGTTAAAGAATCCCCGGGGAGGGGATCCAATTGCAGTGGTGGGCATTTTGGACTCTGGCTGCTCCAGGACTTTAATAGACCAGGGTGTGTTTGACCAACTGCAGTTAGGGGCTGTGGAGTTGGATCAACCCTTGCGCTTCCGCCAGATGGATGGGAGCGACCTACAGGGGGCCCCTGTTCATTTGCGCTCTGAACCAGTATTGTTGGGGGTGGGTGATCACTGGGAGCAGATCAGCCTTACCATTGCTCCTGGGATTGCTTACCCAGTGGTTCTGGGAAGCAACTGGCTGGCGGGTCACAACCCCAGCATTGACTGGACGCAGCGTCAAATAGTATTTGAGTCTCCACAATGCCGGTGGCATTGCAGGGAGGACATGCCCGATGGGGGGAGGGTGACTGCCGCAACAGCGACCCCCGTGCCACTACCCCTGGAGTATCAGGACTTTATGGACGTATTTGAGGGGAAGGACTGTGACTTATTACCCCCTCACCGCACTACGGACTGTGCCATTGAGCTCACTGCGGACATGAAGCCCTCCAAGGCCCGAGTTTACCCCATGAGCCCCCTGGAAAAGACTGTTGCGGGAGTTTCTGGACAAGAATCTGGCTAGGGGATTCATCCGTCTGTCCAAGGCTGCATTTTCCTCACCCTGCTTCTTTGTAAAGAAAAAGGGGACTTCGGACCTCCAGTTGTGCGTAGACTACAGGGGTCTCAATGCAGTGACTGAAAAGAATGCATATCCCATCCCCCTCATCCCTGACCTCCTCAGTCAGTTACAGGAAGGCAGGGTATTTTCGAAACGGGACCTGGCGGAAGCCTATTACCGGGTCCGGATTAAGGAGGGGGACGAGGCGAAGACAGCCTTCTCATGTTGTTTTGGTCTGTTTGAGTTTAACGTGATGCCGTTCGGGTTGTCTGGAGCTCCATCCTGCTTCATGCAACTCATCAACGAGATTTTACATGATTTATTGTTTCGGGGGGTCATCATGTACTTGGATGACATTTTAATCTATTCTCGGGATCCAGAGGAACACCGGAGGTTGGTGCGGGAGGTACTGCGCCGATTGAGGGAGCACCATCTATACGCCAAACTGTCCAAGTGTGCCTTTAATCAGGACAAGCTTGCGTTCCTTGGGTTTGTAGTGTCTCCCAACGGGTTAATCATGGATCCAGAAGGTCCAGGCGGTCCGAGACTGGGAAGCCCCCCGAACCCATAAGTAAGTCCAGCAATTTCTGGGATTCGCAAATTTCTATCGGGAATTCATCCCGGATTTTGCCGAGATAGCCCTCCCGATCACGGACCTCCTTAAGACCAAGGGGAGGGGTCAGGCGGCCACGGCCGCTAACTACCAGGTGGTGTGGGACGACCGTTGCCAGGCAGCGTTTGACTTGCTTAAGAGCTGGTTCACGTTGCAGCCCATTTTAGCTCACCCCAAATGTTCTCAGCCTTTCATCCTGCAAGTGGACGCTTCTGACAAGGCAATGGGGGGAGCGCTTCTGCAAAAGGACACTCAGGGGAGGCTCAGACCCTGCGCTTACTTTTCCAAGAAATTCTCTGGGGCCTAGCTCAACTGGCAGATTGGGGAGAAGGAGGCCATGGCTATCAAACATGCCCTCACGGTTTGGCGCCAGTTCTTAGAGGGGGTGCGGGTACCGTTCGAGGTTTGGATGGACCACCGGAACCTCGAGGCCATCTTGGGGCAGAGGAGGCTCTCGGACAAGCAGCTGAGGTGGGCGGACTTCTTTTCTAGATTCCGCTTTACCATTAAGCATGTCCCCGGGAGGGAGAATTGCCTGGCGGACGGTCTCTCCCACATGCCGCAGTACGACTGCAGAGTCGAGCGGCCGCTTGGGTCCCTTTTTACCCCAGAATACCTGGGCTTGGACTCGGAGGGGGCAAGCGCAGGAGTTCTGACCCGGGCCCAAGCCCGAGTGGCGCCCCCTCACCTGCTCCTGTTCTTCCACAAGGCGGCACAAGCGGTGCCACCCGTACCCTAGGGGTTCAGACCTGGGCCCAGACCTGGGCATCGGCCGCCCCGGCTGTACCGGACCTCCAGCAGGAGGAAGCGCCCGAAGCCTCCCTCCCCCGTTGGGCCCTGACCCGGGCGCAGACCCGGGCAGTGGGTCCTCCGCCTCCTCCGGCCCTCCAGCAGAGGAAGGCTCATGATTCCCCCTGTTCCCAGGGGGACCCTGGAGACCTGCCCACTGCTGCAAGGACCAGGTGGGAGGAGGTCCTTTGCGAGGAATGAGGGGAGGGCTCCTTGGGGGTGGAAGAGACTGGGACCCTGGAAGGAAAGGCATATGGACCCCAGAAGCTGCACCGGGAGGCGCTAGAATGGAGCCACAGCTCCAAGACAGGGGGGTCACTTTGGTTTCGTTAAAACCCTACACCTGGTAAGGCGGCGCTTTTGGTGGCCAGGGATGCGCCAGGACATTGATGGTTTTGTAAGGTCCTGCCCAACGTGTGCTACCAATAAACGTCTTATGGGAAAGCCCCCTGGACTGCTGAAACCCCTGGAGACCCCGGAGGCTCCCTGGCGGGTGATTGGTATGGACTTTGTAACCAACTCCCTCCTAGCCAGGGGAAAACCATGCTTTGGGTGATCACGGACCTGTTTTCTAAGCAGATCCAGCTTATTCCGTGCGAGGGGTTGCCCTCAGCCCACAAGTTGGCCCGCCTGTTTGTTCAACAGATCTTCCGTCTGCACTGTTTTCCCCAGAAGATCGTGAGCGACAGAGGCTCGGTGTTCCTGTCTAAATTCTGGCAGGCGTTTTTGGGAATTGTTGGGGTACAACAAGGTCTATCGTCAGCCTATCACCCCCAGACGGATGGGCAGACGGAGAGGGTGAATGCTGTCGTTGAATGCTACTTGCACTGCTTCACCAATTATCACCAGGATAATTGGGTCGATCTGTTGCCCCTGGCGGAGTACGCCTATAATAACTCTGTGCACTCTGCTACTGGACAGAGTCCCTTTAAAACTGTCTATGGGATGGAATTCGACCCTTTGGGGGCGGTTCCCCTCCCGCCGGGAGGCGACCCTCCAGAGGTATCTGCTTGGTCTAACACCATCAGAAATACTTGGCCGGGACTTGTTAAACAGCTGGACCAGGCTAAGGAACAGTACAAGGCACAGGCTGACAAACACAGAGCGCCTCAGTGGGATCTTGTGATCGGGGAAAAGGTGTACCTTTCCACCAAGAACCTAAAGTCTCTGCGTCCTTGTAGAAAGCTTTGCCAGAAATACGTGGGTCCGTTTACCATATCCCGGGTAATCAATGAGGTCACTGCTGAACTGGACCTCCCCAACACCCTGCAGGGGGTACACCCGGTGTTTCATGTTAGCCTCCTGAAACCCTTTTCTCCCGCCCCTGATTGGCACCCCGAACCCCCAGAGGCAACACCTATCATGGTGCAGGGGGAACAGCATTTTGAAATTTCTAGGGTCCTGGACTCCAGGCTGCGGAGGGCTCTGCTGGAGTACCTGGTACACTGGAAACATTTGAACTCAAGTCACGATGAGTGGGTTGTGGCAGAACACGTGAACGCTCCCTCTCTGATCACCAAGTTCCATTGGAATTGTCCCGACAAGCCTGGGAACCCGGGGAGGGGGTCTTTGGAGAGGCAGAATGTCAGATAGGGCTTCTGACAGCTCCGTCCTCAAACAAGATGGTTTTCCTGCAAACAAAATGGAATTCCCCGTGCACTCCTCCCCCCTCCCCGTTTTGCACATGAGCTCCGGGCAGAGATTTACATTTGTATGGGGACCCGCCTGTGTAAATCTTCGATCTGATATCGGGTCTCACGCACAAAGCCGAGGGCTCGGCCATCTCCTCCACTGATTGCTCATGATTGTTTCTTTTTCAGTTTTACTTAAGTCGTTACCGGCAGGAAACAACTACATTGTCTCTTTGTTCCTGTAACCCTATTGTATCAGCCCTATAAATGTATCCACTCTCCCCCTGTCATGTATTCCTGTCATGTGTCTCTTACTGAAATCACTGAAATAAATCTTTGAATCACTGCTCTGCCTGGATTGAAGGTCTATTGCTGAAACGCTGTGAATTTTCTGAAGCCTGACTCTTTCTTTCTTTCTTTCTTTCTTTCTTTCTTTCTTTCTTTCTTTCTTTCTTTCTTTCTTTCTTTCTTTCTTTCTTTCTTTCTTTCTTTCTTTCCCTCCCTCCCTCCCTCCCTCCCTCCCTCCCTCCCTCCCTCCCTCCCTCCCTCCCTCTAGTTTCTGTACTGTATATTCACAAACACCATAAAATTTAAAGGAAATTAAAGGAAAATATTTCCATTTGATCAGCAGTATACAAAGTATAGAAACTCATGGCTGTGTATTTGTGTGTGTGTCAGGCCTGCTTTCCACAGCTCTAAGCAGCCTATCAGACTCTGACTGTTTTAGTTTCGATTCTACCAGGTGCCTCTAAAGGCCAAACTGCTAACTGCTGAATTCCTGTTCCAGTGCTATCTCCCGTGGGAACGAGTCTTCAGTAGAGGGGGCCCCCGCCTTGACCTGTTGTGACTAATACTTTCCGTTATAGGCCTACCCCGTGCTTCCAATTGCCATTTGTGCCAATGTACCTGTAACCTCTGCATGCCTGTATGTTTTCCATTAAATCAGCTCTCCTTTGGACTCTTTGTCTCTGGATGCTGTTTGTGGGACTACCACGGGACAAGTGCTCACATTTTGGCACGAATCCCTTCTCTATTTTCCCTGCCTGGCTGGAGCCCTGGAGGGTTCGCCGGGTCCTCGGATTGGAGCAAAGGACGTGCTCTCCGAGTGAATTACCTGTGGCTGGAGCCCCGGAGGGTTCGCCTACGCCCTGGGTGGGAGCATAAATGACGCTCCCCGGGAAGAGGGTTTCTGGCCGAAACCCTGGAGGGTCTTGAACCTTGGTACCCTCCGTTGGATCCGTTGGACGAGTACCCTGATGATCCTTCTTTGCTAGATGACTGCATCCTCCCAAAACTGTCACCGCCACACCTGTGTGGGCATGCGTCAATCCTGGGGGATGGCGATGGAGGCATTCTCGGCCTGCTTGCGCTCCTCTGCGGCCTTGGCGGTATGCAGCTGTGGTGTGCATGGGAGAGGGCACTGTTCCATTGCTGTTGTCTGGCCCTTCAATATGGGTTGGGCCACCTGAAAGGAAGCAGCCTGGCCGTCAACCCTTTGCCCATGGCTGGATGAGAGGATGGTGACGGCTGTCTATTGCATACCAGACTGTGCCTGGTCTTTCCCACTTTGACTCTTGCCCTTTTCAGAGTGGTCCATCTGCTACCGGCTCTTTATTTGTGGGTGGCCCTTCGGTGCCATCACCAGAGGTGGGCCAAAAGGTACCACAAACACATCAGCACTCTTTGTCTGTCAGGCAGTGATTGCCTTGACTGATTCTAGCAGGACAGGGCTGCCATCCAGATTATTTGCGAGGAGGTGGCTTCCACTCTGCAAGGGTTGCTTCCAGGACCCTGGCCCATACCAGTGCTACAAAAAGTTCTCCTGTCCTTGAGCTACCTAGCAACCAATAGTTTCCAGGTGATCATCACCAATGTCCTCGAGGTGTCCCCCTCATCAGCCTGCTGCTGCCTCCACACGTTCCTTGACATTATGGTGGCCATCAATCACCACCATGTCCAGTTCCCCACTGAGGAGGCTCAACTGGCCCCCATTTGGGTGGGCTTCAAGGCCCTTGTCAACTTCCCCAATGTAATCAGAGCTGTGGTCTGAACCCACATTGTCCTTCAGGCCCCATGTGAGTATCAGAAAGTCTATCGGAATTGCCACCACTTGTTCAGCATCAATGTGCATGGCATCTTCACTGACCTTGTGGCCAAATTCCCTGGCAGTGTGCACAACACCCAGATATGTGATGTGTCCAGCTTATGATTTTTCCTGGAGACCCGCCTAGAGGGCAAAAGGTGGCTTCTTGGTGAGTATGGTGGCTGTGGCCTCAGGGAGGAGGGGGCTTTGGCAAGGATGTGGATCCTATAGTGCTTACCAGTCCCCCTCCCTCACCCAGGTGACTGCAGCTACCCTCTGAGGACCTACCTGTTGACCCCTACCCAGTTGAAGATTCTACAGATTTGGCCACCTACAACAGGGTGCACCACAAGACTCGCATGGTCACCGAGAGGATTTTTGGCCAGCTCAAGATGAGATTACAGTGCCTTCATCACACGGGCCCACCGTACAATGCAGTCCAATTGAGTTGCCATGCTATTTGCTGTGTGCAGCATGCTTCACAATATCGTTATCCAGCAGGGCCTGCCTGACCTAGACAAGGGTTCCACTGAGGGGCCATGAAAGCTGGGGCCCCATTTCCCCGAGGAACAGACCATCGAAAGGGGCCAGAACCTTCCCACTTACCTTGCCCGAGAGTTTGTGTGCGAAGCACTGTGGCATGATCTCCAGGAGGGAATGGACAACTGTGAACCACCTGCCGCCGCATACGCCAGCCCCTGAAGAAATGGCTTGCCATGGACCATACCAGCCCAGTGGCCCACGCTGAGAGGTCACTACTTAATTTGGACAGATCCCCCCATGAAGGTGTCTGCCAAGGTGATGGTTGGTGTCCAGCCTCACCCAGGAGGCACTTGTTGGCCTCTGAGAGGTGATCTACCCCCACCTACGTCAGTAGGCATGCAGCTCCAATCCCCACCAGCTGCGACTTGTTGCGGGTTCACGGGCTGACAGGGGGTGACCTGATATTAAGATGGGCCTTGGTAGTCAGGCCAGGGCTGGCAGAGGATTGCCCCGGCCCAGTCCCCAATAAAACAAAGGTAACTTCAAGGCATGCTGCCTCCAGCTCTGTCTGGGCCACCCCCTCAGCCATGGATCCCCCCTCTCCTATCCCACCTTCCTGTCATCTTCCCATGGCCCCCCACAGGGTCTGGAGGCTATGATTGACTGGTTGACATCCCCTTACAGGTGGCTTCCCCAGTGGAAAAGAGGTGGGATGCAGGCGGGCCCACCCCTAAGGCGGCGCCTCCTTCCCCAGTGACCATTTCTCACTTGTTGCCAGGCCCACCCCAACCAGACCAGCCCCTGACCTTGTACTGGGATCAACTAACACCCCACAGTGCTGAGAGGTGGGGCACGGAGTGTGACCGGCTCACGTCTGTGGCCTGTCCAGAAGTGGCGATGACAATCAGTAGCACCCAGTGCATTGGGAGGGTGGAGTAGAGCAAGGGGACAAGATCACAATTAGGAACCTATTGGTCCCAGGCGCCATGGCCGGGGACAGTGGCAGAGTTCCACTGCTGCCGCAGGCTGACAACATGGCCCACTGTAAAGGCTCCTGACTCAGCCTGGCCATTATGCAGATAGGGGACAGCACCTTGGCGCCACTGGGTGTGGCCAAGCGGGAGAAGGCAGTGGCTGGTCCTCACAGCATCCCAGGCAGGGGGAAGGGGCAAGCAACTTGGGTCTGTATGTTGTGCTCAAGTTCTTTCGTCGGATGAGCCTGAAATAAAAGGAAGGAAGCAACTTGGGTCACTGTTGGCCGTGGTGACTGGGGGGGATCGGGCTGTGTCCTGCTCCTCATTAAGCAGTGCCCCCCTTGAGTTGCCCTTGCGGGGCATGGCTTGTCTGTCAAGGGGCAACACCGGCAACCACCTGGGAACCAGCAAGAGTGTAATCTGCATGTTCAGGGGCTGGAGGAATAGCCCCCTCAAGAGGGCTGTCTCAGTGGGCCAACTCCCACCACTGGCAGGAGGAGACCCATTGGGTAGAGCCTACTGTGGACAGGGTCATCGGGGCGAGAAGGGGCGGATTGAGGGCTCACAGCCAGGGCCCTATCAGTCCTGGCTGTGCCTCCACGGCCACCCCAGCTCCCCTTACATGGCCTCACACACATGAGGGCATCCTCATCTCCCCTGGCAGTGGCCCAAACCCTCGGGAGGTGACAGCATTTCTCCAGCCTGTTGGCTTCTTCGACCTGCATCAAAAGAAGAAGCAGAGGGTGGCAGCCCATGGAGGCATGTGTCCAGGAGATGTTACCAGCTCCCAGACCTCCACGGGTCAGTTGAGTCACCCATCTTGTAGAGAGGCCCTAAGAAGGGCCCCATCTCAGAAGTGGCAGGGCAGAGGGAGGCTAACGGGCCAAGTTGTCCTCGCCCAGCTGAAAGGCTGATGTTAGGTTGGCCGGAGATAGAATCATAGAATCTTAGAGTTGGAAGGGACCACCAGAGTCATCTAGCCCAACCCCCTGAACAATGCAGGATATTTACAACTACCTCCCCCCTCCACAACCCTAGTGACCAGAAGATGGCCAAGATGCCTTCCCTCTCATCATTTGCCTAAGGTCACAGAATCAGTATTGCTGACAGATGGCCATCTAACCTCTTCTTAAAAACCTCCAGGGAAGGAGAGCTTACCACCTCCCGAGGAAGCCTGTTCCACTGAGGAACTGCTCTGTTAGAAAATTCTTCCTAATGTCTAGATGGAAACACTTTTGATTTAATTTCAACCTGCTGGTTCTGGTCTGACCTTTTGGGACAACAGAAAACAACTTGGCACCCTCCTCTATATGACAGCCCTTCAAGTATTTGAAGATAGTTATCATATCCCCTCTCAGTCTTCTCCTCTTCAGGCTAAACATACCCAGCTCCTTCAACCTTTCCTCATAGGACTTGGGTCTCCAGACCCCTCACCATCTTTGTTGCCCTCCTCTGAACACGTTCCAGCTTGTCTACATCTTTCTTAAATTGCGGTGCCCAAAACTGAACACAGTACTCTAGTTGAGATCTAACCAGAGCAGAGTAAAGCGATACCATCACTTCATGTGATCTGGACACTATACTTTTGTTGATGCAGCCCAAGACCGCATTTGCTTTTTTAGCTACCACATCACACTGCTGACTCATGTTCAGTGTTTGGTCTACTAAGACCCCAAGATCCTTTTCACACACACTACTGCTCAGACAAGTCTCTCCAATCCTATAATTATGCCTTTGATTTTTCCTACCTAAATGCAGAACTTTACATCTGTCTTTGTTGAAGTGCATTTTATTAGTTTTACCCCAATTTTCCAGCCTCTCAAGATCATCCTGTATCTTGGCACTGTCTTCTACCATATTTGCTACCCCTCCCAATTTAGTATCATGTGCAAATTTAATAAGCATCCCCTCTATTCCTTCATCCAAATCATTTATAAAGGTATTGAACAACACAGGGCCCAGGACAGATCACTGAGGCACTCCACTAGTCACTCCACTCCAAGTGGATGAGGAACCATTAACAAGTACTCTTTGGGTGCAATCAGTCAACCAATTACAGATCCATCTAACAGTAACAGGATCCAAATCACATTTTTCCAGTTTGTCAACAAGAATGTTATGGGGAACCTTATCAAAAGCCTTACTGAAATCTAGATAAACTATATCTACTGCATTCCCCTGATCCAGAAAGGTAGTAACTTTCTCAAAAAAAGTAGATAAGATTAGTCTGGCATGATTTGTTCTTGAGAAACCCGTGCTGGCTCTTAGTGATTAGATCCATCCTTTCTAAATGCTCAAGGACTGACTGTTTGATGATTTGTTCAAACATGTTTCCCAGTATAGAAGTCAAGCTGATGGGTTGATAGTTACCCGGATCCTCCTTTTCCCCCTTCTTGAAGATGGGGACAACATTTGCCTGCCTCCAGTCTTCTGGCACCTCACCTGTTCTCCAAGAATTCTCAAAAATAATGGACAGAGGCTCAGAAATTACATCTGCAAGTTCTTTGAGTATCCTTGGTTGCAATTCATCTGGCCTAGAGGATTCTGTTTAATTTAAAGCAACTAGGTGTTTATGCCCTACTGTAAGCACTTGTCCCGTAGTACTTCCTAAAGCAACATCCACAGACAGGTAATCCAAGGAAAGTTGAGTTTATTGGAAAACATACAGGTATTCAGAGCTTGCAGAAGTAAAGGCAGGAATGGGGGGGCAAGGATATACAGCAGAATATATGGAGGACTAGTGGTCAGACTGGTCATATCAGATAGTACCGGTTGGCATGGCAACCCCAGCTATGGGGCCAGGCTCCCACGGGCATCAAAGGCTGGAAAGGAATGCAACCATTAGATAAACAAACCTTGAGAGAGGCATCTGCGAGGAGACATAACAGAGAGGTCTGACATACTGCTCCCCTCAGGGCCCCCTCCCGCCTCGCAAGGGCTGGCTTTTGGGGGTAGGCGGTATGGAAGGTGCGTACCAGGCGAGGGGCGGAGACATTGTGTGCGCAAACCCACTCATCTTGGGCGGGGGTAAAGTGTTTCCAACGAACGAGATACTGGAGGGAACCGTGACGGATACACTAGTCCAGGATCTTTGCAACTTCAAAATGCTCCTCCCCCCCACCATCACTGGTTGTTCAGGAAGGGGGTCGAGATGCCATTCTGGGGAGGGAACATGGGGTTTCAGGAGACTTACATGAAAAATGGGATGTATGCGCCTCAGTGTTTTTGGAAGGGAGAGTTCTACGGTCACAGGGTTAATGATCCGAGAAATATGGTAGGGGCCCACGTATTTGGCACTGAGTTTTCCACACAGAGGGGTGGACCGGTGATTCTTGGTGAACAGGTAGACCAAATCACCCACATTAAAGTTCTGGCTGGGAGACCGGTGTTTGTCAGCCTGAGCTTTGTATTTATGTTTAGCACGCTCAAGGTTTTTCACCAGCCAGGGCCAGGTGGTCCGAATCGTATGCACCCAAGCCGCCATGCCTTCGCCGCCCTCCTCCCCCAAAACATCAACATGGTCAATGGGACTGAAGTCCTGGCCATAGACAGCTTGAAATGGGCTGAAACCAGTGGATTGATGTACAGCGTTGTTATAAGCATACTCAGCAAAAGGTAATAACTCAGCCCAATCATCCTGGTGGTAATTGACGTAGCAACAAAGATAACATTCTAGTACAGCATTAACACATTCAGTTTGCCCATCCATTTGAGGATGGAAAGCACTAGACAGACCCTGTTCCACCCCCACCAGTTTAAGGAAAGCTTTCCAAAACTTTGCCACATAGCTACTTCCGCGGCCGCTCACAATCTTGCGTGGAAAGGAATGCCATCGGAAGACATGTGACACAAAGAGGCGGGCCAGTTTTGGGGTGGAAGGAATACCCGCGCACGGGACGAGGTGCACCTGTTTCAAGAACAGGTCGGTAATAACCCACAAAACAGTTTTCCCCTCGCTGAGAGGGAGATCAGTTATAAAATCCATAGCGATTACCTCCCAAGGTCTGCAGGGGATTTCTAATGGTTGCAATAGTCCCGTGGGTTTTCCTTGGGCCCGTTTAACGGTGGTACATATCAGGCAACTGTGGATGAACGAGTCCATGTCGGCACGCATGCCCACCCACCAAAACTGCCCGCGTAATAAGTGAAGCGTTTTCAAAAACCCAAAGTGTCCTGCGGTTTTGGCTCCATGGGCTAGTTGCAGGACTCCCTTTCGCAACCGCTTAGGTACATACAATTTGCAGTCCTTGTATCAATAACCACCCCGTTCCAGTAGAGAAGCGAGAAGTGTCTGAGCTGAGAGTTCCGCTTGGCATTGGGAATGAAGAGAGTCTAGGAAAGAGGCAGGTAGATCCATTTCACTCTGTGAGGTGGGCAGGACATGTTCAGGTAGCTGAGCTGGAGAGGAGAGCGGAGGCGAGGAGTGGGGTTGCACAATCGGCTCGACCTGGGGCTTGGGCGTCAGAGGAGCGGATGGAACAGGCGAGGGAGTCAGACTTGAGTCTCGGGTAGAAGTCCCCCCCCTCGAGCGTTCATTCCGACTGGCTCAGAGCGGGATTGGAGTCGGGTTTGTGACCTGGTTTGGACCGCCAGAGTAGGGAGTATTCCCCTGTGAGCAGGGGAGAAGAGTGATTCAGTGGGGAGGTCTACTTTGGTAGGGTATTGGGGAAGCTGGGATAGGGCATCCGCCAGCACATTTTGTTTCCCCGGAACATGCTTGAGTACGAAACGGAATTGAGCAAAGTCAGCCCAGCGTAGCTGCTTTGCAGACAGTTTACGGGTTCCAGTGAGAGCCTCCAGATTTTTGTGATCTGTCCAAACTTCAAAGGGGACCTTGGAGCCCTCAAGGAATTGCCTCCAAGTAGTGAGGGCATGGTAGACAGCGGCTGCCTCTTTTTCCCAAATGGGCCAGTTCAGCTGAGAGTGCGCAAACCTTTTGGAGAAATAAGCCTAGGGGTGTAATAAACCATCTTTACCCTGTTGTAAGAGGGTACAACATAGCTACGTCGGAAGCATCCACTTGCACTATGAACATGTGTTCAGGATCAGGATGTTTTGGCACGGGTTCAGAGGTGAACAGTTGTTTAAGGGTTTCAAAAGTGGTCTGGCATTGGGGAGTCCATTGGATTCTTGCTGTGGGTAACGTGGCCAATGTCCCCTTTCCCTTAGTCTTAAGTAGGTCAGTGATTGGGAGTGCTACTTGGGAGAAATTGGGAATGAACCCTCGATAAAAGTTGGCAAAGCCTAGAAATTGCTGCACTTGTTTGCGGGTTGAGGGTGGATCCCAATCGATTACTGACTGTACTTTTGCAGGTTCCATGGTGAGACCCTGGTGCAAAATGATGTAACCCAAGAATGCCAATCGTTCTTGGTGAAACTCACATTTGGATGCTTTAGCATAGAGCTGATTGTCTCTGAGGCATTGTAACACTTCCCTCACCAAAGCAAGATGTTCGTCCATAGAGTTGGAATAGTTAAGGATATCATCTAGATACACTACCACGCCTCGGTATAACAAGTCATGTAAGATCTCGTTAATAAACTGCATGAAGACCCCCGGAGCCCCCTGTAATCCAAATGGCATCACAAGAAACTCAAACATATCAAAACAGCTGGAAAAGGCTGTGAGGGGTTCGTCTCCATCACAAATTCTGACTCGATAATAAGCTTTGACTAAGTCCAGTTTGGTGAAAATGCGCCCCTCCTTTAGTTGCCCTAGAATGTCCGAGATTAAAGGAATGGGGTAGGCATTGGTCTGAGTAACTGCACTGAGTTTCCGAAAATTGATGCATAAGCGTAAATCACCCGTTTTTTTGCGAACAAAGAAAGCGGGGGCTGAGTTAGGGGCGGGAAAGGGCTGTATAAACCCTCGTGCGACATTCTTGTCTAAAAAGTCCCGCAACACGGTACGTTCAGCAGCGCTCATGGGGTAAATTTTACTCTTGGGGAGCTTACCATCCCCCACCACTTCAATGGCGCAGTCCGGTCTGCGGTGGGGGGGGTAGTGCATCACATTCCTTCACATCAAAAACGTCTGCAAAGTCCCGATATTCAATGGGTAGTGAAGAAGGAGGGGTGTCAGAGACTAATGCCGAGGCTGTTGGAAGGACAACAGTGACTTCGTGGAAGTGTGAGGCACAGAGAACGTGATAGTATCGGCTTTCCAGTCTATAGAAGGGTTGTGCCCCTTGATCCAGTTTATTCCCAAGATGACTTCATACCGGATAGGGGCTATGGTAAAGTCAATTTATTCCCAATGAGTGTCAATACCCATCGCCACCCTACTGGTGCGACGGTCAACTGCCCCCTCCCCGAAAGCTACTGCCATCCATTTGGGCGAATTGGATGGGATTGGGCAGTGTCTCGGATTTGACTCCGAGCACTTTGAAAGTGGCCTCATTGATTAGGGAGCGCCCACAGCCAGAGTCTATGAGTGCTTTGACATATATTTGGGGGCCCTTTTTGTAATGTTGTAACACCACGTCCACATATACGGTATTTTTGACTTCACTCACCATAACAGGAACCTTGTTGCTCCGCTCAACGCAGACCCTGCCCGTTTTTTGTCAGATCAAGAGGAGATTCCAAATTGAGTGCCGGGGGATTCCAGGTGTGATCCTCATCCGAAGAAGGAGAACTGTCCCCCAATGGGGCACTTGTAATCCGAGACCCAGGTGGGTCGGTAGATGTAGGGTCACTGGGAGTTTCTCCGACGTGAAGTGCAGAGGGCGCATGTCGTCCCGGAGCAGTGCTACGGGTGGCCGCGGTGCCTCTGCGTTGCGGTTGCCCCCGGGTCCGGGGGGGTCCGTCTGGTCGGGGAGGAGGTGTGAGGTCCGGACGGCATGGACAGGCAGCCGCAAAGTGACCCATATTGCCGCAAATGAGACAGGCTCCTGTTTGGAACCGGGATTTGCGGTCCTGCGCGGGCCGCGTTGGTCTCCGTGGGGTGGGGGCTGCAACTTTAGGAGGAGATTTTTGATGACTGCTCCCCTCTCTGGTCCGGCGTCGGACCAGGGATATAAACTGAAGGCGGCTTTCCACCTCCTCTGCTAGTAAAATCCAATCTTCCAGGGTGTCGGGGTCCCATTGCATGTACGCCCAGTTCAAAATGTCAGGGTGTAGAGCTTCTTGGAAGTAATGTATCCGGGTGGCTTCAGGCCAATCCACAATTTTACTGGAAAGTCGTTGGAACTCGTCTGCGAATTCTCAAACGGGAGTAGAGCCTTGCCAGAGTTGCAGGAGTTCGGCTTTGGCCCTTTCTCCCAAGAAGGGATCCTCGAACCGCCTCCACAGGGCAAACATGAAATTGTTGAGAGAGCGAATGGATCGGGCCCGAGTGTCAAACTGGAGGACCATCCAGTCGGCAGCTTTCCCTGTCAGCAGAGAGGCAACGAATCAAACACGGCTGTCTTCAGTGGGGAAGTACTGTCCTTGTTCCCTCATGTAACTGTCTACATGATGCAGGAAACAGGGTAGGGATTCGACCAAGCCGTTGTAGGTCACCCTCAACCGAGGCTGTTTCCATTGTATAGACAGTGGGGCAGGCGCCTGCCCTGGAGGCGGCAGAAACAGTGCTCCAGGGGCCAGCAATGCAGGTGCCCTGGGAGCCGGGAAACCGGGAGCACCAGGGGCCGGCACCCCCGGCTGGGCTGGTGCTGGTTGGCCGGGCTGGGCTGGCGCTGGTTGGCCCGGCTGGGCTGGCGCTGGTTGGGCTGGCTGGGCTGTTAGAGCTTGTTGCAAACAGTCATTTTCACAAAGCAACCGTTCCATTTGATCCTGCAGATGGGCTACACGGTCATTCAAGTCCCGATTTCGGTCCCTCAAGAGGCGCATTTCGTCCCCAGCTCCCCTCGTGCGTCGGGACTGACTGACTCGAAGATCAGTAGCCCAGTGAGATCCATCACCGTACAAGTCTTCTTCGTCAGAGTAGTCTGATTCTGGCAGACATTCCGCAAGGTGCCGTGCGCGTTGTGTGGTGTGAGACGGGGCAAAAACTGGGGAAAATGTGGATCCGAATGAGAATCCAAATCCTACAGTGTCTTTAGGATGTACGGCCACGGCCGCTCTAGCTCGATTGATGGCTAATTGCTGTTCTTTGTCGGCCTGAGCCTTGGCCGCCGCCGCATCTGCCGCCCGTAACTGTTCCTTGGCCTTCTTTTGGTCTGCGAGTGCCTGGTCGGCTTCGAGCTTCAAGGTGGCGGTCGCGGTGACAATCGGCAGGGCTTCCTGCTCTAGGAGAGTGAGAAGTGGGGTAGAGTCCCCATCAAGCAACGGTTGTACTTGGACTGCTGGTGCAGCTGCCCCATCCCCGAACGTCGGGGTTAACAGTTGCTTTAAATCAGCCACCGAGGTTGTGGTCGGGGGCAGTCCCACGAATAGCAACGCCGTCTGGATGGTGACCCGTTGTGCCTCCACTAGGCATACGTTAGGATCCGGAACGAGTGACAGCAGGGTTCCCCCCATCTGTGCCCCCGCCATGGTTCGGGGTGAGTTGGGATGGGTAGGAACCGCTACCGAGTCTTGTTGTATCTCTTGCAACGTCAATCTCGCTAACAAACGAGTCAAGGTTGCCAAGTCCTCTTGTGCTGCACGCACCTCGCCAATAGCCCGTCCAGGGCCAGGAACTCGTGATGGGCGCTGCGATCTGTGTCCTCGGATGTCCAGGGCCTCACTTCAGCGAGGCAGTGCCACTGAACTCGAACAAGTTCCACTAGGCGGTTGATTTCGGCATCAGTCCGCACTGCTTCGATGAGCACATCAAGCAGTAGAGTAGGGTCGTCAGGAATATTAGACGTTCCCAGTCGGAGGGCCCAGTGGCATAAGTCCTCCAGGATTCCAAGCGAGGAGCCCGTACTCGAGACGTAGGCGAACCCTCCAGGGCTCTAGCCAGGCAGGAGAAAGAAGAAGTGATTCCTGCCTTAATGTAAGCACTTCTCCCATAGTACTTCCTAAAGCAACATCCACAGACAGGTAATCCAAGGAAAGTTGAGTTTATTGGAAAACATACAGGTATTCAGAGCTTGCAGAAGTAAAGGCAGGAATGGGGGGGGGCAAGGATATACAGCAGAATATATGGAGGACTAGTGGTCAAACAGGTCATATCAGATAGTACCGGTTGGCACGGCAACCCCAGCTACGGGGCCAGGCTCCCACGTGCAACAAAGGCTGGAAAGGAATGCAACCGTTAGATAAACAAACCTTGAGAGAGGCATCTGCGAGGAGACATAACAGAGAGGCCTGACACCTACCCCAATGCCAATTCTAGGTTGCAAATCCCTTCCCTCATCATGTTTTCTGTTTAAGCCATGTCTAGCACCACTTCCCTCACAAGAAAAGACTGAGGAAAAGTAGGAATTGAAAAGTTCTGCCCTCTCTTCAACTCCTGTTACAATTTCAGTTTCTGGTCCCTGCAATGGGCTTACCTTGTCCTTATTCTCACTCTTACTCTGTACATAGGAAAAGAACCCCCTTTTTTATTGTGTTTAGCATCTCTCGCTAGCCTAAGCTCATACTGAGCTTTAGCTTTCCGGCATAATGCCGAATTGGGGAGTGTCTCAGAGCCGGCTACTTACTGAAGCCCCCCAACCCTGGCCATTCCTGGCATGCAATAACCCACATGATCCTAATGCTATGATGACTTAAGCATACAATTAAACACATGGAGACAGTAGCTGGAATGGAAATGGCCACAACTTTACAGCATCATGCATTGGCATTGCATAGGGGCTGGATCCTAGGGATTGGCCCAACCTGCCTGCCGGCCAATGCATCCTACTCCCAGCCCATCTGCTGGGAGTAGCCTGAGATGGCAGTATGTGGGAACCACTTGGATGGCAGCCTGCTGTGTGGGTCCCCTGCCACTTGGCGGGAGGCCACCACCCGGACAGCCACTGCCTAGGCATGTCCAGTCCTCACAGCCCCCAACTGGGCCTGTTCCATCCTGACAGCCCCAGACTGGGCATGTCCAATCCTGACAGCCCCCGACTGGGCATTTCCCTGTTCTAGGCCTCCCACAAAACCCCTTATTAGGGTCCCCTTAATGGGGAAAGGGGGCAAGCAGGCCACCTTTCCCCCCAAAATGGATCCGGCCCCATGCCAAAACCGCCAAGAGTTGTGACGAATTGACATGAAATTGACCTAAAAACCAAACAGCCCAAGTATAGGTAGGGCGGGCGGGACAAATTGGGCAGCAGACTCAGCTGGGCAAGGGGACAGTTTCTTAACTACCTAGCTGGAGAAGCCGAGTGCAAAGCTCAGGCCTGCACCTTCCTGCTGGCCCCACCCCTATTGATCAAGGGCCTCATTGGTTACTTGCCATATAGGCGGGCCAGAAAGGTATGCAGCAGGGCAGGAAAGGGCAGTATGCAGGTTACCCAGCTGAGACCCTCTACAACAGACAAGCCCCCGACCTTGTGACAGCTCCCCTCCCCTCCCCCAGCATATGCCGGAAACTGGGCTTGTGGTCAGCGTAAGCCTTGTCTTCCTAACACTCTCCCTACAAGCACTAGTTATTTGTTTATATTCCTCTTTGGTTATAAGGCTCTCCTTCCACTTCCTAAATGAGTCTTTTTTATTTCTCAAATCTTTAAAAAGCTGTTTATGGAGCCACCATGGCCTCTTTAGGCTCCTTCCATTTTTCCATCTCATAGGAATGGTTTCTGATTGCGTCTTCAGTATTTCATTTTTAAGAAACTACCACCCTTCTTGAACTCCCTTCTCCTTCAGTATTTCTGACCATGGGATTCTACCCAGCATAAGTTTAAGCTTGTTAAAATTTGTTTTCCTAAAATCCAACCTATATGTCTGACTATGTGCAGTTTTTCCTTTCCCCAAGATTGTAAATTCCAAGATTACATGGTCACTACTACCCAGGGTGCCTACTACTTTAACCTCATCAATCAATTCTTCCCTGTTGGTGAGAATCAAATCTAAGATAGCAGACTCCCTTGTTTCCCTGTTATCTTATTCAGCCAGTCACCTACTAAGCAGGACTCAACGACTTGGGCACCATAATTTAAGAAAGATGTAGACAAGCTGGAACGTGTCCAGAGAAGGCCAACAAAGATGGTGAGGGGTCTAGAGACCAAGTCCTATGAGGAAAGGTTGAAGGAGCTGGGTATGTTTAGCCTGAAGAGGAGAAGACTGAGAGGGGATATGATAACCATGTTCAAGTACTTGAAGGGCTGTCATATAGAGGAGGGTGCCGAGTTGTTTTCTGTTGCTCAAGAAGGTCGGACAGAACAAACGGGTTGAAATTAAATCAAAAGAGTTTCCATCTAGACATTAGGAAGAATTTTCTAACAGAGTGGTTCCTCAGTGGAACAGACTTCCTGGGGAGGTGGTAAGCTCTCCTTCCCTGGAGGTTTTTAAGAAGAGGTTAGATGGCCATCTGTCAGCAATGCTGATTCTGTGACCTTAGGCAGATGATGAGAGGGAGGGCATCTTGGCCTTCTTCTGGTCACTAGGGGTATGGAGGTAGTTGTGAATTTCCTGCATTGTGCAGGGGGTTGGATTTGATGGCCCTGGTGGTCCCTTCCAACTCTATGATTCTATTACTTTACCTACTTTAAAAAAGCAAGTCTTTTTATTGATGTACTTCTAGTAAAAATGTATATATATATATGTGTGTGTGTGTGTGTATATGCAAGTATTACAATGACAGTATTCAACAAAAGCAAGCAAGTTCTACATACTATTCAGTTTTAAAATCCAACACTTCAAAGTATCTAATTCACATTCTAGAATAAAATATTTTAGAGCCATACATACCGATACACCTTCTTCTGAGACACTCTGAAAGAGGTCTGAAATCTAGCCCATTCCTTGCCTGTATTTAAACTGTTTCAATCACCTTGACAAGGAGTTGAAAAAATCCTAAGAAATTTGTTATGCATGAGGGTTACACTGTAGCCCTGTTTTAGGAAGGTTCTCAGTTGCTGTACTTTAGAAGACCATATTTGGGCATCCACTTCCTCTAGGCTAAGCATAATATTTATCAAATAGTCAGTGTTTAGTTTTGTTTATACATTTTATAACCAATTTTATCATCATTCTCATCTCTATAACCATACGATGAGTTTAAATCTATTCATTAACTTCTAGCATTCTGCTTTCATGTTTAAATCATAAAATACAAAATATTGTTTTCATTACATCATGTCATCATGAGTCAGCATTGAATATCCTTGAAGTACAGAGGAAAAATATTTCTGCTCTTGGAGTCATTGAAAAGACAGGAGGGCAGAACATGCTGTTCTGTAGCTGAAAAATTAGGAAAAGGGCTACCAGGGATTCTGCTCTTCTCCATTGAAATGGCTGGGGAAGGTAAGGAAAAAATAGGAAAAGTGCAGCACTGTATCCCAGCACTGACACTGAAATATCTGCAGTATAATTGAGAAACATAAGCCTCTGGTTTAATATATCCAGGCTTTCTTTCCTTTTATAAAGATAATTAAAACCCCTGCTATGTAGTTTGCAGTTTATATATATAGTTTGAGTTTTACAGTGAATATTTCTGCATATGTACAACACAATATCATAGTTCATGTGCTGTAATATGTCAGAGCCTATAACAGAGATACCATGATCAGGGCGCTGGCTCAATAGGTTGGGGTCACTATATGGCTGCATGGTGTCCCCCAGGGTAAAGGGTAGGCAAGGCATCAAACGCTGGACTTTGCAATGGTCGACGGCATGGGACGGGCGAGAATTGTTGCTTATGAGGGGCGGCCCTTCCAGCCGTGTATCCACACCCTGGGGCATGGATCCTTTCCGGGCAACCCCATTGGCCCCGCATTGCCACGGGAAACACAGATGACTAATGGGAGTGTGCCAGACCCAGAGGCGGACCTGGGACCAGGTATGAGGGGCACTAGCCACATGACTGATCTCAGTTGACCACCCTCACCTGTCAGTGGGTGGGCCATGGCAGGATGCAGCCTCACTCTATCCCCACTTACCACCTGCCTAGTGCTGTCAAAGGGGTTGTGGGGCTTGCTGAAGTGGTTGGAGCTTGGCTGTCTCACGCCAATCAACAGAAACTGAGAATGTTCCTGGGACCCAATCGGCATGCGTTACCTCTGTGATCGGCCAACATCTGCCTGAATGGCCGTGGCTCAAAATTGGCAGAGCCTGTGAGGCTGAGCCGCAGCCTTTGCCCTTAATGATCAGATGAGTCCTCCTGCCGCCCTGCAATGCCCCGAGCTGAGTGGTGGTGGGAGGAGAGGAGGTGGCCATGGCATATGCCCCAGCCTCATGAGACCTCCCCCCATCCATCGGTCAGGTGAGATGGGTGGCCCAGGTTTTACACCCATGGTGGCCTTGGAACAGACAGAAGGAAAGGGGTTGGAGTACTGAGGAGGTGTCTAATGAGGCATCCCAGGCTGTCCAGCAAACCCCGGGTTTCCATTAGGTAGAAACTATTGACACATAAATAATATCTCTGACCCAATTTGCATCAAGCAATGAGTTATTTAAGTCCTTCTAAAATCTCCAAAAATTAAATCTACAAAACACTGAACTGGGCAAATTGATCTCAGAAGCAATTAGTGCTATAGAGTCACCAGAGGTATAAGTTGTTTTGGTCTTTGGGTTAGTATTTTAATTAGTGCTGTTTATCTTAATTTATGTTGTTAGATGCCTTGGACTTTATAAAAAAGAGAGACTTGTTTAACCAGAAAAAAGACATCTTGACGAAGAAAGGCTTTCTCTGCCTGGGCTGTTTCCAGGTGGGGCCCTTTCTAGGGCTGTTTACACTTCAATCACTGAATGTGACAGCTGTGCAATCAGGCTGTAGGGCACCCAACAACAGGCTACTGCCTTGAGGCCATCACTGCTGCTGCTGCTGATAGCCACAGCATCTTCAGAGAGGCCAGCAGCAGCAGTGCAGCAGCTGGCCACTCAGGAATGGTCCGGAACTGCCCTGGTTACCCCGTGGCTAAGACCACCCCTGGAAAGAACTGCTACATGGGGAGTGGAACAAGGGAATAATCTGCATTCATTCCCCTGATGGATTGCTAGATCCAGCCCCCTGTCTCCAGTTAGCACTCACTTAACTTCCTCAGGCAGGAGCACCCTGATGATGATTTGAACTGACTGGCAGGCTCATACAGGAATAGGCTGTGCTTAAGATACCCAGGGGCAGGCTGTTTAAAGCCCTAAACACCAGTACTTTAAATTGTGCACAGAAACACATTGGAAGCCAGTTTTACAATCATATTAGTGATATTGGACTATACTATAGTTGTGGATGTGGAACATGAAATCATATTGGTTTTTGAAGGAAGCCAAATGAATAATTTTCGAGTGCTGAAAGTTGACCACCATTCCGATTGTTGATCACTGAGTTGTGATTTCCTTGGTCAGGCTACATATGGTCTAGTAACATTTAATAAGAAGGGTGAGGCAGAGCAGTTCTGTAAAATCTTGTAGGACTTGTTTGACGTATTTTCCAAAGAGCCTTTTCAAAATCATTCTTCTCTGCAAAGAAAAAAGGAAGAAAGAGTGGAAAAACACCCTGTAATAGTATATTTTATTTATTTAAGTTTGGGGGACAGCTAGGGTGGGAAAAGGGATTTTGGAGGAGAATTACTGGATATTGTTTATAAAATGTGAAAAGTTCAATAAACTTTAAAGAAAAAAGAGCAAATGAGATACAGAAACTAAAAATTTGTGGCAGCTGTGGTTGCTTTCTGTAGCTCACCACATACAAAACTGTAATTACAATTAACTTTTTTTTCCATCTGGTGTGTCTCCTTTGCTTTTTAACAAGCAGACTAACAAACAGAGATTTAGCAGGTGACGCTGTTCCTAGCATGGAGATGAAGCAATAATAATGTGCATTTTAGACCTCTAATTCTCACACTGCAGCATGTTGCCCAGATAAAGACCAAATGAGACATGACAGAAAAAGCCATGTTTGCTTAAATTTGTGTCTAAATGGAGTGTTAATTTTTTAATGACAAAAAGTGCACATCTGTGGGAAACCATCCCTCATCTCTACTTTACACTGCTTGAAGCATCACCCCCAATCCAGTTCCCTACCTGAGCGACTGGGAAAAAATGCCAGCAGGGAGACAGCAGAGCAAGGTGGTAGAGAAGCCTGAGTTCCCCTCAAGCCACTGTGAAGATTGTTGTAAAAATTAGACCTGCTCACCAAGCTGCTGATTTTCACATTAAACATGGGCAGGACAGTCAGAAGAATGATGTTTGCTCATGCAGCAAAAATAGGGTTGTGCAAAAAAAAAAAAAAATTTGGTAAATTTTGAGTTCAGATTTTTTTGGCCTGATTCCCACCCCACCGGTAAACCCAAAATAAGCAGAATACCCAGCCAGGTAAATATAGGCATTCAGCTTATTTTTGGGTTTCCTGAAAAATTTGAGCCCATTATAGTCAATGGGGATTTTTGAAGCTCCTGGGGGGGGGGGTCATTTTTGGAGGTAGAGAAGCCAAATTTGCAGCCTGGCAGCAAGGGACTCTCCTTCGATGGTCACCAAAGTTTTGTGAACTTTCGAACAGGGGGTCCAATTCTATGGGCCTGCAAAGAGGTCACCCCCATCCTGCAGGCATTTGCGAGCCGAGCTGTCCATCGGGTTAACAAATTCAGCGTTGCCGAGGACTGGTGGAAAGAGGCAATTCCAGGCTGGTGCCTCAAAGTCTGGGCTCTGCCTTCATTTCTGGGTCACTTTGCATGATGTCCATGAAAATGAGCTTCCAAACGGAGGGAAAAGGCTTAAATGCAAGATAAATAAGGCATGGAAAACATTTATTTTGGTGGCAAATGACATCCTGTGAGCAGTCCTTTATTGTGGTCATGAAAAATCTGATTCAAGGAGGTGGTCACCGTGTGGGGAAACAAAGCCTCTACTCAGGTCAACCTTCTTTTGGAAAGCAGGCTTTCATGGGGGAGGATGATATCGGAGCTAACTGAAGTTATTACTGCGGGGGTTGTCTGAAGGAGATTGTTCATCCATGTGGATGAAGAAATCTCCTTCGGAAGCCTGGTGGTTTCCATTTGTCTGGCTATTTTTAGTTGGGGGATATATCCCTCCAGATGGGACTAGGTGAGCCCCGTCTTTAAAATAACCCTATCTCAAACTACGGGGCCCAACTATGGGGCCCTAACAAAACCAATCAAAAAAAAAAAAAAAGGAAGAAAAAGGGGAGAAAGCACAGAGCCGTGCCTCTAAGCAAAGCCAAATAGCTGAACCAAAAGGCCAAATTTCTATTCAGCTTTTTTGGGAATTGCCTGCTCAGCTTTATCCCCAGGTTTTGGCATTTGGTAAACCCAAAACCTGACATTTACCGAAAAGGCTAATTTTGGGTTTATTTTCGGTTCAGGTTTATTGATATGCACAACCCTAGCCATAACTCAAGTCCATAACTTTATCAAATGTTCCTGACAGATTAGTCCAAACACAAAAAAGCATAAGGATCAAACTGAGATTTGGTGTGGTCTTGGAAGACAGCTGGGGGCCTGTTTTTCTTCCTCACAACTTTTGCTTAATCATTCCAGCCTTGTCATGTGGGTACTGCCATCATCTTACAGTTTGAACCCAGATTTGTCCCTGTTATCCCAAATCCAACTGAACAATGAACTTGTTAAGCTTGCAGCTATTCAGACCTCAGAATTACAGGAAACAGCAAAAAGAGGCAAGTTTGGAGAACTACACACAAGCGTCTTGGTGCCCTTTTGACTCCAATCAACCTAGATGATTATGCAAGCTTGTTAGCAATCCCCTTCTTGTTTCTCCACCAACCCTACTGGCCTCAAGCCATGATTTATGCCAATCTATTCTTACTATTATGGCTTTAAGTCATGCTTTGGATGCTCCAAAGCGTCAGATCAGAGGCCCCTTCCCTTGAGAAAATACAAGGCAGAGGCGCTGCTCAGATAATTTGTACTACAATTCCTTTACATGGGAACCTGTGGTTTACCCTTTTAATTGCTTCCAAACAGACTAATAAAGCATGGCTCATTAAATGTCCCAACACTGTACGGTGGTATGACTACATTCTCCCATTAAGTCTTTTTCAGATTTTTTTTTAAAAACCATGGCAATTCAAAGTTTACAAGATTCATGATGCTCTCTGGTTTTGCATAAAAACCTTTTGGGTCCCCAGGACATAAAGAAAGCATTTAAACTGCAGAGAATGTCATTGTTCTGGTCCTTGGGTTACTAGGAGCCATTAGGTGATTTCCCAAAACTCAACATTAGAAGTAAAAGACAAACACTTAAAGGATATGCCTGAAGATCTTCAAGGGATGAGTCTAAGGAACCCAAGTTCTCTGAGCTTTACAGGAAGTCAGAAGATATTGGTGTGAGTTTGTTTCTCCTTGGCTTTCTTGAAAGCACTGATCAGAAAGGCAAAACAGTCATTTAAAAAGATTTTACCTGGTGATTGCTAGACTGATTAACAAGAATTATTAACATAGGCCATTTATGCAGGGCTGTTTCCCTTGTGGACACCCCACTGACTGCTTCGGGGCTTCCTTTTGATTATGCATGCCTTTCCTGACCGTCAGAGGTTGCCTCACGCTCCCCACGTATTTCCACGCATTTTGCCTGTGTTTTCCAGATTCTGACAAAAATAGCATCCAGAAAACACAAAATACACAGAAATGTGAGGGGAGAGCAAGGCGACCTCTGACAGTTGGGAAAGCCGTATAATTAGAAGGAAGCCCTGAAGCAGTCGGTGGGGTGACCATGAGGGAAACAGTCCTGCACAAATGGCCATAGTTAGAATTTGTTTAATTGGTTATAAGTTGCCTTGATCGCAGAAAAGTAATGCATATACATTAAAACCAAAGTTAGGTCTTATGGGTAAACCAGTAGACAGGCTGTGTAATAGCACAGATAATGTTGATATTGTCTTATACCATGCAGCACCTTTTCAATCCATATATCCAAACACTAATAAATATATTCTCTATTGATCCATTTTAACCAGGTTATTTTGACATGAGGCCAAAACTATGCTATTTGGGAGAGCAGAAGAGGGGGACCCACAAGGACCAACAGGGGAGGGGAAATCTAATCCCACCTTCTGCTGCCCCTGCCACTCTGACTTGCATCTCTACACACTCACTTTTTTCTCCCCCCCCTTGCTTGCCTTTCTTACTTTCTGCTGGTTAAGTCCCTCTCCAATCTGATTCTTTCTTTTCCCTCCATCTCACCCCTCTCTCCATCTTGATCCTGTTTCCTAATCCTTTCTGGCTCCTGTTTCACCCCCATTCTGCTCACGAGGAGCCAGAGCTGAGGCCAGCAGATAGTCACACTCCACTTTGTATTTGTTCAGTGTATGCACAATTGCACATCTGTGCAGGTCTTTTACCTTAATGCCTACTCAGAAAGCAGTATTTATAAGGTGCCCTATATTCCTTGTCAAGCGCTCCCAGACACTTAACAGTTACCCCTCCACATTAGGGTTGAGCAAAAAAAAAAAAAAGTAAATTTTGGGTTCAGTTTTATTGGGCCTGATTTTTTTTCAGTAAACATGGAATAAGCCGAAAACACATACTGGTAAGTTTTGGTATTCGGCTTATTTCCGGATTTACCCTAAAATTTGGGTCCATTATAGTCTATGGGGATATTTTGAAGCTCCTGTGGGGGCATTTTTGGAGGTAGAATCCTCAAATTTGCAGCATGGCTGCAAGGGACTCTCCTTGGATGGTCACCAAAGTTTGGTGAACTTTGGGACAGGGGGTCCATTTTATGGGCCTGCAAGGGTGTCACCCCCATCCTGCAGGCATTTGCGAGCTGAGCTTTCCATTGATTTTCAGGTTCAGAAGTTCAGCATTGATGAGGACTGGGGGAAAGACCCGATTGCCAGGCTGGCAAATTGACTATTTGGCTTCGGGGAGATCCTGTGAGGTTTCTTGTTGTCCCGATTATACTTCAATAATTCCATGCACTCAGTGTTTGTCCAGAAGTACTCAAGAATTTATTGGATCTTCATACAGGACATTCAGTAAAACTCCCGGCTCTTGATACAGCATCAAGATGTTTATGAGCATACATTCCAGTAGAGTCTGGTTATAGCCTGTCAAGTGTCCCTCCCCCCCCTCCAGGTGTCTTATCTCTAAGCAAGGTTACATCAGCTTCTGCTGAGCTGTGTGAATCTTCACACACTCCCTCTAAGGAACACACAGCTCTCCCTTCCCAACTCCCACCTGGAGAGTTCAGATTCTTATATACATTATGGCAGGCATTGAGAACTAACAATCCTGACAGATCCCAGGTTCTGGCATTCGGTAAACCCCAAACCTTAAAATTACCGAAACAGCTAATTTCGGGTTTATTTTTTGTTCGGATTTATTGATATCCACAACCCTACTCCACATACAAAAACACACAAACCATGCACATTACTGGCTCTACACAACACACTTCCCCATTTTGAATGTTTTCAGTAAGGTTTTGAGCATGGGAAGCAGAATCAAGATTAGGCACACCGAGGAACTTTGAGGAAGGAAACTAATCCTTCTCTCACATCGCATGCCCCTAAGGGACCCATTATGCTAGAGAAACAATGCTAGAGAAACAGATTAGATTATATTTCATTGTCTTGTATTGGAAGGAGGGCAAGAAGGAAACCTCACAATTTTTGACATTTCATGCAATGTGGGTTTTTATTTTTTGTTAATTTTAACTTTTGGATGCATATTCCTGGCATGTGAATGCTTTTATGGCAACACCAAATATTGAGACACACTGTCCTTCAGTGTTACTCCTCTGAAAATGCCTGCCACAGCTGCTGGCGAAACGTCAGGAAAGAAAATACCAAGACCACGGTTACACAGCCCGGATAACCTACAAGAACCAATGAACTCTGACCGTGAAAGCCTTCGACAATACCAAATATTACCTTTGACATATAGCTTTGTCCGTTTTTAATATATGATGCATTTTACCAGGTTTTTAATATTGAGAGAAAAGGCAGGTACAAGGTAGAGGAAATTGTTCCATGTGTGTTGCTCATTATATTTGTGCACCAGTTTTTCTCAAAACCCCAGATGTCCTGTCACATCTATACAGTACAAATGCTTGAGTGAAATTCTGCACAAATGGTGTTTAATGATGGATTTTTTGCATAATTACCTTCTTAGGTAAAGTGTGGTTTGGCTCATTTACTTGAGTTATATGGAACTAAGAGCTTTGCTGTGCATCTGTTTCTTTTTTGTGGTTTGAGTCAAAGATACTGATCATTGGGAAGCTGGTGGGTGGATGAACTCACAGGGTTTCTAGGGGCTTCCTCTGTTTTCCAGAGAGTGGTATGAAGAGGCAGAAGTGAATTTTGTATATCATGATGAGTAACCAGGCTCCATAGTAACATCCCCATCGTCTGGTAATAAGGGATTCACAAAGATGAACTGCATGCACTCAGTCGGACACCATTACATTTGTCCATTGCATACAAAACAGAAAAGAAACACAACATTAAAATTCAGACTAAGCTTGGATTGCAAAGTAAATCTCCAGTGATGGACTAGATTTCTGTCAATGGAATGCTATTTCCCTGATCCCCCCTATGCAGTTTAAAATGAGCTCTGAAATGCTACTCCTGGGGAGCAGCCCCCCCCCCCAGAAAAAGCACTGGGGGAGAGATGGAGGTGTGCATTGGGAGGATTCGGGGCACAGTCCGTCAATGGCTGCTCTCCTTCCTACAAGATCGGGGACAAAGGGTGGTGCTCAGGGAGAGGGTTTCACAGCGGCATTCTTTGATGTGTGGGGTGCCACAAGGTGAGATCCTCTCTCCGATGTTATTTAACATCTATATGCGCCCCCTTGCCCAGATTGTCCAGAGTTTCGGGCTGGGGTGTCATCAGTATGCTGATGACATCCAGCTTTATATGTTAATGGACGGCCATCAGGACTCTGTCCCGGAGACACTGGCCAGGTGCTTGGATGCTGTGACTGGGTGGTTGAGAAAGAGTCGCCTGAAGCTGAATCCAGCGAAGACGGAGGTTCTGTTGCTCGGTAGGGGTGGTTTGGGGATGGGGTGCCGGCTCCCGGCTCTTGATGGCATAGAATTAACACCTGTGCCTGCCGTCAGGAGCCTGGGTGTGATCTTTGATGCCTCCTTATCTATGGAGGCTCAAGTCACAGCCGTGGTCAAGGCGGCATTCTTCCATCTTTGCCAGGCCCGGAAGCTGGTGCCTTACCTCTCCCATCCAGATCTAGCTATGGTTATCCATGCAACGGTCACCTCTAGGCTAGACTACTGTAAGTTACTCTATGTAGGGCTTCCCTTGAGGCTGACCTGAAGGCTCCAGCTGGTACAGAAGGCAGCGGAGAGGCTCCTTGCTGGGGCCTCACCCCGAGAACATATACAGCCAGTGCTCCGGCAACTGCACTGGCTCCAGCTGGAGTATCGGATCAAATTTAAAGTGCTGGTTTTAACCTTTAAAGCCTTACACGGTCTGGGACCCTCGTATCTTCAGGACCGCCTTTCTTGGTATACCCCCCAAAGAATATTGCACTCTGCTGATAATAACCTGTTGGTGATCCCTGGCCTGAGGAATGTGCGGCTGTCCTCAACCAGGGCCAGGGCCTTTTTGGCCCTGGCTCCGGCCTGGTAGAATGCTCTGCCTAATAACATCAGGGCCCTGTGGGACCTGAAGGAGTTTTGCAGGGCCTGTAAGACAGAGCTATTCTGCCAGGTTTATGGTTGAGGACGGCCACAGGTGAGATTAAATGAGATCAGTGCTGGCCTCCCTACTCCCCCACCCCCTTGGTTTACGATGTATTTGAGGGTGGATAGCCGACTCAGTGTTATAGTTGGCATCAACTGCAGCAGTGAGCACTTACATATGGCAACCATCTTTAAAATTAATTGGAGCTATTTTATGGCATATTGTTTTATATGTTTTATTGCTTTTTTGTTATTTTGTAAATTTTAATGTAACCCACACTGAGCCTGCCCTGGCCAGGGGAGGGCAGGCTAGAAGTACGAAAAATAAAATAAATAAATAAAATAAATAACTTACTTCATCAAATGGTGGAGGTAGCTTCAAGGGGCTCGGCCGTACTTGACTTAATATTGACCAACAGGCAAGAGATGGTAGATGAGGTGAAGGTGGTGGGGACCTTAGGGGGAAATGACCATGTCCTCCTAGAATTCCTTTTGCTGCAGGGGACCAAGGAAGTTCATAGCCACCCGTGTCTGTTAGATTTTGGTAGGGCAGATTTTAGCAAACTCAGAGGCATGATGAGCATCATTCCATGGGCAAGACTGCTGGAAGGGAAAGGAGCAAGTGAAGGGTGGGCTAAAACAAAAGCTCTTACAAGCTCAAGCTCTCATTATTCCAACAAGAAGGAAACATGGTCCAGGATACAAGAAGCCAATGTGGATGAACAAAGAACTCCATGATGAGCTAAGGGAGAAAAAGGAAATGTTCAAGAAATGGAGGCAAGGAATACCTCTAAAGAAGAATATCTGTGGGTTGCTAGGCACTGTAGGTCAGCCATCAGAGAGGTCAAATCTCACAGCGGGCAGATGATGACCAGAGAGGCAGGGTACAACAAGAAAGGTTTCTTCAGATATGTGAAGAGCAAACACAAGGGAAAGAGGCCATAGGGTCACTGTTTGGTGAAAATGGAGAAACTCTGACAAAAGACAGAGATATTTTGCCTCAGTTTCCCCCCCTGAAAAAGACAAAGGGTTAATCTAGAAATGACAGTAGGCAAGCCACAGCATCCGGGCTGCTGGTGTCAGGATCAGGCGTCTGTCCCTAGCATCCCATAAGCAAACTCATCCAGGCAGGTAGTCCTGAAGCAGTAATACTTTATTAGGAGCAAAAAGACAGATAAAGAGGTGACTGCTTACATGCAGGTAAGGCTAGTAATGGTGAAACATTAGCAGATTACATGTTCAAAAGCATTACGATGGTAAACACGGTGAAGCATCCTTGAGATAAGCTATTATCAGGACAGGCAGACTAAACATCAGCGCAGCTGTGGGAGAAAGGAAGAGCAAAACTGTACACAGAGTTTCCAGTCATGGGAACCAAGGACTTGGTGTGTAGCCAGAGGCTGGCCTGCTCATGTCAAGAGCCTTTACTCCTGCTAGCAGCAAAGGCCTGACAGCTGGTTGACATCAATAGGGAGGTAGTTGAGAAGCACCTGGATGAGTACAAATGCCCCAGGCCAGACGGTATGCACCCAAGAGTGCTCAAAGAACTTTCTAGAGAGCTTGCAGAGCCTTTATCCATCATCTTCCAGACCTCTTGGAAAATGGGAGATGTGCCACAAGATTGGAGGAGGGCAAACGTTATCCCAATTTTCAAAAAAGGGAGGAAGGATGATCAAAGAAACTACAGGCCAGTCAGTTTGACCTCTTTCCCAGGGAAGATACTGGAGCATATATTAAAGAGATCAATCAGTGAGCATCTGAAGGACAACTTGGTGATCTGGGGAAGTCAGCATGGATTTGTCCCCAACAGGTCCTGCCAGCCCAACCTTTTTTCCGTCTTTGATTGAGTGATGAGCTTACTGGATCAAGGGAATGCAGTCGATGTTGTTTACCTGGATTTCAGTAAGGCTTTTGACAACGTTCCCCATGGTGTTCCGCTGGGTAAACTAGAGGACTGTGGACTGTACCCTAGGATAGCTAGGTGGATAGAGAACAGGTTGCAGAACTGCACTCAAAGAGTAGTTGTCAATGGCATATCATCTGAATGGAGAGAGGTGTCCAGTGTCCAGTGGGGTGCCACAGGGTTTGGTTCTGGGTCCAGTAATTTTCAATATTTTTATAAATGATCTGGATGAGGGTGTGGAGGGACTACTCATTAAATTTGCAGATGACACCAAATTGGGAGGAGCAGCAAACACACCAGAAGACAGAGATAGAATTCAATGTGATCTTAACACACTGGTAAAGTGGGTGGATGTGAACAGGATGCAATTCAACAAGGATAAGTGTCGAATTCTACATCTGGGTTACAGAAATGGGGGACATGCATACTGGATGGGGAATACACTTCTGGGCAGCAGTGTGTATGAACAAGATCTTGGGGTATGGGTGGACTGTAAGTTAAATATGAGCAGCCAGTGTGATGCAGCAACAACAACAACAAAAACTAATGCAATCTTGGGGTGCATCAACAGAGCCATAACATCCAAATCACAAGATGTCATAGTTCTGCTATACACTGCATTGGTCAGGCTGCACATGGAGTATTGTGTGCAGTTCTGGAGGCCTCACTTCAAAAAGGATGTGGACAGAATCGAGTGGGTGCAAAGGAGAGCGATGAGGATGATCTGGAGACCAAGACTTATGAGAAAAGGCTGAGGGAGTTGGGAATATTTAGTCTGGAGAAGAGGAGGTTGAAGGGGGGACATGATTGCTCTCTTTAAGTATTTGAAGGGCTGTCACTTAGAGGAGGTCAGGGAGCTGTTCTTGTTGGCAGCAGAGGATAGGACTCGCAATAATGGGTTTAAATTGCAGGCGGAAAGGTACTGGCTGGATATTAGGAAAAAACTTTTACAGTAAGAGTTGTTCGAAAGTGAAAGTGGTGAGTTCCCCCTCACTGGCAGTCTTTAAGCAGAGGCTGGACAAACACTTGTCAGGGATGCTCTGGGCTGATCTTGCATTAAGCAGGAGGTTGTACTAGATGGCCTGTATGGCCCCTTCCAACTCAATGATTCTTTGGCATCTATAATTGCTTCTGTTCTCCCAGTAGCAGTTTCATCAGTACAAATCCACTTGCAGGGTAAGATTGCTAAGTATTTTATGGACAGAAGCTCTGAACCTTTATCATCAATATTCACCAATTAGTCATGTTTCCCAGCATGTACTGACAGGGAAAAATTCATTTCTGCTTGTTATGCATTCATTAAAAGCATAATGCTTTGCTCACAGCAATGAAGAAGACGGCTGGCAACTCTAAATTTCTGCATTTAAATAGTCTGTATTCTGCAATGAAAAATGAAAGGTTTTGTGTTAAGAAAAAATGAATTTTGGTGACCATAAAATGTTTATCTATCACTAATTTCTCCTGGGAACCTTGGAAGACTCATCGCGCAATCTTAACTAGAGTTGCACCCTTCTAAATCCATTGACTTCAGAGAACTTAGAAAGGTGTAATTCTGTTTGAGAGTGCTTTTCACTTTAATCCTAGTACTTAGAGCAAACAAAAGTGTTTGTGACAACGGAATTTAAACCTGTACTTCTGTTTAATAAATGAGTTATTGAAATCAGTGGGTATTGAGCATGCATCACTGTTGGGAAGATTCAAGAAAAGTAACCTTGTTAGAATTGCTTCACACCTAACAAAGAATCTATCAAAACATAATAGAGGTCACACAAATCAGCTGCATTTTCTCTTTCCATACTCTCACAAAACCTTAAATCTATGAAGAGCCCACATGTCCTAAATGAATGGAGCCATGGATTGTCCCATGAGGGATATGTACCAAGTCACTCTTCACATAGTACCTAGAAGCAGGATGCACATATTTTTGGTACTCCTTTATACCACAAAAAGCCCCAACCTTTGTCATGCCAAACCGACAACATATCCTCATTTTTGTTAAAAACTAAATAAATTGTTTGATCTGCCTTGAGTGCCAGTGAGAAAGGCAGACTTTAAATTATACATGAATACATGAATATGAGAATAGAAGTCCAGTTGAGAGTCTAGGGGTAAAAATAAAAGGAATAAGAAATAATAGTGATATTATGGTGGGGGTCTGCTATCGACCACCAAACCAGGAAGAGGACTTGGATGAGAAACTCCTAGATCAGATTACAAAGTTCTCAAAGAAACGGGACATGGTGGTCATGGGAGATTTTAATTACCAGGATCTGCTGGAAGTTCAACTCTGCAAAAATGCAAGGTCCAATAAATTCCTGATTTGTCTTGCTGACAACTTCATATTCCAGAAAGTGGACAGGGAAACAAGGGGATCTGCTATCTTAGACTTGATTCTCACCAACAGGGAATAACTGGGAGTAGGCACCCTGGGTAGTAGTGACCATGTAATCTTGGAATTTACAATCCTGGGGAAAGGAAAAACTGTACGTAGTCAGACATATAGGTTGGATTTTAGGAAAGCAAATTTTAATAAGCTTAAACTTATGCTGGGTAGAATCCCATGGTCAGAAATACTGAAGGAGAAGGGAGTTCAAGAAGGGTGGGAGTTTCTTAAAAATGTAATACTGAAGGTGCAATCACAAGCCATTCCTATGAGAAGGGAAAATGGTAGGAGTCTAAAGAGGCCAGGTTGGCTCCAAAGCTTTTTAAAGATTTGAGAAATAAAAAATACTCATTTAGGAAGTGGAAGGAGGGCCTTGTAACCAAAGAGGAATATAAACAATGGAGAGTGTTAGGAACGATAAAGCTCAGTATGAGATTAGGCTAGCAAGAGATACTAAACACACAAAAAAGGGGGAGTTCTTTTCCTATGTACAGAGTAAAAATAGGAACAAGGACATGATAAGCCCACTGCAGGGACCGGAAAATGAAATTGTAACAGGAGATGAAGAGAGGGCAGAACTCCTCAATTCCTACTTTTCCTCAGTCTTTTCTTGCAAGGGAAATGGCATAAACAGAACACATGATGAGGGAAGGAAGTTGCAGCCTAGAATAGTGCACAAACATCTCGTTTCTTTATGTGAAACAAAGTCCTCAAGGCCAGATGAGCTGCATCCAAGGGTACTGTAAGGTCTGGGTCCACGTTTTTGGGAAACGTTTTTGAACAAATTTCCAATTTGTCAACAAGAATATTATGGAGAACCTTATCAAAAGCCTTACTGAAATCTAGATAAACTATGTCTACTGCATTCCCTTGATCCAGCAAGGTAGTTACTTTCTAAAAAAAATGAGATAAGATTAGTCTCACATGACATGTTCTTGAGAAACACATGGGGGCTCTTAGTGATCAGATCCATCCTTTCTAAATGCTCAAGGACTGACTGTTTGATGATTTGTTCAAAAACGTTTTTGAACATCTTTTTTAAATTGTGGTGCTTTTAACTGTGATCTTTACAGGCTGGAGAATTGGGCAAAAAACAATAAAATGCATTTCAACTGAGATAAATGTAAAGTTAAGTAGGAAAAATCCAATGCATAATCATAGAACGGGGGGACTTGTCTTAGCAGTAGTGTAGGCAAAAAGGATCTTGGGGTCTTAGCAGACCAAACACTGAATGTGAGTCAACATTGTGATGTGTAGCTAAAAAGGCAAATGTGATCTTGGGCTGCATCAACAGAAGTATAGTATCCAGATCACACGAAGTGATGGTATTGCTTTAACCTTCTCTGGTTAGACCTCACCTAGAGTATTGTGTTCAGTTTTGGGCATCGCAGTTTAAGAAGGATGTAGACAAGCTGGAACATGTCCAGAGGAGGGCCACAAAGATGGTGAGGGGTCTGGAGACCAAGTCCTATGAGGAAAGGTTGAAGGAGCTGGGTATGTTTAGCCTAAAGAGGAGAAGTCTGAGAGGGGATATGATAACCATGTTCAAGTACCTGAAGGGCTGTCATATGGTGGATGGTGCCAAATTGTTTTCTGTTGCCCCAGAAGGTGGGACCAGAGCCAACAGGTTGAAATTAAATCAAAAGAATTTCCGTGTAGACATTAGGAAGAATTCTAACAGTTAGAGCGGTTCCTCACTGGAACAGACTTCCTCGGGAGGTGGTAAGTGCTCCTTCCCTGGAGGTTTTTAAGCAGAGGCTAGATGGCCATCTGTCAGCAACGCTGATTCTATTACCATATGCAGTTCATGAGAGGGAGGGCATCTTGGCCACATTCTGGGCATGGAGTAGGGGTCACTGGGGTTGTGTGTGGGGGAGGTAGTTGTGAATTTCCTGCATTGTGCAGGTGGTTGGACTAGATGACCCTGGTGGTCCCTTCCAACTCTATGATTCTATGATTCTACAATATGACTGCCACACAGAATCCCCTCTGTGAATAGCAAGCAGTTTTCAGGAATGACTGGGTGATTTTTTTCCATCCTCACACAAATGGCCAAACTTCTGTTCTATCAGACAGAGTGTACAATAGGATAGGCCTACACACTTTCAGTTCAATTCAATAAACTTTAATAGGCATAGAACAAAAAACAGCTCATGGCCTGCACACCTTGTGCTCAATATTCCTCATGCTTTTGTTGCCTGCCTCAGACCACAAAAGCAGAGGCACTGACAAACCCCTGGCAGGCCACAGTACAGGGAGCTGGATCGCACCATGTGTAAGAGGAAAAAGGTCGCCCAACTAGATCTTCTGTACCCAGAGGCTTCTGCATGACCACACAAAAGCCTCTGCTGATAGGATACCCTCCTAAATAGGATAGCCTGCTCTATGTTCAGAAATTCCTGGAGAGAGGAGCCTGAGGAGGGCAGGGTGTGAGGAGGAGAGGGACTTCAATGGGGTATAATGCCATAGAGTCCACCTTCCATAGTGGCATTTTCCCTTGGTGAACTGATCACTGTCATCTGGAGATCAGAACAGTTGTAATATCCCAGGAGATCTCCAGCCACCATCTGGAGACTGGCAATCCTACTCCTAAATAAAAGTCATGTGGCACAAAGAACAGCAATAAGGCACATTGACCCCTTAATTCTCCAAAGCTTGCCTCACTAGCACAATTTTCCCCAGTTCCCTCTTCTTATTGCTGCACCACCCTATGCCACACAGATTTTTGATCAGAAGGGTCTCTCAACCTCAGCAGGGGTGTTTTGGGCTTCACAGATGGGTACTAGAGTAAGGGGAAGTGGGAAGACATCTACCTGCATGATTCATCCTATGGGTGGTAGACTGCATTTGGTTGGTGGGTCATAAGAACATAAGAAAGGCCCTGCTGGATCAGACCAAGGCCCATCAAGTCCAGCAGTCTGTTCACACAATGGCCAACCAGGTGCCTCTAGGAAGCCACAAAAAAGACGATTGCAGCAGAACAATCCTGCATGTGTTCCACAGCACCTAATATAATAGGCATGCTTCTCTGATACTCGAGAGAATAGGTATGCAGCATGACTATTATCCATTTTAACTAATAGCCATGAATACCCCTTTCCTCCATTAATATGTCCACTCCCCTCTTAAAGCCTTCCAAGTTGGCAGCCATCACCACGTCCTGGGGCAGGGAGTTCCACAATTTAACTATGCATTGTGTGAAAAAATACTTCCATGAGATGTGCAGGCCTGCATTAAAAGAAAATACAAGCCTCTGTGTAATATTCAGGACCATAGCTTGATGGAGGTATATTGGTATATTCTAAATAAAATGAATACGTTTTCTGGAAAACTGTCAGTTGGAATTCACAGGAAATGCCAACATGGCTCAAATGCAAGAAGTGCTGCAAAGTTCTCTTGGGCTGAAATCTGTTGCCTTTGCATAGGAAATGTCAACACAGATTTTTGTGAAACAAAATGGAGGAGAGATCATACTCAAAAAAGGAAAAGGAGGAAATCCATCAACAAAGAGAGTTCTCTAGGAGCATATGGAGAAGAAAAAACGCTTCTATCAAAGACGGTTGAACTGGATTTGAGTCTAAAATATCAACACATGAGTACATCAAGCTAAGAAAAAGACAAAACTTTGCTTTAGACTCTACAGCACTCCTAAGCGTGGGAATGTGCAGTGAAAAGTTCACATTGATAAAGAGAGAGACAAAAGTTTGAACTGTCCTCCCAAGTCAGTTTGCCAACACACAATGCAAACCTTTTTATGACCGCCCCCTCATAACAAGTTTTGATCATGTTAATGAGTCTTCTGCATAGGTCAAGGACAGGAGAGAGGATAATATCCAGTAGGAACCATTCCCAGGGGATTCAGTTACAAAGTTGCACCAGCAGCTTCCTGGAATCATCTTGGCAAGACTTCTGGGAAAGACAACATCCCACCTCTCCACCCACAATAACTGATCAACAGGCATGAAGTGAGGGTGGGAAAACTGGTTAGTTACTGTGTTTGGCACAAAGCACAAACACACACAACACACAGGGCTCTTGGAGGTACAAAAAAGTGCCAATTCTCCCCTTCCCCAAATCCTCCGCCTGCTCCCTAGTACAAGCCAAGGAATAGATGTGGAAGCCAAACCCAGATCAGTTCCAGGAAACAGCCTGTTGCTTCCATAACTTTGGAATCAGCAAAGCCACTGTAAAGGGCAAGATTCCAGTCAGAGGCAAGAAGTTGTTGACTGATCAGCAGAGCTGAGCCGACTGCAATTCAGTGGCAGACAATTACATCTGCAAAGGCCCAGAGGGGTGTGTTTGCAATAGCGATGGGATCAAGCAGTCCTTTTAGAGGACCCCCATCCTCTATTCTGGGGTTAGCGCTGGCCCCACTCAATACCTCAGCCCATTCCCAGCAAGCAACATCCAGCTCATCATGTGTGATGTCATTGGCATCTACATCCATGCCTTTCTTCCTTGTTGCCTTTCTAGCCAATCGGAACTATTCACTATCAGTGAATGATCTGTGGTGAAGTTACTGATATCCACCTCCAGGTAGGGTTGCCAACCTCCAGGTGGTGGCAGGAGATCTCCTGCTATTACAACTGATCTCCAGCTGATAGAGATCAGATCACCTGGAGAAAATGGCCACTTTGGCCATTGGACTCTATGGCATTGAAGTCCCTCCCCTCCCCAAACCCCATCCTCCTCAGGCTCCTCCCCAAAAACCTCCCGCCGGTGGCGAAGAGGGACCTGGCAACCCTACCTCCAGGTCCTAAGGCCTGGGTAGCACACCCTCCTGAGCTATGTGATCATCCTCATAGTCCACGTGAGTTGTTTCCCTGTCCCTCTTAGTCAGTTCTTCAGAGCAGACAACCAGGCTACCCTTGCACATTATGATTTTAGGGTGCACTTTACAAACACTACAGTATGAACCTGCAAAAAGAGAGAGCCAGTGTGGTTCAGTAGTTCCGGGTTGCCAACTCCAGGTTGGGAAACTCCTAGAGATCTAGGAGTGGAGCCTGGGGAGGGCAGAGCTTGGGGAGGAATGAAACTTAGCAGAGATGCGCTGCCATAGAGTCCACCCTCCATTTTTTCCCAGGGGAACTGATCTGTACAGTCTGGATGCCAACTGTAATTCTGGGAAAATCCAGGTCCCACCTAGAGGTTGGCAACCCTATGTCGAACGAAGATCTGGGAGACTTAGGTACAAATAACCACTTCATGTGACCTGAGCCAGTTACACACACTCAGCCTAACCTACTTCACAGGGCTGTTGTGAAGATAAAAACAGAATATTGTACAATGATATAAACCACTTAGGGTCCCTATTGGGGACAAGTTAGGATATAAATAACATAAATAAATACAATTAAAAATGGTGTACATTTTCATCTATTATTTTTTGCTGCCCCCCTAAAAATTTTTTTCTCCTCTAACAATCATTATATCTCTCATAAGTTCTACTTTCCCTTAACTCCTATAAATATTGCTACTAAATTTACCTGGCTATTTTGGGTGAATAGGTCAAAGCATGTTTTTTAGCTTCAGAACATGCGATCAGATTTTTGAAGGTATGCATTTGCATGAACTGACACTGGGAAAATGCACTTTGTCTTATTCACACAAAATGGTGGCCACATGTACTAGAAGGACTGGAAGGGGATCTCACCTTATTTACATTTTGAGTGCTAAAATGACAACCATCCCTCCAAGTATATGTAGTTCTCCCCAGTTTACTTGCAGTCTTCAGCTGAACTCTTGGTTCTCCTCACCTCGCTGTTGGGCACTCCAGAGGCCATCACCTTGCTGTCTACTGCCTGCCCCATTTTTATATGCTTCATGTATTATGGCTGCCAGCTCTGGGTTGGGAAATACCTGGAGATTTGGGGAGTGGGGCCTGAAGAAGGTGGGGTTTGGGAGGGGAGGGACTTCAATCGAGTATAATTGATAGAGTCCACCTTCCAAAGCAGCCATTTTCTCCAGGTGAACTGATATCTGTCACCTGGAGATCAGCTGTAATATTCCAGGAGATCTCCAGCCATCACTTAGAGGTTGGCAACCCTATTCATATATGGTCCATCTATATCTAGGGTTGCCAACCCCCAGGTACTAGCTGCAGATCTCCTGCTATTACAACTGATCTCCAGCCGCTAAAGATCAGTTCACCGGGAGAAAATGGCCGCTTGGCAATTGCACTCGATTGAAGTCCCTCCCCAAACCCCGCCCTCCTCAGGCTCCGGCCAAATACCTCCCACTGGTGGCGAAGAGGGACCTGGCAAGCCGAATTTATATCCCACCTGTCTCTCCAAAGCAGCTTACATTGTCCTCATCTCCTCCATTTTATCCTCTCATTTATTTTGTCCGTTATGCTTTCTCCAGCAACGGTTCCTGCTTCTACAGCCATGGTTGTCACTGCTGCTGCTCTAGCAGTCGCCTCTTCGGTAAGTTTCCTGCTGTGTTGCTTCTCCCCCCTCCCCATTCCAAATGTGCTTTTGCCCCTTGGCTGAGTTGGAACTAGAGTGGCCAGGTCACTGCTGGCCACCCGTGGAGGTTGGGGGCTGCAACACAGGAGCTGGCACATCCCTGTCACTTCTGAATGGCCGTGATCAGTTCTGATGAGCTGCTATAGAAAATAACAGCTGTCAGATTTTGTGTCAAAATGCTACTGAGCATGCTCAGTCTGACAAGCAGATAGTTTGGTTGGCCAGTGCAAAAAACTCAACTATCCTTCATTAGGCAATTTTTGACAGGTAGGGTGTTTTTGTGGCCCTAAGTACAGAAAACACCCTCATGAGACAAAATCTGACAGGTGATATTTTCTGAAACTACACCTACTAGTGAGGGAAAGTGCTGTACAGCGCAAATTGCTATGCCATTGAAAAATAACATTTTGTTGCTGTGATGGCCAGACCACACCCAAAGGCACTACTCATGCTCAAGAGTGTCAAGGGCCTTCCAGATTCCAACACCCTTTTCAGCACAAAGCAGGCCCTCTCTGCTGTCCCCTTCCTCTATGAAGTAGTCATAAAAGACCAGCAGAGAGGGCCTATTTCATCATATGAAGGATTCGATGGACCTTTCATCTCCTTCGAACATTCAGTTAAGTCGTTTGGCACCTGACTGGGACTAGAGGCCAATTCATTATTAATCTAGGAAAAGCTGGATCAAAAAATAAAGCTATGGCTGCTTATGCATGGGTTCGATGTCCATGGTCTGTCCCTCTCATGTCTCACACTTCTATATCCCGAGATTGGAAACCCTTATGCATGGTGCTGCTTGTAGTTAAGAAAATCCTAGACAGTCTCTTAAGCACAGCATAATCACAAGGAGAAACCAGGAATGCCTGAGTCACCGCCCCTTTAAACGCTGCATTGTCATTGGCAGTAGTGCTGACTCTGACAAAAGCGTCACCCCGCCCCCTTCTCTGTGCCCCCTTGCCACGTTTTTAATTTTTTTTTCTGCCGCTCCAATGGAATACCAATATATCATCATGTCATCCAAAATACTATTAAAAATCGCAGAGAGAGCCAGCGGAGGCTAGGGTCGTGCACTTGCTTGCCCCCCCACACCAGGGGTAAGTCATCACCCACATGCAGGGGGCAGAGTGAACGTACGACCCTAGCCTCCGCTGGCTCTCTCGGCGATTTTTAATAGTATTTTGGATGACATGATGATGATACATCGGTATTCCATAGGAGCAGCAGAAAAATAATATTATTAAAACCGCAGTGAAGGAGCACAGAGAAGGAACTGGCCAGAGGCACCTCCATCTCCAATATGGCTTCCTGAGACATTGCAGAGGGGATGGCTGAAGGAGGAGTTGGAGGAGGGGCTGGAGAATGGGGGCGTGTTGTGACATGGGAAGATTGGCCCATGGCTGAACTATGCACCTACTCACATCCAAGATAAGCTCAGAAGTAAACTTATTTTGGGGATAAAACAGGGATTGGGAAACCTGGGAAAACTGCAGAACAGAAGTGAGCTGAGCCCCAGGGGAAGGGAACATCATGCATAATCCCTGCAGAGAATTGGGACATTCGTGGGAGAATTGCAAGACAAACCAGCCATGCATAACCAACCTATGTAAACTAAGTAAACACAGAGTGGGGATGAAAGGATCTTTTAGGCAGTAGGACATTGAGCCCAGAAAAGATGTCTTGGAGCACTAACTTGTATCACAAATATAGAAACTCCCTAACATCTGCCAGCGTTGTGTCTAGAGCTGGAACTATCCCAAAGGCAACAAAGAGGATTAAAAAGATCTAAGAACAACAAGTCTTAAAGGGACCCAAGTGATAATAGTGTCATAAGTGAGGCTGAAGAGGCTGCAGTTGTTTGGACCTAATCAAAATACTGGCAGGGTAAATGGGGGGGGGGAGAGAATGTTAGGAGCTGTTTTGGGGGACAGGTCAGCTCCATCCAGAGCTGCAGACAATCCATTAGGTGATTTTAGTGCCATCAGGGGGAGTACTACTCCCCTATTTATTGAAATGACTTGGGTTATTTTAAAATGTATTTAAATTATATCTTAAGGTTTTATTGATTTTATTGTTCTGGACGTTGTAAGGCGCCCTGAGCCCGGCCTTTGGGCCAGGGAGGGTGGGGTAAAAATGTAATTAAATAAACAAATTTTAAAAGAGAAAATAAAAACAAATCCCAAGGCTTTGCATTATGGACATTATGCAAAAAAAACCAGGTGCCCAGGCAGCTGATGGCACCAAACACACTGGGCGTGGTGACAAACACAAGGGTTGACCAAGAGGTTCTGTCGCTAAAGCTCCTTTTGCACTGTGTTAAGTTTGAAAACTAGGCTATTTTTAATGTGATTTATTTGCCTTAATATTTCTGCTTTGTAGCAAAAAGAACACAGTTGTCATGTGTGGTGTCATGTGACTACAAATGATAAATATATACATTTTTCTACATAGAATAATATCCAGGAGTAAACCAAGACTTGACCATAGAAACAGTATCTTCCATGTCATACATTAATATGTAGTTTTTCTTCATCACAAATGTATGTTGATTGATAAAGAATCAAGTAAAACAAGTCCTGAGGGTTACTAGAACACATTTGTTAGAATCTTATTTGGGTGGGGGGTAGAGGGTGAAATGGAAAATGAGAGGGTGATCAGAGGCTGGAATGTAACACCCATATGCAAAGGTTGTGTACTTCAGAATGCCACTTGCTTGGGGGCAGTTGCGCCCTTTGTGCCATGTTGGTGGGGTTGTTTTTTTTAAAAAAAAAAAAACAACAACACCTGGTTGGCCTCTGTGAAAAATGGAATGCTGAACCAGATGGCCACTACGGTTAAAGTGCCAAAATACCTGGGGTTGGCCCTGGATGGGTTGTCATACCAAGTAAATTTGGACTTGTGGGTCACAATTAGAGTTCCCAGCTCTGGGTTGGGAAATAACTGGAAATTTTGGGGGTGGAGACTGAGGAGAGGAGGGTTTGGGGAGAGGAGGGACTTCAATGGGATATAATGTCAAAAACTCCATTTTCTCCAGGTGAGCTGATCTCTGTCACCTGGAGATCAGTTGTAATACCAGCAGATCTCCAGCCACCACCTGGAGGTTGGCAACCCTAGTGTGAGGGTCTCTGTCTATGTGTCTCTGCTTCCCATCACCTGCTTTGTTATCAGTGAACTCGTAAAAGCAGTTCACACCTTCTGGTCTCAGGCGCCAGGCCTGATTGCCCCTAGTATCTTCCCCCCCGCTGTTCTTCCTGTCAGTACTCCCTCAGGCCGATGCGGCCTTGGAAGTGTGATAGCTTCACCAGACTTCCTGGGACTCGTCTGATGTTTTGTATTATGCCAAGCTTGTAACTTCCCATAACAATAAGTGTGAACCCCAGTGCCCCAGTGCCCTGGAGTCAATATATTCTGTAAACCCGAATAGCCCCTCACTTGCAACTTTCTACCTGTGCCTGTCTCATCTCCCGATGTCTTCAATAAATCCTTTGTTTCTTTACCATCGTCTGAACATTTGATTTGGAGAAGCAAACTCAGAGAGAGGGGATCTCTCCCATTAATGGGAGAGATCCCCTCTCTCTGAGTTTGCTTCTCCAAATCAAATGTTCAGACGATGGTAAAGAAACAAAGGATTTATTGAAGACATCGGGAGATGAGACAGGCACAGGTAGAAAGTTGCAAGTGAGGGGCTATTCGGGTTTACAGAATATATTGACTCCAGGGCACTGGGGCACTGGGGTTCACACTTATTGTTATGGGAAGTTACAAGCTTGGCATAATACAAAACATCAGACGAGTCCCAGGAAGTCTGGTGAAGCTATCACACTTCCAAGGCCGCATCGGCCTGAGGGAGTACTGACAGGAAGAACAGCGGGGGGGAAGATACTAGGGGCAATCAGGCCTGGCGCCTGAGACCAGAAGGTGTGAACTGCTTTTACGAGTTCACTGATAACAAAGCAGGTGATGGGAAGCAGAGACACATAGACAGAGACCCTCACATTCTGCCCCCCTTAAGGCCCCCCTCCAGGGTCCTCGAGAGGGCGAGGCTTATCGGGATAAGCGAGGTGGAATTCTCGGATCAAGCGAGGGGCCGCCATGTGGGGTGCGGCCACCCACTCGTCGTGAGCGGACCCAAGGTTTTTCCAACGAACAAAGTAAAAAAGTTTCCCTTTCTTCCATTTGGAATCTAAAACCTTGGATATTTCCAAATGGGTATCCCCCCCTACCACGGTAGGAATCTCGTGTGCGGGAGGGGGGTGGAACTGGGGAGCTGGTACATAAGGTTTGAGGAGGCTTATATGAAAGACTGGATGGACCCCCTTGAGGGTCTTTGGGAGTTCCAGTTCCACGGTAACCTCGTTGATTACTCTGGTAATGGGGAAAGGTCCCACATAACGGTCGCTCAATTTTTTGCAGGGACGCAGAGAGCGGAGGTTTTTTGTGGACAGATAGACTTGCTCTCCCACCTTAAGTTCCCATCCCGGAGATCGGTGTTTGTCTGCCTGTTCCTTGTACTTGCTTTTTGCCCTCTCAAGATTCTTGAGCAGCCATGGCCAGGTAGATTTGACTACCTGAATCCACTCCTGAAGATCAGGGGTGGACTGGAGATCTGGCGTGACGGGAGCGGAACCGAAAGGACCGAATTCCGTCCCGTATATTACTTGGAAGGGACTAAAGCCGGTAGAGGAATGAGGCGCATTGTTGTACGCATATTCGGCAAATGGCAGCAGGTCGACCCAGTCGTCCTGGTGGAAATTTACATAGCAACGCAAATAACATTCTACCACCGCGTTTACTCGTTCAGTTTGACCATCCGTTTGGGGGTGATAGGCGGAAGAAAGGCCCTGTTCCTCCACCCCCATTAGCTTTAGGAAGGCTCGCCAGAATTTGGCAACAAACTGGACCCCCCGGTCGGAGAGGACCTTCCTCGGGATCGAGTGTAGCCTGAGGACGTGTGTGACGAACAGTTTAGCCAAGCCCAGGGCTGAAGGAAGACCTGCACATGGAACGAAATGGACCTGTTTGGAAAAGAGGTCCGTGATTACCCAGAGAACCGTCTTTCCCCGACTTGGAGGTAGGTCGGTGATAAAATCCATGGCGATGACTTCCCAGGGACGGGAGGGGTTCTCAAGCGGTTTGAGAAGCCCTGGGGGTTTTCCCATCCGTCTTTTAGCTGTGGCGCAAGTGGGGCAGCTGCGCACATATAGCTCTACATCGGATCTCATACCGGGCCACCAAAACTGCCTCCGTACCAGGTGAAGAGTTTTTATGAAACCAAAATGACCCGCCAACCTGGCACCATGTACAAGTCCCAATACCTCTTTACGAAGGGAGGATGGGACATATAGTTTTCCCCCTTGCACCCACCAGGTGTTGGATCGTTCTAAGCCAGTGGGGAGGAGATGGTGCTCCTCCTCCTGTAAGGAGGCGTCCCGGAGCCGCTGTTGGAAGGCTTCCGGGATGCCTTTGAGCGTAGGGGGGGTCTCGGGTTGTTGGGCTTGGGACCGGGTAGTGACGGCTAAGCTAGGAACCTCCCCTCGCTGCTCGGGAGTGAACAGGGAGTCGACTGGGCGATCGAAATCGTTGCGATACTGGGGAAGTCGTGACAAAGCGTCGGCTAGGGCATTCTCTTTGCCAGGGACATGCTTGAGGGTGAACCGGAATTTTGCGAAGAATTGGGCCCACCGAATTTGTTTGGCGTTGAGCTTTCTAGCTCCCTTGAGAGCCTCGAGATTCTTGTGATCGGTACACACTTCAAACGGTAGTTCGGCACCTTCTAAAAAGTGCCTCCATATGGTGAGGGCATGTTTGACCGCCGCCGCCTCCTTCTCCCAAATAGCCCAGTTGATTTCGGACTGGGAAAACTTCTTGGAGAAGTAGGCGCATGGTCTCAACCGCCCCCCTTCATCCCTCTGCAATAGGGCCCCGCCCATGGCCACATCCGAGGCATCCACTTGCACCACAAAAGGCTTGGTGCAATCCGGGTGAGCCAAAACGGGTTCGGATGAAAAAAGCAGCTTTAAACGTTCAAAAGCTTGCTGGCACTGGGGGGACCATTGCAAATGGGCTGAGGGAAGCGTGGCGCTAGCCCCCTTGTCCTTGGTACGCAACAGGGCAGTGAGGGGAAGCGCAACTTGGGCAAAGTTGGGAATGAAGTTGCGGTAAAAGTTAGCGAATCCCAAAAACTGCTGAAGCTGGCGGCGGGTAGTGGGGGGTTCCCAATCCCGCACCGCCTGGACCTTTGCGGGGTCCATTTCTAACCCTTGGTGGGAAATCACGTACCCAAGAAATGTAATGGAAGGTTGGTGGAACTCACGTTTGGACACCTTAGCATACAGTTTGTGCTCCCGCAGCCGCTGGAGCACTTCTCGCACTAGGCGCACATGTTCTTCCATGGTTTCAGAGTAAATAAGGATGTCATCGAGAAATACCACCACCCCCCGAAACAGCAAATCATGTAAAACCTCATTAATTAATTGCATAAACACACTGGGAGCCCCCGAAAGTCCGAAAGGCATGACTAGGTACTCAAACATTCCAAAACAGCTGGAAAAGGCTGTTTTGGGTTCGTCTCCTTTTTTAATGCGAATGCGGTGGTATGCTTCCACTAAGTCCAGTTTGGTGAAGATTCGGCCCTCCTTTAATTGTGCTAGAAGGTCGGGAATAAGAGGGAGAGGGTAAGCGTTAGACTGGGTGACGGCGTTTAGCCTACGAAAGTCAATGCACAGTCTTAAATCTCCCGTCTTTTTCTTCACAAAGAAGGCTGGGGCCGAATAAGGAGCCTTGGAAGGGCGTATGAAACCCCTCGCCAAGTTGGCATCCAGATAGTCCCGTAACACCGCCTTTTCACTAGGGCTCATGGGGTAGACCTTCCCTTTAGACAGTTTGCCTTCCCCCACAATTTCGATGGCGCAGTCCGTCTCCCTGTGGGGGGGTAGTTCGTCGCATTCCCTAACATCAAAGACGTCCGCAAACTGCGAGTATTCAATGGGCAGTTGAGGAGGAACGGTGGCTGGGGGGGGGGACCCTACCACAGCGGCGGCCGGAGACCGGACAACCCGTTCCTTGTCATGTAACCTACAGGGGTTTTCGGGAAACGAGAGCACCCGTTCGACCCAGTCGATGGATGGGTTGTGTCCCCGTAGCCAGTTCATCCCTAACACCACAGGGGTTACTATAGGGGCTATGGTAAAATACAAGCGTTCCCAATGTTCCCCCACGGACATAATCACGGCTGCAGTTCTGTGGGTCACCGGGCCCCGTTTAAAATCACTCCCGTCCATTTGGGAAAAGCGGAGGGGTCCCGGAAGCCGCTTGCGCCGGACTCCCAGTTTCTTGGCAGTGTCCTCACTAATCATGGTGCGGGCACACCCCGAGTCAACCAAAGCGGGGAATTCTAAACTGGGCCCCCCTTTAGGTAGGGAAAGGTGAACACGCACATATACATTGTCCTCTTGGGCGCTTACCATCGGTGGAGCTCCTTGCACAACAACAGGGGCGGTCTGCTGCGGAGCCCCCTCTACAGCAGACCGACGGCGTTTTTTGCCGGCTGTTCCCACTCCTCCTCCTCGCTGGAAGAGGGGGAAGGAGTGGTGGCGGTCGGGGACCCGTCCGAATCAAAAGTAGTACTTGTAATCCGGGACCCCGTTGGGCCAGTAGAAGTGGAGACCCCGTCCTGGGGGCGCGCATGGAGAGCGGAGGGTGCGCCGGAACGTCGGCCCGGTGGTCCGCTCCTGCGGCGGGGCTGGTCCTCGGCGGCCGCCTTCTGTGGTTCGGTCGGGGCTTGGCGTGGGGGGTTGGGACGGCCCGAACGAGAGGGGCATTGCGACGCAAAGTGTCCCTTACCTCCGCAGGTCAGGCAGACACCGGTCTCAAAACGCTTGCGGCGTTCAGCGGCCGAGGGACCCCCGCTGCCCCCCAGTCGGAAGTCTCGGCCCCGGTCGCTCCGGGGTCTCGGGTCTCGTCCAATGCGTTGTTTGGACAGGGTCAGAAGTTGTTTGCGATTCTCGATGTCGGCAGCGTGGCGAACCCAACCTTCCACATCCGGGGGGTTCCCTTGCATAAAGGCCCAATGCTGGAGGTCCGGGTTGAGGCCCTCCCTGAAACACTGTACCAAAGTGGCCTCACTCCAGTCCAGGATTCGGCTGGCCAGTGACTGGAACTCACTTGCATACTGCGCCACCGACTTGGTCCCTTGGCGCAGTTGCATCAGGGAGGCTTTAGCCCGCTCACCCAGAGTCGGGTCCTCAAAGCGGTTTCGGAGTGCTACCATAAACTCGTCCAGGGATCGCAGCACCGGCGAGCGGAGTTCATACTGCAACACCATCCAGGCGGCCGCCTCCCCTTGCAGTAAGGAAGCCACGTACTGCACCCGGGACTCCTCGGAAGTGAAGGTTCGGCCTTGTTCTCGCATAAAAATGTCCACTTGGACCATGAAAAAGGTCAACTGGTCCCCTGAACCGTCATACGTGACTTTCAGGTCCCGACGGGACGGGAGGCTAGGAGGCGCGGGAGGGGCTGCCGGTGCCCCGTCCGGGAGATTGCCGGCGGGCGGTTGCACTTTCAGTGCGTCAAGGGCCGCTGCCATCTCACCCATCACACGCTGCATGGTCTCCATCTGCTCCTGCATAGCTTGGCGATCCTCCTGCCACTGCTTGCGTTCCTCCTCCATCAGGGCCTCCTTGCGTGCCGGGTCCCCTTCGAGTCCCGTGCTGGGGAAGGCTAAACGGCGATCCTTCGCCGCGGTTCGGGAGAGAGACCAACCCTTGGGGGAGTCCAGCCAATTGTTGAAAAGTCCTCGGGGACGTCCGTCCCGGCCTTGGTCGGGGATGGGATCCCTAGGTTTCTTTGGCTTGGCACCCTCCTCCTTGGGGTCCGGTTTCTCCGGCACCACCGGTTCCTTCGGTGCCACAGGGGTAGTAGGGGTGTTTTCCTCGTCGCCTTGCATTCTGTCCCAAAAGGTACAGCAGCAGTCCGAGAGGCAACCACTTGCAACTTAATGGGAGAGATCCCCTCTCTCTGAGTTTGCTTCTCCAAATCAAATGTTCAGACGATGGTAAAGAAACAAAGGATTTATTGAAGACATCAGGAGATGAGACAGGCACAGGTAGAAAGTTGCAAGTGAGGGGCTATTCGGGTTTACAGAATATATTGACTCCAGGGCACTGGGGCACTGGGGTTCACACTTATTGTTATGGGAAGTTACAAGCTTGGCATAATACAAAACATCAGACGAGTCCCAGGAAGTCTGGTGAAGCTATCACACTTCCAAGGCCGCATCGGCCTGAGGGAGTACTGACAGGAAGAACAGCGGGGGGGGAAGATACTAGGGGCAATCAGGCCTGGCGCCTGAGACCAGAAGGTGTGAACTGCTTTTACGAGTTCACTGATAACAAAGCAGGTGATGGGAAGCAGAGACACATAGACAGAGACCCTCACACCTAGTCACCATACCAAACAGGTTAGGAACCACTGACTTAGATGAACACTGAACTGTTCTTTAAAAAAAAATAACACAACATTTATTTAATGACTGAGTTGAATGAGTTGTGACTGAGTTAACTGTCTATTTCTGCACCTGGGAAAGTAAGTCACCTTTTTTCCTGCATCTTCCCTGTGCCAAAAAAAGAATGGTAATTGCTTTGAAAAAGTGCACATTGAAATTCTAACAGTCAGTTGCAATGATCTCTTCATGTGCACTGCACCTTTCTCTTACAACTCTGCAAGGGGTGGGATCTCTAGGCCCCACCTGGAGGTTGACAATCCTACACGATGGCCTTAGGCCAATTCTTAATATCTCAGCCCTAACCGCCATCACCACCCAATTTGCAATATGGGGACAGTAATAGCAGTCTACCCTACAGAGCTCTTGTAAGGATTACTATGATATAAAATGCACTTTATGAGCACTGACAGGGCTGCAAATGCCAAGTACTAGTATTAAACAGTTTGTTTAATTGAAATCAGTGGATTTCTCATTAAATGAGCTTAGAATTCATAGAATCATAAAATTGGAAAGGGACCACCAGGGTCATCTAGTCCAACCCCATGCACAATGCAGGAAATTCACAACTACCTCCCCCCCACACCCCCAGTGACCCCCACTCCATGCCCAGAAGATGGCCAAGGTGCCCTCCCTCTCATGAACTGCCTAAGTTCATAGAATCAGCATTGCTGAGAGATGGCCATCTAGCCTCTGCTTAAAAACCTCCAGGAAAGGAGCACTTACCAACTTCCGAGGAAGCCTGTTCCACTGAGGAACCGCTCTGTTAGAAAATTCTTCCTAATGTCTAGACAGAAACTATTTTGATTTAATTTCAACCCGTTGGTTCTGGTGCGACCTTCTGAGGCAAAAGAAAACAACTCAGCACCATCCTCCATATGACAGCCTTTCAAGTACGTGAAGATGGTTATCATATCCCCTCTCAGTCGTCTCCTCTTCAGGCTAAACATACCCAGCTCCTTCAGCTTTTCCTCACAGGACTTGGTCTCCAGACCCCTCACCATCTTTGTTGCCCTCCTCTGGACATGTTCCAGCTTGTCTACATCCTTCTTAAACTGCGATGCCCAAAACTGAACACAATACTCTAGGTGAGGTCTAACCAGAGCAGAGTAAAGCAATACCATCACTTCATGTGATCTGGATACTATACTTCTGTTGATGCAGCCCAAGATCGTGTTTGCCTTTTTAGCTACTGCATTACACTGCTGGCTCATGTTCAGTGTTTGGTCTACTAAGACCCCAAGATCCTTTTCGCGCACACTACTGCTGAGACAAGTTTACCTCATTTTATAATTATGCATGTGATTTTTCCTACCTAAATGCAGACCTTTACATTTATCTCAGTTGAAATGCATTTTATTGGTTATAGCCCAATTCTCCAGCCTGTCAAGATCATCCTGTATCCTGGCTCTGTCTTCTACTGTATTTGCTACCCCTCCCAATTTAGTATCACCTGCAAATTTAATTAGCATCCCCTGTATTCCTTTGTCCAAATCATTCATAAAGATATAGAACAACACAGGGCCCAGGAAAGATCCCTGAGGAACTCCACTAGTCACTCCTCTCCAAGTGGATGAGGAACCATTAACAAGCACACTTTGGGTGCAATCTGTCAACCAATTACAGACCCACCTAACTGTAACAGGATCTAAATCACATTTTTCCAATTTGTCAACAAGAATGTTAGGGGAACCTTATCAAAAGCCTTACTGAAATCTAGATAAACTATGGATGGAGCAACACCTTCATACTGGACCTCCTCTGTGAAAATTGTATTTTTAATATAATTTTATATAATTCGGATACTTAGAAGCTCAGCAAATTACTCTGAGGTTGCTTTGAAGAAGTTAACTTTGAATTACTGCTATCTGAAGGGGAGTACCCTGGTCGTATGATAAGCTTCATGTTTTAAATTACGTCTTGGCAGCTGGGTGGAGGAGAGGAGCTCAGTGTCCCTGAGATTTATTGTCTATGAGGCAGCTGCTTGGACTGTGGATTGTGCTGTAGTTTATGTTTGGACTGAGTCAGGAAGTCTCTGAGCTTTAAAGTTAATTAATATCCTCATGCTGCAATAAGCTCTTTAAAAAAAGAAAATCAGACTCATTTCAATGGGTGCCAGAAAACGCTCTTGTGACCCGGAGGACTTAAACTCTACTCCTGCATGCAAGCAAAGCAGGATAGGGGACTATTTTACCTATGCTAATTCCTCCGAGCGTACTGTTCCTGTCCTAGCAACCCCCTCTGTGGCCCCTCCACATAACACTCAGTGGGAAGACCAAATTGAAGCTCCATCGTCTCTGCCGACAGCCAAAGAGGTGAACTCCAAGGACTCCAATAATGTCTTATAGGAGCTTTCTCTCTTGACAGCTAAAACAGTGAACAGCATCTTTGAAACTTTGAAAATCGTGTGTTCAAAACTTGATCAACTAAGCCAGGGATCGGCAAATTCATTAGTCAAAAGAGCCAAATATCAACAGTACAACGATTGAGATTTCTTTTGAAAGCCAAATTTCTTAAACTTAAACTATATAGGTAGGTACACTGTTTATTAATTTAATAAACTTTAATTAAAGTTTTAAGTCTTAATTAAACTATAGGTACACTGAATAAAACTTGATACCATACTTAATAGTGATCTTATTTATTGATAAAAATTAAATTGTAAGTTCCTGCCATTTTCCCCTCCCCGTCTGGAGGCCTGGTCTACAGCCATAAAAGCCTATTGGCAGACCTGGCCTTCGGCTGAGTCCCATTGGGAGGCCAGGTCTACCCATTGGCTTTCTTGGCAGTAGACCTGGCCTCCGGAGGCCCATAGAAGCCAATGGGTAGACCTAGCCTCTGAAGGGGGACTTTTCCCCCTCCTCGGAGTCCAGGTCTACCGCCAAGAAAGCCAGTGGGTAGACATGGCCTCCCAATGGGACTCAGCCGGAGGCCAGGTCTACCAAAGGAAGCCCGCCCGCCCAACCGCTGAGCCGCCCACCCAGCAATCGCGTGGCTAGAGGGGAGGGGAGGCTTTAGCCTCCCAACCATTCAGGGCAAGGGAAAGGGGGACCCAGCCATTCTCCACAGCGGGGGGGGGGGGAGAGAGACAGCGCGCCCGCTCGCCTGCTCTCTCTCTCTCTCTCAGGCGCACCAGCTCCGCAGCCGGCTGCCGGCATGAGTGGGCGCGAGAGCCGCACTCAACGGACCAAAGAGCTGCATGTGGCTCTGGAGCCGCAGTTTGCAGACCCCTGAACTAAGCCATCAGATCACCAAGCTCACTAATAAGAGCCAGGTGCAGTCTGAGTGCTCAGAGTATATTATCCCAGAGCTGATTTCACACCCATCTCAGCATGATGTCACAAGAAGCCGGGCAGGTCCTAAACTCCAGCATTCCATCACAGATGGAGGTTCTTGTCAGATAAACTATGTCTACAGCATTCCCCTGATCCAGCAAGGAGATAAGATTAGTCTGACATGACTTGTTCTTGAGAAACCCGTGCTGGCTCTTAGTAATCAGATCCATCCTAAGACAGATTGGAGAGAAAAAATTTATTGATTATATACAGATGGCCAAATTGACTAATGGAATACAAGGAAAAAGTAATAAAAGATTTGGAAAATAAATGGAAATAGGCATTTGTATATATACAGAGAAACACAAAGATAGACTTCAGTATAGCAGCAAGGGGAGTATATTGAGTAAAAGACAACATGGGTTAACAAGGATAGACGAAGAGAGCCAGAAAGCATATCACTGAAGTCACACTGGGGTGAAGGAGGGGGAGACACATGGGTAAGGAAGGGGAAATTTTTATTTGTTTGTTTGTTCTAGTTCTGTTTGTTGTTATAATTTTGTAAACATTTGAAAAAAATAGAAAAAAATACAGAGTAAATCCATCCTTTCTAAATGCTCAAGGACTGACTGATGGTTTGTTCAAAAACGTTTCCCGGTGTAGACGTCAAGCTGATGGGTCAGTAGTTACCCGGATCCTCCTTTTTCCTCTTCTTGAAAATGGGGACAACATTTGCCCACCTCCAATCTTCTGGCACCTCACCTGTTCTCCAAGACCTCCAAAATAATGGACAGAGTCTCCGAAATTACATCTGCAAGTTCTTTAAGTACGCTTGGATGCAGTTCATCTGGCCCTGAGGACTTTGTTTCATTTAAAGAAACTAGATGTTTGTGCAGTACCCCAATGCCAACTCTGGGCTACAACTCCCTTCCCTCATCATGTGTTCTGTTTATGGCATTTCCCTCTCAAGAAAAGACTGAGGAAAAGTAGGAATCGAACAGTTCTCCCCTCTCTTCATCTCCTGTTACAATTTCACTTTCTGGTCCCCTCAATGGGCTTACCATGTTCTTGTTCTTATTCTTACTCTTTACATAGGAGAAGAGCCCTTTTTTGTTGTGTTTAGCATCTCTCACTAGTCTAAGCTCATACTGAGCTTTAGCTTTCCCCTACAAGCAGTAGTTATTTGTTTATATTCCTCTTTGGTTATAAGGCCCTCCTTCCACTTCCTAAATGAGTCTTTTTCATTTCTCAATTCTTTAAAAAGCTCTTTATGGAGCCACCCTGGCCTCTTTAGACTCCTTCCATTTTTCCATCTCATAGGAATGGTTTGTGATTGTGCCTTCAGTATTTCATTTTTGAGAAACTCCCACTTTTCTTGAACTTTCTTCTCCTTAAGTATCTCTGACCATGGGATTCTACCCAGCATAAGTTTAAGCTCATTAAAATTTGCTTTCCTAAAGTCCAACCTATATGTCTGACTATGTACAGTTTTTCCTTTCCCCAGGATTGTAAATTCCAAGAGTACGTGGTCACTACTAACTAGGGTGCCTACTACTTTAACCTCATCAACCAGTTCTTCCCTGTTGGTGAGAATCAAATCTAAGATAGCAGACCCCCTGTTTCCCTGTACCCCTTCTGGAACATGAAGTTGTCAGCAAGATAAGTCAGGAATTTAGTAGACCTTGCATTTTTAGCAGAGTTGGACTTCCAACAGATATCCAGTAGATAAAATCTCCATGACCACCATGTCATGTTTCTTTGCGAATTTTGTAATCTGATCTAGGAGTCTCTCATCCAAGTCCTCTGCCTGGTTTCGTGGTCGATAGAAGACCCCCACCATAATAGCACTAATATTTCTTATTCCTTATATTTTTACACCTAGACTCTCGACTGGACTTGCATTCTCAGATTCATGTTCTTCTTCACAAATATACACATCTTTGACATATAATTCTACTCCTTTCCCCTTCCTTATCTGTCTATCCCTTTTAAACCCCTCAGTCTTTATATTCCAATCATGAGTGACATCTGACCAAGTTTCAATAATGCCTATTAGGTCAAAATCCCCTTCCTGTATTAGGGCTTTGAGTTCTTCCTGCTCTGTGCATTAGTGTACAGACATCGGAATCTATAGTTTATGTGCCCCGAGGTTTTCTTTTCTGCACTTACCCATGAGCTTATATTTCCTTGCGTACATGCCACTCCCGGCAAATCTTTATTGTTCTTTTCTCTAGCTATTGTCAGCATACTTGTGAGCACTTGTCCCGTGATAATCCCATAAACAAACATCCACAGACGAGTAGTCCAAAAGAGAGTTGATTTATTGGAATATCTACGGGATAACAGCAGCTAAGAGTCAAGATGGCACTAATGAGAACTAAGAGCATGGTACAGGGTATATATGAAATCAAAAGCATTTGGATGCCATGAGAACACCCCCTCCCCTTGAGGCAAGATTCACACAGAGTCCAGAGTCAAAACACAAGTTGGCAGTTGCTACAGCTGACCTTGGCCAGCACCTGCAGTAAGCATAACATCCTCAGTCAGACCTTGCCTGGCATTTCCTGGACAGGCTAGGCCTGACAATACTAGGCTTTAAATTTTTGTCTCGCTCCCCCATAGGATTTATTTTAAAGCCCTCATGATCAGGTTTGCGAGGCTCTCACCAAACACATTTTTTCCAAACACATTTTTTCCTACCAAACACATTTTTTCCTACCAAACACATTTTTTCCTACCAAACACATTTTTTCCTACCAAACACATTTTTTCCTACCTTCTCCCAATAGAAGAGCTTCTTCTTGATAGAGTAAGCCATGGTCCAGAAATCCAAAACTTTCTTGACAACACCATCTATGCAGCCAGTCATTAATTTGTAGTATTCCTCTTCCCCTTCCTAAGCCACAACCTTCAACAGGCAGAACTGATGAAAACATAACCTGTGCCCCCAGGTCCTTCACCTTCTTAACCAGAGCCTCATACGTTCCGGGCTGTGTCGGGTAATATTATCTGTTCACACATGAATGAGCAAGAAAGGGTAATAATCTGTTGGCTTGATGAGTCTTCCTACCCTTTCTGTCACATCCTGGATGCGTGCACCTGGTAGACAGCAGACCTCTCGAGACAATAACTTCAGTCGGCATACTTTAGACTCTACCCCTCTTAGTAGGGAATCCCCAATTACTAGAACATGCCTCTTCCTAAATTGGGGAGCAAAAGATCGAGTCCTCTCATGTGCAGGAGCCTGAGAAATTTCTTTCACCCTTTGGGTGGGGGGGTAGCCCTTGTTCCAGTGGTCCAGAATCAGTATCTTTGGGGAGATCCTGGAACCGATTGCTGAGCAATAGAGGATCAGAATAAGTCCTGATTTCCCTGCTCCTGTGGGTCACATTCTTCCATGTACCCCCCTCCTGTGTTGGTTGTGCCTCCATTTGTTGAGATTCCTTTCTATCCTCCTCCTGTTGCCCCCTAAAGAGTGCTTCATGCATTCTGTCCATGAACTCTTCACCTTCCTTTATAAAATGGAGTGTGTATAAGTATGCCTCAAGTCCCTGTATTTTCTCCTCCAGTAGGGCTACCAACTTACACTTGCTACAAGTGTAATTATTGTTAACCTCAGGTAAGAATACAAACATGCCACAGACCTTGCATTTTACTGCCTCAGCTCCCTCACTCGCCACACAAAATCACAAAAAATCACAAAATCACACAAGGTTGGAAGAGACCACAAGGGCCATCCAGTCCAACCCCCTGCCATACAGGATCCCAAAATCAAAGAACTCCTGACAGATGGCCATCCAACCTCTGCTTAAAGACCTCCAAAGAGGTCCCCCCCAAGGCAGGGCATTCCACCGTCAAACTGCCCTCACTGTCAGAAAGTTCTTCCTAATGTTTAGGTGGAATCGCTTTTCTCTTAGTTTAAATCCATTACTCCGTATTCTAGTCTCTGAAGCAACAGAGAACAAGCTAGTTCCCTCATTAACATGACATCCCTTCAATTATTTAAACATGGCTATCATGTCACCCCTTAACCTTCTCTTCTCCACACTAAACAAACCCAGCTCCTTAAGTCTCTCCTCATAGGGCATAGATTCCAGATCTTTGACCATTCTGATCGCTCTCCTCTGGACCCGTTCCAACTTGTCAACATCGTTCTTAAATTGTGGAGCCCAAAACTGGACACAGTATTCCAAGTGAGGTCTGACCAATGCAGAATACAGTGGTAGTATTACTTCCCTTGATCTAGACACAATACTTTTTTTGATGCAGCCCAGTATTGCATTGGCCTTCTTAGCCACCAAATCACACTGTTGACTCATATTCAGTTTGTGGTCCACTAAGACTCCCAGATCTCTTTCACATGTACTGTTGTCAAGCCAACTATCCCCATCCTGTACCTGTGCCTTAAGTTGTTTCTGCCTAGGTGAAGTACCTTACAGTTCTCCCTATTGAAATCCATTTTATTGTTTATGGCCCAGCTCTCCAGTCTATCAAGGTCATTCTGAACTCTGACCCTGTCCTCTGGGGTATTAACTACCCCTCCCAACTTGGTGTCATCTGCAAATGTAATTATCATGTCCTCTATTCCATCCTCCAAGTCATTTATTAAAATATTAATTAGCACCAGTCCCAAGACAGACCCCTGTGGCACTCCACTGGTCACTCCTCTCCAGGATGAAGGTGTGCCATTAATGAGCACCCTTTGGGTTCGTTTGGTCAACCAATTACCAATCCACCTGACAGTAGCAGTGTCCAGCCCACATTTTACTAGCTTTGCTTCAAGAAGATCATGGGAGACTTTATCAAAGGCTTTACTGAAATCAAGCTTTACTACATCTACAGCATTCCCTTCATCTACCATACTTGTCACTACTGTGATCCATTGCTGAAGTTGTTCAGTTCCTTTCCTGTGCTACTCTGATAGTTCCCCTGACAAACTACCTCTCAAGGCTCCCTACTTGAGAACCAAAAACACTCAACACATAAAAAATATAGAAACTTGTCAGCTGCTTACAGGGCCCCCCGGCCAGACCCCCAGGCTAAGAGCCCTAGGGCAAGAGCCCTTGTGCTCTCACCCTTCGGCTTGTGAAAGGCTCACGCCTCTGGCAAGAGAAGCCTTCTTAATGAATAGCTCTCAGTCCCACCCCTCAACAGCTAACAGCAGAGGGCAGAGTCAGCAATTAATCCCAGTCCCACTAGCCCTCCTCACTCAGGAAACAGCAACTTATCAAAAGAACAAAGGGAACCACTCAGAAACCCCTCTCCATGCACCCTCACCCACTCCCTCTTACACACTACCCTCTCTCACACACACCATCCTTGGCTGGAGCTCCCCAGCAGCTGAGAAAAAACAAAAAAGCTTGCACTGACCTCTTTAGAAACTCTGGGTCCTGCAGACTCTCAGCCCAGGTGCCTCAGCTTCTGCCTCTGGCAAGAGTAGCCTTCTTAATGAAGAGCTCTCAGTTCCACCCCTCAACAGCTAATAGCAGAGGGCGGAGCCAGCAATTAACCCCAGTCACACTAGCCCTCCTCACTCAGGAAACAGCAACTCTTTAGAAACTCTGGGTCCTGCAGACTCAGCCCAGGTCCCTCAGCTTGCACTGCACCTCCCTATATAATGAAGTTTAGGAAACACTTTCTACCAGAATAATTTTACTTCATAATTCTAGAACACCTTCCTTGACAGGGCAGATGGGATGGGGGAATGCTGGCCGTGATAATGAGGAAGGTTGTTTAATCTTAGGGTTGCCAACTGCTTGCCTGCTTATGGTGGGCAATCTACCACCCATCACTGCTGTTGCCCACTGACTCTGAGCTGGTTGACGGGCAGAAGTAGGTGGGGGAAGAGAGGGGGAGTGACCAGTGTCATCTACGCGATGACATCACAGTGTAACTGGAACTGCCAGTGTGAGGCTTTCCCATGCCCACTCCTGTTCTTATCTTAAGTTTCCAACCAGCCGGTTTTGCTCCCCCCACCCTACCACCACTCAGCTGTTTTGCGGGGGTGCAGGCTTTCTTTTTTGCTTTGCCGCATCTCTGTGGCTTCCCTGGCGCCCCAATCATATGAGCTTTCTTTGCTGCGCTCTGCTCGGTGTCCCAGGTTTCTCAGGCAGCTTTCCTCCTCGGCCGCTTTTCCCCATGGTTTCTCACGAGTAGTGCTACTCATGAGAGACTGTGGGGGAAAGCAGATGGAAAGCTGCCTGAGAAACCTGCGACACTGGGCAGAGAGCGGCAAAGAAAGCTCACAGGCTTGGGCGCCAGGGAAGCCGCAGAAGCAAAGCAAAAAAGAAAGACTGCACCCCCACCAAACAGTGGGAGAAAAGTTAATATTTCCCCATGATCTATTGAAGTAGTAAAAAAATGCCCCCCCTTTACATGGATCCAAATGGAATGTTAATCTGTGTCAGCAGTTACACGTTAAAACTCCTTCCCCCAACTCTTAATTAAATTTAGTTACGTTTTACACACTGTTCTTGAGTTAGTGGGACATCTAATATCCCTTTTTAAATGCTACTTCTGCTGCTGTAGACATTAAGCCTCATGCCATGTGACAAATAACACAATCTGTTTAGAAGATATGTCAGCAAAATCAATCCCAATGATCCTAGTATTTCTCATCCAGCACCACCGCATAATCAATTCACCCCTGCCTTTGTACTAGGTAAAGGTACAAGAGTAAACTTAAATCACTGGTTCCCAACCGAGGGTCCACGGACCCCCAGGGGTCTGCGAGAACTAAATTAAGGTCCGCGAAACAAAGTTATAAACCCATAATAAATTAATATTTTCAATTAAAAGTTCTCTATTATAAAAATATATATTCAAATATTATTCTAAGTTTAATGTTTAACTAACAGTTACGATTAAAGTTTATTTTCAAATTCTCGGCATTTTTATTTTGAACCTTGGGGTCCCTGTACCGAACAAAAAGTCTTAGTGGTCCCTGGTCAAAAAAAGGTTGGGAACCACTGACTTAAATAGATTTCTTACTGATTTGCTTACTAAAGATTTATTGTGCTTTTTAATTTTTGTGAACTACAACCCACTTTATCAGATGTGTTCTATATTAGTACACGTATGTATGTGTGTACAAATATAAAATCACAAAATTAGACGTGTGGTTTGGATCAGGGTCATACAAGGAATAGTTGCTCAGGGCCCCACATGGCTCATCTGTATTCTCAGGGCTTCCTTCTTTGCCTGCTGCCTCTTGGATCAGTGGTGAGAGAATTTTTTTAAGCAGTTTGTCAGCACCACTATGTCACTTCCTGGAAAAACCCAGAAGTGGCATAGGGTAGTTCAAGGAATCAACGGAAACCCTATGGTTTTACCCAGAAGGGACATAACGACACCACCAACATCACACACACACACACACACACTCTACACACATCCCCATCCTTCCTATCAATTGCCAGGCTTGGCCTGACAACTGTAAGTATGCATGTTGTATGTGCCTGCAGAGTGGGTAACAGCTAATTATGGCCCATGGATGGCTGAAGGAGCCAGATGGGAGGGGGTTTGTAAAAACTGTTGCACTGTCAGTTCTTGTCTGATAGGGCCTGAGCCTTCAGAGAGGGTTTCTGGAGAGATCCTTTTTCAGAGCTTGGCTTTGAATATAACCAGGCTAAAATAGTAAATGGTTTGAGACTATCTGCAGTGATATTTCTGCTTTGTATAGGAAAGAACATATGTGTTATGAATACAACCAATGTGTGTGATGTGATGTGTGATGAATACAACCATTTTTGCTATCTCAGTAAGCAAAACATGATATTTTACTACAAATGATAAGTATACACATTTTCCTACACAGAATAATATCTCTGTAGAACAATCATCATGTGTGAAGTGACTCCCGGAAGAACCAACTTCAGTGCTTAATTTGAGGCAAGGCTTTGACCTGGATTTTGGAAACCAACACCTGACCCTGGAAACAGTATCTTCCACGTTATACATTAATTGGTATTTTTTTCTTCACCAGATATGCAAGTTGATTGATAAAGAATCAAGTAAAACAAGTCCTGAGAGTTACTAGAACACGTTTCTTAAAATCTTATGGGGGTTAGAGAGAGAAATGGAAAATGAGAGGATGATCAGAGGCTGGAATATAACTTCCATATGCAAAGGTTGTGTACTTCAGAATGCCACTTGCTTGGGGGCAGTTGCACCCTTTGTGCGGTGTTCATTAGTTTCTCAAAAACATCTGGTTAGTCACTGTAAAAAATGGAGTGTGGACTAGATGGCCTCCAAAGTTACAGTTCACCTAGGGTGCCAAAAACCTGAAGTTGGCCCTGGATGGGTCAACATACTAAGTAAATTTGGACTTGTGGGTCAGCATACCAAAAGGTTTTAGAACCACAGTTTTAGGTCATGTACGAATAGTACAAACATTTTATTAAGCTTGTTTTTAGAGTATTGTTGATGTACTTCTCACTGAATAGTTCTAAGAACACTAGAGAATGGGGGCCTCTATGGGAAATGTATGGCTTGTCATGCATTTTGAAAGGCAGCGTATCTAGTGTATGGCAGCACCAGCAGGCAGGAGGGAATCAGACTGCACAAAATAAGTTTAATGAAAATTTGCCTCTCTGGGTTGCTAATATTTGAGAACTGCTGAAATATACCTCTGCACGGTGTGAGGGGAAAAATGCTTGTGACCTGCAAACAATGTCAGGCAGAGTAGGGTATTAGTTTATCAGAAAGGGAAAGCATCACTAAAATTCCGATGAGGCAAGGTTTATTTGGCAATGCTCTCCACTGTGTTCTCCTGAATGTCACTGTTTTCAGAGAAAGATGTCAGTCCAGGCAACGATTGCTCAACTTCAGGTCTGTTTTCCGAACAGGTCTGGATTAGTATAACACACGCCTCTTATAGTGGTGACGACCTTGAAGGAGGGAAATAAGAATGAGAACTATCAGAACATGGGTGGCCATGACTGTTTTTTTTTTCTGTTAAGGAATTAAGGTTTTTTTTTAATGAGGCAATTCTGTTCTTCCAATCCGCACAACAATCCATGTTGCAATGTCTAACCAACCAACCTTTCTTTCTTTTCCCCTCAGCATTTTTACATAAAATGTAAACTTCTGCCCCTGAAAGAACTCCACTCTAGATTATAAAAGTAAAAGAGTTGAAGTATAAGGAGGCCAAACAAATAAGTTATGAAGAAGTCAATCTTTTAGTTGTATTCCTTGCTGATTACTCCACTCTGCAACTATACTTATCATCCCTATATAAAATGTGTGAAAGTGGGCTGGTTGGTGGATTCAGCTCGGAGCTGGGGCAGTCATCAATACTTCATATGAGGAACTGCAATTCAGAGGTACTAGAATGTAGGTAGAGGAAAGCTGGATTATATTTAGATGGTGATGATGTGAAAATTGGTGGAAGGAACATTAATAATTTGAGATACACAGATGACACCACATTACTTGCAGAAAATAATGAAGACTTGAAATGACAACTGCTGAAGGTCGAGCAGAAAGTGCCAAAGCAGGATTATAGCTGTACATCAAGAAGACAAGAGTAATGACTACTGGGGAATTAGTCAACTTTAAGGCTGACAATGAGGAAACTGAAATTGTTTAAGATTTTCTATTCCTTCACTCCATCATTAATCAAAAGGGAGACTGCAACCAAGAAATCGGGAGATTGAGACTGGGAAGGGCAGCCATGAAGGAAACCGAAAAGATTCTTAGGTGTAAGGATGTGTCACTGGCCAACAAGATCAAGTAAATTCATGTCATAGTATTCCCTATTACTATGTATGGGTATGAAAGTTGGCCAATGAAGAAAGCTGACAGGAAGGAAGTAGATTTATTTGAAATGTGGTGTTGGGGGAGAGTTTTATGAATACCGTGGACAAATCAGTGGGTTCTAGATCAAATCAAGCCTGAACTCTCCCTAGAAACTGAAATGACTAAACTGAGGCTATTTTGGTCACATTAAGAAGACAAGAGTCACTGGAAAAGACAATAATGCTAGGAAAAGTTGCAGACTGTAGAAAAAGAGGCAGACCCAACCTGACATGGATTGACTATATAAAGGAAGGCATGGCTCTCTGTTTGCAAGACCTGAGCAAGGCTGTTAACAACAGGACACTTTGGAGGACATTGATTCATAGGGTTTCCATGAGTCTGAAGGAACTTGACCAAACTCAACACACACAGAGGATGCTATTTTTGACAGCCCCTCCATTAAAACCTCCCTGCAAGAAAAAAGTAGTGCACCAGGGTTCTACCATAGCCTGCTCTCTGCTATGTAAGTAAGTTAGTTGAGAGCCAGTGTGGTGTAGTGGTTAACAGTGTAGACTAGTATCTGGGATACCTAGGTTTGGGAGACCTGGGAGACTGGTGCCATAGAAGCTAGTCTGGTGACCATGAGCCAGTCACACACTCAGCCTAATCTACCTCACAGGGTTGTTGTGAGGAAAAAATGAAGGAGAGGAGAATGATGTAAGCTGCTTTGGGTCCCCATTGGGGAGAAAGGTGGGATACAAATGAATTATAGAAAGTTTTCTTGAACTTTGTCTTATCTATCCATTTATTTTCCATCATATCCTATCGTTCTTATAATATAGATGCTTTCTTCCATATTTTTCTCCCATTTCAATTTTTTTATCCATTTTCTAATACTTTACATTCTGTTCTACAAAATAATCTACAGATGTGTAAATAAAGTTGATGTCCATTGCTCCTAGTTCTGTTTCTTTAGTCTGCAATCCTGAATCGTGCATGAGAAGAACAAGATTCCAAATGGCATCTCATCGGAAGCCAATATGCAGTTTCTTCTTCCTCACCTAGATGTTCAGCACAGGGTCATGAACAGCACACTGTCTTTCAGGAGGCCCCTGTCTCAGCCCTCCTTTATGGTACCCTGCAGCCTTCTCCTCTTTTCTTCAGCACGTGCCTCCTCCCACGGAGTTGAGCCAAGTGGGAGGGTAGGGAGTTGAGAGGAGCTGGGCAGGAGTGGGAAGCTGGATGCCTTAAGGTGAGGTCCTGGCTTTGATTGGGCCTGGCAATATGGAGTGTGATAAACACAATAACAATGCACCAAACACAGATTTACTTTGGTGATGGAAGGGAAGCATTGGGAGCCAATGCCTTATGGTGATAAGAGTATTGGATGAAGATCTAGAAGGCCTGGGTCAAATCCCCACTATGAAACTCACCGGGTGACCACAGTTCAGGTCACTCTCTCTAAAGCTAACCTACCTCATACAGTTGCTGGGAGGATAAAATGAGAACCATGTTCACTGCTGTGAGCTCTTTGGAGGAAGCACAAGGTAAAAAGGACAATATACATAATTTCCCTTTAGGGTTGCCAGGATATGCCTAGCAAGCAGCAGAAAAGCTGGTGGTTCGGACATGGGGTGCTGCAATGTTATTTGTGTTGCTCTGTCACATCTGGGGAAAACCTAGAAGTGATATAGGGTAGCTATAAGAATCGCCAGAAAATCTGTGGTTTACCAATCTGTGGTTTTGCCTCATGAAGTAATGGTGCAAACAGTGGCTTAAAAAAAAAAATTCTCCTGCTGCCAATCAGAGCTGCAGTGATTAACTAGGGCTGCTGACAGGAGGCTTCCCATCATAGAGACTGGCTTGGCAGCCCTATTTTCCCTGCCTCCATTCTATCTTTGCACTACCCCTGTAAGTTGGGCTGAGAAAGAGTGATGGCACAAAGTAAAAATTTCAAACTTCATAGGAAAGTGAAGACCCAGGTCTCCCCATTCCTGCTTTGATACTCTAATAGTTACTCTATACTTCTCTCCCTTGTATTCTACTTAATTCACTCTGTGTTAATGCAACCTTTTCAGCACACTGGAGTTACTCCTGATTTTCTTGGGAGTTGATCCACAGACATTGAAATCAGGTTGGGAAGGGATCTTTTCCACGTCTGCCCTCCCTGTGCATTTTTCCATTTGTGGAGTCAGTCTATTTTCTTCCTCGTGTGGCTTAAATAATAAGGATTTTCAAGAGAGGGTACTGGTATCATTGGTGTCGTTATCAGTGCACACGCCCATTTTTATCGATAAAATATCGATATAATGCTGTAGTGTTGTAATGATAGTTTAAACAGGTTCTCTGAATTCCCAGCTTTCTTTCTTTTTCTTTTTTTTAAGTAAGTTTCTATCCTCTTCCCTAGTGGAATAAAAGGAAAAGGGATATCTCCATGAGGAAGGGGGATGGAGACTTACTTTAATAAAAATAACTGTCTTGAGGGGGGAGTGGTTTAATAATGATGACAGACCAATTGTTTAAGAGTGGGTTGGAGATGGGTGGGAGTGGGCAGGACGAAGAAAACCAACAAGAAAAATACACGCTAGGAAAAAGCCAACTCAAAATCAGAATCCAGGGGGAAAAATCAAGGTAAAAGTGGTTTCAAAAGAGTTGGGAAAAAATGGGGGGAGTGGTGAAAACTAAAGGCAAAAACATGTGTGCAGAAACTGGGGAATTAGCCCAAGCCGTATGGAGCCAGAACTGATGAAAAAAACTCATGCGGAAAAAACCTCAATCTAAACAACCATTTTAATATTGTGGTTCTACTCTTGGACACCAAAGAAAGAGCAGAAACAGCATGTGGACTCCAAACCCTACTTGCATATGGAAGAAGCCACCTCTCCCATATGAAGAACGTGATGACTACATGCCGAAGGACCAGCTACTGAAGAAACTAGTGCATGTGCAGAAGATTTTGGCAAAGCTGCACAGAAAGTGTAAACACATCAGTTCTAAACATGATATCATATTTCATGTTAGTGGGACTGATTTTATTAGGCAAACTGGAAATAATTTTGGACCAGCATGAGCAAGTTTCACAGAGGCTATATGAACACCTATCATAGACCACTCTTCTTGTACTGATGTAAATATTCCATTGGTTACCAGTAGGAATTGTGATTTAAAGTAATCTGTTGGGCTAAAAATATTTGGTTGCATACTAACGAGATAATCAAGTTATAACAAAAATTCATAAGCAAATCACTGTCCTATAGAAGAGTGCCCAATCAGCCAACGAATAGAATGGGAAAATGATAACCACACCTCCTCCTCCTCCTCTTTTCCCTCTGCATCGCTTTTCAGATTTCTTCTTTGTGCCTCGCTTTGTGCCCCGTCTACCTTTGCGGCGTCCACCTTTCTTGCTCCGATGTCTATGATAACGTCGGAATCTTGCCATCTTCTCTTTATTTTTACATCGATGTAAAAGATTTCTGCCCCCAAATGGAGCAGGAGACCTGATGTAATTGGTGGTGCTGATCTGCCTCAGATGCTGTGTTGAAGGTAACATGGGCTGAAGTGGCACAGACCAGTAATTATGACATATGTGTGAGAGTCTGCCTGATGTATTACATCATAATGGTCACCTTACAGTACACAGCCACTTATTTTCTGCAACCTTCAAAGATATTTGAAATAATCACATATCCCCCCTCCCTGTGATCAGTGATGCTGCTTTCCAAAAATTACTGATGTTAGAAAGAGAGAGTTTTGCGCAGCCACTTCCTCTGTGTGGTCACCCATGCATTTGTGCAGAGATGGGGCCAGTGCACTCACACCCACCCTCCCTGCACGTTTAGTGAGCATTTGTGGGACTACTACATTTCATTAGCTGTTTTGATCCCCCAGGGTGGGACTAAAGTGAAGTAAAAATATTCAAATAAATAAATACACTTTAGAACAAGGTGTACTTACATCATACTATCCCATCTCCAAAACCTTTTGTCAGTAGACATAATATACTATAGAGATCATGGTGATCCAGCCATACAGACTGGTTTATCAGTGGGCATCTGCATGTGGTGGAACACCCTGCACATTGAAATTCTGCATGGGGAGAAAACAACAATTGTCAAGCCTAATATTCTGCACATAAATATAACTATCATCCTCCTGTTCTGGTTTATTAGCCTGCATAGGCTACTTCAGGGGTCCCCAACGAGGTTTACAGGTCTAGGGACGATCGGAATAAGAAGCAAAATATCACTGAAATCCTTGAACTCCATAAAGTTCCCTTAAAACTCCATGCAAATACACTGAAATCAGGGGTTTCAAACATATGGCCCAAGGACCAGATCCTGCCCCTTGAGAGTTCTTATACGGCCGTGAGCCAACAAATGCAGCCACCACCACCCGTCCTGATCTGGACTGGCAAGTTGGCTGCTTGCTGGCCAGCCTGGGCAGCCATCCCTCCCCCCATCCCTATCTGGACTGGCAAGTCCGTTGTGGGTTCGCCAGCCAGGGCAGCCCCCCCCCGCCCAGTCCCAAGGTGTCAATTATTAAAGTCTGTTAAATAAAAGAAAATACTTTAAGAGTGTTATTGTTTTAAGCATGTTTGTATTCTAAGTAAAAAAATAAGTAAAAAATATATAATTAATTGGTTTTGCCTGTGTTTTCTATAAAGTTTGTATCTCCTGTCCCTGGCATTAAATGTTATGGTACACATGGCCCAGCCTGACCAAGTGACATTTATGTCATATTCGACCCTCATAACAAATGAGTTTGACACCCCTGATTTTCTTGGCATTATAAAGTGATGCCTCCAAGAGATCCTAACACATCTGCTGTCAGTGAATAGCTTTTTTCTCCTTAATCAATCTCCTCAAAGTGAATGCTGCCATCATTGGGAATATTCAAAAAGCACATAGCTAATGAATTGCAATAATGGGACTGTCTAGTGATTTGCTTTAGAAAAAAGGCAAATTCAATATTCCTTTTCACACCAATCATAGTTTCTAAACACACTTAGAACACTGAAATTCTTCCTCCGTTTACCACCATCACCAGCAGCACTATAGAATACACTCCCAGCACCATGCAAGGCTTATCTAACCCCAATTAGCCACCCACTGCACCACACTGGTTTCTAGTCTCTGAAGGTCACATAATTTCCAAATAAGATCTGATTACACTGACAGGAGGTGGAGAGCATATCTAGATTTCTGCACATGCAGAAGAAGAAAAAGAGTCGGTTTTTTATGCCCTGATTTTCTCTACCTTTAAGGAGTCTCAAACCAGCTTTCACTCACCCTCCCTTCCTCTCCCCACAACAGACACCTTGTGAGGTAGGTAGGGCTGAGAGAGTTCGGAGAAAACTATGACTAGCCCAAGGTCACCCAGTAGGCTTCATGTGGAGGAATGGGGAAGCAAACCTGTTTCACCAGATTAGAGTCAGCCATGTGGAGGAGTGGGGAATCAAACCCAGTTCTCTGGATTAGAGTCCACTCTTAACCATTATAATAGCTGAAGCTATTATAACATCCATAATCTGGGATACCCATGTAGAAGAAGGAAAAGAGACACATGGGGTGTGGTGAAATGATTTACAGCCCGGGATTAGTGCAAAAAATAACAACCCAGAAGTGGGATAATTGGGTCTGAACTCTGTACATGCTCAAAGTTTATAAATACCTTTTGCTGGCTCACAAGGGGAAAAGAGGTGGAGGAATGAGGATGACTCATCTCCCAAGCACAGAGCCATTCAGTGCTTTAGAACTGCAGGTGGCCATAGCTAGGAGAAGGACAATAGCTAACCAGTGTCTCCCTCCTAAGCCCATAGTCACTTCTTAAACTATAGAGCTCAGGAGGACAAAGGACAGAGTGGACATAAAAGCAGACTTTGTGGACAGAGGGTGGGGGAAAGGGGATATTATAAAAACCCTGTGCACAAGGAAGAAGAGATATTCGCTGTGATGGAGTAAGCAGTCTCCATTTTATTGCAAGCCATTTTATACCTGATCTCCATCTTAACTTTAGAAGACAGGTATGAGCACATGATGTTGCTGAGATCGCATGGGGGGAGCCACAAATGCTTAATATGGTAATGGATGATTTTTAAATGCTTGAAAATCCAAGATTTAACAACCTATACTTGTTTACCATTGTAGAGATAAGTTCACCTGGAGAAAATGGCCACTTTGGCAATTGGTCTCTATGGCACTGAAGTCTCTCCTCTCCCCAAACCCTGCCCTCCTCAGGCTCCGCCCCAAAAATCTCCAGGTCTTTCCCAATCTGGAGTTGGCAACCTTAACCATTGTTAGGGAGATGTAAAATTTAAGAGAAGAGACTGCGTTTATATCACCTTGTCTTTGATCTTTGCTCAGTCTGTTATGATTACATATTCTGCACTTTTTAATTTTCATCTTAAACTTACTTTACATTTTCAAACCGGCTACTCTGATTTGTGTGGCCCGCATTAAAGCCCCTGTCCAGTCCATGCTTACGAACAGCAGAAGAGGGAGAAGGCCCTGGAGTGGTCAATCAAGCATGTTAGCAAGTGTGGAGGGAGAGGGAGACACAGCACGGAGTGGAGCCTTCCACAGCCAAGTGGCAGGGGGCCCCTGAGCTCAAGCCCTCAGGCAGAACATATGCTAAGAATTGGCTTCATGGTGTTGGCAATTTTCAGAGAGACAGACTGGATTAGGGAGTGGAAAAAGAGAAGCTTCACTGGGCAGACAACCTGGGATGGCTGCATAATGTTCCTCACTCCCACATAGGGTGGCCAGGTCCCTCTTCACTTCCTGTGGGAGGTTTTTGGTGCAGAGCCTGAGGAGGGTGAGGTTTTGGGTGGGGAGGGACTTCAATGCCATCGAGGCCAATGGCCAAAGCTGCCATTTTCTCCAGGTGAACTGATTTGTATCGGCTGGAGATCGGTTGTAATGGCTGGAGATCTCCAGCTAGTACCTGGAGGATGACAACCCTACTCCCATATCGGCAGCAATGAGTGCTTGCAAGACCCATTTCACTGCATAAGGACATAGTATCTTCATATTATAGGGCAGTTCTGGTCCTGCCTCCACAAAGGAGGAGAAGAAGAGTTGGTTTTGATACCCCGCTTTTCTCTACCTTTTAAAGGAGACTCAAACCAGTTTATAATTGCCTTCCCTTCCCCTCCCCAAAACAGACACCTTGTGAGGTATGTGGGGCTGAGAGAGTTCAGAGAGAACTGTAACTAGTCCAAGGCCCCCCAGCAGGCTTAATGTGGAGGGGTGAAGAATCAAACCCGGCTCTCCAGATTAGAGTCTACTGCTCCTAAGCACTACACCATGCTGGCACAGTGGTATAGGCACCACTCCTGTGTTACATTTCTATCAAAGGAAGAACCCTTACTTCAGCTGCTTCCCTGGGTAAGGAGTAGTTCCTCACACTGAGGAAGCATTCTCTTGCTTTTTAATAACGGAAACAGAAAAGTACAAAGTACCAAGCAAAAAAAGTGAATGGCTGTAGATTCAACATTCCTGTACCTTATAGAGATAAAAGAATTTCTGGTCTTCCAAGAACTTTGAAATGTGTTCCTTCCTAGAACCCTTCTTTTGTTTTTGTGACTCAACAGAACACTTGCTTTGGAGGTGTTATGATGTAGTGTATGGCAAGAAACATGTATATATTCCTGGTGCTTCATTAAACAGAATGGGTTGTATCTGCCAGCTTTTTTATTCAATATCACCTAATTTCCATTCTTACTGAAGCGTCACGCAGATCCCATGATCCCCAGCGTAGCCTCTCCTACATTTTTCACCAGTAGATGAATTGGATGGACCCAACAAAATATACATTTGATTGGTTTTTTTAAATATACATTTTTTCTTTTCTTAGGCAGTTGAAGTGAACCTCACGTAAAACAATTTATGGATAGAGTTTGGGGATTAAATAATTTGCAAGGCAAATTAGAATTCATATCTTGAATTATATCAGTTTCTTTAATTTGCATCTCTGTCAGGCCTGCTTTCCACAGCTCTAAGCAGCCTGTCAGACTCTGACCGTTTTAGTTTCGATTCTACCAGGTGCCTCTCAAGGCCAAACTGCTAGCTGCTGCATTCCTGTTCCAGTGCTATCTCCCGTGGGAACGGCTCCTCAGTGGAAGGGTGGCCGCCTTGACCTGTTATGACTAATACGTTCCCTTATAGGCCTACCCCGTGCTCCCAATTGCCATTCGTGCCAATGTACCTGTAAGCTCTGCAATACTTGTGTGTTTTCCATTAAATCAGCTCTCTTTTGGACTCTTTGTCTCTGGATGCTGTTTGTGGGACTACCATGGGACAAGTGCTCACATTTTGGCACGAATCCCTTCTCTGTTTTTCCCTGCCTGGCTGGAGCCCTGGAGGGTTCGCCGGGGCCTCGGATTGGAGAAGGGGACGTGCTCTCCGAGTGAATTGCCTGTGGCTGGAGGGTTCTCCTAGGCCCCGGGTGGGAGCAGAGGAGCCGCTCCCCGGGTGGAGGGTTTCAGACCAAAACCCTGGAGGGTCCTGAACCTTGGTACCCTCCGTGGAACCGTCGGACGAGTACCCTGACGACCCTTCTTTGCTAGATGACATCCTTGCTGAGGCACTGCGAACGGATGCTGAGCTCAATCGCCTGATTGTACTCCTCCGAGCTCAGTGGCGTCGTCTAGCTGACACGACCCCCTGGACAGACCCCGACGCAGAACCATGAACTCCGCGTACTGGACGGCTTGGTGGAGGAAGTTCAACTGGTGCAAGAGGATTTAATAACTTTGACCCGTTTACTAGCGGGGTTCACTATACATGAAGAACAACCAGAACTGGTAGCGGCCCCAATCCGCCCCGTTCTACCCCGATCCATGGCGGGATCACGGGTGGAGGAGACTCGGGCCCCAACCGCTCCTGATCCCAACTTATGCCTGAAAGAAGCACGGGATGTAGCGGCCCGAACAGCCTTACTGTTTCTGGGGCTGACCTCGGCTACAGCCACAGTGGCTGACCTCACGAAACTTTTAACCCCTGGGTTTGGAGCAGATGCTGCTGCTCTGGCAGTTCGGGTTCAACCGTTATTGGACCTAACAGATTCCTCTGAACTCCTTCTGCTTTTGGAGAATGAAGCTCTCCCGATTGTCACTACGGCGATTGCCACCAAGCTCGAGGCCAACCAAGTGCTCGCAGACCGACAATGGGCTGAAGAACAATTGCGGGCTGCTGATGCGGCTGCTCGGGCGCGGGCTGCGCAAGAAGAGGAGCAACGTTTGGCGGCTGTTCGAGCCCACACGCTCACAGACGCGCGTCCCAAAAACAGCACCGACTTTGGATTTATCCCCTCATTTTCTCCGAGTTTTGGTCCATATCATGACACGCAACGCGCATGTCACCGTGCAGGTCGCTTCACTGAGCCGGACTTCTCGGACGAGGAAGACCTTTATAGTGAGGAACCTCACTGGGCTACTGATCTCCGAGTCAGTCAATCCCGACGTACGGAGGGGGCTGGGGACGAAATGCGCCTCTTGAGGGACCAAAATCGGGACTTGAATGATTGTGTGGCCCATCTGCAGGGCCAAATGGAACGGTTGCTTTGTGATAACGACCATTTGCAACAAGCTCTAACAGCCCAGCCGGGTCAACCAGCGCCAGCCCAGCCGGGCCAACCAGCGCCAGCCCAGCCGGCACAACCAGCGCCAGCCCAGCCGGGGGCGCCGGCCCCTGGAGCTCCCAGTTTACCGGCTCCCGGGGCACCTGCATTGCTGGCCCCTGGAGCCCCGCTACCTATACAATGGAAGCAGCCTCGACTGAAGGTAACCTATGACGGCGCGGTTGAATCCCTACCCTGTTTCCTGCATCATGTAGACAGTTACATGAGGGAACAAGGACAGTACTTCCCCACTGAAGACAGCCGTGTTCGATTCATTGCCTCTCTGCTGACAGGGAAAGCGGCCGATTGGATGGTCCTCCAGTTTGACACTCAGGCCCGATCCATTTGCTCTCTCAACAATTTCATGATTGCCCTGCGGAGCCGGTTCGAGGATCCCTTCTTAGGAGAAAGGGCCAAAGCCGAACTCCTGCAACTCCGGCAAGGATCTACTCCCGTTCGGGAATTTGCAGATGAGTTCCAACGACTTGCCAGTAAAATCATGGATTGGCCTGAAGCCACCCAAATACATTACTTCCGAGAAGCACTACACCCTGACATTTTGAACTGGGCGTACATGCAACGGAACCCCGACACCCTGGAAGATTGGATTTTACTGGCAGAGGAGGTGGAAAGCCGCCGTCAATTTATATCTCTGGTCCGACGCCGGACCAGAGAGGGGAGTAGTCATCAAAAATCTCCTCCTAAAGTTGCAGCCCCCACCCCGTGGAGGCCAACGTGGCCTGTGCAGGACCGTGAATCCCGGTTCCAGAGAGGAGCCTGTCTTGTTTGCGGCAATATGGGCCACTTTGCGTCTGCCTGTCCGCGCTGTCAGGACCTCTAACTTCCTACCCGACCAGACGGACCGCCCCGGAATCGGGGGCGACCTCAACACAGAGGCACCGCGGCCAACCATAGCTCTGCTCCTGGACGGACCGTGCCATCAGCTCTCCACATCGGAGAAGCGCCCCTCGACCCTGCACCAATGAACCCATCGGGGTTCCGGATTACAAGTGCCCCACTGGGGGACAACTCGCCGTCTTCGGATGAGGACATAGGCTGGGACCCCCCTGCTTTGAATCTTGAATCTCCTCTGGATCTGTCAAAAAACGGGCAGGGTCTGCGGTGAGTGGAGCGACACCACGGACCCTCACAGCTATTCCTGCAAAACCCAATGCTCCGGTGAAGGTGAGTGAGGTCGAAGAGACTGTATAAGTGGACGTAGTGTTACAACGCCATAAAGGCCCCCCCCCCACTTACCAGTTAAAGCACTTATAGACTCTGGGTGTGCCCGCTCCCTGATCAACGAAAACACATTCAAGGCGCTCAAAGCCAAGTCAGTGCCCCTACCTGCTCCCATCCAGTTTGCCCAGATGGATGGCAGTGATTTTAAAGGGGGCCCAGTGGATTGTCGCACTCACGGGTTGGCAATGGGTGTCGGCCACCACTGGGAACAAATTGACTTTACCATAGCCCCTATCAGATATGATGTGGTATTGGGAATCAACTGGCTCAAAGGGCACAGCCCTTGTACTAACTGGGGGGTTGGAACTATAAAATTCTCCAATCCTAATTGCGATCAACACCGGCTCGAGGTAGCTGTTGCACCTCCGTAGGAGTCGGCTTTAGTCTCAGACCCCCCCTCGTCCTTTCCTCTACCTGTTGAATATCGATACTTTTCGGACGTTTTTGATGTACAGGAATGTGATGTACTGCCCCCCCACTGCCAGACAGACTGTGCTATTGAAGTGGTGGGAAATGAAAAACTGGCCAAAAGTAAAATTTACCCCATGAGCACTACCGAACATACCGTGTTTCATGAATTCTTGGACAAGAATTTAGCGAGGGGTTTCATTTGGCCGTCTACAGCCCCTTCTTCGGCCCCTGCCTTCTTTGTGTGCAAAAAGATGGGTGACTTGCGCTTATGCATCGACTTTCGGAAACTCAATGCAGTCACCCAATCCAATGCCTATCCCATCCCTCTGATCTCGGATCTCTTGGGACAATTAAAGGAAGGGCGCATTTTTACAAAACTTGACTTGGTGGAAGCCTACTACAGAATCAGGATTCGAGAGAGCGACATGCCTCTCACTGCCTTTTCCAGTTGCTTTGGCATGTATGAATTCTTAGTGATGCCTTTTGGATTAAAAGGGGTCCCGGGGGTCTTCATGCAATTTATTAATGAGATCCTACATGACTTGTTGTATAGGGGCGTGGTGGTTTATTTGGATGATATTCTTATTTACTCTAAAACTATGGACAAACACGTTGCCTTGGTGAGAGAAGTACTGCAACGCCTCAGAGACAATCAGCTCTATGCTAAGGTGTCTAAATGTGAATTTCACCAAAAACAGTTAATCTTCCTGGGCTATATAATTTCACACCACGGACTGACCATGGATCCTGACAAGGTACAATAAGTAACCAATTGCGAACCACCCTCCACCCGTAAGCAGGTTCAGCAATTTCTTGGGTTCGCTAACTTCTACAGGGGGTTGGTTCCAAACTTTGCTCAAATCGCACTCACCATCACAGATCTCCTTAAGACTAAGGGCACCACCACCACATTGCCCTCAGCCAAAACCGACTGGAACCCCCAGTGCCAAACTGCCTTTCATACTCTCAAACGACTGTTTACCTCTGAACCAGTGTTGAAGCATCCTGATCAAATGTTTATAGTTCAGGTTGACGCCTCAGACGTGGCAATGGGGGGCACTTTTACAGCGGGGGAGGGATGGTCTTCTGCATCCATGTGCTTACTTCTCTAAAAAGTTCATGCAATCTCAGCTCAACTGGCCAATCTGGGAAAAGGAAGCGGCTGCCGTCCACCATGCCCTTACGGTGTGGAGACAATTTTTGGAGGGGTCTAAAGTCCCTTTTGAAGTGTGGAGCGATCACAAAAACCTGGAAGCACTCACGGGGTCCTGGAAACTGTCCGCGAAAAAAGTTCGCTGGGCAGACTTCTTTGCTCAGTTCCGTTTCGTATTGAAACATGTGCCAGGGAAGCAAAATGTCCTGGCTGATGCTCTATCCAGACTTCCCCAATATCCAACCAAGGTTGAACACCCCACAGAGTCCCTGTTCACTCCTGCCAAAAGGGGTTTGCTGCCCACTCTAGCAGTCCAAACCCGAGCGCAAACCCAGCTCCCACCGCAACCCCCACAAGGGGGGGACACTTCAAGCCCAACCACACCGGTCAGCCCGACTGCGCCACCCCCTCACCTCCCTTGCTAGCTCTGTCGGTGCCCAGTCACTTGGACAGTTCAGCTGTCCAACCCCCCTCAAGGACGTCCCCTCCTTCCACCATGGAGCCCATACCACCAGATCTCACAGACTCTTTTTTAACCTCACTTCGTTCCGCACACCCCTTTCTCCAACAAACTCAGGGTGGCAGTTCATCCTCATATTAACTCTGTCAGTTAGTTTTTTAGCCAGTGGTGGCGAACCTATGGCACGCATGCCAGAGGGGGCATGCAGAGCCCTCTCTTTGGGCACGCGCGCCGTCGCCCCAGCACAATAAAGCAGCCCCAGCAGCAGCAGGAGAGGTGGCAGGAGGGATCTTCCGAGCTGCCTCATGTGATGACCCCTGCCCGCAGCTACGAGGGGTGGGGTGGGGGGAGAAAGTTGAGCTCCCCGGGTCCTCTCACCATCGCTGGGGTGCCTGCGAGATTCCCTCTCTCTCCCCCGCAGCAGTTCAGGGCGACCTTGCTGCAGCCGCTCCCCTAGGCGCCGGGACCCGCTGGGTTGGCTGGTGGCATGTCTGGGCTCTCCTTGAGCGGGAGCAGCCACGCCACTCCTGCTTTGCTCTGCCAGCATCTGTCCTGCACGGTGCGAGTGGCAGCAAGACTGGAGTTGGCTCTGGCTGCCTGCACCGCCCCTGGCCCTGCCCTCAGAGGAGGAGTCCGTCGCTTCTCACCCAGAACTGCTGCTGCTTGCACGGCCTGGCCAACTTCCCCGAGGCTGCAGTAAGTGGGTGATCCTGAGGTAACACGGCGATGTCGCCTTGCTTTCCCTACATCACAGGGATTCCTCCTGTGGTATGATTGCCAAAGATAGGACTTTTTGGTGGACTTTGATTCATAGGCACTTACACTCACACATGATTGCCAACTTCCAGTTGAAGCCTGGGAATCTCCCGGGATTACAACTCTACACAGATCAGTTCCCTCCCTAAACTCCACTGTCCCCCAGATCTCCAGGAATTTCCAGGCCTGGAGTTAGCAACCATATTCAGGTTAAATTGCCGTGTTGGCACTTTACGATAAATAAGTGGCTTTTGGGTTGCAGTTTGGGCACTTGGTCTCTAAAAGGTTCGCCATCACTGGTTTAAGCTAAGATACAGTGACTGTCTCCAAGGCAACCCTGTAAGCTTTATATACAAACATCACAAGGGAAAGTGTGCATATAAAAAAGTGAGGGATAGTGACAGTATTGAAAATTCTAACCTAATGGAACAGATAACCAAACCTCAGCAGTAGAGCACCTGCTTTATATGCAAAAAGTCCCAGATTCAACCCTTGGCATCTCCAGATGAAGAAACTCAGGCAGCAAATGATGGGGGAAGTTGTTTCTTTGCCTGAGTCCCTATATGGCTGGTGCCAGGTCAGAGAAGACAATCTTGAGCCAGATGTATCAATGGTCTGACTCATTTAAAAGCAGCTTTACACTCTGTCTGTTTTCAGTGCTAGTCAGGAACCAGACGTAGCAAGCAACGTGAAAACATTTGTGTGGATGTGTGCCTGCTGAAGTGTGGCAAATAAGGTCTACTTAACACCCAATACCTGTTGCACCACTGGAATGAGTTAATTCAATGGACTCCATGGAATAATCCCAGTTCTTTTGCTAGCTCCACCCTCTGCTGTAAGCTGTTGAGGGCTGGGACTGAGAGCTCGCCAGAGGCGCCAGCATCTGCCTGGGGGCCTTGTAAACAGCTGACAAGTTTCTATTTTTTTTAATGTGTTGAGTGTTTTTGCTTCCTCAAGCAGGGAGACTTGAGAGGCAGTTTTTCAGGGGAACTATCAGAGTAGCACAGGAAAGAAACTGAACAACTTCAGCAATGGATCACAGCAGTGTGGCTAGTGAGGGAGCTGATGATGTGGCATGTTTGTATTTTAACCTGAGGGTAACAATAATTACACTTGCAGCAAGTGTAAGTTAGTAGCCCTGCTGGAGAAGAAGATACAGGGACTTGAGGCATGCTTGTCCACACTCCATTTTATAAAGGAAGGTGAAGAGCTCATGGACAGAACTCATGAAGCCCTCTTTAGGAGGCAACAGGAGGAGGAGAGTAAGGAATCTGAACAAATGGAGGTGTAAGCAATGCAGGATAGGGCTGTCAAAAAAAAATTCGGTACAGTTCGGATTCGGCCGAATTTGACCCTTGTGGGTTCAGTACGTGCCGAAGTCGGAACTCCCCCGCTTCCGATCCCCGGTAATTCGGGGGGATCCGGAGTTCGGGGGAAAATTCGGCCCCAGCGTGCCTTCAGAGGGATTCCCTGAAGGCGCGTGGGGGCCCTTTAAACTGATCTGAGCCTCCCAGCTGGGAGGCACAGATCAGTTTAAAGGACAGCCCGCCCCCCTTCAGCGTGCTCCGCTGGAGAGGCTCGGGCTGTCATTTAAACTGATCTGTGCCTCCCGGCTGGGAGGCGCAGATCAGATTAAAGGGCAGCCTGCCCCCCTTCAGTGGGCTCCGCTGGAGAGGCTCGGGCTGTCCTTTAAACTGATCTGTGCCTCCCAGCCGGGAGGCACAGATCAGTTTAAAGGGCAGCCCACCCCCCTTCAGCGGGCTCCGCTGGAGAGGCGCGGGCTGCCCTTTAAACTGACCTGCGCCTCCAAGCTGGGAGGCGCAGATCAGTTTAAAGGACAGCCCGCCCCCCTTCAGCGGGCTTCCCTGAAGAGGCTCGGGCTGTCATTTAAACTGATCTGCGCCTCCCGGCCGGGAGGCTCAGATCAGTTTAAAGGGCAGCCCGCGCCTTTCAGCGGGCTCTCCTGAAGGGGGCCCGAATTTGCCGGATTTATTCGCGAACTCCCGAACTCGCTGAATTCGGCCCCCCCGGTTTCCCGCCAGTTTTGAGTTCGGATCCGTCCGAACAGAAAATCACCGAATCAGGGGAAATTCGGTTGATTTTCAGTTCGGACCGAACCGAATTGACAGCCCTAATGCAGGATGAGGGTGCATGGAAGAGGAGCAGGAAAATCAGGACTGGAAAAAGGGTTATGCCCCCAAAGCGTGAAAGAAATTTCTCAGGCTCCTCCATGTGGGAGTACTCCATCTACCACTCCCCAAATTAGGAAGAGGCGTGTTCTGGTAATTGGGGATTCCCTACTGAGAGGGGCAGAGTCTAAAGTATGCCGACTGGACTTGTCATCTCAAGAGGTCTGCTGTCTACCAGGTGCATGCATCCAGGATGTGACTGAAAGAGTAGGAAGACTCACCAAGCTGACAGATTATTACCCTTTTGTGCTCATTCATGTGGGAACAAATGATATTGCCCGACACAGCCCAGAACGTATTAAAGGAGACTATGTGGCTCTGGGTAAGAAGGTGAAGGACCTGGGGGCACAGCTTGTGTTTTCTTTTTTTTTTCTTTTTTCAAATATTTTTTTTATTTTCTCATTTTAATATATCAACACATAAACATAATATCAAATATTAACAAAAACTAATAATGCTAATAATTCTATAATACTACTAAATCAATCACAGGTTGACTTCCTCCCCACCCCCTTCTATCTTAAAAAAATGTGTAAACTTTTGCTAACAAAAGTTAACCCCAATACTATTTTGGTTAACATATTCTTATCCTATCTAGCAATTAAATCAATCTCCAGTATAAAATTAATAAAAAGTGTAAATATGGGATTAGATAAGTAATATCCATGATTCCAAACACATAGTTTAACAGTTAACATCAACAATAAAATAAAAAGGAACCATTGTCAAAATGTTTATATAATCAAGAATAAAAAAAGAAAATTGTTTAACTTCCCCTACATCTCCCTCCATTCCTTAAACATTAGTTATTTTGTAAATCTCCATTTCTCCCAATTGATTATCATATATAATTACATATCCAAAAAACCAATCCTTTAAACCAGTTCCATTTAATCTTTTCCCTTTTGATCTATGCCACACAAAAAAAGTTAAAATCTCTTAATTTAATCCCTTTATCCGGAATTTCCAACATTTCCATCTTCTCATCATTAACAATAAGTATCCTTGGAAATAATTAGTAAGGTCTCTTCTGCAGGTGGATAGTTGTCATAGTGAATCCTTGTTGCAGCATCTTTCTTTTCAAGTTCCAGGAACATGATCCTGACATTTCCTTTTTTCCTAGTCATCAATTCTTCCAGACAGGTGTTGAACAGTTCATCAGATAAATTAAAAAGACTTGATTCAAAGTCACTCTCATTCAATTCCATTGTTGTCAATGTATTGTAGTGATCCATTTCATTTACACAATTCTTGTGTTCTTCATCTTCATCTTTCTTTTCAACTAGAGGGCCCTCTAGTATCGCCTCTGACCTCATTATAGTCATCTGGGTTAAATCTTCTGTAAAATCTGTAAAGTCTTCTATTTCTTCATTCCTTACTTGAATCGTTGTTTGGATAAAGGTATTCAATATAGTAATCATTTGCTCCATCTGTGTTGACAGCTGCTTATATTGTTTTGCCATTGTCTCTTCTTGTCTAGCAATCATGTCCTGGATTTTCTTTTCCATATTTCTTTCCTGCAGGGATTTTTTAACTTGAAATCAGAGTAATATGATGTCTTATTCTTAGCGGTTTTGGCAGGTCTATGAAAACGTTTTTACAGAATGTGGGTAGTCTAGTAATTCATGCCAAACATAATCGCTAAAATATTTCCATCAAAATCTTCGAAAAATAGGTAGAAATAAGTTTTTTAAAAATTTGAAGTACCAACAAGTTTTTTGTGGACGCTCTAGGTCGACAAGCAACAGGAAGTAGGAAGTTGGTCAGAAGTAGTAGATCCGCAGACCTTTCGTCCCCTTTTTGTAGTTTTCAATGACAAACCTTATTAGTTGTTGCACCAGGGGACTACCTTTCCAGTCCTGCGTACTTCTATTCTTCCCTTCTCCCCGACATGTTGCAGTACGCTGGTGTTCCTAGAGGATTTCCGGGACTCAAAATGAAGCTTGGCGACATGGCAAAGAGATCTTCCCGGCTGGAAAAAGGTGGCGTGACCGAGGGGAGGGAGGGTTGTTGTTCTCCTTTCCCCTCAAACGTCACACAGTCTGATTGGTACTTGTCGCGTCCATCAGAAAATTCAATTGTTTAGTCTACCCACAGATCAACTTGAGTCCTTGCTGGTTAATCTAATATCTTATCTTAACCAAAAATATTTTATATGATGGGGGGGAGAATGCGGAGCTCCCAGTTATTTCGCCAGTCAAATCGAACTTCTATTCCCGGTAAGAGCAAAAGTTATTCCTGTTACTCAGATAGATTTCTGAAGGGTGAGGTTTTTCTTCATTAAATAGTTCATTAGTTGGTTATAGGTAGTGGAAGCCCAAGCCTAATGCCAAAGAAATGCTGATGCCTTCTCCCTTCTATGCCTAGCGGGACAGTCATCCACACCTCCAGGGGACTTAAAAAGCTCCTTCAAAGAGTATGGGAGTCACACCGCTGTCTTCAGGCTGCAGAGGAATTCCTGCACCCTGGCCCACCATTTAGAGCCGAGTTGGTGTAGTAAAACCACACCAGTTCAGCATAACTTGGATTCCCTTGAGAGGACGTCTCCTTGGAGCTAGCTCATTACCGGAAGTCCGGGGGACAAGTTGTGTTTTCATCGGTTCTGCCTGTTGAAGGTCATGGCTTAGGGAGGGAAAGAAGAATATTACAAATTAATGATGCATAGATAGTGTCATCAAGAAAGGTTTGGATTTTTGAACCATGGCTTAAGCTTTCAAGAAGAAGCTCTTCTATCGGGAGATGGTTTGCACCTCACAAGGGTAGGAAAAATGTTTTTGGTGAGAGCCTCGCAAACCTGATCAGGAGGGCTTTAAACTAAATCCTATGTGGGAGCAAGACAATACCTTAACTCCTAGTATGCTGACAATAACTACAGACGAGAACAATAAAGATTTTCAGGGAGTGGGATGTATGCCAGGATACATAAACTCACGGGTAAGTACAGAAACGAAAACCTCTGGGCACATAAACCACAGATTCTGATGTTTGTACACTAATGCGCAGAGTATGGGGAACAAGCAGGAAGAACTCAAAGCCCTAATACAGGAAGGGGATTTTCATCTAATAGGCATTACTGAAACTTGGTGGGATGTCACTCATGGTTGGAATATTAAGATTGAGGGGTACCACTTGTTTAGAAGGGATAGACAGACAAGGAAGGGGGAGGAGTAGCATTATATGTCAAATATGTGTATCCTTGTGAAGAAATACATGATTCTAAAAATGGAAGTCCAGTAGAGAGTCTATGGGTAAAAATAAAAGGAGTAAGAAATAATCGTGATATTATGGTGGGGGATCTGCTTTCGACCACCAAAACAGGCAGAGGACTTGGATGAGACACTTCTAGACCAGATTACAAAATTCTCAAAGAAACAGGACAAATGGGAGGAGCCTAAAGAGGCCAGAGTGGCTTTATAGCTTTTTAAAGATTTGAGAAATAAAAAAGACTCATTTAGGAAGTGGAAGGAGGGCCTTGTAACCAAAGAGGAATATAAACAAATAACTAGTGCTTGTAGGGAGAGTGTTAGGAAAGCTAAAGCTCAGTATGAGTTTAGGCTAGCAAGAGATGCTAAACACAACCAAAAAAGGGCACTTTTCCTATGTACAGAGTAAGAATAAGAACAAGGACAAGATAAGCCCATTGTGGGGACCAGAAAGTGAAATTGTAATGGAAGATGAAGAGAGGGCAGAACTCCTCAATTCCTCCTTTTCCTCAGTCTTTTCTTGTGAGGGAAGCAGTGTTCAACATGGCATAAACAGAACACAAGGACTGACTGATGATTTGTTCAAAAACGTATCCCGGTATGGAAGTCAAGCTGATGGGTCGGTAGTTACCCGGATCCTCCTTTTTCCCCTTCTTGAAGATGGGGACAACGTTTCCCCACCTCCAGTTTTCTGGCACCTCTCCTGTTCTCCAAGAATTCTCAAAAACAATGGTAAGAAGCTCAGAAATTACATCTGCAAGTTCTTTAAGTACCCTTGGATGCAATTTATTTGGCCCTGAGGACTTTGTTTCATTTAAAGAAAATAGATGTTTGTGCACTACCCCAATGCCAATCCTTGGCTGCAAATCACTTCCCTCATCATGGGTTCTGTGTATGCCAGCAAGGGTTTCTCAAGAACAAGTCATGTCAGACTAATCTTATCTCCTTTTTTGAGAAAGTTACTACCTTGCTGGATCAGGGGAGTGCTGTAGATTTCAGTAAGGCTTTTGATAAGCTTCCCCATAATATTCTTGTTGACAAATTGGGAAAATGTGGTTTAGATTTTGTTACTGTTACGTGGGTCTGTAATTGGTTGACAGATCATACCCAAAGAGTGCTTGTTAATGGTTCCTTGTCCACTTGGAGAAGAGTGACTAGTGGAGTGCCTCAGGGATCTTTCCTGGGCCCTGTGTTGTTCTATATCTTTATAAATGATTTGGATGAAGGAATAGAGGGGAGGCTAATTAAATTTGCAGATGATACTAAATTGGGAGGGGTAGCAAATACAGTAGAAGACAGAGCCAAGATACAGGATGATCTTGACAGGCTGGAGAATTGGGCTAAAACCAATAAAATGCATTTCAACTGAGATAAATGTAAAGTTCTGCATTTAGGTCAGAAAAATCAAATGCATAATTATAGGATGGGGAGACTTGTCTGAGCAGTAGTGTGTGCGAAAAGTCTCTTGGGGTCTTAGTAGACCAAACACTGAATATGAGTCAGCAGTGTGATGCAGTAGCTAAAAAGGCCAATGAGATCTTGGGCTGCATTAACAGAAGTATAGTGTCCAGATCACGTGAAATGATGGTATCGCTTTACTCTGCTCTGGTTAGACCTCACCTAGAGTATTGTGTTCAGTTTGGGGCACCACAATTTAAGAAAGATGTAGATAAGCTGGAACGGGTCCAGAGGAGGGCAACAAAGATGGTGAGGGGTCTGGAGACCAACTCCTATGAGGAAAGGTTGAAGGAGCTGGGTATGTTTAGCCTGAAAAGGCGAAGACTGACAGGGGATATGATAACTATCTTCAAGTACTTGAAGGGCTGTCATATAGAGGATGACTGTACTCACATTCTGATTGGATGGTGTTATGGGGAATGCTGGGGTCTCCAACTTTTATTGGGGGAATTAGTCAGTTTGGAGACAAATTTAGAGCACTAACGAGAGGCTTTAGCGGGGTCTATTCCTGTGTCTACGCAAGGTGAGCAAAACCAGTAACAAACAAATGGCTAAAGAGACTGAATGCAGCCAAAACAGGGTGCACTTTATTTAGGGGGAAAAGGGGGTACAAATCACACAAATGCAATTGCACGCAATATTCACACACACACACATGAGTTCTAAAAGGGATAGCAATGAGGAGAGTCAATAGCTACCTGTCCTGCGAGGTTCCAAGGAGGGAAGCTGTTGAGGGGGGGGGGCTATTACATGAACCAGCGTGTTATAGCCAAGAAGCCGTGCAGAGACACGGGGCGCTCTTTTTGGATCCGAAGGAGAAGGCACGGACATGTGCCAGGGTTCTTTGCTTTATAGTAAAATTCTGCCCTCAGGGCAGACTGACTCACAGGGCATGTGAGCAGTGGGGCACAAAGGTAACATTGCTTTAAAACTGGAGAAAGATTGAGAGTGAAAGAGGTGTGGGCCAGGGTGATTGGAATATGAGGAGGATATTGATGACTGTCAATCACTCACTGATTGCGTTTTGACAGCTGGCAGGAACTGGGGGCAGAGTGGGGAATGAAAAGATGGGATTAGCCTGTCCTGAGAAGGAATATAAGGTGTGGAAGGGGAAAACGCTATTGTTCTGAGTCTGAAGTCGTCAGGCAGATCTTGATATGTCGGCCGTGCCTTTGATTATGCAAAGGTGTCCAGGTGGGCAGCTGTTCCAGGGGCAGGTCTCTGGCGGGGAGGCTCAGGAGCAGATTTTGAAGTTCTCTGTTCTGCTCTGCATTCAGTTCCAAGATGGAGTCCAGGTCCACTTCCCTTCTCCGGGCCCAGGTGCTGTGTGCCATTCGCAGATCCCTGCTGGCTCCTTACAGCGATGTCCGGTGGGGTGGCTGGGATTCTCCTGTGTCTTGGAGTGCGGTGCTGTCTCTCTCCATGCCTCTCCTGCCATTCAGCAACAGTCCCAATGTACAGACACGAGAGTCCAAGGGTGTCCATATTACAGGGGGTATAGAAGGGTATCGTTACAATGGTTCTGCATGATGCTTGGCTGGCCATTCCAAGGATGCTCTCTCATCAGGAGTCCAATGTATTGGATGTGACTCTTTGCCCCTGGTTTTAAGTCACCCATTAAAGTGTAAGTCTTCAAATGCCTAACACAGCTGCATACATTTACACAACTGCACGTGCAGCTGTACTGACATTCTTGATTATTCATTTCTATTTGTCACTGAGGGGGAACCAAGCTTGTAATGGAGTTTCTTCATCTGAGATTTCTCAGTGGGATCACTGCAGATGAAAACAAACTAGCAACGTGCAGTATGAGTTTGAATTGCACATCTGAAATACATTTCAAATCACCTAAAGCTATACATGGGCCTAGCAAAGGTTAAAATGAAAACACACAGCGCATAGGATGATTCTATTATCTGAGATCAGTGGAGATTTGCTTTGTGTCATAACATTACCATGAGGTAACTCAAAACTCATTATTCCCCATGACACAAAACAGAGAGGCTTGGAAGGCTTTAATCAGTTCAATTAGTAGAGTAACTAACTAAAGATGTAATTGATTGATCAGAGGAGGATGATTTTAATTGGTGGGACTGCAAGTTACGAATGCTAAGGACTGAAAAATAAAATATTAAGGATGGTCTTTTCTATTAATAATGAATGGTAGCCTCTGATTATTAAAGGGTTAACATTTCCCCCCACTTCTGTCAATATCTCAAAAAAGTACCTATACAGAGGCATGGGTAATATAATACATACATAATATATACATTTATTTAAATACAAGCCATTAGTCAATCCATTAATAGGCAGATGGCTAGCTCAAAAAAAAGTTGGCCTGGGATTACTTGTAAAGCGAGTCAGTTACTGTGATTCTCCATTGTTAATCATTTTAAGGGCCATGGTAGATATGAATGCAGGCAAGGCATCATTTCTCTGGACCTGATAAAAAGTGAGCCTTCCCACTCACTCCTCGTGTATATATTTGGTTCAGACTTCAGAAAGCCAAGGTTTAATTAACCTGTGATTACAGTGATTGTTCAAATACAGGACAGTCCACTAACTCTAATACACTATGGTCTGTCAAACCAAGCACTGAAATTATGGTCTGACTAGGGTTACTAGCTCTCAGGAAATTCCTGGAGATTTGGGGGTGGAGCCTATAAAGGTCAGAATCTGGGGTGGGAGGGACCTCATCCAGGTATAGTGCCATAGAGTACACCCTCCAAAGCAGCCATTTTCTCCAGGGAACTCTCTGTAGTCTGGAAATCAGTTGTAATTCCAGGAGATATTCAGGCCCCACCTGGAGGTTGGAAACCCTAAGCCTGAGGTTGGTTTCTTAACCCCATTTAGTTTTAACTATAGTTTCATGTGATATACAAATGTGGATCTCCTCCCTTAACCCTGGGTTGTTCCCTAGTGCCTGTTTCAAACACTCACAGTCTACAGAGATTTGCTATTTGTTAGGGAGGATTGGAGTGGGCATCTGAGGTCTTTTATGCATGGCTGTTCACTCGCCATCACCCCTCCAATGACTTCGGGTCTTTGTGTTGATTATGCATGCCGTTTCCCACCATCAGAGGTCACCTCATTCTCCCCCTGCATTTCCCCCCATTTTGCCCTTGTTGTCAGAGACCTGTTTTATCTCAAATTTGAAAATGCGGGCAAAATATGGGGAAATGCAGGGGGAGAGTGAGGCAACCTCTGACGGTCAGAAATGGCACGCATAATCAAAACAAAGATCCAAAGTAATCGGGGGGGGGGGTGATGACAAGTGAAACAGCTATGCATAAAAGACTGAGAGCCTAGTTTCACAAACCAACCGGAGTTAAAATCAACTATGGCTACATCTGAATCAAGTCAGAATCTCACAAATCATGAAAGAAACATTTCTACTGTGTTTCTTAAGGGCCGTAAATGTTACAACAGGAATTTTCTCCAGGGTCCATGAAGATCTGATTCCTGATTCCAGCTGTTTATGAAGGAACTCAGAAGGTTTTATTTACATATATGCAATGAGGCTGCCAAGCCCCCAGTGGGGAATGAGGAATCCCCCTCCCAGGTCCTGTTGCCCATGGCCCCCTGGAGCTGTGGCAGCCTCATGGACTTAATGGAAGTTTCCAGCAATTCCTAGAGCTACCCTTTGCCACTTCCATTAAAAACTTTAGGGGAGTACATGAGGCTGTGTTTTGTTAAAAAAATAATTTAAAAAATATCCTGTAATGCTGCACTTCCTCCCCCTCCAACCCTACTATACAACCTGGGCCTAGAAGCCCATTGCAACAACTCCAGCAGCCATCTTAACAACACAGCTTCTTTTTCCTAGAAACCACCAGAAGGCAGATCTCCTCTCCCCCCCAAAAACAAACTCTCTTAACTGTTTTGTTCTTTGTAGTTCATTACATCATAAATAGAATATATCTAAAGAGTTTGTAGCCTATGTGGGACCTTCATGGACACCAAGTAGGGTGGTGTCAGGCCTGCTTTCCACAGCTCTAAGCAGCCTGTCAGACTGTGACTGTTTTAGTTTCGATTCCACCAGGTGCCTCTCAAGGCCGAACTTGCTAACTGCTGAATTCCTGTTCCAGCGCTATCTCCCGTGGGAACGACTCCTCAGTAGAAGTGGGGGGGGGACTTGACTTGTTGTGACTAATACTTTCCCTTATAGGCCTACCCTGTGCTCCCAATTGCCATTCATGCCAATGTACCTGTAAGCTCTGCATACCTGTATGTTTTCCAATAAATCAGCTCTCTTTTGGACTCCTTGTCTGTGGATACTGTTTGTGGGACTACCACGGGGACAAGTGCTCACATTTTGGCACGAATCCCTTCTCCATTTTTTCCCCTGCCTGGCTGGAGCCCTGGTGGGTTCGCCGGGGCCTCGGATTGGAGCAGAGGACACGCTCTCTGAGTGAATTGCCCGTGGCTGGAGCCCCGGAGGGTTCGCCTAGGCCCCAGGTTGGAGTAGAGGCAATGCTCCCCGGGTGGAGGGTTTCTGGCCGAAACCCTGGAGGGTCCTGAACCTTGGTAACCCTCCGTTGGAACTGTCAGACGAGTACCCCGATGACCCTTCCTTGCTAGATGACATTCTTGCTGAGGGGCTGCGGACGGATGTGGAGATCAATCGCCTGATTGTACTCATTCGAGTTCAGTGGCGTCACCTGGCTGATACAGCCCCCTGGACGGACCCCGACGCAGATCAAAGTGCCCAGCACGAACTCCGCATACTGGACGGTTTGGTGGAGGAAGTTCGACTGGCGCAGGAGGATTTAGTAACCTTGACCCATTTGTTAGTGGGGTTGACTGTACGTGAGGAACAACAAAAACCGGTAGCGGCCCCAATCTGCCCCGTTCCACCCCTATCCATGGCGGGATCACGGACGGCAGAGACTCCGGCCCCAACCGCTCCTGATCCCAACTTGTGCTTGAAGGAAGCACGGGATGTAGCGGCCCGGACAGCCTTACTGTTTGTGGGACTGACCTCGACCACAGCCACGGTGGCTGAACTCATGAAACTTTTAACCCCTGAGTTTGGAGCAGACGCTGCTGCTCTGGCAGTTCGGGTTCAACCATTATTGGACCTAACAGATTCTTCTAAACTCCTTCTGCTTTTGGAGAATGAAGCCCTCCCAATCGTCACTACGGCAATTGCCGCCAAGCTCGAGGCCGACCAAGTACTCGCAGACCGGCAGCGAGCCGAGGAACAGTTGCAGGCTGCGGATGCGGTGGTGGCTCGGGCGCGAGCTGCGCAAGAAGAGGAACAATGTTTAGCAGTCGCTCGAGCCCGCGCGCTCACGGACGTGCATTCCAGAGACAGCACCGGATTTGGATTTATCCCCTCATTTCCCCCGAGTTTTGGTCCATCTCGCAACGCACAATGCACAAGTCGGCGTGCAGGTCGCTTCACTGAGCCGGACTTCTCGGATGAGGAAGACCTGTATGATGAGGGACCCCACTGGGCTACTGGTCTCCGGGTCAGCCAGTCCCGACGCACGGGGGGAACTGGGGACGAGATGCGTCTCTTATGGGGCCAAAACCGGGACTTGAATGATCGTGTGGCCCGTCTGCAGGACCAAATGGAACAATTGCTTCGAGAAAATGAACGTTTACAACAAGCTCAAACCACCCCAGTCCAACCGGTGCCAGCTCAGCCAACTTTGCCGGCTCCACGACCACAAGTTCCCCCACTGAGGCACCAACTCTCCCCCCTCCGAGACTTCCAACTCAGTCGGTTCCTGGAGCACCAGTTTTGCTGGCTCCCAGAGCACCAGTTTTGCCGCTTCCACGGCAGCCGCCAGCCCCCTTCCCATACAATGGAAACAACCTCAGTTGAGAGTGACCTATGACAGCTCAGTGGAAGCCCTGCCCTGTTTCCTAAACCAAGTGGACAGTTATATGCGGGAACAGGGACAACACTTCCCCACCGAAGACAGCCGGGTGTGCTTCACTGCCTCCCTCTTGACTGGAAAAGCAGCCGACTGGATGGTCCTCCAGTGTGACACTCGGGCCCTATCCATACGCTCACTCAACGAGTTCATGCAAGCAATACGGCGCCATTTTGAGGACCCTTTCCTAGGAGAAAAGGCCAAGACAGCCCTCCTACAACTTCGACAAGGCTCTACACCAGTGCAGGAATTCGCGGACGAATTCCAGAGGCTCGCCAGTAAAATAGTGGACTGGACCGAGGCTACCAGAATACATTATTTCCAGGAAGCCTTGCATCCTGAGATATTAAACTGGGCTTATATTCAACGAGACCCAGACACTCTATTAGCCAAGGAAGTGGAGAGTCATTGCCAATTAATTTCTCTGGCCCCCCGTTGAGCCAGGGAGGGGGGAAACCAAAAGCCCCCGACTAAAGCCGCAGCTCCTTTACCTTGGAGACCTGCTCTACCCTTGCAAGACCGCACGTCTCGGTTTCAGAGGAGAACCTGTCTCATTTGCGGAACCATGGGCCACTTTGCAGCCACCTGCCCTCTTCGGCCAGACCGGTTGGTCCCTTCTCGACAGGATGGACCGCCCCGGATTTGGGGGCAACCTCAGTGCAGAGGCACCGCGACCAACCGTAAGCACTGCTCCTGGAAGGACCGCGCCATCAGCTCTCCATGTCAGAGAAGTGCCCCACGATCCTGCACCAGTGAACCCATCGGGGTCCCAGATTATAAGTGCCCCACTTGGGGACAACTCGCCATCTTCGGATAAAGACAGGGACTGGGACTCCCCTGCTTTGAATCTTGAATCTCCTCTGGATCTGTCAAAAAATGGGCAGGGTCTGCGGTGAGTGGAGCGACACCGCAGACCCTCGCAGCTGTTCCTGCAAAACCCAAAGCTCCGGTGAAGGTGAGTGAGGTCGAAGAGACTGTGTATGTGGACGTAGTATTACAGCGCCATAAAGGCCCCCCCCCACTTACCAGTTAAAGCACTCATAGACTCTGGGTGTGCCCGCTCCCTGATCAATGAAACTGCTTTCAAAGTGCTCAAAGCCAAGTCAGAGCCCATGCCAGCTCCCATCCAGTACGCCCAAATGGATGGCAGCAACTTTAAAGGGGGCCCAGTGGATCGTCACACTCGCAGGTTGGCAATGGGCGTCGGCCACCACTGGGTACAAATTGACTTTACCATAGCCCCTATCAGATACGACGTGGTATTGGGAATTAACTGGCTCAAAGGGCACAGCCCTTGTATTGACTGGGGGGTTGGAACTATAAAATTCTCCGATCCTAATTGCGATCAACACCGTTTCGAGGTAGCTGTTGCACCTCCATCAGCCTTGGCTTTAGTCTCAGACCCCCCCCCCCTCGTCCTTTCCTCTACCTGTTGAATATCAAGACTTCGGACATTTTTGATGTACAGGAATGTGATGTACTGCCCCCCCACTGCCAGACAGACTGTGCTATTGAAGTGGTGGGGAATGAAAAACTGCCCAAAAGTAAGATTTACCCCATGAGCGCTACTGAACGTACTGTGCTGCGTGAATTCTTGGACAAGAATTTAGCGAGGGGTTTCATCCGGCTGTGTACCGCCCCTTTTTCGGCCCCTGCCTTCTTTGTGCGCAAAAAGACGGGTGACTTGCGCTTATGCATCGACTTCCGAAAACTCAATGCAGTCACCCTGTCCAATGCCTATCCCATCCCTCTGATCTTGGATCTCTTGGGACAGTTAAAGGAAGGGCGTATCTTTACAAAACTTGACTTGGTGGAAGCCTACTACAGAATCAGGATTCGAGAGAGCGATGTACCTCTCACTGCCTTTTCCAGTTGCTTTGGCATGTATGAATTCTTAGTGATGCCTTTTGGATTAAAAGGGGCCCCGGGGGTCTTCATGCAATTCATTAATGAGATCCTACATGACTTGTTGTATAGGGGCATGGTGGTTTATTTGGATGATATTCTAATTTACTCTAAAACTATGGACGAACACGTTGCCTTGGTGAGGGAAGTATTGCAATGCCTCAGAGACAATCAGCTCTATGCTAAGGTGTCTAAGTGTGAATTTCACCAAAAACAGTTAACCGTCCTGGGCTATATAATTTCGCACCACGGACTTACCATGGATCCTGACAAGGTGCAATCAGTAACCGATTGGGAACCACCCTCCACCCATAAGCAGGTTCAGCAATTTCTTGGGTTTGCTAACTTCTACAGGGGGTTCATCTCCAACTTCGCTCAAATCGCACGCCCCATCACGGATCTCCTTAAGATGAAGGGGAAGGGCAACGCCGCCACGTTGCCCTCAACCAAAATCAACTGGACCCCCCAATGCCAAACCGCCTTTGATACTCTCAAACAACTGTTTACCTCTGAACCAGTATTAAAGCATCCCGATCCTGATCAAATGTTTATAGTTCACGTTGACGCCTCAGACGAGGCAATGGGGGGGCACTTTTACAGCAGGGAAGGGATGGTCTTCTGCATCCATGCGCTTACTTCTCTAAGAGGTTCATGCAATCTCAGCTCAACTGGCCAATCTGGGAAAAGGAAGCGGCTGCCGTCCACCATGCCCTTACGGTGTGGAGACAGTTTTTGGAGGGGTCTAAAGTCCCTTTTGAAGTGTGGAACGATCACAAGAACCTGGAGGCACTCACGGGGGCCCGGAAACTGTCCGTGAAACAAGTTTGCTGGGAGGACTTCTTTGCTCAGTTCCGTTTCATTTTGAAACATGTGCTGGGGAAACAAAATGTCCTGGCTGATGCTCTATCCAGACTTCCCCAATATCCAACCAAGGTTGAACGCCCCACAGAATCCCTGTTCACTGCTGCTCAAAGGGGTTTGCTGTCCAAACCCGAGCGCAAGCCCGGCTCTCACCGCAAGCCCCACGGGGGGGGCACCTCAGGCCCAACCACACTGGTCAGCCTGACAGCGCCTCCTTCGCCTCCATCGCCAGCACTGTCGGCACCCAGTCACTCTGACAATCCAGCCATCCAACCCCCCTCAGGGACATCCCCTTCCTCCACCACAGAGCCCACACCACCAGATGGGTTGGATTTCACAGACTCTTTTTTAGCCTCACTTCATTCCGCTTGCCAAGCCGAACTCTCTGAGCGGACTCTCCCCTCCACTCTAACCGAACGTAGAGGCTTATGGTACAGACTCTAAGGTGTATGTGCCTAAAGAGCTCCGCAAAGAAGTCCTACAGCTGGTCCATGGAGCCAAGACCGCGGGACACTTTGGGTTTCTAAAAACATTGCATTTGCTACGGAGGCAGTTTTGGTGGGCAGGCATGTGAACGGACGTGGATTCCTTCATTCGCAGTTGCCCAATCTGCGCTATGGTAAAAAGGGCCCAAGGGAAACCTCCCGGATTGTTGCAACCGTTAGAGACCCCCACTAGACCTTGGGAGGTGATTGCTATGGATTTTATGACTGACCTCCCCCTCAGCGAGGGAAAAACTGTACTTTGGGTAATCACAGACCTGTTCTCTAAACAGGTGCATCTCGTCCCTTGTGCAGGTATCCCATGTGCCCCGAAACTGGCCCACCTCTTTGGGTCACATGTCTTCTGTCTGCATTCCTTTCCACGCAAGGTGGTAAGCGACCACGGAAGTGTGAGGTTCTCCAACCTCCCTGGGCTGCTTCCATAAAATCACTCGCTCAGACGACCATTCAGAAGCAGGTAAGTTTATTGGAAAGCATCAGGGCCTACACGGTCAAAAGCTGCAAGTGCTTGCTATTACAAAAGGGTGAGATTATATCCAGTTCAGCCGCACAGATGTCAGTTACATGTTTTGAGAATTACGCGATAACAGTACCAGCCTAGACTACATTCAGACATCAAAGCCCTAGAAGAAGCTCGTTAGCACGATTCTACAAGAGTCAAGGACGTGGGGGAGGAGGGACTGGGGAGAGGAGAGCGAGCGTTACATTCCAGCAGAGGCCTACACAGGGAGTGCTACCTCAGAAGCCTGAACCACACTCAGACCAGGGTCAGTCCTTCCACTTGTACGGGCAGAACAGAAAACGAAACAGAACAGAAACAGAACAGGTCCTCACAGGAAGTAACTACTAAATTTTGGAAAGCTTTCTTAAAATTAGTGGGGGTAGAACAAGGTCTCCCAAACCGATGGCCAAACCGAACAGGTGAATGCTGTGTTGGAATGCTACTTGTGCTTTTATGTTAACTATCATCAGGATGATTGGGTTGAATTGTTACCCTTTGCTGAATATGCGTACAATAATGCTGTGCATCAGTCAACTGGATTTAGCCCCTTTCGGGCCGTTTATGGGCAAGACTTTGGTCCCATACGCCATAACGATGTCTCCAGGGTGGAGGGGAGAGAAAGTGTTGCTGACTGGGTGCACACGATTCAGACAACCTGGCCTTGGCTAGTACAAAATCTAGAGCGAGCTAAACGTAAATACAAAGAGCAAGCTGATAAGCATCTCTCACCAGGCAAGGACTACTCAGTGGGAGACATGGTTTATTTGTCCACCAGGAATCTATGGTCCAACCGCCCGTGTGACAAACTCAGTGCCAAGTACATGGGTCCCTTCCCCATTGCTTGTATCATCAACCCAGTCACTGTGAAACTTTCACTTCCAAAATTGCTCAGGCGAATCCATCCTGTCTTTCATGTCAGTTTGCTAAAGCCACACGTGCCTTCCCCCGAGTGGCACCCTGAACCACTTCCTGATGTACCAGTGATGGTTGGGGGGGAAGAACATTTTGAGGTTGCAAAAATCTTGGACTCTTGCATCCGTCATGGGTCTCTCCACTACCTAGTCCGTTGGAAACATTTTGGTCCCGCCCACAATGAATGGGTACGTGCACGTGATGTGTCTGTACCCCGTTTGGTCTGCCAGTTCCATACTGCCTTCCCTGACAAGCCTGCGCCTCCAAATGGACTGGTGGAGAACAGTGGGGAGGGGACCTAAAGGAGGGCAGGATGTCAGGCCTGCTTTCCACAGCTCTAAGCAGCCTGTCAGACTGTGACTGTTTTAGTTTAGATTCCACCAGGTGCCTCTTAAGGCCAAACTGCTAGCTGCTGCATTCCTGTTCCAGTGCTATCTCCCGTGGGAACGACTCCTCAGTAGAAGGGGGCCCCGCCTTGACCTGTTGTGACTAATACTTTCCCTTATAGGCCTACCCTGTGTTCCCAATTGCCATTTGTGGCAATGTACCTGTAAGCTCTGCATACCTGTATGTTTTCCAATAAATCAGCTCTCTTTTGGACTCCTTGTCTGTGGATGCTGGGGACAAGTGCTTACAGGTGGTCAGCCAGTGGCTGGCAACCACAAAATCAAATCACAAAGTCACACAAGGTTAGAAGAGACCACAAGGCCATCCAGTCCAACTCCCTGCCATGCAGGATCCCACAATCAAAGAACTCCTGACAGATGGCCATCCAACCTCTGCTTAAAGATCTCCAAAGACAGGGACTCCACCCCTGCCCCCGAGGCAGTGCATTCCACCATTGAACAGCCCTCACCATCAGAAAGTTCTTCCTAATGTTTAGGTGGAATCATTTTTCTCTTCGTTCAAATCCATTACTCCGTGTCCTAGTCTCTGAAGCAACTGAGAACAAGCTAGTTCCCTCATTAACATGGCATCCCTTCAAATATTTAAACATGGCTTTCATGTCACCCCTTAACCTTCTCTTCTCCACACTAAACAAACCCAGCTCCTTAAGTCTCTCCTCATAGGACATAGATTCCAGACCTTTGACCATTCTGGTCGCTCTCTGGACCCGTTCCAACGTGTCAACATCCTTCTTAAATTGTGGAGCCCAAAACTGGACACAGTATTCCTAGTGAGGTCTGACCAATGCAGAATACAGTGGTAGTATTACTTCCCTTGATCTAGACACAATACTTTTTTGATGCAGCCCAGAATTGCATTGGCCTTCTTAGCCACCAAATCACACTGTTGACTCATATTCAGTTTGTGGTCCACTAAGACTCCCAGATCTCTTTCACATGTACTGTTGTCAAGCCAACTATCCCCATCCTGTACCTGTGCCTTATGTTGTTTCTGCCTAGGCGAAGTACCTTACACTTCTCCCTATTGAAATCCATTTTATTGTTTATGGCCCAGCTCTCCAGTCTATCAAGGTCATTCTGAACTCTGACCCTGTTTTCTGGGTATTAATTACTCCTCCCAACTTGGTGTCATCTGCAAATTTGAGTATCATGTTCTCTATTCCATCCTCCAAGTCATTTATAAAAATGTTAAATAGTACCGGTCCCAGGACAGACCCCTGTTGCAACCCACTGGTCATTCCTCTCCAGGCTGAAGTTGTGCCGTTAATGAGCACCCTTTGGGTTTGGTTGGTCAACCAGTTACCAATCCACCTGACAGTAGCAGTGTCCAGCCCACATTTCATTAGCTTTGTTTCAAGAAGATCATGGGGTTCTTATTTGGTGCATATAATCCTATAAGAATAATATCTTGCGACTGTATAGTTATTTTTATAAATAAAATTCTGCCTTCTTCCTCTATAAATTAATTCTGGTTGCCAATATTTTGCCACATAAAAAGCCACTCCATTCGTTTTTTTGTTACCATTAGAAGCCGTGAACAGGTTTCCCAGTCTATTACATTCTAGCAGATGTACATCTTTCTGTAGCATTGCGTCTCCTGTAAACAAATAACATCAGAATTTAATTTTTTTGGATGGTGAAAAATCTTTCTCCTCTTATTTGGGGAATTAGAGCCACTTATATTCCAAGATAATATCTTAATAGACATTAATTTCTAAAAAATTCTCCCTCCCGTCCTGTCAGACTCAGTGTCCCTTCAAGCCAAACTCACTCAGGCAAGACTCTGAAACAGGTTAGGCTTTATTAGGGGTCAAGATTAGACAAAGTCAGTAGTTGACTGCCAGTTTAGCAGAAGAAGGCGACTAATGTAGAATAGGATTACAATACAAGGTTAAAATACATTGCATGGTGTCACACAGTCCAGTAGAAACCATGATAAGCGTTCTCAGGGTAGAAAGTCATAATGTATAACAAGGCATAACAAGAGTGCAGCTGTGAGCTGTGGTAAACAGGATGGGCACATACCACACCAGTAGGCAGAGAGATAAACTGTACAGAGCATGAGAACCAAAGGACACATGACTGGGGCCTTATCAAACAGGCCTTGTCAGACAGGCCTGACATAAAGTCAGGCCAAGATGCAGAGACAGGCCTGACACCCTCCTCCTACAACATCCCTAAATAGACAAATCAGATGATGCTCAGTCCCACAGTTAACCTCCTCCCTCCTTTCTTGATTTAAACAGCATCAGAGTCCTCTTCTCCTGTTGCCCCTCCACTCTCTTCTGGTTTCTTCTGGTCATCTGGTCTTCTCCAGTCTTGTGTTTTTCCTTTTTTAAGCTCTTTGTCAGAACACTGCAGAAATTCTTCCGCCTTCAGAATGTCCAAAATTCTATGTCTCTTTCCCTTGTAAAAAAAGGATACTCCTTGTGGTGTTTCCCAATGAAATTGGATCTGATTAAGATTGAGTCTTTCGGTCAGAAATTTAAAATCCTTTCTCTTTCTCAAAATTCTTGGAGGAATTTCCTTCATGAGGTGTAATTTTTCTCCCTCAATTGTCAGTGGATCTTGGTAGTGCTGACAAAGTATGAGATCTCTGTAGCTTTTAGAATGTAGCTGGGTTATACAATCTCTGGGTACCTTATTTATCTTGGCATAGGCGGAGTTAATTCTATAGGCTGTCACCAACATGCCTTGTATGACATTTTCATCATCTTCTTTCTGAAATGTTGCCAGATGTGAAATGAAGAAGTCTTGCAGATTCGTTGTTTCACTTCCTTCTCGAAGTCCTCGTAGTCTTATCATTGACTCCTTCATTTTTAAGTCCAACATTGCCATCTGATCTTGATGCTGTTCCTCTCTTCTTTCCAGCCCCTCTACTTTAGATTCGACCATCTCCATATTTATTTATTTTTGTATCCTTACTGTCTTGCCAGATCTTTTGGAGTTTTGTCTCCATTTTATCTTGTTTTACAATAAGGCCAGTGAGACTGTCCTTTAAAGAATCAATTGCTTTCTTGTTTTGTTGCACTGATTCTGACTGTTGTTTCAGGAGTTCTGTATGTTGAGAAATCTGTTGGGAATGGTCTGTCAAGATCATGGTATGTTGGTTTAAAATCTGCTGATTTTTAATCACTGTCTCATGGATAGATGCCAGCATCTCCTCCATACTCAGTTTAGGTTTCATTTTCTCCCCCTTCATAGTCTGGGGCGTAGCCATTGTTAGTACAGTCAATGTCTGGGGAGACGATATGGAAGCCCTTCTTAGGGGGACTGTAGACAGTGATAATTGCTGAGTTGTTAAAGGTTTCCCCCTCTCTTTTTTCTCCATTTAGGAGCTTTATGGAGGGTCTGTTGATTTTTTGCAGGAGCAGGTGGGGGGGTCTTAAACTGATTCAATTAACATGCCATCCCAAACTGTTTCACACAGTCCTAGTTCAGTCCTGTAGAGATTAAATTTTGGAGAGTATATTTTCTTCAAGCTGAGCTGTTAGTTTTAAGTCATTCTAAAATATATATCCATTATAACCTTACCAAGATGTACCCAGACATATGAATCTTTATATTCCTTTCCAACAGCTCAAACACTCGGCAATTGTAAAGCTCCCCCCCCCCTTTTTCTTCATCTGCCAAAAGAGTTGTAAAAAAGTCTTTTAAGATTTATGGCTTGTTAACACCGCTGAGAGGTACTTCAGTTTGTGACTCGTAGGTAATTCAGAATTATTTAGTGCTTGAGTTTATTGCTTACAGTTCTCTTGAGCTTCCATCCAGCCATCAGGAGATATCCATCATGGCGTCGGCAGTTTCCCATCACAGCGACTGCCGCGAAACTCAGCCAGAGCCTCGCTGTTGCCTTGCCCCAGAATCTGCCATTATTCGCTCCTGGTGCCACTCACCTCTATACCCCAGAGCTGGTGTTTTGAAGTAGGGGGTCTTTTTGGAACCCCCTTCTGTCCCCCCTCACCGGCGCGTGAAGAATTGCACGTCTGCACTCAGAGCTGTAAATCCCAGAAGTCTGTACCAAATGCACCAAAGTGCATTTATTTTTATTCCCCCCCTCCCATATGCTTGGGCCCTGGTAGTAAGTGGATCTGTGATCAGAACCAACCCTGGTTTTGTTTTTACTTCAAAGCAGCCATGGTGGGAAGCAACTTAACTGATCAGGTTTATGGCGAGGGAAGCAGTTCTGGGGGAGAATGCATTTAATGTTTTTCCCCCATCCTGTTTCTCCAGTCTAAATTTCCTTTCACCACCTTCTTCAATTAAATTAGCAGCCCCAAATAGCTGCTTTGAAGAAAGAAAGACTGGGGGAGATCATGACCAGAGATCTTCCATATCAAATTTTGTTTTCCCCTGAGCTTCATTTGTATGTATCTGGCTTTTCCTATTGGCTGTTTACAGGAGGTTTTGGCAAGCTCATGCTAAGGGACCATGAGCATCACACACAGGGTTGTTGTTGTTTTTTTAGATAGTGGAGAATTTTATTTATAGATTTTCATACATTGTTGACTTGATTTTATCAGGGGAAAACAAAAGACATCAGCAATAATTGAGGATAGGGAATTCAGTTCTATTTTTATCTGGGAGAGCGAACTTTGTTACTTCCTCACACTGGCCAGTTTATCAAGATGACCTATACAAGCCATTGCAGGCAACAGTTAATTCTTATTATGAAGAAACCCAATCTGCTGATGCCTGTGGAATACCACAAAGCAGAAATAAATGAGGTCTTGGATATTAAAAAAATCATAGAATCAAAGAAGTCTTTCTCGACGGTAGACATGACATATTGTTGCAGCCAACGTAAGTCTTGTGGTAATAAGTTGCCAACTCTGGGTTGGGAAATTCTTGGAGATTTGGGGGTGGAGCCTGAGGAAGACAGAGTCAGGGAAGGGGAGGGAGCTAGGGTTCCCAGACCCCTGGCGGGGGATCCCCCACTTTGGAACCCCTCCCCCAGTGCCATTCAGCCAGCCACCAGGGGGACTCCGGTGACACAGCAACGTCACTTCTGGTGTGCACTGGAAATGACATTGTTGCAAGCACTCATATGGACACTCTCGTATTTTGCCAAACTCTATTGTAAAAAATGGCTTCCCCCATAGAGGTTTTGCCCAAATACCAGAGTGTCCCCATGTCACCGGTGATGTGATTATGTCACTTTTAGTGCACACCGGAGGTGACGTCACCATGTTACCACTTATAAAGGCTTGGCCTCAGTTTGCTGCCAGTAAGTTCCCCACCCCCTACCCCTATTGGTTGCCGGGGGTTCTGAGCAACACTAGAGGGAGCTCAGAAGGCTGTGATGCCATAGCATCCACCACCTACCCCAAGGGTTTAACTTATTTAATACTGTTGGATTCATTTATATCACCGTGGATAATAACACTCAAAAGGAAATTAAGCTTTTATGGTCTCTCACAACAGATGCTCATTCCTTTAGGATATGAACGGGCAAAAGAATTGGTCAAGCAGAGAATATTGGAAGTGGAAAGGCAGCATGACCTAAACAGAATTAAAAAATCCATTGTTTGATGTCTCTCTTCTTAATAAGTTGTTGCTGATGCCTTACCTCTTCAATATAAGCAATTCAGAATGCAGGAGAGCTTTCACATTAATGTGATATAACTCTCTCCCATCAGCTGTGATAGAAGGCAAATACAAAAAGACACCTTTTCAGGAATGTATATGAATCGGCCAGGATGGTAGTATCACAACAGAACATGTGATATTTGATTACAGGATTTACAATCAAATTTGGCGAGAATTGACACTACCCATTTTGGCTGGCATTCCAATTAGACAAAGATCCATCTAAGTAATAAAAATACTTGCAGATAGGAATAATGAGACAACTTATAATCAAAATGCAAGGTTATTGTCATGGTCCCAGGCTCCGTCACATCCGAGGAAGAATTAGAACAATTAGCAGTCTCTCCGGAGACTGCAGTGGCCGAACCTCTTGAAGCAGCAGATGTGTGAGGGTCTGTACGCCTTTGCCTTGTGTGTTCCCCCCCCCCTGGACTCATAAAAGCAGTCCAGGCCTTTTGCCTTTCCTTGGTTCAGGCGCTGCGTCTAGCAGGCCCCAGATTGGAATGTCTCTTCCCACGTCCACCTCCCTTGCTCTCTCCGACTCCCTCCCGCCAGCTATGGCCTTGGTAGGCAGATAGCAATAACGAGCTTCCTGAGGTCTTTGATGTTCCTGTACCATGCACAATTATCTCGTAGATTCCCATAACATACATTTGACATCTGCTTCCCTGTAGGGGTTATAATTCTGTCTTTGTGAAATTGTGAGCACTTGCAACTTTACCAGTGTAAGGTCTATACTACCCTGAAGCTTCCAATAAAGTTCCTTGTTTCTGCATGACCATCTGAGCAAGTGATTTTATGGAGTTTGCACAGGGAGGTTGGGAACCCTCACAAGATGATGAGAAACAGCCAATGGAAACAACAAAGCTGACAGAAGGGTTGCAGGCCCCTCGGAACAGTGTTCTCCGGGACAACAAAGACAGAGGAAGATTAGGCAGCTAATGAGCGACCGACGCAGGTCAGCACGCCTCCAAGCGAGGCGGTGAGAGTTAACAGCTGCAGAAGAGGAGGACAGTGATTAATTCTGGAAACCAGCCTGATTCATGGAACAGCAAGACAGACGCAGTTTGTGGAAGCAATTTACTGAACTCTGGCATCACGACGGACTACGGTTCACGGGTTGGGGTTCGAGGACGATCCCGCCCGAAAGGAAGCCCTGCTGCTTCACCAGATGGATGAGGAGCGGCAGCGCTGGCAGGAAGAGCGCCAGGAATTACTGGACAGGATGGATGCCATGAATGCGGTGATTCTGGACATGGCTCAAGCCATGGACGACCTGAAGGTTCCGACGCCGCCCGTGGCTCCAGCGGACGGAGGGCAGCAACCAGGCCCACCTGTGGCTCCCGCACCTCCCATCCGTCCCGCTCCACCGGCCCGCCGAGATCTGAAGATCACGTATGACGGGTCGAGTGACCAGCTGACATTTTTTATGGTGCAAGTGGACATTTTTATGCGCGAACAGGCCCGGACTTTTACCTCGGAAGAATCCCGGGTCCAATACGTGGCGCCCCTCCTACAAGGTGAGGCGGCCGCCTGGATGGTACTGCAGTATGAGCTCCGCTCCCCAGTCTTGCGAAGTCTTGATGACTTCATGATCGCCCTTCGACACCGTTTCAAGGACCCGCATTTGGGCGAGCGAGCAAAAACCGCCTTGCTACAACTGCGCCAAGGGACTAAGTCAGTCACGCAGTATGCGAGCGAATTTCAGTCACTCTCGAGTAAAATTTTGGACTGGAGTGAAGCTACCAGGGTGCAGTATTTCCGCAAAGGTTTGAACCCGGAATTGCAACACTGGGCTTTCATGCAAGGTAACCCTCCCGATGTTGAAGGGTGGGTTCGTCACGCCACTGACATCGATAACCGAAAGCAGCTGCTGCTCCTGTCCCGACAACGCACCGGACGGGAGACCAAGACCCGTGGAGACAGGCCCGGCGGTCCGAAGGACTCTCGTCCCCCCTCGGGGGGAGGACCATCCGTGACCGAACGCCGCAAACGCTTTGAGAGCGGGGTCTGTCTCGTTTGCGGGGGAAAAGGACACTTTGCCTCTCAATGCCCTTCCCGACCCGGACGTCCGGGACCGTCTCGTCCGGCAATGACCGAACCTGAGAAGCCCCCTCCCGAGGGGCAACCTCGCTGCCGGAGCGGCGCACCAAGCCGACGGGGCACACCCTCGGCCTTGCACGCACACGCCGAGGTCGAAGCCTCGGGCTCTTCTGGCCCATCGGGGCCACGGATTACAAATGAAGCCTTTGACTCATCGGAGTCACGGATTACAAATAACGCGTCTGCTTCCTCCAGCGAGGAGGAGGACTGGGACATGCCGGCAAAAAACGCCATCGGTCTGCTGTAAAGGGGGCTCCTCAGCAGACCGCTCCGAACGTTGTGCAAGGAGCTCCACTGATGGTAAGCGCTCAGGAAGACAATGTGTATGTAAAGGTCAATCTCTCATTGCCAAAAGGGGGGCCCATGTTAGAATTTACAGCCCTAGTTGATTCGGGTTGTGCCCGCACCCTGATAAGCGAAGAGGCTGCCCGACAATTGCGAGTTAAGCGAAAGCGGCTACCTGAACCCATCCGCTTTTCCCAGATGGATGGCAGTGACTTTAAAAAAGGGCCTGTTACTCACCGCACCGCCGCGGTCGTCATGGCCATAGGGGAGCATTGGGAACGACTTTATTTTACCATCGCCCCCATCGCCGCACCCGTTGTGTTAAGGATGAATTGGTTGCTGGGACACAATCCCTCCATAGACTGGGTTGAGCAGACGCTCACCTTTCCCCGCAACCCGTGTGAATTCCATGATAAAGACCGAGTACTTAACACTCCCGCAGCCGCCCTCGTGGGGACCCCTTCTATCAAGGCTTCCCTGCCCCAGCTTCCCAGCGAGTATTCCCAGCTTGCAGATGTGTTTGACGTGCGGGAATGCGACGAATTGCCCCCCCCCCCACCGGGAGACGGACTGTGCTATTGAAATAGTGGGGGATGGCAAATTATCCAAAGGGAAGGTCTACCCCATGAGTCCTAATGAAAAGGCGGTGTTGCGAGAATATTTGGACACCAATTTAGCGCGGGGCTTTATCCGCCCGTCTAAGGCTCCATACTCGGCCCCCGCCTTCTTTGTCAAGAAAAAGACGGGAGACTTGAGATTGTGTATTGATTTTCGTAGACTGAATGCAGTCACTCAGTCTAATGCATACCCCCTCCCTCTCATTCCAGACCTTCTCGCACAATTGAAAGAGGGCCGGATCTTCACCAAATTGGATTTGGTGGAGGCTTACCACCCAGTCCGCATACGAGAAGGGGACGAACCTAAGACTGCCTTCTCCAGTTGTTTTGGAATGTTTAAATATTTAGTGATGCCGTTCGGACTTTCGGGGGCTCCGAGTGTGTTCATGCAATTGATTAATGAAGTACTTCATGATTTATTGTTCCGCTGGGTGGTGGTTTTCTTGGACGATATCCTCATTTATACGAAAACCATGAAGGAGCACGTACAACTGGTGCGCGAGGTGCTGCAGCGGCTGCGCAAGCACAAACTGTTTGCTAAGGTTTCTAAATGTGATTTCCATCAACCCTCCATCACTTTCCTGGGGTATGTGATTTCCCATCAAGGCTTAGAGATGGATCCCGAGAAGGTTCGAGCGGTAATGGAGTGGGACCCCCCCACCACGCGCAGACAATTACAGCAGTTTTTGGGCTTTGCTAACTTTTACCGAAACTTCATCCCTAACTTTGCCCAGATAGCGCTCCCTCTCACTTCACTCCTGTGCACTAAAGGGAAAGGGGCGGGAGCCGCCTTGCCCTCTGCTAGGTTGCAATGGACTTCGGACTGCCAGCAGGCTTTCGATACGCTCAAGCGACTTTTCTCGTCCGAACCCGTTCTCGCTCACCCTGATTGTGAAAAACCTTTTGTGGTCCAGGTCGATGCTTCTGACGTTGCCATGGGGGGGGGCTCTTACAACGGGATGAGAACGGTCAGCTGAAACCTTGTGCCTATTTTTCTAAAACGTTTTCCCAATCCGAAATCAATTGGGCCATTTGGGAGAAGGAAGCCGCGGCTGTCAAACATGCCCTCACCATTTGGAGGCATTTCCTGGAGGGGGCAGAGATCCCTTTTGAAGTTTGCAGCGATCACAAGAACCTGGAGGCTTTAAAGGGGGCTAGAAAGCTCACCGCGAAACAGATTCGTTGGGCGCAGTTTTTTGCCAAATTCCGCTTTGTCCTGAAACATGTGCCAGGAAAGGACAATGCGCTAGCGGATGCTCTTTCTAGACTCCCCCAATACCGCAATGACTTTGACCGACCGGTGGATTCCTTGTTTACCCCTGAACAGAGAGGGGAAGTCTCGGGACTTGCAGTAACCACCCAGTCCCAATCCCACCGCCAAGATTTTCCTCCCCTCAAAGGAGTCCCGGAGGTTTTTCAACAGCAGCTCCGGGACGCTTCTCTGAGGGAGGCGGATCAGCAGGTTCTCCCCGCACATCTCGACCAACAGGGCTCCTTTTGGTTGCAGGGGGGTAGACTTTATGTCCCCGAAGTACTCCAAAAAGAGGTGCTGGGAATGGTTCACGGGGCCAAACTACCGGGGCATTTTGGGTTTGTAAAAACTTTGCATTTATTGCGGCGTCAATTTTGGTGGCCAGGTATGAGAGCCGATGTGGAGTTGTACATGCGAAGCTGCCCCGTTTGCGCCACTGCCAAAAAACGAATGGGAAAGCCCCCCGGACTCTTAAAGCCTCTGGAGACCCCAACCATGCCCTGGGAAGTAATCGCCATGGATTTTATCACTGATTTGCCCCCAAGGGGAAAAACTGTACTGTGGGTGATAACAGACTTATTCTCTAAACAGGTTCACTTTGTTCCTTTGTACCATCGGCCCAGAAGTTGGCTAAACTGTTTATTAATCACGTGGTGAAGTATCATTCGATCCCGAGGAAGGTCCTCTCCGACAGAGGGGCCCAATTCGTTGCCAAATTCTGGAGGGCCTTCCTAAAAGTCATGGGGGTGGAAGAGCAAGGACTCTCTTCAGCCTACCACCCCCAGACCGATAGTCAGACCGAACGTGTCAATGCTGTGGTAGAATGCTATCTAAGGTGTTATGTCAATTAACACCAGGACGACTGGGTAGACCTACTGCCTTTTGCTGAATATGCCTATAATAATGCCCCCCATTCCTCCACAGGTTTCAGTCCTTTTCATGTGGTTTATGGAAAGGACTTTGAGCCCTTTGGTTCTCCTAACATCACTCCTGAACTTGAAGGGGTGCAGGAGGTCCAGGATTGGGTACAGGTGGTGCAGACCACTTGGCCCTGGCTGCAGAAAAACCTGGAAAGGGCCAAGCGCAAGTACAAAGACCAGGCCGATAAACATCGGTCTCCGGGGTGGGAACTCAAGGTGGGAGGGCAGGTTTACCTTTCCACAAAAAACCTACGTTCACTTTGGCCTTGTAAAAAGCTTAGTGACAAGTATGTAGGTCCTTTCCCCATCACCCGAGTGATCAACGACGTCACCGTGGAATTGGAACTTCCCAAGTCTCTTCGAGGGGTACATCCGGTGTTCCACATCAGCCTACTTAAACCGTACGTCGCTGCCCCTCAGTTCCACCCCCTCCCTAAGTCCGAAATTCCTACGGTTGTGGGGGGGGGAATCGCATCTTGAAGTTTCTAAAGTATTGGACTCTAAGCTGAAAAAGGGGAAATTGTTCTATTTGATCCGCTGGAAGCACCTGGGACCCGCCCATGACGAATGGGTGGCCGCTCCCCATGTGGCGGCTCCCCGCCTGGTTCGAGAGTTTCACTCTGCCTATCCGGACAAGCCTCGTCCACCCGGTCTCGGGGGAGGGGGGCCTTAAGGGGGGCAGAATGTGAGGGTCTGTACGCCTTTGCCTTGTGTGTTCCCCCCCTCCCTGGACTCGTAAAAGCAGTCCAGGCCTTTTGCCTTTCCTTGGTTCAGGCGCTGAGTCTAGCAGGCCCCAGATTGGAATGTCTCTTCCCATGTCCACCTCCCTTGCTCTCTCCGACTCCCTCCCGCCAGCTATGGCCTTGGTAGGCAGATAGCAATAACGAGCTTCCTGAGGTCTTTGATGTTCCTGTACTATGCACAATTATCTCGTAGATTCCCATAACATACATTTGACATCTGCTTCCCTGTAGGGGTTATAATTCTGTCTTTGTGAAATTGTGAGCACTTGCAACTTTACCAGTGTAAGGTCTATACTACCCTGAAGCTTCCAATAAAGTTCCTTGTTTCTGCATGACCGTCTGAACAAGTGATTTTATGGAGTTTGCACAGGGAGGTTGGGAACCCTCACAAGATGATGAGAAACAGCCAATGGAAACAACAAAGCTGACAGAAGGGTTGCAGGCCCCTCGGAACAGTGTTCTCCGGGACAACAAAGACAGAGGAAGATTAGGCAGCTAATGAGCGACCGACGCAGGTCAGCACGCCTCCAAGCGAGGCGGTGAGAGTTAACAGCTGCAGAAGAGGAGGACAGTGATTAATTCTGGAAACCAGCCTGATTCATGGAACAGCAAGACAGACGCAGTTTGTGGAAGCAATTTACTGAACTCTGGCATCAGACACTCCACTTCAGATTGCCCTGCCTGCTTTTGACTTCGACCTGGACTTAGAACTATGGACTGCCTTGCTAATGACCTTGAACATGGACTGCCTACTCAACGACACTATTGCCTCGCTCCTGATAAGTACTCCCCCGGCTTGACTTCTAGACTGGACTTGACTTGTGCTTTCCCCTGCTATCTCTTCCACCTGCTGCAGCCAGCCGGCTGCAGAAGCAGCAGCAGCTTCAGTTTCCTCCCCCTCAGGGACCTGCCACACCCTTCCTCAGCTCTCCCTGCACTGTGCTGCAGTTGCAGCCCTGCCTGCCTGGACAGTACAGATTGCGTCCACCACATCGTGGTGCTACGCTAGAGGAAGAGGCTTGTTGAGCTTCAGCATGGAGCAAACCCTGACTGACCTGGTTGTGCAGAACTAGTCCCTGCAAGACCAACTCCGTCAGCTTACTGGGGTGGTCACTCAACTACAGGAGCAGGTAGCAGCAGGCGCCACTCACCTCCACCTGTTAGCAAATGCCCCCTTCGAGTCCCAGAGAAGTTTGATGGGAAGAGGGAAGATTTTCCTGGCCCAGTGCCGCCTTTATATGAGTACCCAGCCCCAGGACTTCGGAACAGACCAACTCAAAGTAAGCTTTATAATCAGGCTACTGAAAGACCGTGCTGCTTGGTGGGCCACGCCCCTCCTGTTGCAGGACTCTCCGCTGCTGCAGAACTATGCCCAGTTTGAACAGCACTTGAAGAGTGGGGCGATTGTACTCTCTGTCGGAACCCGAATGCATTGCTCGCCAGGAGTTCCTGTCCAAGAACCTGCAACATGGGTTCATCCAGCCGTCCACCTCCCCTACCTCAGCCCCGGTGCTCTTTGTAAAAAAGAAATCCTGGGAGCTCAGGCTTTGTCATGACTACCGAGCTTTGAACAGCATCACCATACGGGACCGGGACCCCCTCCCACTCATCTCAGAGCTACTGGAACAGGTTAAGGGAGCTACCATCTTCTCGACATTCAACCTACGAGGGGCTTATAACCTGGTCCGGATCCGACAGGTGGACGAATGTAAGACCGCGTTTGGGACCTGGTACGGCCAATACGAATACTTGGTCATGCCCTTTGGCCTTTGTAACACCTCAGCCGTCTTCCAAAGATTTATGAATGTCATCTTCAGGGATCTACTAAATCAGTTCGAGGTCATTTATCTAGACGACATTCTGATCTACTCCCAGGACCCCCAGCAACACCAGCAGCACATGTGGGAGGTGCTCCGGCGATTACGGCAGCACCAATTATATGCCAAGCTGGAAAAGTGTGTGTTTGTGCCGGCGTAGGCCAAGGGCCAGGCGGTGCCTGCAGTCCTCAGACGTGCGGGAGGTATCTAGCCCCTTTCGGAGCAGGTGGCAAAGATTATGATGTTTACCGAGGTCAGAAGTCGGAGGCGTTGTCAAAGCAGGCAGGAGTCAACGGCCGGAGAGATTAACCATGAGCGGTAGCGGGAACACAGAGAAAGTGAAAGCACACCTGCACTGCCTTTACCAGTCAGTGCAATTCCAGGCTAGGCTTCATCCTGAAATGACTCAGCACCAGTTCTCTGTCTGGTTAGCCTCTCCAAGCGAGCACTTCTTCTACCTTGCAGAACCACATGTTGCTGAGTCCTGATAAGCCTATCAGGTTCAGGTGAGTTTGGGGGGCTGCCATTCTCAGCTTCCACTGCAGGGATTGGGGAAGAGTAGCTTCTGTCTGCCCTTGTTCCATCTCTCTGCCTAGCTGTGGTTCCTGCTGAGTTGTTTCAGGCTCCTGTGCTACTGGCTGCAATGGAGGTACTGAGGGTCCAGAGGCAACCTGTTCCTCCAATTCAGCTTCCTCCGAATCCTCAGCTCCCAAGGCAGGGCCCATGTCAGTGTTCCATGTGTCCACCATTGACTTCCTGGGACATTGGATCTCTCCAGCAGGAATTCAGATGGACCCCGGCAAAGTTCAAGCCATCCTGCAATGTCAAGCACCTAGGAATCACAAAGAACTCCAGTGGTTCCTAGGCTTCCTGAATTATTATCGTCCGTTCATCCAATGCTTTGCCGAGCGGGCTCAGCCCCTGACCCAGCTACTCTGGCCCAGGACTCCCTATCGGTGGACTCCTGCTACGGAAGAGGCATTCCAGTCACTGATTGATTTTATTATTACGGCAATAGCCAGATAAGATACAAACCTTTTCAGTAAAAATGATTACATAATAAAAATCTCTATATAAAAAACAGATAAAATTATATCGATTAAAATCGCCTTGTTCACATAGGCACATATCAATTAAAAGTGACTAATACCCTTCTCCGAGCAGATTTTAATAGCTGCAGAGCAGTACTTGGCTACTTGCAAAGATCGCTGAGAGGAATTCCCTCCCATAAGAAGAATTTAATTTTCTCTTCCTCTGAACTGGCTTCCATTGTTCTAATGAGAGGTAGAGGTCCCAAAATTTCAGTGTAGCTTCAGGGGACCCTTCTTGCAAGAACCCCCAAGTTTTGTTAAGATTGGGTCAGGGGGTCCCGAGATATGGGGCCCGGAAGGGGTCCCCCCAAAATTGCCCATTGGAATAAAGCGAATAAGAACACATTCGCGGCTTTCCGTGGCTCCGGGGGGCATTTTTGGAGGTAGAGGTCCCAAAATTTCAGTGTACCTTCAGGGGACCCTTCTCGCAAGAACCTTCTTGCAAGTTTGGTGACAATTGGGGCAGGGGGTCCTGAGTTATGCGGCCCTCCCCATCCACCCACTGGAATGATTGGGAGCAGGCGATCCTGTACATCTAGAGAGTTAAAAATCTAAGGCAAAACCTAACTGGCTTCCATTGTTCTAATGAGAGGTAGAATTAGCTTCTGACGAATTCCCTCATAGAAGATACATCTAAATAGAGCATGACTAGTGCTTTCCATTTCACCTGACCCGCAAGGGCATGCCTACTCAGATCTTGCTAACTTCTTATACTTTCCCTCCAGGATTGCTGAGGGCAGGGCCGACCCTCTAGCCAGGGTTAAGGCTCTGCTTTGCTTATTTAGCTCAATAGCAGACAGATATTCGGCTGGCGCTAAACAAAAGCATGTTCTAGTAGGAACCAAGTAAGCTGGGGAACTCATAATCTGTTTGTCTTTCTGTGTCAAAGATCTTTTGTCTAACCAGGAGCTTAGCTTGCTCTTTTTTAAGCTCTAAGAGGGATTGAGGTGCAAAACCAAGACTCTCCATTTTTTTACAGACTGTGTCCACCATGTGGATTTATAATTGTCCAAACTAAGCAGTGGTAAAAATCCCTCTGATGCCTCATGGGCCTTTAACCAAAGGAAAATTGAGGCTAGAGTAATTTTTGCCTCGATTTTTAGCATGCCTGTTTCCAGGCAAACCCAAGAATTTGAAACAAGGCGGGGGATTCCAGTCACTGAAGAAGGCTTTTGTGGGAGGTTTAACTATGACGAGTTGTGTAGGTTGTGAATGAAGTGGAGTGCAGGAGTAAATCTCTAGCTCATACTCTCTTCCCCACCATGTATATAATCTCTGATATGAACTAGGAAGGCTACGTGCAAAAAAGAAAAAAAAGAAGAAAAGGATGGAACCATCCGATGACTGGAACCTTTGCCATAGTATCTTATTAGAGGGACCAACACATGAGTTTAGGGCTCATTCCAAATTGCCTGAAACATCTGCCAGGGTACAGTGTGAGCCAAACATGAGAAGATTTTTATATTGGTCTCATTTGGTTTAATAGATACATAAATGGGCTCCATGAATTTTATCTGAATACCTTCTAGCCAGTTAATCATCAAGCTAGGGCTCTCGATTTGGTTCCATCCGAACTGAAAAACTGCAGAATTTCCCCCAATTCAGCAGTTTTCAGTTCGGATGGAACCGAATTATAAAAAAGGCGAGTTCAGGGCAATCACTGAATAAATTCGGCAAATTCAGGGGCTCCGAATCAGCAGCATAACCGTCAGTTAGTAAGCAGCATTCTCCCACGGCCAATCGGTGGCCAAGCTGGGTCTTCTTCTGGCCAATCAGTCATGGCTGAGTGCGTGAGCCTAGCTGCTGCACTGCCCGGGGAGAGAAAGAGAGAGCTTCTGTTTGTGTGTGAGAGAGATTCCCGTGGGTGTATGTGCGTGTGCACATTTGTGGCTTTCCATGGCTCTGGGAGGCATGTTTGGAGGTAGAGGTCCCAAAATTTCAGTGTAGCTTCAGGGGACCCTTCTTGCAAGAACCCCCAAGTTTTGTTACGATTGGGTCAGGGGGTCCCGAGATATGGGGCCCGGAAGGGGTCCCCCCAAAATTGCCCATTGGAATAAAGCGAATAAGAACACATTCGTGGCTTTCCGTGGCTCCGGGGGGCATTTTTGGAGGTAGAGGTCCCAAAATTTCAGTGTACCTTCAGGGGACCCTTCTTGCAAGAACCTTCTTGCAAGTTTGGTGACGATTGGGGCAGGGGGTCCTGAGTTATGGGGCCCTCCCCATCCACCCACTGGAATGATTGGGAGCAGGCGATCCTGTGCATCTAGAGAGTCACAAATCTAAGGCAAAACCTCTCATGCAGAAATGGAATCGTATTGGATTTCTCCTGAGTCAGAAGACATCCACAGTAAGACCCATTTTGGGGCTTTTCTCTATAATTTGTTTCCTGTGTGTGTGTGTGTGGGGGGGAAAGCAGAGTCTCTGTGTGTGTGGTGGGGGGAGCAGTTTCTGTGGGTGTGGGGGGGAAGCCAAAGGGGGCTTTCGCCCGTTCTGCCGAGGGGTGTGTGCCTAAAGATTTACTTCTCCTCCATGCTCCTGAAGGAAGACATCCACACAGTTTGATTTTGCGGGTTTTTCTCTATATCTTTTCTCCTGTGTGTGTGGGGGGGAAGCAGAGTCTGTGGGGGGGGAGCAGTTTCTGTGGGGGAGGAGCCAAAGGGAGCTTTCACCCATTCTGCCAAGGGGTGTGTGCCTAAAGATTTACTTCTCCTCCGTGCTCCTGCTGGAAGACATCCACACAGTTTGATTTTGGGTTTTTTTCTCTATACCTTTTCTCCTGTGTGTGTGTGTGGGGGGGGAAGCAGAGTCTGTCTGTTTGGGAAGGAGCAGTTTCTGTGGGTGGGTGGGGAAAAGCCAAAGGGGGATTTCACCCATTCTGCCGAGGGGGGTGAGCCCGCTCGCCTCTGCGGGAGTGTGTGCTGTGCTCTGCTTTTGTTTTTTGCCCCTAGCCTGGGGTTGAATGCGATGGTGCGATTTGCGTGAGTCTCTCCCCAGTGCCGCTCGGCAACCGCACCTCCTCCTCCTTGGTTTTTTTCCCATTTGGGGCTGAGCCGCACTGGTTTGAGAGGGGTGTTTCACCCGTTCTGCCTGGGGGGGGTGCCCGCTCGCGTCTCTCTCCCCCTGGTTTGAGAGGGGGCTTCAGTTGTGTGTCCTCAGGTTTTCCCTCGTTCATAAGATTGGTTAGGTCTATTTTGATGCTCACTCAAAACTGGTTTTCAAATTGTGACTTAAACAATGCATTTGCCCGGTCCCGAGACTCCCGAGTCGACTCCTGAGTCCAATGCAAAAGGGGAAATTCCACCCCACCTGCTCCTTATGCATAGCTAGCGCGCCTCTGTCTTTTTCCATGGTTTGCAAACTCACAAGGTTGCGTCACGTGTTGCTTTGCATGACTTTGCAAACTCTGAGTCCAAACTGTCTCTTTATTTCTATTCATTCCAATGGGCGGAGGAAGGAACCCCTTCCGGGCCCCAAAACTCAGGACCCCCTGCCACAGGACCCCCATGCTGGGTACCTTAATGCTTGTGGCATTCCAACAGGTGTCAGATCGCGGTGTTTCCATTTAAGGAGGTCGCGGAGGTTTTAAAGATACAGACTGGAGATTGACTTTCCAAGGGAGTGTCGTTTTGGGGGGTAGGAGGCCAGGAGGGAGTCACCATGATCTTGGAAGAAGGCTGCTTGGGGGCTCCTTGCCATTTTTCCAACAGCCTCGCTATCTCAGGACCCTGTTCTTCGGCCAGGGACCCACTCTGGCGGGATGTTAAGCCCAAAACCAGGCAGGGAGAGTGCGGTGCGGTGGTTTTCGTCAACCCTTCCAGGTGGCACTTCTTCTGGGTTCACCTTCTCGGTGGCTGTACAGCAGTGCCAGCCGCGAATGTTTCTACATCCCGCTTCCCAATTTTTTCCCGGGGAATGCCGAATAGGTAACCCCACCTTGGAAAGTCAAAGAATAGAAACACACAAAGGAGAAAGAGAGGAGGGGTGCACGACTTCTCCCACATTTGGAGGGGTCGTTTGCGTAAGGGGGGGCTTCCCTCCACCATGACAAAAGGAGCAGGGCAGAAAATACTCTGGGGCCTTTTTTGCATGGCCTATTTTGATGCTCGCTCAAAACTAGTTTTCGAATTGTGAGTTAAACAATGCATTTGCTTGGTCCCGGGACTCTCCTGAGTCCAATGCAAAAGGGGAAATTCCACCCCCACCTGCTCCTTATGCATAGCTAGCGAGCCTCTGTCCCTTTCCATGGTTTGCAAACTCCCAAGGTTTGCTTTGCATGGTTTTGCAAACTCCGAGTCCAAGCAGTCTATTTATTTCTATTCATTCCAATGGGCTGATCATGGAGGGACCCCTTCTGGGCCCCATACCTTGGGACCCCCTGCCCCAATCGTCACCAAACTTGGGGGTTCTTGCAAGAAGGGACCCCACAAGCTACGCTGAAAGTTTGGGGGCTCTACCTCCCAAAATGCCCCCCTGAGCCACGGAAAGGCGCAAATGTATTTTTAATGGCTTTAAACGGCCTAATTTATTTGCGAACTCACCTTGGTGCCGAATTGCACAGATTCGAATTGGGGGAGTTCGGACTTTGGCATTTCCCAAATAAAAACAGGTCAAATTCTGCCGAATCTGAATTTTACCGAATTTTTTTTCAACAGTCTTAGGGTTCAGCTGGTGGCACAGGGATTGGCCGTCGAGGATGCCCCGAGCAGGGGACTGGAGGGGCCTGAGACCATATTCTGGCCTCAGATTCCGGCCACATCGGTGGAGGGTCGAGGTGCTGCATGGTGAGTGTCAGGGGTTGCGGGAGGGGGAGGTCCATTAAGGGGAGAGCTGCTGATCGACGGTCCTCTGCCTTGCAGGACATAACTTCCAAGTGTCAGGCCTTTGCTGCTAGCAGGCTTTTGACATGAGCAGGCCAGCTTCTGGCTACACACCAAGTTCTTGATTCTCATGCCTGTAAACTCTGTCTACAGTTTCCCTTGCCTTGCTTCCCACAACTGTGGGGATGTTTAGTCTTCCTGTCCTGGGAACCCTTATCTCGGGTATGCTAGCCATGTTTACCTTTGTAGCCTGTAATGCTTTAAAACATGTAACCAACTGTTGCATCGTCATTACTGGCCTCATCTGCGTTTAAGCAGTCAGCTCCTTTAATCTGCCTTTTGCTCCAAATAAAGTATTACTGCTTTAGGATCACCTGCCTGAGTAGTTTGCTTTTGGGATGCTAGGGACAGACATCTGAGATTGACATTAGGCCAGTAATCCACTTTATTCCCTTCAACAGTCTTCGGGCTGCGGTGTCGAGTTCCTCTCCAACGCCATGGTGGATGAGTCGGAGGACATCCAACAACTCCTCCTAGAGGAGGCTGAGCAGCGTGCCAAGGAGGAGGCCGAGCAGCTTGCCGGTGAAGAGGCAGAGCGGCATCGCGAGGATGGTGCCAGGCGGCCTTTCGGAGAGCTGGCTATCCCGAGGGAGCAGCCAGTACTTCTGGATGTGGGTGCAGGCAAACTCCAAGATGCTGTTTGCAGGACCTTGGGGCTGTTGGGGTTTTTAGCGCAGCCATGGATGCATTATACCCGTGCGGGGCAAGCCTCCAGCGTGACTACCCGGCAATGGAGGTCGGCGAGCTCTGGTGTCCTGGAGGAGCCCTGGGATCTTCCTTTCGATACAAAGATGGGGGACATGGGAGGTTTGGAGGATATGGAGGTTTGCCGATATGGGGTGCGGACCTCCTCCATACACAGGACTTGGCGGGACAGGGAAGTGGGCTTCCAATGCCAGATGCAGCGAGGGTGGGATAGTGATGAAAACTACCAGCATCTTTACCACCAGAATCACGAGCTTGTGGAACAGGTTGCTACTATGCAAGCCTTGATGGAGGGACTTTGACAAGAGGTAGCTGATCTTCGGCAGGTGCAGCGGGCACAGCCGCAAGCAATGCCACAGTTGCCCCAGCACCCAGCACTCTTGGTACCTCCGCAAGCGCCCCCTCCGCAAGCACCCACTCCTCTGCAAGCACCGCTCCTCCGCCCATCCCCAAGCCTCAACCACCAGCTCCACGGAGGGAGCTGCGAGCCTCCTTTGACAGCTCAGGGGATAAGCTTCCTTACTTTCTATTGCAAGTGGATGGTTTCATGAGATAACAGGGGGTCCCGTTTACCTCGGAGGAGAGTCGTGTGCAGTATGTGGCTTCGCTGCTGGAAGGGGAAGCAGCAAGTTGGAGTTTGACCTCCGTTCCCAAGCACTGCGGACCCTGGATGACTTTATGGTGTCACTCAGAAGGTGATTTGAAGATCCCTACCAGAGCAAGCGGGCCAACATGGCTCTCTTGCAACTTCGCCAGGGATCCCGGTCAGTGATGCAATACGTAAGTGAGTCCAATTGCTGGCAAGCAAAGTTGTGGACTGGAGTGAAACCACACGTGTGCAGTACTTCCAAGAAGGACTGAACTCTGAGGTACTCTACTGGGCTTTCATCAAGGAGACCCTTCTGATCTGGAGGGGTGATTTTACTGGCAGTAGAAGTGGAAAACCACCAGCAACTGTTGAACCTGTCAAAGCAATGCAAAGCACGGGACTCCGGACCACGGCCGGAGCAAGCCATCCCGAGGGGGGCCACAAGATTGCCAAGGAAAGCGGCCACCCCGATGGGAGAGAGAGAGAGGCGTTTTAAGAGCAGGGCCTTCTTGGTTTGTGGGGGAATGGGACATTTTGCGGCATCTTGCCCTTCCCGCCCCGAAGGGCCGCTGCTCGCCCTGCGGTCGACCAAGGAGGAGGCGGCATTGTCTGGAAACAAAGAGCATCAAAAGAGTGACGTTCCTGGAGGATGAGGACCCTCTGATCTTAATCTCGCCCCAACCAGCCAGGAGGAACAGTGAGTTTCACAACTCGATCCAACGGGGTCGCGGATTACAAATGTACCGGAGTCGAGCCAAGACAGCTCGTCAACCTCGGAAGAGGAGGGGGATTGGAGTCACCAGTCAAAAAACACCCCAGTTCTGCTGTAACGGGGGCTCTGCAGCAGACCACTTCTGACCAAGAGCAGGGAGCTCCAGTGAAACTGAGAGATATGGGGGAGACCCTATTTTTAGACGTTATTCTCCAAAGTTACAAGGGGGCCCCCTCAAGTGTCAGTGGAGGCCTTAGTTGACTCGGGGTACGCCCGAACTTTGATCAATGAGGAGGCTTTTAAGGCTTTAAAAGTGAAAGCGGTGGACTTGCCCCAAGCCATCCACTTCATTCAAATGGATGGCAGTGACTTTAGGGGGGGCGTTCATCAGCGCACACGCCAAGTGGCATTGGGAGTTTGGATGCATTGGGAGCAGATCCATTTTACTATAGCACCAAACATACAGTACCTAGTGGTGCTGGGAGCAAATTGGCTACAAGGACACAGTCCCACTGTATACTGGGCGGCCCAGACTATTGCTTTCACTCAGCCTCAGTGCAACCGGTGCTGGAGGGAGGTCGCCGTGCAGGGGTGTGCCGCCATGGCCACAAAGAGCAGGGACCCTTTACCCCCCCAACTACCTGTAGAATACATCCAGTTTGCAGATGTGCTTAATGAAAAGGAGTGTGATGTTCTACCCCCCCCCACCGCAAAATGGACTGTGCCATAGAGCTTGTGGGAGAGGGCAGGCTACCCAAGGGGAAAATCTATCCCATGGGTCTGAAAGAGAAGGCGATCTTGCGGGAGTTTTTGGACAAAAATACAGATCATGGTTTCATCCGACCCTCATCAGTGCCTTTCTCAGCCCCCTCCTTTTTTGTGCGGAAGAAAACTGGGGACCTTCGCTTATGTATTGATTTCCCCAGACTCAATGCAGTCACACAGACTAATGCCTACCCCATTCCATCTACTCATCCAACTGAAGGAAGGTCACATTTTCACCAAGTTGGATCTGGTCTAAGCTTATTACCACATTCGCATACGGGAAGGTGATGAATGGAAGACAGCCTTCTCTAGTTGTTTTGGAATGTTCGAATATCTGGTTCTGCCCTTCGGGTTAAATGGGGCTCCTCGTGTTTTCATGCAGATGATTAACGAGGTGCTGCATGACCTACTGTTCAAAGGGATGATCGTTTATTTAGATGATATTTTCATCTACTTGAAAACTTTTGAGGAGCATGTGAAGTTAGTTAAAGAGGTCTTGAGATGCCTCAGAGACAATCAGTTGTTTGAAAGTTGTCCAAATGTAAGTTTCACCAAGATAAACTTACATTCTTGGGGTACGTGGTTTCACCAAAGGGTCTAGCCATGGATCCTGAGAAGGTACGGGCGGTGTTGGAGTGGGAGCAGGTGGGAGCCACCTGCTACTCACAAACAATTGCAGCAGTTCCTAGGTTTCGCTAATTTTTACAGAGGGTTCCTCAACAATTTTGCGCAGGTGGCGCTGCCCATAACAGACTTATTAAAAACTAAGGGGAAGGGGGGTTCGGCGCTCTTGCCTTCCTCCCAACTGGATTGGACGCTGGACTGCCAGCATGCGTTTGATACTCTGAAAAAACTGTTCACTTCTGAGCCCATACTTAAGAATCCCGACTGTGAGAAACCATTCGTTGTCCAAGTAGATGCTTCTAATGTAGCTATGGGGGGCTCTGTTACAAGAGGGGGAAGCAGGGCAGCTTCAACCTTGTGCATACTTTTCCAAAAAATTCTCACCATCTGAATTGAACTGGCCAGTTTGGGAGAAAGAGGAGGCCGCAGTCAAACAAGCTCTCATGGTGTGGAGGCATTTTTGGAGGGGGCTGAGATTCCATTTGAAGTATGGACAGATCATAAAAACTTGGAGGCCTTAAAAGGAACACGCAAGCTGACCGCAAAGCAGGTGCTGTGGGCAGAGTTCTTCTCTAAGTTCCGTTTTGTGTTAAAGCATGTGCCCGGCAAGCAAAATCAGCTAGCTGATGCGCTGTCTCGCCTCCCCCAGTATCAGTAAAATTGATCACCCCATAGACTCGCTGTTTACTCCCGAGCAGTGGGGGGATTTGCCTGGCCTGGCTGTTGTCACCCAATACCAGACACAACAGTCCCTGCCCTTGGAGGGACTACCGGACTCTTTCAAAACAGCCTTGGCCCAGGCCTGCCAGGCAGAGGAAACCGCAAATGAGCTGCCTGAGAAAATGACTCAGTGGGGGGGATTTTGGTTCAAAGATGATAAGTTGTACGTTCCTGCTTCTCTTCGGAGGGGGGTTATGGATCCGGGCCATGGCTCCAAGGTGGCAGAGCATTTTGGTTTCGTCAAAACCCTGCATCTTTTGCACAGACAGTTCTGGTGGCTGGGGATGAGAATGGACTTAGATTCCTTTATTCGCAGTTGCCCCATTTGTGCTACAATCAAGAAGGTGGCAGGGAAGCCGCCCAGACTGTTGAAGCTTTTAGAGACACCTTCGGCTCCCTGGTAAGTCATTGCCATGGATTTTATCACAGATCTTCCCCTCAGCCGAGGGAAGATGATACTGTGGGTGGTCACAGACCTTTTCTCTAAGCAAGTGCATCTGGTTCCTTGCACAGGACTCCCTACGGCACAAAAACTGGCTCAATTGTTTGTGTCACATGTCTTCAAATATCATTCTTTTCTGTGCAAGGTGGTTTCAGATCGGGGCCCTCAATACGTGGCAAAGTTTTGGAAAGCTTTTCTGAAATCTGTTGGGGGGGGAACAAGGGTTGCCTAGTGCCTACCACCCCCAGACTGATGGTCAGACTGAACGGGTTAACTCAGTACTGGAATGTTATTTGCATTGCTATGTTAATTATCACCAAGATGACTGGGTAGACCTTTTGCCTTTTGCAGAGTATGCCTACAACAATGCCATTCATCAGTCCACAGGTTTCAGCCCTTTCCAGGTGGTGTATGGTAAAGATTTCGGGCCGTTTGGTAATGTGGATTTCACGGGGGAGGGGGCTGACACCAAGGTGGCTGACTGGGTGAATGTAATACAAAACACTTGGCCCTGGTTGCAAAAAAACTTAGAAGGGGCCAAACACAAATACAAAGCACAAGCTGACAAGCACCATTCTCCATGGTGGGATGTCAAGGTGGGGGACCAGGTCTGTCCACAAGGAACCTGCGCTCCTTAAGCCCGTGTAAGAAACTCAGTGAGCAGTATGTGGGACTATTCCCTATCTCACGACTCATTAACGAGGTCACCGTGAAACTCTGCCTACCAAAATCCCTGCGGGGCATCCATCCAGTATTTCATATCAATTTGCTAAAAAGACATGTGCCTGCACCAGGATGGCATCCTGACCCTACCCCCGAGTTGCTGGTGTTGGTTGGGGAGGAGCATTTTGAAGTGTCCAAAATCCTGGATTCGCGGGTCCGGGGTAAAAAGCTCTACTATCTGGTCCGTTGGAAGCACTTGGGTCCAGGTCATGATGAGTGGGTATCCGCATGCCATGTATCCACCCCCCAGCTGGTCCTCCAGTTCCATTATGATTACCCCAGAAGCCTCAACTGATCGAGGGGAGGGGGAGCCTCAGGGGGAGCAGAATGTCAGGCCTTTGCTGCTAGCAGGAGTAAAGGCTCTTGACATGAGCAAGCCAGCTTCTGGCTACACACCAAGTTCTTGATTCTCATGCCTGTAAACTCTGTGTACAGTTTCCCTCACCTTACTTCCCACAACTGTGGGGATGTTTAGTCTTCCTGTCCTGGGAACCCTTATCTCGGGTATGCTAGCCGTGTTTACCTTTGTAGCCTGTAACGCTTTAAAACATGTAACCAAATGATGCATCGCCATTACTGGCCTCATCTGTGTTTAAGCAGTCAGCTCCTCTAATCTGCCTTTTGCTCCTAATAAAGTATTACTGCTTTAGAATCACTTGCCTGAGTGAGTTTGCTTATGGGATGCTAGAGACAGACACCTGAGACTGACACCAAGCAGGGAGCGAGAGCACGCAAGCATCAGCTGGGAGCAGCTTCTCGCAGGGCAGCTTCTCCGGGACAGCTCCCAGCAGCGAGGCTGGCATCATTCTGGAGGCTGGCCCTGGCGTTGGTTGTTCACGTGACCTTCCCATCAAGATGGGGTGCAAACTGGCAAGCAGCTTTCTTGAGAGCCAGGTGCCTGCCCCAGATGAGCCCATGGAGGTCTTCCCCAACATTAGCTTTCTGACGGTGGCTGCCCAGATCCCACCAGAGAGCACAGGTATGGGGGAGCATGGGAGAGGAGGGTGGGAGGACACCTGTGGGATGGCATGGAGGTAACAGCTTCCCCCTCTCTCTGCAGGTAGAGCCCCCTCATCTGGTGACACTGGGGCCACTCTCATGGGGGCCAAGCCCGGGCAGGTGGCCCAAGAGGCCCCCAGCTACTCCTGCTGCATCACACAAAGAGGCATGGCCATGAGGAGGTCTCATGGCGGGGGGGGGGTGGCCCCAGGCGGCAGCAGATTCCTTCGGGAGCAACCTCTGCAGATGAGAATCCTGATGATGCATTGGGCCCCCACCCACCCACCCCCGGACCATCCTGCCGGCGCCCCTGGGCAGGAAGCTATCCTCTGCCAAGAGGAGGAGGGGCGGACATGCAGACCCCTGGGCCACATGCCCGCGGCCCCCACCCTTCTCAGCCCATCACCACACATTCTCCTCCATGTGGGCTGCCATTGAGAAGGATCGCCTGGAGACCAGACGGGACTGGCAAGAAACTCGTGGCAGGGCTGATCGCTGGATGGAAACCCTGGCTGGCAATGTGACCGCCTCCCAAGGCCTCCTGATGACGATGCTGGAGCTGACCCGCTCCATGTCTGAGCTGCAGGCTGGGTTCCGGCAGGCTCTTCAGCGTGCCTCTGAGCCTCCAGCACCACCTGCCCGGCCTGGCAGCGCCACCCCTTAGCCTCGAACGGCCCAGACCCCTGCCACCCATGGCTGCGGCAGGGGTCATGGCCAAGCACGCTGATGGCACCCATAGTTCGCCGACTTCTGGCGGCCAGAGGGCAGAGGCTGGTGGCTCCCACCAGGCATGTGGGTGACAGTTCTGGCTGAGAGTGTGCTGTTTAGAACAAGGTCGGAGTGTGTATGGGAGGGCATGAAGGGGGGGCTGGCCACTACTCTGAAGTTCTTTCCGGGGCAGCTGCTGCCTGCTGTCGCCCATCTCCCCGCCCCTCCGGGAGCTCTCCCGTCCTCCAGCTCCCTCTTGCCCCCCCCCTCATGCTGCATCCTCACACTTGAGGCAGCCCCTCCCCTCACACAACCTGCCCCCCATCCCCATTTCATGGCCCTCCTCCCCACAGCAAAATCCCTCCCCTGGAAGTTGCCCTGCGGACTCGGCCAGCCCTTGCTGGACCCAACCTGCACAGCCGCGTTCCTGCACCACAGTGGCCCTGCATCACCACCACCCCCTCACCCTCTCGCTCTTTTTGAAGTTTTGGCCTTTTTCCTGGCGGCATATGCCACCATGAAGCCCCTTAGGAGGCCTCCCGGCGGCGCCGTTGCTATGCCCTGGCCAGCCACCATGGCCTGCCCACAGCCTCAGGAATGGGCTGTCAATATGGTTTGTCCAAGAGCCTGACTGATGAAACATCACCCCTAAATATTTAAAGCTAGACACCTGTTCTAAGGGTTTCTCATCCATTGTCCATTTATAATAATGTGGTCTTCTACCAAAAACCTCAACCTTGGTTTTATCATAATTAACATGGAGTAGATTTTCTTTACAGTAGGAGCTGCAAATTGCCTCCCCTGTCTTTGGACTGTGACCAAAGGTAACATTAAGGAAGGAAAGTGACTCATTGCTTAAACTCCCTTTGAGAGAAACCGGCAAAGAACTGGTGAAATTGTGTTTTGTATCGAGTCAACTATTTGTTTAAAATATGGCAACTGTGTAAATTCACATAGTCTTTCTTCTTTATTTAAGAGCACAAATAAAATGAAATATGCCTTTGTTCACGGCTGCTAAGCTAGTTGCTGCTGCTAGAATAATGGAGTTGGTGCAAATTTGGAAAGCTCTGCTTCTCCTTGTTCTCAGCCTTCTATTCTCTAGAACAGATTTCACCCCAACCTACCATGCTTTGGGTGGGAATACTGTTATTTCCAACCATTTTTAAGTGTTGGAATATTTATTCAGTTAAGCATTTATTTAGTGCTTTAAAAAGAAGAAGCAGCGACTTGGGTACTTTCCCCCCCTTTGCTTAAACATTGCTTCAGGTGAACAGGGATGGCTTTCTGATTGGCATGAGGGCCAGCCAATCAGCATTCTGCACAGCAAGACCTTCCTGGAAACAGGAATAGTTGGTTGCTCCTGCGCTCAGTTCAGTTAGAAATGTGTACATCTCTCCTAAAAGGGATGAGTGCAGATCACATCTTCCTCACTGCTCAAGATACAGCAGACTGTCTTTAAGATTTTGTATAGGTTTCACCTAAAGTTTGACCTTGTTCCCTGTTTCAGGCATGGATCTGAGAAAGGAATGTTGTGGTTTCTCCAGGTGCCGGCCAAGGCCAGCCTCGTGCCCTGTAAACAGTGTGTTTAGACTTCTCTATGTGGGAACTCCCCTAGCCTCCTGACAGCTCCAGGGACGGGGGTTGCCATGGTATCCAGATCTACCCAGATTTGCCCTTTGCTCTTCTATATATGCCCTGTACTGTATCCATAGCTTTTACTAGTGTCCCTTTTGACTCCTGGCTTCTGCTACCTGTGGATTTTCTAATAAATCAGCTTTCTTTGGACTGTCTGTCTGCTGAAGTCTGTTTATGGGATTATTACGGGACTAGTGCTTACACCCTGTTGGAGAGAAGGGGGCAGATGGGGTGGTTTATTTACCTCAGTTTCTTAATCAAAAGTTTTTCTACAAGCCTCAATGGCATGAAGTTTATTTTACACCCCTAAAGAATGGACTCAACCACAGCACGTTTTCTGAACAGCTAATCTCCACAGAAGTTGATGTGAATGTACTCTTACTTGTGAACTACAAGTTTGCACATCGTGACATACAAATGAGAACAACTGCAGGTAACACAGAACACTGTAAGCTCTCGTCCCGTGATAATCTCATAAACAGACTTCAGCAGACAGACAGTCCAAAGAAAGCTGATTTATTAGAAAAATCCACAGGTAGCAGAAGCCAGGAGTCAAATGGACACTAGTAAAAGCTACGGGTACAGTACAGGGCATATATAGAAGAGCAAAGGGCAAATCTGGGTAGATCTGGATACCATGGCAACCCCCCTCCCTGGAGCTGTCAGGGTGCTAGGAGAGTTCCCGCAGCAAGGAGTCTAAACACACTGTTCACAAGGCACGAAGGTGGCCTTGGCTGGCACCTGGGGAAACCACAACATTCCTTTCTCAGGCCCATGCCTGACATTCTGCCCCCCAAAAGGCCCCCCCTCACTTTCTCGGAGCTGGTTTGTGAGGATAGGCAACATGGAATTTGCAGACTAAGCGGGAGGCGGAAACATCGCGAGAACGCACCCAGTCATCCTGAGCAGAGCTGAAGTGCTTCCAGCGAACTAGGTATTGGAGGGTGCCATGGTGGATACACGAGTCCAGGATTTTTGCTACTTCAAAATGCTCTCCCCCCCCCCACCATCACTGGCACTTCAGGTGGTGGTTCAGGATGCCAATCCGAGGAGGGAACGTGCTGCTTTAACAGACTGACATGAAACACGGGATGAATTCTCCTCAGGGATTTGGGGAGGGAGAGTTCTACTGTAACCTGATTGATAATCTGGGAGATGGGGAACGGACCTACAAACTTGGCACTGAGTTTGCCACATGGGGTAGAGAGTAGATTCTTGGTGGACAAATATACCAGATCCCCCACTTTGTACTCCCATCCTGGTGAATGGTGTTTGTCAGCTTGAGCCTTGTGTTTACGTTTGTCTCTTTCCAGATTCTTAATCAGCCATGGCCAGGTTGTTTGGACTGTGTGCACCCACTCAGCCACATCAACGCCTCCCTCCTCCCCTGAAACATTGACATGGTTAATGGGGCCAAACTCTTTCCCATACATGACCTGAAAAGGGCTGAATCCAGTGGATTGGTGCACAGCATTATTGTAAGCATATTCAGCAAAGAGTAACAGCCCCACCCAATCATCCTGGTGGTAATTAACATAACAGTGTAAATAGCATTCCAACACAGCATTCACTCGTTCAGTTTGGCCATCTGTTTGGGGATAAAAAGCACTTGACAGTCCCTGTTCCACCCCAACCAATTTTAGGAAAGCTTTCCAAAACTTAGCCACATAAGTGCTCCCGTGGTTGCTCACTATCTTGCGTGGAAAACTGTGCAGTCTAAAGACATGTGACACAAAGAGGCAGGCCAAATTTGGGGCGGAAGGGATACCTGCGCAAGGTTCAAGGTGCACCTGTTTCGAAAACAGATCCGTGATCACCCAAAGTACTGTTTTTCCCTCACTGAGCGGTAGACCTGTCATAAAGTCCATTGCAATTACATCCCAGAGTCCAGTAGGGGTTTCCAAGGGTTGCAACAGTCCGGGCAGCTTGCCCTGGGGTCTTTTGGCAGCAGCACACACTGGGCAGCTGCGGATGAATGAATCCACGTCCGATTGCATGCCCTCCCACCAAAACTGCCTCCTCAGCAAACGTAATGTTTTAAGGAATCCGAAGTGTTTTGCGGTCTCAGCTCCATGAACCAGACCCAAAACCTCCCCCCGCAGCACTTTTGGAGCATACAACTTAGAATCTTTGTACTAATAACCTCCACGTTCAATTAGAGTAGCCGGGAGGGTCTGGGAGGAGAGCTCTGCTTGGCAACTGCGAAGGAGAGTTTCTTTGAAGGAATCAGTAAGCCCCTCCACTTTGGGAAACGCGCTGGCAGGCGTCTTGGGTGGAGGAGGGGCCGGTGCAGTCAAAGGGAGTGGGGTGGACGGCTCGACCTGCGTTCATGTCCCCGCACCTTGGGAATCATGCCGGTAGGCTGCATGGGTGAAGGAGTCAGTGCCGGTGAGGGGAGCGAGGGGAGCAAGGGGAGTGGGGCGGCCAGCCCGGCCGGCCAGCATGGTCGGGCATTGGGCTTCCCCCCCGCTTCAAAAGCGGCAGTGCTGGGGGCCGGGTCTGTGACCGGGTTTGAACTACCAGGGTGGGTAATAAACCTCTTTGGGCAGGGGTGAAGAGAGACTCTGTGGGGTGATCAATCTTGGTAGGATATTGGGGAAGCCTGGACAAAGCATCTGCCAGTAAGTTTTGCTTCCCTGGCACATGCTTCAATACAAGCAAAATTGGGCAAAGAAGTCCACCCATCGCACCTGTTTTGCGGACAACTTGCAAGCCCCCGTTAAAGCTTCCAAGTTTTTGTGATCACTCCAAACTTCAAAGGGCACTTTAGATCCTTCTAAAAACTGCCTCCACACTGTGAGGGCATGCTTAACAGCTGCCGCCTCCTTTTCCCAGATCGGCCAATTGAGCTGAGATTGAGTGAACGACTTAGCGAAGTAAGCACACGGATGCAGTTGACTGTCCCCCCCCTCTGCAGCAGCGCACCTCCCATTGCCACCTCAGAAGCGTCTACTTGGACTATAAGCATTTGTTCACAATCAGGGTGCTGTAGAACCGGTTTGGAGGTAAACAGTCGTTTGATGCTGTAAAAAGCAGTTTGACACTGGGGGGTCCAATTTACTCTGGCCATAGGCAAGGCGGCCACACTTCCCTTTCCTTTAGTTTTAAGGAGGTCTGTGATGGGCAGCGCAATCTGAGCGAAGTTGGGGAGGAACCCTCTGTAGAAATTTGCGAACCCGAGAAATCTTTGAACTTGCCTACATGTTGTGGGTGGTTCCCAATTGGTCACGGCTTGCACCATTTCTGGGTCCATAGTCAGTTCTTGGTGCAAGATTATATAGCCCAGGAAAGTAAATTGTTTTTGGTGGAACTCGCACTTGGACACCTTAGCATAGAGTTGATTGTCTCTGAGACGTTGCAATATTTCCCTAACCAAGGCGATATGTTCATCAAAGGTTTTTGAATAAATGAGAATGTCATCCAGGAAAACCACCACCCCCTTGAACAGCAAGTCATGTAGGATCTCATTAATGAGTTGCATGAAAACCCCCTGGGGCCCTTTTAATCCAAAAGGCCTCACCAGAAACTCAAACATTCCAAAGCAACTGGAGGAGGCTGTTAGGGGTTCATCTCCTTCTCGAATCCTGATTCTGTAATAGGCTTCGACTAAGTCCAATTTGGTAAAAATGTGTCCCTCCTTTAGTTGTCCCAAAAGATCTGAGATTAAAGGAAAAGGGTAGGCATTCATTTGGGTAACTGCATTGAGTTTTCGAAAGTCAATGCATAAACGCAAATCGCTAGTTTTCTTATGCACGAAGAATGCTGGGGCCAAATAAGGCACGGTAGAGGGTCGGATGAAACCTCGAGCCAGATTCTTGTCTAAGAATTCACAGAGCACTGTTCGTTCACTAGAGCTCATGGGATAGATTTTGCTTTTTGGCAGTGTTCCATCCCCCACCACCTCAATAGCACAGTCTGTCTGGCGGTGTGTGTGGGGGGTAACACATCGCATTCCTGCACATTAAAGACATCCGTAAAGTCCTGATATTCGGGAGGCAGTTGGGATGGACTGGAAGCGTCCAAAGCCAAGGCAGGAGTTGATTGGATTACGATCTTAACAGCTATTTCATACCGATGCTGTTCACATAGTGGGCTAGTAAACATTAAAGTCTCGGCCTCCCAGTCTATGGTGGGACTGTGTCCCCTAAGCCAATTGATTCCCAACACCACAGCGTACCGAACATTGGGAGCTATAGTGAAGTTGATTTGTACCCAATGGTGGCCAATTCCCATTGCCACTCCATCAGTGCGACGATCAACCAGCCCACCCCAGAAATCACTGCCATCCATCTGGGCGAATTGAACAGGTACCAGTAAAGGCACTGACTTAACTTTAAGTGCCTTAAAAGTGGCTTCATTTATCAAAGAGCGGGCACATCCAGAGTCTATTAAAGCTTTAACTTGTAACCGGGGACCCTTTCTATAATGCTGCAGTAATACATCCACATACACAGTCTCTCCCACTTCACTCACCATCAAGGGAGCCTTGGGTTTCGCAGAGGCACCTGCGGAGGTCTGCGGTGTCACTCCATTCACTGCATACCCTGTCCGTTTTTTGGTTGATTGAGGGGAGACTCCAGGTTCAGGGCAGGGGAGTCCCAGTAGCTGCCTTTCTCGGATGAAGCGGAGCTGTTCCCCTCTGGAGCAATTGTAATCCGGGACCCCAATGGGTCTGCTGGCGAGAACTCGTTTGCAGTTTCCTCAATGTGAAGGTCTGGGGGCACTTTCTGTCCTGGAGCGACGCTACGATCAGCTACGGTGCCTCTCCTCCGAACACTTCCTCTCCTGCGAGGAGTCCCCTCTGGCCGAGGAGTGGGAGTCGGTCGTTCCAGACACGATGCGCAAGCCGCAATGAAGTGTCCCATGGCACCGCAAACGAGGCAGGCTCCCCTTTGAAATCGTGACGCTCGGTCTTGCGAGGGTTGAGCCGGTCTCCACGGAGCTGGAACGGTGGCCTTGGGAGGGTTCTTCTGGCCTCCCCCCTCCTTGGCCCGATGTCGGGCAAGACAAATGAACTGGCGCCGGCTTTCAACTTCCTCTGCCAGTAGGATCCACTTCTCTTTTTTTTTTTTTTTTGCACCTGGGAAAACCACAACATTTCTTTCTCAGGCCCATGCCTGACAAACACCATGTTCAGCATAAGAAGCCAACAAAGTCAGCTGTGCAGCCATGTCAACCTTGGTCAGTTATGTGGACTAGCAGGCAAGGTGTGTGGACTCAAGTTGATCTGTAGAAAACACCCAGTGGAGAATCACAAGATGTAATGTGGGTCACAAAATTAGATCCATGAGGCATTAATTTGTCCTTGGTTGTTCGCCATGATAACTAACAGATCCTTCAGGGTTTGATTCAAAAGTTGGTGCTTCCTTGATAGTTTCTTGGCATTCACAACAAACTTGCCATTGTCTTTGCTCTATCTAATACAATGAAAATTGAAAGTAAAATCTGACTTTAAAATTGACACCTATTTTTGCTGATAAATGGCAGTAAAATGGGTTATCTTGTAAAATAACATTAAAGTGTCATAAAAGAAACACAAACAAGCAAAGAAAATTGGTGAGTCAAAAATGTTTATAGCAAATATGCACAAAAATTAATAGAAATTAAAAATAGCATATTTTTACTTTCTTACTCCAGGATATGTAATGACTCTATTATTGACCTTGGAACAGAACTCAGGTCTCCCAAGCTTACATACCATTTTTCTTTCCAAAAACCTGGCAAGCAACATAATACTGAATATGTGTATTTGAATTTGAATCTTAACAGTATTCTTTTAGTCCCCCCATCCCAATAATAACATTTCTTAAGTTTAATTTTCCTCTGCTGTCCTTTGAAGACACTGCAGGATTGAACTATTAGGATGCTGGATGTGTCGCCATTGAACTGGTGCAACAGAGAATATCACCATATTGAAAATACTCATGTTAACCAAAAAAGAAGAATTAAATGTTTTTTCTCCACTCTTTTCTGGTGAACAATGTTATAGCATCTCCTCCCCACAAATACATCAAAGTCTGCTAATAATCCACCCATTTGTTCAGCAGAATTTAATGTCATTGAGTGAACTAATACCACATTGGCTCACTCATCTAAAGTCGTACCCATAAAAAGTCTTGAAGAGTTTCAGTTTTCTTTCATAAATTCTGCAAATTACAGCTTGTGCCAGAGTCTCCCTAATCAGACTTCCACAGAACTACATTTTATTGTGGGAGACAAAAGCAGAAAGGGAGGGGATTTCAGTTTTACAGTTGTGCTTTTTAAAATGCCAATCTGTCAGGTGGAATTAGACAAACCAGATAGAGCTGTATGTTTTATGGCAGTTGTAGAACTAACAGTCCATTCCTGAAAAGTCGGTGTGCGGAGTAGGGGGGAAGAGGTGCAGTGGCACCTCTTCTTAAGCCGATTCGAGCACACCGTGGGGAAAAAAAAGCCATTTCGTGGCCATTTCGCAGCCATTTCATGGCCATTTTGCTAACAAAAAAGCCATTTTGTTTTTCCCAAAAGCCCCATTGAAAACAGCGAGGCTGCGCCTGCTAAATAGCAGGTGTAGCACCGCCTTTCCCGCCACCAGCGTAACCTGCTGGACTGGGATAGGAGGCCACCTAACCAGCGGTTTTTCCCACCACCCCACCCGGAATGCCCCCCTGCGCCAGCGTGGCCTCTCTATGCCATTGCCGGCGACACGGAGAGGCCGTGCTGGCAGAGGGGCGAGGTGCGGTCCCGTGGCGCTCTCCTGCTGGTGGGACTGGCCTCGCCGCCAGCGTAAGAACATGTAATCGTGCGATTACATGTACTTACGCTGGCGGCGAGGTCACGCCTCCTGCTAAGGACTTTCAGACCATTTTTTCAAGAATGGGCTGTAAGGATACTTCCCATTTTAGAATATTTAGAATGTTGTAAACAGGTGTGACAATCTAAGTGGCTGGATATCCTGCTGTTCATGAGTTCCCTGACCTGCCCATCATGGAATTCTTCACATATGTCAGAATTCCTAAATGCACTCATTTCAGACCATAGTGTGGCATTTGAGGCCCACTTTTTAACCCAGCAGGTCATGTAGCCCTGCTAGCCTTGGTTGGTCCAGCTACACCGTTTGCTCATAATCAGACTCTTTAATGTCCTCAACCAGAACAATGCAGTGGTGGTGGTGCCAATGAAAGCATGACTGGAGATTCCCCAAAACCTAGGGAAGTGAAGAAAGAAGCTGGCCAAAGTAGTGCTCTGAGTCTTGTGGTTACTGGATTTGAGGTGGCCAGTGCATACCATATCTGCCTCCTTCCTCTTCTCTGTAGCCTCATGCCCCCATTCTATTATGTACAAAAGTTGTTGTGGAAGATTGATTTATGTACTAATGTAGATTCCACTTTCCTCCCCAATTGGGACCCAAAAGCAGCTTATAATGTCATTCTCCCCGCTTCCATCTTTTGTTCACAACAACCCTGTAAAGTAGGTTGGGATGGCAGTGACTGCCAAAGGTCACCCAGTAATCTTACAAGGCAGAGTAGACATTAGAACCTGGATCTCCCAGATCCTGGTCCAACACTCTATCCACTATACCACATTTCTCTCCTTTTATCCTTGAGATGTCCATTGAATGATCTAGTTCAGGAGGCAGGAGTATGAGTATATGCCCATTCTAACTGGTTCCACCAAAGAACCCCAAACCCAGAGAGAGAGTTTCTCTTTAGGAGATAAGCATTTGTGAAAATACCTCCCCAAGGGGAAACAGCCTGTATGTACTTATGAAAACCTTCAAGCTACATTTTTTTTGTATAGTGCCAGAAATAAGTGGTTTGAAGAGAATGGTTTGCAGTCCCTTTAAATGTGTATTTGGATAAGCCCTGAAAATCTCATCAGTCTCCTCCTCTTAGAACAATGCACAGTTGCAGTGGGGGGGGGGATCCTCCATTAGACACACATAGGTGAAAGCTGATCATACAACACCTTGGGCTTAGCCACTCTGCAGTGTTTCCATCAGCAGCCACTATTAATAGCCATGTTTTAACACACTACCAGCATTAATAATGACATATTGGGAATTAAACAACGTACCTAACAAGAGGATTGACTGCTGGATTAGGGAAGTAGACAAGGATTTTAATTGGGAGGAGATTCATAAAATGACTAATTAAGACTCAGAATGCTGAGATTTGTTTGATCAAGGCTAACAAGAAAAAAATTACAGAGATAAACCCTCCCACCAAAAAAAAAGTCATTGAATGAGGGAACAAATAAAACTTAACACTACATTTGAAGCCTCATCTTAAACTTCAGCCTGAAAATGATTAGGGTGGCAACTAAACCATAAACTGGTTTTACCATTTCATTACCATCCTGAAGATGGTAATGAGCCCCTGGATACAAGTGATGCATCAGCGCTGTCTGACCAAAATAATGGGCATGTAGGCTAGCCAATCAGCCTGAAAGGGCCATCTCCTGTGTTGATGTTCGATGAGGCAAAATCTAAGCTTTACTCAGGGATCCAGATGGATTGCCTCTGGGCACTTCTTCTGTGGGAATCAAACCAGGGGCCCTGGGTATTTTATGCCCACCCCTTCCCACTGCACCATGCCTGTCCTCGCAGTCTTCACTGCCCTTCTCCATATGACTGGTATTGACAGCAAGGTTGCTGGGGAATCCCCTAATGTTGCATCTTGTTCCTGTGTGCCCAGTTGGGTAAGTGAACTGTTCCTGAGTAATATGAGGCATGTGGGTTCTAGTCCAACATCTGCCCTCTGTTTCACTATGGGTCCATCTGTTGCTGGTGAAAACTGAGCAGTAACTGCCAGATATCAGAAGGCCATGGCCACAGTGTCAGTTGTGTACATGTGTGCCACTCATACAGGCGCTGATGGAACACCACTCCATGATTGGTCTGCACGTGCTGTTGGGGATTGCCAAGTATCTTGATATTGTGACATAAGGGGAGGCATGGCTCAGTGGTAGAGCATCTGCTCAGCATGCAGAGCATCCCAGGTTCAAACCCCACTATCTCTAGTGAAAAGGATCAGGTAGTAGGTGATGTGAAAGACTTTTACTTGTCACCCTGCAAAGTCTCTGCCAATCTGAGTAGACAATACTGATTTTGATGGACCAATCATCTGATTCAGTACGAGACAGCTTCATGTGTTCACTATATTATTACATAGTCCCCTACTGTTAGGCAGAAATCCTCTGCACACTTATCTGGGAGTAAGCATCATTGAGCACAGAGGGACCTCAGAGTAAATCTGAATCTTGCTTCTACCTCAAACAAAATACAAGGCAATGACTCTCTCTCAGCCTCCTCTGTAATATGGAGAAAATAACACTGACCTACCCTACCATGGTGTTGTAAATGTACAGGACCATAATGGATGCAAAGTACTTTGAACCCTTAAAAGTGTCATGCAAATGCTGAGTGTCATTATTCACTGAGAAGTTCTAGGAACAACACTACTGGTTGTGGATACTTTTAGATGAGAGAGCACTGGAGAATTTATGGTAGCTTTTTAACAGCTGCTTTATTTACAAACATGTAGAGTGTCAGTGTATGCAAAGAAGCACTGCTATAAGGCAGCAAACCTGCTTCTCCACATCAGACCTATTTCTCCACTTCAGACTCTATGCCTTGAGGTGCACACCTCTCAATCAGATTCTCCCTGTCTGTTGCAAACTCTGTGCTGCTTTTCCATAATCTGTCTTCTTCCTCTCAGCACTGCTGGGTCCTGACAATTAGCTCACATCATGGAAACATGGAAAGCTTATGAAGGAGTATTTTCTTTTGTCACCAGTGCTAATTTCAATCAGCTATGTCACTCCATGCCAAATCACAGTGCTATAGCGGTTCATATATCAGACATCAAACCCATAAAAAGCCAGAGGAGGAAGTTAAATACAAGGATGTCATTTTCTGCAGCAACTGATTATTTTGTGAAGTGTAGGGTTTAGCCCTTACTCTGAATTACATGTTGTGTTGCTCTATAGGTGAAGCACAATTCAGTAAAAACACCACTGAAAACAGCAAGCCCATCTGTATAGTTTATTGACTGATTTGGATTGATTTGTTGGATTTATAGGCCGCCCTCTCGTGGCCAAGCCAGCCTCAGAGCAGCTAACAACCCCATTAAAACAATTTTAAACCATTCCATAGATGTACGGCAATAACATATACAGCTATAAATAGCATTAAAACCAGGCACCCTTAGCTATAGCAGCAGATAGTACATCTATAAAACAATAACATAAGCGGTATTAACACTTTTGCCATTAGCTGCAACAGCAGAGGCAAAGAAAGGAGAGGAAGGGAGGCCAACCAGATGGAAAACTGTCGCTGTCCTCAACCATATGCCTGGTGGAACAGCTCCGTTTTACAGGCCCTCAGGCTCAGTTTTACAGTTATGAATTTCCCCAAAGAATTCTGGGACTGTCGTATAGTGAAAATGCTGAGAGAACTACCCATTAGAAGAAATTTCTAGTCACTCCTCATTGAGCTACACTATAAATCCCAGTCTTCTTCAGGAAAATATATCATAATTAAACCAAGATCTAAATTTGATATATGTTTACAATATAGATCTACCCTAGGGTTGCCAACTGCCAGGTAGTAGCAGGAGATCTCCTGCTAATTCAACTGATCTCCAGCCAATAGAGATCAGATCACCTGGAGAAAAATGGCCACTTTGGCAATTGAACTCAAAGTACAAAGTACAAAGAGAGTTTAATACGGTCCAAGACCAGCATAAAAACATACCAGATATACATACATAACATAACACATATAAAAGTGCATCAAGTGTGAGCCCCTATAACATCTTACAATCTCTCACTCATAAAAGCCGTTAAGCGCTTAATTAAAAATATTACATGTTTGAAATTAGTATAAATATAAATATAAAATCGCTCAACAATTAAGTTCGACCTATGCGCGCCTGGTCCTCAGAGCTTGCCACCCAAATTTGGCCACTTTAAAAGTTATCTCCATATCCTTGTCTGAGAGCATGTTAGAAAGACTAAAGGCTCTGGATCGCCCTGGGAGGTCCGATAATACAGAAAGAATGGCTTCTCGTATCTTGTTGTAGATTTTGCATTCAAACACAACGTGCTCAAGGGTCTCAGTACTCCCATCAGAGCAGGGGCATAATCGTCCTGCATATGGTATCTTTTTGTATCTCCCTTCCAAGACAGCTGAAGGGAGTGCGTTACAACGCATCAGGGTGAAAGCCCTCCTGTATTCTGGACTATCTAAGTGGGAAAGGTAAGACATCGGGACCACGTTGGTAAGAGTGCTGCAATTGTAGCACATGTTTTGGATTCTACTTAGGTCATGCTGTCTTTCCACGTCTAGAACTCTTTGCCTGATCAGGGCTCTGGCCTGTGGATAGTCCATTGATAGGAGCAGATATTGTGAGAGACCATAGTAGCCTAGTTTATTCATCAGATTTCTCAACCAGGGGGAAACAAAAGTGTCATACAAAATTAAGTTACCAAGTCCTTTGGGACGTGAAGCTATTTTGAGCCAATAGGAGATCGAGACAATCCACATCCTTGCTTCAATCGTTACTTCCCCTGTCTCCATTCGAATTGCAGCATTGGATACACTGGGAGGGACTTGTAGTACAGCCCTCAGGAATTTGGATTGGATTTTCTCCAACCTGGAGTAATTTGCTGTGTTAATAAGCGGCCCCCCATATAACATTTGGGAAAGGGTTTTGGCTTTATATAACTTAACAGCAGCTGTTACCGAGCGTCCTCCCTTTGTCCAGAAAATTTTTAATATAGCTGCGGCACTTTTTTGGGCATTGGCGGAGACATGGGCTATGTGAGAATTCCTTAATCCTCTTGCCTGAAAGACCACACCCAGGTATTTATAGCAGTGTACCTGCTCTATCTTAATCCCATTCAGACTCCAGGAGTGCAGTTTTGGTTTATTGGCAAAGACCATTACTTTAGTTTTTGAGTAATTAACCTCTAGTTGATTGTCAGTGCAATAGATCGCAAGCAGGCGCAATGCCCTCCTGATGCCAATAGATGTTCTAGAAAGAAGAACGGCATCGTCTGCATATAGTAACAGGGGAATGTGCCTATCCACCAGTTTTGGGGGGTGCAGCTCTTGCTTGTTTAAACATGCTGCCATATCGTTGATGTAAAAATTGAACAATAATGGCGCTAGTATGCAGCCCTGTTTGACCCCCTTCCTTATTACAATGGGATCAGTTAGCTGCCCTTGATGGTTACATCTTACCCGTATTGTGGTTCTTTCATATAGGTCTCGAATCAGAAACAAAAGCTGTCTGTCTATTGTAGAAGCGCTTAGCTTTTCCCAGAGAATGGATCTTGGGATTGAGTCAAATGCCGATTTCAAATCAATAAAAGCTGCATACAGTGAGACAGCAGATTTGGCCGCATACTTTGCAATAAGATGGTCTAGCAACACACAATGATCTATTGTAGAGCGGCCTTCTCTGAAACCCGCCTGCTCTTGTGCTAGGTAATTCCCTTGTTCCAGCCAATCTCTACGTTTGCACTGAAGATGCTTGGCACAGAGCTTGCTTATGGTACTAAGTAAGCTGATTGGTCTGTAGTTGGAAGGGTCTTCCCTGTTACCCTTTTTATAAATAGGGACGATAATTGCCACCCCCCAATCATTTGGAATTCTGCCAGTTTTGTCAATTGCAGTGAAGAGGGCCCACCATTCCAGATTCCTTTTCAGTAAATCTGCAAGGATCTGATCAATACCTGGGGCTTTCCCTAGTTTCAGGGATTCAATGAGCTTCCTTATCTCTGAGGTCTCCACCGCTGGCCATTCTGGAAGATTTCTAATGCTCTCAGCATGATTGTCATTGCGGTCATTATTCTTATATAGGGCCTTAAAATAATTTTCCCATGTAACTGGTAAAATAGTGCAATCAGGTGGTGAGGTGGGCTTTGTACCCGCTGAGATCAGGTGCCAGAATAGGGTGGAATTTTTAAGTTTAGCCGCCTGTCTAATCTGTTCCCAGGCTAAGACGGTGGCTGCTCTCTTTTTGTGTTTAATGAGCAGCAATTGAACTCTATGGCATTGAAGTCCCTCCCCTCCCCAACCCCGCCCTCTTCAGGCTCCACCCCCAAAATCTCCCACGAGTTGAGAAGAGGGACCTGGCAACCCTAATCTACCCAGTTGTACAGGAGTCCCCATTACAGCATGTTACTGTATGATCTGAGTAATGAAAGAGCTACAAAGGAGTGATCCAGAGCAAGGCAAGAGCCATATAATGTCAGCAGCAGAAAGGCAAAGAGCTTATCCACACTAGGGAGTAACCCAGAGCCAGAAACGATAGCAGTGTTGAGTCAGAGCCCACAAAGTATCAAACTTGGGCCAGAAAAAGCAAGAGAACTTTTGTGGGGGACAGGGGACAGGGTAGGATAGTGAAAAAGCGTGTACATATGTTTATCTGTATTCTTTGGGTCCCCTCCTCAACCAGTCAGCCATCCCTTAATGCTCTCCTTCCATCAGATACACGGTGGAAGTAATATTGGAAAGATGAGGAAGCAGATGGGCTGGCCAGGGAGCAGGTTATTTGAAAGGGCACACAAGCAAAAGGATTTGTGAAATGTCATGACTACAAACTTTCCTTCTTCTAATGTGCAGAAAGGGGAAGTGTAAAAAGGAAAGCAGACCGCCTGGGAAGGGAATAGTATTATTCCAGCCTTTTAATGGGAACCATTGCAGAGGAAATTGGCGGCACTTCAGCAAGAGGAGATGAAGAAAGGAGAATTTGAACGACTTGAATCATTATGACACACATCCAGTTTAAGGACAGAAATATGATCACACTGAATAATCTTTGAATACTATGTTTGCATTCCTTATGTGGGCAAGAGTAGGTGAAAAAAATATTTTAAAACCAGATCCGCAATGGATTTTAGTACAGATAGTACAGAGAAAGGACTTCCTGAAGACCGGCCACCTGACACGATTTTAACTGGCAATACTGAGGAGTGAACCTTCCATCTATATGGAGGGGCCTGTGGCTCACCAGTTTAGCACATGTTTCACATACAGAAGGTTCACTCCTCAGTATTGCCAGTTAAAATCGTGTCAGGTGGCCGGTCTTCAGGAAGTCCTTTCTCTTCTGGAGACCCTAAAGCAGTAATCCCCACTATAGTGCCCGTGGGAACCAAGGTGCCTGCCAATGGGTTTCCTGCTTCTTTGACAAACCATCTTTTCCCTAAAGCAAAGAGCTAAACTTGGCTTTCTTCCACCTCAATGAAACAGGAGGTGCTTCAGAAGAATCCAAGAGGAGAGGCATCAGAGTCTGCAAGAAGCCCCCATTAAAAAAACTGCTGCCTCCCCACATTTTGTGATTTCTCCTTGCCCCACCCACAATAAAAGACATTTTGTTACTGCCCCACAGCAACTATTTTGTGGTGATGCCTACTGCCTGATCAAAAATTTCCAAAATTGTCCATAGGCTCATCAAAATTGGGGACTCCTGTCTTAGAGAACTGCAGATTGGGAGGTGTACTCATGCGCTAAACCATGACGGATGCTGTACTCTGAGCTCTCCTTTGAACTAAAGAATTTATAGCTCAAAAAGAATGTAAATAAGGGAGTTCTAGCATATACAATGAGATAAGAGGGGAGAAAAACTAAGAGAAGCAGAGGAGATAAAATTTGGAATTTCAACATCGGTAAGACTGCTTTATTTATAGCACCTGTGTGGGAACGCCTTGTGGCTGCAAATAGCTTACTCATTAACTCCCCTAATCAGCTTCTGAAGATGGCAAACAATATCAAGGAACTATCAGAGCAAATAACTGCTCTTCATAACACAGTGTTAGCATTTCAAAATAAAATGAGAAATTAAGTCTATATGGGACGAAGTTGCTAATGTGGGAAAGGAGTTAGTAGGGATTAAGCAAATAGCTTCTTCCGCAAAAGAACTTGCAACAGAAAATGTACAGAAGATTGCTCACTTAACCCGGCAAATTAATGAACTCTCTGACCGCAACAGAAGGGCTAATTTAATTTTGGCATTGGTCTAGCCGAGGAGCTAGCACGATTGACTTTATGCTAGCCTCACGAAATCTGCTAAAAAATGTAGCCTATTTCAGGGTTGGAACTCGGCAAGACAGCGACCATTTCCCAATTAATTTGGCAGTAAGGGCTACAAATTTAACAACCCATATAATTGAGAAATTAGACCCCAAGATATCTCACACAGCAAGATACAAAAGAATTAAATGGACAAGCAAAGTAGACACACTCACCAAAGAGTTCCTAAGCTCGGCCGTGTCCCAACGCCTCCGCAATAAACTGATTAATGAGGAGCATCCTGAATACACAACGGACAACTACCTACAAATAATAAATGGCTGGCATGATCTGTTTTCTGAAAATAAAAGGGTTAGGAAGGTCCCTAGAGTTAAAACCCACACACAACCATGGTTTGATCAAGATTGCCTGTTAACTAAAAAGCAATTAATAGCCAAGTTTAAACTGTACAGATCCAAGAATTTTAGCTCAATTCCCCCGGATCTTTATATTTTAAAGCAACAATATAAAAAATTAATTAAAATGAAAGAGAGAAGCCACTAAGGCAGCTTGGCTTCATCTCATCCAGGCTGCCAAACTTAAAAACTCCTCGCTTTTTTGGAAAATTGTCTCTGGTGGTATGCAGTCAGATCATTCTTACCCTATTTGTGAGATACCAGCAGAATCTTGGGAGATGCATTTTACAGCAATATACTCCTCAGATCCCGAACAGGAGGCTCCCTTACCCATAAGTCTGGAAAATTCTCCACCTTGGCAGCCAGTTAGCACCACAGAAGTTAAAAGGCTGATAGGCCAATTAAGGCTGGGGAAAGCACCAGGGAGTGATTTGATTCCTCCAGAATTGATTAAAACAGGTATAGACTGGTGGACACCAGTTCTCGCAAAGCTCTTCACTTATATAGATCAAACTTCACAGATTCCCAGAGACTGGGGTTTGGCCATTATCATTCCAATTTACAAAAAAGGGGTGAAGTCATATCCATCAAATTATCGCCCTATAAGCCTTCTTAGTGTGGTGAGCAAACTTTATGCTAGACACCTGTCCTGGAAGCTCTGGGACTGGCTCGATAGAGAGGAGATTCTAGCAGAAGAACAAGCTGGATTTAGAAGAGGCCACTCCATAATAGACCAATGCCTGATTCTACGCCACTTGGTGGAGAAATACACTGATAGATCGCAGGGGGGGGGGGGCTTTACGCAGCCTTCGTTGATTGCAAGATGGCATTCGATAGCATCTCATGTAACAGACTCTGGAAAAAATTAGAATCTTCTACTATAGATCGGAGTCTGCTTGTCCTCATACATACACTTCATGAGAATAATCATTTGGCAGTGAGATGTAACATCCATGGCCATTTATCACACAAGATACCAGTTAAAAGAGGAGTGAAGCAAGGATGTATTTTAGCTCCACTGCTCTTTAACTTTTATGTAAACTCTATGGTACGATGCCTATCTAACCCTAATTTCCACCCACCCAACATGGCAAACAGACCAATCTCCACACTCTTGTATGCGGATGACACGGTAATCTTAGCGCATACAGAGGTAGGACTTAGAAGAGCCCTTAGAGCTCTGGTCTTTTACTGCAAAGAGGAGCACTTACTAATAATTTTACTAAGACCAAAATCATGGTCTTCTCTCACAAGACCAGAAAATATAAGTGGCAGATAGACGGCCATGACATCGACCAAGTCAAGATGGTTAGATATCTTGGCATAACATTTCAAGCCTCTGGCTCATGGTCAGCTCAGCTGTCCCAAGTGTCTGAGACATCCCAGAGGACTGCCATGGCAACTTTGAGATTCTCCCTTACAAAAGGGGGTGCCCATATACCTTCTGCCATGAAAGTCTTCCAGGGGAAAGTGATCCCTCAACTCACGTTTGGGTCACAGATATGCCTCTATAACAGTTTTCACAAATTAGAAGTAGTCCAGTCAAAATTTCTCAGATCCTTATTCGGTGTCCCTCAATGTATTTCAAATGCACTGATTAGACTGGAAGCTGGGATGGTACCATTAGAAACACGAGCCTGGTACCATGCCATTTCCTATTGGTTAAAGATGAAATTGTCCTCATCTGGTTTAACTCCCCTAATCCTTGCAGATAATTTCTCCTCAAGATGGATTAATCTAACAGAGGATAAACTCCAACATTTAGAATATTGTCGAAGGCTTTCACGGTCAGAGTTCATTGGTTCTCGTAGGTTATCCGGGCTGTGTAACCGTGGTCTTGATATTTTCTTTCCTGATGTTTCGCCAGCAGCTGTGGCCGGCATCTTCAGAGGAGTAACACTGAAGGACAGTGTCTCTCAGTGTCAAGTGTGTAGGAAGAGTAATATATAGTCAGAAAGGGGTTGGGTTTGAGCTGAATCATTGTCCTGTGAAAAGTAACAAAGGTAATGTGCTAACCATTCTCCTGTAAGTATCAAGATAATGTGCTGATGAGGGTGTGGTATGTTAATATGGGACCATTGTATCCTGAAGTGATCTGTTAATGTGTGAAATCCAAAGCTAATCTGCATGGCTATTGTTGACTGTAGTCAAAAGATTAAAAAGATTAACAAAAGATTCTTGATTTGGAATCTTGATTATTTAAAATGCTCATAATAATAGGTTCAACTAAAGGAAAGATCACACCGTTTTTGGTTAAACACTCTCTGCCTTCGATTCCACAATTAACATGGTAAAATTAGTACTTTGAAGTTTACAGTGTATTCCCAAAATTTCTTGGATGTTCTCTTTCAAAGAGATCACTCTAGATCTAATATTGGTCCAGGCCAGCCCCAACAGTGTCTCTCCTTCAGTGTTACTCCTCTGTCCTTCAGTGTTACTCCTCTGAAGACCACGGTTACACAGCCCGGATAACCTACAAGAACCAATCCAACATTTAGGTTTATCAAGTACAACTCTTCTAAATCTTGGCTATCAAGGAGCAAAAACAATAGTCAAACAGAGGCTTTGGGACATTGCCCTTCAAGATGACAGATCAAGAGCTTACTCGGTCCCAGTAGTGGAGAACCGTAAAAAAATTTCGGCCCCTCCAAATTATCTCTGTGCCTTAGAACACCCTAAACACCAGAGAGCCTTCACCTTAGCACGTTTTAATGCCCTTCCATCTGCTCTTCTTGATGGGAGATATGCCAGCCTCCCTTACAAATTCCGCCTCTGTCCATGCCAATCTGGAATGGTGGAAATGGTTGAACATGTGCTATTACACTGCCCATTTTATCAAGACATACACAAAACGCTCATTGATCCAATTTTGTCTAGCTTCCCAGATAGAGACAGAGTTCACTATACCACTTTATTATTAAATGATTCTGTTAAAGATATTACCTATCAGGTTGCGAGATTCTGTGCTAGGGCATGTGCAATAAGGCAGAAGAAGCTGTTAAAATGACTTTTACGTCAAACAGACTATTTTACCAAGAGCTGTTGTAACTGAATTTATGATTTGTTGGGCAAATATCAGACATTCTGTTTTAATTATTATGATATCTCTTTTTGTAAAAACTGGTCTTTGACCATAATAAACAAATGATGATGATGATGATGATGATTTAATTTTGGCAGGGATTACTGAAGATGTTTCTGCCAAGAGTTTAGAAGGGACTCTTAAGGAGTGGCTTGCAGATAATGGAATCAAGCTACAACCAGAAGAAATAGAACGAGCACACCGCTTGCAAAGAAGAGGGAGGGGGGATTCCCCAGTAATGTTATAATCAAATTCTCAAGAGAAAAACTTCAACAACAAGTATATAAAGAACTGAAAAAGAACAAGGACCTGTGCTTCAGAGGGAGAAAAGTATGGGTGAGACAGGACTTTTGCCAAGAGACTCTCAAGAAAAAGAATTCAATGCATCCCTATGCCCAAAAGCTGCATGTAAATAATGTAAAATTTACATGGGGTTACCCATCTTCAATAATTATCCTCAAAGATGGAAAGAGGCTCATGGCATGCAATACCTCTGAAGTGAAAGAACTAATAAAACAGTTGGGAATTGATACAGAAGATATGAGTGAGCAAGAAATGGAAGAAGAAGCAGAATTTGAAGAGGACTCTGAGGAAGGAGGGTCAGGAAGAGCTGAAAAACGTCCTAGGACAGACTCACAAAGTGGAACTACCTAAAAGGGAAGTATACAAATGTTAATTGAGCTAATGTATAATATTTAAGAGAGTTTAGGAGAGGGAGGGGATGCTTGCACTCCATGAGGTGGAGAGAGGGGATGTCTTTTTATACCCAAATGGCTTCTCTACCACAGGGGGGGACGGGAAAGGGAAGGGGTGGGTTAGCAAACTATATAAAATACCCTCAGCCATGGAGCCTTAAGACCCAAAATAATAAGGAATATGGATAGGTTAATAAGATTACTGACACTGAATGTCAATGGATTAACTTCGGATCTTAAGAGATACAGAATATCTAAACTGTCAAGAGACCAAAAGACTGATGTAATATGCCTCCAGGAAACACACAAGAAAAAAAAAGATAATAAGCCACTTTTAAAGAATACGGCCTGGGTGACAATAGCAGAAGCTGGAAGTGATACTAAGGTCAAAGGGGTAGCAGTCTTGATTTATAAGAAATATAAAGTGGAGGAAGTGGAAAAAATAGTAGATAGAGACGTTAGATACTTATTAGTTAAATTTAAATTGGAAGGTAAGAGGTATACAAAAGTAAATATTTATGCCCCGAATAAAGGGCAAAAGAAGTTCTTATGTAGAATTTTTTAAAAAACCAATCAATTTTCAGAGGGGGAAATTATTATAGCAGGGGACCTTAATATCGATATTAAAAAAGATAAAACAATTAATTTGGGAGAATGGGGTCTGAAAGAGGCGCATGAATTTATGGGCTTACAACCCAAACCCACTCACATATCTAGTAGACATAAAACAGCATCAAGTATAGATTATATAATCCTAGGAAAGAGTAGCGACATGGACATAAAAGGAATTATAACTCACCCAATTTGGATATCTGACCATGCTCCAATAAGTATTGAAATAGTAATAAGCCAAGAACAAAAACAAAAAAAGACACTGGAGGTACAATCATCTAATAATGGTTAAGGAAGAGGATAGACAATATATGAAAGAGCAGATAAGGCTGTATTTTGAGGAAAACAGAGGGACGGTCACTACCAATATCTTATGGGACGCTGCAAAGGCGGTGATAAGGGGGTATTGCATAAAAAAAGAAAGAATTATAAAAAGAGAGTGGTACACAAAAAGACAACTTAAAATCCAGGAATTGGAAAGGTTACAAAGTAAACAAATTAACAGATACAACCCCAGGGTACAGAGACAAATTTCGGAATTTAAAAAACAGTTAGTGGCTTTAGATTTAGCAACAATATGGAAAAGGGAAGTTATGGTGAGGAATTAATTCCAAAGAAATAGCATAAACTCAGCAAAAAGACTGGCTAGTTATCTGAAAAATAGAAAGGAAAAACAAAGGGTCAAAAGTATAAAAGTTAATAACCAAACATCACAAAACCCTAAAGAAATTACGGAGGTATTTGAGTCTTTTTACAAAAGTTTATATAAGAAGAGGGATACAATAGGTTTTGAAGAAGACTAACTCAATATTGAAGGAGTCTGAGAAAGCTAAATTGGAAGAGGATATCACATTGCAAGAGATAAGAGACGTAATTAAAGAATTGAAAAAAGGCAAATCACCAGGTCTAGATGGGTTTACAGGCAAATTTTACAAGGAAATGGCAGAAATCCTAGCCCCAGAACTTCAGTCGGTGTTTAATGAAGTCTTGAAGGGTAAGAAAGCTCCAGACTCATGGAGACAAACAGAAATAATAGTGATTTTAAAACCACAGAAAGACCCTGAAGAGGTAGGGTCATATAGACCTATAAGTCTTCTTAACCAAGACTATAAAATATTCGCAAAAATATTGGCAAATAGACTAAAGAGGGTTATCCCAAATATAATAAAAGAGGACCAGTATGGATTTGTAAAAGACAGGAATATAGCACACCCTATTAGAAATATAATTAACGTCCTGCACCATGGCCAACGGAAAAAATTGGGCCTCCTAAAACTGGATGTATTCAAAGCCTTTGACACTCTTTCCCAAGATTACCTGCGGCAGGTTATGCGCAAGTACGGAATAGGAAGTAATTATCTAAATGCAATTCAGGAGATATATAGGGATGGAACAGCAGTAGTGAAGGTTAACAATGATCACTCGCAAGCTTTTCAGATTCAGAGAGGAGTTCGTCAGGGCTGTCCACTTTCACCACTCTTATTTATCATAGCGATAGAACAGCTAGCAGAAAGGATAAGAAATAGTGCAAGGATAGAAGGTTATAAAATGAAGGAAGAAGAAATGAAAATTAATTTATTTGCTGACGACATTATAGTTATTACGACAAACCCTAAAGAAGGGATAAAAGAAATAAAGATTATATTAGAAGACTTTGAAAGGTGCTCAGGGTTAAGAGTCAATATGGCTAAATCAGAAATTATATATCTCAATGTGAACAAGGATGAAAAAAGAGATAAATTAATGCCTAAGTTAACGTATTTATTTCAGACGATACCATTAGGAATTAGTTCAAAAAAACACTGGAATAGAATGATAAGAGGGTGGATATTTGATAGCAAAAATGTAGAATTCAAAAAAGATTGGTATATAGCCACAGATCAGAATTGGGTTGGGGAGTCCCTGATTTGAATAGCTACTATGCCGCCTTCCAATTAAAGTCATTATTAGAGATAGGGGAAGAAAGCGACCAGAAATGGGTTAGATTTGAAAACAAGATCAACAGTGACATAGGAAGATTTGGTATTTTTTCAAAAGTTATAAGTAAAGATTTAAAATTAACCATAGGGCCCAGATGCTCAGCACTAGAGGTATGGAGTAAATGGCAACCTTTATGGCTAGGAAGGACTAGGAAGGACTTTATGGCTAGGAAGATGGGCACCGCTAGAGACTAGGGCTGTCGATTCGGTTCATCCCGAACTGAAAAACAGCTGAATTTCCCCCAATTCGGCGGTTTTTCGTTTGGGACGAACTGAAATCAAAAAAAGGCGGGAAACGGGGGAGCCGAATTTGCTGACTTCGGGGTGTTCAGTGAATAAATTCAGCAAATTCAGGGTTCGCCCCCCCCCCAGTGTGCCTTCACGGGGCTTCTCCATGAAGGTACGTGGGGGCTCTTTAAACAGATGTGCACCTCCCAGCCGGGAGGTGCAGATCTGTCCCCCCCGCGCGCCTTCAGGGAAGCCCCGTGAAGGCACGTGGGGGGCTTTTTAAAGAGATCTGTGCCTCCCAGCTGGAAGGCACAGATCTGTTCCCCCCCCCCCGCGCGCGCCTTCAGGGGGCTTCCCTGAAGCCGGGCGGGGGGTGCTTTAAACAGATCTGCATCCCCCAGCTGGAAGACACAGATCTGTCCTCCCCCCGCACGCCTTCAGGGGGCTTCCCTGAAGGTGCGCGGGGGGCTCTTTAAACAGATCTGCACCTTCCAGCTGGAAGGCGCAGATCTTTTTCCCCCTCCCCGTGAGCCTTCAGGAGGCTTCCCTGAAGCCGGGCGGAGGGCGCTTTAAACAGATCTGAACCTCCCAGCGCAGATCTGTTTAAAGGGGCCCCTGCGCGCCTTCATGGAAGCCCCATGAAGGCCCGTGGGGGGGGCGAATTTTCCCCCGAACTCCGGATCTCGTGCTGAAGTTCGCGGCTTTGGCACGTCCCAAATTTAAACGGGCCAAATTTTGCCGAAGCAGAACTTTTTCAAAAAAAAAATTCAACAGCCCTACTAGAGACTATGCACACCGAAACAAGGGAATGTAAATGGTGGGAAATCCTAAGGTCAAAAGGATATTATAGACTGGGAGATATGTACAGAGGAGGAACCCTAAAACCTTTACAGGAGATAGTAGAAGAGATAGGCAAGCAATATTGGTTAAAAACAACAGGCCTCTACAGAAGGGTTAAAATGATCAATGATAAAGGGGAAATATGGTCAGAGGAACCAATGGAAGAAATATATAAAGAAATGCAAAAATCAAAACTAGGATTGGCAGGAAAAATTTATAGGAAAATGATATCAAACAAAGATAAGACAATATCATATTTACAAAAAACTTGGAGTAAGGAAGGTCAGATATCAGAAAACACAGCAGGTAAAATTATGAAAGGATTAGAGGAAATTAAAGTGATTAAATTTAATGAGTTGGAACATAATTTTTTTACAAAATGGTATAAAATACCAGCGCAATTAGTGAATATGATTCCGGGACTAAGCCCCATGTGCTGGCATTGTAGACAATCTAAAGGATGGTTCTCCCACATGTGGTGGGAATGCCCAGAGGTTAGGGATTTTTGGACACAAATACTAAAAATTATAAGGAGAATATGTAAAGTACCCTTAACCATAGCTTTTAAGCTAATGTTAATGAGTATAACAGGGAACTTGGCGGTAAACAAGAGGGATCAAGCCACATTCAAGGCTATGTTATTAGCAAGCAAGGCAGTAATAGCTCTGGGTTGGAAGGATAAAAGTAAATGGACTATAAAAATCTGGCACAACTGTTTGAATTTATACAGTCGGATATCGTCGAGATTTTGCGTCAGAAGACTTCATGGGAAGATAAGAACAGGGAAATCAGGAGTAGATGGAAGACCTACTTAGAGTGGATATCAATGGAAGGAAGAAAAGACATTCAGTGGAAGATCCAGACTTTGTGCCCGTGGCTGGGTTTAAGAGACTAAAAATTACAAGGAGTAGGAGCAGGGATAGGGAGAGGGATGGAAGGGGTGGGAAGGGAATGAGAAAAGTACAATATACAAACAATGTATGTTGAATAAGTAATATATATTAGAAACTTGTATAAAAAGAAATAATAATAATAAAAAAGAGAACTGCAGATCATACTGAGCTAGAAGAGCCAAATGATTTGACTCAGTTTAATGGAGAAAATCTCCATCTGTTGAATTTCTTCATCTCATGCAAGTGTTAACTGCATAGTAGCTCTGAGAAAAGAGTGCTGCTTCTAAATTAGGGTTGCAAAGATGAGAGCAAATGGCTAGACCGGAGCTAAGGCAAGCAAATGGAGGCATTGCAACCCAAGGAGAGAGAACATGCTTAGCATGAAGAAGGCCCCAGGCTCAATTCCTGGCATTTCTAGGTAAAAGATCTCAGGTTACTGGACTGGGGAAAAACTTTCTCTGCTTTGAGACCCTGAAGAACTGCCAGTCAGACAATATTGAGCTAGGTGGACCAATGACCTCACTTGGTATAAAGCAGCATGGATTCAAATGGTTCAGCATCAAGAACTGTTCTGAAAATATATAATAAATTAGAGAGCTGTATCTCATTTGTACCTCGTACTGGTCAATAATTGATACAGTTTCCATACAAGCACTGAGGCAAAACTACATAGCCAGGAACTAATCACAGCATTATTATTTGGCCACCAAACGTAAAGTTTAGCTTTCCCCTCTAAAATGAGCAGGCCATCTTCAGACTTGTTTTTCATGAGATGCTTTTTAAGGTTCTAACTGTAGCTTTGGGGAAGCTATTGAAACATAAACATCTGAACACACAGCATTATATTGCAGGCATGGATCCTTTGGAGATCACCCAAGAGATTAGCAATTGTTGATGCAGATAAAGTACCATTGCCGGATCTGATATATCTCGGTCACAGAGTCCATATCTAAGATGAGTCCTCTGATAAGGCAGAATAGATTCCCTAGGCAGAGGCAAGTGCCAGCATCCTGGAGAAATGCATAGGAGAGAGTACAGTGAACCGTAAACAGCTACAGGTTTGAAGCCTGCATCCAGACCTAACAGCTGAGGCAGCTGTGCTGAGAGTCAGAGCAGGAGGTAGAGCTGCTAGAGAGGTGAGTGCTAGTTTTTGTTTTTCCTAATGTATTGGGGAGCAGTAGGTGAGGTTGGTGTATGAGAGGATAGCGTGTGAGGGTGAGTGAGTGGTTAGAGTCTGCTGGAGAAGGGGTTCTCATTGGTTCCGTTTGTTCTTTTGTCAAATTGCTGCCCCTACCCTCTGCTGTTGGATGTTGAGGGCTGGGGCTGTGAGCCTTTGATATACAAGGCTCCTCTCGCCAGAGGCACAAGCTGAAGGGCAAGAGCTAGAGGGCTCTTGCCCTGGGGCTCTTAGCCTGAAAATCAGGCCTGGAGACCATATAAGTAGTTAAGAAGCTTTTACATTGGTGTTCTTGTTACCCCTTTTGCCATCAGTAGACAGTTTGGTCTGTTAGTTTCAAGTTAGATCAATGCACCAAGGTATTTCTAGTGGGAAAGAATTCAATATGAGGGTGATGATGGATGCTCATGAACGATTTCCAGTCACCTGCAGGGAGTGTGCCATTTTTTTTCCTCCCTGAGGACAAGATGGACTTCACCTGTAACAAGTGTAAGGTCTCCTAGAGAACAAGGCTAGGAGCCTGGAGGAAAGGATTGCTACTCTCCATGACACCAAAGAAGGGGAGAATTTTATTAACATAACCCAGGAGTCCCTGCATAGGGAAGGGGAGATGATTCAAAGGGATGACAGTGTGGTTGTCTGCTCTAACAAGACTCCTCAGAGCTCTGCAGCACATTCCCAAATGCATTGAGCGAGACGGTACTCAGTTCCATTGGAACTCAGGAATCGATTCCAGGCCCTTGCAGTGGCAGCAGAGCCAGCAGAGGAATCACAAACACAAGGAAGACAGATGGAGGAGGACAAGGGGATATGAAGAAATGGCAATGGAAGGAAAAGTAAAGGGTTGGTTGTAGGTGACTCCCTGCTGAGGAATAGAAGAAGAGTTGGTTTTTATATGCTGACTTTCTCTACCAGTTAAGAATGAATCAAACTGGCTTACAATCACCTTCCCTTCCCACAACAGACACCTTCTGAAGTAGGTGGGGGTGAGAGAGCTCTAAGAGAGCTGTGACTAGCCCAAGGTCACCCAGCTGGCTTCATCTGTCGGAGTGGGGAAACCAACACAGTTCACCAGATTAGTGTCCGCCTCTCATGTGGAGGAGTGGGGAATCAAATCCGGTTCTCCAGATTAGAGTCCACCGCTCAAAATCACCACTCTTAACCACTATACCATGCTTGCTCTCACACTGAGTATGGAATGTCATGTGTCCAAACCTGACCCCATGGCTCGAGAGGTGTGTTGCTTTCCAGAGGTGGAAATTAAAGATACTGTAGACCACATACCAAAACTGGTCGAACCTAAAGATCATTACCCATTTGTAATGGTCCATGTGGGAACCAACGACATGGCCATGAACATCATTGAAAACAATAAGGCTAACTATGAAGCTCTCAGGAGAAAGCTGAAGGGAATGGGGTCACAAGTGGTGTTCTCTTCAATCTTTCCTGAGAGGAAGGGGAATACAATGGGAATATAAGATGATGGAGGTGAGCCATTGGCTGCGTTGGTGGTGGTGCAGGCAGGAGTGATTTGGATTCTGGGACCACAGGCTAGGTTTTCTGGAGGACAACCTACTAGCATGCGATTGAATTCACCTTTCAAGGTCAGGGAAGAATGTTTTTGGAAGAAACCTGGAGAGATTAATCAGGAGGACTTTGAACTAATACCACAAGGGGAAGAATATGTTTAGCCTGAAGAGGAGAAGACTGAGAGGGGATATGATAACCATGTTCAAGTACTTGATGGGCTGTCATATTGAGGATGGTGCCAAGTTGTTTTCTGTTGACCAAGAAGGTCAGACCAGAACCAACGGGTTGAAATTAAATCAAAAGAGTTTCCTTCTAGACATTAGGAAGAATTTTCTAACAGAGCGGTTCCTCAGTGGAACAGGCTTCCTCGGGAGGTGGTAAGCTCTCCTTCCCTGGAGGTTTTAAAGAATAGGTTAGATGGGCATCTGTCAGCAATGCTGATTCTGTGACCTTAGGCAGATGATGAGAGGGAGGGCATCTTGGCCATCTTCTGGTCACTAGGTGTGTGGGGGGGGAGGTAGTTGTGAATTTCCTGCATTGTGCAGGGGGTTAGACTTGATGACCCTGGTGGTCCCTTCCAACTCTATGATTCTATTATTCTATTCTATTCTAAGATGACCCTCGAGCGCCGCATACAAAACCCGGCCACGCTGTGAGGAGAGGGAAAGGGGGGAGGAGGAGGGCGCTTTACCTCACATGCGGCCCCTGAGCCGCAGCCGCAGCTCAGCTGAGAGAGAGAGCTGCGTGCTGGACCCCTGGTGGTCCTCCGACCACCGGTTGGGAACCAGTTTCACGGACCCCTGGTTTAGTTCTCACGGACCCCTGGGGAACCAGTGATCTAGATGATGGTGTGGAAGGACTATTCATTAAATTTGCAGATACCTGTAATGTATTTAGTTGGTGCAAGGACTATGCTGAACTATTGAACTATTGAACTGTTGAGCTGTTGAACTCAGCTGTGCTTAACTGTGTTGAGCTTGAGATTCAGGCTCCATCATCTGTTTCTCCTATTGGACGGTGGACTTTGGCCATCCAAACATGGACTGGGGTGGTGGCTCTGAGTGGTTGGGAACTGTATATAAGTTGGGGTGTTTTGCAGTTAAGTTAGTTCTCTCTTCCCTGTTCACTGAATAAAGTAGTTGCTATTGGAACTCTGTCTCCAGCCTCCAGCCTCGTGTTTAACATAAAAATACATAATACTGGCGATGAAGGTGGGATTATTGACCTGGTAGGCAGCCTGGTTACTTCCAGCTGAGATAACTTCCAAGCCAAGCCTTGGATGAGCTGAGATCGCAGGCGATACCACAAGGGGAGACACAAAACAACCCATGATGACTACTCAGGGCCGCATCGAGGAGTTTGATACATCCACCCCTGAGAGGTGGGACAGCTACGCAACACAATTTGCATTCTACTTGAAGGCGAACAAGATCACCAATGCTGATCTTAAAAGGGCAACATTCCTCAGCATGTGTGGAGCACATTTGAACTTGCACAGATGTCAGCACTTGCCCTATCGAGAACCACTAGCCACAGCAGGAGACGTAGTTGTCCAAAGAAGTTGGTTTAATGGTAACAAAGGCAAACAGAGCATAGAGAACCCAAGACAGCAATGGGGGAAACTGGCATGCACTTGATAATATAAAAGCATTGAAAAAAGCATTCAGCAGTACAGTCTCATGAGATTATTTCGAACACATTACAAACAGTACAGAGGCGCCGCTGCTCCCACGGACATCTGCAAGCTTCAAAGGGAACAGGAATGCAGTTTTGGGAAAACAGTCCTTGAAGGGGAGTCTGTGAGAAAACGAAACTATCTGAGACACAGGCCTGACATTCTGCTCCCCTTAGGGCCCCCTCTCATTCTGCAAGGGGGACGGTTTATGGGGGTAGGCGGTGTGGAAGGCACGCACTAAGTGTGGGGCGGAGACATCTCGTGCACGAACCCATTCATCGTAGGCAGGGGGGAAGTGTTTCCAAGGAACCAGGTACTGCAGAGAGCCATGACGCACACGAGAGTCCAGGATCTTTGACACTTCAAAATGCTCCTCCCCCCCCCACCATCACAGGCTGCTCAGGAGGCAGTTCCGGGTGCCAATCTGAGGCGGCAACATGAGGCTTGAGGAGGCTGACATGGAAGACAGGGTGGATATGCCTCAAGGTTTTAGAGAGAGTCAGTTCCACAGTGACTGGGTTAATTATCCGGGCAATGGGATATGGCCCCACGTACTTGGCACTGAGCTTATTACATGGTCGGGTGGACCGCAGATTCCTGGTGGAAAGGTACACTAAGTCACCAACCTGAAAGTCTTTTCTGGGAGAGCGATGCTTATCTGCTTGAGATTTATATTTGTGTTTGGCCCTGTCTAAGTTCTTTACTATTCAGGGCCAGGTGGTGTGGATAGCTCGAGTCCAAGAGGCTACATCAACATTTCCCTCCTCCCCCACCATATCTATATGACTAATAGGACCGAAATCCTGACCATACACAGCATAAAAAGGACTAAAGCCTGTAGATTGATGCACAGCATTATTGTAAGCGTATTCAGCAAAAGACAATAGTTCAACCCAATCATCTTGGTGATAATTGACATAACAACGTAAATAACACTCCAGTACAGCATTTACACGTTCAGTTTGCCCATCCGTTTGGGGGTGATAAGCACTAGACAAACCAACTTGAGAAAGGTTTTCCAAAATTTAGCTACGTAGGTACTTCCGTGGTCGCAAATTATCTTATGCGGAAAGGAATGTAAACGGAAAACATGTGACACAAAGAGGAGGGCCAACTTGGGGGCGGAGGGTATACCCGCACACGGAACCAAATGTACCTGTTTGGAAAACAAGTCAGTAATAACCCATAGTACAGTTTTTCCTTCACTGAGCGGGAGATCGGTCATGAAATCCATAGCAATCACTTCCCAGGGTCTGGTGGGAATGTCCAGCGGTTGTAACAGTCCCGGGGGTTTACCTTGGGAACGTTTGACAGTGGCATAGATGGGACAGCTGCGAACGAAGGAATATACATCAGTACACATGCCTGCCCACCAAAACTGCCTGCGCAATAAGTGAAGGGTTTTTAGGAAAACAAAGTGTCCTGCCGTTTTAGCTCCATGGGCCAATTGCAGGATCTCTCTCCGAAGTATCTTAGGCACGTACAATTTCAAGTCTTTGTACCAACAACCACCCCGTTCTAGCAGGCCTGAAGGTAGTGCCTGAGCAGTGTGCTCAGCTAGGCACTGAGTACGAAGGGAGTCCAGGAAGGAGTCGGGCAGGATCACCCCTCCCCCTGCAGAGGGTGAAACAGAAGTCGTCAGCGGTGGCGACGGGGTGGAGGGGGCCCCCGGGTGATGTGGTGCACTGGCAATAGGTGGCGCGGGTGGGTCTGGTGAGGGAGTCGGTGTGAGGTTCTCCAACCTCCCTGGGCTATTTCCATAAAATCACTTGCTCAGACGACCATTCAGAAGCAGGTAAGTTTATTGGAAGGCATCAGGTATGGTCAGGGCCTACATGGTCAAAGCTACAAGTGCTTGCAATTTCAAAAGAGCCAGAATATAAACATTTCTACAATGCAGACGTCGGTTACATGTTTTGGGAACCAAGTGATAACAGCGCTGAGCTAAGCTACTGAACACACATCAAAGACATCAGGGAAGCTCGTTAACTCAGCCTGAGAAAGCCAAGGTCGGAGGAGGGAGGAGGGAACGGGGAAAGGAAAGCGAGCGGGACATTCCAGCAGGGGCCTAAATGGGAAACAGTCCAGCCAAGGCCTGAACCATTCTACTGAAAGAGGTCTGGCCTGTCGCTTGTACGGACAGACCAAACGGAACAGAGCGGTTCCTCACAGTCGGTTCCCTTTGGACAGATGCTCTGCTGTCCGCTGCTTGGGTTTGGGACTGGAGCAGAGTTTGGGACCGGGTTTTTACAGCTAGAACTGGTAGAGCTCCCCTGTGTGCTGGGGTGAATAAGGAGTCCGTAGGACTGTCGATTTTCACTGGATATTGGGGAAGCCTGGAAAGAGCATCAGCTAGCACGTTTTGCTTTCCAGGTACATGTTTGAGCACAAAACGGAACTGAGCGAAGAAGTCAGCCCAACGTTGTTGTTTTGTGGATAGTTTGTGGGTCCCCGAGAGGGCCTCTAGATTTTTGTGATTGGTCCAGACTTCAAAGGGGACCCTGGAACCTTCCAAAAATTGCCGCCACGTAGTGAGGGCATGATGGACGTCTGCAGCTTCTTTTTCCCAAATGGGCCAGTTTAGTTGAGAGTGCGCAAATTTCTTAGCAAAATAAGCACAGGGGCGAAGAAGACCGTCAGGTCCCCTTTGCAAAAGAGCTCCCCCCATGGCTACGTCCGATGCATCAACTTGCACAGCAAACATGCGGTTTGGATCAGGGTGCTGCAGCACAGGTTCAGAAGTGAAAAGCTGCTTGAGAGTTACAAAGGCAGTTTGGCATTGATCAGTCCAATGTACTTTGGCGGTGGGCAATGTAGCAGAGACCCCTTTACCTTTAGTTTTTTTTAATAATTTTTATTGAATTTTTAACAAAACATACAGTATAAAAAAGAAAAAAAGAAAAAAGGAAAGAAAGACAAAAAATACAGTTATATTATTAAAACCAAAAAAATATATATAAAAGGGTATTTATACAACATATTCAATACAATTCAATTTTCAATACCATCATCAATCTCAATATTCAAAAATACCCTTTCTCCCCCACCCACCAAGAAAAAGTGACCCATCACCAGACTTCCGAAGAAGTGTCTGGTAGTTTTATTTATTAATTATCTAGAATTTAATTTTATTTATAAAAAAATTATTTTCTATAACTCACTAAGTAACATAGTAAAATCCATTTTTGCCATCTTATCCCAATATGAGGTAGCCTTGGACCATGTTTGTTTGAACTCTTCCATATCATTTCCGTGTAAATATTCCGTTAGTCTGGCCATCCTCATATATAACCATAATTTCTCTCTCCAGTCTATAATTGAGGGTTTATTAGTTTGTTTCCAAACTTTAGCTATCACAATTCTTGCAGCAGCAAAACTGTTTGGAAAATAATCCTGTCCCGGTCATAAATATTATTTGGAGGGATTCCCAGCAAACAAAATGATGGTTTCCTTTTCACTTTACCATTAATCAAATTATTTGTTTCTTTCACTATTTTTTCCAAAAATGTTTTAATTTTTTTACACGTCCACCAAACATGCATATAAGTTCCTTTTTCTTTTACACATTTCCAACATATTCCTTTATCCTGACTATTCATCTTAGATACCATAGTTGGGGTTATATGCCATCTATAAAACATTTTATACAAATTTTCTCTAATTTCATTAGTTATTGTAAATTTAAATTCCCTCTTCCATAAGTTTTCCCATTTATCCAAATCTATATTAAATCCTAAATCCTGCATCCATTTAATCATGACTGGTTTAATTCTTTCTTGTTCTAAATTAATTGTAATCAATAATTTATACATCCTACCAATCATTCCCTTATTTCCTTTATCTAATATTTTTTCTAACTCGGATTTATTTTTATTAAATCCAAGTTGATTATCTTTATTGAAAATATCTTGTAATTTATAATATACAAACCAGTCTTTTATATTTAATTCTTCCCTACTTTTTAAAACCCAATTACTCTCTTTCCACTCGATAATATTCCTATACATCTCTATATCTAAATTTAACTGTATTCCCCTTTTCATATAAGCTTCTGTTGGGTTAATCCATCCCGGGGTCCTATTTTTTAGAATCTTCTTGTATTTTGTCCAAATTTGGAAAAACCCAGCTCTAATAATATGGATTTTAAAATCCCTATTTATCTTTTCCTTTCCATACCATAAATATGCATGCCAACCATAACGAAGATTATACCCTTCCAACTCTAATAATCTATAATTTTCTAACTTAATCCAAGTTTTTAACCAGAGAAAACAGGAAGCCTCATAATATTGTTGCAAATCTGGTAATCCTAATCCTCCTGTTTCTCTTAATTGAATCAAATTTCTATATGCTATTCTATGTTTTCCTTTTCCCCACAAGAATTTTAAAACATCCTTTTTCCAAATTTTAAAATTTTTAAATCCTTTAATGATTGGTAAATTTTGAAATAAAAAAAGCATCTTGGGTAATTCTACCCCACAACGAAAGGGGTATTTTATCCCAATTTTTCAAATCCATATTTATTTGCTGCCATAATTTATCATAATTATTTTAAAATAAATTAAAATTATTAGAAGTTAACCATATTCCCAAATATTTTACTTTATGCTCTATAGCAAAACCTGTAATTCCCACTAATTCTTGCTGCTGCAAGGGTGTGATATTTTTAACCAATATTTTGGTTTTATTTTTATTTATTTTAAAGCCTGCAAGCTTTCCATAAACCTCAATCATCTTACTCCATTCAACAATCTGAGTAATAGGATCAATTAAAAAACACACTAAATCATCTGCGTATCCTTAACCTTATAATGATTTCTCCCTATTTTATAACCTACTATCTCTACATTATTTCTAATTTTTCTCATTAAAACTTCTAATATAATAATAAACAACAAAGGTGAAAGAGGGCAACGTTGTCTGGTGCCCTTTTGTATTTCAAATGGTGAGGATAATTCCCCATTAATTAATAACCTAGCAGTTTGACAAGTATAAATATTTCCAATAACCTTTTGAATTTTTTCACCAAAACCCATATATTCCAACACTTTTCACATAAATTTCCAATTTACATTGTCAAACGCTTTTTCTGCATCTAAGAATATCATTGCAAAAGCTGTAGTATCAAATTCTGCATATTCTAAAAGATCTAACACTACTCTAACATTTTGACTGATCAACCTCCCTGGAAGGAATCCTGCTTGGTCTTCATGTATAATAATATTTAGTACTTTCTTCAATCTGTTTGCTAAAATCATTACAAAAAGTTTATAGTCATTATTTAATAATGATATTGGCCTATAATTTTTAACTTCCATTAAATCAGAATTTAGTTTAGGAATTAAAACTATATTTGCTTTTTTCCAGGTATTTGGAATAGAACCTCCCTGTATACAGTTATTCATCACTCTTAATAAGTATGGTGAAAGTTGATCCACAAAAGTTTTATAGTAAAAAGCTATGAATCCATCTTCTCCTGGTGCTTTATTTAATTTACTTTTATTTATTACTGATTTTAATTCCTCCAATGTTATTTCAGCATCTAGCAATTCTATATGTTCCTGTGATATTTTATCCCATTCAAATTGTGTTAAGTATTTTTCTATTTCTTTTTCTGAAACTATTCCTTGTGTATAAAGATTAGAATAGTAGTCTATAAAAGTTTCTGTAATTTTTTGTTTGTCTGATAAAACTTTACCATCCTTCCTTATTTTGAGTATTGGTATTCTCCTCTCTTTAAGTTTAAGTTGCCATGCTAACATTTTACCTGGTTTATTTGAATGTTCAAAAAATCTTTGTCTATTATACAGTATTTTTCTTTCTATATCCATAGTTAATAAGATCTCATATTGTTGTTGCAATTTTTTTATTTTATCAGTCTGTTCCTGTTTAAGCAATTTAGTTTGTACTTTTCTTAATTGTATTTCTGCCTGTTTAATTTCCTCCAGTTTTTTTTCTTTTTCCACTCTCTCTCTCTATACCACCTCAAATTTTGTTGTATTAAAATACCTCTAATCACTGCTTTCCCTGCATCCCAAACAACATCTTCGGGAGTTCCATTATCTGCATTTTCCAATTTTATTTTATCTAGTATCTTCTTATTTTTTAATTAGTATTCATTAATATACCAAGACTTGTTTCTCTTAATTCCCAAATTCATTTGTAACAACAGTGCATTGTGATCTGATAAAACTTTCGGTAAAATTTCGAGGTCATCTAGTTTACCTATAATATCTTTAGATAGCCAAAACATATCTATTCTCGAATGTGAACTATGTCTTGAAGAATAAAAAGTATATCCCCTTTTGTTACCATTTTTCATTCTCCATGCATCAAACATTTCCCATTGCTCAGTTAAATGATCAAAAATACCAGGTATTTTACCTTCGGCTTTCCCCTGTTTTTTCTTCGTTGATCTATCTAATCGAGGTTCTATTACTCCATTGAAATCACCCATCCATATCATATTTTCAATAGCGTATTCAGCTAATATTGATGTTAGATCCGTATAAAATAATTTCTGATTGTTGTTAGGTGCATAAATACCAACTAATATTATTTTTTGGTAACCACACAAAACTACCATCAGAATCCTTCCTTCTATATCTTTATACAACATCCTCGGTTCAAATATTGAAGGAATATACATAGCTATTCCATTGATTTTTTTCTTTTCATTACATGAAGTAAATAGTTTGCCCAGTTTATTTTGTTCTAACCTTATAACCTCCTTTGTTAAAATATGTGTCTCCTGTAAACAGAAAATATTAGCTTTAGATTTCTGTAAATGATAAAATATTTTCCTCCTCTTATTTGGAGAATTCAAACCATTAACATTCCATGATAAAATTTTCATCGTTTTTAACTATTAGTAACCCATTTATATATATATATATATATATATATATATATATATATATATATATATATATATATATATATATATATATATATATATAATTCCCCTCAAGGTTTATAGTACTCCCTCCCCCCCTCCTCCCCCATAATACCCCCTTCTCCCCCTCATAATTCGTCCAACATTCTGAATCAATCTGTGTCCTCTTCTTCCATCAGTGATTTTCCTCCTGAAGCTTCTGCGGCCTTTTCTTCCTCTGTAGGTTTCTTTTCAGCCAGTTCTTTGGTTGGTTGCTGTGGTGGCTTGCTTAAATCTCCTTCGTATCTTCACAAGAACTGGTCGGCTTTGGCCACATCTGTAAATTTAAACCTCTTCGATTTAAAAATAAATGAGACACCTTGAGGATATTCCCATCTATGTTGTATTCCATTGTGTCTCAGCCTTGCCACAAACTCTGCAAAATCCTTTCTTTTTCTCAGTAGTCTCCCTGGAATCTTCTTCATTAGTCTCACTGGTTGACCTTCTATTGTTAGAGGATTGTTATAATGTTTGTTCAGTATCAGGTCCCGGTGAGATCTCGAAAAAAACTGTACCAAACAGTCCCTTGGAACTTTATTTCTGGCTGCAAAAGCAGAGTTAACTCTATAGGCTGTAATTATCATACCTTCCACTATTGCTTCTTCTTCTTGTAAAAAATCAGCCAAGAGCACTTTCAAATATTCTTTCAGGTCAGAACCTTCAGTCCGTTCTTTAAATCCGCGAATACGAATCCAACTCTCCTTTATCCGCATTTCTAACATCGCCACATTATCCTCTTGCCGTTCTTCACGTTCCTGGCGGGCCTCCAGTGCAAGTTCCATAGTATCAACCTTTTTTCTGGTTTATTTTCCTTTGCTTGTTTTTGCTGTTTCGCCTCCAACTTGTCTTGCTTCACAGTCAAAGCTGAGATAGAGTCCTGCAATGTTGAGATAGCTGCAGTATTCTGGTTAAGACCTTGCTTTACATAATCCATGTCTTGCTTCATTGACACAACTTCAGATTTTACTTCTGCCACATCTTTTTTTACTTCAGCCAGATCAGTTTTAACTGATGTCACTTCATGGAGTGTTTTGGTTAAAAGCTCTTGCAAGGAATTCAAAGTGGCATCAGGTTTTTTAGACATTTTTGCCAAAGTAGTTGATCCTGTTACTGGAGAAGTATCTGGTGAAATAGCTGGACTAGTGACAGAAGGTCTTCTTTTTGATTGTATGGGTAGTTGAGTCGGAAGGTTCTTGGGATCTTGGATAAGTACTTTAAGATGCTTTTCTGAGCCTTTTGTATTTTTTTCTTCTTTGTCTCCCATTGAAGCACTCAGAATAACTGTATTTGTAATCCAAGAGAGAGAAAAGGGGGGGGATAGCAGTCTTACAACATCAGTTCAGAGAGTCTCATCAGTGGAGCATATAACTGGAAAAATCAATCCTGGAGAGCAGTTAGCGCATACAAGATATTGTCCATCAATATTTCATTGCCAGCTCAACAGCCACAAATCAACTCAATGTCTCTCAGAGTCTGTCAAGATCAGCTAGGCAAGAAAATTCAAACTGCGCCACAGCCTGGCAAAAAGCCAAGTTTTGTTTTGAGGTCGTTAGGGAGTATAGAAGAAAAAAATCAGTTTGCTTCTCCTTCTTTCATATACAACCAGACACCCCCGTGACTCTCTAGATTAATATCAGAATTGTTTTTTTAAAAAAAAAACCTTTAAGCTTGTTCCGAGCCTCTACACCGCCATCCTGATCTCCAGAGGAACAATGGCGCCGGCTTCTCCGCTAGCCCGCCCGAGCGCTCGCCGCCGCTTCCAAGGCAGTGGGCGCATCTAGGGCAAGCCACGAGCTGACCTCCTGTTCAGCATCCCCTCTTCTCCAAGGGGAGCTGCGGCGTTCGATCGGGGGGGGGGGTTTCCCTCCCTCCTGCGCCGCTTTGATCGGGGCGCGAGGTTCGCGCTGCCGCGGTGGTCGGCGGCGGAACCAGAAGTCCCTTTTACCTTTAGTTTTAAGGAGGTCGGTGATCGGCAGGGCCACCTGAGCAAAGTTGGGAATGAAACCATGGAAAAAATTGGCAAAGCCGAGAAACTGTTGCACTTGCTTGCGGGTGGAGGGAGGAGCCCAATCAAGTACAGATTGAATCTTAGTAGGGTCCATGGTGAGGCCCCGATGTGAAACTATGTATCCCAAGAAAGTTAATTGTTCCTGGTGGAACTCACACTTACACAACTTTGCGTAGAGCTGATTGCTCCTGAGACATTGCAACACTTATCTGACCAGAGCAATATGTTCATCCATGGAATTAGATAAATAAGGATATCATCAAGATAAACCACCACGCCCCAATATAATAAATCATGGAGGATCTCGTTAATGAGTTGCATGAAGACCCCCAGGGCCCCTTTTAACCCGAAAGGCATCACCAGAAATTTGTACATTCTGAAGCAGCTCGAGAAGGCTGTGAGGGGTTCATCCCCATCCCGAATCCGGACCCGGTAATAAGCTTCAACCAAGTCCAGTTTAGTGAAAATGCGCCCCTCCCTTAGTTGTCCTAAGATGTCCGAGATCAACGGTATGGGGTAGGCATTGGTTTGGGTGACTGCATTGAGTTTTCAAAAGTCAATGCATAAGCGCAAGTCACCCGTCTTCTTACGTACAAAGAAAGCAGGGGCTGAGTTGGGGGTGGTTGACGGCAGAATGAACCATCGAGCAAGATTTTTATCCAAAAAGTCTCTTAGCACGGCACGTTCAGAAACTGCTTTTAGTCAGTTTGCAGTCTCCCACTACATGTCAGGCCTGTGTCTCAGTTTCGCTTTTTTACCGACTTGCTCCCAAGGATTGTTTGCATTTTTGGACTCTTTGAAGTAGACAGTACTCCGTGGGAACGGAGGCATCTCTAGACTGTTTTGAAATAGTAATCTCGTGAGCCTGTCCTGGGCTGCTGAATGCTGAATGTTTTTTTCTATGCTTTTATATAGTCAAGTGTATCCCAGTGCCCTCCATTGCTGTCTTAGTTCCTGTATGCTCTGTTTACCTATGCTTCCAGTAAACCATTTTCCTTGGACCAGTGTGTCTCTTGCTGTGGTTATTGGTTTGGGCTTGGGCAAGGGCTGACATTAAGACAGCAATCTTCACTTTATCTTTTACCAGTCAGGCTGGAGCCCCGGAGGGTTCGCCTGCCACTCGGATGGGAGCAGGAGCAGTGCTCTCCGAGTGATTTCACTGTGGCTGGAGCCCCGTGTGGTTCGCCCCTGGCCCGGTGGACCTGATCCCCGGGGAGTGGGTTCCTGCTAGGAGCCCTGGAAGGCTTCCATCCATGGTCCCTTCTGTTGAGAACGCCGACTGACTACCCCGACCTCGTACGGGATGTTATAGCCGAACTATTTTGAACTAACACGGACGTTAGTCGCTTAAATGGGCTTGTTCAGACTCAATGGCGTTCTCTGGTTGCAACGGTCCCCTGGATGTCTGACGCTGCCAATGCCTGCCAAGACCTCCAGACCCTCGACCGGTTGGTGGATGATGCTCGAGCAGCGGCTGAGGATTTACAACTACTGACTGGATTGTTGGACGAACTTGTTGCTCGTGAAATGCAATCAGCTCTGAACGCGCTCCCAATCCGTTCTGCTGACATGGCGACCCCGGTCACACCACCCCTCGAGCTCTGCCAAGCTGAAGCTAAAGCGGTAGCCGAGCGAGTGACTGCCCTCTTCCATGGACACACTGCAGCTACTATTTCTGTGGCTGAACTTACGAAACATCTTGCCCCCGATTTCGGTGCGGATGCCGTGGCCTTAGCGGTACAGATCCAACCCATGCTGGACCTGCAGGATAAGCGCACTGAACTCCTCTTCACATTGGAACAGGAAGCTCTCCCACTTGTTACCGCGGTGTTGGCCACCTGACTGGCCACCGACCTGAATTTGGCTGAGCGCAAGAAAGTGGAGAAGCAAGCACGAGCGGAGGCTGAAGCCGCAGCAAAGGCTCGGGCAGAGCAGGAGGAAAGGGAACACTTGGCCCGTGAACGGGCGCGGAGTGGCGCGCGTCCCCGACAGCCCAAGGACTATGAGTTACCTTCGTTCTTCCCATCTTTCGTCCCGTCTCGTAGCGTTCAACGAACCCGCAGATTGGCGGGGACTTTGCCCAAGAGATCGGATATTTCCGACGAGGAGGACTTATATATAGAAGAATCCTCTTGGGCCACTGGTTTGCGGTCCAGCCAGTCCCGCCGAACTAGCGGTGCTGGCAACGAGATGTTTTTACTACGTAACCAAAATATGGATCTCATAGAGCAGGTCGCACCCTTGCAAGACCAACTGGCCTTAGTACTCAGGGACAATGACCAGTTGCAACGGGCTCAAACTGCGCCCGTTACCCCCACTCCCATGATACCGCAGCAGCTGCCACAACAACCAACTGCCCTGGTGGTTCCTCCTGGCAGAGGAGGTCCCGCCAGAGGGCCCGTTGCGCCCGATGGAGGACCTGTAGGTCCAGGCGGAGGCCCTGCAGCCCCTGGTGGGGGACCCGTCGCACCGGGCGGAGGACCAGCAGCTCCTGGCCCCGCAGCGCCCGGAGGAGTGCCTGTTGCACCTATTTTGCCAGGAATTCCACCCCCTGGATACCCGCCTATGCCCCCAATGCCATGGAGACTGCCTAAACTGAGAGTTACTTACGACGGCTCTGTTGAGACCTTACCCCGTTTTTTGCATCATGTGGATAGTTATATGAGGGAGCAACGGCAATTCTTCCCAACCGAAGATAGCCGCGTCCGCTTCGTTGCCTCTCTATTAACGGAGAAAGCGGCTGACTGGATGATTCTACAGTTTGATACACGGTCCCGCTCCATTCGTTCCCTTGACAATTTTATGTTCGCCTTGCAACGGCGGTTTGAAGATCCTTTCATGGGAGAGAGAGCCAAAGCGGAACTTTTACAACTCAGGCAAGGCTCCTCTCCAGTTCGGGAATTTGCAGATGAATTCCAAAGGCTTGCGAGTAAGGTAGTGGACTGGCCAGAAGCTACCCTTATCCACTACTTTCGTGAAGCATTGCAGCCAGACATTTTAAACTGGTCTTATATGCGAAGCGACCCAGACACCCTTGAGGACTGGATTTTGCTGGCTGAGGAAGTTGAAAGCCGCCGGAGGTTTGTTTTGCTAGTCCGAAATAGAGCTAAGGAGAAAAGCAGACAAAAGCCGCCCACCAAACCTTCAACTCCCAACCAGCAGAGACCAACCCTGCTCCCTCTGGATCACGAGTCCTGTTTCCAGAGAGGGGCTTGTCTCGGTTGCGGAGGAATGGGTCACTTTGCAGCGACTTGTTCTCAACGCCCAGAGACCACTCGCCCAAGCATGCCGCCTCGAGCTCGAGGACAACCTCAACGCAGAGGCACCGCGGCCGCCCGCAGTGCAGCGCCAGGACAACCCACACCCTCTGCACTTCACGTTGAGGAATTGTCTAACCTCCCTGCACCAATTAACCCTGGATTACAAGTGCCCCAGTGGGGGACAACTCTCCTTCTTCCGACGAGGATAATCAATTTAATTCCCCAGCCCTTAATCTGGAAACCTTTCTCGACCTGTCAAAAAACGGGGACAGTCTGTGGTGAGTGGAGTGTCCCCACAGACCCCTGCAGAATCTTCTGCAAAACCCAAGGCTCCTGTCAAGGTGAGTGAAGTGGAAAACACTGTTTATGTAGATGTAGTACTACAAAACTACAAGAAGGGCCCCCAAATATGTGTCAAAGCACTCATAGACTCCGGCTGCGGATGCACTCTAATCAATGAAGCCACGTTTGCAGCCCTGAACGTCAAATCCGAAGAACAATCGCCCCCCGTTCAATTCGCCCAAATGGACGGCAGCCAGTTTAGAGGGGGGCCAGTCGACCGTCACACACGGGGAGTAGCGATGGGTATCGGTTCCCATTGGGAGCAAATAGACTTTACCATAGCTCCCATCTGATATGAAGTGGTTTTGGGGATCAATTGGCTCAAGGGTCACAGCCCTTACATAGATTGGGATGCTGACACAATCACGTTCGCCAGCCCAAAATGTGAGCAACACCGACGTGAACTCGCGGTTGTACCTCCACCAGCGCCTGCCTTAACCTCTGATGCTGTAATGCCAACACCTTTACCCGAGGTATATCAAGACTTTGCAGATGTTTTTGACATGAAAGAATGTGATGCCTTACCCCCCCCCCATTGTGCCACGGACTGTGCAATTGAAGTTGTGAAAGTGCACATTGTCCAAAAGCAAGATTTACCCTATGAGCGTCTCCGAACACGCTGTGTTGCGAGACTTTTTGGATAAAAATCTTGCTCGGGGATTCATTCGGCCGTCAACCGCCCCTAATTCAGCCCCCGCATTCTTTGTCCATAAAAAGGAAGATGATTTGCGTTTGTGTATAGACTTCCGAAAACTCAACGCAGTTACCCAGACTAACGCCTATCCTATCCCATTGATTTCGGACATTTTAGGACAACTACAGGAGGGGCATATATTCACCAAATTGGACTTAGTTGAGGCTTATTACCGGGTCCAGATTCGTGACAGGGATGAACCCCCTACAGCCTTTTCTAGCTGCTTCGTAATGTATGAATTTCTTGTGATGCCTTTCGGATTAAAAGGGGCCCCGGGGGTCTTCATACAACTCATTAATGAGATCCTCCATGACTTATTATATCGCAGCGTGGTAGTTTATCTTGATGACATCCTTATTTATTCTAAATCCATGGAAGAACATGTTGCTCTAGTCAGAGAAGTGTTGCAACATCTCCGTGATCATCAACTCTATGCTAAGTTGTCTAAATGCAAATTCCACCAAGAACAGCTAACGTTTTTGGGGTACATCATTTCACATCGGGGCCTCAGCATGGACCCTGCTAAAGTACAAGCGGTTCTTGACTGGACACCTCCCTCCACCCGTAAACAAGTGCAGCAATTTCTGGGCTTTGCCAATTTCTACTGTGGTTTCATTCCCAACTTTGCTCAAGTGGCACTGCCAATCACCGACCTCCTTAAAACTGAAGGTAAAGGAACCTCAGCTACGTTACCCACCGCCAAGATACTTTGGACTGATCAATGTCAAACCGCTTTTACAGCTCTCAAACGACTTTTCACTTCCGAACCGGTGCTGCAGCACCCCAACCTGAACCAAATGTTTGTTGTTCAAGAAGATGCGTCCAATGTAGCCATGGGGGGGGGGCTCTTCTCCAGAAGGGGGCTGACGGTCTTCTCCACCCCTGTGCTTACTTTTCCAAGAGGTTTGCGCACGCTCAATTGAATTGGCCAATTTGGGAGAAGGAAGCGGCGGCCGTCTATCATGCCCTCACCCTATGGCTTTAATTTCTTGTCTCGCTCCCCCATAGGATTTAGTTTAAAGCCCTCCTTATCAGGTTGGCAAGGCTTTCACAAAAAACATTTTTTCCTACCCTTGGGAGGTGCAAATCATCTCTCGATAGAAGAGCTTTATCTCAAAAGCGTAAGCCATGATCCAAAAATCCAAACCTTTCTTGACAACACCATCTACACAGCCATATCACTTTATATCATTATGAACACAGTAATTTTCAATGGAGGCAGTTCACAGATTCAGTGGAAGAAATTCTCATATCTAGAAGTCATCAAATGATGTAAATGCATATTTGAATCCACCCAAAATGTCCAGAACTATATAGCAGTCATTTCCAAGACATCAAATATTATTAAATTTGTTTGAATAAAAAGTTCTTTCATTTAAAAGGATTAAATAAATACACACAAGACAGGTTCATTCATCAACTGCTGTTGTCCAAGGAGCTTAGTAGATACAACAGTGCCAATTCTTTGCTTAGGCTACTTTCCTCTGTTCTCTGCACAGATGAGCCAAGCTGCCTCACCACTGCCATTTTCCATACACACCACCCACATTCATCAGCAGAACTAGCCAGTTTTGCATTCCCAGTTTTTTCAGAAGGGCAACTTGTAGGAAAATTTAAAAGTGCTATTATGTACAGGCCAGTAATATATTTTTCCCCAAAGGATTATTTAAGACAAAATACTTGTTCTGTGCCTGCAAAGAGAAAGACCAGAAAGTGAGAAACTTTGTGGTTGTAATTTAAAGACACAAAAATCCATAGAAAATTGACTTTATATTGTGCTGTGTCTGCTTGATATTTTTGAGGAGGAACTTTAATCAGTCCCATTGTCACAAAGCTATGCCAAAATATAGATGGGCTGTGTGTATAATTTAAAACCAAAATAAGTAGAGGTTTTCAAGCTGTGCAAAGTAGGGAGCCCATCCAGAGGTTGAAAAAAGAAATCCTGTGAATTCCCTATTGGCAAAATTTCCAATTTTCAGAGCCAAAAATGAATATCAGGTTATTATGGATTTCTATGCAGCAGCTCTTCAGCATTTTGAAATCTTTGGTAATTATATCTCAGGGATTATATCTAAACTGCCACCACAGAGAGCAACTTGACAAAGGATAAGCAGTGTAAAACTGATGAAACCTTTTACAGTGTGTCTCTTTCGAAGAAAAAGAGTGTATTAATTATGTATCTTTTCTTAATGTAGTGTATAAATTAAAGCACCAGAGAGATTCACCAGTGAAATGAATTGTGTGATTTCTCCTCAGGCAAAGTACCTAAGGAATACATGAACAAAGAAAAGTTTTACAGTGCAATCCCAAGCAGCTACACCCTTCAAAAGTTGTTGAAATCAACAAGCTGGCTGAGGATAGCGCTGTCAATAACACTAGAATATCACCAGATTTTACCTAAAGCAACATTTGAGGTGAGGTTGGAAATTCCTTTTTTGATTAAACATTTGAGAAATTTTGAGGGGACGCCGAAAGAAGCATTTTGATATGGCTACAACAACTCCAAGTATAGCAGGGGCAATTGCACATCCCCATCAATTATGGGGGATAGAAAAAACCACAATATCTAACAAGAAAGCACAATCTGGGTCCAGGGATTATTTGAAGGACAGCTTTCTTGCACATGACTTTGCCCCTTTATTAAGCTCTTTGGGAGATACCCTTTCCTGAATGCCCCTGCCACCTGAGTGGAGGCAAGAGGTGTCAACAAGTATGACCTTCTCACTGGTGCCACTAAAGCTATGAAATTCTCTCCGCCTTGAGAAATCCAACCAGAAACTTCCTTAATTGCATTCAGGAGTCATTTATGTGACTTTTCACTGAACTGATTGCTCAGTTATTTTGTTCTTGTCCTCTTTTTCATTTATTGAACTGGTCTTAATTTTATTATGATTGGGTTTTTAGGAATCTTTTTACTGTTTGTTTATTTATTTAGGATACTTCTTTGCTACCCCTCCATATTTCTGATGGATCTGTATTTGCTCAGTTTCCTGATGGTGCATTCTACACAAAACCTACTCACTGTTTATGTTGCCATTTACCCCTTGTTTTCTATTTCTACAGGTGATTCTATGTTTCCAAAGGAAAGAGGATTATTGAGAATACACTGAATGAAGCTATATATATCATGCAAAACATGGCTGAAGATAAGCAAAAAAGTATGTCTCCATTTATACAGGAATTTCCTAGATTCTTTTCACCTTCTCAAAATACCAATGAAGTTACATTGCCTTAATGCATACGTTCCAGTTTGTCTACATCTATCTTAAATTGTGTTGCCCAAAACTGAACACAATACTCTAGGTGAGGTCTAACCAGATGTGAGGTCCGGGCTGGGAGAGCAGCTGGAGTCAAGGACAAGTAGCTTTGCTTATGTTATGACAGTCTGCACCCCAGCCAATAGCTGTAATCTCTACAGAAACTCTGGGAACCAGAGTCAGCCTACTTTCTAATGTATATGTATATCAGCCTTTCAGATGTATATGTATTCAACCTTCCCGCCATTTCCCCACTTGAGTCCTCGCCCCTCTTTCCTATAAGTTGCTTCTTTCCACCTTATGCTTTCCAAATAAATGGCTTCTTAGACAACTCTGTTTGGATGTTCTCTTGTTTGGGATTCGACAGGTGGACCCAGACCTTACATTAGGACTCAAATCTTATTTTTTTTTATTTTGCTTTATTATTTTAGTTTTTTGTATTTTACTGTCAGGAACGTGAATGCTTCCTCATTCCTAAGGTGCATGGCAACAGCACCTGATTCCACTGATTCCTCGTTGGGAGAGGACAACCGAAGGGAAGGTCCACCAATGACCTCCACTGCTCGAGAGATCCTCCGACAGCTCCTGCAAAGGGAGGCTGAGGATCAGTTCCGAAGTCTCCAGGAGGAGGTCGATTGACGCCGACGTGAGGAACGAAGGAAGGCTACCAGGTCTTACCTACTAAACCAGTTCCACCGCTTGACTACCGGTGCTATTAGGGGAGCGTGGGGGAAACATACCCTGCTTGCCCAAGAGGGAATTTCCTTACTGACACAGTGGATCACGAGCACAGCAGCTCTCGAGGATTTATTGGACTGCCCTTTCTTACGAGATACTATGGCTGAGGGCTCAGGAGGCTTTCAGTTTGAGGTGAGTAATGCTGCCTCCAAGATTGTGTTACGCATCATGGAGCTACCCCCGTCAGCATCGGAAGCCCAGATTTATGAACTGCTACTGTCAGATTTTGCTCTGCTGCCACAAACGTGGCTCGACAAATAATGCCATTACTAACCAACCTGGAGGAGGTAGAACTATTTTTAAATCCCCTGTTTGTGCAACTTTTCCAAGTCACCGATGCTCAGGCGGCGAAATCAGGTGCGGCTGTCGCCAGAGCCAAGGCCCGGTTGGTGGAGTCGGTTGCAGCCCGGGAGCTTGAGACCGTCCCGAACACAGCGTCTGCCCTGGGAGCGCGGCCCAAGGAGGTTGGGCCAGGCTCAGGACCTGGAACTGGAGAGGAGGACTACTCGCTTTCACTCTCTCCCGACCGGTCTTTTATGGCTCTTCCTAGACACTTAGCTCGTTGTCAACGAGCTACCATTCACTATGCCCTGACCCAGGATATCTGTGCCTACCCCGGGGAGGGGGATTCTGAAGGAGAGGATGCAGGAGACTGTAGAGGCCTGCCAGGGAAAGATTACACTCCCAAAACTGTCTTAGCTTCTTTTGGAAGGTGGTTTTTACACTCAGACAAGGCACTTAGAATTTAGGCTTGGAATCCCAAAATCAAAAGACACAGTCCATTTAAAGGCTAACAATTTATTTATCAGAATTATGCTGGTTTACAGGAAAGAAAAAGTCATGAAGTGTTAAGCAAGAAAATAATAAACTATTTAGCATAGCTAACTAATACATTCAAAAGCCTTTTTAGTTCAAAAGGATTGGCAAAGGCTTCTTGCATCAGGTTTTATAGTTACCAAGTTCCAAAGATGCTTCCAGCATTCAAGAGTTTCAAAAGATTGTCCAAAAGGTTTCTCCAAGCAGGTCAGCTTGACCAGAGTTTTCCCCTCAAGGGCCAAAATCAAATGGGTTGTGATGCTGCCAGCACAGCTCTTCTGCTGTACCCCAAAGCCTGCATGATTTGCTCAGGACTGGTCTGTCTTTATATCCGTTTTCTCAAAAGGATGAGCTCATAGAAGCCAATTGAGAAAACGAAAGCAATTAGCTGGTAATTAATCACTTGGTCACAAATGCTGACTCCTTAAGAGGTGTTCAGGTGATGAAGCTTACAGAACTACCTGCACCTGGACATTGTCATGATGGCTGACTGATTTGTTACTATGACAATGCATGGCCTTGCATTCCAGAAAGGGGAGAGAAGGCTTTAACGAGCACCAGCTGAGGCTTACCTTACTCTCTCTACAGAAGCAGTTTTCAAAAGGAAACTTATTTTTGTAAGCCCTTGGCCCAATCTGAACCAAAAACCACATCAGAGACAGTCAGGTCCAAAGAAGCTGGTTTTTACTGGTCAAATAGGTTAACAGAGCATAAAGAAAAGGTGACAGCAATGGAGCTTGCTGGCTTGCACTTGGTAATATAAAAGCATAGAAAAAAGCAAGAGTTTAGGTATGCATAACAGTCTTTGAGTCTGGTCAGTGGGAAAACGAAACCAACTGAGATACAGGCCTGACATTCTGCCCCCCTTAAGGCCCCCTCCCATCTTGCAAGGGGGACGGCTTATCTGGGTAGGCGGTGTGAAAGGCGTTCACTAAGTGTGGGGCGGAGACATCCTGTGCACGCACCCACTCGTCGTAGGCAGGGGGGAAGTGCTTCCAGCGAATTAGGTATTGCAGGGACCCATGCCGTATACATGAATCCAAGATCTTTGACACTTCAAAATGTTTCTCCCCCCCACCATCACGGGCTGCTCGGGAGGCGGTTCCGGGTGCCATTCCGAGGAGGCAATATGAGGCTTAAGGAGGCTGACATGGAAGACTGGGTGGATACGTCTCAAGGTTTTAGGGAGAGTCAGTTCCACAGTGACAGGGTTAATGATCCGGGCAATGGGATATGGCCCAATGTACTTGGCACTGAGTTTGTGGCAAGGGCGAGTGGATCGCAGGTTTTTGGTGGAAAGATACATTAATTCACCAATTTGAAAGTCCTTGCTGGGAGAGCGATGCTTATCTGCTTGTGCCTTATACTTGCGCTTGGCTCTGTCTAGGTTGCCAACCAGCCAGGGCCATGTGGTGCGGAGGGCATGCGCCCAAGAGGCTACATCAGGATCCCCCTCCCCCTTGGTTACCTCTACAAGGGCAATAGGACCAAAGTCCTGACCATAAACAGCATAGAAAGGGCTGAATCCTGTAGATTGATGTGCAGCATTATTGTAAGCATATTCTGCAAAAGGCAACAGTTCCACCCAGTCATCTTGGTGGTAATTGACATAACAACGTAAATAACATTCCAGTACAGCATTGACACGTTCAGTTTGCCCATCCATCTGGGGATGATAAGCACTAGACAACCCTTGCTCCACCCCACCAACTTGAGAAAAGCCTTCCAAAATTTAGCCACAAAACTACTTCCGCAGTAGCAGATTATCTTGCATGGGAAGGAATGTAGACGGAAAACATGTGACACAAAAAGGCGGGCCAACTTGGGGGCGGAGGGAATACCCGCACACGGAACCAAATGTACCTGTTTGGAAAATAAGTCAGTAATAACCCACAGTACAGTTTTGCCCCCACTAAGTGGGAGATCCGTCATGAAATCCATGGCAATCACCTCCCAGGGCTTGCTGGAAATTTCCAGCGGTTGTAGCAGTCCCAGGGGCTTGCCTTCAGACCGTTTGATCATGGCACAAATAGGGCAGCTGCGAATGAAGGAGTCCACATCAGAACGCACCCCCCCCACCAAAACTGCACAACAAGTGAAGGGTTTTCAGGAACCCAAAGTGTCCTGCAGTCTTAGCTCCATGGGCCAATTGCAGGACTTCTCTTCGAAGTATCTTAGGCACGTATAATTTTGAGTCTTTGTACCAACACCCACCTTGCTCAAGTACCTTGGGGCAGGGTCTGGGCAGTGCGTTCGGCTAAGCACTGAGCACGAAGGGAGTTCAGGAAGGAGTTGGAGAGGGTCACTTCCCCTCCTTTCGTGGAATAGGGTGACCAGGAGCTGGTGGTGATTGAGGGGGGGGATTGGTTGCTGCGGGGCGCCGGGTTCAGACGGTGCGAGGGGGGCCGGCGAGGGAGCCAGCTGGTTAGGGTTGAATACCCTGTCGGCCACTGTGCAGTTTCCAGGCTGGGGTCGAGTTTGGGACCAGGTCTGCATAGCCAGCACGGGCAGGGCCTCTCTGTCGGCCGATCAAGTTTTACTGGGTATTGAGGCAATCTGGATAGGGCATCAGCAAGTACGTTCTGTTTCCCGGGCACATGTTTAAGAACAAAATGGAATTGAACAAAGAAGTCCGCCCAACGCTGTTGTTTTGCGGACAATTTATGGGTCCCCGTGAGGGCAGCTAGATTTTTGTGATCGGTCCAGACTTCGAAGGGAACACTGGACCCCTCCAGGAATTGCCTCCACAGAGTAAGGGCATGATGGATGGCTGATGCCTCCTTCTCCCAAATGGGCCAGTTCAGTTGGGCATGCGCAAACGTTTTCGAGAAGTAGGCACAGGGGTGAAGGAGACCGTCCGGTCCTCTCTGGAGAAGCCCCCCCCCATGGCTACGTCGGACGCATCGACTTGTACGATAAACATTTGGTTCGGATCTGGGTGCTGCAGAACAGGTTCGGAAGTGAAAAGCCGTTTGAGGGCTATAAAGGCGGATTGGCATTGATCAGTCCACAGTATCTTGGCAGAGGGCAATGTTGCAGAAACCCCTTTACCTTTCATTTTTAGGAGGTCAGTGATTGGCAGCGCCACTTGAGCAAAGTTGGGAATGAAACTGCGGTAGAAATTAGCAAAGCCCAGAAATTGCTGCACTTGCTTGCGGGTGGAGGGTGGAGTCCAGTCAAGTACCGATTGGACTTTAGCGGGGTCCATGCTAAGGCCATGATGAGAGATTATGTACCCCAAGAAAGTTACTTTATCCTGGTGAAATTCGCATTTAGATAGCTTTGCATAGAGCTGGTGGTTACGCAGACGTTGCAAAACTTCTCTGACCAGAGCAACATGCTCCTCCATGGTTTTTGAATAAATGAGGATGTCATCCAGATAAACTACCACACCGCGGTACAGTAAATCATGGAGGATTTCGTTAATGAGTTGCATGAAGTCCCCTGGGGCCCCTTTCAACCCGAAAGGCATCACAAGAAATTCATACATTCCAAAACAGCTAGAGAAGGCGGTGAGGGGTTCGTCCCCCTCATGGATACGGACTCGATAATAAGCTTCCACTAAGTCTAATTTGGAGAAAATGCGTCCCTCCTGCAATTGTCCCAAAATGTCTGAAATCAACGGTATGGGATAGGCGTTGGCTTGGGTAACTGCGTTAAACTTTCGGAAGTCAATGCATAAACATAGGTCACCCTCCTTTTTCCGTACAAAGAACGCAGGGGCTTAGTTGCTTTGGCTCGTTCCCCCATAAAGGGGTCCTCAAACCGTCTCCGCAAGGCAAACATGAAATTGTTGAGGGAGCGGATAGATCGGGATCTAGTGTCAAATTGGAGGACCATCCAGTCGGCTGCTTTCCCTGTCAATAAAGAGGCTATGAAACGAACTTGGCTATCCTCTGTGGGAAAGTATTGCCCCTGTTCTCTCATGTAACTGTCCACTTGATGTAGAAAACAGGGTAGTCTCGAGCAAACCATCATAGGTCGTCTTCAGCTGAGGTTGCTTCAATTGACCGGGTTTGGGTTGTCCCGGTTGCACAGGTGCCCCGGGTATTGGTACAACTGGGGCTCCAGGGACCAGGGGGAGAGCAGGTGGATGAGCGGGTGGTTGAGCTGGCACAACCGGCTGAACTGGTAGGTGAACTGGTGCTGCGGGTGCAGGGAGAACGGGCTGCGCTGGAAGCGGCTGGGCCGGAGTCGTCAGCGCCTGCTGCAAGCGCTCATTTTCTTGAAACAAGTGTTCCATTTGATCCTGGAGATGGTCTACATGATCGTATAACTCCCGGTTTTGAGCTCGCAATAGGTGCACTTCATCCTCAGGACCACCTGTACGACGTGCTCGACTGGACCGCAAACCGGTGGCCCAATGGGAGCCGTCCCCATACAAGTCCTCCTCATCAGAATTGTCGGAGCCCCGAAGCTGTTCTGCGAGGCGATGCACGCGTTGGGTGGTGCGAGTCAGAGCAAAAGCCGGAGAAAATGTTGGCCCCGATGAGGGGCTGGTCCGTACGGTGTCTTTGGGGCACACATCCGCTCGTGCCCGTTCGGCAGCCAACTGCTGTTCTCTTTCCCGTTCGGCCTGAGCTTTGGCCGCCGCCTCAGTTGCCTTTTGGTCCGCGAGAGTCTGGGCGGCTTCGAGCTTCAGGGCGGCAGCCATGGTAACAAGCGGTAGAACCTCCTGCTCCAAAAGGGCGAGGAGCGGTTCAGACTCCCCGCCCAGCAGCGGTTGGACCTGGACCGCTAGCGCGGGTGCCCCAGCCCCGAAAGTAGGGGTCAACAACTGTGTTAGATTGGCTACCGTGGTATCCTTAGGTAGTCCCACAAACAGAAGTGCTGTTTGGACAGCAGTCCGTTGTGCCTCTGCTTGACATTCAGCCACATTTGGCACCAGTGAAACACCTACCGGTGCCGATCCTGCCATGGCTTGGGATACGGCAGGGCTGATTGGGGATGCTGCCAAAGGTTGCTGTTGAGCTTCCTGTAGAGTTAACCTCACCAACAAGCGAGTTAAAGTGACCAGGTCGTCCTGGGCAGCATGTACTTTGTCCAGAAGCCCGTTCAGAATCACAAAGTCGTGGTAGGCATTCTGATCCGAGTCCTCAGAGGTCCAAGGTTGTGTCACGGCTAGCGATTGCCACTGGCCTCGAATAAGCCACTAGGCGGTTGATTTCTGCATCAGTCCATATTGCTTCCAATAATACATCCCGTAGGAGGGTAGGGTCGTCAGGGCAAGTCGACGACCCCAGCAGCACGGCCCAGGGATCCAAGACCTCCAGGATCCCGCTAGGCAGTTAGTAGAAAGTATGAAGGGATTGCTGTCACAATGTAAGCCCTTGGCCCAATCTGAACCAAAAACCACATCAGAGACAGTCAGGTCCAAAGAAGCTGGTTTTTACTGGTCAAATAGGTTAACAGAGCATAAAGAAAAGGTGACAGCAATGGATCTTGCTGGCTTGCACTTGGTAATATAAAAGCATAGAAAAAAGCAAGAGATTACAAAACACAAACAGCGCTGTGGTTCCCACAGCCTCAAACGGGTTTAGATATGCATAACAGTCCCTTAGTCTGGTCAGTGGGAAAACGAAACCAACTGAGATACAGGCCTGACATTTTTGCTGGTCTAAAATCCCAATAACACAGAATTCATAGGCTTCTAGGTCTGAACTCAAAAGAAATAATGCCATCCAAGAAATTGAGGGACCTCAACTTCTTGACATCCCTTTATTCAAGGTGAAATTATGGGGTACCTTAATTTTACCTAAAAGCTCTAATCTACCACTCTGTTCTAAAACCTCAATTTAAAACATATTATATCAGACAGTCCTTAGGTAGACAAAGTGTATTTCCAAATGTATTAGCCTTAATAGGATACCCCAAAACTTTATAATCAAATACAGAAAGGAACAAATGGTTAGAGCACACACATTCTATTCCACAAAAACTAAAACCATATACAAAAGAGAACCAACAGTTAGTTCTATATACTTTAACCCATGATATATATCTGAATTCACACAAGCCCTCTGTCAGAGGTGTCGTCCTTCCTTAGCCTGTGTCCCATGCTGGGGCCAGCCTGTACAAGCGGTTAGGCTTTTGGCATGAGTGCAGGCCTGGTTGCAGATGTTTACATTTTTGCTGTGCTGGTCTCACCCTCGATTCCCCTCCGCCCGTCGCTGTAGCCTTGAGCAGCTAATGAGCTGTGTCTTCCCACTCTCCCTCGTCCTCCTTTCCTTCGTCCCAGACATTGTTATCAATTCCTTTCCCAAGCTTGCTAGAAAGTGCACCTGTAATGTAATCATGCTACCACGTTTTAACTAGGCTCTGTAGTCTGGCTTGCTCATTAGCAGCTTTGTATCCTGCAAGTTACCTGAGTTGTACTTGCTGCCTTTTCAATAAAGTTAACCTGCTTCTGACTTGACTGTCTGAGCGAGTGGCTTTTTGGGAATTGCCCAGGTTGGCTGGAGAACCTGCCATTAAGCTGCTAATCCTTACTCCGCTCTCGCTCCCATCCTTTTGTTAGGGTGGCTATGGTGGGGAACGGGGATGAACCAGCTGAAGGAGACAAAACGACCCTGAGTGTGCCCGATCCTGACGTTGGGAAGGAGAAACCGGAGGATGGGAAGCCGGTGGAAAAGAAGCCAGCTGGGGCAGGCACAGGGACTAAGCAGAAGGTGTCCCGGGTCAGTGCCTGGCTGGACACTCCTCACTCATGGGTCCTGTCAAGGGTTACTGTACAGCGAAAGCTGGTGCCCTCCAAGATGGAGGAGTTGGAAAGCGATGTGGCCAGATGAGAGACCCTCTTATGACACGAATGGGAAGAGGAGCGTCGGCACATGAAGTTTGAGAGGCAAGAGATGTCGGATTGTATGGATGCTATGTACGCTGTGATGCAAGACATGGCACGGGAACTGGATGCCTTGCGACAGAGGCCGCCACAGCCGCAGCAGCCCGTAGGAGCCAGGCAGCCGGTTGTGCCTGCGCAGCCCCCTGGGGAGCGCCCTGCTCCAGCTCCGGTGCATGGACGTGACTTGAAAATCACGTTTGATGGGTCGAGTGACCTACTGTCTTTTTTCTTAGTCCAAGTGGATGTTTTTATGCGGGCGCAAGGGGATACCTTCCCTTCTGATGAAAGCCTGGTTCAATATGTTGCTTCGCTGCTGCAAGGAGAGGCAGTGGCGTGGATGGTGCAGCAATATGAACTCCGCTCCTGAGTGTTGCGTAGTCTTGATGACTTCATGATCGCTCTCCGGAACCGGTTCGAGGACCCGCACCGGGGAGAGCGGGCTAAGACTGCCCTGCTGCAGCTGCGCCAAGGGACTAAGTCGGTAGCACAGTATGCAAGTGAGTTCCAATTGCTCTCCAGTAAAATCCTGGACTGGAGTGAGGCTACCCGGGTACAGTATTTCTGTGAGGGCCTTAATCCTGAGTTGCAGCACTGGGCCTTCATGCAAGGGAACTTTCCGGATGTGGAGGGGTGGGTGTGGCACGCAGCCGACATCGAGAACAGCAGATAGCTTCTGCAGATTTCCAAACAGCGCATAGCACGAGACACCAAACCCCATGGAGACAAGCCCAGTTCCGTGAAGGACCTCCATCCCGGTCAGGGAGTGGGCAGTCTGTGGCTGAACGCCGCAAACGCTTCGAGTCTGGAGCTTGTCTCGTTTGCAGAGGTTTGGGGCATTTTGCCGCCCGTTGTCCGTCCCGACCGGAGACCGTAAGCACTTGTCCCATCGAAAACCAAAAGCCACACCAGGAGACTTAGTAGTCCAAAAGAGTTGGTTTAATGGTATCACAGGCAAGCAGAGCTTAGAAATCCAAAGGCAGGAATGGGGGGCAAATGGCATGCACTTGATAATATAAGAACACTAGAAAAGCGGCAGCAATACAGTCTCATGAGATAACCTCAAATAGTCTAGAGACACCACGGCTCCCACCGGCATCTGCTAGCTTCAAAGGGAATAGGAATGCAGTTTTAGGGAAACAGTCCTTGAACGAAAGTCTGTGAGAAAATGAAACTATTTGAGACACAGCGAGCAGGCCTGACATTCTGCTCCCCTTAGCCCCCCCCCGTCCTGCAAGGGGGACGGCTTATGGGGGTAGGCGATGTGGAAGGCACACACCAGGTGCGGGGCGGAGACATCCCGTGCACGAACCCACTCGTCATAGGCAGGGGGGAAGTGTTTCCAACGAACCAAGTATTGCAGAGAGCCGTGACACATATGAAAAACCAGGATCTTTGATACTTCAAAATGCTCCTCCCCCCCCCAACATCACAGGCTGTTCAGGAGGTGGTTCTGGGTGCCAGTCTGAGGCGGCAACATGAGGCTTGAGGAGGCTGACATGGAGGACAGGATGGATGCGCCTCAAAGTTTTAGGGACAGTCAGTTCCACAGTGACTGGGTTAATTATCCGAGCAATGGAATATGGCCCCACGTCACCCAGACTAATGCCTACCCCCTTCCCCTCATTCCAGATCTCCTAAGCCAGTTGAAAGAAGGATGCATCTTCACCAAATTGGACTTGGTTGAAGCGTATTATCGCATACGAATTCGTGAAGGGGATGAACCTTTGACTGCCTCCTCCAGTTGCTTTGGGATGTTTGAATACCTTGTAATGCCGTTTGGATTAAAAGGGGCCCCGGGGGTCTTCATGCAAATGATTAATGGGATCCTCCATGATTTGTTGTATAAAGGAGTTTTTGTTTACTTAGACGATATCCTAATTTATTCTAAAAATGTGGAGAAACACATCTCCCTAGTCAAAGAAGTTCTACAATGACTCAGGGAGAACCACCTCTATGCTAAAGTTTCCAAATGTGAATTCCATAAAGAGGAACTAACCTTCCTAGGCTATAGAATCTCACACCAAGGAATAGCCATGGATCCGAACAAAGCGCAAGCAGTAGTTGACTGGCAGCCCCCGGCTACTCGCAAGCCAGTGCAAAGATTTCTCAGTTTCACGAATTTCTACCACAATTTCCTCAAAGACTTTGCACAAATTGTACTCCCAATTACCAACTTACTCAAAACTAAAGGTAAAGGCATTACTGCTACCCAGCCCTCCGCTAAGATAGAATGGACCCCAGACTGTCAGATAGCCTTTGAGACTCTGAAACATTTGTTTATGACTGAGCCAGTACTGAAGCATCCAGATTGTAACCGCCCTTTCATTGTTCAGATAGATGCTTCAGAAATGGCCATGGGAGGGGCTCTCTTGCAGGAGGGTGATGGTGCCTATTTCTCCCAAAAAAATTTCCTATCTCAGTTCAACTGACCGATTTGGGAAAAAGAAGCCGCAGCAGTAAAACACTCCTTAACAATCTGGAGACTCTTTCTGGAAGCTACCCCGACCCCTTTCCAGGTCTTAACAGATCACAAAAATCTGGAAGCTTTAACTGGGACTCACAAACTCACCGCGAAACTGATCAGATGGGCAGACTTCTTTTCTCGCTTTCGGTTTGTAATCAAACACATTCCGGGCAAGAAAAAACCTTTTGGTTGATGCTCTTTCCAGACTTCCTCAGTATCCTATTAAGGTGGAACGACCCACTGAGTCCCTGTTTACTCCCTAGCAAAGAGGTGCTCTTCCCACATTGGCAGTCCTCATGTGCACTCAGGCGCAACAAGCCCAGGTCGAGAGCGACTCTCCACAACCCAGTGAAGCGGTCACTCCTCCTGGTTCTCCGCCGCCATCCAGGGATGCTAGCAGTCACTCTCCACCCCAACCCCAAGCGGAGAGCGATCCTGTCATTCCGGCAGGACTGCCCCAGTCTTTCCGTGACACTTTGATTCGTGAGTGCTTAACCGAAAGGGATAACAATACACTGCCTTCATTTCTTGAGCAGCGGGGGGAACTATGGGTCAAGGACTGCAAATTGAACGTGCCTAAAGCGTTACGAGCAGTGGTGTTAAAACTAGCTCATGGAGCAAAAACCTCTGGGCACTTTGGATTTGTTAAAACACTGCATTTGCTCCGTTGTCAATTCTGGTGGGCGGGAATGCGTTCTGATCTGGACTCCTTCATCCGCAGCTGTCCAGTATGTGCCACTGCCAAACGTCTAACGAGCAAACCCACTGGACTGCTGAAACCGTTAGAAATACCTCAAGGGCCATGGGAAGTGATTGCCATGGATTTCATGACTGATTTACCCTTGAGTCGAGGGAAAACTGTCTTGTGGGTGGTTACAGACCTTTTTTTCCAAACAAGTGCATTTGATTCCTTGTGCAGGCATGCCCTCTGCCCAAAGACTGGCTCGCTTGTTTGTGAAACACATATTCAAATATCATAGCTTCCCGCACAAAATAATTTCGGACCGCGGCTCTATATTTCTAGCCAAGTTCTGGAAAGCATTCCTCAAACTGGTGGGTGTTGAACAAGGTCTCTCAAGTGCCTTTCACCCCCAAACAGATGGACAGACAGAAAGGGTGAATGCTGTTCTAGAATGTTACCTCAGATGTTATGTGAATTATCATCAGGATGATTGGGTTGATATACTGCCTTTTGCAGAGTATGCCTATAATAATTCTGTTCATCAATCCACAGGTTTCAGCCCATTCCACATTGTGTACGGCAAGGAATTTGGCCCCGTTGGACAGGTGCATGTATCAGGGGAGGAGGAGGGTGCTGAATTATCAGACTGGATTCAAACCATCCAGTCTACCTGGCCATGGTTAAGTAAAAACCTAGAACAGGCCAAAAGAAAGTATAAGGCCCAAGCTGACAAGCATCGATCTGCAGGCATGTCATTCAGGGTGGGGGATCAAGTATATCTCTCCACCAAAAACCTCAGGTCTCTACGGCCCTCCAAGAAACTGAGTGAAAAATTCATTGGTCCTTTTCCTATCACTCACATAATTAATGAAGTCACAGTAGAGCTGCAACTCCCCAAGAGATTGAAAAGGGTCCATCCAGTTTTTCATGTCAGTTGAAACAGTACATGCCCACATCCCTGTGGCATCCTGAAAAGCCCCCTGAGGTTCCTGAAATGGTGGGGGGGGGCAAGGGTATTGTGAGATTTCCAAAATCCTCGATTCCCGCTTTCATAGGGGAGGCGTGGAATACCTAGTGTGTTGGAAACATTTCAGTCCAGCCCACAACGAATGGGTTAAACACCGTCACATCTCCGCCCCTCACCTACTATGTCAATTCCATGCTTCGTATCCAGAGAAGCCCACCCCATCGTCTGACATGCTTATGTTATGATGGTCTGCACCCCGGCTGATAGCTGTAATCTCTACAGAGACTCTGGGAACCAGAGTCAGCCTACTTTCTAACGGTGCCTTTCTGATGTTTATGTATTCAACCTTCCTGCCGTTTCCCCACTTGAGTCCTCGCCCCTCTTTCCTGTAAGTTGCTGCTTTTTACCTTATGCTTTCCAAATAAATGGCTTCTTAGACAACTCTGTTTGGATGTTCTCTTGTTTGGGATTCGACAGGTGGACCCAGACCTTACACCAGAGCAGAGAAAAACAATACCATCACTTCGTGTGATCTGGACACTATACTTCTGTTGATGCAGCCCAAGATCGCATTTGCCTTTTTAGCTACCACATCACACTGCCGACTCATGTTTAGTGTTTGGTTTACTAAGACCCCAAGAGCTTTTCGCACACACTACCGCTAAGACAAATTGTTATAGGCTTTTACATATTGGAACACATGAATATGGTATTAATGTGGTACATATGCAGAATTATTCAGAATATAACACAACTACACACACAAACTGCAAAAGATATATAGCAGAGGTTTAATTTCCTTTTAAAAGGAAGAAGAATATTCTTTGCTAGAGGCTTCTGCTTCTATTACTCTGTCAGAGGCTTCAGTAATTTTCCAGCAACACATTCTATTCTATTTTTACCAAAGACCTTTCCCAGATGAGAAACGGTTTCCTATTTCTTATATAACTGTTGGAATAAGAAACTGTTTCCTACTTCTTATATAACTATTGAAAAGCAGAAACCGAATGTCAGATTCCAATGACTTCATATGCAGATATGCTCTCCACCTACCCATGTGATGCTGTAATGTTGTAATGTAAACAATAATTGTATTTTATGATTTAAGCATGAATGCTATATGCTAGAACTTAATGAATGGTTTCAAACTAAATGTATTTTTCTGTAGATGAGAATGATACTAAAATGGAATATATAGAGTGATGATAAAGCTTAAAACTGATTGTTTATAGTTTAGCAAAATAGCCTCTTGAAAGAGGAAGTCCAAATAAGGTAATGGAATGGAGGCTACTGAGCATGTGCAGTAAATCTGTCTCTTGATTGAGAAACAGTTTCACATACATTGAGAATTGGTTTCACATCCATAAGGTGACTGAAACAGTATAAATACAGCACAGAAAGGCTAGTACTTCAGACCTCTCTCAGAGGGTCTCAAGAAGAGGCTGTTGGTATGTATGGCTTTACAAATATAGTATTCTAGAGTGTGAATTAGATAATTTGAACTAAATCAGACTTATTTGACTGATATATTTTAAGTGTTGGTATGTAGTTTAAGTATGTAGAACTTGCTTGCTTTACTGTATACATTGTTATTATACATTGTTACTGAATAGTAAGACTTTGTAATACTTGCATATACATATACACAATTACATTGAAGTATTTCAATAAAAAGACTTGCTTTTTTAAGTGAGTAAAGTAGTTGAGTCCTGTTTAGTAGGTGACAATCTGAATAAGATAACATACCACTTCTCTGGAAGGGGTCAGTTCTAAGAGCATAGTCACTCGAAAGGCACTGACCCGCTTCAAAATCTTTCCCATCCTATAATTATGCATTTGATTTTTCCTACCTAAATGCAGAACTTTACATTTATCTCTGTTGAAATGCATTTTATTGGTTTTAGCCCAATTCTCCAGCTTGTCAAGATCATACTGAATCCTGGCTCTGTCTTCTACCGTATTTGTTACCCCTCCCAATTTAGTATCATCTGCAAATTTAATAAGCATCCCCTCCTTTCCTACATTCAAATCATTTATAAAGATACTGAAAAACACAGGGCCCAGGACAGATCCCTGAGGCACTCCACTAGTCCCTCCTTCCCAAGTGGACAAGGAACCAATAACAAGCACTCTTTGGGTACGATCTGTCAACCAATTAGAGATCCGTTTAATAACAACAGGATCTAAGTCACATTTTCCCAATTTGTCAACAAGAATATTATGGGGAACCTTATCAAAAGCCTTACTGAAATCTAGATAAACTATGTCTACAGCATTCCCCTGACCCAGCAAGGTAGTAACTTTCTCAAAAAAGGAGATAAGATTAGTCTGACAAGTCTTGTACTTGAGAAACCTGTGGTGGCTCTTAGTAATCAGATCCATCCTTTCTAAATGCTCAAGGACTGACTGTTTGATGATTTGTTCAAACACATTTACTGGTAAAGAAGTCAAGCTGATGGGTCGGTAGTCACCCGGATCCTCCTTTTTCCCCTTCTTGAAGATGGGGACAACATTTGCCTGCCTCCAGTCTTCTGGCACCTCCCCTGTTCTCCAAGAAATCTCAAAAATAATGGTAAGAGTGTCAGAAATTACATCTACAAGTTCTTTCAGCACCCTTGGATGCAATTCATCTGGCCCTAAGGACTTTGTTTCATTTAAAGAAACTAAGTGTTTGTGCACTACCCCAATGCCAATCCTAGGCTGCAACTTCCTTCTCTCATCATGGGTTCTGTTTATGCCATTCTGAGCACTGCTTCCATCACAAGAAAAGAATGAGGAAAAGTAGGAATTGAGCAGTTCTCCTCTCTTCATCTGCTATTACAATTTCACTTTCCGGTCCCCGCAGTGGGTTTATCATGTCCTTTTTCTTATTGCTACTCTGAACATAGGAAAAGAACCCTTTTTTGTTGTGTTTAGCATTTCTTGCTAGCCTAAGCTCATACTGAGCTTTAGCTTTTCTTACACTCTCCCTACAAGCACTAGTTATTTGTTTATATTCATCTTCGGTTATAAGGCCCTCTTTCCACTTCCTAAACGAGTGTTTTTTGTTTCTCAAATCTTTGAAAAGCTGTTTATGGAGCCACCCTGGCCTCTTTAGGCTCCTCCCATTTTTCCTTCTCATTGGAATGGTTTGTGATTGCACCTTCAGTATTTCATTTTTAAGCAACTTCTACCTTTCTTGAACCCCTTCTTCTTAAGTATTTCTGACCATGAGATTCTACCCAGCTTGGGGGTTTGTACGCATGTGTTAACTCAAGACGGACGCTGTGCTTCGAGCTCTCCTTTGAACTAAAGAATTTATAGCTCTTAACGAATGTAAACAAGATAATTCCACCATTTAAAACTAGATAAGGGGAGAGGAAAACAAAGAGAACCAGAAGAGATAAAAAGCTTGAAATTTCAACACCGGCAAGACTGCTTTATTTATAGCCTTACTGGGGGAACACCTTGAGGCCGTAAAAAGCCTACTCACTCTCCCTTAATTAGCTCCTAAGAATGGCAAAGAATATCAAGGAATTATCGAAACAAATATCTGCTCTTCACAACACAATGTTAGCATTTCAAAATTCAATGATCGAAGAAATGAAGATTATAAAAGAAGATATCGCAAAAGTAGGAACAGAATTAGTGGTAATTAAGCAAATAGCTTCTTCTGCAAAAGAATTGGCTACAGAAAACGAGCAGAAAATAGCCCAATTAAACCGGCAAATTAATGAACTCTCTGACTGTAACAGAAGGGCTAATCTAATTTTGGCAGGGATCTCTGAAGAAGTCTCTGCCAAGAATTTGGAAGGATCTCTTAAGGAGTGGCTTGCAGATAATGGAGTCACACTTCAACCAGATGAAATAGAACGAGCTCACCGCTTGCAAAGAAGAGGGAGAGGGGGAGCCCCCCGTGATGTTATAATCAAATTTACAAGAGAAAAGCTTCAACAACAAATATATAAACAACTGGAAGAAAAGAAGGACCTGAGCTTTAGAGGAAGAAGAGTGTGGGTGAGACAAGATTTTTGTCAAGAAACTCTCAAGAAAAAGAATTTAATGCGGCCCTATGCTCAAAAATTGTATCCAAATAATGTAAAATGTTCATGGGGCTATCCATCCTCAATAATTATTTTCCAAGACAGAAAGAGGCTTATGGCACGAAATACATCCGAAGCGATAGAACTACTAAAACGGTTGGGAATAGATACAGAGGATATGAGTGAGCACGAAATGGAAGAAGAAGCAGAATCTGAAGAAGACCCTGAGGAAGGAGGATCAACAAGAGCTGAAAAACGCCCTAGGACAGACACACAAAGTGAAACTACCTAAAAGGGAAGTATACAAATGTTCATTGAGCTAATGTGTAATATGTAAGAGAATTCAGGAGAGGGAGGAGATGTGTGCCCCCCAAGAAGTGGAGAGAGGGGATGCCTTTTTATCCCCAGAGGGATTCTCTACCACAGGGTGGGGAGCATCAAGCATAGATTACATAAAACAGCATCAAGCATAGATTACATAATCTTAGGAAAGAACAGCAATATGAACATAAAAGGAATTATAACTCACCCAATTTTGATATCTGATCATGCCCCAATAAGTATCGAAATAGCGATAAACCAAGAACAAAAAAAAAAGTCGTTGGAGGTACAATAATCTAATAATGTTTAAGGAAGAGGATAGACAATATATGAAAGAGCAGATAAAGCTGTATTTTGAGGAAAACAGAGGGTCGGTCACTACTAATATCTTATGGGATGCTGCAAAAGCGGTGATAAGGGGATATTGCATAAAAAAAGAAAGAATTATAAAAAGAGAGTGGTATTCAAAGAGACAACTTAAAATTCAGGAACTGGAAAGTTTCCAGAGTAAACAAACAAACAGATATATCCGTAATATACAGAGACAAATTATGGAACTTAAAAAACAGATAGAGGCTTTAGATCTGGCAACAATATGGAAAAGAGATGTTATAGTGAGGAATGAATTCCAAAGAAATAGCATAAACTCAGCAAAAAGACTAGCTAATTATTTGAAAAATAGAAAGGGAAAACAAAGGGTCAAAAGTATAAAAGTCAATAACCAATCATCACAAAACCCTAAAGTAATTAAAGAGGCGTTTGAGTCCTTTTATAAAAATTTATATAAGAAAAGGGACACAGTAGGTTTTGAAGAAGACATTAATTCAATAGTGAAGGAGACTGAGAAAGTTAAATTGGAAGGCGATATCACATTGCAAGAGATAAGAGACGTAATTAAAGAATTAAAAAAAGGCAAATCACCAGGTCTTGATGGGTTTGCAAGTGAATTTTACAAGGAAATGACAGAAATATTAGCTCCAGAACTTCAGGAGGTGTTTAATGAAGTCTTGAAGGGCAAGAAAGCTCCAGACTCATGGAGACAAGCAGAAATAATAGTGATTTTAAAACCTCAGAAAGATCCAGAAGAGGTAGGATCATACAGACCTATAAGCCTTCTCAATCGAGATTGTAAGATATTTGCAAAAATATTGGCAAATAGACTAAAGACGGTTATCCCAAATATAATAAAAGAGGACCAGTATGGATTTGTAAAAGGCAGGAATATAGCACACCCTATTAGAAATATAATTAACGTCCTGCGACATGGTCAACGAAAAAAATTGGGTCTCCTAAAACTGGATGTATTCAAAACCTTTGACACTCTGTCCCAAGAATACCTGTGGCAGGTTTTGCGCAAATACGGAATAGGAAGTAATTATTTAAATGCAATTCAGGAGTTATATAGGGATGGAACAGCAGTGGTTAAAGTTAACAACGACCACTCGCAAGCATTTCAGATCCAGAGAGGGGTACGTCAGGGCTGCCCGCTTTAGCCGCTCTTATTTATCATAGCGATAGAACAACTAGCAGAAAGGATAAGAAATAGTGCAAGCATTGAAGGCTATAAGATTAAGGAAGAAGAAATGAAAGTTAATTTATTTGCTGATGATATTATGGTTATTATGACAAACCCTAAAGAAGGAATGAAAGAAATAAAGATTATATTAAAAGACTTTGAAAGGTGTTCAGGTTTAAAAGTCAATATGGCTAAATCAGAAATAATATATGTCAATGTGAATAGGGATGAAAAAAAAGAGATTAATAAAATTACAAATATAGGACTGGGAGCTAAAAAGTTTAAATACTTAGGTATAATATTACAAAAGAATATTAATAGAATATCAGAGGTAAATTACAATAAGGTATGGAGAAAGATAGAGAAGGAAATGAAAAGATGGAGAGAAAAAACTTTAGGAATTTCCTCTAGAATTAGAAGTACTAAAATGTTCTGGGTGCCTAAATTAATGTATTTATTTCAGACGATACCACTAGGAATCAGTACAAAAAAAATAGAACACTGGAATAGAATGATAAGAGGGTGGATATTTGATAGCAAAAAATGTAGAACTCAAAAAAGGTTGATATATAGCCTTAGATCAGAATTGGGTTGGGGTACCCCGGATCTGAATAGGTATTACGCCGCATTTCAATTAAAGTCATTATTAGAGATAGGAGAAGAAAGTGACCAGAAATGGGTTAGATTTGAAAATAAGATTAACAGGGACATAGGTAGATTTGGCATTTTCTCAAAAGTCTTAAGTAAAGATTTAAAATTAACTATAGGTCCCAGACGTACAGCACTAGAGATATGGAATAAATGGCAATCTTTATGGCTAGGAAGGACTTCAAGATGGGCTCCGCTAGAGTCTATGCATATTGAAATGAGAGAAAGTAAATGGTGGGAAACCTTAAGGTCAAAAGGATATTATAGACTGGGAGATATGTACAGAGGAGGAACCCTAAAACCTTTACAGGAGATAGTAGAAGAGATAGGCAAACAACATTGGCTAAAAACAACAGGCCTTTATAGAAGGGTTAAAATGATTAACGAAAAAGGGGAAATATGGTCAGAGGAACCAATGGAAGAAATATATAAAGAATTGCAAAAATCAAAACAAGGATTGGCAGGAAAAATCTACAGGAAAATGATCTCAAATAAAGATAAGACAATAACATATTTACAAAAAACTTGGAGTAAGGAAGGTCAGATATCAGAAATCACAGCAGGTAAAATTATGAAAGGACTAGAGGAAATAAAAGTGATTAAATTCAATGAATTGGAACATAAATTTCTTACAAAATGGTATAAAACACCAGCACAATTAGCGAATATGTTTCCAGGACTAAGCCCTATATGTTGGCACTGTAGACAATCTAAGGGTTAGTTCTCCCACATGTGGTGGGAATGCCCAGAGGTTAAGGTCATTTGGACACAAATACTAGAAATTATAAGGAGAAAATGTAAAGTATCTTTAACCATAGATTTTAACCTAATGTTAATGAGCACAACAGGGAACTCAGGGGTTAACAAGAGGGACCAGGCCATATTCAAGGCTATGTTATTAGCAAGTAAAGCAGTAATAGCTCTGGGTTGGAAGGATAAAAGTAAATGGACTATAGAAATCTGGCACAACTATTTGTTTGAATTTATACAGTCGGATATCGTCGAGATGATGCGCCAGAAGACTTCATGGGAAGACAAGAGCAGGGAAATCACGAGTAGATGGAAGACCTATTTAGAGTGGATATCAACGGAAGGAAGAAAAGACATTCGGTGGAAGTAGGGCTGTCAAAAAAAAAAATTCGGTACAGTTCGGATTCGGCCGAATTTGGCCCTTGTGGGTTCGGTACGTGCCGAAGTCCGAACTCCCCCACTTTGGATCCGTTCAATTCGGCGGGAATTCAAAGTTCGGAAAAAAAATTCGGCCGAATAAAGCCATTAAAAACACAACCGCGCCTTTCCGCGGCTCTGGGGGCGGCATTTTTGGGCTTAGAGGTCCCAAACTTTCAGCAGAGCTTCAAAGGACGTATATTGAAAGACTCCCCGAGTTTTGTAAAGATTGGGTCAGGGGGGGGCTGAGATATGGGCCCTGAAAGGGGTCCCCCCCACCCTTAATGTGTATCTCTCAGCAGAGCTTGCCGCCCACGCACAAAGCTCCCAGCCCCGACAAACAGCTGATGAGAGCAAGGGCGGGGCAGGTGCTAAGAACTTTGCAAGCAACACAACTGAAAAGCAACACCCTTGCAAACATGCAAAGGGCGGGGCAGGTGTGAAGAATTTTGCAAAACAATACAACTGCAAAGCAACACAAGCACGCAATGCAACACCTTTGCAACAGTGCAAAGCAACACCTGACACCTGGGAGTTTGCAAACCATGGAAAGGGACAGAGGCAGCTAGCTATGCATAATGAGCAGGAGGGGGTGGAATTTCTCCTTTTGCATTGGACTTGAGACCAGGCAGATGCATTCTTTAAGTCACCATTTGAAAACCAGTTTTGAGCAAGCATCAAAATAACCTAACTGAATGAGGAAAAACCTGAAGAATAAAAATGAAGCCCCCTCTCAAACCAGGGAGAGAGAGACTGGAGGGGGAACACAAACCCCAGGCAGAACCGGCAAAAGCCCCCTTTGGCTCCCCCCCCACCCACAGAAACTGCTCCCTCCCCACACACACACACAGACTCTGCTTCCCCCCCACACACACACAGAAAAGAAAAATTATAGATTAAAGCCCCCAAAGGGGTCTTACTGTGGCTGTCTTCTGTTCCAGCAGGAGGGGCTGGGAGGCTGGGTAATCCAATATGATTCCATTTGTATCCAATATAAGATCCATATGTATGCATCTCTCGAGGGTGATCCATTCATCCCAATAGGGAAAAGGGGAAAGCCCATATCTCGGGGGGCCCTGACCCAATGTTTACAAAACTTGGGTGGTCTCTTAACAAGCCTTGACTGAAGCTCCGCTGAAAGTCTGGGGTCGGCACACCCAAAAATGCGCCCCCTGCAGCCACGGAAAGAGAAAAGGGGGGGAGCCGATATTTCAGCCCCCACTGAACCCATCTTTACAAAACTTGGGTGGTCTCTTAAGAGGGATTCTCTGAAGCTATGATAAAAGTTTGGGGGCTGAACCCCCAAAAAAGCGCCCCCTGCAGCCACGAAAATGGAAAAGGGGGGAGAGGAAAAAGGGGTGGAGCCCATATCTCGGGGGGCCCTGACCCAATGTTTACAAAACTTGGGTGGTCTCTTAAGAAAACCTGTCTGAATATCCCCTGAAAGTTTGGGGTCTGTACCCCAAAAAATGCGCCCCCTGCAGCCACGGAAAGGAGCGAATGTGCACAAGCACCCCCTCACACACACATGAGGATTTCCCTCTCTCTCTCTCTTTCCCCTGCCGGCCGCACATCAGCTGATTCCTCCAGTACTCAATCCTGACTGATTGGCCAGAAGAAGACCCAGCTTGGCCACCGATTGGCCGGGGGAGGAGAATGCTGCTTACTGAAGGTTATGCTGCTTACTGACGGCCCCGAATTGGCCGAATTTATTCGCGAACTCCCGAACTCGCTGAATTCACCCCCCCGGTTGCCCGCCAGTTTTGAGTTCGGTTCCTCCCGAACTAAAAACCACCGAATCAGGGGAAATTCGGCTGATTTTCAGTTCGGGCCGAACCGAATTGACAGCCCTAGGTGGAAGATCCAGACTTTGTGCTGGGATTAAGAGACTAAAAAATATAGAAAAGGAGTGGGGTTAGGGAGGGGGATGGGAGGGATGGAAGGGAATGAGAAAAATATGACATATAAACAATGTATGCAGAATAAGAAATTTATATTTGAAATTTGTATAAAAAGAAACAATAAAAAAAGATAATCTACCCATCTTAAGTTTAAGCTTGTTATAATTTGCTTTCCTAAAGTCCAACCTATATGTCTGACTACATACAGTTTTTCCTTTCCCCAGGAGTGTAAATTCCAAGATTACATGGTCACTTCTACCCAGGGTGCTGTGAGCTCCAGGCCTGGGAGCGCAGCTGCCCTCCAAGGTTGTTATGACTGCTTGCTCTCCGTTGGTGTGATAACTGTAATCTATCATGGGAACCAGGCTTGGCTTGGTATCCAACTGTGCCTTTGGTTTTCTGTATTTGTTCCATCCTGCTCGTTCCCCTCCCATTAGAGTCCTTGTACCTTTCCCTGTAAGTTCCTGCTACTCACCTTATGCTTCCCAAATAAACCAGCTTCTTAGAATACCCTGTCTGGACGTTTGGTGATTTGGATTCAACAGGTGAACTCAGACCTTACAGGTGCCTACTATTTTAACCTCATCAACCAGTTCTTCCCTGTTGGTGAGAATAAAGTCTAAAATAGCTTATCCCTTTGTTTCCCTGTCCACTTTCTGGAATAGGAAGTTGTCAGCAAGTCAAGTCAGGAATGTATTGGATCTTGCATTTTTAGGAGAGTTGGACTTTCAACAGATATCCGGGTAATTAAAATCTCCCATGAACACCTTGTCCCGTTTCTTTGAGAACTTTGTAATCTGGTCTAGGAGTTTCTCATCCAAGTCCTCTGCCTGGTTTGGTGATCTATAGCAGACCCCCAACATAATATCATTATTATTTCTTACTCCTTTTATTTTTACCCATAGACTCTTTACTGTACTTCCATTCTCAGATTCATGTACTTGTTCACAATTGTACACATCTTTGACATATAATGCTACTACTCCTTCCTTCCTAATCTGTCTATTCCTTTTAAACAAGTTGTACCCCTTGATCTTAATATTCCAATCATGAGTTTCATCCCACCAAGTTTCAGTAATGCCTATTTAGTTAAAATCCCTTTCCTGTATTAGGACGAGTTCTTCTTACTTGTTTCCCATAATCTGTGGTTTTTGTGCCCGAGGTTTTCGATTCTTTACTTACCTGAGAATTTATGTTTCCTCTCATACATGCCACTCCTTGCAAATCTTTATTGTTCTTGTCTGCAGTTATTTTTAGCATACTAGGCTTGTGCTGTATTAATAAACATTCATTCATACTAAGCTTTAAGTTTTTGTCTCACTCCGCCATAGGATTTAGTTTAAAGCCCTCATCAGTTTTGTGAGGCTCTCACCAAAAACATTTTTCCTACCCTTGTGAGGTGCAAACCATCTCCCGATAGAAGAGCTTCATCACGAAAGCATAAGCCATGGTCCAGAAATCCAAACCTTTTTTGATGACACCATCTATGCAGCCAGTCATAGTATTCTTCTTTCCCTTCCTAAGCCACAACCTTCGACAGGCAGAATGAAAGAAAACACAACCTGTGCCCCCAGGTCCTTCACCTTCTTACCTAGAACTACATAGTCTCTTTTAATACGTTCTGGGCTGTGTCGGGCAATATCATTTGTTCCCACATGAATCAGCAAGAAAGGGTAATAATCTGTGGGCTTGATGAGTCTTCCTACCATTTTTGTCACTTCCTGGATGTGTGCACCTGGTAGACAGCAGACCTCTTGAGATGACAAGTCCAGTTGGCATACTTTAGACTCTATCCCTCTCAGTAGGGAATCTCCAATAATCTGAAAATGCCTCTTCCTAAATTGGGGAGTGGAAGATCGAGTTCTCTCATGTGCAGGAGTCTGAGAAAAAATTTTCACCCTTTCGGGAGGTAGCCCTTGTTCCAGTGGTTCAGAATCCGTTTCTATGGGTTCATCATGGAACCAATTGCTGAGCAACAGAGGATCAGAATAAGTCCTGATTTTCCGGCTCCTTGGGCCACATTCTTCCATGCACCCTCCTCCTGTGTTGCTTGTTCCTCCATTCATTGAGATACCTTTCTCTCCTCCTCCTGTTGCCCCCTAAAGAGTGCTTCATGTATTCTGTCCATCAATTCTTCACCTTCCTTTATAAAATGAAGTGTGGACAAGCGTGCCTCAAGTCTTTGTATCTTCTCCTCCAGGAGGGCTACCAACTTACACTTGCTGCAAGTGTAATTATTGTTACCCTCAGGTAAGAATACAAACAGGCCATGGACCTTGCATGTTACTGCCTTTGCTCCCTCACTAGCCACACTACTGTGATCCATTGATGAAGTTGTTCAGCTTCTTTCCTGCACTACTCTGATAGCTCCCCTGACAAACTCAACACACACACAAAATATATAGAAACTTGTCAGCTGCTTACAGGGCCCCCAGGCCAGACCCCCAGGCTAAGAGCCTTAGGGCAAGAGCCCTTGTGCTCTCGCCCTTCGGCTCACGCCCTTTGGCTCAGACCTTAATCTGTGGAAGTGTAAAATTGGTTGATTCCTAATTTTGTTGGCCTTGGTTGAAAGCATATATTCTGTATGGTCAGTTTCGGTTTTATCTGGCATACTAGCCACAAATAAAATTTATTTATTTATTTATAACCTTCTCAAAACCTCCTATACATTTTGCATCTTGAAGCATGCAAGATGTGCCTGACTAGGGCCTAATGTCCATTTGTCCTGGTCTGCTATCTTGAAAAGTAATCACTCACCTAGATGTTTCAGGTGAATCATAGGAAAAAAATATGGCAACTAGCAGTTTTTGACCTCCACATATAATAGCCCCAGACCTACCTGGGGATATTTAGTGAATGCAGGGCAGGAAGCCAGGCTGGAAAGGGGAGGTTTTCCTTCCTCGCTGCAGTACCAGAAAAGCCTTCGCAATAGTGGGATGGGGCATCCTGGGCTGGCTCGGCAGCAGCTCCAGCTAGCCAATCACAGGCTGGCTGGGTCGGCCTGGAGGGGTGGGAATCCACCTTCAAAAGTGGTCATTTTCTCCAGATGATCTGATCTCTGTCACCTAGAGATCAGTTGTAATGGCAGAAGACCTACAGCCACCACCTGGAGGTTGGCAACCCTAGGTACAGGCCAGCAACCAGCTTACTGCCCCCCAATTTTCTCTGGCTGACTCAAGCTGCCTCTGCATCACAACTGCTCTGGAAAGCACAGTCTGTCCCTCATATAGCTAAAACCAGGGTTCATAGGTGTCTGGGGGAGAGGGCTGGACCTTGGCCTAGCCCACACCCTGATCTACATTAATGCCTTCTGCCCCTTTTTGGATTGACACTCCAACAGAGCTCCTGTTAAGAATCTGTGGGAGGGCTTCATTTAGGGTTGCCAACCTAGATCTCCCATTATTACAACTGATCTCCAGGCAACAGAGATCAGTTTCCCTGGAGAAAATGGCCATTTTGGCAATTGGACTCTATGGCATTGAAATCCCTAACCTCTCCAAAGCCAGCCCTCCTCAGGCTCCACCCCCAAAATCTCCAGGTATTTCCCAACTGGACTTGCCACTCCATGTGCGTCCCCAGTAAGTGGTATGGGGAGGAGTTCCATCAGCTGATAGACCCAATGCCTGGATCTGTGTCCTAGCCGGAATTAATAGGCTTTTTCATATTTTGTGTTGACACTATATTGCAGCCCCATGGGCATAGTGGCCCCATCAGAAAGAAGGTCAATAAATACACAGACAATGATTTATTGGGTTAACAAGGGACACAGCTTTATTGATTACAACAGATGGAGCATTGGAGAGGCATAGGCAGCAGATCCACGCATCGGCTGACCACCCTGTCATCCTATAGATCAATAAATCGACAGATTGATAGATTGATAAATTGACCCCAACCCACCTGTTGGAGTAGCAATCGGAGTGGCATATAAGTGGCTCCACAGGACATAAATCTCTGAGTGGAATCTATGCCACCTGGGAGTGGAGCTATGAACAGCCCCTGAGCTAGGCATTGATGATGTACTCCTTAAAGCAGTCCCCAAACAGGGGAAGGCAGACACGCCGGTGCATCTTCCCCCAATTGGATCCATCCCAATGCCAAAAACCACCTAAGCTGTGACGAAAGAAAAGCAAGAACAAACCATGAATGAAGGGATGGTGAGTGGGATTTGCCATCACCAGGCACAAACAGGCAAGCTGGCTGGGCACACCGGCATTAAACAGGGGACGGGGGCAGAGTGATGCAGGGGTGCCTGCGTCATCAGCCCCTGACACAGGCACATTATTTCGCCCGCCCAAAATGCAAGTTAGAAGGGGCAGGCAGGGAACGCCCGGCCATGCTAAGGGGGCGAGGAGGAAAAGCTTGCCCCCGCGGAGCTCACCTTTCCTTTGGAGCCAGCCCTTTTGCCGCAAAGGGCACCCATGGTGATTCATGGGCTCAGCCATTTATTAATGATGGAGTGAAAATAAAAAGTCATAATTTTTTGTGTAGAATAGCTCTCCATTCAACGATAGTATCCTTTTTCCAAGAATGATGAGATGAAAAGAAAGACCATAGATTTTTAGGAGATTTTGGTCTGAGAAAGAAAGAGAAGTCTACAGGAATTAAGATTGCTGATCCATAGAGCATAGGATAGTCTGAAGTATCTGAAGTTTTGTGGTGCATACTGGAGTAGGACAGTTCTAACAAGCAGCAACAGTTCTAAGCAACAGAACATGGATAGAAAAGGTCCCAGGTTCAACCCCTAGTACCTTCTGTTATTGGGATTAGGTGTTGGGAAAGAGGCTTTTCTTACTGAAACCATAGAAAGCCACCACCAGTTAGGACAGATGATCCTGATGACCCACTAGGCTGACTTGAAATAAGGCAGTTTCATACGTTCATCAGCAATATGGGATGGACCCATGAAAAACAGCTCTTCCCGTAGGACTTATATAATATCCAAGCAACATGTGAGAGATTTAATTTCAAGAGACTGAAGGTTATTTGAGGGGAGTACATTGTAAAGAAGTGAGAATACAGCTTCTCATCTCTTAATGTCATTTTAAAAATCATTCAAGAGCAATGTTTCTGTTAAAAATGACACCTATGTTTGTGTCAATTGTGTTTAAGAAATGCAATAATGTCATAAAAGAAACAAAAAAATTGGGAAATTTACTACAGAAAGTCAGCAAGATGGAGATGGTCTACCCAATCATGCACAAAAATGCAAAAAATGCATATCTGCTCATCCCTGATAAAGTCACTGTGTTTCTATTCATCCCTATCAAAGTTCTTGTGCTTCTGTAAAATGGAAAATATCCAGGATATATTGTTCTGTATTTCAGTTGAGCATTACAAATGATAAAATCCACAGATGCAAAGGGTGGATTTATATATTTTCTTTTTTATCAAGGGGAGCAAGTAACTCCATCTGTATTGCTCATGACTTCCTTCTTTGTGACACAGTCTCCTCCTTTTAGGAAACCACTCCCCTAAGTAAGACTATTGTTGCTAGAATATTATCTCTGTACTCCTGCATGTGACTGTACATGTTTGAACCCATATCTCCATGTACCTTTCATTGCAAAGGCAGTTACAAACAATCAGCGATGTGTGTTAACTAACTGTCGTTTGATAGCACCCAGAAAGGCTCCTGCCCTTCTGTCTTCTTTGGCCTCTGTAAAAATGATGTAAGAAATTAACTGGGTCAGACCAACAAGCCAGTGGGCTCAGTCCAGCATCCCTTCTGGAACAGGTTGAAATAATGCTAAGACAACTTGATGCCTTAATAGCAGAGCTGGATTCATAGTGAGCCTCTATGAATGATTCTTTGGTGCTTTGTACATCAAAAATGTTGGTCCTGATCCAGCTAATGTTATCTGTGATTAAGTCCCAATGAAACAAATGCAGCAAGTTAGTCATGTCTAACAGCTAGTTATTGCTCAGTCGTGGCCTGTGTCTAGGAACATGCCCAGGAAAGCTGATTTCAATAAATTTAGGGAACTACTGGGTGTGATCTCGTGGGTGACAATATTGAATGAAAAGGGAGTACATGAAGGATGGGAAATTCTTAAAAGGGAGATATTGAAGGCGCAATTTAAATCAATTCCCACGAGGAGGAAAAAAGGTAGAGGTTTGAAGAAACCAGGGTGGATGTCTAAATAACTTTTGGTTGAGATAGGATTTAAGAAGGGCATAAACAAGAAATGGAAAAAGGGAGAAATAAAGAGGAATTCAAACAAGTAGCCAACACATGTAGGGAGAAAGTCAGGAAGGCTAAAGTGCAGAATGAGCTCCGACTAGCCAGGGAAGTTAAAAACAAAACAAAAAAGGGGTTTTTTGGTTATGTCCATAACAAAAGGAAGATCAAGGTAACAATTGGGTCATTGCGTGGAGAGGATGGTGAGTTATTAACAGGGGAGGCAGAAAAGGCAGAATTACTTAACTCCTTTTTTGTATCAGTCTTCTCCCAAAAGGGGAATAGTCCTCAAGCTGGGAATAATGGAGCAGAGGATGCAATAGGGGAATTACAGCATAGTATAGAATCTGAGATAGTATGGAAATACCTGGCTACTCTTGATGAATTCAAGTCTCCGGGGCTGGAAAAACTGCATCCAAGGGTGTTAAAAGAACTGGCTGAAGTTATCTCAGAACCACTGGCAATAATCTTTGAGAAATCCTGGAGAACAGGAGAGGTTCCAGCAGACTGGAGGAGGGCTAATGTGGTCCCTATCTTTAAAAAGGGGAGGAAAGAAATTCCAAACAATTATCACCCAGTCAGCTTGATATCAATACCAGGTATAATACTAGAGCAGATAATTAAACAGACAGTCTGTAAGCACTTAGAAAGAAATACCGTGATCACTGACAGTCAACATGGGTTTCTCAAAAACAGGTCAGGCCAAACTAATCTCATATCTTTTTTTGATAGAGTGACAAGTATGGTAGATGAAGGGAATGCTGTAGATGTAGTGTACCTTGATTTCAGTAAAGCCTTTGATGAAGTCCCCCATGATCTTCTTGAAACAAAGCTAGTAAAATGTGGGCTGGACACTGCTACTGTTAGGTGGATTGGTAATTGGCTGACCAACCAAACCCAAAGGATGCTCATTAATGGCACAACTTCATCCTGGTGAGGAGTGACTAGTGGGGTACCACAAGGGTCTGTCCTGGGACCGGCACTATTTAATATTTTTATAAATGACTTGGATGATGGGATAGAGAGCATGCTACTCAAATTTGCAGATGACACCAAGTTAGGAGGGGTAGTTAATACCCCGGAGGATAGGGTCAGAGTTCAGAATGACCTTGATAGACTGGAGAGCTGGACCATAAGAAATAAAATGGATTTCAATAGGGAGAAGTGTAAGGTACTTCACCTAGGCAGAAACAACATAAGGCACAGGTACAGGATGGGAGATAGTTGGCTTAGGGCTATCGATTCGGTTCATCCCAAACTGAAAAACAGCCGAATTTCCCCCAATTCGGCGGTTTTCAGTTCGGATGGAACCGAATTCAAAAAAAGGCTGGAAAGTAACTCACCGAATTTGGTGAGTTCGGGCCAACGTAGAATTTATTCGGATAAATTTGGTGTTCCCCCAATCGGCATTTTCCCGTCTTTTAAAAGGTCCGCCCAGTTGCCTCCCGGGACTTCCTGGGGAGCTCTTTTTTTTGGGGGGGGGGAAAGAGCTCCACAGGAAGTCCCGGGAGGCGGCCGTGCAGACCTTTAACAAGATCCCTCCCTTAATTGAACCGGATGACTTTGTTGCTGTCAGGCTGCTATCTCGGTTTCAGTATTGTTTCTGTGTCGGTACTGTACTGTCTAGCCTCAAGGCCGACCACACATACCAAGGCCTGGGAATACTGCTCCTGGGAAAGTTGACTCTGTCTGTGTATGCTGATGTTGTATAATCTCCCGCCATTTACTGCCTTATATTATCGTTCGGCTAGTGAGACTCTCATAGCTGCCATAGTTCCCTGTATGCACTGTATTGCCTTTTTGACCAGTAAAAGCCATCTGCTTGGATTCTATATGACTCTGTGGTGATTTCTGGTTCGAAGGGTCAGGAGCTTACATTATGGCAGCTATCTATCATCTTCTTTATTGTACTACTAGTCAGGCTGGAGCCCAGGGGGGTTCGCCTGCCGCTTGGATGGGAGCTGAGAAGCTCTCCGAGTGACCTACTATCCTGGATTCCTCTCGGAAGGATCCCACCCTGTTACAGGACATAGTCGCTGAACTCTTCAGAACTACCCTAGAGGTTTGCCGCTTGAGGGGACTGGTACAGGAGCAGTGGCAATCTCTTAAAGGGACTCTCTGGATGTTGACGTCGGAGGATACTGATACTCGTTTAGATCTTCAAGACTTGGATCAATTACTGGACGATGCCCGGTCGGCAACTGAGGATTTACAAGTACTAACTGGACTTTTGGATAACCTTATTTCTCGAGAGACTCTTTCCTCTAGTTCTACCATGGCAGGAGCCCCACCGGAGGGTTTTTCCCTGATCCCGGATGCGGCCAGCTGTCAGGCTGAAGCCAAGCGAGTCGCTATTCACACCACTCTTCTCCTTGTGGAATGTACAAAGGACACCCCGGTCGCCACCTTGGCTCAAGCTTTGACCTCGACTTTTGGAGCCGATGCACCTGCACTGGTGGTTCGAATACAACCCTTGCTGGGCGGGGAATCCGACCCCATACTCTCACTCCTGGAAACAGAACTTTTACCGCGCATTACGGCGGAGGCTGCCCTAAGACTTGAGAACGCCAAAGTTCTTGCGGATAAGGATGCCGCCGAAGCGGATAAGGATGCCGCCGAAGCGGCTAAGGTCGCAAGAGAGAGAGAGGCGGCTGACGCAGCCAAGGCGGCAGCAGCAAGGATTAGGGATCGGGCGAGAATGGATACGCGCCCCAAGGGCACTGTACAAGGGCTATCAGGTCTGTCTTTTTCCCCGGCGTTTGTCCCATCGCGCGCGACCCAACGCGCACGCCGTTTGGCTGACCAACGTCGAGACTCGGGAGAGTCTGAAGACGAGGATCTTTATGGAGATAGCTCTCAATGGGCCACGAGCTTCCGGACCAGTAAACCTCATCTTACTGGTGGCCCAAGTGAGGAGGTTCACCTCTTACGAGCCCAGAATCGGGAGCTCTCCGACCGTGTTGATCAACTCCAAGAACTAATGGAACGTATGCTTCAGGATAACAGGCAATTACAACAAACCCTGATAGCCCAAGCACAGCCTGTTCCGATACCGGGTCAGGGGGTGCCCATCCAGCCACCCCAACCACCCGCTAATGTGCCTGCTCCACCCTTGCCTCCCGGAGCTCCCGTTGTTCCTCCGCCCGGACCACCCGTGCAACCGGGCCAACCTGCGCCCGGCCCTTGGAAGCAACTTAAATTGAGGACTACGTACGACGGATCTCTCGAGACTTTGCCTTGTTTCTTGCATCAAGTGGACAGTTATATGCGAGAACAAGGACAACTTTTCCCCACGGAAGATAGCCGGGTGCGTTATGTAGCTTCCCTTCTGACAGGTAAAGCAGCTGACTGGATGGTCCTCCAGTTTGACACCCGCTCTCGGGCTATTCGTTCCCTCAACAACTTCATGACTGCCCTGAGAAGGAGGTTTGAAGACCCCTTCCTGGGGGAAAGAGCCAAAACGGAACTTTTACAACTAAAACAAGGCTCTGCTACAGTTCGAGAATTTGCCGATGAATTTCAACGACTGGCAAGCAAAATTGTAGGCTGGCCCGAGACCACCCTAATTCATCATTTCAGGGAAGCCTTGCACCCTGACGTTCTGAACTGGTCATACATGCGGGGCGATCCCGATACCCTTGAAGACTGGATTCTATTGGCCGAGGAAGTGGAAAGCCGCCGACGCTTTATTTCCCTAGTCCGTCAAAAGCACAAGGAAAAAGGCACTGTGAGAGATCCCCCTCTCTGAGTTTGCTTCTCCAAATCAGTTGCTCAGACGTTGATACAGAAACAATAGATTTATTGAAGCCTTCAGGAGATGAGACAGGCACAGGTAGAAAGTTGCAAGTGAGGGGCTATACGGGTTTACAGCATATATTGACTCCAGGGCACTGGGGCGCTGGGGTTCACACTTATTGTTATGGGAAGTTACAAGCTTGGCATAATACAAAACATCAGACAGATCCCAGGAAGTCTGGTGCGGCTATCACACTTCCAAGGCCGCACCGGCCTGAGGGAGTACTGGCAGGAAGAACAGCGGGGGGGAAGATACATGGGCCATCAGGCCTGGCGCCTGAGACCAGAAGGTGTGAACTGCTTTTACGAGTTCACTGATAACTCCGCAGGTGATGGAAAGCAGAGACACAAAGACAGAGACCCTCACATTCTGCCCCCCTTAAGGCCCCCCTCCGAGAGGACGAGGCTTATCGGGATAAGCGAGGTGGAATTCTCGGACCAAGCGAGGAGCTGCCATGTGGGGTGCGGCCACCCATTCGTCATGAGCGGAGCCAAGGTTTTTCCAGCGAACAAAGTAAAACAGTTTCCCTTTCTTCCATTTGGAATCTAAAACCTTGGATATTTCCAAATGGGTATCCCCTCCTACTACGGTAGGAATCTCATGAGCGGGAGGGGGGTGGAACTGGGGAGCTGCTACATAAGGTTTGAGGAGGCTTATATGGAAGACTGGATGAACTCCCTTGAGAGTCTTAGGGAGACTCAGTTCCACGGTAACCTCGTTGATTACTCTGGTAATGGGGAAAGGTCCTACATAACGGTCGCTCAGTTTTTTGCAGGGGCGAAGAGAGCGGAGGTTTTTGGTGGACAGATAGACTTGCTCCCCCACCTTGAGTTCCCATCCCGGAGACCGGTGTTTGTCTGCTTGTTCCTTGTACTTGCTTTTTGCCCTTTCCAGATTTTTGAGCAACCATGGCCAGGTTGATTTAACCACCTGAATCCACTCCTGAAGATCAGGGGTAGACTGGAGCTCTGGCGAGACGGGGGCAGAACCGAAAGGGCCAAAATCCGTCCCGTATATAACTTGGAAGGGACTAAAGCCGGTAGAGGAATGAGGCGCATTGTTGTACGCATACTCGGCAAATGGCAGCAGGTCGACCCAGTCGTCCTGGTGGAAATTTACATAGCAACGCAAATAACATTCTACTACCGCATTTACTCGTTCCGTTTGACCATCCGTTTGGGGGTGATAGGCGGAAGAAAGGCCCTGTTCCTCCACTCCCATTAACTTTAGGAAAGCCCGCCAGAATTTGGCAACAAACTGGACCCCCCGGTCGGAGAGGACCTTTCTCGGGATCGAGTGTAGCCTGAGGACGTGCGTGATGAACAGTTTAGCTAAGCCCTGGGCTGAAGGAAGACCTGCACATGGAACGAAATGAACCTGTTTGGAAAAGAGGTCTGTGATAACCCAGAGAACCGTTTTCCCCCGACTTGGAGGTAGGTCGGTGATAAAATCCATGGCGATGACTTCCCAGGGACGGGAGGGGTTCTCAAGCGGTTTGAGAAGCCCCGGGGGTTTTCCCATCCGTTTCTTGGCTGTGGCGCAGGTGGGGCAGCTGCGCACATACAACTCTACATCAGATCTCATACCGGGCCACCAGAATTGCCTTCGAACCAGGTGAAGCGTTTTTACGAAACCAAAATGACCCGCTAGCCTGGCCCCATGTACAAGTCCCAATACTTCCTTGCGAAGGGAAGATGGGACATATAGTTTCCCCCCTTGCACCCACCAAGTGTTGGTTCGTTCCAAGCCAGTGGGGAGGAGATGGTGCTCCTCCTCCTGTAAGGAGGCGTCCCGGAGTCGCTGTTGGAATGCTTCCGGGATACCATTGAGCGTAGGGGGGGTCTCCGGTTGGCGGGCTTGGGATCGGGTGGTGACGGCCAAGCCAGGGACTTCCCCTCGCTGTTCGGGAGTGAACAGGGAGTCGACGGGGCGATCGAAATCGTTGCGATACTGGGGAAGTCGTGATAAAGCATCAGCTAGGGCATTTTCTTTGCCAGGGACATGTTTGAGGGTGAACCGGAATTTTGCAAAAAATTGGGCCCACCGAATTTGTTTGGCATTGAGTTTTCTAGCTCCCTTGAGAGCCTCAAGATTCTTGTGATCTGTGCACACTTCGAACGGCAGCTCGGCCCCCTCCAAGAAGTGTCTCCATATGGTAAGGGCATGTTTGACCGCTGCTGCCTCCTTCTCCCAAATGGCCCAGTTGATTTCGGACTGGGAAAACTTCTTGGAGAAGTAGGCGCATGGCCTCAACCGTCCCCCCTCATCCCTCTGCAATAGGGCCCCGCCCATGGCTACATCCGAGGCATCCACCTGCACCACGAAGGGCTTGGTGCAATCCGGGTGAGCCAAAACGGGTTCGGATGAAAAAAGTAGCTTTAAACGTTCAAAAGCTTGCTGGCACTGGGAAGACCATTGCAGACGGGCTGAGGGGAGTGCGGCGCTAGCCCCCCTGTCCTTGGTACGCAACAGGGCAGTGAGGGGAAGCGCAACTTGGGCAAAGTTGGGAATGAAATTCCGGTAAAAGTTGGCAAACCCCAAAAACTGTTGAAGTTGGCGGCGGGTAGTGGGGGTTTCCCAGTCCCGCACCGCCTGGACCTTGGCGGGGTCCATTTCCAACCCTTGGTGGGAAATCACATACCCCAGAAATGTAAGGGAAGGTTGGTGGAATTCACACTTGGACACCTTAGCATACAGTTTGTGCTCCCGCAGCCGCTGGAGCACTGCTCGCACTAGGCGCACATGTTCTTCCATGGTCTCAGAATAAATGAGAATGTCATCGAGAAATACCACCACCCCCCGAAACAGTAAATCATGCAAAACTTCATTAATTAATTGCATAAAGACACTCGGAGCCCCCGAAAGTCCGAACGGCATGACCAGGTACTCAAACATCCCAAAACAACTGGAAAAGGCCGTTTTGGGTTCGTCTCCTTCTTTGATGCGAATGCGGTGGTAGGCTTCTACCAAGTCCAGTTTGGTGAAGATTCGGCCCTCCTTTAATTGTGCTAGAAGGTCAGGAATAAGAGGGAGGGGGTAAGCATTAGACTGGGTGACTGCGTTCAGTCTGCGAAAGTCAATACACAGTCTTAAATCTCCCGTCTTTTTCTTTACAAAGAAAGCTGGGGCTGAATAAGGAGCCTTGGAGGGGCGTATGAAACCCCTCGCCAGATTGACATCCAGATAGTCTCGCAATACAGTCTTTTCACTAGGGCTCATGGGGTAAACCTTTCCCTTAGACAGTTTGCCTTCCCCTACAATCTCGATGGCACAGTCCGTTTCTCTGTGGGGAGGCAGTTCGTCGCACTCTCTAACATCGAAAACATCAGTAAATTGCGAGTACTCAGAGGGTAATTGAGGAGAGACTGGGGCGGGGGACCCTACCAGTGCGGCGGCTGGAGTTCTGAGTACCCGTTCCTTGTCATGCAACCCACAGGGGTTTTCGGGGAAGGAAAGCACCCGTTTAACCCAATCAATGGAGGGATTGTGTCCCCTTAACCAGTTCATCCCTAACACCACAGGGGTTACAATAGGGGCGATGGTGAAATACAACCGTTCCCAATGTTCCCCCACGGACATAATCACGGCTGCAGTTCTGTGGGTCACAGGGCCCCGTTTAAAGTCACTCCCGTCCATTTGGGAAAAACGGAGGGGTCCCGGAAGCCGCTTGCGCCGGACACCCAACTTCTTGGCAGTTTCCTCATTTATCATGGTGCGGGCACACCCCGAGTCGACCAACGCGGGAACCTCTAACGGGGGACCCCCTTTGGGTAGGGACAGATGAACACGCACAAATACATTGTCCTCTTGGGCGCTTACCATCGGTGGAGCTCCTTGCACAACGATAGGGACGGTCTGCTGCGGAGCCCCCTCTACAGCAGACCGACGGCGTTTTTTGCCGGCTGTTCCCACTCTTCCTCCTCGCTGGAAGAGGGGGACGGGGTGGTGGCTTCCGGGGAGCCGTCCGAATCAAAGACGGTATTTGTAATCCGGGACCCCGATGGGACCGTAGAGTCGGATGCCCCATCCTGGGGGCGCGCGTGGAGAGCGGAGGGTGCGCCGGAGCGCCGGCTCAGTGGTCCACTTCTGCGGCGAGGCTGGCTGTCGGCGGCCGGTTTCGTCGGCTCGGCCTGGGTTTGGCGGGGAGGGGTCGGACGGCCTGAGCGAGAGGGGCATTGCGATGCAAAGTGACCCTTTCCCCCGCAGATCAGGCAGACGCCGGCCTCGAACCGCTTGCGGCGTTCCGCGGCCGAGAGACCCCCGCCACCCCCTTGTCGGAGTTCCCGGCCACGGTCACCTCGGGGCCTGGGGTCTCGCCCAAGCCGTTGCTTGGACAAGTTCAGGAGTTGTTTGCGATTCTCGATGTCAGCAGCATGGCGAACCCAACCTTCCACATCCGGGGGGTTCCCTTGCATGAAGGCCCAATGTTGGAGGTCTGGGTTGAGACCCTCCCTGAAACATTGTACCAAGGTAGCTTCACTCCAGTCCAGAATTCGGCTAGCCAGTGACTGGAACTCACTTGCATACTGCGCCACCGACTTAGTCCCTTGGCGCAGTTGCATCAGGGAGGCTTTAGCCCGCTCACCCAGAGTCGGGTCCTCAAAACGGTTTCGGAGTGCTACCATGAACTCGTCCAGGGTTCGCAGCACCGGCGAGCGGAGTTCATACTGCAACACCATCCAGGCAGCCGCCTCCCCTTGCAGTAAGGAAGCCACGTACTGCACCCGGGACTCCTCAGACACGAAGGTTCGGCCTTGTTCCCGCATAAAAATGTCTACTTGGACCATAAAAAAGGTCAACTGGTCTCCCGACCCGTCATACGTGACTTTCAGGTCCCGACGGGCCGGGGGGGCAGGGGTTGCGGGCGGAACTACCGGCGCCCCGTCTGGGGGAGCACCGGCTGGAGGTTGCAACTTCAGCGCATCTAGGGCCGTGGCCATCTCACCCATTACGCGTTGCATGGTCTCCATCTGCTCCTGCATAGCCCGGCGGTCTTCCTGCCACTGCTTTCGTTCTTCCTCCATGAGGGCCTCTTTGCGGGCCGGGTCCCCTTCGAGTCCCGTGCTGGGGAAGGCCAACCGGCGATCCTTCGCCGCAGTCCGCGAGAGCGACCAGCCCTTGGGAGAGTCCAGCCAATAAGTAAGCCCCCGGGGACGTTCGTCCCGATCTTGGTCGGGGGCGCGACCCTTCGGTTTCTTTGGCTTGGCTCCCTCCTCCTTCGGGTCCGGCTTCTCCGGCTCGTCCGGTTCCTTGGGGGCATCAGGGTTAGGGGTGGTGTCCTCGTCGGCTGACATTCTGTCCAAAGCGGTACAGCTGCAGTCCGAGAGGCAAGGACTTGCAACTTAATGTGAGAGATCCCCCTCTCTGAGTTTGCTTCTCCAAATCAGTTGCTCAGACGTTGATACAGAAACAATAGATTTATTGAAGCCTTCAGGAGATGAGACAGGCACAGGTAGAAAGTTGCAAGTGAGGGGCTATACGGGTTTACAGCATATATTGACTCCAGGGCACTGGGGCGCTGGGGTTCACACTTATTGTTATGGGAAGTTACAAGCTTGGCATAATACAAAACATCAGACAGATCCCAGGAAGTCTGGTGCGGCTATCACACTTCCAAGGCCGCACCGGCCTGAGGGAGTACTGGCAGGAAGAACAGCGGGGGGGAAGATACATGGGCCATCAGGCCTGGCGCCTGAGACCAGAAGGTGTGAACTGCTTTTACGAGTTCACTGATAACTCCGCAGGTGATGGAAAGCAGAGACACAAAGACAGAGACCCTCACAGGCACCCAAAAGCCTCAATCCAAGGCACCACCGCCCGTCCCACGAAATCCTCCACGTCCGCCCCAGGAACGTGAAGTCCGATTTCAGAGAGGTGCCTGTCTTACTTGCGGAGAAATGGGCCACTTTGCAGCTGTTTGCCCGCACCGCCATGAATTATTTCGTCCCAGCACGACGACCCGCGCCAGAGGTCGTCCACCACGCAGAGGCACCGCGGCCACCCGCAGCGCAGCTCCGGAAAGACCCACACCCTCTGCACTCCATGCCGGAGACCCAGCCTCCCTGCCTACTACCAACGACCCCGCCGGGTCTCGGATTACAAGTGCCCCATTGGGGGACAACTTTCCCTCTTCGGATGAGGAAAATCCTTGGAATTCTCTAGCCTTAAACCTGGAATCTCCCCTCGACTTGTCAAAAAACGGCTCCGGTCTGTGGTGAATGGAGCGTCTCCACAGACCTCTCAGGATCCTCCTGTTAAACCGAATGCTCCTACCAAAATCAAAGAAGTGGACTCCACCGTCTACGTGGATGCAGTTTTACAACACATTAACGGTGGCCCACAACTACCCGTCAAAGCACTAATCGACTCCGGTTGCTGTCGCACTCTCATAAGCGAAGCCACTTTTGCTGCACTCAGAGCCGAATCTGAGGCTTTACCCGCCTCTGTCCAATTTGCTCAAATGGACGGGAGCCATTTCCAGGGGGGTCCAGTTGATCACCGCACCATAGGGGTGGCAATGGGAATTGGCTCCCACTGGGAGCAAATAGACTTCACTATAGCCCCTATCCGTTTTGAAGTGGTCTTGGGTATTAACTGGATTAAAGGACATAGTCCCAGTATTAACTGGGAAACAAACACTATCTCCTTCGCCAGCCCCATGTGCAATCAGCACCGGCAGAACTTTGCACTGTTATATCCGCCCGTACCAGCATTGGCCTCCGATGTCCCAGCACTTCCAGTCCTACCTAATGTATATCGAGACTTTGCGGATGTCTTCGACCTTAAAGAATGTGATACCTTACCCCCCCACCGGGCCTCGGACTGTACAATTGAGGTGGTCAAGGACTGCACATTAACCAAAAGTAAAATTTACCCTATGAGCGCTTCCGAGCGCACTGTTCTCCGGGACTTCCTTGACAAAAATCTCGCCAGAGGGTTCATTCGCCCATCGAATGCCCCGAACTCGGTCCCCGCGTTTTTTGTCCGAAAAAAAGAGGGCGACCTTCGTTTATGCATTGACTTCAGGAAACTCAATGCGGTTACCCAAACCAACGCCTATCCTATCCCATTAATATCTGATATTTTGGGACAGTTACAGGTGGGCCGGGTGTTCTCCAAGTTAGACTTGGTGGAAGCCTACTACCGAGTCCGCATCCGCGAAGGAGATGAGCACCTCACTGCCTTCTCTTGCTGTTTCGGTATGTATGAATTCCTCGTGATGCCGTTCAGATTAAAAGGGGCCCCGGGGGTCTTTATGCAACTCATCAACGAAATCCTTCATGACTTGCTGTATCGCGGGGTGGTGGTTTACTTAGACGACATTCTTATTTATTCAAAAACCATGGAAGAGCATGTAACTCTAGTCCGAGAAGTTCTGCAGCGCCTGAGCGACCACCAACTCTTTGCAAAACTGGCTAAATGCGAGTTTCATCAAAGCCAGCTCACATTTTTAGGATACATAATCTCCCACCAAGGTCTTCGCATGGACCCTGTCAAAGTCCAAGCCGTTCTCGATTGGACTCCTCCCACCAACCGCAAGCAAGTGCAACAGTTTTTGGGATTTGCGAACTTTTATCGAGGATTCATTCCTAACTTCGCCCAAGTGGCCCTACCCATTACTGATCTACTAAAAACCAAAGGGAAAGCAAACACAGCTACCTTACCCTCCGCAAAAATCCTGTGGACTGATCAATGCCAAGCCGCGTTTGTGGCTCTCAAACGCCTCTTCACATCCGAACCCGTACTACAGCACCCGGACCCAAACCAAATGTTTATTGTGCAAGTCGATGCCTCCGATGTAGCTATGGGAGGGGCCCTCCTCCAGAAAGGTCCGGATGGCCTCCTTCACCCGTGCGCTTACTTTTCGAGAAAATTTGCGCACGCACAATTGAACTGGCCCATTTGGGAAAAAGAGGCAGCGGCCGTTCACCATGCCCTGACTCTATGGAGACAATTCTTAGAGGGGTCTAATATCCCCTTCGAGGTTTGGACCGATCACAAAAATCCCTCACGGGGTCCCATAAACTGTCAGCAAAACAACAACGTTGGGCTGAATTCTTCGCTCAGTTTCGTTTCGTCCTAAAGCATGTTCCTGGGAAGCAAAACGTTCTCGCAGATGCCCTCTCCCGGTTGCCACAATACCCGGTAAAACTCGAGAGACCAACTGACTCTCTGTTCACCCCTACGCAAAGGGGAGCCCTTCCTGTACTGGCCGTGCAAACTCGATCTCAGCAACAGCATCCCAGATCCAGTTCTCCAGCACCTCCAACCCGAGCGGCTACCCAACCGCCCTCGCAACAATAACGAACCGACGATTCCACTCCTCCAACCCCACCGGCTGCCCTACCGCCTACAATCTGCGCACCACCGCACGTAAGCACTACCCCCATAGCTGGTCCTAAGACTACTATAGCCGGGGGGGGGGGGTTCCCACCAAGGTTCCCATCTCCGAATCCTTTTTAAATACCCTTCGGAACCACTGCCTTTCTGAACGCTCCACTCACACCCTACCCCCTGGGGTAATAGAACAGGGAGGCTCATGGTACAAAGACTCTAAATTGTATGTACCCAAGGCTCTTCGAAAAGACGTCTTACACTTAGCTCATGGAGTAAAAACAGCTGGACACTTTGGATTCCTAAAAACTCTCCACTTATTGCGCAGACAATTTTGGTGGGGGGGAATGCGTTCCGACGTTGACTCTTTTATTCGCAGCTGCCCTGTTTGCGCCACAGTGAAACGATCACAAGGCAAACCCCCGGGGCTACTGCAACCTCTAGAAACACCCACCAGACCATGGGAAGTGATTGCTATGGACTTTATGACTGATCTCCCTCTCAGCGGGGGAAAAACTGTATTATGGGTTGTTACTGATTTGTTTTCCAAACAAATCCATTTAGTTCCATGCGCAGGGATCCCCTCTGCTCAAAAAATGGCCCGCCTCTTCGTGACACATATCTTCAAATTACATTCGTTTCCGCGCAAAATAATCTGTGACCGCGGCAGTGGCTTTGTTTCCAAGTTTTGGAAAGCATTCCTCAAGTTGGTGGGGGTTGAACAAGGATTGTCTACTGCGTACCATCCTCAAACCGATGGTCAAACTGAACGTGTAAATGCTGTCCTCGAATGTTATTTACGCTGTTATGTAAACTACCACCAAGATAACTGGGTAGAACTGTTACCTTTTGCAGAATATGCCTACAATAATGCTGTACATCAATCTACAGGTTTTAGCCCATTCTATGCAGTGTATGGACAGGATTTTGGTCCTGTTACGCCCAGAAATAATGTGGAGGGGGAGGGAGATCCTGACGTTGCTTCCTGGGCACACACCCTCCGTACCACTTGGCCTTGGCTCGTTAGCAATCTCGACCGAGCCAAGCGCAAATACAAAGCACAAGCTGATAAACATCGTTCCCCCGGGGGCGAACTGCGAGTGGGTAAATTGGTCTATCTTTCCACCAAACACCTACGTTCCACCCGTCCGTGCCTTAAACTCAATGCTAAATTCATTGGCCCTTTCCCGATCACACGGATCATAAATCCTGTCACGGTGGAATTAGCTCTCCCGAAAACCCTGAGGCGTGTGCATCCCGTTTTCCACATTAGCCTCCTGAAGCCCCATACGGCCTCTCCACAATGGCATCCCGATCCGCCCCCCGAACAGCCCATTATGGTGGGGGGGGAAGAGCACTTCGAAGTCTCCAAAATCCTTGACTCTCGTGTTCACCATGGAAACCTACAGTATTTGGTCCGTTGGAAACACTTCCCCCCTGCCTACGACGAATGGGTTCGCGCACGAGATGTCTCCGCCCCCAAACTAATCGATGCCTTTCACACTGCCTACCCGGACAGACCATCCCCCTTACAAACTGGGAGGGGGCCTTAAGGGGAGCAGGATGTCAGGCTGCTATCTCGGTTTCAGTATTGTTTCTGTGTCGGTACTGTACTGTCTAGCCTCAAGGCCGACCACACATACCAAGGCCTGGGAATACTGCTCCTGGGAAAGTTGACTCTGTCTGTGTATGCTGATGTTGTATAATCTCCCGCCATTTACTGCCTTATATTATCGTTCGGCTAGTGAGACTCTCATAGCTGCCATAGTTCCCTGTATGCACTGTATTGCCTTTTTGACCAGTAAAAGCCATCTGCTTGGATTCTATATGACTCTGTGGTGATTTCTGGTTCGAAGGGTCAGGAGCTTACAGTTGCATGAGACCCATCAGATAAAGCAGCAGGAGCCTTATCAAACTGATCAGCTTTAACTAAAACAACGAGCTTGAATGACTGACTTAAGATCCACCAATCCGACGCGTTTTTAAAAGGAAGGGGAGGGAGAAACCTTCCGGTGTAAAAAGAGTAAAAAGAGTTTTATAACAAAGGGATATTTTAAACTGGAAGACTCTGCGCCTCATCCACCATCCCTCTCTACTGCTCAGCTGCAAATCAACAGGAAGCAGGTTGTAGGACCGGAAATACATCTTACTCGTGTCACATTAAAATTGTTCCTGAAGGTAACAACCATCGAGAAGAGACGATAGAAGGTCCGTGACGAGGTAATTTCTGGAATACTTCCTGGTTTTGCCGATCTTGAGCGTCTAGTAAAACTCGTTGGTACTGTTTAAATTTCAAAAAGCTATTTCATGGCTAAATATTAACCTTTTCAATCCGAAAAAATATTTAAGCTGGTCAATGTACTATTTTCTATTAATTACATGTAATGGACTCCTACTAGATGACCATCAACTTTTCAGCCTAATTACTCATGTAAATGTCTGGAACTCTTCCCTGCTCTGGCTTATTGCATAGCCCTGCCTCTATGAAATTAAAGGAAATTTCACAGAATTTAACCATGGAGGAAAAAAGTGCAGGACATGTTAGCCAAACAAACTGAGGAGACAGTTAAACAATTAGTACAGATTTCAACACAGATGGCTCAACTGATTGCAATAATGACAACTCTTGACCAATCATCACAAACATGTAACCAGAAGTTGGATGTGGTTACAGAAGATATAAAAGAAGTCAAGGCTCAAATGATGACTACCAATACAGACATGCAAGCAATGGATTCTTCTATCAAAAAATTAATGGAAGAACATAAGGATTTAAAGAAGGAGACAGAAAATCAAGAATGTAACCTGCCTGTAACAAAGAAAACAGATATGCAAGCAATGGACCTTTCAGTTACAAAAGTTATCCACAGACAAAAGGAAATAAAGAAGAAGATAGAAGGTCAAGAAAAACAGATCGAAGCAACACAAATTACACAGAATGCAGTCAAGGACCAATCAGCCATAATGAAGATAAAGGTCAGAGAAAATCTTCTTTGTCTACGTAACCTGCCTGAAGTGATGACAGAGAACAAGGAGAACCTGTTTTCACATCTGACTGACCTATTTCAAATGCAGAAGGAAATATTAGATCATGGCTAAAGGACTGGTTCCAATATGACTATTTGATTTGAAAGGCTTCGACAATATAAAGGACTGGCATGGCTATTATGATTTCAAATGACACTTAAATTTAGAGGACATTTTTAAATTTACAATATAATGGCTGCAAGATTGTTTAATGCAGCCAAATGGAAAGGGACGGATGTTCCAGAAAAAAAGGGATTGGATTATTAAATGTTAGAACTGGTGGGGATGGAGAAATTAATATACTACATTTAACTAAGAGATAATGAATAATCAATGGGAAAATGGGAGGCTTGGATGAATTATTGTGAATGCATAAGATTTGGGGGAAATGGAAGGTCATTTTTTACTCTGATCCAGAAAGTGAAACTTTATATGATATGAAATTTTAGAATGAGATTAATATTAGGATCAGAATATATTAACGATGGATTGTAATACTTTATTAAGAGGTAGAAGGAGGTGGGTGGGAAGTCAATTTGATTTTTTATGTTCACTTGTAATTAAGACAACAATTGATATAATCGTGACTATCATATTATTTTTAAATTGTTTAAATCATGAAGAATATATAGTTTTAAAAATTAATAAAATTTATTTTTTTAAAAAAGAACATAAGAAAGGCCATGCTGGATCAGACCGAGGCCCCTCAATCCAGCAGTCTGTTCACACAGTGGCCAACTAGGTGCCTCTAGGAAACCCACAAGCAAGATGACTGCAGCACCATTGTCCTGCCTGTGTTCCAAATTGCACCTAATATAATAGGCATGCTTATCTGATCCTGGAGAGAATAGGTATGCATCACGACCAGTATCCATTTTAACTAGTAGCCATGAATACCCCTCTTCTCCATGAACACGTCCACTTCCTCTTAAAGCCTTCCAAGTTGGCAGCCATCACCACATCCTGGGGCAGGGAGTTCCACAATTTAATTGTGTATTGTGTGAAGAAATACTTTTATCAGTTTTGAATCTCTCAGCCTCCAGCTTCAGCAGATGACCCCATTTCTTAGTATTATGTACCATGCATAATTTTATAGACCTCTATCCTGTCTCCCCTTAACCGCCTTCTTTCCAAGCTTTCCAATGCTTTGGCATTCCCCCGCCTTCCAGAAAGTTTTCTTTCTAGTCCCCCTGCCCCTCTGTTCCTTCCATTTTGCTGGTGTTGGCTGCTGTGTGTGCTCCTCTTGGGATCCTGAGCTGACTGCCTGCTGAAATTGGATCTATCTAACTGGAGTATAATTCCCTGACTGTGCCTGCCTGCTTCCTGGTGGTCCCTCCCTGGACGTGGAAGAGACGAGATCTGCCTGAGCTGACCTGCCTGCTGGAATTGGATCTATCTAACTGGATTATAATTCCCTGACTGGGCCTGCCTGCTTCCTGGTGGTCCCTCCCTGGATGTGGAAGAGAAGAGAAGACATCCACAGTTTGACCCTATCATTTTACTTAATTTGGGCCTTTTCTTTATAACTTGTGGGGGGGGATAAGATTCTGCTCTGTATTTGGGGGGGTTGGGGTGGGCTTGCCTGTGTGCCCCCTCCCTCTCACTGTCTGAGGCCTTCCTTCCTTGGGGAAAATGTGGGTTTGTATACCTTTGGGGCATGCCTGGTTACTATTGGGTTTCTCTGTCTGTTTGGAGGTAGGGGGTAGATGGCCAGCTTCCTGCGAACTACTTTGCTGGCTGTGGGGGAGACCTTGAGACTGAGTTAACAGACTGAGGAATTTTGGTGAACTGTGCTTGCTTCCTATTGAACTCTTGGCTTGCCTCGCCAGTGTGATTCCCGCCTGTGGGGGGGATCCAGTGTATTTTGGTTGAAGTTAGCTTGGGTTCCTAGAGTGTTGTGTCACCTCACCTGCTTGCGGGGGCAAGGATCCAGCCCATCTGCTTCATGGCAGTGATTCCCTGGTGTGAAATCAGGCTTCAGATTGGGGGGGGGGCTTTTGCTGTGGTTGTCTTGTCTTAGGGTTAGGGTACGCTTTTTGTGTGTAGTTTTTTGTAGTTGGTTGTGTTAAGGGTTTTTGTTAACAGTCTAGAGTTGTCAGTGACAGTGTGGTTGTGCATATTGTCGATCTGCTTCTAGGTAGCTACCTTGTTTGTGATGTTGGTGGTTAAATGTGTGTAAGGGTGCACTAGTTATTAGGTAGGGTGGAAGAAAATGGCCTCAGTTAGCGTTAGGCAATGGTGTTTCCCCCCCCCATGGCTCTGGGGGGAGGCATTTTTTGAGGTGGGGGTCCCAAACCTTCAGGGTAGCTTGGGGGGACCCTCCTTGCAAGAACCCCTGAGTTTTGCATTGTTTTTTATGGAGAAGGGAGCAAGCCCCCTTCCAGCCCCCCTGACCCAATCCTCACCAAACTCGGGGGGTTCTTGCAAGGAGGGTCCCCCCAAGCTACCCTGAAAGTTTGGGACCCCCACCTCAAAAATCCCCCCGAGCCATGGGAAAAACCTCCCTATGCCTGCCTGTGCTAGAAGATTTCTCATTAACCTACTTCCTATGAGGGAACCCTCGAGTTTGGTTAAGATTGGGTCAGGGGGTCCGGAGTTATGGGGTCTGGAAGGAGTCCCCCACTCTGCCCATTGGACTGAATAGCAGCCGGTTTCTATTCATTACTGTGGGTGGATGGGGGGGACCTCTTCCAGACCCATAACTCCGGACCCCTGACCCAATCTTCACCAAACTTGGGGGTTCTTGCAAGGAGGGTCCCTCCAAGCTACCCTGAAAGTTTGGGACCTCTACTTCAAAAAATGCCCCCCCCAGAGCCACAGAAAGTCGCAAATTAGTTTTAAATTGTTTTAAATGGATGAATTTATTCGCGAACTCGGAATTTGCATCCGTATTCCACAGATCCGAATCGAGGGAGTTTGGACATCGGCATTTCTCGAATTAAAATGGGCCAAATTTTGCCGGATCCAAATTTTACCTAATTTTTTTTTCCAACAGCCCTAAGTTGGCTTGACAACAGTACATGTGAAAGAGATCTGGGAGTCTTAGTGGATCACAAACTGAACATGAGTCAACAGTGTGATATGGTGGCTAAGAAGGCCAATGCATTTCTGGGCTGCATCAATAGGAGTATTGTGTCTAGATCAAGGGAAGTAATACTACCACTGTATTCTGCATTGGTCAGACCTCACTTGGAATACTGTGTCCAGTTTTGGGCTCCACAATTTAAGAAGGATGTTGACAAGTTGGAGCGTGTCCAGAGGAGGGCGACCAGAATGGTCAGAGGTCTGGAATCCATGCCCTATGAGGAGAGACTTAGGGAGTTGGGTTTGTTTAGTTTGGAGAAGAGAAGGTTGAGGGGAGACATGATAGCTGTGTTTAAATATTTGAAGGGATGTCATGTTGATGAGGGAACTAGCTTGTTCTCTGTTGCTCCAGAGACTAGGACACGGAGCAATGGATTTAAACTAATAGAAAAGCGATTCCACCTAAACATTAGGAAGAACTTTCTGATGGTGAGGGCTGTTCAATGGTGGAATGCACTGCCTCGGAGGGTGGTGGAGTCCCTGTCTTTGGAGGTCTTTAAGCAGAGGCTGGATGGCCATCTGTCAGGAGTGCTTTGATTGTGGGATCCTGCATGGTGGGGGGAGGGTTGGGGTCACTGGGGATGTGGGGGGAGGTAGTTGTTAATTTCCTGCATTGGGCAGGGGGTTGGACTAGATGACCCTGGTGGTCCCTTCCAACTCTATGATTTTATGATTCTATGAAAGAACCAGATATTTATTTAATTTAAATCTTACTCATGCTTTTCTGAAGTTGCCCAAGGTGTTTCACAATCTAATTTAAAATGAAATATGATACAAAGAGACCAACTATACAAAAGAAATGCAAACCAGAGCAATGTTAACATATCCATTTGAGTGTGTGTTACAAGTTTCCATTATTTGCTCAGGTGGACTTGCAAAGACATCCAACCCTCTGACATTAAATGTGGGATCACTTTCTCAGGTTTCCCTCCATAGCAAGAAGTCCAGTGTGTGTTTTGGCATCTCAGGAGACTGTGCAGGAATATGCTTGTCAATCAGCTGCAAAGAACATCTGACGAATGATAAATTGAAAGGCAAAATCCCAAACAGGTAGGGTTGCCAGCTCCAGGTTGGGAAATACCTGGAGATTTTGGGGGAGGGGGCTGAAAAGTGCAAGGTTTGGAGAGGGGAGGGACTTCAGTGCAGTCCAGTTGCCAAAACAGCCATTTTCTACAGGGGAACTGATCACTGTCACCTGGAAATCAGTTGTAATAGTTGTAGTACAAAATCATACACAGAAACCAATATACACAAGGGGTATGAGCCCCTTGGCGCAGAGTGGTAAGCTGTTGAATCCCGCAATATAAATATTGTAATTTCCACCTGCTCACTAATTCCCCATTCAAAGAGCATTTCGGCTAACACTGCAGTACTGCAGTCAAAAGCTCTGCTCACGACCTGAGTTTGATCCAGGTGGAAATCGGGTTCAGGTAGCTGGCTTAAGGTTGACTCAGCCTTCCATCCTTCCGAGGTCAGTGAAATGAGTACCCAGCTTGCTGGGGGTAAAGGGAAGATGACTGGGGAAGGCACTGGCAAACCATCCCACAAACAAAGTCTGCCTAGTAAACATGGGGATGTGACGTCACTCCATGGGTCAGGAATGACCCGGTGCTTGCACAGGGGACCTTTAACTTTTATGACAAAATGCAAAAATATATTACATGCCAAAATGACAACATTTAGATCAACTATATACAAACAATAAGATACAATAAATGTGATTATTAAAGTCCCATGTCTGACACTCTCTCAAATCCTCTTGTTTAACAGGTGCAGGGCAGAAACTTTTCTAATGGATATGTTCTGGTGTGCTCCCCTTGTCAGGGAAGAAGAGGAAGATGGCCGTTTCTAGTTCTAATTCGTCATCAGTCCCTCTTCATATTCATTTTGTATCTCATGTTACACATTCCAATCCCTTCCTAGGACAACTCGCAAAGGTTCCCAGCTGGATACAATCAAATTTGTAAAGGTGTCATTTTGGATACCACCCGGAGGTTGGGCAACCGTACAAACAGGGTCCCCATCTGCATAGCAAGTGCAAATAAGACTTATTTTAGAAAGGGTGTGATGCGGGGTGTGAACCTGCCACTCCTCTGAGCCCACTCCTTGCCCTGGGAGGGGCTGCCAATGCCCTAGGGGCCAGTGCCTGTAGAGTCTCCTTGGGCTCAGACGAATCAGAGGGGAAGTCTGAGCTCTCCTCCTCTGAGGTTGACAGGGTGTCAGAGCATCCTCACCCAGCAGCCTTGAGCCTCCTCACTGGCCTCCACTTTCTTGGATTAATAGAGAGAGCTCTGGCTGGCCCTGCCCTAACCCTGCCTTGGCTCCTCCCCTAGCCCTGCCTTGGACCCTCCCCTGTCTTCTCCCCTTCTGGTTCCTCCCCATCCAAGGCCATAAAAGGCCTCCTGCTGGCCCTGTCTCTCTTGCCTCAGAGAGTCTCTCAGTTCCCCATCGGCTGAAGCATGTACGCCTGCCTGTCAGCTGTTGGGTGGGGTTGGAGCCATTACTGGCATTGAGAGGTAGAGAAGTTTGGTGGATGCCCACCCCTGGTGGCCTGCCATATTCTGCTGCTGCTTGTGGCTGATAGAGGAGGGTTGGCACTGCCCAGCTCTCCCATCACGGGTTGGGATGGAGGGGGTGGACTCCTGGGCCCCACGGCCCTCTTCTACCCTGTTCCCAATGGGTAAACTGGGGGGGGGAGACATCCTGGGAGCCCTGCTGGGTGCGTGACATGGGACAAAGGGGAAAATAGATATGATGGAAAGGAGCTGCCACTTCTCTAGCATTGACTGATGCAATTCTGACTGCATTCCTCTTAGGCAGGTTCATATTTGTGCACAGGTCATGAATGGGTGATGGACAGAAGATTTCAGGTTATACAGAGCTTGCTTGAAAGGGTGGTGAGATTGTGCATTTGCTGAAGCCCCCAAACTGCCAAAAGACCCACTGCCCCACGAGTGTTGCCCTTCTTGCTTTGAGCAGAGCATCCCTGAAAGTCTGAAGAAGCAAGCAAGAATTATCCTGTTTGTTCTATTCTCCTCTTCCAGATTAAGAGGAACTACTGAGGGTGTCCTTCCAAAGCCCCCCCCCCAAAAAAAAACCTTGGAGCTGGTATCGAGGTAAGATCTGAGAGAGAATTTGCTACCCAGCCTCAAATGTCAAAGGAAAGCTCTCCTGTACATAATCAGCCTCATCAGTGACAAATATATTTTTCCTTGTACGCCACTGTGTATGAAAAAAAAATCTATAGGTTTTTTAAAAGACCCCTATAAATTAAAAGGAGCCCCGTGGCGCAGAGTGGTAAAGCTGCAGTACTGCAGTCCAAGCTTTGCTCACGACCTGAGTTCGATCCCGACAAAAGTCAGTTTCAGGTAGCCGGCTCAAGGTTGACTCAGCCTTCCATCCTTCCAAGGTTGGTAAAATGAGTACCTAGCTTGCTGGAGGTGAAGGGAAGATGACTGGGGAAGGCACTGGCAAACCACCCCGCAAACAAGTCTGCCTAGTAAACATTGGGATGTGATGTCACCCCATGGGTCAGGAATGACCCGGTGCTTGCACAGGGGACCTTTACCTTTATAAATTAAAAGGTAAACAGAATAGTATGCCACATCAGCAAAAGCAATTTCTGAATAAGATATCCCATCCAATATTGATCCCACCAATGTAAAGTTGTCAACCTGCAATGTGCATTTTTGCCCTGACATCATCGATCTGTGCATCTGAAGAATAAATGCCACTGCATGTATCAGTTAGTTATGAGATCCTTTGCCCACTGCTTCACCAACTTCAGTTGAAAAAGGTCTTGACTAGGCTTGGAGAGAAAAGAATGCTCTTGGTGATTTCCATCTGCGTGTGTGTATGCAACTTCGTGAGCATCATTCCTCCACCCCCCATGTTTGCACTCACTTTATACCATCTGCAGTGAGGTCATTGGAGCTGGTCAGCCAGTGCATTTGCAGTAGAAGTGCTGTGTACTCAGGTGCAGCTTGCTCATCTGAAGTAATCACTCAGCCCTTAGCCAAGTCCTTCACAGAGGGGAGCTGCTCTTCTCTTCTTCAGCCCCATGGCGTTATTCCATCCTCATGAGGCCAAGCAACAGGCAAGTCAAAAGTGCACAAACATGGAATGAATTATCTCTGCTTAAGTGTTATTCAATTATACCCAGAAATTCTCTCCTTTTTTTCACCCTTAAGGGATCTTTCTCTCTCTTTTCCTTTTAAAGCCATCAAGATTATTTTTCCTTGCAAGCAAAGTGTAAGGGAAGTGATGGATGGCTTTTCCTAGTTCTTAAAATAATAAATAAATCCATAAGCCCCATTCCTTAATTTTTTTTTATTGAGAAACTTTTTAGAGGGGGAGAGTTAATTGGGATCCTCCAGGCATCTAAAAGTATTTTTGTATTTACAAGCAATCAAACTTCATCCTCGCCGGAATCCTCCAATTAGAACCTGTGTCCACTGTGTTAGGAACCGCCCTGAGCCTGGTTCACTGTGGATGGGGGCGGGTTATAAATTCGAACAAATAAATAAAATAAATTAGCAAGCACCGATAGCCACACAGAAAGGCAATTTCAAGAAGCAGGGAGCTATTTGGTGAATGATAACATCACATGGCTGGAATAGTGCAAAGCTTGCATCACACTTTCCATTATAAATCCCAAGTCCACTTGGACTGCATTGTCTTCAGCAGCCTGAGCATGAATGATATTTATTTTCAAATACTGTGTGAAATAGCTTGAGGCCATTTGGAATCCAAGTGCTGTAGCAGAGAAGAAATGATGGAAGCTTTCTTTTATTTCCCAGCATCCCTAACTTTTGATAACACTGGTCAAATCTTTATTTTCAGCTACCTCGCCAATTGAGCAATGCAGACAATAACCTCTTCAGACAAATGATCTCTTACTTTGGGAATGTCATACTGTCAAATGCTCTGGTATGTCCTCAAATATCTGACAAGAGAATGTAAACATTGTACTCATGAGTGCAAGCAAACAAGAGGCTTCTAGAGTTGCAGAGAGCAAGGGAAGTACTTCAGTGTGATGGGGAACTGGTTTAGTTGCATTCCACCCATCTTGGAAAGAAATGATGTGCTAAGTTTTATATCTGTTGAGTATTTTTGCTTTTCAAGCAGGGTGTCAGGGGAGCTATCAGGGAAGTGCAGGCAAGTGACTGAACCACTTCAGCAGTGTGGCTAGTGAGGGAGCTGAAGCTGTAACATGCAAGGTCTGTGGCATGTTTGTATTCTTACCTGAGGGTAACAATAATTACACTTACAACAAATGTAAGTTGGTAGTCCTGCTGGAAGACAAGATACAGGGAATTGAGGCACACTTGTCCACACTCCATTTTATAAAGGAAGGTGAAGAGTTCATGGACAGAATGCATGAAACACTCTTTAGGGGGCAACAAGAGGAGGAGAGTAAGGAATCTGAACAAATGGAGGTCCAAGCAACACAGGAGGAGGGTGCATGGAAGAATGTGACCCAAGGAGCCGAAAAATAAGGAGTCATTCTCAGGAATCAGTTCCAGGATCTCCCCATAGATACTGATTCTGGACAACTGGAACAAGGACCATTGGACACCCCTCCCAAAGCTTGAAGGAAATTTCTCAGGCTCCTGCGCATGAGAGGACTTGATCTTCTGCTCCCCAATGTAGAAAGAGGCATGTTCTGGTGATTGGGGATTCACTACTGAGAAGGGTAGAGTCTAAAGTGTGCCAACCGGATTTGTCATATTGAGAGGTCTGTAGTCTGCCAGGTGCATGCATCTATGATGTGACAGAAAGGGTAGGAAAACTCATCAACTCCACAGATTATTACCCTTCTTGCTCATTCATGTGGGAAGAAATGACATAGCCCGACAAAGCCCAGAACATATTAAAAGAGACTATTTGGCTCTGGTTAAGAAGGTGAAGGACCTGGAGGCACAAGATGTTTTTTCACCATTTCTTCCTGTCAAAGGTCGTGGCTTAGTAAGGGAAAGAACAATACTACAAATTAATGACTGGCTGCTTAAGTGGTGTCGTCAAGAAAGGCTTGGATTTTTGGACCACAGCTTATGCTTTTGAGATGAAGCTCTTCTATCAGGAGATGGTTTGCACCTCACGAGGGTAGGAAAAAATGTGTTTGGTGAGAGCCTCACAACCTGATAAGGAGGGCTTTAAACTAAATCCTATGGGGGAGCGAGACAAGAACTTAAACCCTAGCATGATGAGAATAACTGGAGAAGAGAACAATAAAGATTTCCTTGCCATGTATGCAAGGAAACATACATGCATGCAAAAAAACATAAACTCATAGGTAAGTTCAGAAACGAAAACCTCGGGGCACATAAACCATGTATTCCGATGTCTGTACATTAATGAGCAGAGTATGGGAAACAAGCAATACGAACTTGAAACTTGATGGGATATTTATTGGGGTTTGTTAAGAGGCCCAATGAATCATGATTGCGGTTAGGAAGAATTCAGGTCAAGCACACAATAAACAGAGTCAAAGACTTGTTTCTTAATCAAACAAAAAATCCTTTACTGTACTAAAAATCAGGAAGGGTAACATGGAGTAAAACAAATAACATCTTCCTATCTAGTTCCCTACAAGTCTTGCTAAAAGTATTAGCAGGTTCCAAGGCTTAAAATCCCTTTGTCTGTGTCCCAGCTCAGGAGAGCTAAGACCAGGCATCTTGCTTGTGTGTGAGCACTTATCCCCATGGTAATCCCACAAACAGCATCCACAGATGAGGAGTCCAAAAGAGAGCTGATTTATTGGAAAACATACAGGTTTGCAGAGCTACAGGTAAATTGGCACAAATGGAAACTGGTAGCACAGTACAGGGCCTATATGGGAAAGCGTTAGTCACAACTAGTCATGGCAACCCCCCTCCCAACGAGAAGCCGTTCCCATGGGAGATAGCGCTGGAACAGGAATTCAACAGTTAGCAGGCTCGACCTTGAGAGGCACCTGGTGGAATTGAAACTAAAACATTCTCAGTCTGACAGGCTGCTGAGAGCAGTGGAAAGCAGGCCTGAAATCCTGCCCTCCTTTAGGCCCCCTCCCCACCATTTCCCACCTGTCCATTTGGAGGCGCTGGTTTGTGAGGGTAGGCAGTATGGAATTGGCAGACCAAACGAGGTGCAGACACATCACGTGCGCGTACCCACTCATCGTGAGCGGAACCGAAATGTTTCCAATGAACTAAATAGTGGAGAGATCCATGATGGAAACGCGAGTCCAAGATTTTTGCAATCTCAAAATGTCCCCCCCCCCCAACCATCACCGGTATTTCAGGAAGTGGGTCAGGATGCCATTCGGGAGAAGGCACATGTGGTTTCAGCAAACTGACATGAAAGACAGGATGGATCCGCCTGAGTGATTTTGGGAGTGAAAGTTCCACAGTCACTGGGTTAATGATACAAGCAATGGGGAAAGGACCCACGTACTTGGCACTGAGTTTGTTACATGGGCGGTTGGACAGTAAATTTTTGGTGGACAAATAAACCATGTCCCTCACTGAGTAGCCTTTGCCTGGTGAGCGATGTTTACCAGCTTGAGCTTTGTATTTATGGATAGCTCGCTCCAGATTTTGTACCAGCCAAGGCCAGGTTGTCTGAATCGTGTGAACCCAGTCAGCAACATTTTCACCCCCCTCCACCCTGGAGACATCGTTATGGCTTATGGGCCCGAAGTCTTGCCCATAAACGGCCCGAAAGGGGCTAAATCCAGTGGATTGATGCACAACATTATTGTACTTATATTCAGCAAAGGGAAACAATTCAACCCAATCATCCTGATGATAGTTAACATAACAGTGCAAGTAGCATTCCAGTACAGCATTTACTTGTTTGGTTTGACCATCGGTTTGGGGGTGGAAAGCACTTGAGAGACCTTGTTCTACCCCCACTAATTTTAATAAAGCTTTCCAAAACTTAGCCACGTAGTTTCTTCCGTGGTCACTTATCACCTTGCGTGGAAAGGAATGTAGACGGAAGACATGTGACACAAAGAGGCGGGCCAGTTTTGGGGCGGATGGGATACCTGTGCAAGGGACGAGATGCACCTGTTTAGAGAACAGGTCTGTGATTACCCAAAGTACAGTTTTTCCCTCGCTGAGGGGGAGGTCAGTCATAAAATCCATAGCAATCACTTCCCAAGGTCTAGTGGGGGTCTCTAACGGTTGCAACAATCCGGGAGGTTTCCCTTGGGCCCTTTTGACCATAGGGCAGACTGGGCAACTGCAAATGAACGAATCCACGTCAGTTCGCATGCCCGCCCACCAAAACTGCCTCCGTAACAAATGCAATGTTTTTAGAAACCCAAAGGGTCCCGTGGTCTTGGCTCCATGGACTAACTGTAGGACTTCTTTTCGGAGCTTCTTAGGCACATACAGCTTAAAGTCTTTGTGCCATAAACCTCCACTTTCAGTAAGAGCGGAGGGGAGGGCTTGCTCAGAGAGTTCGGCTTGGCAAGCGGAACGAAGTGAGGCCAAAAAAGAGTCTATGAGATCCAACCCATCTGGCAGTGTGGGCTCCGTGTTGGAGGAAGGGGATGTCCCCGAGGGGGAGTCTGAGACTAAAGCCGAGGCTGACGAAGGTACAACAGCTACCTCGAGATGGTGTTGGTCACAATTAGGATCGGAGAATTTTATAGTTCCAGCCCCCCAGTCAATACAAGGGCTGTGCCCCTTGAGCCAGTTAATTCCCAATACCACGTCGTATCTGATAGGGGCAATGGTAAAGTCAATTTGTTCCCAGTGGTCGCCAATACCCATCGCCAATCGGCGAGTGCGACAATCCACTGACCCCCCTTTGAAGTTGCTGCCATCCATCTGGGTGAACTGGATGGGAGCTGGCAGGGTCTCTGACTTGGCTTAGAGCGCTTTGAAAGTGGTTTCGTTGATCAGGGAGTGGGCACACCCGGAGTCTATAAGTGCTTTAACTTGTAACTGGGGGCCCCCTTTATGGTGCTGTAACACTACATCTACATACTGTCAGGCCTGCTCGCTGTGTCTCAAAAAGTTTCGTTTTCTCACAGACTTTCGTTCAAGGACTGTTTCCCTAAATTGCATTGCTATTCCCTTTGAAGCTAGCAGATGCCCATGGGAGCCGTGGTGTCTCTAGACTGTTTGAGGTTATCTCATGAGACTGTATTGCTGCCACTTTTCTAGTGTTCTTATATTATCAAGTGCATGCCATTGCCCCCCATTCCTGCCTTTGGATTTCTAAGCTCTGCTTGCCTGTGATACCATTAAACCAACTCTTTTGGACTACTAAGTCAATTGAAATATCTGGGTATTACCTTTAATTATAACCTTAAATGGGCAGTACATAGAAATAGGACTGCCAAATTAGGGAGAATCTCTTCAAGCCAACTGAAGTCATTCTTCTTCTATAAGGGCAATTAATTTGTTCCTGCAGCAGTCAAGGTATTCAACTCCAAAATTTTACCCCAGATTTTGTATGGTATTCCTATTTGGGTCAATGCTTTTAATCGTGATTTAGAATCTGTTCAAGCAATTTTTTTTAGACAAATTCTGGGTCTCCCTAAATGTGTTTCTTATCATGCAATTTGCTCTGAACTAGGCCAAAATTTGTGTGAAACCAAGGTTTGGTTATTAACTATTTGATATTGGCTCAAACTATATTTTAGAACTGAGCGTGGTTCCCTTTTATCAATGTTGTAAAAGAACTTCACAATACCTCCTGGGGTTGTATAATTTTGACCAAAATAAGATCTGAGTTTCTTTGGAAGATTTGGCTCCAACTACTGAAGCCCACATTTTTAAAATTATTAAACAACGTCTCTTAGATATGGAGCTTCAAAAGATGCACCCAATCCAACCTTATGTTTGCTCTTCAGCAATGTTGGGTCTTATGAATAAAATTGACAGTATCCCCCACTACTTTTACAATCTGGATATCCCTATCCTCCGTAGAGCATTCTCTCTTGCTAGGGTCAATGCCTTTCCATCAAGGATGCTGTATGGAAGGTACCACCAAATCCCAATACAGGAACGGATCTGTCCCTGTGGTTCCAACTCCCTGGATACAATTGAACACATACTGTTTGACTGTTCTCTATACAGAACATCCCGTGGGAAATGGTTAAAAACCTGGTTATATTCAAAACATCACCTGTCTAATAAAGTAAAATGTCAATTTTTATTGAATGATTCAATACCGGAGATTACTGAGGGTGTTGCCAATTTTCTAGTGGACGTGATGAAAGTGGAAAAACTTACAAGCTCTGATATTTGATTATATTGTTCTTTGTTTTATTTCACTGATTTTATGTTTTATGATCCCTTTTTGTAACAATTGTAATAATTTTTTTATGCCAATAAAGGTCTATGAATGAATGAATGAATGAATGAATGACTACTAAGTCTCCTGGTGTGGCTTTTGGTTGTCGATGGGACAAGTGCTTACATTAAGGCAGGAATCACACCTCTCTCATCTGTCAGGCTAGAGCCCCGGAGGGTTCGCCTGCCGCTTGGATTGGAGCTAGGACGGTGCTCTCCGAGTGACCTCCCCGTGGCTGGAGCCCCGCACGGGTTCGCCCAGGACCCGGGTGAGAGTGGATCTGCTCCCCGGGTGGTGGTTTCCTGCTAGGAACCCTGGAAGGCTTCCATCCTTGGTCCCTTCCCTTAGGAACAGCGGCTGACGACCCCGAGCTCGTACGGGACGTTTTAGCTGAGCTTCTTCGTACTGATATGGAAGTTAATCGTCTGACTGGACTTGTTCGTGCTCAGTGGCGTTCTCTAGCCGTGACGGTCCCCTGGACATCCGACATCACGGATACCAGTGCCTGCCAAGACCTCCACACCCTCAACTGGTTGGTGGAAGATGCTCAATTGGCGACAGAGGATTTACAATTGTTGACTAGCCTGTTGGCGGGACTAACTGCCGGTGAAACGCAAACGACTTTGACTGTGGTCCCGATCCATCCTACCACGTCTTCAGACATGGCGGCCCTGGCCACACCAGCCCCCGAGCTCTGCCAAGCGGAGGCAAAAGCGGTGGCCACACGGGTGGCTGCTCTTTTTCAGGACACACTGCAACCACTATTTCGGTGGCTGAACTCACGAAGCATCTGGCCCCCGACTTCGGTGCTAATGCAGCGGCCTTGGCAGTGCAGATCCAGCAGTGTTGGATCTGGCAGATCCCGCTGAACTCCTCTTAACCTTGGAACAGTAGGCCCTTCCGCTCGTTACCACGGCACTGACCGCCAAGCTAGAAGCCAACCAGGCCCTGGCCGAATGCAAAAGAGCGGAGGAGCAGGCATGGGCATTGGCGGAAGCCGTGGCAAAAGCTCGGGCTGAACAGGAGGAGAGGAAACGCTTAGCTGCTGAACGGGCACAGGCCGGCACGAGCCCCCGACAACCAAGGGGCTATGAATTACCCCCGTTCTCCCCGACTTTCATCCCATCGCGTAGCGTTCAATGCTCCTGCAGGATGGCGGGGACATTACCCGAGGTGCCAGACAATTCCGACGAGGAGGACTTATACGGTGGGAAGTCTCTCTGGGCCACTAATTTACGGGTCAGCCAGTCCCGCCGTGCTGGCGGCACCGGCGACGAGGTGTTTTTGCTGCGAAACCAAAATCTGGACCTTATGGAGCAGGTGGCACACTTACAGGACCAACTGACCCTGGTACTCAGAGACAACGACCAGTTGCAATGGGCTCAAACCGCGCCCGTTGCCCCGGCTCCTGTGACGCCGCAGCAGCCACCGCAGCAACCACTGCAACAGCGGAGGACCCGCGGCTCCTGGCGGAGGACCCGTAGCTCCTGGCGGAGGACCCATAGCTCCTGGCGGGGGTCCCGTAGTTCCTGGCGGAGGCCCCGCGGTGCCCTGCGGAGTGCCTGTTGCACCCACCTTACCGGTACTACCGGGTGCACCGGGGTTACCAGGAGCACCAGTTCCTGGATACCCGCCGGTACCCCGAATGCCATGGAGACAACCGAAGTTGAAGATTACCTATAACGGCTCAGTTGAAACTTTACCCAGTTTTTTACATCATGTGGATAGTTATATGAGGGAGCAAAGACAATTCTTCCCTACCGAAGATAGCCGTGTCCCTTTCGTTGCCTCCCTGTTAACGGAGAAAGCGGCCAATTGGATGATTCTCCAGTTCGAGAGTCCATACATTTATGAGAACCTTAAAGAAGGATGTAATATTTATGTTGATGGTAAGTGGGAGGTTCTCTAGAGACAATGTCTAACACTACAGTTCAGTAAATGGGGAAGAGAAAGGCAAAAAACTGACTTCTAAACCCCAATGAATAGAGCTTAGGATAAAACCTCCATGAAAACAGGTTATCCCACATCTGGCTATCGGGTGGGAATTGAGGAATTCCCTGATCTTTGTAAACTGTCAGTTTTGGCCACCAGTGGAGAATAGGATACTACACTAGATGGCCTGATTTGGCCTGGTTAATACAGCATATTCCATCCTATTAACATCTATGAGTGTTGTTGTTCTTATAGCCCCACACAGTAAGCCCACATGTGTTGAAAGTAATGAGGACTTGATTTTCCAATACATGAGTCATTCCTTGTTGAGTTCAAGGGGGATATATGACTTAGAAGTGATCTTATGTTATTTCAAACCCCCCAGCCTGAAGTTCTTAGATTTCATTGGAGTGTTTTGTTTAAGAAATGATCAACAGCCTTTGTAAAATAAATGTTCTAATGAGTATATTAAGTGCATATTGATAGGCATATCTATTAACAAAGCAAGATTCTGCTTGTGGTTTTCTAATCATGCAAAGCCTAGTATCTCTGACAGCCACTTCAGGTTTTTGTTTGGAAATTGTGTTTAATGTAACCAGACCAGTGTATACTGGTGGTTCCTGTCATATACAAACCAAGCAAGAACAACAGATGCAAATTTCAAAGCATCTAGAGAACATATCTTAGGAAATTATGGCAAATCAGGATTTCCTGGCTTGTGTCCTTGATTGTTTAGTGGTGCACATCTGCCTTTCATGCCATACATATTTGTTGTGGGAAACATCAGTGTAGTCACAGGAAACATGGTTACCCCCATAATGATGACCTTTAATTACAGCTTCCAGTGTTAGCATTTTATTAACATCTCAGTGGCTAAGAAACTCGGCGGCAATCATTCAGGAAGCATCAGCTATTTTTTTTAATATATTTTTTATTGCATTGGAGGTTATTTTACATCTCCATACCTTTATAATTACAATTTACACTTTCCTTCTTCCAATACAAATTTCCCCCTTTCCCCCCCTTTCCCTCCCCCCACGGACCAGTCCATAATATCATATTTTCATATTTTCAGCCATGAGCATAGCCTTTTTAGTTTTACTAAAGTCTCTTCGTTGGCTTCTCCTCTTTTCACCCAATTAATGTATGGGTTCCACTTAGTCTTCAGTTCCATTTCTTCTGTTTCTCCCATCATCTGTTGTTTTAAGTATCCCAATACATCTGTTTGCACATATTCAAACACATAATTATTCCACCTGTCCATAGTCCACTTTGTTTTATCTTTCCATCCAAAAGCTATAACTGCGTGAGCCGCTAATATCATCGCTTTAAACATCTCTTGTTCACTCTTTTCTACCTTCTCACACCCCATTATTCCCATAAACATCAGGTCTACAGTTACTTGAAGTCTAATCTTAAACAATTCTCTAATTTTACTAAGTATTTTGTTCCAAAATTCTATTACCCTTGGGCACTCCCACCACAAATGTGAGAACCACCCCTCTTTTGCGTTACAATGTCAACAATTCAGTCTCATTCCTTTGATCATATGTGCTATTTGGGCCGGTGTTCTGTACCACTTCAGCATTATTTTCCTTTCCAACTCTTTATATCTATCCATCTTCAACATTTTAATACCCTTCATCATTTTATTCACCATTTGTGTTGATATTGTGGTTTCTTTTGCCCATTTTGCCTGTATTATTCTAATCATAAATTCTTTATCTCTTATCATCATTCTGTATATTTTCCCTGCTAATCCTTTTCTAATATATGCTTCACTCTTTATTAACTCTTCCAATTCATTGTCCTCTCTTTTCATACATTCTCCCCATCTTCCTTGTTTTACTGCTTCATATAGTCCCCTCAGTCCCAGCCAATGCCTTTGGCCCACTTCATCTAATACTCTCTGAAAAGGTTTCAAATTTCCTTGGTGATCTAATATGTCCTTCACTCTATAATAACCCTTATTTTTCATTTTTAACCCTAAGTTACCATCTATGACACTTTCTTTCATGCAGACTATTGGGGTCCATCTTGATTGTGTCAGGCTGCTATCTCGGTTTCGTTATTGCCTCTGTCTCTGCGCTGTATTGTCTGCCCCCCAAGGTCGCATACCTAGGCCTGGGAACTCAGCTCCTGGGAAACTGTATTCAGCCTGTGCGTGTAATCTCCCGCCTTTCCTGCCTTATAATATCTCCCAGCTAGTGAGTCTCTCATAGCTGTCATTTTATTCGTTTGCACTGTATGCCTATTCGACCAGTAAAAGCCATCTGTTTGGACTCTATCTGACTTTGTGGTGATTTCTGGTTCTGTGGGCCAAGGGCTGACATTATGACAGCTATATCTTCTCTTCACCATTCTACTAGCCAGGCTGGAGCCCAGGGGGGTTCGCCTGCCACTTGGATGGGAGCTGTGCAGCTCTCCAGGTGATCTACACCCTGGAGCCCTTCTCTGAGGATCCTACTCTGTTACAAGACTTAATCGCTGAACTTTTCCGGACGACCCGAGAGGTTTGCCGCTTGAGGGGACTGGTACAGGAACAGTGGCAATCTCTTAAAGGACGTCTCTGGATGTTAACGTCGGAGGATACTGATGCTCGTCTAGATCTTCAGGACTTGGATCAATTACTGGACGATGCCCGATTGGCGACTGAGGATTTACAAATATTAACTGGACTTTTGGATAATCTTATTTCTCGAGAAACTCTTTCTACCATGGCGGGAGCCCCGCCGGAGGGTTTTTCCCTGATCCCGGATGCAGCCAGCTGTCAGGCTGAGGCCAAGCGAGTCGCTATTAGCACCGCTCTTCTCCTTGTGGAATGTACAAAGGACACCCCGGTAGCCACCTTGGCTCAAGTTTTGACCTCGACTTTTGGAGCCGAGGCACCCGCACTGGCGGTTCGAGTACAACCTCTGCTGGGCGGGGAACCCGACCCCCTACTCACACTCCTGGAGACAGAACTTTTGCCGCGCATTACGGCAGAGACTGCCCTAAGACTTGAGAACGCCAAAGTTCTTGCGGATCAGCAAGCCGCCGAAGCGGCTAAGGTCGCAAGAGAGAGAGAGGCTGCGGAAGCAGCCAGGGCGGCTGCAGCAAGGATTAGGAATCTGGCGAACGTGGACACGCGCCCCAAGGATAATGTACTAGGGCTATCGGGTCTGTCTTTTTCCCCGGCGTTTGTCCCGTCGCGCGCGACCCAACGCGCACGCCGTTTGGCTGACCGACGTCGAGACTCAGGAGAGTCTGAAGACGAGGATTTATATGGGGATAGCTCTCAATGGGCCACAAGCTTCCGGACCAGTAAGCCTCATCTTACTGGTGGCCTGAGTGAGGAGGTTCATCTCTTACAAGCCCAGAATCGGGAGCTCTCCGACCGTGTTGATCAACTCCAGGAAGTAATGGAACTTATGCTTCAAGAGAACAGGCAATTACAACAAACCCTGATAGCTCAGAGACAGCCCATTCCGATACCGGGTCAGGGGGTACCCGTACAGCCACCCGCTAATGTGCCTGCTCCACCCTTGCCTCCTGGAGCTCCTGTTGCTCCTCCGCCCGGACCACCCGTGCAACCACCCGCTAATGTGCCTGCTCCACCCTTGCCTCCTGGAGCTCCTGTTGCTCCTCCGCCCGGACCACCCGTGCAACCGGGTCAACCTGCGCCCGGCCCTTGGAAGCAACTCAAATTGAGGACTACGTATGACGGATCTCTCGAGACTTTGCCTTGTTTCTTGCATCAAGTGGACAGTTATATGCGAGAACAAGGACAACTTTTCCCCACGGAAGATAGCCGGGTGCGTTACGTAGCTTCCCTTCTGACAGGTAAAGCGGCTGACTGGATGGTCCTCCAGTTTGACACCCGCTCTCGTGCTATTCGTTCCCTCAACAACTTCATGACTGCCCTGAGAAGGAGGTTTGAGGACCCCTTCCTGGGGGAAAGAGCCAAAACGGAACTCTTACAATTAAAACAAGGCTCTGCTACAGTTCGAGAATTTGCCGATGAATTTCAACGACTGGCAAGTAAAATTGTAGGTTGGCCCGAGACCACCCTGATCCATCATTTCAGGGAAGCCTTGCATCCTGACATTCTGAACTGGTCTTACATGCGAGGCGATCCCGATACCCTCGAAGACTGGATCCTATTAGCCGAGGAAGTGGAAAGCCGCCGACGCTTTATTTCTCTCGTCCGTCAAAAGCACAAGGAAAAAGGCACCCAAAAGCCTCAACCCAAGGCACCACTGCTCGTCCCACGAAATCCCCCACGTCCGCCCCAGGAACGTGAAGCCCGATTTCAGAGGGGTGCCTGTCTTACTTGCGGAGAAATGGGCCACTTTGCAGCCGTTTGCCCACGCCGCCAGGAATTATTTCGTCCCAGCACGACAACCCGCGCCCGAGGTCGTCCACCACGCAGAGGCACCGCGGCCACCCGCAGCGCAGCTCCGGGAAGACCCACACCCTCTGCACTCCATGCCGGGGACCCAGCCTCCCTGCCTACTACCGACGACCCCGCCGGGTCTCGGATTACAAGTGCCCCATTGGGGGACGACTTTCCCTCTTCGGATGAGGAAAATCCTTGGATTTCTCCAGCCTTAAACCTGGAATCTCCCCTCGACTTGTCAAAAAACGGCTCCGGTCTGTGGTGAATGGAGCGTCTCCACAGACCTCTCAGGATCTTCCTATCAAACCGAATGCTCCTACCAAAATCAAAGAAGTGGACTCCACCGTCTACGTGGATGCAGTTTTACAACAACTTAACGGTGGCCCACAAATCCCCGTCAAAGCACTAATTGACTCCGGTTGCTGTCGCACTCTCATAAGCGAAACCACTTTTGCTGCACTCAGAGCCGACTCTGAGGCTTTACCCGCCCCCGTCCAATTTGCCCAAATGGACGGAAGCCATTTCCAGGGGGGTCCAGTTGATCACCGCACCATAGGGGTGGCAATGGGAATTGGTTCCCACTGGGAACAAATAGACTTCACTATAGCCCCTATCCGATTTGAAGTGGTCTTGGGAATTAACTGGATTAAAGGACATAGTCCCAGTATTAATTGGGAAACAAACACTATCTCCTTCGCTAGTCCCACCTGTGACCAGCATCGGCAAAACTTTGCTCTGCTATATCCGCCCGTTCCAGCATTAACCTCTACTGCCCCAGCACCACCGGCTCTACCCGCTGTATACCGGGACTTTGAAGATGTCTTCGACCTTAGGGAATGTGATGCCTTACCCCCCCACCGGGCCTCAGACTGTGCGATTGAAGTGGTAAAGGACTGCACATTAACCAAGAGTAAGATTTACCCTATGAGCGCTTCCGAGCGCACTGTCCTCCGGGACTTTTTGGACAAAAACCTCGCCAGAGGGTTCATTCGCCCTTCGAATGCCCCAAACTCGGCCCCCGCGTTTTTCGTCCGAAAAAAAGAGGGCGACCTTCGCCTGTGCATTGACTTCAGAAAGCTCAATGCGGTTACCCAGACCAACGCCTATCCTATCCCATTAATATCCGATATTTTGGGACAATTACAGGAAGGCCGTGTGTTCTCTAAATTAGACTTGGTGGAAGCTTACTACCGAGTCCGTATCCGCGAAGGGGATGAGCACCTCACTGCCTTCTCTAGCTGTTTCGGAATGTATGAATTCCTTGTGATGCCGTTCGGATTAAAAGGGGCCCCGGGAGTCTTCATGCAACTCATCAATGAAATCCTACATGACCTTCTATATCGTGGGGTGGTGGTCTACTTAGATGACATTCTCATTTATTCGAAAACTATGGACGAGCATGTGGCTCTGGTCAGGGAAGTTCTGCAACGCCTGCGTAACCATCAACTTTTCGCAAAACTAGCTAAGTGCGAATTTCACCAAAGCAAACTCACGTTTTTGGGATACATCATCTCCCACCAAGGTCTTCGCATGGACCCCGCCAAAGTCCAAGCCGTCCTCGATTGGACTCCCCCCACCAACCGGAAGCAAGTACAGCAATTTCTGGGATTTGCAAACTTCTATCGAGGATTCATCCCTAACTTCGCCCAGGTGGCTCTACCCATTACGGACCTACTGAAAACTAAGGGAAAAGTAAGCTCGGCTGCCTTGCCCTCCGCAAAAATCCTATGGACTGAGCAATGCCAAGCCGCCTTTCTGGCCCTCAAACGCCTCTTCACTTCGGAGCCGGTGCTACAGCACCCAGACCCAAATCAAATGTTCATTGTGCAAGTCGATGCTTCCGATGTAGCCATGGGAGGGGCTCTCCTCCAGCAAGGACCGGATGGTCTTCTTCACCCTTGCGCTTACTTTTCAAAAAAATTTGCGCACGCTCAATTAAACTGGCCCATCTGGGAGAAAGAGGCCTCAGCAGTTCATCATGCACTGACTCTATGGCGACAATTCTTGGAAGGGTCTAAAGTCCCCTTTGAGGTTTGGACCGATCACAAAAATCTAGCTGCCCTCACGGGGTCCCATAAGCTATCGGCGAAACAACAACGGTGGGCGGAGTTCTTTGCGCAGTTCCGTTTCACCCTGAAGCACGTCCCTGGGAAGCAGAACGTTCTCGCGGATGCCCTCTCCCGTTTACCACAATATCCGGTAAAACTCGACAGACCCACCAACTCTCTGTTCACCCCTATGCAACGTGGGGCTCTACCTATGCTGGCTGTGCAAACTCGATCCCAGCATCAGCACACCTTACCCAACGTACAAGCTCCGCCAGCCCAACCGACTGCCCAGCCGCCACCGCAACAAACCGGAGTTCCCACCCTTCCTACCCCTCCGACCGCCCAGCCGCCTGCAGTCTGCGCGCCGCCGCACGTAAGCACTAGCCCCATAACTGTTTCTAAGATCTCCATGGCCGACGGGGGGGCCCCCTCCAAAATCCCCATCTCCGAGTCCTTTTTAACTGTCCTTCGGGACCAGTGCCTTTTAGAACGCACCGCTCATACCCTACCTCCTGGTGTTTTGGAACAAGGAGGGTCCTGGTACAAGGACTCGAAATTGTATGTACCCAAAGCTCTCCGAAAGGACGTTTTACATTTAGCTCATGGAGCCAAAACAGCTGGGCACTTTGGGTTTCTGAAAACCCTTCACTTATTGCGCAGACAGTTCTGGTGGGGGGGAATGCGTTCCGACATTGACTCCTTCATCCGCAGCTGTCCCGTTTGTGCCGCTGCGAAACGATCGCAGGGAAAACCCCCGGGACTGCTACAACCTCTTGAAACGCCCAGCAAACCTTGGGAAGTGATTGCTATGGACTTCATGACTGATCTCCCTCTCAGTGGGGGTAAAACTGTGTTGTGGGTTGTTACTGATTTGTTTTCTAAGCAAATACATTTGATTCCATGCGCAGGGATCCCCTCTGCTCAGAAACTGGCCCGCCTCTTCGTGACGCATATCTTTCGCTTACATTCGTTTCCGCGTAAGATAATTTGTGACCGCGGAAGTGGTTTCGTTTCTAAGTTTTGGAAAGCTTTCCTCAAGTTGGTGGGAGTGGAACAAGGGTTGTCTAGTGCATACCATCCTCAAACCGATGGTCAAACTGAACGTGTCAATGCTGTACTTGAATGTTATTTACGCTGTTATGTTAACTACCACCAGAATAACTGGGTGGAACTGTTACCTTTAGCAGAATATGCCTACAATAATGCCATGCATCAATCCACAGGTTTTAGCCCATTTTTTGCTGTGTATGGACAAGATTTCAGTCCCATCGCTCCTGCAGATGATGTAGAGGGGGAGGGGAACCCCGACATTGCCTCCTGGGCACACGCCCTCCGTACCACTTGGCCCTGGCTCGTTAGCAACCTCGACCGGGCCAAACGTAAATACAAAGCGCAAGCTGACAAACATCGCTCCCCCGGGGGTGATCTGCAAGTGGGTGCTTTGGTTTACCTTTCCACCAAAAATCTCCGTTCCACCCAACCGTGCCATAAGCTCAGTGCTAAATACATTGGCCCTTTCCCCATCACCCAGGTCATAAACCCTGTCACGGTGGAACTGGCTCTCCCCAAATCCTTGAGGCGTGTGCATCCTGTTTTCCACATTAGCCTCCTCAAACCCCATGTTGCTTCTCCACAGTGGCATCCGGACCCACCTCCTCCGCAACCCATCATGGTGGGGGGGGAGGAACACTTCGAAGTCTCCAAGATCCTTGACTCCCGTGTTCACCATGGCAACCTGCAATATTTAGTCCGTTGGAAACATTTCCCCCCTGCCTATGACGAATGGGTGCGCGCACGGGATGTCTCCGCCCCCGACCTCGTCGACGCCTTTCACATTGCTTACCCAGATAGGCCAGCCCCCTTGCGAACTGGGAGGGGGCCTTGAGGGGAGCAGAATGTCAGGCTGCTATCTCGGTTTCGTTATTGCCTCTGTCTCTGCGCTGTATTGTCTGCCCCCCAAGGTCGCATACCTAGGCCTGGGAACTCAGCTCCTGGGAAACTGTATTCAGCCTGTGCGTGTAATCTCCCGCCTTTCCTGCCTTATAATATCTCCCAGCTAGTGAGTCTCTCATAGCTGTCATTTTATTCGTTTGCACTGTATGCCTATTCGACCAGTAAAAGCCATCTGTTTGGACTCTATCTGACTTTGTGGTGATTTCTGGTTCTGTGGGCCAAGGGCTGACAGATTGTTTGTTCATCCACTTCATTTTCCATTTCTTCCAAACACTCAATACTGCCCGTCTCGGGCCCTTGGTTAATCGTAAAGCTTTATTTAAATTCTCTGTAAATATCCCATATTTCCCCATACCTTGATTTAATTCATTCTCTACTCTTATCTATTTCATATTTTCAGCTCCCTCAATCTCCATCAATGCTTTTAAATGAAATGCTTCATAATACTGTTGTAATTGTGGGAGACCCCATCCCAATTCCTCCTGAGGCGCATAAATAATTTTCTTCATTACTCTTGCCTTCTTTCCTCCATATACCCATTTCCTAATAGCTTCATCCCACGCACGCACTTGCCGTGAATCTAGTTCCACCGGGAGAGTCTGAAACAAGTACATCATTTTTGATATTATAAACATTTTGGCTGCCCTAATTTTATTTAGTATACTCAAGCTTTTATTCTTCCATTCCGCCATCTTCTTACTCATCTTTTTCCATATCTCCTTATAATTAATATTTACCATTCTTTCTATATTCTTTGGTAAGTGTACTCCCAAGTATTTAATTCTTTTAACGCCCGTTTTCATTCCTGTATATTTCCTGTCCTCTTTTTCCTTTTTTCGTTCCATTGAACCACATAATTTCTGATTTTTTTATGTTTACTCCCAGCCCTGAAATATTCTTGAAATCTCGCAAAATAATCATTAGCTCTTTAAGACCTGCCAATGGTTTAGGAAGCATCAGCTATGAACTCATTAAGTAAACTTAAGGAAGCCACTTTCTTCAGCCTCTTCCCCCAATCTCTGGCAATATGGGAAACTAGACTAGTAAAGAATAGAAGATATGTAGGAATGTCTCCTACCTATACAACATTGGCTGAGCTTTTGCTTTTGCTTTCTATTCCAGGAATAAAGTTTGTGTGTGATCAGAGGCATGAGCCAAAGGGCAAGTGCACTCATTCTTGAGCCTTGGTTTTTAGTTCAGTAGGGTTGCCATATGCCCTCTGGAGGCAAGAAATCTTCCACCCTCAGCAGGTCTTGCTTGCTGGCACTCCAGCAGCTGGTGAGAGGAAGAGTTTTTTTTAATCACTGTCAGTGATGGTGTGACGTCACTTCCAGGAAAACCCTTTGGATAAGCCAACCCAGAAGATATAGGGACAGCCCAAGATGTAGCTGGTTATTTTGTTTATTTATATCATGATTTTGTGATGTTGTAAGTTGCTTTAGGTCCCCATTGGGGAGAAATGTGGGGTATAAATATCTAAATAAATAAAGTAATCCTGACCTCCCTTTTAGAGTTATTGTCACGATTACAATAAGATCTTGTACGTGGAGTGTTCTGTATTACTAAAGTCATTTCATTGTCACATTACTATGATGCCCAGCCCTCCATGGTCTGTGTTATGAAAGATTCCCAAAACATGAAGTTTGGAAGTGCTTCTTTTTTATACAGTTAAATTTTGTGAATGAACACTAAACCTCCATGAGGCAAAACAGAAATTGGTTTGTTTTTTTACTATATTGTTTAAACCTCTCGCATTGAGAGGACTGTCTAAGATCTTGATACCACCAATGGGATTTTCTGCACATCCTGTTTCCTATTTGGCACCTCTGGATTAGGTTGGGTGGGTATGCTTTTAAGCAATCTAACCAACAAAAGCTCTGTTTGTATTGAGCAGTATCAGGGAGATGCCCACTTTCTGCAAGCTGGAGTGGCAGGTAATCACATGGGAAGCCCTTTAAGATGGATTGATATTTCTGCTGTTTCTATTGTGTTTCTAGGGTTGACAGCTCTGGGTTGGGAAATACCTAGAGATTTTGGGGGTGGAGTTGGGGAAGGGCAGAATTTGGAAAGGGGGAGGACCTTAGCAGGGTATAATGCCACAGAGTCCACCCTCCAAAGCAGCCATTTTCTCCAGGGGAACTAACCTTGGTCATCTGGACATCATTTGTAATAGTGGGAGATATCCTGGCACTACCCGGAGGTTGCCAATTAGGGATGTGCATTCGGCTAAAGCTGAATGACACCCCCCCATACCTTATCTGCATTTTTGGAGTTTTTTTAACCAGAAAAAATGGTGGCAATTAAAGGGAGCCGAAAAGCAGATCACAAATAATGCTGAATCACTTTGGCGTCTCTTTGGCCTCACTGCCATTTTTCCTCTTTCTCCCTCCCCTCCCCCTCACTTACAGTGAGGGGAAAAAGTATTTGATCCCCTGCTGAATTTGCCCGTTTGCCCTCTGATGAAGAAATGACCAGTCCATAATTTTAATGGTAGGTTTATTGTAGCTGTGAGAGACAGAATAACAACAGGAAAACCCCCAGAAACCCAGAAGACAAAAATCAGAAATTGATGTGCATTATAATGAGTGAAATAAGTATTTGATCCCCTATCAACCAGCCAGATTAGGGTTAGGGTTAGGGTTCTGCTGTCGACAGAAGCAATCAATCCATCAGATTCCAAACTAGCCACCATGACCAAGACCAAACAGCTGTCCAAGGATGTCAGGGATAAGATTGTAGACCTGCACAAGGCTGGACTGGGCCACAAGACTATTGCCAAGCAGCTTGGTGAGAAGGTGACAACCCTAACCGTAACCCTAACTGTCAACCTCCCTCGGTCTGGGGCTCCATGCAAGATCTCATCTTGTGGAGTTGCAATGATCATGAGAACGGTGATGAAGCAGCCCAGAACTACATGGGGGGAACTTGTCAATGATCTCAGGGCAGCTGGGACCATAGTCACCATGAAAACAGTTGGTAACACACTACGCCATGAAGGACCGAGATCTTGCAGAGCCCGCAAGGTCCCCTTGCTCAAGACAGCACATGTACAGGCCCGTCTGCAGTTTGCCAATGCACATCTGAATGACCCAGAGGAGAACTGGGTGAAAGTGTTGTGGTCAGATGAGACCAAAATTGAGCTCTTTGGCATCAACTCAACTCGCCATGTTTGGAGGAGGAGGAATGCTGCCTACGACCCCAAGAACACCATCCCCACCGTCCAACATGGAGGGGGACATATTATGCTTTGGGGGTGTTTTTCTGCTAAGGGGACAGGACACCTTCACCGCATCGAAGGGACAATGGACGGAACCATGTATCATCAAATCTTGGGTGAGCACCTCCTTCCCTCAGCCAAGGCATTGAAAATGGGTCGAGGATGGGTATTCCAGCATGACAATGACCCAAAACACATGGCCAAGGCAACAAAGGAGTGGCTCAAGAAGAAGCACATTAAGGTCCTGGAGTGGCCTAGCCAGTCTCCAGACCTTAATCCCATCGAAAATCTGTGGAGGGAGCTGAAGGTTCGAGTAGCTACACATCAGCCTCGAAATCTTACTGACTTGGAGAGGATCTGCAAAGAGGAGTGGGACAAAATACCTCCTGAGATGTGTGCAAACCTGGTGGCCACCTACAAGAAACGTCTGACCTCTGTAATTGCCAACAAGGGTTTTGCTACCAAGTACTAAGTCATCTTTTGCAAAGGGATCAAATACTTATTTCACTCATTATGATGCACATCAATCTCTGACTTTTGTCTTCTGGGTTTCTGGGGTTTTTCCTGTTGTTATTTTGTCTCTCACAGCTACAATAGACCTACCATTAAAATTATGGACTGGTCATTTCTTCATCAGAGGGCAAATGGGCAAATTCAGCAGGGGATCAAATACCTTTTCCCCTCTCTGTACCTGCTGCCTGAGTCCTTGCCGCTGCCGCCTCCAAAGTCCATGTGGACTTTGAACATGGCAGCAATGAACTGAACACTGGGCTCATCCAAGCCCAGCACTCCACTCTGCGTGGTGTATTTTTCACTTTCAGGTTTAATAAACCCAAATATTTTCGATTATCTGAAAAAAGCTGACATAAGGATTCAGCTTTTTCAGATTTTTCAAAATTTCTGGGTTTGATTTGTTTGTTTATATTTGGACTTCTAGCCTGCCCTCCATCCCCAGCCAAGTCAGAGTGGATTACATCAATTAAAACAATAGTACATACAATAAAATCATGAAAATTCAGTCCTATTAAAAATAATTTGAAATCTGAAACAGTAGGCACTCAGTGTCTGCCTACAGGACCATTGCCAGCCCACAGGACCAACCCAAACCTAAAAATACTCAGAAAAAATTGGTGCACAGCCCTATTGCCAAGCCCAGTTTGATCTAATTGCTGCTTTGGTTGTTTTATTTCTCATTTGTTTTCATTCATATTTCTTTGGATGCTTTTAATGGTGGAAAAGCAGCTCATGAATTCTGAAATAAATAAATTCAAAAGGTACTAGGTAGGTAGATCCTTATTGTCAGTTCCTTTGAGCCAGAGTGAGATTTCATCTTGGGCAATGGCTTGCTGTGAACAAGCCAGCAACAGATGTGATTGGAAAGCTATGTGTAAGAGTTAGAATGGGGGAGACTGAGAGTGAAGCAGTTTTGTGGCTTTTGGATGAGCAGGGAGTGAGTCACTGCTTTCCCTCTGGCTGAAGCAACAGGGTTTATGGCTTGCCCTGCCCTCTTCTTTGGCACTGTAGCAACAAGTAAATATTAAATATTATAGACTGATAAAAGTAAAAAAAAACATTTTGAATGAACAAACATTTTACAGAACACAAGATTGACTGGAGTGATGGGTTTAGATTTGGCCAGCTATGCTCTCATTCTCCCAGATTCCCAGATAACACATAACCAAGATTATCTAAAGTACCTTTGAAGAATGCAGGTACTACCTTAGGTATGAGGACACTTGGTATTTCCTGGGGGGAAACTAGTTCTTCTGTTTTTGTGATCTATATGGGTCCCTGTCAGGCCTGTATCTCAGTTGGTTTAGTTTCGTTTTCCCACTGACCAGACTCAAGGACTGTTATGCATACCTAAATCCGTTTGAAGCTGTGGGAACCACAGCGCTGTTTGTGTTTTGTAATCTCTTGCTTTTTTCTATGCTTTTATATTACCAAGTGCAAGCCAGCAAGCTCCATTGCTGTCACCTTTTCATTATGCTCTGTTAACCTACTTGACCAGTAAAAACCAGCTTCTTTGGACCTGACTGTCTCTGATCTGGTTTTTGGTTCAGATTGGGCCAAGGGCTTACATTGTGACAGCAATCATAAATCTGGCCAGCACTGTATTTTGTGTGTGTGTGTTAAGTGCCATCAAGTCTCATGGCGACCCTATAAATCAATGTCCTCCAAAATGTCCTATTGTTAACAGCCTTTCTCAGGTCTTGCAAACTGAGGGCCATGGCCAATGGCAGCCATGAATTTTGCATGGCTGCAAAGCCAGCTGGTGCAGCCTACCTTGATTTTTACAATAGAGGACAACCTATAGACGGGGAGGGAAAGGGCCAGGATTCTCACTGGCCGATAGGTACCCAGGTAAGGAAGAACAGTGTTCTTTGGCCAATCACAGAAGGTGTTTTTTGGCTGGAATTATTTTCAAACTTTTCTGTGCTTGGCCAACAACTATAAAAGCAGGTCTGGTTCCCAGACCAAGCCACTCCTCAGAGGTTTGAGAGAGCTTGGTGGCAAAGCTTGGCTTTAGCTCCTGCTGCTCGATTCTCCCTCTGCATTCCTGGATCCTGGTGCCTCATCCTGACCTGCTGGATAACTGCATGCTGCTTGGACTGGATTCCTTCCTGCCTGCTGCCTGGAGGAGAAGACATTGAAGGGTTTGAGATATCATCGTTTTCCTTTTAAACCAGTTGTTGTATTTGGAGCTTATTTTCTAAATTTTGCTACAAGCCAGCAGACCTTGGCCTGTTGGTTGGGGGCACAGGGTTGCTAGTTTGAGAGGTTGATTTGATTTATTGTTGGGGGGCATTAGGGCTGTCAATTCGGTTCATCTGAACTGAAAAAACAGCTGAATTTTCCGCAATTCGGCTGTTTTCAGTTCGGATGGAACCGAACTGAAAAAAGGCGGGAAAACGACGCCCCGAATTCAGCAAATTCGGGGTGATCGCCGAATAAATTCAGCAGGTTCAGCATTCCTGCCTTTTTTCAGTTCCCCCCCATGCCTTCATGGGGCTTCCATGAAGGCGCGCGGGGGCTCTTTAAACAGATCTGCACCTCCCAGCTGGTGGGGGGCTCGGCCGAATTTTCCCCCGAACTCCGGATCTTGCACCGAATTTTGCAGATCTGAAGCGGGGGAGTTCGGACTTCAGCACGTCCTGAATTTAAAAGGGCCGAATTTTGCCGAAGCTGAACTTTAACGAATTTTTTTTCAACAGCCCTAGGGGGCATTGCTTCCATTTCTCCACTGCTGTTTCCCACATCCAGTGTTTGGATTTTGGGGGTTTCTCCACTTCAGATCATGCCAGTGTTCACCTAAAAGGAGGGGGTGATTTGATTATTTGGGAGGGAAGTGCTTCCATTTCTCCACTGCTGTTTCAAAGTTGCACTGTTTGGATTTTGAGGTTTTCTCCACTTCAGCTCTTGCTGGCTTTCATCTGAAAGGAGGGGGTGATTTGAGTCACTGTTTGGGGAGAGCTGCTTTGTTGTTGTCATCATTCTCATTGTTGTCTTATGAGAGAGGTTTTTTGTGTCAGTTTGGAGTCTTCTTGTGTTCTCTGGTCTGCACAAGGTTCTTCTGGTTTATTTATTGAGTCTAGCACACTCTCTTGGAAGGTTTTTTTGTTCAGCCATAGGCACTACTAGCTTTAATAAGGGCCTATTAGGAACTTGTTGGGTGACATTTCCCTCAAATTTAAACCATAGCTGTGGGGCTGTAGTTTCTTAGCAAATAGGCTTCTGTTAGGCCTTAAAAAGAGTGAAGGGTATTGATTTCCTAATACTTATAAACCTTAAAATTTATTTGTGGCCTTTGTCCTGGGCTCAATTGAGGCCGGCTGAGATTACAGTTACAGTTCCATGGTCAAGGAAGCAGTTCCTTATAGGAAAAACTCCTCCTGGTTCGTTGGGAATTCATCGATGGAGCGCAGAGTTAGATAGGGTTTTATTTCCTCAGTGCAGGTACTTCCCATTCTTAAAAAGTTTCCTAATTCCATCTCCAAGACTGTGTGAGAGGTTAAACTTGGACAGGTCTAGACCAGGCAGGAACTCATCATCACCAGTTAGTTGTTTAAAAAACAAACAACAAATTATTAACTCAAGGTTAGATTAGGGCCTCTTTTTTTCTTCCAAAAAACCTTAGTTTTCTTGAAGGAGGGTCTATAAAAAGTTTTTAGGGCAGGGACTGATCATAGTACAGGGAAGGTAGCTAAGCCCTTAATTTCCCTGCACTACAGATAGCCAGAGTTCGGTCCAAGGGATCAATGAGTGGCAGGGGTGCAGCTCAGAAGGGCCTCAGGACAAAGTGAAGGAGAAGACTGGAGGGGTGGAGGGGAGGGGAGGGGGAGGGCTGTGGCTCCCCCCACCTGAGTGGAGAAAAGCTCCAGAGCAACTGTCTGCCACCCCAGCCTCTGGCTGGAGTGGTGCAATGAAAAATCCTTGCAGGACTCTCTTTGTCGAAGGTGCTTCTGGAGATGCCCCACCCACAATGGCAACCACAGGTGCTGGCACTGGGTGGGGGTCTGCTGCTCAGGCTGTCCCTCCTGCTGCTGCTGCTGTATTTGAGCCTTCCCAGCAGGAGGAGGAGGAGCCTGGGGTGTCTTTGGGGCTGAGCTTCATGGACATGCGTCTTTCGGAGCTCACCCCGAGGTCCAGGAGGGTGGTGGAGGCACTTGCAGAGGAGCTGGGCCAACCATCACCTTCACCTCCTTCACACCCCAGCAGTCCTTCTAAGGGGAGACAGAAGGAGAGGGTGGAGGAGGCACAAGAGGAAGAGATAGAGGTGCACCCTAAGGTGCAGCCATCTCAACCCCTTCCCCCACTGCCATCTCCCCCTACATCCTCTAGACACAGCGTATCTGCCCCAAGCTCCTCACAGGAGGGGCCTCTGGTGGTGACCATAGCCGCTCGACAGTGTGGATGACCCCTCACATCCTTGGTCTGGAAGCACTTCCATGTGGCGGAGAATCCACGATACACACAGTGCCAGATGTGTAGGGCCTAGGTCAGTCAAGAGAGAGACCTTAAACATCTCTTGACCTCCGGACTCTGGAACCAGTCGGTGCTTCTTCAGGGGTAGAGAGACCCTGGTGCACCGGTGGTCAAGGGGCCACAAGCCAGCTACAGGAAGAGTTGATCACCGCCCTCACCTCGTGCTCTCCCTGCTGCACACAGTGCAGGGTCTATGGTAGGGAAGGAACGCCCAGCAACTCTGCCTGAGATGCTTGGTGAGGGTGGCACTGGTAGGGTGCCAACAGGTGGGATTAAGGCAGCAGCGAGAAGGGCCACTCATCTCATCAGTGAGATGATCACCCTTGACAGGCTGCCCTTCACCATCATAGAGAAAATAAGCTTCTGAAGGGTGCTCCGTGACCTTGCTCCCTGGTACATGCCCCCTTCTCGCACCATGATGAGCAGGGTCTTATGCTGATCATGAGAGGGAGGGCACCTTGGCCATCTTCTGGGCATGGAGTATGGGTCACTGGGGGTGTGGGGGGAGGTAGTTTGGAATTTCCTGCATTGTGCAGGGGGTTTGACTAAATGAGCCTGGTGGTCCCTTCCAACTCTATGATTCTAGGGTCATGATACCCTCATTGTAAAGGGCTTCCAGAGAGTATGTGAAGAAACAGATTTCCTGTGCTGCCAGAAGAATTGTGCACTTCACATCTGACATCTGGAATAGCCCGCAGTCGCAGCATGGGCACCTCTCCCTAACTGCGCATTGGTGGCAACCTGACGAGGTTCTGAGTGGGGGTGTGGGGAGCAGGGTGAGGGCCAATGGGCTGGCTATCACCAGGCTCTGTTTCACACTGAGCAGTTCAATGTGGTGCACACATCAGACAACATTGCGGCCACCATCAGACACCAGTTAGAGTCCTGGGTAGGCAGGGGTGTCACCGAAGGCTTCATAGTGATGGATGGTGGCAAAAACATCAGGGCAGCGGCAGTGGGATTTGGCCTGGAGGCACGGATTTACTGTGTGTCCCACCTTCTCCACCTTGTGCTGAGGGATGCCCTGGGTCTGGGCTCCTCCAAGGAATCCAGACTGGATGCCATGAGTCGTGATTTCTTGCGAATCATCATGAAATGTCAGTGTCTCATGGCTCACTTCTCACAAAGTTTGAAGGACACATATCTGCTGCTTGAGAAGCAGACCCAGAAAGACATGCCACAGCCAGAGCAGCACCTTAAGGGTGACATTAGCACTTGCTGGAACTCCACCTCACACCATGCTTGAGCATTTGATGGAGCAGAGGAGATCCCTCAACACATTGTTCTGTGAGAGCAATGCATTGCAGTCAGAGAGCCACCTCAACCAGGGTGACTGGTTGACTATCTCTCAGACCGTGGAGGTCCTTCAGCCCTTTAAGGACTACACACAGTTGCTCTCATCTAACATGGCAACACTGGCTCTGGTCATTCCCATGATGTACATGCTTCATGAGAGGATGGCCGAGTTTCTGGAGCCAGCCGAAGGATGTGCTGACTACATTCCAATAGTGTATGCAAGCCCAAAGGGGGAACTTGCTAGTGGATGAGACGGTGGGGGCCCAAGCACCTCTTCTGCTGCTTGTCCCCCACCTCCCATAACCTGCTATTTTCCCCCGAGTGCCAATATGAGCCGGGAGATGGAGCTCATCATGTGGGCACTTGGCCCCTCTGGGTGGACAAGGTGCATGAGAAAGGACACAAGGGCTGCAATGGTGAGGGACTACCTTGCGGAGCCCTATGAGTCACAGTCCATGAGTCCACTGAATTACTGGGCCCTGAAGGAGTCGGTCTGGCTGGACCTCTCTCTAGTGGCCCAGAAGCTCCTCTCTTGCCCTCCAGAGTGAGCATGCTTTTTCCCATTAGGGTGAAATGCTCAGGCCACATCCCTCACCAATGGCACCCTGGAATGCGGAGGAGTTGGTGTTCAACAAGGTCAACTTGCCTCTATTTGGCTTTCCAGTTCAGAAACAGATTAATTTATTAATATGGCAAATGCCATTAAAATTCATATCATTTACAGAATTAAAACTGGAGAATATACAGTAGCTAAAACTATAGGGAATACAATTCATAGACAGTTTATATAATTTAAACAAACCTCGAATAAATAAGACATTCTCCATTTTAAATTAAATTACCAAACCCCAGCTTTGTCTGGCAGATCGTATATATTGCAGCACAGAATTTCACTACTTGCTTCATCCTCTGGTTTGACCCTTCCCATAGGAGACTCCTCAGCCTCCCTTCCTCGGAGCTATCATTTATTACAGGGGTGGGGAACCTTTTTCCCACCAAGGGCCATTTGGATGTTTATAACATCATTCGTGGGCCATACAAAATTATCAACTTAAAAATTAGCCGAACAAGCCCCAAGCAGGCAGCTGCCCCAGATGATCCCCCCCCCCAGTGCGGGCAAGCAAGCAGGCATCCAACTAGTGGTGCACTCGCCCACCTGGTGGCACAATATGGTTTGTTGCATCAGCCGGCTGTAGCCATCCACACGCTGGAGTTGCTCCTGCTCCGCATGGTCAAGGCCGGATTCTACAGCTGGCTCCTGCTACCTCCGCCTGCAGGGATGAAATGAGGACATACTGGCTAAGAACTCCCCCCCACGCGCATTCTGGCCCTGCCCCTTTAACCCCTCAATTATCGTCACTTCTGCCCCCAGCCCTCTTGTAGTACAGAGGGAATACGTTTCTCCATGGCCTTGGTGAGAAAGGTTTAACAAAGTTTCTTGAGTGGTCCTAGAAGCTCCATAGCTAATACCTCGTCTGCAAGGGGGCTGGGGGTGGAAGTGATGGCAATTGAGGGGTTAAAGGGGGCAGGGCCAGAAAGCACGGGGGGCGAGTTCTTAGTGTGTCCTCATTTCATCCCTGCAGGCGGAGGTAAAACAAACTCACATCTGCCTTGAATAGAGGCTATTCCTGTCCGCAGGAGGGGACAGATCACCAGTCTTAGATCCTTCTGAGCTAGAGATCTGCCAGGACAAACAAAGGGCTAGACCAAATGATTTCGCAGGCCTTAAACGGCCCACAGGCCTAACGTTCCCGACCCCTGCTTTATTAGATCAAGGAGAGGGGAAATTAGCCAGCATTGGACATCCTGGTAGAAAGAACACCTGAAAAAGACATGCGCAGTAGATTCAACTTCACCTGTCTTACAGGGACATCTCCATTCTGACCTTGGTAATCTCCTAAATCTGTCTTCTAGGATCGCCGAGGGCAGAACTTCTGGCAAGTGATAAAGCCCTTCTTTGTACATTTCAAGAACTGAAAGATATGAATGAATGAAAACCTTTAATGGCATAAGTAATATTACAATTGTTACAGAAGGTACATAAATATGCAGTCATTAAGATAAAAACATAGGCCAGTAAATTCCAAAAATAAAAAGGTTGGGCTCAGAGCAGCACATGAACTCTTGGGTATGCCTGGAAATTGGGATGTTAAAGATAGAAGCTAGTATCGGTCTTTCCTCCATTTATCTTTGGCTGAAGTTGTTAGGTGCAACTGAAGGCCATCTGCCTTTGCTTTGTTGGTGCTAACACATACCTATTATTGTCTGGGGCCAAAAACGCCGGCGAGTTCACAAGCTCATTTTGACGTTCAATGTCAAAAAGCTTCTGCCTGATTAATTTCTTTGCTTGATCGATGTTAAGCTCTAACGGAGAGTGGGTGGAGAATCCTAGGATTGTGACTCTCCTTTCTGTCTGTTGCCACCATCTGGGTTTAAAATCATCACCAAGGAGCAAAGGCAGATGGCCTTCAGTTGCACCTAGCAACTTCAGCCAAAGATAAACGGAGGAAAGACCGATACTAGCCTCTATCTTTAACATCCCAGTTTCCAGACATACCCAAGAGTTCAAGAGCTGCTCTGAGCCCGACCTTTGGGTTGAGGAGAGCGGGGTAGAAATATAATAAATAAACAATACGCATGGTGGTACTTGAAGTATCTCTCTAAGGAATTTGGCTTGGACCCGCTCCAGGGGCGTAGCTGGACCTAGAAGAACCCAATAAGGTTCCATATAGCATCTGGGTAAAAGACTTTGCCTTGAACAATCTTAGGGCAGCTGGGATCAAATAGGCTCCCCTTGTATGGTAAAATTATATTGTATTGTAAGATGATCTTTCAACTACATTCGCTGCCTGCCTGTGGTGTTCCGTTTTTAGTCAGTTCGATTGGAAAGTCACCCCTTGGTATCTGATGGACTTTACCTGTTCAATTCTTTTCCCGCTTATATACCAGGCCCCGTTTTTACGATATTTACGAAAAGTGATCACCTTAGTTTTTTTGTCGTTTATTACAAGCGATTCCCTGGTACAGTAGTCAGCTAAACTGGCTGGAGCTCTTCTCATGCCCACTGGGGTCCTCGAGAGGATTACCACATCATCTGCATACAGGAGAAGTGGGATGTTTTGCTGGGCCAGTTTGGGTGGATGGAAGGTATCAGAATTCATACTGCCTGCCAGGTTGTTGATGTAAAAAATGAAAAGCATAGGAGCCAGCAAGCAGCCCTGCCTGACTCCCTTGGATGTTTTGATGGCTTCAGTAAGATGCCCATTTCTATTGCATCTTATTTTTATTGCTGTCTGCTCACGTAGAGCATGAATTAGGAAGAGGAGCCTCTTATCAATGGTGGGTGTTTCAAGTTTTGCCCACAGCCGGGACCTCGAGATGGAATCGAAAGCTGCCTTAAAGTCCACAAAGGTGGCATATTGCGAGGTCAGCTTCTTGGAGCTATATTTCTCAATTAGATGTTGGAGGATTAGGCATTGCTCAATCGTACCTCTACCCTCCCTGAACCCAGCCTGTGCCTGGACTATAACCTTCACCTGGTCGAACCAAACAACAAGTTTGTCCAGAAGATGTCTGGCATACAATTTGCCTATCGCACTTAAGAGGCTAATCAGCCTGTAGTTTGCGGGGTTGTCTCTCCTCCCTTTTTTAAAGAATGGTACAACCAGCACCATCCCCCAGTCTTTGGGAATGCAGCCAGTAGCATCAACGAATGTAACTTAGGCTGCCAAGAAAAGGGCCCACCACTCTACCTGATCTTTAATGAACTCAGGGGGAATCCCATCCTCTCCTGGAGCCTTCCCCTTCCTTAAATGTCCTATATGAGCTTGAATCTCTGCTGGGGAGACAGGTGGCCACTCTGGCATGTCTTCTAAGGCTGCTGCTTGGGTAGCCGGCTGCTGTTCTTCCCTGGACATGCCCCGGAAGTATAAGACCCATTTACTTGCTGGAATAACAGCATCGAGCGGGGTATATACTGGACAATTCTACCAACTATTTTGTCAGATTGCATAGAGAAGCCATTGAAATTCATAAACATCAGCACAACTTTAACAGAAAAGAAGAGAGTTTAAGAATGAATAAGGCTTGGCTTCCTGTCCTGAAAACCTCCAGACTAACAAAGACTACAGTCTACAATAGCCTTGCGGATTAGCTTTGGATTCCACATGTTATCAGATTACTTCAGGATACAATGGTTCCACATTAACATACCACACCCTCATTAGCACATTATCTTGATACTTACAGGACAATGATTAGCACATTACCTTTAATACTTTGCAGGACAATGACTCATCTCAAACCAACCCCCTTCTGTTCTCTTATATGACCTTTATTTTGGGGGGCTATTAGTTGTTTAAAAATATGTTTCTGGTTCTGGACTTTGAGGGTGACTGAGGTGAGAACATGCTTGTGCCTGTCTTGGAATTTAAAAGAAGTCAGCATTAAAAAGAAGTGGCCGTTCACATTCCCAATTGGATTGGTGGTCCCCTCCCCAAACCCTAATGCCACCTTGAACTCACCTGCAAGCACACCAAGGCTTCCTTTGACCCTTCGTGGCCATGCAGCTCAGGGGAATGTTGAAGGTGTTTCTCAGCTCACCCAGCCCCTCGCACATGCAACCCACACCAAATTTGTATGCTGCTGAGAGTGATGCACCAAAACTGCTCTTCATCTCTTCAGAGATGAAAGGGATGCAGTAGGATAGGGGCCAGCATTTTCATTGTGACACAGCAGAAACCAAAGGAGTGGCTACAACAATAAAGAAGCTATTCAAGTCTTTCCCCCCTAACTTTCTTCCTTGCAGGGGTGGAAGGTGGGAAGAAGAGAGCCAGCAATTATGAAAGGTGGCCACAGCACCAGTTTCACCATCCTCGTTGCCCTCCTCTGGACACGTTCCAGCTTGTCTACATCTTTCTTAAATTGTGGTGCCCAAAACTGAACACAGTACTCTACGTGATGTCTAACCACAGCAGAGCCAAGCGATACCATCACTGTGCGCGATCTGGACACTATACTTCTGTTGATGCAGCCCAAGACCGCAATTGCCTTTTTAGTTACCGTAACACACTGCTGACTCATGTTCAGTGTTTGGTCTACTAAGACCCCAAGATCCTTTTCACACACACTACTGCTCGGACAAGTCTCCCCCATCCTATAATTATGCATTTGATTTTTCCTTCCTAAATGACTTTACATTTGTCTTTGTTGAAGTGCATTTTATTAGTTTTAGCCCAATTCTCCAGCCTGTCAAGATCATCCTGCATCTTGGCTCTGTATTCTACCGAATTTGCTACCCCTCCCAATTTAGTATCATCTGCAAATTTAATAAGCATCCCCTCTATTCCTTCATCCAAATCATTTGGGCCCAGCACAGATCCCTGAGGAACTCATGAGAGGGAAGGCATCTTGGTCATTTTCTGGGCATGGAGTAGGGGTCACTGGGTGTGTGTGGGGGAGGTAGTTGTGAATTTCCTTCATTGTGCAGGGGGTTGGACTAGATGACCCTGATGATCCCTTCCAACACTATGATTCTATGTTGTGTTTCAGGGCTTTTGTAAAGAGTCTTGGCTCCATTGGACTTCTCCTTGTGGTTTGTTGTGCTGCGGGATTGGGTTGGTATCTGGGTGTGTAGGGCTTGCATGGATTCTTGGGGAAGGAGGCAGTGGCTTGTACTCTCTGCTTTTCCACTGGAACTTAGACCTGTTCTCCCATTGCTTTGTATGGGCCCATTGAAACCAATTATGGGAAAGTTGGCTTGGCAATTCCCATGTGAAATAGGGCCACTGTAGTCAACGGGGATAGTTTCAAAGCTCCTGTGGGGGCGTCTTTGGAGGTAGAGCCCCCAAATTGGCAGTGTAGCTTGAAAGGACTGTCTTTGCATGAACCCTGAAGTTCGGTGAAGATTGGGTCAGGGGGTCCAATTTTATGTGGTTCCAAATGGGTTGCCCCATTCCTCCATAGTTTGCAATGTTTCTCTATGGAGAAGGGGTGTGACCTCTTTGGGACCCGATAAAATTGAACCCCTGACCAATATTCACCAAACTTCAGGGTTCATGCAAGGACAGTCCCTTCAAGCTACACTGCCAATTTGGGGGCTCTACCTCCAAAAATGCTTGCACAAGAGCTTTGAAAAAAATCCTCATTGACTATAATGGGCCTGAATTTTTTGATAAACCTGAAAATAAGGCAAATGCTGATATTTACTGGTGTGGGTATTCAGCTTATTCCGGGTTTACTGGGGGGGGGAAATCAGGCCCAATAAACTCGAACTTTAAATTTACTGATTTTTTTATGGCCTTTGAGAATTCATGCCACAAATTCTTCTAAGTATGTACAGGAAGGAACAACTTGTGTGCTGCCACTCCTCTGCCACGCAAAGACTGTTGGTGCACAATAACATCAGCAGATTTTTCCCAGGCGTGTCTATACTCATGAGATAGCAGAAGCTCACACACAATTAGGTGCAAACCAGTGAGTATTTATTTATAGTACAAAAATCCAACAGAGTAACAAGCCTTGTGAGCATTGACTCTACAGAGTACTATCTATCATATACACACTTCTTATATACATATATACATCCAATCACAATACAAACTCAATTAATGCTTGCATCAGCTCAGTACAGCTCAATACAGCACAATAGGTTTTGGATCAAGCATTGGATCATGTTTTGGATCAATATGCACATATTACTGCATACTAGGCTGCTGATAGTGGGAGACAAAAGTTGGACAACATTTCAAGGGCACTGTTCACCCACTGGGGGGATGTTAGGAGGGAAGTAGTATGATTTGTTTTCTTATGATATTTGGGCTGGAGCTGGGTCATATTTGGGCAAATTGACTGTTTGTCCTGCAGTGTGTTTTCCTGTGCTTCCTTTTTCCAAGCTAAATGGCAACATGTAGTTTATATTTATCCAGAGTGAGTAATTACCTGGTTCCCTTGAAAGATCTTTTCCATTCACAACCCCCTTCTCCCTCTAACTACCTGCCCTAAAGTCACTGACACACAGCAAAGAACTTTTAAAAGGAGGAAATGAAACAATCACTTTAGTTTCCCCCTGACCCACACATGGGTATATAAAACTGTGGCCCCTTACAACTGTGTTCTGATTTATTCAGAATGTGTTAAAAGTTCTCAACTAAACTGCTGTTTCCCTCTATAGATGTCAAGCATGGAATATGTTATCCTCTTGTACATTTACTATTCTTGTTTTGGGGGGGTAATGTCTCAGTCTGGGTGCAGCTATGTATATCAGGGGTGTCAAACCTGGGGCCTGTGGGCCAGATCTGCCCCCCCCCCGGGCCCAGTTATCCGGCCCCCCATCCAAGGCTCGTTCCTAGGACTGCTGGAATCTTTAATGCCTTTAGTTATAAAAAGCAAAGTTTAAGCTATGAATACACTCCCATCCATGCCTTGGCTCGTTCACCCCGAACGTCTACTCTTAGTACATTCAGTAGACTTTGAGGAGGGCAAAGATGTTTTGCCTTCAAGATTCAGCTGGCAGCTGACATTTAACATTTAGCAGATAGTGAAAGTTAGTTAGCTCTGGAAGAGCTGACCTTGAGAGAATTCTGTCAGCCTGTTCTAAGTAGGGCTGTTGATTCAGTTCGGCCCGAACTGAAAATCAGCCGAATTTCCCTTGATTAGGCGGTTTTTAGTTCGGGATGAACCGAACTCAAAACTGGCGGGCAACCGGGGAGCCGAATTCAGCGAGTTCGGCAGTTCATGAAAAAATCCGGCAAATTCAGGGCGTCAGTAAGCAGCATAACCGTCAGTAAGCAGCATTCTCCTCCCCCGGCCAATCGGTGGCCAAGCTGGGTCTCCTTCTGGCCAATCAGTCAGGATTGAATACTGGAGGAATCAGCTGATGTGCGGCCCGGCCGGGGAGAGAGAGAGAGAGAGAGAGAGAGAGAGAGAGAGAGAGAGAGAGAGGGGGAAATCCTCCTGTGTGTGGGGGGGGTGCTTGTGCACATTCGCTCCTTTCCGTGGCTGCAGGGGGTGCATTTTTGAGGGTACAGACCCCAAACTTTCAGCGGAGATTCAGACAAGCCTTCTTAAGAGACCACCCAAGTTTTGTAAACATTGGGTCAGGGGGTCCCGAGATATGGGCTCCACCCCTTTTTCCTCTCCCCCCTTTTCCATTTCCGTGGCTGCAGGGGCGCCTTTTGGGGGGTGCAGCCCCCAAACTTTCAGCATAGCTTCAGACAATCCTTCTTAAGAGACCACCCAAGTTTTGTAAAGATGGGTTCAGTGGGGGCAGAACAATCGGCTCCCCCCCTTTTCTCTTTCTGTGGCTGCAGGGGGCGCATTTTTGGGTGTGCCGACCCCAAACTTTCAGCGGAGCTTCAGACAAGGCTTCTTAAGAGACCACCCAAGTTTTGTAAACATTGGGTCAGGGGGGCCCGACCCCTTTTCCCTATTGGGATGAATGGATCACCCTCGAGAGATGCATACATGTGGATCTCATATCGGATACAAATGGAATCATATTGGAATACCCAGCCTCCCAGCCCCTCCTGATGAAACAAGACAGCCACAGTAAGACCCCTTTGGGGGCTTTAATCTATACTTTTTCCTTTCTGTGTGTGTGTGTGTGGGGGGAAAGCAGAGTCTGTGTGTGTGTGGGGAGGGAGCGGTTTCTTTGGGTGGGGGGGGACCCAAAGGGGGCTTTTGCTGGTTCTGCCTGGGGTGCGTGTTCCCCCTCCAGTCTCTCTCTCCCTGGTTTGAGGGGGGGCTTCAGTTTTGTGTCTTCAGGTTTTCCCTAATTCATAAGATCAGTTAGGTTATTTTGATGCTTGCTCAAAACTGGTTTTCAAATGGTGACTTAAAGAATGCATCTGCCTGGTCCCATGTCCAATGCAAAAGGAGAAATTCCACCCCTTCCTGCTCATTATGCATAGCTAGCTGCCTCTGTCCCTTTCCATGGTTTGCAAACTCCCAGGTGTCAGGTGTTGCTTTGCACTGTTGCAAAGGTGTTGCATTGCGTGCTTGTGTTGCTTTGCAGTTGTATTGCTTTGCAAATTTTTTCACACCTGCCCTGCCCTTGCTCTCAGCTGTTTGTCGGGGCTGGGAGCTTTGTGCATGGGCGGCAAGCTCTGCTCGGAGATACACGTTAAGGGTGGGGGACCCCTTTCGGGGCCCATATCTCAGCCCCCCCGACCCAATCTTTACAAAACTTGGGGGGTCTTTCAAGAAGCGTCCTTTGAAGCGCCTCTGAAAGTTTGGGACCTCTACCCCAAAAAATGCCCCCCCCAGAGCAATGGAAAGGTGCGGTTGTGTTTTTAATGGCTTTATTCGGCTGAATTTTTTCCCCGAACTTTGAATTCCCGCCGAATTGCACGGACCCGAAGTGGGGGAGTTTGGACTTCGGCATATCTCGAATCTAAACGGGCTGAATTCAGCCGAATCCGAACTATACCGAATTTTTTTAAATTCAACAGCCCTAGTTCTAAGGACATTTACTTTTCACAGGCTTTTTATTACACAAACCTTTATAGTTTTTTTATAGTTCAGTTTGCATGATATGTTCAAGCTTTATATGGAATTAATTCTGCACATGTTCACAAAATACCATAATTATGTCAGACACCGTGACACCCTCGCCTTGTACATTTGCAGTATTCATTCCCGCAAAATATTTAACATGTTAAAGAAATTCAAAAACATAACTTTGTTACATTTATTAAGCTGTAGAGTCTTTCAATTTTTCTTGAGTTTTTAATTCAGCAAATGTCCATTTGTTCATTAGCAAATAGTCCATAAGCAAATCTTCTTCTACTTTTTTAAAATCAAAGTTCAAGACATCATGTTGATGTTAGTATGATGATTCTTCTTTATCGTTGTTGCAAATATCTTTGTTGCTTTGGCACAAACATTTTAGATGTCATCATTTTATTTGAAGTCACATCTCAATGTTTGAGTTGACTATATTATCGTCTTCAATGTTCATTTGAAGAATTCTCGATTTCCTCTTTGTTCTCTATGTTCAGGAACCTGAAAAAACCTCTTAAAACTAATAAATTTATTAGTATACCATTTGGACTTAAGCAATGTATTCTGGGCGTGCCCAATTTCTCCTGAAAGAATAAGTATACCATTAGTGTATCTAACTATACCAAAACCATGCTAGGTTGATCTCTATGTCATATATTTCATTTAACATAAAACACTTTCATTCATTACGTTCATAGTTTTTTTAAGAGCTTTGTTAGCTTCAAACAATATATCATTTATTGTTTCATGAAACCAAAAAAATATTTATCAGATATTAACATTACAATGTTCTTACTAGATGTTCCACACTTACCACTCTCCAATTGTAAATATGTATTGTCTTAGAGACAATTCTTTTAATGCTTTATCAGTAATTAATGATACACTAAAAGGGTAACTGTCTTCTTTTGAAGTCATCTGTGTAGTTGCTTGTAGTTTCTTTCTCATTGTTATCATCAGGAAAGTTTTCATAATATTGATCTGCCTTGCATCTGGTAGCGGGTACTGATTCACAATGAACTCTTCTGTGGGTCATCAGCGAACATTCTCCATAAACCAGGTAGCAATGCTTAAACATTACTATGAAACCAAAGTCTCAGTGTCCCATCATATGGTATTATTATTATGTGCCATAATAATTCAAAGATAGCATCTTGAAGCTATTCAATTTGTAGGTAATCATTTGTTGAACAATCCAAGATCCATCATACTTCATACTTGAGATAGTCCATGTACCCTCTCCTTGCTTGAATTAGGATGAGAATAAAGTCCTCAAGCAATATAGTCAATATATCATGCTCAATAAAGTGTTAAGGCATCGGCCTTAAAATCATGAATTGCATCTGGTGCATTATATCGTCCCATTGAACCCAGAAGATTGCTCCAAAAATCGATATAAGGATTATGCATGCGAATAACAGCCAAAAACATAGCCATCCTATTCTGGAACAAAGTCGGTGGTCTCTCCGCATCCAGGTAGGAATCTGCAGTAAAAAAGCAGAAACAGATGCAGAAGTACTGACGTCATCAGTAGAAGTACCATCACTGCTGTCATTTGTTAAGACAACACTGTCATCTTGTGGTGGTCTAGGAACCTCAGTCTGAACCTGTGGTTGATCTGGCTGCTGTGCTTCCAGCTGCTGATTCATCAGGTGCTGATTCATCAGATCCATCTGTATGTCCTCTGTGGAGACCATTCTGATGACTAGTTATCTTGATATTATCTACAGAACATTTTCTTTCCAGGCCTTTGTCGTCTAAAATTGTAATACTTCTGGGATTCAAAACTGTATGTATCGGAGTAGGCTTTCTCCAACGAGGTCGTAGCTGCGACGGCCTGTTTATCCTTTCCTGGATTAGTAGTCCTGGATAAAGAGACAAAGCATCTGGAACAGAAGCATCATGAGCTAATTATAAGTGTGTCAAAGAGCTCCAACCAGCCTCCACCAGCTGGAGCTGCTTTGGTTTGGTCAAATGTTTCCCAAGAGGGACAAAACATTAAACTCTGGGTCTCCACCCCCAGTTTAATCAGTAGCTGCCACCAACTCTGGATCAAAAGTTAAGCCTCCAGGCATGGGGTCCAGAATAACCCCTGCCAAGCTTCAAAAGTTAAGCGCAACGCTTACCCTGCAAGGTAGAAGACTGCCAGGGAAAGATTACACTCCCAAAATATCTTAGGTTGTTTTGGTAGGTGGTTTTTACACTCAAACAAGGCACTTAGCATTTAGGCTTGGAATCCCAAAATCAAAAGACACAATCCATTTAAAGGCTAACAATTTATTATAAGATTCAGGCTGGTTTACAGGAAAGAAAAAGTTCATGAAGTTTCAAGCAAGAAAATAATAAACTATTTAGCATAGCTAACTAGTACATTCAAAAGCTTTTTTGGTTCAAAAGGATTGGCAAAGGTTTCTTGCATCAGGTTTTATAGTTACCAAGTTCCAAAGATGCTTCCAGCATTCAAGAGTTTCAAAAGATTGTCCAAAGGTTTCTCCAAGCAGATCAGCTTGACCAAAGTTTCCCCCTCAAGGGTCAAAATCAAATGGGTTGTGATGCCGCCAGCACAGCTCTCCTGCTGGACCCCAAAGCATGCATAGTTTGCTTAGAGCTGGTTTGTCCTTATATCCATTTTCTCAAAAGGATGAGCTCATAGAAGCCAATTGAGAAAACGAAAGCAATTAGCTGGTAATTAATCGCTTGGTCACAAATGCTGACTCACTAAGAGGTGTTCAGGTCAGGAAGCTTACACAACTACCTGCACCTGGACATTGTCATGATGGCTGACCGATTTGTTACTATGGCAATACACGGCCTTGCATTCCAGAAAGGGGAGAGAAGGCTTTAACGAGCACCAGCTGAGGCTTACCTTACTCCCTCTACAGAAGCATTTTTCAAAAGGAAACTTATTTTGCTGGTCTAAAATCCCAAGAACACAGAATTCTTAGGCTTCTAGGCCTGAACTCAAAAGAAATAATACAATCCAAGAAATTGAGGGACCTCAACTTCTTGACAAAGAGTAATTCTTGAATTAAAGCCAACTCTTCATCTCTAGATACCGTAGTATCGGTAGAGGTGAAAGGAGATAAGGGTGGAACACCATATAACAATTCATAAGGTGATTTCACACTTGACAAACTTGTATATGAATTTAAACCAAACATTACAACAGGAATTAACTTAGCCCATCGCTTCGGCCTACCAAGCAGGAGCTTTGTCAAGACACGTTTCACCTCCACATTTTTTCGCTCCACTTTCCCACTACTTTGGGGGTGATAAATGCTACTGTATTCCAAAGTAATGCCCAAAGCTGTGGCCCAGCTCCCAAACTGGCCAGATATAAAAGCGGGACCTGATCAGAATGCAGAATCTTCGGAACCGATGTAGAAACGAAGGCAGTGAGAGCCTTGATCGTTGCTTCAACCGTTTGTGACCTGGTGGGATATAACCAAGTGAACCCAGTGCAACTAGCAACCAATGTTAAAATATTTATCATACCATCTGAAGGAGATAATGGTCCAATATAATCCATGAACACCTTCTCAAAGGGTGCGCTCGGACGTTGCTGCTTAATGAAAGGAACTTGAACAGTGTTAGTGCAGTTCACAACTTGACATGCTATACATTGACTTAAAACAAATACATCTTTTTTCATATTTGGCCACCAATATTTTTCCTTCGCCCTGACCTGGATGGCCCAGGCTAGCCTGATCCCCTCAGATCTCAGAAGCTAAGCAGGGTCGGCCCTGTTTAGTATTTGGATGGGAGACCTCCAGGGAATACCAGGGTTGCTGTGCAGAAGAAGGCACTGGCAAACCACCTCTGTTAGTCTCTTGCCATGAAAACCCCAAAAGGGGTCGCCATAAGTCGGCTGCGACTTGAAGGCACTTTACACACACACACACACATTTTTCCTTCAAACGTGTTAAAGTGGCATCTCTGCCCCCATGAAGTTCCCCCATTCCAGCATGTGCTGTTTGAACAAGTTTAGGATGTTTAACAAGTGGAGGTAAGATATATTTACCACCAGATTTACATACAATTACATCACCTTGTTCATTCCTGATATAAGTATATGTTTTTGGGTATCCAGGTGGATTAGGTCTGGATGCATCTAGACAATGAATTAGATCTGAATCAGTTATTGGCTTGGTATGTATGGTAGTATGTATCGAATGGCTTGCTTGTTGAGCTAACTTGTCAGCTATTGTGTTTCCCTGTGTATGTAGGGAGGATCCCATTGGTCTGTGCCCCGGCTCGTGTATCACTTGGATATCAGGGCGGTTTTTTGCAATGTATGCAATTGTTTTCCACTTACCCATGTGGAGTAGTGGATGTTTCTTATTGTTCATGAATCCATTTGAGATCCATGTGTCCAGGTCCTCATTGGAACATCTGGCTAGGTAATTACTATCAGTGACATAATAGGTGTAGTAGATGAAGCATCATGATATCTTATGTATCCTGCTGTAGAAGAGGTAAAAAACTTCCCATCCAAAGCTTTACTTGAATCTCTAGCCTCTAAATCAGTGGTTCCCAACCTTTTTTTGACCAGGGACCACTAGAACTTTTTTGTTCGGTGCAGGGACCCCAATGTTCAAAAATAAAAATTCTGAGTGCCAATGTGGCAATTTAACCAGAATACTGAGGTTTTAGTTTAGAAAAAACAACTCATATGCTAACATCTTTTGCCTGAAAAGAAAAACACAATAGCAGAGCTTTCAATGATACAAACAACTTTTTATTGAAAGGCAAATCCAAGGCAAAACCTCCCATTCACAAATGGCCAATAACCCAGTCCCGCGACGGCTGTTAGCCCTTCCGTCGTTGGCCCTCTACAATGCTGCACACTTACCACACAGGGGGGCAACCCATGCCTGGAGGCTAGCCCAGGGGGCCATCTTCCATCCCAGACAGAGGGAGCCGGGAGGGCAGCACGCGCGCCAACAAGTGCCCCTTCGGTCGCGTTGCCGGCGAGGGAGGACGGTGGCTGTGTGAGCGGCCTGGGGGCTGGGGGGAACCGAGGCCCAGCCAGTCCCTTGCCAATACGTCCCCTCTCCTCTAGGAAGCCGTCACGAGAGAGGAGCACAGCGAGGGACCTCCCCACAAATGGCTGGGAGGCAGGAGGATGAGCGAGAGGGAGGCGAAGACATGCACCGCCAGCTTCTGAGCGGCCCGCCAGCCAGCTGGGCGTCAGACGAGCCCGGCCAGGACGCAGGCAGGGCGGAAGGCGAAGGGTCGAACTGATGGAAGTCCCGGCCCAGCCCGGTGTGGGGGCAGGGGAGGCGTTTAAGAGGGGGATGGCCCTATAAAGAGGGAATGGGGTGGAGGCTGAGGAGGATTGCCATGGGAAGGCAAATCCAAGACCTCCTTCTCCTCGCTGCCACCACCTGGGCTCCTTCCTACCTTCCCTCCCCGGGGGGCCTGCTGTCTGCCTGTCCTCAGTGCCTCGGCCTCCTCTGCCAGCTAAAACCAGTGGGAAAATCCCACCCGCTGATTGGCTGCTGCCGCCGCCCACCTTGGCGCCGCCAGCCCTCAAGCGCCGCATGCAAAACCCGGCCGCGCTGTGAGGAGAGGGAAAGGGGGGAGGAGGAGGGTGCTTTACCTCACACACAGCCCCTGAGCCGCAGCCGCAGCTCAGCTGAGGGAGAGAGCTGCGTGCCGGACCCCTGGTGGTCCGTGGACCACCGCTTGGGAACCAGTGCTCTAAATACTTAGAGTCATTTATTTTCCTGATTAAATCATTATGTATAGCTTGATCTTCTTGTGTCCAAAACACTATATTTTTCTGATTTTGAAATCAGTCCATAGAGAGGTTTGATGCTTTCAGCAAAATCTGGAACAAAATTCCTTGCAAAATTTAACAAGCCTAAAATGCTTTGCAATTGCTTTAAAGTCTTTGGTGGTTGAAGAGATACAATTTTATCCAAAACCTTTGAGTCAGGCCTCTGCCTGTGTTTGTCATTTCAAATCCTAAAAAAGTAACATCAGATTTGGCAATATCAGATTTCTTCAGAGAAATTACACACCCTCTAGCGAGTAGCTTTTGTATGATTTCCTCTAAGGCTTGTAGGTGTTCCTCTTCAGTGGAATGAGAAAAATAAATATCTTCAACATAAACAAAAACATTAGGAACTTCACGTAAAGTTTCAGTGACATCCCCTGTAAATAAAGCAGGTGAGGTTAAAAATCCTTGTGAAAGGCATACTGTTTACCTTCCCAAGTGAAAGTCATGATCCAATAACTTTCAGGAGAAATTGGACACGCCCAGAATACATTGCTTAAGTCCAAAGTAGTCTTAAACTTCTTTCGAATTAAGTTGTGTAGCATTCCAGTTGAGTGGCAATTCTGTGCTGCATCTACAGGTGTAACTTTGTTTACTTCTCTGTAGTAAATAACCATTCGCCATCTTCCATCAGGTTTAGGCACTGGATAGACTGGTGAATTCATTGGACTGTTTCTTGGAATTAAAACTCCTTGAGTTAATAAATCATTAATAACAACTTGAATGTCAGGTCTAGCATTGTGATTAACATGATATTGTTTTTGAGCTTTAGGCATTTTTCGTACCTGTAGCAATATGAAATTATACATCTTTCACATGACCTGTTTGATTTTCCCATGTTTGAAAAACTTCACTATATTGATGAAAAAGACATTTCAATTGTAAGCATCCTTTTTCAGACAATTGAGATACTTGAATCAATCTTTCTTGATATTGTTCAGTTGGTAATTTAATAGTCAATTTTATACTTGAATCCATTCTCCAAGGAACATCTTTAATGGAAACTATAGCTTGTAGGGCTATCGATTCGGTTCGGCCCGAACTGAAAAACAGCCGAATTTCCCCTGATTCGGCTGTTTTTAGTTCGGGACGAACTGAACTCAAAAATGGTGGGAAACTGGGGAGCCGAATTCAGCGAGTTCGGGAGTTCACGAATAAATCCGGCAAATTCGGGGCCGTTAGTAAGCAGCATAACCATCAGTAAGCAGCAATCTCCTCCCCCGGCCAATCGGTGTTCACTCTTGTTCACTCTTTTCTACCTTCTCACACCCCCTTATTCCCATAAACATCAGGTCTACAGTTACTTGAAGTCTAATCTTAAACAATTCTCTAATTTTACTGAGTATTTTGTTCCAAAATTCTATTACCCTTGGGCACTCCCACCACAAATGTGAGAACCACCCCTCTTTTGCGTTACAATGCCAACAATTCAGTCTCATTCCTTTGATCATATGTGCTATTTGGGCCGGTGTCCTGTACCACTTCAGCATTATTTTCCTTTCCAAATCTTTATATCTATCCATCTTCAACATTTTAATACCCTTCATCATTTTATTCACTATTTGTGTTGATATTGTAGTTTCTTTTGCCCATTTTGCCTGTATTATTCTAATCATGAATTCTTTATCTCTTATCATCATTCTGTATATGTTCCCTGCTAATCCTTTTCTAATATATGCTTCACTCTTTATTAACTCTTTCAATTCATTGTCCTCTCTTTTCATACATTCTCCCCATCTTCCTTGTTTTACTGTTTCATATAGTCCCCTCAGTCCCAACCAATGTCTTTGGCCCACTTCATCTAACACTCTCTGAAAAGGTTTCAAATTTCCTTGGTGATCTAATATGTCCTTCACTCTATAATAACCCTTATTTTTCATTTTTAACCCTAAGTTACTATCTATGACCCTTTCTTTCACGCAGACTATTGGGGTCCATCTTGATTTTTGTTCATCCACTTCATTTTCCATTTCTTCCAAACACTCAGTACTGCCCATCTCGGGCCCTTGGTTAATTATAAAGCTTTATTCAAATTTTCTGTAAATATCCCATATTTCCCCATACCTTGATTTAATTCATTCTCTACTCTTATCCATTTCATATTTTCAGCTCCCTCAATCTCCATCAATGCTTTTAAATGAAATGCTTCATAATACTGTTGTAATTGTGGAAGACCCCATCCCAATTCCTCCTGAGGAGCATAAATAATTTTCTTCATTATTCTTGCCTTCTTTCCTCCATATACCCATTTCCTAATAGCTTCATCCCACGCACACACTTGCCGTGAATCTAGTTCCACCGGGAGAGTCTGAAACAAGTATATCATTTTTGATATTATAAATGTTTTGGCTGCCCTAATTTTATTTAATATACTCAAGCTTTTATTCTTCCATTCCTCCATCTTCTTACTCATCTTTTTCCATATCTCCTTATAATTAATATTTACCATTCTTTCTATATTCTTTGGTAACTGAACTCCCAAGTATTTAATCTTTTTAATGCCTGTTTTTATCAGATATCATAAGCAGCACAGTAATGTTTTAATAGCAGCTGCTCAGCTCCGTATGACCATATATGGGCTTCCTTTCCTTTCAGTCTATTTTGCTTAAAGTACAAACAATCATTTCTGAGTTTCATGATCACATTATATACTTAATTTTTATACCATTCTCTTCATCAGGACAATATGCATTAAATGAGACTACTTAGAAATCTGTAGCACAATATTTAACTATATAACTCATAAAACACAATTATTGCTTACATTGTCACTTTGTGACCATCTGTCAGTAGCAAATAGCCTTGAGCAAGGTTACAGAAAGCAAGGAAGCATATTATTCATATCCTTGATAGGACTGCTGGAATCTTTAATGCCTTTAGTTATAAAAAGCAAAGTTTAAGCTATGAATATACTCAGTACAATCAGTAGACTCTGAGGAGGGCAAAGCTGTTTTGCCTTCAATATTCAGCTGGCAGCTGACATTTAACATTTAGCAGATAGTGAAAGTTAGTTAGCTCTGGAAGAGCTGACCTTGAGAGAATTCTGTCAGCCTGTTTTAAGGACATTTACTTTTCACAGGCTTTTTATTACACAAACCTCTATAGTTTTTTATAGTTCAGAGTGCATGATATGTTCAAGCTTTATATGGAATTAATTCTGCACATGTTTACAAAATACCATAATTATATCAGAGACCATGACAGGACTGGATTATCTGCCAGTCTCGCAGCTCGACCCAATGGGCAGACGTGCCCCACTTCAGCCCCAGCCATCTACTTTGAACCCGCCCTTCGAAGCATCTCAAGCTCTCCCCTCCACCTCGGTTCTGTTCAGTTCCATGCAGGAAGGTTTTGATCCGGATCTGTCCATCTACAGTTCCAAGAGCAAGTCAGAGTCATCAGTTGATGACAAGGTGGCAGGCCCATGTTCCATTTCCCACATGGAGGACTTTAAGCTGTACGTGGTGCAAATGCTTCATATTGCCCAGGTCTTAGAGTTGGAAGTGGCAACTTCACATGACAAGCCCCAGTACAAAATACTGAATCAGCTTTACCTGGACTCACCTGCATTTGTGTCATTCCCTAAATTATAGGATCGCTAACTACCAAGTTATAATGGCTGGCTACCAGCTTCATATTTGGGAGAAGATTGCCCCATTGCTGGACCCGTTTACAAACGACTCTGCAAGACAGATTCAGCAGATTCAGATGGAGGCTCTGAAGGTCTCTAAACAAGAAATTGCAGCCAGAAAGCATGCAGCTGAGACCTCTGCGAGAGGGATTGCGACAGCTGTCACCCTCAGGTGCCATTTTTGGCTTCACAACATTGGACTCTCTGTCGATATTAGATCCCAGGTTGAGGACCTACCCTTTGAGGGTTACACACTTTTTTTCTACCAATACAACTGAGGTTTTTTACCAACATCAAGAAGGACAAGCAGACAGCCAAGTCCTTGGGAGTGTTCCCACAACAGCCGCAACAGCCTCAGCCTAGAGAGAGTTTTGGTCAGCACCAGCATGGCTTTGCCACACCATTCTGTCGGCAGCAACACAAATACCGACTGCAGTATCCTCCCAGGCACTTGGGATACCAGCCTTTGTTCCAACAACCTTTTAAGAAAACGAAGTCATCATAAAACATTTTTTGATTAGTATTAGGTGCATATATTCCGACCAATAATATCTTCTGTGACCCACTAGTTATTTCCACCAGCAACAATCTTCCTTCCTTGTCTTGGTAAATGATTTTCGGGTCTAATAATAAAGGTAAATACATAACTATTCCATTAGTTTTTTTCTTTTCATTACATGACGTAAAAAGTTTACCCAACCGTGGATATTCCAGTCTAACTATATCCTTCGGAACAATATGCGTTTCCTGTAAACAAATAATGTTAGCTTTAGACTTTTGCAAATGATGAAATATTTTCTTCCTTTTGTTAGGATAATTCAACCCATTTATGTTCCACGATAAAACCTGTAGCATATCAAAAATCAGTTAGATCCATTCTCTTTATAAAGCCAAATGTCATCTATATCCCATAGTCTACCCCTCCCCCCATATTTCCCCCCACTTCTAATTTGTCTCTGTTCAGCCTTCCTTGTCATCTGACAGGGATTCTTCTGCTGGTTCTATTGGTAGGTCTCCACCACCAGTTGCCTCAGATGCCTTTTCTTCTTCTGTAGCTTCTTTAGCAGGCAGTTGTCTAGTTGGTTTAGCTGGTTTAAAAAGCTCTGCATCGTATCTTCACAAGAACTGTTCAGCCTTGTTGGTATCTGTGAACTTGAACCTTTTAGCCTTAAAGGTGAAAGAAATGCCTTGCGGAAATTCCCATCTGAATTGTATTCCATTTAATCTTAAGCGTTCCACAATCTCCATAAAATCCTTCCTTTTTCTCAAAAATCTTGCAGGAATTTCTTTCAGCAATCTCAGACATTCGTCCTCAACTTTAAGTGGTAATTTATAACGACTGTTGAGAATAAGATCACGGTGACTTCTTGAAAAAAGCTGAAGTAAACAGTCCCTTGGTACTTTATGTTTAGTTGCATATGCAGAATTAATTCTGTAAGCCGTCACAATCATCCCTTCCACAACTTCTTCGTCTTCCTGTAGAAATTCTGCCAAAAGTCCTTTCAAATACCCCCGCAAATCTCTTCCTTCAATTTTTTCCCTCAGCCCGCGTATGCGAAGGGAAGATTCCTTGATCTTAAGTTCTAGCATTGCCATTTGGTCTTCTTGCTTCTTGTCTCTCTCTCTCGCGAGGCCTCTAATGACATCTCCAAGGTGTCTACCTTTTTCTTGATCTCTTTAGTCTCCTGTGTAGTTTTGGAGAGTTTAGCTTCCACCTTATCTTGTCTAACAGTCAGGGATGTAATTGTGTCTTGCAAAGCAGCTATTGCAACTGAATTCTGAGAAGTAGTGGCAGTATTTTGACTCAGTTCCTGCTTCATTTCTGTGACATCTTGATGGGTCTTAGTTAGCAATTCAAAAACAGAATTAAGTGTCACTTCAGGTTTAGCTTTAGGAGCCATCTTTGCAGTTAATGATGTGGTTAGCAGTGGTGACATTGTTGTAGATACAGAAGATCTTTGTGGGGGAAGCTGAACCTGTAACTTTGTTTCTTTGAGAAACTCTCTAGCATGCTTCTCCTTTTCTCCCATTGACCTTAAGGACTAAACAGGATCCAACTTGTAATCCACAAAAAGGGAGAAGGGGGGGAGGCAGAGTACTTGTTTTAGCTCATCAGCTTAAAAAAAGTTAGTTCAGATAAGTCAATCAGTTTGGAGAAAACACATTCACTATGACATATCAGATGTTATATTCCATGTCTGTGTAGTTGTTTTCTTACTCTTTTATTATTTTTTAAAGAGTCTTCTAATACTGAAAGTAATTTTTAAGCTGCGTCAGTCCACTGGCAAAAAGCCAAAAGTCACTGAGAGCTTCTTAATGAAGTTATAGATAAATCAAAGTTATCAACTCTGCCAAACACCCCAGTTTTATCTATAAAGACTTTTTTCAAAGTAAAACACTTGCTTTTAAAATCAGAGTCCTCCACCACATCTCTCCAGCTTTCCCTTTGAAGATGGCGCCGTCTCTTCGGCAGCACCCGTCAGAGCAACTACAGCCGATTTCTCAGCAGCTATCGCTCAAATGACGGGGCAGCCACTGGCTCCCGAATCAGCATCCCCTCTTTCTCTGAGGGGTGCTGCTTGCCGATGTTTTTGAGGACAGATTTATTGCCCTCAGGCAGCTTTCAGCTGGAGCGCGCTCTCCGTGCTACCGGCGGGGGGGGGGCTGTCTGAATATGCTACAGAAAAAATGATATTGATGGGTGACTTTAATGGGGTAATGGTACCTAAGTTAGACAGGTCTGGAAAAAAGCAAAAAACAAAAAGTGAAAGTAAACTATCTGGAATTTTTAATGCTCTCATAGATCAATGGGATATGTTTGATGTCTGGAGACTGAGGAATGGTAATAAGAAGGGATATACCTATTTTTCTCCAAGACATCTTACACACTCCAGGATAGATATGCTATGGCTTTCGAAAGGGTTGACAAACAAATCAGAGAATCCAGAGATTTAACCTAAGGTACTATCAGATCATAATGTGCTAACAGTAAAAATTAAAATAGGGGATAGAAGATATAAACCTTGGATAGTAAATGAATTTCTGTTAAAAAATAGTAAAATAGTGGAAAAATTAAAGGTGGACATACAGAATTATTTTAACAAAAATATAGGTAAGGGTGTTCGGGAAGATATTGTTTGAGATGCCAGTAAGGTGGTGATTAGGGGAGTATTAATTCAACAAAATACAAGATGGTTTAAGGAAAGGGAGGTAAAGAAAAAAATATTTTGGATGAAATAAGACAAGGAGAACTACACGTTAGAAAGCTTCAGGATAAAACAGCTAAACGGGAACAGCTTGATAAGATTAGAAAATGGCAGCATCAATATGAATTTTTAATATCAGATGAAATTGAACAGAAAATTATTTTTAACAAACAAAGATTTTTTGAACATGCTAACAAGCCGGGTAAAATGTTAGCATGGCAACTCAAACACAAAGAGAAAAAAGTACCGATATCTCAAATTAAAAGGAAGGGTAAGATAACAAGAGATAAGGAGGAGATAATAGAAACATTTGTGGATTATTATACAAATTTATATAGAAAGAATTTGGTGTCGGAAATCGATATGGATGCATATCTTACCCAATCAAATTGGGGGAAAATAACTCAAGATAGCAAAGAATTACTGGATTCTCCAATAACTAGGGAAGAATTACAAGAGGTAATAGGTAAAAGCAAAATAAATAAATCGCCTGGGCCCGATGGATTTACTGCTTTTTATTATAAAGTATTTAAAGATCAGTTAAGCCCTTATTTATTAGATGTGATGAATTCTTGTTTGTTAAATAGGTCTATTCCTCAAACTTGGAAATGAGTAAATATAGTATTAATACCGAAGGCGAATACGGATACATCAGAAGTTAAAAATTACAGACCGATTTCATTATTGAATAATGACTATAAATTATTTGTTGCAATTTTAGCAGCTAGATTGAAAAGGGTATTAAATCAAATAATACATGAAGATCAAGCAGGTTTTTTACCAGGAAGATTGATTAGTCAGAATGTAAGAGTGGTAGTAGACCTTTTAGAATATGCAGAACAAGACACAACTCCATTAGCTATGTTATTTCTGGATGCGGAAAAAGGGTTTGATAATGTGAATTGGCAGTTTATGATTAAGATATTACAATTTATGGATTTTGGGGAGAACGTTAAAACTGCCATAAAAAGCGTATATACATACCAAACTGCTAATTTGTTAATAAATGGAATGGTGTCACCACAGATTGAAATCCAGAAGGGAACGAGACAAGGATGTCCTCTTTCTCCTTTGTTGTTTATTTTGGTATTAGAATTTTTATTAACAAATATTAGGCAAACTGAGGAAGTAATGGGGTAAGACTGGGGAGAAATCATTATAAAGTTAGAGCATATGCAGATGATCTTGTATGTTTTTTGACTGATCCGATTGAGCAAATTGACAGATGGAATAAGATTATGGAGGTTTATGGACAGCTTTCAGGTTTTAAAATTAATAAAAATAAAACTAAGATATTGGTTAAAATATGACTCTTTCACAACAACAAAAATTGACTAAAAAGACAGGATTTAGTATCGAACATAAAATTAAATATTTAGGTATATGGATATCACATAATAATCTTAATTTATTTCAGAATAATTATGTGAATGAATGGCAACAGATAGTAAAAGATTTAAAAAATTGGGAAAAAATACCATTATCATTGTGGGGATGAATTTCAGTAATTAAAATGATGCTATTCCCTAAGATGCTTTTCTTGTTTCAAAATTTACCAATACTGAAAGGTGCACAGATATTTAAAAATTGGAAGAAAGATATTTTAAATTTTCTCTGGGGCAAAAAAAGACATAGAATAGCATACAATAATTTAGTGGAATTGAAAGAAACAGGAGGGTTGGGATTACCAGATTTGAGAATGTATTACCAGGCAGCTTGTTTCACCTGGATAAAAAACTGGATTCTATTAGAGAATCCGAAATTATTGGAATTAGAGGGATTTAATTTATGATTTGGTTGGCACACATATTTATGGTATGAAAAGGAGAAAGTAAATAAAGATTTCAATTCCCATATTATTAGGAGTAGTTTATTACAAATATGGAAGAAATATAAAGGTTTCTTGGAAAATAAAACTCCCGGTTGGATTAATCCTATAGAAGCTTTTGTGAAAAGGGGAGTCCATTTAAATCTGGATACTAATATATATATATATATATATATATATATATATATATATATATATATATATATATATATATATATATATATATATATATATATATATATAAATGATAGAATGTAAGGAAGGGATTTGGATGTTAAAAACTAGAGAAGAGCTTCAAATTAAAGATTGGTTTTTGTATTATAAAGTAAGAGATATATTTAATAAAGATAACAGAACGGGGTTTAATTATACCAAATCTAAATTTGAAATTATATTAATTAAGGGGAATAAAGGACTGATAGGAAGGATGTATAAATTATTGATAGAAATGAATTTGGAACAGGAAAGGATTAAACCAGTAATGGTGAAATGGATGAGAGATTTAGGTTATAATATAGATCTGGAAGTATGGGAAAATTTGTGGAAGAAGCAATTTAAATTTACCATTTCCAATGAAATAAGAGAAAATTTATATAAAATGTTTTATAGATGGTATATAACTCCTGTATTATTAAGCAAAATGAAAAAAGGGGACGAGGGTCTTTGCTGGAAGTGCGGAACGAATATAGGTACTTTTATGCATGTTTGGTGGAGTTGCAAAAAAATTAAGAGATTTTGGAGATTAGTTTTAAAGGAAACTAATAATTTGATTAACTCAAAAATAAAAAAGATCCTGCCTTTTGTCTATTGGATATTCCTAAAAAGAATTTAGATAAAGGTGATGGAGTCATATGCCAATATAATTTTGCTGCAGCTAGAATTACAATTGCTAAGAACTGGAAGCAAATAAATAAACCTTCAACTAAAGATTGGAGAGAAAAGCTATGGATGTATATGCAGATGGCCAAACTTACAGATTCTTTACATGGTAAAGATATGGATGAATTAAAAAAAATATGGCTAAAGGCCACTGCATATTGGGATAAATTGGCAAAAATGGACTTTACAGCTATAGTTAATGAATTATAGATTAATGTGTTTTTAATAAATGATTATAATAATAGATTTTTAAATATTGTCATAACACCACTCCGGCAGTCCAAGGGTGGAGGGCACAAAGGTGGGTGGTGGAGATTTGGGCACTATATACTTTATGAAGGATAACATATATTGTATTTGTACTGGATGTAATAGTGCTCTCTGTGTCATTTTGTATTTTTTTGTTTGTATTGTATTATGATATTATCTTTGTTTATTTTTTTGTTTAATTATAAAAAAGCAATAAAAAATTATAAAAAAGAAAAAGAAATCACCCAACAGGCCCAGGTCCCAACAAGCCCCCCCCCCCATGCCTCCAAGGAGGGACAAGGGCAGCGTTCGCCTTTCTGACTATTCCCTCCTCTATCTGAGGAACCTGTTCAGTTCAGAGACCGTTTGACTAAGTTTGTCCCTGGGTGGGCATCTATTTGTTCAGACGCATGGGTTCTTAGCATCATTAATTTCTGTTACGCTTTAAAGTTTAAACATTTACCTGTGTGCTCTCCTGAGCAAAGGGCTAGGGACAACCCCTTCCCTGAACTCTCCATTCAGTTGGAGGAGCTTCTACATAAGGGTGCAGTGGGGAGGGTACCTCAAGTAGACCAGCACTGGGGGGTTTTCTCTAGAGTATTTATGGTCGACAAAAAAGATGGAGGCCATAGGCCCATCTTAGTCTTAAGCAGTTAAATAAATGTTTAGTCATTAATCGGTTCAGAATAGTGTCTTTACCGTTTGTAATGGAACTTCTTCCACCTGGTGCCTGGATGGCCGACCTGGACTTAAAGGACATGTATTTTCATATTTTTATCCGCAGGGACCATAGAAAGTTCCTGCGTTTCAGACAGGGTGCATGTGTGTTCCAATACACGGTCCTCCCCTTTGGGTTGGCCACTGCCCCATGGGTTTTTACCAAGTGCATGGTGGTGGTAGTATCCCACCTCCGCACCAGGGGCTGTACTATTTTTCCATACCTGGATGACTGGCTGTTAGCCTCTCAGTTGCCAGAGTCCTTGTTGAACCAGATTAGTCTAGTGGTAACTGACGCGGAAGCCAAGCGGATTATCAGTCTTGTCCAGGATACCCATCAGAAAGTCCATGGCCACATAGAAAAAGTGTAGTTTATTTGTACAGTGCAGAAATATATACAGATACTCCTTTCACACTCTCCGCTCATAACATCCCGCATAGAACTGCGGTTTCACTTCAATATATACACCTGGTGGTTGCAGCCACCAATCACAGTAGATATCCAATTATCCTGGCATTGCTACTGCATTGCATCAGCCACCTGGCTATAGCTGGATCAGGCCAGCTTTCTCTAGCTCCCCAGGTACTTTCCAGGCTGATTACATCATCCTTAGATCTCACTGATCTATCCTGCACCTGTCAAACTAACTGACAGACTTGTAATCTTGACACTCCTTCTCAAGGATTTCAGATTAGTTTGATTAGTTTCATGAATCTATTACAATCCACAATTTTTGTAAATAGATCTGCCACATTACCAGCACTGGCACACTTTACAATATATACCAAGCCTTTGTTCACAGCTTCAATTACATTGAAATATCTTATTCTTATATGTTTACTTCTGCCTTTAAAGTTTTGCTCAGTTGCAAGTTGTAGCGCTGATTGACTGTCAGTATACACCTTTACTGGTAATTGTACAGACACATTGAGTTCCTTCATGAGATAGACAAACCATTCCACCTGGTTTATACATTCACTCACAGCACTATATTCTGCTTCACATGAACTCATGGCTACAAATGACTGTTTTACAGATTTCCAATGTATGGGTGCTTCACCAAAATATAACACATACCCGGGCGTTGATTTTGCGTTCCCCTGATCTGCCCATGATGCATCTGCATATGCAGTCAGTTCCCCATTTCATGCATTCAAGCATAACTGTTTGTTCACAGATCCCTTCAGGTATCTGAGTACACGCTTAGCTGCTTTCCAGTCACTCTGCTTTGGTGACATATTTTTCCTGCTCAGGCAATGTACAGCCTGATATATGTCTGGGCGAGTCCAACAAGCAAGATATAACAAACTTCCTATCAGGGACTGATACAGAGATTTGTCACACTCTTCTTGTTCCTGAGACTCTTCACATAAATAACCTGTGACCATTGGGGTTTCAGCTGCATTAGCATCAAGCATGATAAACCTTTCCAGCAACTGTTTTATTTTTTCTGTTTGAGACAAATAAAAAACACCTTTACTGTCTCTGTTTATTTTTACCCCAAGATAATTTCTTATCTCTCCCAAACATTTCAGTTTAAAGCGTTCTCCAAGCTGTTTCTGAAATTGTTCCTGGTCACTCTCATTATTGGTTATTACACACAAATCATCCACGTAAATCAGCACGTATGACTCCTTCTGACCTGTGCACCTTGAAAACAAACAAGGATCAGCAACACTCTGTGTGAAGCCTAACTTTTTAACAGCCTCAATTAAACATTTGTGCCACTCTCTGGCCGATTGATGCAAACCATACAAAGCTCTGTTCAGCTTTAGTACTTTGGCTTCTTCCTTTAATTCAAACCCTGGAATTTGAGTCATGTATACTTCTTCTACCAAAGGTGCATTTAGATAAGCTGTCTGAATGTCATAATGGAAAACTTTCAGACCTTTCAACCCTGCAACTGCCAGGGCTGTTTTAATGGTTTCACAACGAACTGTGGGTGAAAAAGTTTCATCAAAGTTAACAAATTTCCTTTGAGCAAACCCTTTACAAACTAGTCTGGCTTTTCTTTGTACAGTACCATCAGCCAACTGCTTGAGTTTGTAAACCCACCTGCAACCTATCACAGGTTGTCCCTTTGGTAAAATGCATTGGTGTAATTACCTTGTGCTCCTTCAAAGCATTCATTTCCACACCCATGGCTTGCAGCCATAAATCTCTCTCTCTATCACCAAGAGAAAGCACCTGCTTGTAACTTTCAGGTTCAATTACAGACACGTGGTTGATTAAGTCACATTCTTCAAAGCCATATCTTTGTGGAGGTATTCCTTTATTACTTCTGTCTGACCGTCTGACCACCGTGCCACTAGACTCCCCTCCTTCTGGAGTCTCAACCTTTACTGTTTCCGTGCTTGCAACAACTTCAGGAAAAACATTTTCATCTGCCTCTGGCTGTCCATTAGCCGGCAATAAAACTTCTTCAGAAACCTTCTCATTGCCATGTAATCTTGGCCAATTAAAAGATTCTCCAAAGTTCGCAGATTTGCTAAAAGACACCTGGTTCTGATCATTAGCAAAGCGATAAGATTTTGCTGCATTCTGGATTTCTTGCCACCTGCTCTGCGGTTCTTTAAAGGTATATTCACCCAAGCCTTTGTACCAAACACTCTTAAATGCTTTAAAGAGGGATTTCTATTGTACAATGCCTTGTAGGGAATATTGTTAATGCTGGAGGTCCAAAGTCTATTAATCAGATAACAAGCCACCTTGATGCCTTCCCCCCAGAACCTGGGTTTTAGATTAGCATCCTCTATCAAAGCTTGCAACATTGACTTTAGATAACCAATCCTCCTCTCAGCCACACCATTCTCCTGAGGAACACAGGGATTAGCCAATCTGTGCTCAATTCCCTTGCTCTCTAACCACTGGGTAAATGCACTAGAGACAAATTCACCGCCTCTGTCAGATTGTATACTTGATACCTTGAGGTCTAGCTGCCTTTCCACCCTTTTAATCCAATACTTGATGGTTTGACATGCCTCACTTTTCTGCTTCAGCAGATACACCCAGCCATAACGAGTAAAATCATCCACAATACATAAAGCTTATCGGTTCTTAGACACACTCTCAGGAAATGGACCACAGAGATCTAAATGAGCAATTTGCAGAGGTCTGGTTGCCACCCTTTGGCTTACCTTAGCCACTGGACTACGTCTGCTCTTAACAGATTTGCAGACATTGCAATCTAGGAAAGAATTACACCCATTCAACTTAATGTCATCCTTCCCTAACACACTCAGGGTCTTCTTTAGAATGGAAAAAGAGGCGTGGCCAAAACGCCTATGTAGAAGGTGTATGCACTCATTATGTGGATTTTTATTCACAGACTCCACTACCATAGAAGTTTCTCCTGTCCTTCTATGCACCACATAGACATCCTTTTGCAAGTGCCCTTCTAACATTACAACCTTTCCCTGGCTTATTTGGCAGGTGTTTCCTTCAAACTGCACCTTAAAGCCAGTCTTAGCCAGCACAGAAACACTTAGCAAACTATGCTGTAACTCAGGCACACAAAGTACATTTTGAAACTTATGATTTAACTCTGGGAAAAACACCTCCCCTTCAGAGTGTACCTTTAAGTGTCTCCCATCTGCCAGACTTACATTAGACTTAGCAGACTGCTTTTGGTTTACCAACATGGAAGCTTTGTTAACAAAACATTTACTTGCCCCACTGTTCAAAAGCCAAATGTCCTCTTTGCCTCCAGCTTCTGCCAGCACAACAGCAGTGTAAGTTCCATTCACTGACTGTCTCTTTGGTTGCTTTTTCCTGGCCAACTGGGGACAATTTCTTTTCAAATGTTGCGAGGACCCACACTTTCTGACAAACATCACGCATTCCTCCTCTTGCTTGTAGCTCTTACTCTTCCGGTCTCCCTCACGTGCTGGCGTCTGAGCCATCTGCGCAGAGTAGAACGCTGCCCCTCCTCGTGGGTTGTATCCCTGCTGGGCTGCTGTCATCGGCGTTGACTTTGAATTGCCTCTCTGCCTGGGTTGATTTACACCAAACTGCACGGCACTTGACTCCCGTGACGACTCCGACGTTCCTCTCAGGTGAACTATGAACTCCTGGGCTGCAGTCATCTGCTTACGTCCTTCCTCCCATCGTTCCTCATCTTCCAGAATTTGTCCCGTCAAGTATTCATAGGTTAATTGCCCTGCTGCCAGGCCCTCCAGCGAGGTTACTAAAACATCAAAGCTCGCATCCAGAGAACTCAAAAGCAAATACACCTGGTCCTCCGCAGATATAACTTTTCCCCTCAACTCCAGCTGTCTAAACAACTCTGCCAGAGTCTTCAAGTGGGCTGCGGCCGGCGTGTGTAGTGATTTATGGCATCTATAAAGCCACCTCATCAGTGCTAGCAGCGTGCCAGCTGAGTCCCTGAGATACACTGCTCGCAGACTATCCCATGCCAACTTTGCATGCTCCTTGCCCACCACAAAAATAAGCTGGTCATCTCCCACCGTCAAGGTGATATTGGCAAGGGCTTTTATGTCCTTGGCAATCTCGGCTGCTGTAGTAGGGAGTCTCTCCACAGCATCCCTTAAATCTTCCCTTTTCAGATACTGCTCCAACCTCACAGACCAAACGTGGTAATTCTTTGAGGTGAGTTTATCCACCGGGATAAAAGATTGTTGTGCCATTGTTACTCACACACAGCTGTCACTTCTCCAGTAGCCTCTGAAAATCCTGGACTCTGCTTAACTACCACCACACATAAAACCTGCGCAGTGTAGCAGAAACACTCCTGTAACGTAGAGGAGCTGGGCCCAGAGCCCTGACGCGGAAGCCAAGCGGATTAGCAGTCTTGTCCAGGATACCCATCAGAAAGTCCATGGCCACATAGAAAAAGTGTAGTTTATTTGTACAGTGCAGAAATATATACAGATACTCCTTTCACATCTCCGCTCATAACATCCCGCATAGAACTGCGGTTTCACTTCAATATATACACCTGGTGGTTGCAGCCACCAATCACAGTAGATATCCAATTATCCTGGCATTGCTACTGCATTGCATCAGCCACCTGGCTATAGCTGGATCAGGCCAGCTTTCTCTAGCTCCCCAGGTACTTTCCAGGCTGATTACATCATCCTTAGATCTCACTGATCTATCCTGCACCTGTCAAACTAACTGACAGACTTGTAATCTTGACATGCCTTCAACTGGGTCTAGTGATCAATTGGAAGAAATCTAAGCTAATACCCTCCCAGTGGGTTCAGTTTGTAGGAGCCATTCTGGACTCTGTATGGGAGTGCCTTTTGGAGGCTGCCCCACCCCCCAGCACACACTTACTACTGATGCATCATTATTGGGGTGGGGAGCTCATTGTGGGACTCATACTGTCCAAGGCCAATGGAAAAAAGAAACCTCATACCTTCATATCAATGAACTGGACTACGTGCTATCACATTTGCCCTTATCTCGTTTGCAGATATTCTATGGGGATCTCGGGTCTTAGTCCAGATGGACAATACTACAGCCATGTTCTACCTCAACAAACAGGTTGGTACGGGTTCAAAAGCTGGTTGGCCACTGGTTGGCCACTGTGTGAACAGACTGCTGGACTTGATGGGCCTTGGTCTGATCCAGCAGGGCTTTTCTTATGTTCTTAAGAGCTCTTTGCCAAGAGGCCATGCTGTTGTGGCGAGTAGCTATGGAGCAAAATATTTCCATTGCCGGGATAAGAAACATTTTGGCAGATCACCTAAGCCGGTCCCTCTAGACCAACCACGAGCGGTCTCTCAACACAGAGATTCTTGCACCCATTTTCAGAGTATGGGGTTTCCCCCAGGTAGACCTGTTCACCCCATTCCAAAACAAGAAGGCAGAACAGTTCTGTTCGCTAGTGGGAGGGGATCCCCATTCCCTAGGTGATGCCTTTCAACTATCATGGAGGGGGTGCCTGTTCTACACCCCCTTCCCCCTGCTCCAGAGAGTAGTGGGCAAGATAGTAGCCGACAACTTGGATTGCATAATCATTGCCCCATTTTGGCCCAGGCAGATCTGGTTCACTGAGTTACTTCACACATCGTGGGGTGTATTTCTCCACCTGCAGTAAAGGTCAGATTTGCTGGCTTGAGAAGGTGTCTTCCATCAGGACTTAGAGTGCCTTCATCTGACAGCGTGGTGCATCAGACCACAGATCTAGGTTTATCAGAGGAGGTCAAGGAGGTCATCCTACAGGCTAGGAAGCCCTCGACCAGATATTCTTACAGAAACAAGTGAGATAGGTTTATGAGATGGTTGGAACCCAGGAGGTTATCCCCCTTCTCCTGCCCTCTCCTGGTGGTCTTGGACTATCTCCTTCACTTGGCCCAAGAGGGCTTTAGCAGTGACATCGGTCAAGGTCCATTGGCTGCTATTTTGGCATTTCATGACCCCTTAGAGGGCTCAACCCTATTCTCCAATCTGGTAACTAAGCGTTTTCTGAAGGGGTTAAATAATGTGTACCCTCCAAAACCCAGGTTAGCCCCACAGTGGTCCCTGTCACTGGTTTTGTCCCAATTATTGGGTAACCCATTTGAGCCTTTGGCTAGTTGTGAGTTACAGTCGCTTTCCCAGAAGGTCGCATTCCTAGTGGCTGTCACTTCGATCAGGAGGGTGAGTTGGCAGCCCTCAGGATTGATTCCCCATATTTGATGTTTTTCAGGGAAAATGTGGTTCTGCAATCTTGTTTGAAGTTCCTACCTAAGGTAGTGTCTAGTTTTCACTTGGCACAGGATGTCACACTGCCTGTGTTCTTCCCCTAGCCTACTTCAGAGGCAGAGAGGGCACTACACTCATTAGATGAAGAGAGAGCCTTACTTTACTACATTGAAAGGACAAACTGTTTAGAAGCGATAAGGATTGTTTATTTGTTATGGGGGCCCCAAGAAGGGTAAGGCCGTATCTCCCCAAACAATCACGAGATGGGTGGTGTTGGCAATTAGCTCTGCTTATAAGTCAGCAGGCAGACCTTGTCCTCTGGAGGTGAAAGCACATTTGGTGCGTGCTAGAGGAGCATCTGCTGCTTTCCCCAGGAGGGTCCCATTGTCAGCTCTTGACCCATCGAACCAGAAATCACCACAGAGACAATCAGAATCCAAGCAGATGGCTTTACTGGTCAAACAGGCACTACAGTGCATTGAACGAAAGATGACAGCTATGGTTTGTCTTGCCCGTTATTTGAGAACCCTCACTAGAGATTGCCACTGTGTCTGGACCAGTCCACTCAAGCGGCAAACCTCTGAATTAGTCCTAAAGAGTTCAGCTACTATGTCCCGTAGAAGGGTAGGATCCTCAGATGAGGACTCCAGGGTTCCAAGAAGCAGTAGTCACGGTTCACTCGGGGAGAGCCCTCCTAGCTCCCATCCGAGTGGCAGGCGAACCCTCCGGGGCTCCAGCCTGACTAAAGAATCGATGAACAAGAGTAGTATGTGAGATAGCTGTCATAATGTCAGCTCTTGACCCATCGAACCAGAAATCACCACAGAGACAATCAGAATCCAAGCAGATGGCTTTACTGGTCAAATAGGCACTACAGTGCATTGAACGCAAGATGACAGCTATGGTTTGTCTTGCCCGTTATTTGGAAATATAAGGCAGAGAAATGGCAGGAGATTACAAAGCATAAACAGAGCATTATTTCCCAGGAGTGGCGTTCCCAGGCTTTGGTATGTGTAGCCGTCCTTGAAGTCTGGACGGTTCAGCAGAGAAACGAAAGGAAACATCTAAACCGAGATAACAGCCTGACACCCATTATCAGACATATGTCGAGCAGCAACATTGTCCAGCAGAGAAATCTTCATCCATCATTATGCATTGGACCTGCAATCGCACAGGGAGTCAGAGGTTGGCCATGCAGTGCTGCAGTCATTGTTCCAGTAGAGTCGCCACCCACCTCCTACAAAGTAATTGCTCGCTATAATCCCAAATGTGGGGTTGCACGAAACCGAAGATGAAGAATCAGTTGCACTTATCTGTAATGGTTGTTCATCGAGGTCTTCGTGCAGACACACATTCTCTCCCTCCTACCCCACTTGGCTCCTGGCCAGTAATCAGGCTGGGATGGCGGTGGTCAGGAACTGAGGGAAAGGGGAGGCACTTCCCCAGAGCACGGGACTTTTGGGTGGGAAAGACATCTCCGGCTCTGGAGGAGAGTGCCTCCTGGTGGCTAGAAGCTAAAAGTCTGTTTGATGGTAGGCCTGCATGCAGGCACAGTCCCAAATGTGTGTCTGCACGAAAACCTCGATGAACAACAGTTACAGGTAAGTGAAACTGATTCTAACTTGAGGATTCTCTCTCCTTTACACCTGAAATTTGTCAAAGTGGATTGTTTGGATGAGGACTACAGTCCTGCAGAACAGACTCAACAACAGCAACAACCATCACCACAATTATTAATGATGGCAACAATGAAAAAAATGAACTGCATGTAAAGCCCAAAAAGAATTTTTGCATATCCTTACCTTCTGCAATAATAGAATTGTAAATGTTCACCTCGCTTCTTCCAGATATCGTTTAACAGAACTTTCTCCTTACCAGACTATTCCCACTGGTTAGAAATCCATAAATTTAGATGAGCTTTCTTATTGGCAAGATGTAATGCCTTAAACTCAACCGAGACACAAGGGTGATACAATGCAATTATCGCAGAAGAACGCAAATGCCTATTTTGTCTGGATCAAGTAGATTCCCTAGACCACATTGTTTTATCATGTTCACAAAATAATACTGCACGAAATAAATATATTACTTCCTGGATAAAACAGCCAATCACACTTTCTGAGAAGCGGATACTACATCATCTGCTGTCAAGCAGATCAGTCAATTGTGTGAGAATTGTGGCAACTTTTCTCTTTATAGTGTCAAAGAAAAATTAAATTTAATTTCCCCCTTTCATGAAATGGTAGATGAATAGCCAATGGCTGTAAAATCTAGGAAAAGGAATGAAAAATAATAATATGCCTATAATACCTGAGGAAAGGTATGTGTCATGACTATGATGCGACAGCTAGTGTGCCCCATTCTTCTCTAAACATTTAGGAGGCAATCCAGCCAACGTGAAGCGAAGTCCCCTTGAGTTAAAAAGGACTATTAAGCATGTGGTTAACACTCCCACTGATGTCAGTGGGATTTTAAATAGCTTAGCTCTGACTGAGCCCAGAGCAGCACACTATGCAATGAGGACACATGGAAAATCTCCTTTAAACTCCCATTGAAATGAAGGAGAGTGACACAAAACCTCTGCAGGAAGGAAGGCCTCATGGCTCAGTTGTAGAGATTGTGTTCTACATACAGAAAGGCCCAGTTTCAATACCTGATATCTCCACTTAGAGGATCTCCAATAGGCAGTGTTAGGAAAAGCTCTTTTCTGCCAGATATGCTGCCAACTAGAATAGACATTTATGAGCTTGATGTGTCAGTGCTCCGACTCAAAATATGCTCATTTTAAAGAGGGTTATACAGAACGTCCTCTGAGATGTTTTGACACAACTTCTACATTTGAAAACTATATTACCTAGTAAGAGCCATCAGCCAACCTATGGCAACCCCAGCAAGGGGCTTTCAAGGCAATTGAGAATAGGGTTGCCAGGTCCCCCCTGGCCACTGGTGAAGGATAGGGGGGCTAGGGTTGGCAGATCCAGGTTGGAAAACTCCTGGAGATTTGGGGATGGAGACTAGAGAGGACAGGGACCACAATGGGGTACAATGCCATAGAGTTCACCCTTCAAAGCATCCGTTTTCTCCAGAGGAACTGTTCTCTATAGTCTGGAGATGAGCTGTAATTCCAGGGGATCCCCAGGTCCCACCTGGAGGCTGGCATCCCTAAGTGAGATGCAGAGGTGGTTAGCCATTGCCTTCCTTTGCAGAGTCTTTCTTGGTGGTCTCCCATCCAAGTACTGACCCTGCTTAGCTTCCAATATCTGATTAGATTGGCTATACCATGCTGCCTTCCCTCCCAGAAAACTATATAAATAAATTCTTTTTTTAAATGCCCAGATTTTACACCAAAATATCAGGTCCTTTTCCACTGTACACTAAGAAAATCAGACTGTGTGTCCCAATGGGCCTCCTCAGCCACCAACACCACTTCCTTGTCTGTGTCACTTTATGAATCTGTGGGAAAACAAAATAAGAAAATGGGTTGTCAGTTCTCTGCGATGGCTGAGAGATATGAGGTGAGAAAACACAGATGCATTTGAAATGTTAGCCTTAACTCTGCCCCTTCCTTAAAATACAATCTGTCTCTCTCATTATCTGTTATATGTCAAATACAATCCTGGATAGATGGTATAGGCTGGACTTTCTTATCAACCTTGCAGATGCAAAATCTTGCAACATGTCTGCTAAATTTCTGACTCTAAGCTGTCTCTTAATCTAATCAGACTCCTACAGAGAAATGGCATCTGTGGTTTTTTGCATACTGAGAAGCATGACATGTATACCCATCAATATTTGGTATGTGAGAGTGGGGAGGGGGGATCAGTAATCCTTTTGCAGAGCTCAACCAAATGCACAGCAGTTTTACAGCAACCTTTTAATTAAGAATGCTACTACAACACAACCAGAGAGAAATCACCACCGAACCATATTAATGATTATATTATCTAATTGAACCTGCCCAAATTAGGCATCAAACTTTATTAAAAATCACCTCCACCGTGGACTTTGCAAGCAGACAGCATGGGATTGCAAAGCACATGGTGGCCATATGGAGTTGTAGCCTGGGGCCCAGAGGAAAACATCTGTGTGATACATCAGTATTTATTAATTGCTCCCAATGGTGGGATGGTGGGCATGAAAAGAGCCAACAGGAAATCAACACAGAGGTAAATTTGACAAAGCTGACACTCTCTCCTCCCCAGCCCCAGCATGTTCACTCTTGAAAAAGAAGAGGTCCAGTTTGCTTGTTTTCTATTTAAAACAATGAAATAACAAAAATAGATTACATTTTGCTCTCACTCAAACTGCAATTCCTTTTGGCAGCTGTTTTCTAAGATTGTCTTCATATCTACATAAGGTTCTCTCATAGAATACTAGAGTTGGAAGGGACCATCATGGTCATTTAGTCCAACCCCTGCACATTGCAAGAAATTCACAACTACTTCCCCCCAAACCCCCAGTGACCCCTACTCCATTCCCAAAAGATGGCCAAAATGCCCTCCCTCTCATCAGATGCTTAAGGTCATAGAATCAGCATTGCTGACAGATGGCCATCTAGCCTCTACTTAAAACCTCCAGGGAAGGAGCACTTACCACCTCCCGAGGAAGCCTGTTCCACTGAGGAACAGCTCTAACTATTAGAAAATTCTTCCTAATGCCTAGACGGAAACTCTTTTGATTTAATTTCAACCCGTTGGTTCTGGTCTGACCTTCTGGAGCAACAGAAAACAACTCAGCACCACCCTCTATATGACAGCCCTTCAAGTACTTGAAGATGGTTATCTTATGCTGGCTCTTAATAATCAGATCCCTCCTTTCTAAATGCTCAAGGACTGACTGCTCGATTATTTGTTAAAAAACATTTCCCAGTATTGAACTCAAGATGATGGGTTGGTAGTTAGCCAGATCCTCCTTTTTCCCCTTCTTGAAGATGGGGACAACATTTGTCTGCCTCCAATCTTCTGGCACCTCACCTGTTCTCCAAGACTTCTCAAACAGAATGGACAGAGGCTCAGAAATTACATCTGCAAGTTCTTTGAGTTCCCTTGGATGCAATTCATCTGTGTCAGGCCTGCTTTCCACTGCTCTCAGCAGCCTGACAGACTGTTTTGGTTTTGAGGCCTTTCAAGGCTAACTGTTGCATTCCTCGATGGGAGGGGGGTTACCGTGACCAGTTGTGATTCATGCTTTCCAATATATCCCTTGTACTATGCTACCCCCCCCAGTCGTGCCAATTTACCTGTAGCTCTGCAAACCTGTATGTTTTCCAATAAACCAGCTCTCTTTTGGACTCCTCGTCTGTGGATGCTGTTTGTGGAATTACCACGGGGACAAGTGCTCACATCTTGGCACGACTCACTTCTCAATTTTTTACCTGCCTGGCTGGAGCCATAGAGGGTTCGCCGGGTTCTCGGATTGGAGCAGGGGACGTGCTCTCTGAGTGAATTTCCTGTGGCTGGAGCCCCGGGGGGGTTCGCCTGGGTCCCGGGTGGGAGTTGAGACAGCACTCCCCGGGTGGAGGGTTTCTGACCGAAACCCTGGAGGGTCCTGAACCTTGGTACCCTTTGTTAGAACCGTTGGACGAGTACCCCGACGACCCTTCATTGCTAGATGACATTCTTGCTGAGGCGCTGTGGACAGATGCGGAGATAAACCGCCTGATTGTACTCCTTCGAGTTCAGTGGCGTCGCCTAGCTGACACGGCCCCCTGGACGGACCCCAACGCAGATCAAAGTGCCCAGCATGAACTCCACATACTGGACAGCTTGGTGGAGGAAGTTCGACAGGCGCAGGAGGATTTAGCAACTTTGACCCGTTTGCTAGTGGGGTTAACTATATGTGAGAAGCAACAGGAACTGACAGTGGCCCCGATCCGTCCCCGACCCATGGCGGGGGCACGGGCGGAAGACGTCTCCGTCCCAACCGCTCCTGATCCCAACTTGTGCTAGTCAGAAGCATGGGATGTCGTGGCCCGGATGGCTTTACAGTTTGTGTGACTGACCTCGGCCATGGCCACGGTGGCCGAACACACGAATCTTCTAACCCCTGGGTTTGGGGCAGACGTTGCTTCTCTGGCTGTTCGGGTTCAACCATTGTTGGACATAAAAGATCCCTCTGAACTCCTACTTTTGGAGAACAAAGCTCTCCTGATCATCACCACGGTGATTGCCGCCAAACTCGAGGCCGACCAAGTGCTCGCATACCGACAGCGAGCCGAGGAACAGTTACGGGCAGCGGATGCGGCGGCAGCTCAGGCGAGGGCTGCGCAAGAAGAGGAGCAACGTTTGGCTGCCGCTCGAGCCCGCGCGATCACTGACGTGTGTCCCAGAGACATCACCGGGTTTGGATTTGTTCCCTCATTTTCCCCGAGTTTTGGTTCATCTCGCAACGCACAGCGCACACGTCGGCGTGCTGGTCGCTTCACAGAGCCGGACTACTCGGATGAGGAAGACCTGTATGGTGAGAAACCCCACTGGGCTTCTGATCTCTGGGTCAGCCAGTCCTGATGCACGGGGGGAGCTATGGACAAAATGCGTCTCTTGCGGGGCCAAAACTGGGACTTGATTGATCGTGTGGTCCGTCTGCAGGACCAAATGGAACAATTGCTTCGAGAAAATGAACGCTTACAACAAGCCCAAACTACCCCAGTCCAACCGGTACCAACTCAGCCAACTCTGCCGGCCCCACGATCGCCGCTTCCGCCGCTGGGGGCTCCATTTCTCCCCCCTCCAAGACTGCCAACTCAGCTGCTTCCCGGAGCACCAGTTTTGCTGGCTCCTGGAGCACCAGTTTTGCCGGCTCCCAGAGCACCTGTTTTGCCGGCCCCTGGAGTGCCGGTTTTACCGGGCCCTGGAGCACTGGTTCTACCGCTTCCAGGGCAACCGCCAGTGCCCCTTCCCATACAATGGAAACAAGCTCAGTTGAGAGTGACCTACGACGGCTCAGTGGAAGCCCTACCCTGTTTCCTACACCAAGTGGACAGTTATATGCGGGAACAGGGACAGCACTTCCCCACCGAAGACAGCCGGGTATGCTTTGCTGCCTCCCTCTTGACTGGAAAAGCCGCCGACTGGATGGTCCTCCAGTTTGACACTCGGGCCCGATCCATACGCTCACTCAATTATTTCATACGAGTGTTACGGCACCGTTTTGAGGACCCTTTCCTGGGAGAAAAGGCCAAGGCAGCCCTCCTACAACTTTGACAAGGCTCTACACCAGTGCAGGAATTCGCGGACGAATTCCAGAGGCTCGCCAGTAAAATAGTGGACTGGACCGAGGCTACCCAAATACATTATTTCCGGGAAGCCTTACATCCTGAGATATTGAACTGGGCTTATATGCAACGAGACCCAGACACTCTTGAAGAATGGATTCTACTGGCCGAGGAAGTGGAGAGTCATTGCCAATTCATTTCTCTGGCCCGCCGTCGAGCCAAGGAGGAGGGCAACCAAAAGCCCCAGACTAAGGCCGCAGCTCCACCGCCGCAGAGACCTGCTCTACCCTCGCAAGACCGCGTGTCTCGGTTTCAGAGGGGAGCCTGTCTTGTTTGCAGAACCATGGGCCACTTTGCAGCCGCCTGCCTGCTTCGGCCTGACTGGTTGGCCCCTGCTCGACAGGATGGACCGCCCCAGAATCAGGGGGGACCTCAGTGCAGAGGCACCACGGCAAACCGTAGCACCGCTCCTGGGCGGACCGTGCCATCAGCTCTCCACATCGGAGATGCACCCCACAAACATGCACCAGTGAACCCATCAGGGTTCCGGATTACAAGTGGGGACAACTCGCTGTCTTTGGATGAAGACAGGGACTGGGACTCCCCTGCCTTGAATCTCAAATCTCCTCTAGATTTGTCAAAAGCGGGCAGAGTCTGCGGTGAGTGGAGCGACACCACGGACCCTCACAGCTTTTCCTGCAAAACCCAAAGCTCCTGTGAAGGTGAGTGAGATCGAAGAGACTGTGTATGGGGATGTAGTGTTACAGCGCCATAAAGGGGGCCCCAGTTACAAGTTAAAGCACTCATAGACTCCTGCTGTGCCCGCTCCCTGATCAACGAAACCACTTTCAAAGCAATCAAAGCCAAGTCAAAGACCCTGCCCACTCCCATCCAGTTTGCCCAGATGGATGGCAGCGGCTTTAAAGGGGGGCCAGTGGATCGTCGCACTCGTGGGTTGGCGATGGGCATTGGCCACCACTGGGAACAAATTGACTTTACCATAGCTCCTATCAGATATGACGTGGTATTGGGAATTAACTGGCTCAAAGGGCAGAGCCCTAGTATTGACTGGGGGGGTTGGAACTATAAAATTCTCTGATCCTAATTGCGATCAACACCGTCTCGAGGTAGCTGTTGCGCCTCTGTCGGCCTTGGCTTTAGTCTCAGACCCCCCCCCCTCGTCCTTTCCTATACCTATTGAATATCGAGACTTTTCGGACGTTTTTGATGTACAGGAATGTGATGTACTGCCCCCCCCCCACCTCTGGACAGACTGGCTATTGAAGTGGTGGGACATGAAGAACTGCCCAAAAGTAAGATTTACCCTATGAGCGCTACTGAACGTACCGTGCTACGTGAATTCTTGGACAAGAATTTGGCGAGGGGTTTCATCCAGCCATCTACCGCCCCCTCTTCAGCCCCTGCCTTCTTTGTGCACAAAAAGATGGGTGATTTGCGCTTATGCATCGACTTCCGAAAACTCAATGCAGTCACCCAATCCAATGCCTATCCCATCCCTCTGATCTCGGATCTCTTGGGACAATTAAAGGAAGGGCGTATCTTTACAAAATTTGACTTGGTGGAAGCCTACTACAGGATCAGGATTTGTGAGAGTGATGTACCTTCCTGGGCTATATAATTAACCTTCCTGGGCTATATAATTTTGCACCACGGACTTACCATGGATCCTGACAAAGTGCAGTCGGTAACCGATTGGGAACCACCCTCCACCCGTAAGCAGGTTCAGCAATTTCTGGGGTTCACTAACTTCTACAGGGGGTTTATCCCCAACTTTGCCCAAAATCAACTGGACCCCCCAGTGCCAAACTGCCTTTGATACTCTCAAGCGACTGTTTACCTCTGAACCAGTATTAAAGTACCCCGATCCTGATCAAATGTTTATAGTTCAGGTTGACGCCTCAGACGTGGCAATGGGGGGTGCACTTTTACAGCAGGGGAGGGATGGTCTTCTGCATCCATGCGCTTACTTCTCTAAGAAGTTCGTGCAATCTCAGCTCAACTGGCCAATCTGGGAAAAGGAAGCGGCTGCCATCCACCATGCCCTTACGATGTGGAGACAATTTTTGGAGGGGTCTAAAGTCCCTTTTGAGGTATGGAGTGATCACAAGAACCTGGAGGAGCTCACGGGGGCCTGTAACCTGTCCGTGAAACAAGTTCGCTGGGCGGACTTCTTTGCACAGTTCCGTTTCATACTGAAACATGTGCCGGGGAAGCAAAATGTCCTGGCGGATGCTCTATCCAGACTTCCCCAATATCCCACCAAGGTTGAATGCCCCATGGAGTCCCTGTTCCCTCCTGCTCAAAGGGGTTTGCTGCCCACTCTAGCAGTCCAAACCTGATCACAAGCCCGTCTCCCACCGCAACCCCCACAAGGGGGGCACTTCTAGCGCAACCACGCCGATCAGCCCGGCCACGCCACCGCTCTCACCTTCTTTGCCAGTCCCGCCGGCATCCGGTCACTCTGACAATCCAGCCGTCCAACCCCCCTCGGGGATGTCCCCTCCCTCCAACATGGAGTCCACACTGTTGGATGGGTTGGATCTCACAGACTCTTGTTTGGCCTCACTTCATTCCGCTTACCAAGCTGAACTCTCTAGGCAATCCCTCCCCTCCACTCTAACTGAATGTAGAGGTTTATGGTACAAGGACTCTAAGATGTATGCGCATAAGGAGCTCCAAAAAGAAGTCCTACAGCTAGTCCATGGAGCCAAGACCGCGGGACACTTTGGGTTTCTAAAAACATTGCATTTGTTACGGAGGCAGTTTTGGTGGGCGGGCATGCGATCTGACATGAATTCATTCATTCGCAGTTGCCCGGTCTGTGCTACGGTCAAAAGAACCCAAATAAGAGGGAAAAAGTATTTTATTATCTACAAAAATCTAAAGCTAACATTTTGTGTTTACAGGAGGCACATATGTTACCAAAAGATGTTAAAAGACTGGAACAAGTAAAAATGGGCAAATTATTTACCGCTTGTAACGAAAAGAAAAAAATTAATGGAATAGCTATGTATGTTCCACTAGCTTTAGAACCTAAGATTTTGTATAAGGATGCAGAAAATAATTTTAGTGGGTATTTATGCACCCAATATAAATCAGAAATTGTTTTATATTAATTTAGCCTCAATATTAGCAGAATATGCCAATGAAAAAATGATTTGAATGGGAGATTTTAATGGTGTAATAGAACCAAGACTGGATAAATAAACAAAGAAGAAAAAGGGTCATTCTGAAGGTAAACTACCTGGTATTTTTAATCATATAATAGATCAATGGGAAATATTTGATTTATGGAGATTAATTAATGGTAATAAAAAAGGATATACTTTTTATTCATTGAGACATTGTTCCCATTCAAGAATAGATATGTTTTGGTTGTCAAAGGATATTGTAAGTCTATTGGATGGTCTTGAAATTTTACCCAAGGTGTTTTCTGATAATAATGCGTTATTGCTTAAGATCAACATGGGAACTAAAAAAAATAAACCTTGGGTTGTTAATGAATATTTACTAAAAAAAAGAGAGAGAGAGAGAGAGAGAATTGTGGACAAGTTGAAAATAGATATTCAAAACCATTTTTTGGAAAATATTGATAAAGGAATATCGGATGAGACTGTATGGGATGCAGGTAAAGCAGTAATAAGAAGTTTATTAATACAACAAAATTCGAGGTGGTATAGAGAGAGAGAAGGTAAAAAGAAGAAATTATTAGAACAAATTAAACGGGGAGACAGTTGAAAAAAGCACAAAGTAAACTGCTTAAACAAGAACAGATGGATAGGATTAAAAATTTGCAATATCAATATGAATTCTTAATAAATGCGGAAACAGAAAAAAGAATTATGTATAATAGGCAAAAAAAAATTTGAACATGCAAAAATACCAGGTAGACTATTGTCGAAGGCTTTCACGGTCAGAGTTCATTGGTTCTTGTAGGTTATCCGGGCTGTGTAACCGTGGTCTTGGAATTTTCTTTCCTGACGTTTCGCCAGCAACTGTGGCAGGCAACTTCAGAGTAGTAACACTGAAGGACAGTGTCTCTCAGTGTCAAGGGTGTAGGAAGAGTAATATATAGTCAGAAAGGGGTTGGGTTTGAGCTGAGTATTGTCCTGCAAAAGTATTGTCCTGTAAATATCAAGATAATGTGCTAATGAGGGTATGGTATGTTAATATGGAACCATTGTATCCTGAAGTGATCTGTTAATGTGTGTAATCCAAAGCTAATCTGTATGGCTATTGTTGAATGTTGTCTTTGTCTGGAGGTTTTTCAGGGCAGGAAGCCAAGCCTTATTCATTCTTAAACTCTCCTCTTTTCTGTTAAAGTTGTGCTGATGTTTATAAACATCAGCACAACTTTAACAGAAAAGAGGAGAGTTTAAGAATGAATAAGGCTTGGCTTCCTGCCCTGAAAAACCTCCAGACAAAGACAACATTCAACAATAGCCATACAGATTAGCTTTGGATTACACACATTAACAGATCACTTCAGGATACAATGGTTCCATATTAACATACCATACCCTCATTAGCACATTATCTTGATACTTACAGGACAATACTTTTGCAGGACAATACTCAGCTCAAACCCAACCCCTTTCTGACTATATATTACTCTTCCTACACCCTTGACACTGAGAGACACTGTCCTTCAGTGTTACTACTCTGAAGATGCCTGCCACATTTGCTGGCGAAACGTCAGGAAAGAAAATTCCAAGACCACGGTTACACAGCCCGGATAACCTACAAGAACCAGGTAGACTGTTAGCTTGGCAACTCAAGAATAAAGAAAAGAAACTACCCATCTTAAAAATAAAGAGGGATGGTAAAGGTACAACGGATAAACAAAAAATTGTAGAAACTTTTATAGATTATTATTCAAATTTATATAAACAAGGAGAGATTTCAGAAAAAGAGATAGAAGTGTATTTAAATCAATTTGAATGGGAATTTTACAAGAATATAAAGAATTATTAGATGCTACTATAACTATGGAGGAATTAAAAGCAGCAATAGGTAAAAGTAAATTGAATAAAGCACCTGGCGCAGACGGATTTACAACATTTTATTATAAAGTTTTCATGGAACAAATTTCTCCATATTGTTTTGAAAATAATGAATAATTGCTTGCAGAATGGATCTATTCCAAATACCTGGAAACAAGCAAATATAGTTTTAATACCTAAACCAAATTCAGATCTAATAGATGCTAAAAATTATAGACCAATTTCATTACTGAACAATGATTATAAATTTTTTGTAGCGGTTTTGGCAAACAGACTGAAGAAATATTGTCGAAGGCTTTCACGGTCAGAGTTCATTGGTTCTTGTAGGTTATCCGGGCTGTGTAACCGTGGTCTTGGAATTTTCTTTCCTGACGTTTCACCAGCAATGATTAGCACATTACTTTTGCAGGACAATACTCAGCTCAAACCCAACCCCTTTCTGACTATATATTACTCTTCCTACACCCTTGACACTGAGAGACACTGTCCTTCAGTGTTACTACTCTGAAGATGCCTGCCACAGTTGCTGGCGAAACGTCAGGAAAGAAAATTCCAAGACCACGGTTACACAGCCCGGATAACCTACAAGACTGAAGAAAGTTTTACATCAGATTATTCATAATGATCAAGCAGGCTTCCTTCCAGGAAGGCTGATCAGTCAAAATGTTAGAGTAGTATTAGACCTTTTAGAACATGCGGAATTTAGCACTACCCCTTTTGCAATGATATTTTTGGATGCAGAAAAAGCGTTGATAATGTAAACTGGAAATTTATGAGCAAAGTATTAGAATATATGGATTTTGGGGAAAAATTCCAATCAGCTATTGGAAAGATTTATACTTATCAAACTGCTAGATTGTTGATAAATGGGGAATTAACATCACAATTTGAAATTCAAAAGGGTACCAGGCAAGGTTGCCCTCTTTCACCACTACTGTTTATTATAACGTTAGAAGTTTTACTGAGAAAGATTAGAAATAATGTAGATATTATAGGTTATAAGGTTGGGAGAAATCATTTTAAGGTTAAAGCTTATGCGGATGATTTAGTTTGTTTTTTAACTAACCCTGTTAGTCAGATTGCAGAATGGAAAAAAACAGTGGAGGTTTATGGAAAGCTTGCAGGTTTTAAAATTAACAAAAATAAAATGAAAATATTGGTTAAAATATTACATTCTTCAGCAGCAAGAACTATCAAAAATTACTGGTTTTACTATTGAACATAAAATAAAGTATCTGGGTATTTGGTTAACTTCAAATAACTTTAATTTATTTAAAAATAATTATGTAAAAATCTGGCATCAAATTAATACAGATTTGAAAAACTGGGAAAAAATACCTCTATCATTATGGGGTAGAATTTCAGTGGTTAAAATGATGGTTTTACCTAAGATGCTTTTTTTATTTCAAAATCTACCAATTATTAAGGGAATTAAAATATTTAAAATTTGGAAAAGAGATATTCTAAACTTCTTGTGGAGTAAAGGAAAACATAGAATAGCATATAATAATTTGATTCAATTAAGAGAAACAGGAGGCCTAGGGTTACCAGATTTAAAAACGTATTATGAAGCATCGTGTTTTGCATGGTTGAAGTCTTGGATAATGTTAGAGAATATTGAAATACTAGAATTAGAGGGTTATAATCTGCGTTTTGGATGGCATGCACATTTATGGTATGAGAAAGAAAAAGTAAATAGAGAGTTTAATATCCATATCATTAGAGCAGGACTGTTTCAAATTTGGAAAAAGTATAGAAGGATTTTAGAAAATAAAACTCCGGGATGGATTAATCCTGTAGAAGCATATATGAGAAGAGGAATTCATTTGAATTTAGAAATGGATATATATAGGAATATGATTGAGTGGAAAGAAGGGAAATGGATTTTAAAAAGTAGGGAAGAACTAGATATAAAGGATTGGTTTCTATATTATAGGTTAAGGGATATATTTAATAAAGACATTCAACTTGGATTTAATAAAAACAAATCGGAATTAGAGAAAATATTAATAAAAGGAAATAAAGGATTGATAGGCAGAATGTATAAACTACTAATGGTAACCAATTTAGAAGAAGAAAGAATTAAACCAGTTATAATTAAATGGATGAAAGAGTTAGGTTGTAATATTGATCTGGAATTATGGGAAAATTTATGGAAGAGAGAATTTAAATTTACAATAACCAATGAAATTAGAGAAAATTTATATAAAATGTTTTATAGATGGCATATAACACCAGTGATGATATCTAAAATTGATAGAGGAAATAGGGGAATATGTTGGAAATGTGGGAAGGAAAGAGGTACATATATGCATGTATGGTGGTTTTGCAAAAAAAATTGGATAAAAGTATTGAGGGAAATGAATAATTTGATTAATAGTAGAGTAAAAAGAAAACCAGTATTTTGTTTATTGGGAATACCACCAAATAATTTGAGTAATAATGACAGGATTATCTGTCAATATAGCTTTGCTGCTGCAAGAATTGTAATAGCTAAAGTATGGAAGCAAGCGAATAAACCTTCATTCAATATTTGGAGAGAGAAATTATAGTTGTATATGAGGATGGCCAAATTAACGGAATTCCTACGTGGGAAAGATATGGAAGAGTTTAAACAAAATGGTCAAAGGCCGCCTCATATTGGGATAAGTTGGCAAAAATGGATTTTACAGTTATAATTAACGAGTTATAGAAATTAGAGTAACTTTATATCTTTGTGTTATTATAATGTTAAAAACTGTTTAGACACTTCTTCGGAAGTTGGGTGAAGAGTTACACTTTTGGTGGGTGGAGGGAGAAGGGATATCTGAATTTTATAACCAAGATTGTATTAATTAAGGTATATAGATACTCTTCTGATTTTGTACTTTGTATTGTATTTTATTTTTTGATGTTTGTTTTTATTTTTATATATATTTTAATTATTATTATTTTTGTTGTTTGTTATGTTTGTTTTTTGTTATAAAATTTAATAAAAATTTATATTTTAAAAAACCAACATCAGGATGATTGGGTTGAATTGTTTCCCTTTGCTGAATATGCGTACAATAATGCTGTGCATCAGTCTAGGGCTGCTGAATTAAAAAAAATTCGGTATAGTTCGGATTCGGCCAAATTCAGCCCGTTTAGATTCGGGATATGCCGAAGTCCGAATTCCCCCACTTCAGATCCGTTCAATTCGGCGGGAATTCAAAGTTCGGAAAAAAATTCGGCGGAATAAAACCATTAAAAACACAATCGCGCCTTTCCGCAGCTCTGGGGGGGCATTTTTGGGGTTAGAGGTCCCAAACTTTCGGCAGAGCTTCAAAGGACATTTATTGAAAGACTCCCCAAGTTTTGTAAAGATTGGGTCAGGGGGGGCTGAGATATGGGCCCTGAAAGGGGTCCCCCCCACCCTTAATGTGCATCTCTCAGCAGAGCTTGCCGCCCATGCACAAAGCTCCCAGCCCCGACAACAGCTGAGACGTTTGCAAACCAACTGCAAAACAACTGCAAAACAACACAACCTTGTAAAACAACACCTTTGCAACACACAACTGAAACCTCCCCCCTCAAACCAGGGAGCGAGAGACTCGAGGGGGAACACACACCCCAGGCAGAACCGACGAAAGCCCCCTTTGGCTTCCCCCCACCCACAGAAACTGCTCCCTCCCCACACACACACAGACTCTGCTTCCCCCCCACACACACACACACACACATACACAGGAGAAAAATTATAGATTAAAGCCCCCAAAGGGGTCTTATTGTGGCTGTCTTCTGTTCCATCAGAAGGGGCTGGGGAGGACTTGTAATCCAAGATGATTCCAATTAGGCACGGGACGTTTTGCTCTGGAGTGGAGATGCTCACAGGATCGGCTGATCCATTCATCCCAATAGGGGAAAGGGGAAAGCCCATATCTCGGGACCCCCTGACCCAATGTTTACAAAACTTGGGGGGTATCTTAAGAACACTAGTCTGAAACTCCGCTCAAAGTTTGGGATCTGCACCCCAAAAAATGCGCCCCCTGCAGCCATGGAAAGAGAAAAGGGGGGAGGCGATATTTCTGCCCCCACTGAACCCATCTTTACAAAACTTGGGTAGTATCTTAAGAATAATTGTCTGAAGCTATGCTAAAAGATTGGGGGCTATATCCCCAAAAAAGCGCCCCCTGCAGCCACATAAATGGAAAAAGGGGGGAGGGAAAAGGGGGAGAGCCCATATCTCGAGACCCCCTGACCCAGTGTTTACAAAACTTGGGGGTATCTTAAGAAGCTTCATCTGAAGCTCCACTGAAAGTTTGGGGTCTGTACACCCAAAAATGCGCCCCCTGCAGCCATGGAAAGAAAAAGGGGGCGAGCCCATATCTCGGGACCCCCTGACCCAATGTTTACAAAACTTGGGGGGTATCTTAAGAAGCTTCATCTGAAGCTCCAGTGAAAGTTTTGTGTCTGTACCGCAAAAAATACGCCCCCTGCAGCCACAGAAAGGAGCGAATGTGCACAAGCACCCCCCCACACACACACGAGGATTTCGCTCTCTCTCTCTCTCCCTGGCCGGGCCGCACATCAGCTGATTCCTCCAGTACTCAATCCTGACTGATTGGCCAGAAGAAGACCCAGCTTGGCCACCGATTGGCCGGGGGAGGAGAATGCTGCTTACTGATGGTTATGCTGCTTACTGACGGCCCCGAATTTGCAGAATTTATTCGCGAACTCCCGAACTCGCTGAATTCGGGGCCCCCGGTTGCCCGCCAGTTTTGAGTTCGGTTCCTCCCGAACTAAAAACCACCGAATCAGGGGAAATTCGGCTGATTTTCAGTTCGGGCCGAACCGAATCAACAGCCCTACATCAGTCCACTGGTTTTAGCCCCTTTCGGGCTGTTTATGGGCAAGACTTTGGACCCATAAGCCATAATGATGTCTCTAGGGTGGAGAGGGGTGAAAGTGTTGCTGACTGGGTACACACGATTCAGATAACCTGGCCTTGGCTGGTACGAAATCTGGAGCGAGCTAAATGTAAATACAAAGCTCAAGCTGATAAACATCGCTCTCCAGGCAAAGACTACTCAGTGGGGGACATGGTCTATTTGTCCACCAAGAACTTAAGGTCTAACCACCCATGTAACAAACTCAGTGCCAAATACGTGGGTCCTTTCCCCATTGCTTGTATCATTAACCCAGTGACTGTAGAACTTTCGCTCCCAAAGTCACTCCAGCAGATCCATCCTGTCTTTCATGTCAGTTTGCTGAAGCAGCATGTGCCTGCTCCTGAATGGCATCCTGAACCACTTCCTGAAATACCGGTGTTGGTTGGGGGGAGGAGCATTTTGAAATTGCGAAAATCTTGGACTCCCGTAACCATCATGGATCTCTCCACTATTTAGTTCGTTGGAAACATTTCAGTTCCGCTCACGATGAGTGGGTACGCGCACGTGACGTGTCTGCACCCCGTTTGGTTCGCCAGTTCCATGCTGCCTATCCTCACAAACCAGCGCCACCAAATGGACCGGTGGGGAATGGTGGAGAGGAGGCCTAAAGGAGGGAAGGATGTCAGGCCTGCTTTCCACTGCTCTCAACAGCCTGTCAGACTGTTTTGGTTTCGAGGCCTTTCAAGGCTAACTGTTGCATTCCTATTCCAGCGCTATCTCCTGTGGGAACGGCGCCTTGATGGGAGGGGGGTTACTGTGACCCGTGGATGCTGTTTGTGGGATTACCACGGGGACAAGTGCTCACAATCTGGCCCTGATGACTTTGTCTCATTTAAAGAAACTAGGTGTTTCTGCACTACCCCAATACCAATCCTTGGCTGCAAATCCCTTCCCTCATCATGTGTTCAGTGTATGCCATGTTGAGCACCATTTCCCTCACAAGAAAAGACTGTGGAAAATTAGGAACTGAGGAATTCTGCCCTCTCTTCATCTCCTGGTACAATTTCGCTTTCCGGTCCCCTCAATGGGCTTATCTTGTTCTTTTTATTCTTACTCTGTGCATAGGAAAAGAACCGTTTTTTGTTGTGTTTAGCATCTCTTGCTAGCCTAAGCTTATACTGAGCTTTAGCTTTCCTAACACTCTCCCTAGAAGCACTAGTTGTCTGTTTATATTCCTCTTTGGTTATAAGGCCCTCCTTCCACTTCCTAGATGAGTCTTTTTTATCTTTAAAAAGCTGTTTATAGAGCCACTCTGGCTCTTTAGGCTCCTCCAATTTTTCCTTCTCATAGGAATGGTTTCTGATTGTGCTTTCAGTATTTCATTTTTAAGAAACTCCCACCTTGAACTCCCTTCTCCTTAAGTATTTCTGACCATGAGATTCCTTTTAAGTTTAAGTTTGTTAAAATTTGCTCTAATAAAGTCCAACCTATATGTCTAAGTACAATTTTTTCTTTCCCCAAGATTGTAAATGCCAAGATTTCATGGTCACTGCTACCCAGAGTGCCTACTACTTTAACCTCATCAACCAGTTCTTCCCTGTTGGTGAGAATCAAGCCTAAGAGAGCAAATCCCTTTGTTTCCCTGTCCACTTACTGGAATAAGAAATTGTCAGCCAGACAAGTCATGAATTTATTGGACCTTGCATTTTTAGCAGAGTTGGACTTCCAACATATATCCAGGTAATTAAAATCTCCCATGACCACTGTGTCCCATCTCTTTGAGAACAGGTCTAGGAGTGTCTCATCCAATTCCTCTGCCTGGTTTGGTGGTCGATAGCAGACCCACCCCCACCATAATATCACGATTATTCTTACTCCTTTTATTTTTACCCATTTACTCTAGACTGGACTTCCATTCTCAGATACATGTATTTCTTCACAAGTATGCACATAGGGTTGCCATGAGTTGGAAGCTACATTTTGGCACTTAACACACACACATACACAACTTTGACATATAATGCTACTCATTCCACCTTCCTTATCTGTCTATCCCTTTAAACAAGTTGTACCCCTCAATCTTAATATTCCAATCATGACTGACATCCTACCAAGATTCAGTAATGCCTATTAGGTCAAAATCCCCTTCCTGTATTTGAGTTCTTTGAGTTCTTCCTACTTGTTTCCCATATCCTGCGCATTAGTGTACAGACATCAGAATCCATGCTTTATGTGCCCCGAGGTTTTCATTTCTGTACTTACCTGCGAGTTTGTTTCCTTGCATACATTCCACTCCCTGCAAATATTTTTTGTTCTCTTCTCCAGTTATTGTCAGAAATAGTTGAAAGCCCTCCTGATCAGGTTTGCGAGGCTCCCACCAAACACATTTTGTCCTACCCTTGTGAAGTGCAACCCATCTCCCGATAGAAGAGCTTCTTCTTTTGTTTAGTTGCTGTTTCCTGAGTGAAAAGGGCTGGTGTGACTGGGGTTAATTGGTGGCCCCACCCTCTGCTGTTGGCTGTTGAGGGGTGGGACTGAGAGCTGTTCATTAAGAAGGCTCCTCTCACAGACCACACACAATCTTGTGAAGAGGAGCCACTGCATCTTTTAGCACAAATAGAAATGACAAGAGGGAAAAAGGCCAAGTCAGCTGAAGAAGAGGCACAAATGGAAGATCTTAAAATATTTATGCTAAAGCTGAGTGAGGAAACCAACAAGAAAATAGAAGAAACAAAGAAAAGTCTACAAGAAAGCCAACAGGAAAGCAATAAGAAATTGCAGGAAACATTAAAGCGGATTGAGAAAAAAACTGATAACAATACCAAAGAAATTAAAGCTCTCCAACAAAGACAACAGAAAACCAAACAGAAATTGGAGTTTCAAGCCGCCACTTTGACAATTAATGAAGACAAGCATGAACAAGCAGAATAATGCTTTGATCTTCAAGACATCATCAATCGAGAGAACAATTTAAAATTTAGAGGCTTTGCATAAAGTTTTCGATCTACGGACATGGAAGCGGAAATACAATTGATACAAGACACATATGATCTCAAGGAAGAGTTGCTTCAAGTTGAAAAAATATTTAGGATTACTACGGTTTTTCAAGAAAATACCAAGCCCCCAGAGATATTTTAGTTAAATTTACACATCACAGAGCGAGAGATGAAATATTGAGACTGCAGAGACAAAAGATTGACATACGAAGAGAAAATTCAGATTTTTTTGGATTTACCACCAGCGGTCATTCAAAGACGGAAACGCCAATAGGTCTATCAGTTGGTAGATGTGGCAAAACCCTACATATCACCTGAATCTGTTTTGGAGATAGACCAAGAGGAAGAAAGACTAGCAAAATTATTAGCCTTAGAGGGTCTTTGTCAAGAGATTATATTGGTCTACTAAGACCCCAAGATCCTTTTCGCACACACAACTGCTAAGACAAGTCTCCCCCATCCTATAATTATGCATTTGATTTTTCCTACCTAAATGCAGAACTTTACATTTATCTCTGTTGAAATGCATTTTATTGGTTATAGCCCAATTCTCCAGCCTGTCAAGACCATCCTATATCCTGGCTCTGGCTTCTACCATATTTGCTACCCCTCCCAATTTAGTATCATCTGCAAATTCAATAAGCATCCCCTCTATTCCTTCATCCAAATCATTTACAAAGATGATGAACAACACAGGGCCCAGGACAGATCCCTGAGGCACTCCACTAGTCACTCCTCTCCAAGTGGATGAGGAACCATTAACAAGTACTCTTTGGGTGCAATCGGTCAACCAATTACAGATCCACCTTACAGTAACAGGATCTAAATCACATTTTTCCAATTTGTCAACAGGGATACTATGGGGAACCTTATCAAAAGCCTTACTGAAATCAAGATAAACTATGTCTACAGCACTGCCCTGATCCAGCAAGGTAGTCACTTTCTCAACAAAGGAGATAAGATTAGTCTGACATGACTTGTTCTTGAGAAACCCATGCTGGCGCTTAATAATCAGATCCATCCTTTCTAAATGCTCAAGGACTGACTGTTTGATGATTTGTTCAAAAGCTTTTCCCGGTACAGAAGTCAAGCTGATGGATGGATAGTTAGCCAGATCCTCTTTTTTCCCCCTTCTTAAAGATGGGGACATTTGCCCGCCTCCAGTCTTTTGGCACCTCACCTGTTCTCCAAGAATTCTCAAAAATAATGGTAAGAGGCTCATAAATTACATCTGCAGGTTCTTTAAGTACCCTTGGATGCAATTCATCTGGCCCTGATGACATATTGAGTTCCCTCCCCCAGATCCTTTTAAATGAAACTAAACACATTGAGAGGAATACAGGTCATCAGATCTCCTGGCGCAGAGATCTCAGATCCTTTCATCATCAGCAACGAGATCAATGCTTATACAGAATCAAGAAAATCATCTGTAAGACAGCAATCTGCCAATGTCATTGGCATAAACACCTAATGGGGTGGTTTTGTTTGGTTGGAAGAGATATTAATGGCTGATGCACACAATACAAAAAATACACAATACAAGCATGAATCTATATGTACTATCGGATGTGTGCTAGGAGTTCACTTCTTCACATACAATAATCTTCAGAATACGGTCTACATCCTCAGAATATGGTCCCAATGCACCTGGGAGAACTCCCAGAATACATGTGACACAAAGCCCTCAAGGCACAAGAACTTAGCATTAAATGAATCAGCCCTAACTTTCTACTTGAGTGACAGCCCTGTCAAAAACTCCTCTCCTGAGTCTCTCTCTCCACACTAACCTTTCCACTGTCCATGAAGCTGGAACCATATCATAAAGCACCAGAATAATGAAAAGACCTGAACAGTTCTAATTGTAACTAAACATCATTAGTTTTTGCAGTCAGATAATTATGTTAAAGAATGGATGTCACTTTGGTTGGATTCCCTTACAGTGCAATACAGTTCAGAGTTAATCTTACAGCCCATTCCTGAGGCCACAGGCGGGCCGCAGAAGCCAGCTGAGGTGCAGCAATGGTGCAGCTGGGAGGCCTCCTAAGGGGCTTTGCAGCGGCACACGGCGCCAAGAAAAAGGCAAGAGTTTGAAAAGAAGAGAGAGGCCGAGATGCAGCACGGCAGCGCAGGAACGCCACAGCACAGGAATGCTGCAGCGCAGCCTGAGGCCAGCCAGGCCCAGCCGAGTTAGAAGGGCAACTTCCAGGGGAGGGATTTCACTGAGGGGGGAGATGGGCCATGGAATGGGGATGGGAGAAGCTGGGCACAAGAGGGGAGGGCTGCCTCAGGAAGAAGATTGCAGGGGGAAGGACAGGGGCTGCGAGGGAGGCAGGGAGATCAGGGCAGGAGCAGGAGGATGGGAGAGCTCCTGGAGGGGCCAGGAGAATGGCAAAGGCATGAATCAACAGGTAGTCAACAGCGCCACCTCCATGGGCTGCCGCACACACCCCGAGTTTGTTTGAAACAGTATAATCTCGGCCAAGTCTGAACCTCCAGGGTTTGGTGGGAGCCGTCAGCCACAGGCCTCTGGCCGCCAGAGGTCCGCCGCCTATGGTCGGCCTTGGGGTGCGAGGGTACATGCCCTGTCACAGCTGTGAGAGGTGGGTGTGCAGGCCAGTTGCGGGCCAGGGGTGGCTTGGGTGGGCCAGACAAATTGAAATTGGGCAAAGAAGTCCACCCAGCATACGTGCTTCACGGACAGCTTGTGAGCCCCCGTTAGGATTTCTAGGATTTTGTGATCGGATCACACTTCAAAGGGCACCTTGGAACCTTCTACAAACTGCCTCCACACTGTCAGGGCATACTTCACCACAGCGGATTCCTTTTCCCAAACGGCCCAATTGAGTTCGGATTGAGTGAACTTTTTAGAAAATAAAGCACACGGATGCAGGTGCCCATCCTCCCCCTGCTGCAGGACTGCACCCCCAATCGCTACGTCAGAAGCATCTACATGCACTACGAATGGTTGATTGCAGTCCGGATGCTGCAAAACAGGTTCGGATGTAAAAAGCTGCTTAAGACTATCGAAGGCGGCTTGACACTGGGGGGTCCACTCCACCTGGGCGTTGGGTAAGGTGGCTGTATTCCCCTTTCCCTTAGTCTTAAGGAGGTTCGTGATGGGTAGTGCAATCTGAGCAAAATGTGGGAGGAACGCCCTGTAAAAATTCGCGAACCCGAGAAATCTTTGGACCTGTTTAAGAGTAGAGCGTGGTTGCCAATCGAGCACTGCTTGCACCTTTTCAGGATCCATAGTTAGTCCCTGGTGTGAGATATATTATATAGATATATATCCTAGGAAAGTCAATTGCTTCTTATGGAACTCGCACTTAGACACTTTAGCATACAGCTGATTGTCTCTGAGACGTTGCAACACCTCTCGAACCAAGGCAACATGCTCATCCATGGTTTTTGAGTAAATGAGAATATCATCTAAATAGACCACCACTCCTTTGAACAGTAGATCATGGAGGATCTCATTAATGAGTTGCATGAAGACCCCCAGGGCCCCTTTTAATCCAAAAGGCATCACCATAAATTTGAACATTCCAAAGCAACTAGAAAAGGCCGTAAGGGATTCATCCCCCTCCCGGATTCTGACTCTGTAATAAGCCTCAACTAAGTCAAATTTGGTGAAAATGTGTCCCTCTTTCAACTGTCCCAAGAGATCAGAAATGAGGGGGATGGGATAAGCATTAGTTTGAGTAACAGCATTCAGTTTTCGAAAGTCAATACACAAACGTAAATCTGTTTTCTTACTTACGAAGAAAGCCAGTGCCGAATAGGGCACGGTGGAGGGTCGGATGAAACTGCGAGCCAAGTTCTTGTCTAAGAATTCGCGGAGCATCATCTGTTCTGTAGGACTCATTGGGTAGATTTTACTCTTTGCTCTTTCCATACTCCACCACTTCAATAGCACAGTCCATCCGGCGGTGTGTGTGTGGGGGTAACACATCACACTCCTGCACATTAAATACATCTGCAAAGTCCTGATAGTCGAGTGGCAATTGGGTCAGACTGGAGGTATCCGAGACCAGGGCAGTAGTTGGTTTGATTACAGTTTTAACAGCCACTCCGTATCGGTGCAATTCACATAGCGGGTTATTGAACGTTAAGGTCTCAGCTTCCCAATCTATGGTGGGACTGTGCCCTTTGAGTCAATTTGCTCCCATCACCACAGCATATCGAACATTGGGCACAATAATGAAGTTGATTTGTTCCCAATGGTGGCCAATTCCCATTGCCACTCCGTGAGTGCGACGGTCGACTGCCCCCCCCCCCGAAATCACTGCCATCCATTCGAACAAAGTGAACAGGTGCCGGTAAAGGGACTGACTTCACTTGGGGCGCCTTAAAGGTGGTTTCGTTAATTAACGAGCGGGCATACCCTGAGTCTATTAAGGCTTTAACTTGTAATTGAGGACCTTTTCTATAATGTCATAATATCACATCTACATACACAGTCTCTTCTACTTCACTCACAATGACAGGAGCCTAGGGTTTCACAGGAACACCTGCGGAGGTCTGCGGTATCGCTCCCTCTACCGCAGACCCAGTCCGTCTTTTGGCTGGTCAAGAGGAGACTCCAAGTTAAGGGCTGGGGAGTTCCACTGGTCCCTCTCCTCTGAAGATGCAGGGCTACTCTCCCCAGGGCTATTAATTGTAATCCTGGACCCCGACAGGTCTGCTGGCAAAAGGTCCGTCGTCACTTCTCCGGCGTGTAGAGCTGGGGGCCTTTTCGTCTTGGAGGGATGCTCCGCTCGGCTGCAGTGACCCTCTCTCAAGCGCGACCTCTCCCGCGAGGGGTCCCCTCTGACTGGGGAGTGGGACTCGGCAGTCCCAAAAGTGACGGACAAGTGGCAGCGAAGTGACCCATGGCACAGCAAATGAGACAGGCTCCCCTTTGAAACCGCAATGCTCAGTCTGGTGGAGGTAGAGCAGGCTTCCATGGGGCCTGAGGAGCGGCAGGTTTGGGAGGGTTTTTCTGGCTTCACCCCTCCCTGGCCTGCCATTGGGCAAGAGAAATAAACTGGGGGCGACTTTCCACTTCTTCTGCCAGGAAAATCCACTCTTCCAAGGTGGCTGGGTCTCGCTGCATGTATGCCCAGTTTAGAATAGGGCTGTTGAAAAAAATTTTGGGTAAAATTTGGATTTGGCAAAATTCAGACCATTTTTATTTGGGAAATGCCAAAGTCCGTACTCCCCCGCTTCGGGTCCATGCCATTCTGCATGAGGTCCGGAGTTCGGGGAAAAATTCAGCCAAATAAAGCCATTAAAATCACAACAGCACCTTTCTGCACCTCCGGGGAGCATTTTTGGGGGTAGAGGTTCCAAACTTTCAGCATAGCTTCAAAGTACTCTTCTTGCAATAACCCCCACATTTTGTAAAGTTTGGATCAGCAGGGGCTGAGATATGGGCCCTGAAACCTCCTTAAAGTGCATTTGCAATTAGCAGAGCTTGCCGCCCACTCGAAGCTCCCAGCCCCGACAAACAGCTGAGCTGCGGGGAGCAAGGGCGGGGCAGGTGTGAAGAAGTTTGCAAACCATGCAAAGCAACACAACCATGCAAACCATCACGTTTGCAACCATGCAAAGCAACACCTGACACCTCGGAGTTTGCAAACCATGCAAAGCAACACAACCTTGCAAAGCAACACATTTGCAACCATGCAAAGCAACACTTGATGCCTGGGAGTTTGCAAACCATGGAAAGGGACAGAGGCATGCGAGCTAAGCATCAGGAACAGGAGGGGGTGGAATTTCCCCTTTTGCATCGGACTTGGGACCAGGCAAATGCATTCTTTAAGTCACAATTTGAAAACAATTTTTGAGCAAGCATCAAAATAGACCTAACCGATCTTATGAACGAGGGAAAACCTGAGGACACACAACTGAAGCCCTCCCCCCTCAAACCAGGGAGAGAGAGACTTGAGGGGGCACACACCCCCAGACAGAACGGGCTTCCCCCCCACCCACAGAAACTGCTCCCTCCACACACACACACAGACTCTGCTTCCCCCCCCACACACACACAGGAGAAAAATTATAGATTAAAGCCCCAAAAGGGGTCTTACTGTGGATGTCTTCTGTTCCATCAGGAGGGACTTGGAGGACTGGGTAATCCAATATGGTTCCATTTAAGCACGGGAGGTTTTTCCTTGGCTTTGCCACTGTCGAGATGCACACAGGATCGGCTGATCCCATTCATCCCAATAGGGAAAGGGGGGGCATATCTCAGCCCCCTCTGATCCAATTTTTACAAAACTTGGGGATTCTTTCAAGAAGGCTCCTCTGAAGCTACGCTGAAAGTTTGGGGGCTGTACCCCAAAAAATGTGCCCCCTGCAGCTACAGAAAGGAGCTAATGTGCACCCCCCACGGGGATTTCTCTCTCACACAAACAGATACTCTCTCTCCAGTTGGGCCGTGCAGCAGCTGGGCTCATGCACTCAATTGTGACTGATTGGCCAGAAGAAGACCCAGCTTCGCCACCGATTGGCCTGGGGAGAATGCTGCTTACTAACTGACGTTTATGCTGCTGCGCTGAATCCTGAATTTGCCCAATTTATTCACTGAACACCCCGAACTCGCTGAATTCGCCTCCCCATTTTCCCACCTTTTTTAAATTCAGTTCCATCCGAACTAAAAAACGCTAAATCAGGGGAAATTCGACTGTTTTTTGGTTCGGCATGAACCGAATCGACAGCCCTAATTTAGAATCTCAGGATCCAATGCAGCTCTGAAGTAGTGCACCCGGGTGGCTTCAGTTCAGTCCACTATTAGCGAGTCTTTGGAACTCATCCGCAAACTCTCGAACTTAGGAGGATTCTTGACGGAGTTGTAGGAGGGCCACTTTGGCCTTCTCCCCTTGAAACGGGTCCTCAAAATGTCTTCTCAATGCTCACATGAATTCATTAGGCGACCATATGGAGTGGGCCCGGGTATCAAACTGGAGGACCATCCATTCTGCAGCCTTTCCAGCTAGAAGTAAGGCAACGAACCTTACTCGGCTGCCTTCTGTGGGAAAGGTATGCCCTGGTTCTCTCATGTAACTGTCCACTTGGTGAAGAAAACAGGGCAATGCATCCTCGGAGCCATCAAATGTCACACACAATTGGGGTTGCTTCCACTGCACCACCAGTCCCATTGGTGGAGGTGCCGGAGGCTGTCTTGGAGCCAGCTGAGCTGGAGGCTGCTGGCTGGGGGGTTGTTGTCCTGGCTGCCCCGGCGGTGCTTGCACCGGAGGTTGCTGTGGTGCTGGCTGTGCTGGAGGCTGCTGGCCGGGGAGTTGCTGGCCTGGGACCGGTGCCTGCACCGGTGCCACTTGAGCTCGCTGCAGGCGACCATATTCATGCATCAACACGTCCATTTGGTCCTGCATACGGGCCATATGATCCAAAAGCTCTCGGTTTTGAAAGCTTAAGGCATCAATTGATCAAGGAGCTTCTAAGGGATAAAAGGAAAGGAAAGGAAACCTTAAGGCATGGATCTCCTCCTCAGCCCCCCTGGTCCGTCGGGCTTGGCTGGCTCGGTAGTTAGTATTCCCGTTGCCCTCCTCTGCATACAAGTCCTCCTCCTCCTCATATTCTGGGACGTCAGGAGCAAAGGTGAGCCACTGCCTGCACGCTACTTCCCGGGGCAGGCCAGGTTCCGGGGAGCCCAAAGACAACAAGGGGAGAGGCCAGTCCGATCCCCCACAAACTTTCAACTGCGCTCCCATTCCTGCCGTCGCCTGCACCCAAGCGGTGGCCAAATCCACCAACAGTTGCTCCTCCACCCACCTCTGTTCAGCGAGCGTGTGGTCCGCCTCGAGTTTGGCGGCGGCGGCAGCTGTCACAATTGGTACGGCAGCCTGCTCCAAGACTTTTTTGATTTCCTTGTGCTGGCCCAACAGTGGTTGGTCCTGTTGAGCCAGACCCGCGGAGGGAGGACCGAATTCAGGAGTTAGTATCTTCTCGACGTTGGCTGCCATTGCCGTGGCAGGCATGAAATCCACAAGAACCAGACTGTCCTGGCGGCAGCATTCTGTGCTTCCCGGCGGCGTAGGGTGGGATCCGGAACAGTTTGTGGAACCTCTCCCACCAGAGCCCCTGCCATTGGAAAACAGAACTCGGACCCCTGGATCGGGGCCGCCGACTCCTGTTGCATCCCGCAGAGCGTAAGCTCAGCCCACAACCGGGTTAGGAGAGTAAAGTCCTCTTGTGCTAACCGGGCCTCCTCCAGCAAAGTATCAAGTCCCAAAAGGTCGTTGTGGGCACGTAGATCAGCGTCCTGAGTCCTCCAGAGGGTTGCCGCTGCCAGGCGATGCCACTGATCAATCACCAGCCCAACCAGCCGAACAGACTGTGCATAAGTCCGCTGCGCCTCCTCCAAGACAAGTAAGCTCTTGTCCTAATGTAAGCTCTAGCCCTGCAGCAAACCCATAAACAGATTTCAGCAGACAGCAAATCCACGAAAGCAGTTTTATTGGTTAGAATCGACAGGTTTCAGAAGCCATATTCAAAAGGACACTAGTACGGGGCAAAGGCAAGGTGCACAGCATATATGGAAAAGCAAAAGGAGATAACTGGTAACCTAGGCAACCCCCTCCCAGAGGCAGGAAGGAGCACTTGGCGATTCCTACAGTATGGGAATCTATGAAGACTAAACACGGGGCACAGACTGGCCTTGGACAGAACAGCACAACAGCACCTGGGAGCAGCACAATCACACTACCGCATAACCTCCTCCTGGCTTGCTCCTGACACCTGGCCTGGGTCTCCTGATTTCAAAGTTGCTGTTTGGTTCTTGGTTCTTTGTGTGATTTCTGCCTGTGGGGGATCCAGTTCACCTGCCTCATGGCAGTGAGTGATTGTCTGGTGTGAAAACAGGCTACTGATTGTGGGGGGGCTTCTGCTGTGGTTGGCTGGCTCGGCTGGCTGGCTGCAAGCAAGGCTGAGTTTGGATCACAAACTCACACAGCTGCTTTGGTTGAGTGTTTTGTTTGCTAGCGGTTAACTTTGGTGTGTGTGGGGAACCTCCAGCTACCTGGTGTCATGTGGCTGGATGTAGGTTTTGCGGGGCGTATGCTGCCAGAGTGCCTGTGCCAAGCCTCAAGCACATAATGTAGGTTTGGTAGGGGAGGGCAAAAGGGACCCCACTTTTTTATATACAAATTTTTAATTATTTTTCCAAAATTATTAATCACAGGGTTTAACAAAGATATAAACAGTAAGAAGCAGTAAAAGATAGGTAGCGTTGTTATATATATATATATATATATATATATAATATCAAATTTGGCCTTCTCCTACATCTCCCTACATCTTGCAATAAATTGGTAATCTCTTTTGCATGAATTTCTAATCCTATTACTATTGTTAATGTTTATTAATCTCTTTATCATTATATTTTCCATAGTGGAACAAAAAAAAAGAAAAAAAGGATTTTTATAATTAATAATATCCTATAAAGGAGAGATAATAAAAAAGTAAAAAAGAAAAGAAAAAGAAATAGATTAGTATAATAAAAAGCATTTAATTATTTCCATTGAAAATTAATTGTTTTGTAAATCCTCCATTTCTCCCTAACACTCATTTAACATATATTGTTTTCTAGTAAATTGATATCATAAGTAATTCTGTTTCCATTATAGCCAATCCTTTTTACCAATTGCTTTTCAATCATAACCAGTAGAGAAACTAGACTCTTTTTAAATTAGTCCCTTTATCCTGAATTTCCAGCATTTCTTTCTTTTCAACATTAACAATAATTGATGAGGGGCATCCTTGAAAACTGTTGGTAAAAACTCTTCTGCAGAAGGACCATAGTAAAGCCATGTTGCATTATCTTCCATTCCAAATTCCCAAAAGGAAATCCTGACAGTCCCAGTTTTCCTACTTCTTAATTCCTCCAAACAGCTGTTGAAAAGTTAATCAGGCAGATCCAGGTAACAAAAGTCAAAATCAGTCACTTTGAAGTGTTCATCAGACAGATCCAGGTGGCAAAAGTCCGAATCAGTCTTTTTCAATTCCATTATTATCAGATGGGCTGTTGTAGATTGCTTTTTATCATTCCTCCTTTCTTTTGCAGAATTCTTCTGTTCTTCATCTTTCTTGAGAACTGGAGGGCCCTTTGGTGTCTCCTCTGATCCAGTTGTAATAAGCTGGGTTTTTAATTCTTTAACATCATCTAAGATAATGTCCATTTTTTGATTAAGGCATTGAAATGTAGTGTTTGTCAAAGCCAAAAGTTGTTCCCACTGCTTAATCAAATGTTCCATGGTTGCCCTTCTAAAAGTCTATTAAAACTCAGTTAATAAAATCCAGGCAGGTTCCAGTGTAATGAATAGCAAAGAGGTACTGCAGGAATCAAACAACGTAAACCTTACCTCTTCTTTGTAGTCAGGGACTTGGGAGTTATTTGCTAGTAACACACTGGTGCCACACTTCCGATTCCAAGTTCTCTGGCTCTCTCGTGATGATAGATCATTTCCAGGAAGGATGTGGCAGGAATGCTTTGTTTAGTAAGAAAGACTGCCTTCGGCGTGGGGGGGGGGATTTCCATTCCTCCCTCCCCTTAATTCGTAATGGCTCCTGATTGGTAGTTGAAGCGTCTTTCAAAAGTCTTAATTGTTATGTCTTCCCACTGATCAAATTGATAAAGCTCCTGCCGAGTTATCTGATCTTTTCTTGTTTTTAAAGAGTCATTTAATCATTGAGTGGGGAGATACGGATTCACCAGATAAACTTAGCAATTTCCTGGGACTTCCAGATCCAGGTAAAACAAAAGAGTTCTTTCAAACTTACTCAGATTTCAGAAGAGTAGGTATTTTTACTTGTATAGTTGCCAGATGTTGATAGGTAGGGGAGAGCGAAGCCAAAAATTCCAAAGAGACGTCTTCGGCAATTTATTACTCCTTAGCTGGCGGGGACTGCTACTGAGTTTCCAAGTCGTAAAACCCAGAGATTTTCAGGAGTCTAACTGCACTTCGAGGCTGCAGGAGATTTCCTGTCACCCGTTCCACTATTTAGGAATCGGGGGGCGCATTTAAGCCCTTATTTACGACGTTCTTGGTTCCCCTCTGGGAGCCCCCAGGGAGACGACTGCTTTGCTCTGCTGCCCTAGCGGAAGTCCTAAGGGGACCCCACTTTTGATTTTGTTGTGGTTCATTGTGTTTAGGGGTTTTTGTTAAGAGTCTCAGCTCCATAGACTTCTCAGTACGGTTTGTTGTGCTTATCAGTTGTTCTACTTCTAGTTAGGTAGCTTGTTTGTGATGTTGTTTGGTGGTTGTGTTGTTAGGGTAGGGAAGAAGAAAATGGGCTAGGAAAGTTTGAGGCAATGGTAGTTTTTTTGGCACAGCTCCTGGGGGGCATCTTTGCAGGTAGAGGTCCCAAACTTTCAGGGTGTCTTGAAGGGACTCTCCTTGCAAGAATCCCCATGTTTGGTTAAGATTGGGTAAGGGGGTTTGGAGTTATGGGGTATGAAGGGGGTGCCCTCTTCAGACCCCATAACTCCGAACCCCCTGACCCAATCTTTACCAAACATGGGGATTATTGCAAGGAAAGTTCCTACAAGACACCCTGAACGTTTGGGACCTCTACCTGCAAAAATGCCCCCCCCCAGGAGCTTTGCCAAAAAAAACCATATGCTAACATAGGTGGCAACCACCTTGTTAAAGATTTGACACTTTAGGTGTGGGAAGCACCTATGTTAGCCTATGGTTTTTTTTTGGCACAGCTCCTGGGGGAGCATCTTTGCATGTAGAGCTCCCAAACTTTCAGGGTGGAGTTATGGGGTCTGAAGGGGACACACAATTCAAGACACCCTGAAAGTATGGAAGCTCTACCTGCAAAGATGCCCTCCAAGGAGCTGTGCAAAGAAATTTTCTATTCTTTAACTAGGTGTTTCTCACAATAGGGAAGCATAGGAAAAGTTTTGCACAGCTCCTGGGGGGCATTTTTTGAGGTAGAAGTCCCAAACGTCCAGGGTAGTTTGGAGGGACTCTCCTTGCAAGAATTCCCAGGTTTGGTGAAGATTGGGTTATGGGGTCTGGAGTTATGGGGTCTGGAAGGGGTCGCTCCCTTCCCCCATAGCTATGAATAGAAGCCAGCTCCTATTCATTCTTATGAGCGGATGGGGGCGACCCCTTCCAAACCCCATAACTCTGGAGACCCTGACAAATCTTCACCAAACTTGGGGGTTCTTGCAAGTAGAGTCCCTCCAAGCTACTCTGAAAATTTGGGAGTAGCCCAAATCTACCTCAACCCCCCCGAGCCGTGAATGTGTTTAAATGGCTTTAAATGGCTGAATTTTTTGGGAATCCTAACCCTAACTCCTATCTATACTGATATAGAGGAATTCAGGATTTCCCAGGAAAAAAAGGCCATTTAAACCCAAATCCGAATTAAACCATTTTTTTCCCAACAGCCCTACTCTCATGCTCAGGAGCCTGAGAAATTTCTGTCAAGCTTTGGGGGGGCAGCCCTTAAGAGCATAAGTAAGGCCCTGCTGGATCAGACCAAGGCCCATCAAGTTCAGCAGTCTGTTCACACAGTGGCCAACCAGGTGCCTCTAGGAAGCCACAAACAAGACGACTGCCGCAGCACCATCCTGCCTGTTTTCCACCACACCCAGTGGTCCAGAATCAGTATCTGTGGGGAGATCCTGGAACCGATTGCTGAGCAACAGAGGATCAGAATGCATTCTGATTTTCCTGCTCCTGTGGGTCACATTCTTCCATGCAACATCCTCCTGTGTTGCTTGAACCTCCATTTGCTGAGATTCCTTACTCTCCCCCTCCTGTTGCCCCTAAAGAGTGCTTCATGCATTCTGTCCATGAACTCTTCACCTTCCTTCATAAAATGGGGTGTGGATAAGCATGCCTGAAGTCCCCATATCTTCTCCTCCAGCAGGGCTACCAACTTACACTTGCTGCAAGTGTAATTATTGTTACTCTTAGGTAACAATTGTTACTCTTAGGTAACAATTATTACTCTTAGGTGTGGATAAGCATGCCTGAAGTCCCCATATCTTCTCCTCCAGCAGGGCTACCAACTTACACTTGCTGCAAGTATAATTATTGTTACTCTTAGGTAAGAATACAAACATGCCACAGACCTTGCATGTTACTGCCTCAGCTCCCTCACTAACCATGCTGCTGTGATCCATTGCTTAAGTTGTTCAGTGACTTTCTGGCACTTCCCTGACAAACTGCCTCTCAAGACTCCCTGCTTGAGAAGCAGAAAAAAACAGTCAACAGATATAAAATGTAGAAACTTGTTAGCTGCTTACAGCCCACCCAGGCTAAACCCCCTCCCCCAGGGCAAGAGCCCTTTGGCTTATGCCTCTGGCTAGAGGAACATTCTTAAATACTCTCAGCCCCACCCCTCAGTAGCCAACAGCAGAGCAATTAACTTCAGCCACACCAGCCCTTCCTGACTCAGCAACACCTTTCTCTAAGCTCCTGCTATGTCTCTCAGCCCAGCTGCCACAGCGATGCCTCTGGCAAGAGGAGTCTTCTTACTCTCAGCCCCACCCTTCAACAGCAGAGCAATTAACTTCAGCCATACCAGCCCTTCCTGACTCAGCAACAGCTTTCTCTAAGCTTTTGCTGTGTCTCTCAGCCCAGCTGCCACAGCTGCGCCTCTGGCAAGAGGAGCACATTTTTGTAGAATGATGAAGTTCCTTTAATCATTCCCTGAATTTATATTATCACACCAAAGATCACTGCCTGAATCTCTTTGTCTCTGTCTCTCTCTGATATACATCTGTGTAAGTGTGTGCTCACATGTATGAGAGAGGAAGAGGGAGAGGGAGAGGGGGAGAGAGAGAGAGATATTCAGGCAGTGACCTTCAGAGTAATATGGTTTGCTAAAAGGACTTCATCTGCTGTACACTTCATTAATTTATACGTCATATCTACATTGTATCTCTATGGAGGCAAGGGGCAAACTTTGCAAAGATACATTGCAAAGATCACACTAAAGATTCTGAACACAGTCACTTTGCCAATGCATTTCAGTGGAGGAGGATGGGATGACCCCTTCCAGACCCCATAACTCCAGACCTCCTGACCCAATCTTCACCAAACATGGGGGTTCTTGCAAGGAGAGTCCCTTCCTGCTACCCTGAAAATTTGGGACCTCAACCTGCAAAACTGCCCCCCAGGAGCTTTAAAAAAACACCTCCCATTGATTATCACTGGTGAGAAAGAACTCATTAGCATTTCCTCCTTCTCTTCACAGCGAGCCTGAGATCTGGGTCATTGCAATTGAGCTGACAACTATTTTTCTCACCAATGATAAGCCAATTTCCCACCTTTACCGGTATAAGGGAATTCAGTATTTGGGTTTTCCCATAAAAAAAGGCCAATTAAACCCAAACCCGAATTTTCCTGAATTTTCCCCCCAACAGCCCTAGTCAGGACATCACCAGCCAGGGTCCCCACCACCTGGTAAGTCCGCTTTGCCCCCTGCAGAAGGGTTGCCAACTTCCAGGTACTAGCTGGAAATCTCCTGCTACTACAACAGAGAGCTTGAATATGGGACTGAAAGTTAGAGGCTACATATGCTTTGACAGTAGGGTTCCCAACCCCCAGGTGCAGCCTGGAGATCTCCTTGTATTACAATTGATCTCCATACTACAGTGATCAGTTCCCCTGGATAAAATGGCTGCTTTGGAGGCAGGGTTGCAAGGTCCCCCCTGGCCATTGGTGGGGAATGGGGTAGGGTTGCCAGATCCAGGTTGGGAAGCTCCTGGAGATTTGGGGAAGTAGCCTGAGGAGGCCAGGGATTTCAATGGGGTACAATGCCATGGAGTCCACCCATCAAAGCATACATTTTCTCCAGGGAGACTACTCTCTGTAGTCTGGAGATGAGCTGTGATTCTGGAGGATCCTCAGGTTTCACCTGGAGGCTGGTATCCCTGTTTGAAGGGTGGACACTATGGCATCAAAGCCATGCTGAGGTCCCTCTCCTCCCCAAACCCCACCTTCCATCCCCAAAATCTCCAGGCATTTCCAACCTAGGTTTGCCAACCTCCAGGTACTAGCTAGAGATCTTTTGCGATTACCACTGACCTCCAGCCTATAGAGATCAGTTCACCTGGAGAAAATGGCCACTTTGGCAATTGGCCTCTATGGCATTGAAGTCCCCCCTTTCCCCAAACCCTGCCCTCCTCAAGCTGTGCCCAAAAACCTCCCACCGGTGGCGAAGAGGGATCTGGAAACCCTATTACAGCCCAAACCAGGCAACCATACTTGCCAATGTTAAACATGCACACTCACTGCTGTTATGTGAGGATTGGCTTTAAGAAACAAGCATATTGTCAGGATCAGGCATCTGTCCCTAGCATCCCATAAGCAAACTCATCCAGGTAGGTAGTCCTGAAGCAGTAATACTTTATTAGGAGCAAAAAGACAGATAAAGAGCTGACTGCTTACATGCAGGTAAGGCTAGTAATGGCGAAACATTGGCAGATTACATGTTCAAAAGCATTATAGGCTACAATGGTAAACACGGTGAAGCAACCTCAAGATAAGCTGTTCCCAGGACAGGCAGACTAAACAGCAGCGCAGCTGTGGGAGAAAGGAAGAGCGAAACTGTACACAGAGTTTCCAGGCATGAAAACCAAGGACTTGGTGTGTAGCCAGAGGCTGGCCTGCTCATGTCAAGACCCTTTACCCCTGCTAGCAGCAAAGGCCTGACATTTTGCTCCCCCTAAGGCAGCCCCCTTCCCAGCAATCGGGCAAGGTTTTTGGGGGTAGGCATCATGAAACTGGCAAACCAGACGGGGGGCGGTTACATGGTGTTCGGCTACCCAGTCATCGTGCCCAGGTCCCAAGTGCTTCCAATGAACTAGATAGTAGAGCACTTTACCACAGATCCGGGAATCTAGGATCTTGGACACTTCAAAATGTTCCTCCCCCCCCCCATTACCGGGAGCTCGGGCATAGGACCGGGGTGCCATTCTGGTGCAGACATGTACCTCTTTTGCAAACTGACATGAAACACTGGATGGATGCCCTGCAGGGATTTCAGGAGGCTGAGTTCCACGTTGAACTTCATTAATGAATTGTGAGACTGGGAATAGTCCCACATATTTCTCACTGAGTTTCTTACAAGGGCGAAAGGAGTGCAGGTTCTTTGTGGACAGATATACCTGGTCCCCCACCTTGACATCCCACCCTGGAGAACGGTGTTTATCCACTTGTGCTTTGTATAGGCGTTTGGGCCATTCTAGGGTTTTTTGTAACCAGGGCCAATTGTTTTGTATTACGTTTACCCAATCGGCCACCTCAGTGTCAGCCCCCTCCCCCATAAGATCCACATTTCCAAAGGGTCCGAAGTCTTTACCATATATCACCTGGAATGGGCTGAAACCCGTGGACTGATGAATGGCATCATTATAAGCATATTCTGCAAAAGGCAAAAGATCCACCCAATCATCCTGAGGTGATTAACATAGCAATGCAAATAACACTCTAGTACTGAGTTGACCCGTTCTGTCTGACCGTCGGTCTGGGGGTGGTAGGCACTAGATAACCCCTGTTTCACCCCCACCAATTTCAGGAAAGCTTTCCAAAACTTTGCCACATATTGTGGGCCCTGATCCGAAATCACCTTGCGTGGAAAAGAGTGATATTTGAAAACATGTGCTACAAACAATTGAGCTAGCTTTTGCGCTGTGGGAAGTCCCGTGCAAGGGACTAAATGCACTTGTTTTGAAAAAAGGTCTGTGGCCACTCATAGTACCATTTTCCTTCTGCTGTGAGGAAGGTTTGTGACAAAATCCATGACAATAACTTCCCAGGTGTGAGCACTTGTCCCCGTGGTAATCCCACAAACAGCATCCACAGACGAGGAGTCCAAAAGAGAGATGATTTATTGGAAAACGTACAGATTTGCAGAGCTACAGGTAAATTGGCATGACTGGGGGGATAGAATAGTACGAGAGTTATACTGGAAAGCATGAATCACAACGGGTCACGGTAACCCCCCTCCCATCGAGGCGCCGTTCCCACAGGAAATAGCGCTGGAATAGGAATGCAACAGTTAGCCTTGAAAGGCCTCAAAACCAAAAGAGTCTGAGAGGCTGTTGAGAGCAGTGGAAAGCATGCCTGACATCCTGCCCTCCTTTAGGCCTCCTCCCCACCATTCCCCACCGGTCCATTTGGTGGCGCTGGTTTGTGAGGATAGGCCGCATGGAACTGGCGAACCAAACGGGACGCAGACACGTGCACGTACCCACTCATCGTGAGCAAAACCGAAATGTTTCCAACAAACTAAATAGTGGAGAGATCCATGATGGATACGGGAGTCCAAGATTTTCGCAAATTCAAAATACTCCTCCCCCCCCAACCAACACCGGTATTTCAGGAAGTGGTTCAGGATGCCATTCGGGAGCAGGCACATGCGGCTTCAGCAAACTGACATGAAAGACAGGATGGATCCACCGGAGTGACTTTGGGAGCGAAAGTTCTACAGTCACTGGGTTAATGATACGAGCAATGGGGAAAGGACCCACGTATTTGGCACTGAGTTTGTTACACGGGCGGTTGGACCTTAAGTTCTTGGTGGACAAATAGACCATGTTCCCCACTGAGTAGTCTTTGCCTGGCGAGCGATGTTTATCAGTTTGAGCTTTGTATTTATGTTTAGCTAGCTTCAGATTTTGTACCAGCCAAGGCCAGGTTGTCTGAATCGTGTGTACCCAGTCAGCAACACTTTCACCCCCCTCTACCCTGGAGACATCGTTATGGCTCATGGGTCCGAAGTCTTGCCCATAAACGGCCCGAAAGGGGCTAAAACCAGTGGACTGATGCACAGCATTATTGTACGCATATTAGCAAAGGGTAACAATTCAACACAAATAATCCTGATGATAGTTAACATAACAGCACAAGTAGCATTCTAGTACAGCATTCACTCATTCGGTTTGGCCATCGGTTTGGGGGTGGAAAGCACTCGAGAGACCTTGTTCTACCCCCACTAATTTTAAGAAAGCTTTCCAAAATTTAGCTACGTAGCTACTTTCGTGGCCGCTGATCACCTTGCGTGGAAAGGAATGTAGACGGAAGACATGTGACACAAAGAGGAGGGCCGTTTTGGGGTGGATGGGATACCTGCGCAAGGGATGAGATGCACCTGTTTAGAGAACAGGTCTGTGATTACTCAAAGTACAGTTTTTCCCTCACTGAGGGGGAGGTCAGTCATAAAATCCATAGCAATCACTTCCCAAGGTCTAGTGGGGGTCTCAAACGGTTGCAACAATCCGGGAGGATTTCCTTGGGCTCTTTTGACCATAGCACAGACCGGGCAACTGCGAACGAATGAATCCACATCAGTTCGCATGCCCGCCCACCAAAACTGCTTCCGTAACAAATGCAATGTTTTTAGAAACCCAAAGTGTCCCGCGGTCTTGGCTCCATGGACTAGCTGTAGGACTTCTTTTCGGAGCTCCTTAGGCACATACAGCTTAGAGTCTATGTACCATAAACCTCCACATTCAGTTAGAATGGAGGGGAGGGATTGCCTAGAGAGTTTGGCTTGGTAAGCGGAACGAAGTGAGGCCAAAAAAGAGTCTGTGAGATCCAACCCATCTGGAGGTGTGGACTCCGTGTTGGAGGGAGGGGATATCCCCGAGGGGGGTTGGACAGTTGGATTGTCAGAGTGACCGGATGCCGGCGGGACTGGCAAAGAAGGAGAGAGGGGTGGTGCGGCCAGGCTGATCGGCGTGGTTGGGCTAGAAGTGCCCCCCTTGTGGGGGTTGCGGTGGGAGCCGGGCTTGTGATCGGGTTTGGACTGCTAGAGTGGGCAGCAAACCCCTTTGAGCAGGAGGGAACAGGGACTCCGTGGGGCGTTCAACCTTGGTGGGATATTGGGGAAGTCTGGATAGAGCATCCGCCAGGACATTTTGCTTCCCCGGCACATGTTTCAGTATGAAACGGAACTGTGCAAAGAAGTCTGCCCAGCGAACTTGTTTCGCGGACAGGTTACAGGCCCCCATGAGCGCCTCCAGGTTTTTGTGATCGCTCCATACCTCAAAAGGGACTTTAGACCCCTCCAAAAATTGTCTCCAAACCGTAAGGGCATGGTGGACGGCAGCCGCTTCCTTTTCCCAGATTGGCCAGTTGAGCTGAGATTGTGCGAACTTCTTAAGAGAAGTAAGCGCATGGATGCAGAAGACCATCCCTCCCCTGCTGTAAAAGTGCACCCCCCATTGCCATGTCTGAGGCGTCAACCTGAACTATAAACATTTGATCAGGATCGGGGTACTTTAATACTGGTTCAGAGGTAAACAGTCGCTTGAGAGTATCAAAGGCAGTTTGGCACTGGGGGGTCCAGTTGATTTTGGTTGAGGGCAACGTGGCGGCGTAGCCTTTTCCCTTAGTCTTAAAGAGATCAATGATGGGAAGTGCAATTTGAGCAAAGTTGGGGATAAACCCCCTATAGAAGTTAGTGAACCCCAGAAATTGCTGAACCTGCTTATGGGTGGAGGGTGGTTCCCAATCGGTTACCGACTGCACTTTGTCAGGATCCATGGTAAGTCCGTGGTGCGAAATTATATAGCCCAGGAAGGTTAATTATATAGCCCAGGAAGGTACATCACTCTCACGAATCCTGATCCTGTAGTAGGCTTCCACTAAGTCAAGTTTTGTAAACATACGCCCTTCCTTTAATTGTCCCAAGAGATCCGAGATCAGAGGGATGGGATAGGCATTGGATTGGGTGAATGCATTGAGTTTTTGGAAGTCGATGCATAAGCTCAAATCTGTCAGGCTTGTATCCCAGTTGATTTCGTTTCCTTTCGATTCTCACTGATCAGGCTCAAGGACTGTTATGCATACCTAAATGCCTTTGAAGCTGTGTGAACCACAGTACTGTTTGTGTTCTGTAATCTCTTGCATTTTTTCATGCTTTTATATTACCAAGTTCAAGCCAGCAAGGGTCATTGCTGTCACCTTTTCCTTTATGCTCTGTTAACCTATTTTGACGAGTAAAAACCAGCTTCTTTGGACCTGACTGTCTCTGAGGTGGTTTTTGGGTTCAGATTTGGGCCAAGGGCTTACATTGTGACAGCAATCACCTCTTCCTGTCAGGCTGGAGCCCCGGAGGGTTTGCCTGCCACTCGGATGGGAGAGCGGAAAACGCTCTCCGAGTTATTCGTGGCTGGTCCCCGGGTAGCGGGTTCCGTCTAAGAACCCTGGAAGATGATCCCGACCTAGTACGGGATGTGGTAGCAGAGCTACGTAGGACTGGCATGGAAGTTAGTCGCCTAAATGGATTAATACAGTCTCAGTGGCGTTCTTTAACAGCAACCCCCTGGATGTCCGACGTTGAGGATGACAACGCCCGTTTAGACTTCCATGCCCTGGATCGGTTGGTGGAGGATGCTCAATCAGCGGCTGAGGATTTACAACTGCTAACTGACTTGTTGGACGAACTTATTGCTCACGGAGCCCTTCCTGATCTGTCCGTGGGCCCAATCCATTCTATTAACATGGCGACCCTGAACTGTGTCTGGTTGAAGCGAGAGCGATAGCCGCACGGGTGAATGATCTTCTCCGGGGCCACACTGCGGCAACTATCTCGGTGGCGGAACTTACTCGACATCTCACCCCCGATTTTGGCTCCACTGCTGCGGCCTTGGCAGTACTAGTCCAGCCGATGCTGGACCTGAACGATGACCGTGTGGAGCTACTCTACACTTTGGAAAAGGAGGCGCTTCCTCTCGTTACAGCGAAACTGACCGCCCAACTGGCAGCCGAACTGGAACTAGCTGAACGTAAAAAAGCAGAAGACCAAGCTCGAGCAGCGGCCGAAGCCGTAGCAAGGGCCCGGGCAGAGCAGGAGGAGAGGGAACGCCTCGCCCGGGAACAGGCGCGCAGCGGTACGCCTCCCCAACAGCCCAGGGGTTTTGACTTGCCTCCCCCATTTATCCCATCCTACGTTCCGTCGCGTAGTGTTCAATGCACCCGCAGGCTGATGGGAACTTTACCCGATGACACTTCCGATGAGGAGGACTTGTATACCGAGGAACCTCTCTGGGCCAGTGGGTTGCGATCCAGCCAATCCCACCGGATTAGTGGCTTGGACAACGAGATATTTTTGCTACGTAACCAGAATATGGACCTTTTAGAACAGGTAGCATGTTTGCAAGACCAAGTGACTTTACTACTCCAAAATAACGACTAGTTACAACAGGCTCCCACTGTGCCTGTTGCTCCCGCTCCCGGGATACCGCCACAGCTACCGCAACAACCAGCTGCTCCGGTTGGAGGCGGGGGTCCAGCCGGAGGGGGTCCTGCCGCACCTGCTGGAGGCGGGGGTCCAGCCGGAGGGGGTCCAGTTGCGCCTGTAATACTGGGCGGAGGTCCGGTGGCGCCTGGAGGGATTCCTGCTGCCCCGGGGGGAGGACCTATCGCACCCGTTTCCAGGAGTCCCAGCTCCCGGATACCCCCAAATGCCTCCATGGAGACCGCCAAAACTGAACGTTACCTATGACGGCTCTGTAGAAATCTTACCCCGCTTTATACATCATGTAGATAGTTATATGCGGGAGCACAGGCAATTCTTCCCAACCGAAGAGAGCCGCGTTCGCTTCGTGGCCTCCTTGTTAACGGAAAAGGCGGCTGACTGGATGATTCTCCAATTTGATACATGGTCTCGTTCCATTCGTTCCCTCAACAACTTCATGACCGCCTTACGACGACGCTTCGAAGATCCCTTCATGGGAGAGAGAGCCAAATTGGAACTTTTGCAACTCAGGCAAGGCTCCTCTCCAGTTCGGGAATTCGCAGATGAATTCCAACGACTCGCTAGTAAAATTGTAGACTGGCCAGAAGCGACTCTTATCCATCACTTTCGAGAAGCTTTGCACCCCGATATTTTGAATTGGTCATATATGCGAGGTGATCCTGACACTCTGGAAGATTGGATCTTACTGGCTGAGGAAATTGAAAGCCGCCGACGGTTCGTCTCGCTCGTCCGGAATAGAGCGAAAGAAAAAGGGGGGACAAAAACCGCCCACCAAACCTGTGGCTCCTACCCCGACCCGACCACCTTTGGATCGCGAGTCTCGTTTCCAAAGACGAGTTTGTCTAATATGTGGGGGGATGGGTCACTTTGGAGCGGTTTGTCCTCAACGCCCGGAGGCCACTCACCCCAGCATGCCACCCCAAGCTCGAGGGAGACCTCAACGCAGAGGCACCGCGGCCACCCGCAGCGCAGCGCCGGGACGACCCACACCCTCTGCACTTCACGTTGAGGAATCAGCTAACCTCTCTGCACCAACCGACCCCGCCGGGTCTCGGATTACAAGTGCCCCACTGGGGGACAACTCTCCTTCTTCTGACGAGGACAATCAATGGACCTCTCCAGCTCTAAACCTGGAAACCCCTCTTGATCTGTCAAAAAACGAGTTCGGTCTGTGGTGAGTGGAGCGTCCCCACAGACCCCTGCAGAATCTCCTGCTAAACCCAAAGCTCCCGTCAAGGTGAGTGAAGTGGAAACCACTGTTTATGTGGACGCAGTATTACAATACTATAAAGGGGGCCCCCAACTGCCTGTCAAGGCACTTATTGACTCTGGCTGCGGCCGCACCTTAATTAGTACAGCCACATTCGCAGCCCTCAAAGTCAAGTCCGAAGCTTCACCAGCTCCCGTCCAATTCGCCCAAATGGATGGGAGTCATTTTAAAGGGGGGCCAGTTGATCATCGCACACGGGGAGTAGCGATGGGTATTGGTTCTCATTGGGAACAAATAGACTTCACCATAGCCCCCAGCCGATTCGAAGTTGTCCTAGGGATTAATTGGCTTAAAGGCCATAGTCCCTATATAGACTGGGAAACTGACACTATTACCTTTGCCAATCCCAAGTGCGACCAGCACCAACGGGAAGCCACAGTGGTGCCTCCACCCGCTCCGGCGTTAACCTCTGATGCCGCATCGCCAACGCCTTTGCCCAAAGCATACAGAGACTTTGCGGACGTTTTTGATATTAAAGAATGTGATGCTTTACCCCCCCACCGTACCACAGACTGTGCAATTGAAGTGGTAAAAGACTGTACCCTAACTAAAAGCAAGATTTACCCCATGAGCGCTTCCGAATGCGCTGTGTTATGTGACTTTCTGGATAAAAATCTTGCTCGAGGATTCATTCGGCAATTGAACGCTCCCAACTCAGCCCCTGCATTCTTTGTCCGGAAAAAGGAGGGTGACCTGCGTTTATGCATTGACTTGCGAAAGCTAAATGCAGTTACCCAAGCCAACGCTTACCCCATACCGTTCATTTCAGATATTTTGGGACAATTACAGGAGGGACGCATTTTCTCCAAACTGGACTTGGTGGAAGCTTATTATCACGTTTGTATCCGTAAGGGGGACGAGCCCCTCACTGCCTTCTCTAGCTGTTTTGGAATGTATGAATTTCTTGTGATGCCTTTCGGACTAAAAGGGGCCCCGGGGGTCTTCATGCAACTCATTAACGAAATCCTCCATGATTTCTGTATCGCGGCATGGTAGTTTATTTGGATGACATCCTTATTTATTCAAAAACCATGGAGGAACATGTTGCTCTGGTCAGAGAAGTTCTGCAATGTCTGCATAACAACCAGCTCTATGCAAAGCTGCCTAAATGCGAATTTCACCAAGAGAAAATAGTTTTCTTGGGGTACATAATCTCTCAGCGTGGCCTTAGCATGGACCCCGCTAAAGTCCAATCGGTACTTGACTGGACTCCACCCTCCACCCGCAAACAGGTGCAGCAATTTCTGCTAATTTCTACCGCGGTTTCATTCCCAACTTCGCTCAAGTGGCGCTGCCAATCACTGACCTCCTAAAAATGAAAGGTAAAGGGGTTTCTGCAACATTGCCCTCTGCCAAGATACTGTGGACTGATCAATGCCAATCCGCCTTTATAGCCCTCAAATGGCTTTTCACTTCCGAACCTGTTCTGAAGCACCCAGATCCGAACCAAATGTTTATCGTACAAGTTGATGCGTCTGACGTAGCCATGGGGGGGCCTTCTCCAGAGAGGACCGGATGGTCTCCTTCACCCCTGTGCCTACTTCTCAAAAAAGTTTGCGCATGCCCAATTAAACTGGCCCATTTGGGAAAAGGAGGCATCGGCCGTCCACCATGCCCTTACTCTGTGGAGACAATTCCTGGAGGGATCCAGGGTCCCCTTTGAAGTCTGGATCGATCACAAAAATCTGGCTGCCCTCACAGGGACCCATAAGTTGTCCGCAAAACAACAGCGTTGGGCGGACTTCTTTGCTCAATTTCGTTTTGTTCTTAAACATGTGCCCAGGAAACAGAACGTGCTCGCTGATGCCCTATCCAGATTGCCTCAATATCCAGTAAAACTTGATCGGCCGACAGACTCTTTATTCACCCCGGTGCACCGAGAGGCTCTGCCCATGCTGGCCATGCTGACCCGGTCCCAAACTCAACCCCAGCAGGGAAACCGTGAAGTGGCCGACAAGGTAACCAACCCTACCCAGCAGGCTCCCTCGCCAGCCCCCCTTGCGCCGTCTGAATCCGGCGCCCCACAGCAACCAGCTTCCCCCCCTTCCATCTCCGCCAGCTCCTGATTCACCCTCTCCCGGGGGACGATTATCTCCAACACCTTCCTGGACTCCCTTTGGGCTCAGTGCTTGGCCGAACACACTGCCCAGACCCTGCCCCAAGGTGTACTTGAGCAAGGGGGTTGTTGGTACAAAGACTCAAAATTGTACGTGCCTAAGATACTTCGAAGAGAAGTCCTGCAATTGGCCCATGGAACTAAAACTGCGGGACACTTTGGGTTCCTGAAAACACTTCACTTGTTGCGCAGACAGTTTTGGTGGGGGGGATGCGTTCTGATGTGGACTCCTTCGTTCACAGCTGCCCCATTTGTGCCACGGTCAAACGGTCTCAAGGCAAGCCCCCAGGACTGCTGCAACCGCTGGAAGTTCCCAGCAAGCCCTGGGAAGTGATTGCCATGGATTTTATGACGGATCTCCCACTTAGCAGGGGCAAAACTGTACTCTGGGTTGTTACTGATTTATTTTCCAAACAGGTACATTTGGTTCCGTGTGTGGGTATTCCCTCCGCCCCCAAGTTGGCCCACCTCTTTATGTCACATGTTGTCCGTCTCCATTCGTTCCCATGCAAGATAATCTGCGACCACGGTAGTAGTTTTGTTGCTAAGTTTTGGAAAGCTTTCCTCAAGTTGGTGGGGGTGGAGCAAGGTTTATCCAGTGCCTATCATCCCCAGACGGATGGGCAAACTAAACATGTCAATGCTGTGCTAGAAAGTTATTTGCGCTGTTATGTCAATTACCACCAAGATGATTGGGTAGAACTGTTACCTTTTGCAGAATATGCTTACAATAATGTTATACATCAATCTACAGGTTTCAGCCCATTCTATGCTGTGTATGGTCAGGACTTCGGTCCTCTTGCCTCAGTGGAGGTATCCGAGGGGGAGGGGGATCCTGACATAGCCTCTTGGGCACATGCTCTCCGTACCACATGGCCCTGGCTGATGAGCAACCTTGATAGAGCTAAGCACAAATACAAAGCGCAAGCAGATAAGCATCGTTCTCCCAGCAGGGACTTTCAAATTGGGGAATTAGTGTATCTGTCCACCAAGAACCTGCGATCCACTCGCCCTTGCCACAAACTCAGTGCCAGGTATATAGGACCATATCCCATCGCCGGATCATTAATCCCGTCACTGTGGAGCTGACTCTCCCTAAAACCTTAAGACGTATCCACCCAGTCTTCCATGTCAGCCTCCTCAAGCCTCATACCGCCTCCCCGGAATGGCACCCAGAACCACCTCCCGAGCAGCCCACGATGATGGGGGGGGGGGAAGGAGCATTTTGAAGTGTCAAAGATCCTGGATTCCCGTATACAGCATGGGTCCCTTCAGTATCTAATCCGCTGGAAGCACTTCCCCCCTGCTTACGACGAGTGGGTGCGTGAGCAGGATGTCTCCGCCCCACACTTAGTCAACGCCTTTCACACCGCCTACCCGGACAAGCCGTCCCCCTAACAAGCCGGGAGGGGGCCTTAAGGGAGGTAGAATGTCAGGCTTGTATCCCAGTTGATTTCGTTTCCTTTAGATTCTCACTGATCAGGCTCAAGAACTCAAGGACTGTTATGCATACCTAAATGCCTTTGAAGCTGTGTGAACCACAGTACTGTTTGTGTTCTGTAATCTCTTGTGTTTTTTCATGCTTTTATATTACCAAGTTCAAGCCAGCAAGGGTCATTGCTGTCACCTTTTCCTTTATGCTCTGTTAACCTATTTTGACGAGTAAAAACCAGCTTCTTTGGACCTGACTGTCTCTGAGGTGGTTTTTGGGTTCAGATTTGGGCCAAGGGCTTACAAAATCATCCGTCTTTTTGTGCACAAAGAAGGCAGGGGCCGAAGAGAGGTAGACGGCCGGATAAAACCCCTCGCCAAATTCTTGTCCAAGAATTCACGTAGCACGTTACGTTCGGTAGTGCTCATAGGGTAAATCTTACTTTTGGGCAGTTCTTCATGTCCCACCACTTCAATAGCACAGTCTGTCCAGCGGTGGGGGGGGGCAGTACATCACATTCCTGTACATCAAAAATGTCCGAAAAGTCTCGATATTCAATAGGTATAGGAAAGGACGAGGGGGGGTCCGAGACTAAAGCCGAGGCTGACGGAGGTGCAACAGCTACCTCGAGATGGTGTTGATCGCAATTAGGATCAGAGAATTTTATAGTTCCAACCCCCCCCCCCAGTCAATACTAGGGCTCTGCCCTTTGAGCCAGTTAATGCCCAATACCACATCATATCTGATAGGGGCTATGGTAAAGTCAATTTGTTCCCAGTGGTGGCCAATGCCCATCGCCAACCCGCGAGTGCGACGATCCACTGGCCCCCGTTTAAAGTCGCTGCCATCCATCTGGGCGAACTGGATGGGAGCGGGCAGGGTCTTTGACTTGGCTTTGAGTGCTTTGAAAGTGGTTTTGTTGATCAGGGAGCGGGCACACCCAGAGTCTATGAGTGCTTTAACTTGTAACTGGGGGCCCCCTTTATGGCGCTGTAACACTATGTCCACATACACAGTCTCTTCGATCTCACTCACCTTCACAGGAGCTTTGGGTTTTGCAGGAAAAGCTGTGAGGTTCCACGGTGTCGCTCCACTCACCGCAGACCCTGCCCGTTTTTTTGACAGATCTAGAGGAGATTCGAGATTCAAGGCAGGGGAGTCCCAGTCCCTGTCTTCATCTGAAGACGGCGAGTTGTCCCCAAGTGGGGCACTTGTAATCCGGAACCCTGATGGGTTCGCTGGTGCAGGTTCGTGGGGCACATCTCCGACATGGAGAGCTGAAGCTGTGGTCCGTCCAGGAGCAGCGCTACGGTTGGCTGCAGTGCCTCTGCACTGAGGTCGCCCCCGATTCCGGGGCGGTCCATCCTATCGAGCAGGGGCCAACCGGTCCGGCCAAAGCGGGCAGGTGGCTGCAAAGTGGCCCATGGTTCCGCAAACGAGACAGGCTCCCCTCTGAAACCGAGACATGCGCGGTTTTGAGGATCCTTTCCTGGGAGAAAAGGCCAAGGCAGCCCTCCTACAACTTCGACAACTGCATCATCCCGTGCTTCTGCCAAGCACAAGTTGGGATCAGGAGCGGTTGGGAAGGGGACATCTTTCTCCCGTGCCCCCGCCATGGATCGGGGACAGATCGGGGCTGCTGCCGGTTCCTGTTGCTTCTCACGTATAGTTAACCCCGCTAGCAAACGGGTCAAAGTTGCTGAATCCTCCTGCGCCAGTCGAACTTCCTCCACCAAGCCGTCCAGTATGCGGAGTTCATGCTGGGCACTTTGATCTGCGTCGGGGTCTGTCCAGGGGGTCGTGTCAGCTAGGCGACGCCACTGAACTCGAAGGAGTACAATCAGGCGATTGATCTCAGCATCCGTCCGCAGCGCCTCAGCAAGAATGTCATCTAGCAATGAAGGGTCGTCGGGGTACTCGTCCGACGGTTCTAACAAAGGGTACCAAAGTTCAGGACCCTCCAGAGTTTTGGTCAGAAACCCTCCACCCGGGGAGTGCTGTCTCAACTTCCACCCGGGACCCAGGCAAGCCCTCTGGGGCTCCAGCCACAGGCAATTCACTTGGAGAGAACGTCCCCTGCTCCGAGAACCCGGTGAACCCTCCAGGGCTCCAGCCAGGCAGGTAAAAATTTGAGAAGGGAGTCGTGCCAAGATGTGAGCACTTGTCCCCGTGGTAATCCCACAAACAGCATCCACAGACGAGGAGTCCAAAAGAGAGCTGGTTTATTGGAAAACATACAGGTTTGCAGAGCTACAGGTAAATTGGCACGACTGGGGGGGTAGCATAGTATGAGGGATATATTGGAAAGCATGAATCACAACGGGTCACGGTAACCCCCCTCCCATCGAGGCGCCATTCCCACAGGAGATAGCACTGGAACAGGAATACAACAGTTAGCCTTGAAAGGCCTCGAAACCAAAACAGCCTGACAGGCTGCTGAGAGAAGTGGAAAGCAGGCCTGACACCAGGGAGCCAAAGGTGTTTATAAAGGCTTCAAAGGTCCGGGTGGTTTCCCCCCCCCCAACCTTTTGGCTGTAGCGAAAGGGTAGCTGCGAATAAAAGAATCTAAGTCTGTTCACATCCCTGGCCACCAGAACTGTCTACGCAAAAGATGCAGGGTTTTAACAAAACCAAAATGCCCTACCTCCTTGGAGCCATGGCCCTGATCCATCACCTCCCTCTGAAGCGAAACAGGAATGTACAATTTATTCTCTTTAAACCAGTACTCCCCCCGCTGAGTCAGTTTTTCTGGCAGCTTATTCGCAGCTCTCTCCGTCCTGCAAGCTTGAGTCAGGGCAGCTTTGAAAGAGTCTAGTAGTCCTTCCAAGGGGGGAGACGACCCCCGTGTTTGGGAGCAGGTAACAACGGCCAGGCCAGGCAACTCTCCCCGCTGCTCGGAAGTAAACAGCTAATCTGTGGGACGAGGTGAGAAAGCGCATCAGCCAGCTGATTTTCCTTGCCGGGTACATGCTTGAGAACAAAATGGAACTTGGAAAAGAATTCAGCCCAACGCACCTGCTTTGCTGTGAGTTTGCGCATTCCCTTTAAAGCCTCTAAATTTTTATGGTCCATCCATACTTCAAACGGGACCTCGGCCCTCTCTAGGAAATGTCTCCAGACTGTGAGAGGGCATTTTACTGCGGCCGCCTCTTTTTCCCAAATGGGCCAGTGCAATTCAGACTGTGAAAACTTTTTAGAAAAATACGCACAGGGCTGAAGCTGCCCCGCTTCCCCCTCTTGCAGCAGCCCCCCCCCCACATCGCTACATTGGAAGCATCCACTTGAACAATGAAAGGTTTCTCACAATCAGGATGTTTGAGTATAGGGTCCGAAGTGAACAGTTTTTTTTCCGTCCATACACAGCTTGAAAAGAGCTAAACCCAGTGGACTGGTGCACAGCATTATTGTAAGCATATTCAGCAAAAGGCAACAGTTCTACCCAATCATCTTGGTGGTAATTGACGTAACAACGTAAGTAGCATTCTAACATAGCATTCACCCGTTCCATTTGCCCGTCAGTTTGGGGGTGGAAGGCGGTTGACAGTCCTTGTTCTACTCCAACCAATTTTAAGAAAGCTTTCCAGAACTTAGCCACAAAACTACTTCCACAGTCGCTGACCACCTTGCGCGGAAATCCATGTAGACGGAAGACGTGCGTCACAAATAGGCAGGCTAGTTTTGGGGCAGAAGGGATACCTGCGCAAGGTACCAGATGCACCTGTTTCAAGAACAGGTCCTTGATTACCCAGAGTACAGTTTTTCCCTCGCTGAGGGGTAGATCAGTCATAAAGTCCATTGCGATTACTTCCCAGGGTCTGGTGGGGGTTTCCAAAGGCTGTAACAGTCCTGGCAGCTTGCCTTGGGGTCTTTTGGCAGCAGCACACACTGGGCAACTACAAATGAATGAATCCACATCAGTCCACATGCCCACTCACCAAAATTGCCTCCTCAACAGATGTAAGGTTTTAAGAAACCCAGTGTCCCGTAGTTTTGGCTCCATGAACCAAATGTAGAACCTCCCTCTCTTAGGTATATACAACTTAGAGTCTTTAAACCAATAACCCCTGCATTCAATCAGAGATGTGGGCAGGGTGTTTGCAGAAAGTTCAGCTTGGCAACTGCAATGGAGGGATTTCTTAAAGGAATCGGTCAGTCCCTCCATGTCTGACGTAGAGGGTACTGTGTAAGCAGGTTTCATTGCAGGACTGGAAGTCGATGCCGGGGGGGTTTGGGTGGACGGCTGCACTCCAGGACTGGCATCCCGGGACTGTGGGGGGTGGAACCAGAGCCGGCGAAGGAGGCATAGACTGTGCGACCGATGGGGTTTCCCCGCCCCCGCAGAGACTGTGATGGGTATCGGGTCTGCGACTGGGTTTGCACCGCCAAGGTGGGCAGTGAACTCCTCTGAGCTGGAGTGAAGAGGGACTCTGTGGAGCGTTCAATTTTGGTAGGGTATTGGGGCAGTCGGGATAAAGCATCGGCCAGTAAGTTTTGCTTTCCTGGCACATATTTTAATACAAAGAGGAATTGAGCAAAGAAGTCCGCCCATCGTACCTGTTTAGCGGACAGTTTTTGAGCCCCCGTTAATGCTTCCAGATTCCTGTGATCACTCCACACTTCAAAAGGAACCGTAGAACCTTCTAAGAATTGTCTCCACACCGTGAGGGCATGCTTGACCGTGGCTGCCTTTTCCCCAGATCGGCCAATTGAGCTGAGACTGTGTGAACTTCTTTGAGAAGTAAGAACACGGATGAAGGTGGCCATCCCCCCCTCGCTGTAGCAATGCACTCCCCATCGCTACGTCAGAAGCGTCTACCTGGACTACAAACATTTGTTCAGGATCAGGGTGTTTCAATACCGGTTCAGAAGTAAACAGTCGCTTGAGACTGTTGAAAGTAGTTTGGCATTGGGGGGTCCAATTCACTTTAGCCGACGGTAGGCGGCAGCACTCCCCTTTCCTTTAGTCTTAAGGAGGTCTGTGATGGGCAGAGCGACTTGAGAAAAGTTGGGGAGGAACCCCCTGTAGAAATTCGCGAACCCGAGAAATCTTTGAACTTGTTTATGGGTTGAGGATGGTTCCCAACTGATTACGGCTTGTACCTAAGTCCCTGATGCAAAATTATATAACCCAGAAAAGTCAACTGTATTTGGTCGAATTCACATTTGGACACTTTAGCATAGAGTTGATTGTCTCTAAGACGTTGCAACACTTCCCTAACCAGGGCAACGTGCTCTTCCATGGTCTTAGAGTAAATAAGGATGTCATCTAAGTAAACCACCACTCCTTTATACAACAAGTCATGTAGAATCTCGTTATTGAGTTGCATGCAGACCCCTGGAGCCCCCTTTAATCCGAAAGGCATCACCAAAAATTCAAACATCCCAAAACAACTGGAAAAGGCTGTGAGGGGCTCGTCCCCTTCTCTAATTCTGATCCTATAATAGGTTTCGACCAGGTCCAATTTAGTAAAAATGCCTCCTTCTTTTAACTGCCCCAAAAGATCGGAGATCAAGGGAATGGGGCAGGCATTGGTTTGGGTGACTGCACTGAGTTTCCGAAAGTCTATGCACAATCGCAAGTCACTGGTCTTTTTGTGCACGAAGGAAGCGGGGGCTGAATACGGAGCGGTAGAAGGTCGGATAAAACCTTGAGCCAAATTCTTGTCTAAGAAATCCCGGAGCACTGTTCTTTCAGAAGTGCTCATGGGATAAATCTTGCTTTTTGGCAGTTTGCCTTCCCCCACCACCTCAATAGCACAGTCTGATCTGCGGTGGGGGGTAGCACATCACATTCTTGTACATTAAAGACATCTGCAAAATCCTGATATTCGGCAGGTAGTTGGGATGACCCGGGGATGTTTGAAGCTAAGGCAGGGGTTATCGGCAATACGGTTTTAACAGCTACTTCGTATCGATGTCGTTCACAATCAGGGCTGGAAAATGATAAGGTCTCGGCCCCCCAGTCGATAGAGGGGCTGTGTCCCCTCAGCCAGTTAAATCCCAACACCACACCATATCGTATATTGGGGGCTATAATGCAGTCAATTTGCTCCCAATGATGGCCTACACCCATCGCTACACCCCAGGTGCGACGGTCCACCGGCCCACCTTTAAAGTCACTGCCATCCATCTGGGCAAATTGAACAGGGTTCGGTAGAGGTACCGCTTTTACCTTGAGTGCCTTGAAAGTGGCTTCATTGATCAAAGAGCGGGAACATCCCGAGTCTATGAGGGCTTTGACGTGTAATTGATATTCTATAATGTTGTAAGACCAAGTCCACATATACAGTTTTCCCCCACTTCACTCACCATTACAGGAGCCTTGGGTTTGGCAGAAACGTCTGCAGAGGTCTGCGGGGCCACTCCACTCACCGCAGACCCAATCCGTTTTTTGATTGATCCAGGGGAGACTCCAGGTTTAACGCAGAATCCCAGTGGTGGTCCTCATCCGATGATACAGAACCTTCCTCTGTTGGGGCAATTGTAATCCGAGTCCCGACAGGTCTGCTGGCGAAGGTTCATGTGCTGGCTCCTCGATGTGGAGCGCTGGGGGTGCTTTCCTTCCTGGTGCGGCACTGCGATCCATTGCGGCGCTTCTCCTTCGAGCGCGTCCTCTTCTGGGGGGTGTCCCTTCTGGGTGGGGAGCAGGAGTTGGTTGCTCTGGACGAGATGGGCAAGCCACAGCGAAATGACCCATGGCACCGCAAATGAGGCAGGCTCCCCTTTGAAAGCGCAACACTCAGTCTTGCGCTGGTTGAGCCGGTCTCCGCGGGGCCGGGACTTCAGCTCTTGGAGGGGCTTTCTGGCTTCCTCCCTCCTTGGCTCTACGTCGGGCCAGGGTTATAAACTGGGGTTGCTCTCTACTTCTTCCGCCAGCAGAATCCATTCCTCTAGGATGGCTGGATCCCGTTGCATATAAGCCCAGTTCAATATGTCGGGGTGTAAGGCTTCTCGGAAATAATGCACCCAAGCAGCCTCAGTCCAATCCACGATCTTACTCGCAAGTCTCTCAAACTCATCAGCAAAGTCTCTGACTGAAGAGGATCCTTGACGGAGCTGTAGGAGGGCAGCCTTGGCCTTCTCCCCTTGGAACGGGTCCTCAAACTGCCGCTTAACACTCGCATAAACTCGTTGAGAGAGCGGATGGATCAGGCCTGTGTGTCAAACTGAAGGACCATCCAATCTGAGGCTTTCCCTACCAAGAGTGAGGAGACGAACCATACTCTGCTATTTTCCATGGGAAAGTTGTGTCCCTTTTCTCTCATATAACTGTCCACTTTGTGTATAAAACAGGGCAACGTATCCACAGAGTCGTCATAAGTCACTCGTAAATGGGGCTGGTTCCATTGCACGATTGGGGCCGCCGGAGGTGGTGGTACTGGAGGTTGCCCAGGGAGTGGCAGGGCTGGCACCAGCTGGGCTGGCAGCACTGGAGGCGCTTGTGGTGGAGCCAGCAACACTGGAGGCGCTTGTGGTGGAGCCGGGGGCAGTTGCGGTTGAGCCGGGGGTGCTTGTGGCGGTTGTGTGAGAGTAGTTTGAGTTCGTTGCAGACGGTCATAGTCCCGCATCAGTACGTCCATTTTCATTCATAAACTTTTAATGGCATATAAATTGTTACAATTGACACGAACAATGGTCATAAATCTTAAAACCGATAAGATAAAATCACAGCCAGTAACATCAGATATCAGAGGTTATACGTTTTTGGACATTTAGCACTTCTACTAAAAAATTGGCGACATCCACAGTAATCTCTGGAACTGAATCATTCATTAAAAATTGACATTTAACTTTATTAGACAGGTAAAACTTGGGATGTAACCAGTTTTTTAACCATTTTCTACGAGGTGTTTCATATAGAGGGCAATCACATAAAATATGTTCAATTGTATCCAAGGAATTTGAATTACAGCGGCAAGTCCGTTCATGAATTGGGATTTGATGGAACCTTCCATACAGTATCCTAGATGGGAAGGCATTGACCCTGGCAAGAGAGAAAGCTCTACGGAGAGTAGGTATATCCAAATTATAAAAATAATGGGGAATACTGTCTGTTTTATTCAAAAGGCACAACATTGCTGAGGAGCAGACAAAAGGTTGAGTAGGATGCAACCATTGTAACTCTATATCTAAAAGACGATGTTTGATTATTTTAAAAATGTGCTCCTCTGTAAATGGAACCAAGTCATCAAGAGAGACTCCGATTGATCTTATTTTAGTCAATATCAAGTTGTCCCAGGATGTATTATGAAGTTCTTTTAATAATAAAGATAAAAGGGAACCTTGCTCCGCTCTAAAATATAGTTTAAGCCAGTAACGAACAGTTAATAACCAGGCCTTGGTTTCGCACAGGTTTTGGCCTAGTTCAGAGATGATTGCGTAGTAGGACACACAACGAGGGAAACCCAAAATATGTCTAAAAAAATTGGCTTGAAGAGATTCTAAATCGCGATTAAAAGCATTTACCCAGATAGGGATACCATACAAGACCTGGGGTAAAATTTTAGAGTTAAACACCTTAATTGTGGCAGGGTGTCAGGCTGCTATCTTGGTTTCAGTATTGTTTCTGTGTCTGTACTGTACTGTCTAGCCTCAAGGTCGACCACACATACCAAGGCCTGGGAATGCTGCTCCTGGGAAAGTGTACTCTGTTTATGTGTGCTGATGCTGTGTAATCTCCCACCATTTACTGCCTTATATTATCGTTCAGCTAGTGAGACTCTCATAGCTGCCATAGTTCCCTGTATGCACTGTATTGCCTTTTTGACCAGTAAAAGCCATCTGCTTGGATTCTATATGACTCTGTGGTGATTTCTGGTTCGAAGGGTCAGGAGCTTACATTATGGCAGCTATCCCTCACCTTCTTCATTGTACTACTAGTCAGGCTGGAGCCCAGGGGGGTTCGCCTGCCACTTGGATGGGAGCTGAGAGGCTCTCCGAGTGACCTACTACCCTGGATTCCTCTCGGAAGGATCCCACCCTGTTACAGGACATAGTCGCTGAACTCTTCAGGACTACCCTAGAGGTTTGCCGCTTGAGGGGACTGGTACAGGAACAGTGGCAATCTCTAAAAGGGATTCTCTGGATGTTGACGTCGGAGGATACTGATACTCGTTTAGATCTTCAAGACTTGGATCAATTACTGGACGATGCCCGGTTGGCAACTGAGGATTTACAAGTACTAACTGGACTTTTGGATAATTTTATTTCTCGAGAGACTCTTTCCTCTAGTTCTGCCATGGCAGGAGCCCCGCCAGAGGGTTTTTCCCTAATACCGGATGCGGCCAGCTGTCAGGCTGAAGCCAAGCGGGTCGCTATTCGCACCGCTCTTCTCCTTGTGGAATGTACAAAGGACACCCCGGTGACCACCTTGGCTCAAGCTTTGACCTCGACTTTTGGAGCCGATGCACCCGCACTGGCGGTTCGAATACAACCCTTGCTGGGCGGGGAACCCGACCCCATACTCACACTCCTGGAAACAGAACTTTTACCACGCATTACGGCGGAGGCTGCCCTAAGACTTGAGAACGCCAAAGTTCTTGCGGATAAGGAAGCCGCCGAAGCGGCTAAGGTCGCAAAAGAGAGAGAAGCTGCTGAAGCAGCCAAGGCGGCAGCAGCAAGGGTTAGGGATCGGGCGAAAATGGATACGCGCCCCAAGGACACTGTACAAGGGCTATCAGGTCTGTCTTTTTCCCCGGCGTTTGTCCCGTCGCGCGCGACCCAACGCGTACGCCGTCTGGCTGACCGACGTCGAGACTCAGGAGAGTCTGAAGACGAGGATCTATATGGAGACAGCTCTCAATGGGCCACGAGCTTCCGGACCAGTAAACCTCATCTTACTGGTGGCCCAAGTGAGGATGTTCACCTCTTACGAGGCCAGAATCGGGAGCTCTCCGACCGTGTTGATCAACTCCAAGAGCTAATGGAACGTATGCTTCAGGATAACAGGCAATTACAACAAACCCTGATAGCCCAGGCACAGCCCGTTCCGATACCGGGTCAGGGGGTGCCCATCCAGCCACCCCAGCCACCCGCTAATGTGCCTGCTCCACCCCTGCCTCCCGGAGCTCCCGTTGTTCCTCCGCCCGGACCACCCGTGCAACCGGGCCAGCCTGCGCCCGGCCCTTGGAAGCAACTCAAATTGAAGACTACGTACGACGGATCTCTCGAGACTCTGCCTTGTTTCTTGCATCAAGTGGACAGTTATATGCGAGAACAAGGACAGCTTTTCCCCACGGAGGATAGCCGGGTGCGTTATGTAGCTTCCCTTCTGACAGGTAAAGCAGCTGACTGGATGGTCCTCCAGTTCGACACCCGCTCTCGTGCTATCCGTTCCCTCAACAACTTCATGACTGCTCTGAGAAGGAGGTTTGAGGACCCCTTCCTGGGGGAAAGAGCCAAAGCGGAACTCTTACAACTAAAACAAGGCTCTGCTACAGTTCGAGAATTTGCCGATGAATTTCAACGACTAGCAAGTAAAATTGTAGGTTGGCCCGAAACCACCCTAATTCACCATTTCAGGGAAGCCTTGCACCCTGATGTTCTGAACTGGTCATACATGCGGGGTGATCCCGATACCCTTGAAGACTGGATTCTATTGGCCGAGGAAGTGGAAAGCCGCCGACGCTTTATTTCTCTAGTCCGTCAAAAGCACAAGGAAAAAGGCACCCAAAAGCCCCAATCCAAGGCACCACCGCCCGTCCCACGAAATCCTCCACGTCCGCCCCAGGAACGTGAAGCCCGATTTCAGAGAGGTGCCTGTCTTACTTGCGGAGAAATGGGTCACTTTGCAGCTGTTTGCCCGCACCGCCATGAATTATTTCGTCCCAGCACGATAACCCGAGCCAGAGGTCGTCCACCACGCCGAGGCACCGCGGCCACCCGCAGCGCAGCTCCGGGAAGACCCACACCCTCTGCACTCCATGCTGGAGACCCAGCCTCCCTGCCTACTACAAACGACCCCGCCGGGTCTCGGATTACAAGTGCCCCATTGGGGGACAACTTTCCCTCTTCGGATGAGGAAAATCCATGGAATTCTCCAGCCTTAAACCTGGAATCTCCCCTCGACTTGTCAAAAAACGGCTCCGGTCTGTGGTGAGTGGAGCGTCTCCACAGACCTCTCCAGATCCTCCTGCTAAACCGAATGCTCCTACCAAAATCAAAGAAGTGGACTCCACCGTCTACGTGGATGCAGTTTTACAACACCTTAACGGTGGCCCCCAACTACCCGTCAAAGCACTCATCGACTCCGGTTGCTGTCGCACTCTCATAAGCGAAGCCACTTTTGCTGCACTCAGAGCCGAATCTGAGGCTTTACCCGCCCCTGTCCAATTTGCCCAAATGGACGGGAGCCATTTCCAGGGGGGTCCAGTTGATCACCGCACCATAGGGGTGGCAATGGGAATTGGCTCCCACTGGGAGCAAATAGACTTCACTATAGCCCCTATCCGTTTTGAAGTGGTCTTGGGTATTAACTGGATTAAAGGACATAGTCCCAGTATTAACTGGGAAACAAACACTATCTCCTTCGCTAGTTCCATGTGCGACCAACACCGGCAAAACTTTGCGCTGTTATATCCGCCCGTCCCAGCATTAACCTCCGAGGTCCCAGCACCTCCAATCCTACCTAACGTATATCGGGACTTTGCGGATGTTTTCGACCTTAAAGAATGTGATGCCTTGCCCCCCCCACCGGGTCTCGGACTGTGCAATTGAGGTGGTCAAGGACTGCACATTAACCAAAAGCAAGATTTACCCCATGAGCGCTTCCGAGCGCACTGTCCTCCGGGACTTCCTAGACAAAAACCTCGCCAGAGGGTTCATTCGTCCATCGAATGCCCCGAACTCGGCCCCTGCGTTTTTCGTCCGAAAGAAGGAGGGCGACCTTCGTCTGTGCATTGACTTCAGAAAACTCAATGCGGTCACCCAAACCAACGCCTATCCTATCCCATTAATTTCTGATATTTTGGGACAGTTACAGGAGGGCCGGGTATTCTCCAAGTTAGACTTGGTGGAAGCTTACTACCGAGTCCGCATCCGAGAAGGAGATGAACACCTCACTGCCTTCTCTAGCTGTTTTGGAATGTATGAATTCCTCGTGATGCCGTTCGGATTAAAAGGGGCCCCGGGGGTCTTCATGCAACTTATCAACGAAATCCTTCATGACTTACTGTATCGCGGGGTGGTGGTTTATTTGGATGACATTCTTATTTATTCAAAAACCATAGAAGAGCATGTAACTCTGGTCCGAGAAGTTCTGCAGCGCCTGCGCAATCACCAACTCTTCGCAAAACTGGCTAAATGCGAGTTCCATCAAAACCAGCTCACATTTTTAGGATACATAATCTCCCACCAAGGTCTTCGCATGGACCCTGTCAAAGTCCAAGCCGTTCTCGATTGGACTCCCCCCACCAACCGCAAGCAAGTACAACAGTTTCTGGGGTTTGCGAACTTTTATCGAGGGTTCATCCCTAACTTCGCCCAAGTGGCCCTACCCATCACTGATCTCCTAAAAACCAAAGGAAAAGCAAACGCGTCTACCTTACCCTCTGCAAAAATCCTGTGGACTGATCAATGTCAAGCCGCGTTTGTGGCCCTCAAACGTCTCTTCACATCCGAACCCGTACTACAGCACCCAGACCCAAACCAAATGTTTATTGTGCAAGTCGATGCCTCCGATGTAGCTATGGGAGGGGCCCTCCTCCAGAAAGGTCCGGATGGTCTCCTTCACCCTTGCGCTTACTTTTCGAGAAAATTTGCGCACGCACAATTGAACTGGCCCATTTGGGAAAAAGAGGCAGCGGCCGTTCACCATGCACTGACTCTATGGAGACAATTCTTGGAGGGTTCCAAAATCCCCTTCGAGGTTTGGACCGATCACAAAAATCTAGCTGCCCTCACAGGGTCCCATAAACTGTCAGCGAAACAACAACGTTGGGCGGAATTCTTCGCTCAGTTTCGTTTCGTCCTAAAGCATGTTCCTGGAAAACAAAACGTTCTCGCAGATGCCCTCTCCCGCTTGCCGCAATACCCGGTAAAACTCGAGAGGCCAACCGACTCTCTGTTCACCCCTACGCAAAGAGGAGCCCTTCCTGAACTAGCCGTGCAAACTCGATCTCAACAACAACACCCCAGATCCAGCTCTCCAACTCCTCCAACCCGATCGACTACCCAACCGCCTCCACAACAACAACGAACCGGCGATTCCACCCCTCCAACCCCACCGGCTGCCCTGCCGCCTGCAATCTCCGCACCACCGCACGTAAGCACTACCCCCATCGCAATTCCTAAAACCACTGTAGCGGGGGGGGGGTACCCGCCAAGGTTCCCATCTCTGAATCCTTTTTAAATACCCTTCGGGACCACTGCCTTTCAGAACGCTCTAATCACACCCTACCCCCCGGTATAATAGAACAGGGGGGCTCTTGGTACAAAGACTCAAAATTATATGTACCCAAAGCACTCCGAAAAGACGTTTTACACTTAGCTCATGGAGCAAAAACAGCTGGACACTTTGGATTTCTAAAGACTCTCCACTTATTGCGCAGACAGTTTTGGGGGGGGGGAATGCGTTCCGATGTTGACTCTTTTATTCGCAGCTGTCCTGTTTGTGCCACAGTGAAAAGATCACAGGGCAAACCCCCGGGGCTACTGCAACCTCTGGAAACACCCAACAAACCCTGGGAAGTGATTGCTATGGACTTTATGACTGATCTCCCTCTCAGCGGGGGAAAAACTGTATTATGGGTTGTTACTGATTTGTTTTCCAAGCAAATCCATTTAGTTCCATGCGCAGGGATCCCCTCTGCTCAGAAACTGGCCCGCCTCTTCGTATCACATATCTTCAAATTACATTCGTTTCCGCGCAAAATAATCTGTGACCGCGGCAGTGGCTTTGTTTCCAAGTTTTGGAAAGCATTTCTCAAGTTGGTGGGGGTAGAACAAGGATTGTCTACTGCATACCATCCCCAAACAGATGGTCAAACTGAACGTGTCAATGCTGTACTTGAATGTTATTTACGCTGTTATGTTAACTACCACCAAGATAATTGGGTAGAACTATTACCTTTCGCAGAATATGCCTACAATAATGCTGTACATCAATCTACAGGTTTTAGCCCATTCTATGCAGTGTATGGACAGGATTTCGGTCCTGTTACTCCCAGAAATAATGTGGAGGGGGAGGGAGATCCTGACGTTGCTTCCTGGCACACACCCTCCGTACCACCTGGCCTTGGCTCGTTAGCAATCTCGACCGAGCCAAGCGCAAATACAAAGCACAAGCCGATAAACATCGTTCCCCCGGGTGCGATCTGCGAGTGGGTAAAATGGTCTATCTTTCCACCAAAAATCTACGTTCCACCCGTCCGTGCCTTAAGCTCAATGCTAAATTCATTGGCCCATTCCCCATCACACGGATCATAAATCCTGTCACAGTGGAACTAGCTCTCCCCAAAGCCCTGAGGCGTGTACATCCCGTTTTCCACATTAGCCTCCTGAAGCCCCATTCTGCCTCTCCACAATGGCATCCTGATCCGCCTCCCGAACAGCCCATTATGGTGGGGGGGGAGGAGCACTTTGAGGTCTCCAAAATCCTTGACTCTCATGTTCACCATGGAAACCTACAGTATTTAGTCCGTTGGAAACACTTCCCCCCTGCCTACGACGAATGGGTTCGCGCACGAGATGTCTCCGCCCCCAAACTCGTCGATGCCTTTCACACTGCCTACCCAGAAAGACCATCCCCCTTACAGACTGGGAGGGGGCTTAAGGGGAGCAGGATGTCAGGCTGCTATCTCGGTTTCAGTATTGTTTCTGTGTCTGTACTGTACTGTCTAGCCTCAAGGTCGACCACACATACCAAGGCCTGGGAATGCTGCTCCTGGGAAAGTGTACTCTGTTTATGTGTGCTGATGCTGTGTAATCTCCCGCCATTTACTGCCTTATATTATCGTTCAGCTAGTGAGACTCTCATAGCTGCCATAGTTCCCTGTATGCACTGTATTGCCTTTTTGACCAGTAAAAGCCATCTGCTTGGATTCTATATGACTCTGTGGTGATTTCTGGTTCGAAGGGTCAGGAGCTTACACAGGGATGTATTGGTTGCCCTTATAAAAGAAAAAGGACTTCAATTGACTCGCAGATATTTTCCCTAATTTAGTGATTCTACTTCTGTGCAGTACGTCCATTTGATCCTGCAAACAGGCTAAATGGTCCGCCAGGTCCCAGTTTTGGAATCGCAGGACATGGATCTCTTCCTCGGATCCTCCCGTGCATCGGGGTTGACTGACTCGGAGATGGGTATTCCATTCCTCTCCTACATATAAGTTCCCATATAAGTCCTCGTCATCTGAATACTCCATTACGTCGGAACTAAAAGCGAGTCGTCATCTGTGTGCCATATCACAAGGCAAGCCACCATCTGGAGAAAATGAGGGGAAAGACTGTCCCAGTCCCCCGCTCCCCTTTGGCTGTACATCACCTCCTGCCGCTGCTCACACCCCAGCGGCGGCCGCATTGGCCAACTGTTGCTCCTCCGCTCGCTTCTTGTCAGCGAGAGCCTGATCCTGTTCAAGTTGGATGGCAGCAGCCGCCGTCACAATCGGTAAGGCCTCCCGCTGTAAGAGCAGCTCAATCTCTTTAGGTTGGCCCAACAGCGGTTGGACCCGGGAAGCCAGATCCGCCGATGCTGAGCCGAACTCAGGGGTCAGCAGTTTCTTGACATCGGCCACCATCACCATAGCCAGTGGCAATTCCATTAGAATCATGACCGTCCAGGCTGCCACGTTCCATGCCTCCCGTTGGCACAGGGCAGGATCCAGAACGGATTGTGGAACTGCTTCCCCTATAGCTCCCGCCATGGGCAAACAACCGTCAGGTCCCCGGATTGGGACCGCTGGTGCCTATGGAGTCTCGCAGAGCGTAAGTCTTGCCAACAAATGAGTCAGTGTTGCCAAGTCCTCTTGAGCCAGCCGGACCTCTTCCAGGAGCACGTCCAGTTGTCGGAGGTCGTCCTGGGCACGTTGATCAGCGTCCGGTGTCTTCCAGGGAGATATTGCAGCCAGGTGATGCCACTGGTCAGCTACAAACCCAATTAGCCGGGAGGCTTCAGCGTCCGTTCGCAGTGTTTCCTCCAAAACGTCCTGCAATAAGCCAGGGTCATCGGGGAGCTCGGCTGGCATTCACAACGATGAAAACGAGCGTTCGGGCGAACCCTCCAGGGCTCCAGCCAGAGACAGTCCACTCGGGGAGCACGTCCTATACTCCAACCCGAGATCCAGGCGAACCCTCCAGGGCTCTAGCCAGGGATTAAAATCCAAGTGAAAGAGATAGGGAGATTAGTGCCATAATGTGAGCACTTGTCCCGTGATAATCCAATAAACAAATATCCACAGACGAGTAGTCCAAAAGAGAGTTGATTTATTGGAAGATCTACGGGTTAACAGTAGCTAAGAGTCAAGATGGCACTAATGAGAACTAAGAGCACGGTACAGGGTATATATGAAATCAAAAGCATTGGATGCCATGAGAACCCCCCTCCCCTTGAGGCAAGATTCACACAGAGTCCAGAGTCAAAACACAAGTTGGCAGTTGCTACAGCTGACCTTGGCCAGCACCTGCAGTAAGCATAACATCTTCAGTCAGACCTTGCCTGGCATTTCCTGTACAGGCTAGGCCTGACACACCGGCACATTTGTAATCTGCAACCCCGTTGGATCGAGTTGTGAAGTACGATGTTCCTCTCGGCTAGTTGGTGCGAGGTTGAGAGTGGAGGGCCCTCGTCTTCCGAGAGCGGTACTCTTCTGACGCTCCTTGGCTCCTGGTCATGCCGCCTCTTCCTTAGTCAAGCGCTGAGCAGTCGGAGGCCCCTCGGGACAGGGAGGGCAAGCGGCAGCGAAATGTCCCATTCTGCCACAAACCAGGCACGCCCCGCTCTGAAAACGCCTCACTCTCTCCACTGTCAGGGCGGCTGTCCTCCCTGATGGCTGGACCCCCCTCTCAGGGCTGCCCGCTCTGGCCGCAGCCCCGAGTCTCACACCTTGCGTTGTTTAGACAAGTTCAATAATTGCTGGCAGTTTTCCACTTCCACCACCAGTAAAATCCACCCCTCCAGATCAGGAGGGTCTCCTTGCATTAAAGCCCAGTGGAGAATCTCTGAGTTCAGTCCTTCTCGGAAATACTGCACATGTGTGGCTTCACTCCAGTCCACAACTGCTTGCCAGCAACTGAAATTCGCCCGCATACTGCATCACTGATCTGGCTCCTTGGCGAAGCTGTAAGAGAGCTTTCTTGGCCCGCTCGCTCTGGTAGGGATCTTCAAAACGCTGCCTGAGCGCTACCATAAAGACATCCAGGGTCCAGAGCTCACGGGAATGAAGGTCGAACTGCTGGACCATCCACCTTGCCGCCTCCCCTTCCAGTAGCAAAGCCACGCCACGTATCGCACTCAACTCTCTTCTGAAGTAAAAGTAGCCCCCTGTTCTCTCATGAAACTGTCCACTTAAAGCAAGAAGTAGGGGAGCTTCTCCCCTGAGCCATCAAAGGAGGCTTGCAGCTCCCTTCGCAGAGCTGGCAGTTGAGGCTGGGGGGCGGGTTGGCCCGGAGGAGCAGGCGCTTGCAGAGCTTGCAGTTGTTGCAGTGGCGGCAGAGGCGGAGCCGCCAGTTGTGCAACCTGCGCTTGACGGATCTCGCCCACCTTCTGCCAGAGTCTAACAAGCCCCACAAGGTAGCAACCTGTTCCACAAGCTCCTGGTTCTGTTGTTGAAGACATTGGTAGTCCTCATCACTCTCCCGCCCTCGCTGCATTTGGCATTGGAAGCCCACTTCCCTGTCCTGCCAGTCCTGCGTTCGGCGGAGTTCTGCGCCCCAGACTGGAGGCTCCTCCGAAACCCCCATGTCTCCCATCGTCCTGTCAAAAGGGAGATCCCAGGGCCTCTCACGGACGCCAGAGCTCGCCGGCCACCAGGGCCGGGTAGTTACACTGGAAGGCTGCCCCACCAGGGGATAGTGCATCCACGGTTGTGCGAAAAACTCCGACAGCCCCAAGGCCCTGTGAACGGCACCACAGGTGTTGTTTTTACCCGCTGGCAACTCTGCATCCGGAAGTAGCAGCTTCTCTGGTCTCCCCCCTGGGATAACCAGCTCCCTGATGGACCACCCAGCACCTTCCTCGGTGGTTCGGTTGGCACCTTCCTCGGTTGTTCGGTAGGCACTCTCCTCGGTGAGCCGCTTGCTGATGTAGTCCGGCTCACCCATCATGGCGCTGGAGGGGAAGGCGATACAACTGCCCGAAGGAGGTTGAAAGGGATTACTAGCCTAATGTCAGGATCAGGCGTCTGTCCCTAGCTTTCCATAAGCAAACTCATCCAGGCAGGTAGTCCTGAAGCAGTAATACTTTATTAGGAGCAAAAAGACAGATAAAGAGCTGACTGCTTACACACAGGTAAGGCTAGTAATGGTGAAACATTGGCAGATTACACGTTTAAAAGCATTACAGGCTATGATGGTAAACATGGTGAAACATCCTTGAGATAAGCTATTCCCAGAACAGGCAGACTAAACAGCAGCGCAGCTGTGGGAGAAAGGAAGAGCAAAACTGTACACAGTTTCCAGGCATGGGAACCAAGGACTTGGTGTGTAGCCAGAGGCTGGCCTGCTCATGTCAAGAGCCTTTACCCCTGCTAGCAACAAAGGCCTGACACATATTTCTTATGACTGCAGAGGAAAGATCAGAAAATACATTGACAATGTTGTCTTGAGGCCCTGTAGGCCCAGTGTGTTAGGACTTCTACCATCTGCACACCTTTCTGACCTTTCTCTATCCACGCCTCTCCTGTGCCTTCCTTTGGCTTCTGTCCATGAATTGTCCTTCAGTGCCCTACACATCCTTCCTTTTGTACTCCACCCCCTAGTCCATGCCAAAACAAATGTCCAGAGTCTACAAAAGAAAGAACATGAAGAAAGCCTATTTATATACATTTCCAAAGTTGTTTAATTTTCCCCTCTTGGAAAAAATTACATTGTACAATTCAGGATCTTAAACCAATATATCAGAGAAGAACTTTTCTGGATGCCGAAGGAGTCAAGCATGGACACTTTGCTAGGTCCTGCCTCCTATTTGCTAATTGACTGTCTAGAAAAATATGTCTCTCTTTGGGTGACTTGGGTTGGGTAAGTAGAGCTGAGGAGCAGGAAGTATTCAGCTTTTCTCCCCCATACTATTTTTATCCATCTTAACAGTACAATCCTAAACAGAGTTAAACTCTTCTAAGCCCACTGACGTCACCAGGTTTAGAACAGCATAACACTGTTTAGGACTGTGCTGTAAATGACCCCCTGAAGCTGCATTTTGTCCCAAGGGGAAAGCATACAAGTTTTCCCCAACCTGACCAAGAAGCCTCTGCATCTGCTTTTTAACAACAACAAGACCTGTGGCGCTTCTTGATCATGGATCTCCTACATCACATCTAGTTTGACTGTAAATTATGACAAAAATCAAAGCCATACTCTTTACCCTATATGGATTTGAATATAAATCTCACTAGATTGGCATGCGGCTCGATTAGCATCCACTTCTAAGAAGTGACTCCTTCAACCCTACCTGGACTTTTCCCTGTTGATGACCTGTAACATTTGGCAAAATTATTTCCTTTCCCATGTCAATTGGAAGGTTTTCCCATAAATGACTTAGGTTAGAGTCTAATGTTGCATCCCATGTGTACCTTTCCATTTTAGTGGCTTGTCCTGACCTTTGTTGAAAGTGGTCATAGTCTCCCTGACTGTTCCCCTTTAGTAATTTATGGCATGCACTGAACACCCATTTCCTCTCCACTTAACTATCCTACATGTGTTCCTGTTATCTCAGCTGCTCAACTGATCTGCAGTGCAGTTCAGCCTGTGTCCAGCCCATTATTTGTACTGACCTTTATCCTCTGATGATGAAAGCAATGAGGCCAAACCTGGGCATTGTAATATCAGGAGCCAACATTTACATCTTTCAAAAGATTGAAACTGGATAAAAGATCTTTTTTCAAAAGAGTAAATTATCTTTAAAAAAAACCCAACCTTTTGTCATCTTTTAATGTTTGCTCTATAGCTGCAGATCCCATGTGGATACTCCAACTCTATCCAAGACTGCTGCTGTTTCTGTACAATCCTTCTCTTCATTGTAGTCTTGTAGTGGAATAATTACAGTAACTAGAACTTCATGGGTTGGTTAAAAGACACAGTGCCACTTAATGGACAAAGTGCTAAGTTTATATGCAAGGCTGGAATCTTCCTCAGCACTGAAGCTCACTGGGTGACCTTGAATCAGTCAATATGCCTCACCAAAATCTACCTCAAAGTACTATTATGTGGACAGAATGGAATGAGGGACCATATTCGCCATTCTGATCTTCTTGGAAGAAGGGACAGATAAATGTTAACGCTGGTGTTCGAACAATCAGATTTGTGTGGCCTTCAAGATATAAGTAGGGTTGCTGTTTGATGATGTTGTTTAGTATAGTATAAACAATTATTATATTACTATTTTGAGCCAGAGTGCTGTTGCTTATGGTGTACCACCTGGAGGTTGGCAACCCCAGATGTAAGGCTGTAAAAAGTATGGCTGCAAGAAAATGCTGGTTGGGCACATACCAGATTAGTCACTGCAAAGTCAAATTCTGCCCCAAGTGTTTCTAAACCAAGAACTTTAAATTTGAGTGATTGTTTTGTTGCAGCACAACTCTATTTCCTAAACAATTAGACAGACAATCAAGTCAGGTGAACTGATGTCTAGAAGGCAGAAGCTGGCTTCTCCCCATCCCCCACTGGTGGCCATCAGGGTTCTTCTCATCAGGGTTGCCCAGTAAACACAAAACCCTGGTCTAGCTAATTGGTTGACTTTTGGGTCTGCTGCTAGATTTTATTTTGTTGCTAACAGCACAGTTATATGGTCTAGCAGCCGCTCTCTTGAATAAAACTGGATTTTTAAAATGTTGGCACAATCGTTGTCACTTAGTGCCTATACTTGCAACATGTAGCCAGTAGGTGTGTGCATATGGATAAACCTGAACTGAAAATAAACCTGAAATTAGCCATTTCAATACATTTCCAGTTCAGGTTAACTGAATGCACAAACCTGGGGAGAAAGCTGAAGCGGAATAGGCAAGTCCAGAAAAAGTCAAATAATTATTTGGCTTTTTTCAGGTCCTGGGGGGTCATTTTTTGAGGTAGAGCCTCTGAATTCAAAGTGTAGCTTGAAGGGACAGTCCTTGCACAAACCCCAAAGTTTGGTGAAGATTCGGTCAGCGGGTCCGATTTTATGGCGTTTGGAAGCGGTTGCCCCCTCCTCCATAGACAACTATTGCAAAGTTTGCAATTGTTGTCGGTGGAGGAGGGGGGAAGCCCCTTCCAGACTCCATAAAATCAGATCCCCTGACCCACTCTTCACCAAACTTTGGGGTTTGTGCAAGGATAGTTCCTTCAAGCAATACAGTGAATGTCAAGGTTCTACCTTGAAAAATGACTCCCTGGGGCTGAATTCTTTCAGGAAATCTGAAAATAAATCAAATGCCCATATTTACCGGTATGGGTATTCAACTTATTTCAGGTTTCCAAAAAAAAGGGGGGGCACAATAAACCCGAACCCAAAATTTACTGATTTTTTTTTTTTTGCACAGCCCTAGTACCATATTTTTCGCTCCATAGGACGCACCTGACCATAAGACGCACCTAGTTTTTAGAGGAGGAAAACAAGAAAAAATCTTGTTTTCCTCCTTTAAAAGCTTGTCTTATGGAGTGAATGCCAGCTGGGTGCGTGCGTGTCGGGATGGCGTGAGCTGGCGTTCCCCGTCCTGATGGCCAGCTGGGAAACGGGCGGGGCTGCACAGAGCCGAGCGTTGGGACGGCGCGAGCCCGCGTTCCCCACCCTGACGGCCAGCTGGGAGGTGAGCGGGGCGCACAGAGCCGGCTGGGCACGTGCGCGTCGGTTAAGGAAGGCGATTGTAAGCCGCTTTGAGACTCCTTACAGTAGAGAAAAGCAGGGTATAAAATCCAACTCTTCTTTATGATGTTTAATATGGTTTTCATTTTATTCATGTATTAATTTGCCATCACAAATCTTAGTTAAAAGTGGCTGGAGCAGGCACTGAGTAGACAATACTGACATTGATAGCCCAAAGGTTTGATTCAGTATAAGGTATTTTCCTGTGTTCATGTGTACACTTGTACTGGTTGTTGCATGGGTCATTTAGCAAATCAGAAGTTATTGTTGCACGTATTTTAAAATGTAGATGGAGATCCCATATGCTCTTTTCTTCCCTGGAGGAAAGATTAAAATGTAATAGATGTAATGCAGGGGTCCCCAATGTGGTCCCTGCAGTCACCTTTTCTGGTGCCCATCAAGTGTTTTTAGAAAGTGGGTGGGGCCAGGTAGGGCTTTTTCTGATTGGCTATTGGAGATTCGATTGGCTATGCAGATTTTTTTTAATGTTGCTTTGACAGTAGCCACCACTACAGCACAAGGATCTGCAATTTGTTACTGAACTTAAGCTGTGGCAATAATTTTGTGGCTGGCTCCACCTCCTGTGGCAGCCATTTCATTGCTGTGCCCACCATGCCTTGTCAGAATTCCAAATGTGCCCACATGCTCAAAAAGGTTGCAGACCCCTGGTGTAATGTAATGTGTTGATATTAAGGAAACTTGGACTGGCATGTAAAGTTACAGGTTCTCCAAGCTACTATGGCTGATCCATTCATTGTAAGCAAGAAAGTATTTCCATGTTCAAATAAGAAAAAAGGCAGGCATGATTGGTGACCAGAGGCAGATCTGCTGTGAAACTAATGAATCTTAAGCTTCAGGGCCCCTAATCCCAGAGGGCCCCCCTGAAGCAACTTCTTTTTAATAAGTGAATTTCTCAACAATATCAATGGAGTTTTTTTAGTGATAGAATCATAAGCCAACGGGTTGAAGTACTTAATATTGACTTTAGAATATGATCTAATAGCCATTTCATATGACCTCAAAATGTCCTTGTAATTGGTCAAATTTCAAAATTTTCTTGGGGGCTTGCAACGCTCGAACCCCCAGCTGTAAGGGCTCACTGAGCTCGCCAGAATCTATTCATAGCCTACATTTTGGCAGCTGGATCCTCAGATCCTTTGTTGGTACACAGCTTAATAGTTGTATAGCTCAGCCCTTAGTCTAGAGCCAATCAGAACCATAAAAAGATATCTGAATTCTGAATTCAGGCTGCACTCATCTTGCTTGTACATTTTAACACCAAAAATAAGATTTTCACCTCTTTATCCTAACGAGCCCCCTCCAATTACCTTCTACCTCCCTATTATTATTATTATTTATTAGTTAAATTTATAGCCCACTCTTATTCCTGGTCAAAGCCAGGCTCAGGGTGGGTGTCATGATTCTAGGCCTCAAGTGCAGCCTACAGGCCCCTAGGGAGGCCTATATTAAAGTAGTTACCAGGCTTACATCTCCCAGGTACATAGAATCATAGAGTTGGAAGGGACCACCAGAGTCATCTAGTCCAACCCCCTGCACAATGCAGGAAATTAACAACTACCTCCCCCCACATCCCCAGTGACCCCAATCCTCCCCCCCTGCCATGCAGGATCCCACAATCAAAGCACTCCCGACAGATGGCCATCCAGCCTCTGCTTAAAGATCTCGAAAGACGGGGACTCCACCACCCTCCGAGGCAGTGCATTCCCTCTGGTGGGAGGTTTTTGGTACCCTCTGGGCCTTGTGATTGGTGGAAGAGGATTTGGAGGGAAGACTAGGGCCAATTGGAGGTAAGGGAGTGGTGGCTGGGGAGAAGGAATAAAAGGCCCTGCCTGAAAAAGGAGGGGGTTCATTCCTAGGGAGCAGGGCTGGGGAGAAGCTGCTGCAGATGAAGGGATCCCTCATCCAGGAAGGGGTGAGTTAGCCTGAGGCCTAGTGCCAGGAGACAGGTAGGGACAGTAAAGATAGATGTGTTAGGGTTTTATTTTTTTGATTGCTTGCCTTTCCTGGTTTTGTCATCCTATTGTGGCTTGAGTCATCATTATTATTAGGCCTCTTTAATAAACTGTTTGTTACTCTGCCTGGGTCCTCGTGCCTCATTTGGTCACCTAGAAAGTATACCCTTTTGGGAGAAGAAGCAGTCAGGGGCAGGGAAGATACTCTGGGCCCTCCTGGGTTTAGGCCCACACCAGAGTGGTGGCAGCTACTGAAGATCCCCATTCCTTTCCCTTACCTGACAGCAGGTAACAACAATCACAATAAATTCATAAAACCATTCAACACAATTAATACAGTTAACAAGATGGGAGGGAGGCTAGTAACAATGACAGCCTGTGGTTGCCCTCAATTTTAGTCCTGGTAGAATAGCTCTGTTTTACAGGCCCTGCAGAAAATCTGAAGGTCCAGCATGGCCCTGATGTCACTTGGAAGAGCATTCCATCAGGCTGGGGCCAGGACTGAAAAAGCCCTGGCCCTTGTTGAGGACAACCGCGCTTTTAGAGAATGAACCAATACTTTTTTCTGTGCATTGATATTGGGTGGTGTGAATTTTGTTCTTCCAAATTTTATTTTTGTTTGTTTTTGGTAAGTTTTTTATTATATTTTTGCTAATGTTTAGTGTTAAAGATGTAGTCATTAATTTTTTTTAAGAATTGTGGTGATCTGCAATAAAACAACCCCATTGAGGAAGACCTCATTGCTGCTGGGAAGGGACTCACTGTATGGCTAGGGTTGCCAGGTCTCTCTTTACCACCGGAGGGAGGTTTTTGGGGTGGAGCCTGAGGAGAGTGGGGTTATGATTCTACTTTAAACGTCATCCACTATTGCTAAAATTTATCCCACTGATAATGCTATATTTCAAACAATCCCCATCAAAACCCAACCTACAAATAAAAGAGTGGCAGAAATATATCTGATAACTTCATATGGAAGGGCAAAAAAGCCAGATTTAAATCCAGTCTTCTGTATCAATCTAGGGATAAAGGAAGACTGAGCTCCACTTACCTCAAATTATATTGGACAGCCAGAACAATAGCATAGTATGTTGAGAAATGAAAATAACCCAAATGACCTGGAAAGACAAGTAAGTGGTAAACAGTCCTTGCAAGCATTAAGATGGGTAGCTAAATAGAGCAGTGTCTCCACCATAATTAAGGAATGGGAAGGAGGGGGGAGACATCTGGATTCTAATCACTCACTGGTATCCCCATTCATTATTCATCCCTATTTTAGTCAGACATCTATAAATGTGTGCAATTTCAAAAAAATGAAATAACAATAAGGTGAAGAAGTTCTCTGAAATCATGTCCCAAAGCAGAATATTAACCAGAAATGTATTAAGCAAGTAAATAGAAGATACTCATGTCCCATGGCATCAAGATCTTCAAATAGCCTATCTCTTTGCAAGTTCCAGTCCTTAAAAAGAAAAAAAGGAAAAAAAAAAGAAAAAAAAACCCAAACAGCCAGTCATCATCATTAGCTATGTAGGCCTTTGGGGTCCTGACTTCCACTAAAACATAAAACATGGTGGTTCCTTTTCTTTCACACCAGGAATCTTTTATGGACAATGTAACCATTCACAGAGGAATAGAAAAATGTGGAATACGTCACACTTTGGGTGGGAGGCCCTTGTCTGCATGAACTCAAGGATTAAATGAGAAAGGACCTAAAGGAGCAGGGCAAGAAGCTGCAGAATGAAGGAGCCAATGATAAGTAAGCAGAGTTACAGCCTTGAAGATGAAAGTAGGGTTGTGGGGGGGGGGGGAAACAAGGTAAATTTCAAGTTTGGGTTTATTGAGCCTGATTGTTTGGGGGGGGGGTAAACTTGGAATAAGCCAAACACCCATTCCGGTTAAGGGGTATTTCGGCTTTATGTTCAAGTTTACAGGAAAAAATTGGGTCTATTATAGTCTATGGGGATTTTTTCTGAAGCTCCTGTGGGGGCATTTTGGAGGGAGAGTCACCAAATTTGCAGTGTAGCTGCAAGGGACTCTCCTTAGACAGACACTGAAGTTTGGTGAATGTTGGGACAAAGGGTCACCCCCATCGTCCAGGCATTTGCTAGCCGAGCTGTCCATCGGTTTTCAGGTTTAGAAGTTTTGATATTCAGTCAATCCAAAACCTGAATATTGCTGAAACTGCTAATTTCAGGTTTATTTTCAGTTCTGGTAGATCGATATGTATAACCCTAGATGAAAGCAGCACTAATGAGATGCAAGAGAAGTGCAGATGCTGATGCTGGAATGGTAGATGTGGTGTCTTTGTGATGTCTGCCCTTCATTCCATCTCTTCTGTCCTCTGCACACTCTTGAAAGAGACCTCATGAACAGCAAAGCTGCTTATCTTCACAAGGACAAGGGGGAACTGGAGAAGTTCTGCATAGAGGTCAGGTAAATTTCTGTTCATTCAGATGGCCTCTTCCATGGCAGGCATTTTGGGGATGATGGATGCTTGTCCCATTCTCTCGATAATATCCATTTCCTGTGAGGGATCACCTGGTTTTCTTCTCCCAGGCGAGTATTTGAACAGCTGGTTCACTTTTTAGGACATTGCTTTCTTCTTTAAAATAGATTTCCAAATTACTTCATGAGATTCATACAGTTATCTGGAAGAAGAAGGAAAAGTACCTAATTCAAACTCTATGCATTCTGGTATATAATAAGATTCTCTCCTTAGCATTATGGTTAAATTATATTATATTCATTCCAGCCTCATCCTGCTCAAAGTGATTATTTGCATTGGCTTGTTAATGACAATTTTCAAATGTGCGAATTGTACTGCAGTAAACTAGAACCTCTGATGAATATGGCAATCTTCAGGCAATCATGGCATTTCCACTATATCAGGTCACTCACATTTCTTAATTTGGCTTGTGAGTTCACCATGCTTTTGGAATGGTAGCAAATGATAGAAGTGGTATTATGAAGTGCCTTCAGTGTCTCAGAATAGGCAAGAACGTCAAAGAGAAGCAAGGGCAGTCAAGCAACTAGGGCTGTTGATTCGGTTCGGCCCAAACTGAAAAACAGCCGAATTTCCCCTGATTCGGTGTTTTTTAGTTCAGGACGAACCGAACTCAAAAATGGCAGGAAACCGGGGAGCCGAATTCAGCGAGTTTGGGAGTTCACGAATAAATCCGGCAAATTCGGGGCGTCAGTAAGCAGCATAACCGTCAATAAGCAGCATTCTCCTCCCCCAGCCAATCGGTGGCCAAGCTGGGTCTTCTTCTGGCCAATCAGTCAGGATTGAGTACTGGAGGAATCAGCTGATGTGCGGCCCGGCCGGGGAGAGAGAGAGAGAGAGGGAAATCCTCCTGTGTGTGTGTGGGGGGGGGGCTTGTGCACATTTACTCCTTTCTGTGGCTGCAGGGGGCGTATTTTTTGGGGTACAGACCCCAAACTTCCAGCAGAGATTCATACAAGCCTTCTTAAGAGACCACCCAAGTTTTGTAAACATTGGGTCAGGGGGTCCCGAGATATGGGCTCCCCCCTTTTTTCTTTCCATGGCTGCAGGGGGTGCATTTTGGGGGGTACATACCCCAAACTTTGAGTGAAGCTTCAGATGAGTGTTCTTAAGAAACCCCCCAAGTTTTGTAAACATTGGGTCAGGGGGTCTCGAGATATGGGCTCCACCCCTTTTACCTCCCCCCTTTTGCATTTATGTGGCTGCAGGGGGTGCTTTTTTGGGGATACAGCCCCCAAACGTTTAGCATAGCTTCAGACATTCCTTCTTAAGATACCACCCAAATTTTGTAAAGATGGGTTCAGTGGGGGCAGAAATATCAGCTCTCCCCTTTTCTCTTTCTGTGGCTGCAGGGGGCACATTTTTGGGGGTGCAGATCCCAAACTTTGAGCGGAGCTTCAGACAAGCCTTCTTAAGAGACCACCCAAGTTTTGTAAATGTTGGGTCAGGGGGTCCCGAGATATGGGCTTTCCCCTTTCCCCTTTTCCCTATTGGGATGAATGGATCAGTATGCATCTCCAGAGCAAAACGTCCAGTGCCTAAATGGAATCGTCTTGGATTACCGAGTCCTCCCCAGCCCCTCCTGATGGAACAGAAGACAGCCACAGTAAGACCCCTTTGGGGCTTTAATCTATAATTTTTCTCCTGTGTGTGTGTGGGTGGGGGGGGAAGCAGAGTCTGTGTGTGTGTGGGGAGGGAGCAGTTTCTGTGGGTGGGGGGGAAGCCAAAGGGGGCTTTTGCCGGTTCTGCCTGGGGTGTGTGTTCCCCCTCGAGTCTCTCTCTCCCTGGTTTGAGGGGGGGTTTCAGTTGTGTGTCTTCAGGTTTTCCCTCATTCATAAGAGCGGTTAGGTCTATTTGGATGCTTGCTCAAAACTTGTTTTCAAATGGTGACTTAAAGAATACATTTGGAGTCCCATGCAAATGGGGAAATTCCACTCCTCCTGCTCATTATGCATAGCTAGCTGCCTCTGTCTCTTTCCATGGTTTGCAAACTCCCAGGTGTCAGGTGTTGCTTTGCACAGTTGCAAAGGTGTTGCTTACAAGGTTGTGTTGCTTTTCAGTCATGTTGCAATGCTTTGCAAACTTCTCAGTTGTTTGTCGGGGCTGGGAGCTTTGTGCGTGGGCGGCAAGCTCTGCTCAGAGATGCACATTAAGGGTGGGGGGACCCCTTTTGGGGCCCATATCTCAGCCCCCCCTGACCCAATATTTACAAAACTTGGGGGGTCTTTCAAGAAACGTCCTTTGAAGCTCTGCTGAAAGTTTGGGACCTCTACCCCCAAAAATGCCCCTCCAGAGCCGCGGAAAGGCGCAGTTGTGTTTTTAATGGCTTTATTCGGTCAATTTTTTTTCCCGAACTTTGAATTCCCGCCGAATTGCACGGACCCGAAGCAGGGGGGTTCAGACGTCAGCATATCCCGAATCTAAACGGGCCGAATTCAGCCGAATCTGAACTATACCGAATTTTTTTTAATTCAACTGCCCTACAAGCAACAACAAAGGTTACCTAACAACAGTAGGGGGTAATGGGAGAGGGATTCAGGCTGCCTGAGGCTGATTTCTCATAAGTCCTCCTCTGAGTTGCCCTTACTGGCAGACGCAAGGCAGAAGAGCATTAGAGAGTGGGCCTGTTTTTGCTTTGGCACCACAGATGCACTCTTGGCATTACATTTACAAGTTTATAGCCAAATACATTTCAATTCTCTAGAACTTTTTATAATTGTCCCTATGGAGTTTTAATAGAAGTACTTTATCCCCTGGCTGTATGCTGAATGTTTAATTAATTTTATGTTTTTGTGGGGTGGCCTTGCTTTTTAGTCTTTATTGTGTCTTATGTGTTGGATTGTTTTATAGCTGCTGCATTTATAGTCTGTGTTAAAAATTTGGTATGCTTTTAAAATTTTTAATTCTTTTGGCTTTCTCGGTTTTTGTTTTGTAATGCCGTTTATTGTTTGAATAACTTTGTTGTAAGTAATCTTGTATATTGGTTCTTGTAGGTTATCCGGGCTGTGTAACCGTGGTCTTGGAATTTTCTTTCCTGACGTTTCGCCAGCAACTGTGGCAGGCATCTTCAGAGTAGTAACACTGAAGGACAGTGTCTCTCAGTGTCAAGGGTGTAGGAAGAGTAATATATAGTCAGAAAGGGGTTGGGTTTGAGCTGAGTATTGTCCTGCAAAAGTATTGTCCTGTAAGTATCAAGATAATGTGCTAATGAGGGTATGGTATGTTAATGTGGAACCATTGTATCCTGAAGTGATCTGTTAATGTGTGTAATCCAAAACTAATCTGTATGGCTATTGTTGAATGTTGTCTTTGTCTGGAGGTTTTTCAGGGCAGGAAGCCAAGCCTTATTCATTCTTAAACTCTCCTCTTTTCTGTTAAAGTTGTGCTGATGTTTGTGAATTTCAATGGCTTCTCTGTGCAATCTGACAAAATAGTTGGTAGAATTGTCCAGTCTTTCAGTGTCTTGGAATAAGACCCTGTGTCCTGTTTGTGTCAGTCCATGTTCAGCCACTGCTGATTTCTCAGGTTGGCCAAGTCTGCAGTATCTTTCATGTTCTTTTATCCTTGTTTGTATGCTGCGTTTTGTGGTCCCGATGTAAACTTCTCCACAGCTGCAAGGTATACGATATACTCCTGCAGAGGTGAGGGGGTCTCTTTTGTCTTTTGCTGATCGTAGCATTTGTTGTATTTTCTTGGTGGGTTTAAACACTGTTTGTAGGTTATGTTTTTTCAAAAGTTTCTCCATCCTATCAGTGACTCCTTTAATAAATGGCAAGAATACCTTTCCTATGGGAGACTGTTTTTCTTGAGTTTTCTGATTTTTGTTTGGTTCAATGGCCCTTCTGATTTCATTCTTGGAGTAGCCGTTTGCTAGCAGTGCGTGATTTAGATGGTTAGTTTCTTCCTTGAGAAACTGTGGTTCACAGATCCGTCTTGCACGGTCCATTAATGTTTTGATTATTCCTCTTTTCTGTCGGGGGTGGTGGTTGGAGTTTTTGTGTAAGTAGCGATCTGTGTGAGTTGGTTTCCGGTAGACCTTGTGACCTAACTGAAGGTTTGATTTACGGATGACAAGGGTATCAAGAAATGGGAGTTTACCCTCAATTTCCTTTTCCATGGTAAACTGAATGTTTGGATGGATATTATTAAGATGGTTTAGAAAGTCCATTAATTTTTCTTCACCATGGCTCCAAATGGTAAATGTATCATCTACGAACCTGAACCAGACTGTAGGTTTGTAAGGTGCTGATTCTAATGCTGTCTTTTCAAAATATTCCATGTAAAAGTTTGCTATTACTGGACTGAGTGGACTTCCCATAGCTACTCCATCAATCTGTTCATAAAATTCTTGATCCCATAGGAAATAACTTGTTGTCAAACAATGGTGAAATAAGGCTGTTATATCTTCTGGAAAAATCTGGTTAATCAATGAGATTGTGTCTTTAACTGGAACCTTGGTAAAGAGGGATACAACATCAAAACTGATTAATATATCCTTTGGATTGAGTCTTAACGGACTGATTTTGTTGATGAAGTGAGTTGAATCTTTGATGTAAGAAGTGGTTTTTCCAATGTGGTCCTGCAGGAGGGTGGTCAAATATTTAGCTAATTCATATGTTGGGGAACCAATGGCACTCACGATGGGTCGGAGTGGAACGGAATCCTTATGAATTTTAGGTAGTCCATATAATCGTGGTGGTTGTGCTTCAGTCTTGCATAGTTTTCTGTGTGTGTCGGGATGAAGAGTGGAATTCTTGATCAGAATGCTAGTTTTCCTGGTAATTTTGCAAGTTGGATCTCGTTTTAGTTTTTTGTATGTGGCAGGGTCCAGAAGTTCCTCAATCTTCTTTTTGTATTCTTCTGTTTTCATGATCACTGTGGCATTGCCTTTGTCAGCTGGTAGAATAATGATTTCTGGATCTGCATTGAGGGTCTTGATGGCGTTTCTCTCCTTGCGTGTTATATTGCTAGCAGGGGGCTTTGCTTTTCGTAGAATTCTTGCTGTCTCTCCTCTTATTTCCTCAGCATCTTCTTCAGGTAGATTACGAATGGCAGATTCTACATTTGCAATGATGTCTTCCACTGGAATTTGGGTGGGAGTGACTGCAAAGTTTCCTCCCTTAGCTAAGATGGAAGTTTCTTCAGGTGAGAGTTGTCGGTCTGTCAGATTGAAGATAATCCGTTTGTTGTCAAGTTTTGGACTGTTCTGTCTTCTTTCCTGTAATTTGTTAAACTTTTGCTTCTGTCTGGAAGTATGGCTGGTTAACCCCTGTTCCATTTTTCTGTAGGTGAGATTATCAATCTTGTCCCAATCATGGCTTCTCATTTTGTGGCTAGTATTGATATGTAAGGAAAACAACTCCTTGTCTGTGGCAGCAAGTTCTCTGCGGGTAGTGTGAATTCTCTCTCGTAAGAGAGCCCGTTCTAGATGGTCATAAATGCGGTTAGCTCGTGAAGTTTTAAAGATTCTTTTACTTGTGAGAAAAGATGGAATGGTTCCAGTGTCTCTGCATCGCAGTAGAAAAGTTAAAGAACAAAGTAGATGTGCTTTCTTGTTCCGAAGTGTTTCCAATCTCCGGGTCTGTTGAAATATTTCCTCCCCGTAGAGGCGTTCAAAATATTGTCGAAGGCTTTCACGGTCAGAGTTTATTGGTTCTTGTAGGTTATCCGGGCTGTGTAACCGTGGTCTTGGAATTTTCTTTCCTGACGTTTCGCCAGCAACTGTGGCAGGCATCTTCAGAGTAGTAACACTGAAGGACAGTGTCTCTCAGTGTCAAGGGTGTAGGAAGAGTAATATATAGTCAGAAAGGGGTTGGGTTTGAGCTGAGTATTGTCCTGCAAAAGTATTGTCCTGTAAGTATCAAGATAATGTGCTAATGAGGGTATGGTATGTTAATATGGAACCATTGTATCCTGAAGTGATCTGTTAATGTGTGTAATCCAAAACTAATCTGTATGGCTATTGTTGAATGTTGTCTTTGTCTGGAGGTTTTTCAGGGCAGGAAGCCAAGCCTTATGGTTAACCAGCCATACTTCCAGACAGAAGCAAAAGTTTAACAAATTACAGGAAAGAAGACAGAACAGTCCAAAACTTGACAACAAACGGATTATCTTCAATCTGACAGACCGACAACTCTCACCTGAAGAAACTTCCATCTTAGCTAAGGGAGGAAACTTTGCAGTCACTCCCACCCAAATTCCAGTGGAAGACATCATTGCAAATGTAGAATCTGCCATTCGTAATCTACCTGAAGAAGATGCTGAGGAAATAAGAGGAGAGACAGCAAGAATTCTACGAAAAGCAAAGCCCCCTGCTAGCAATATAACACGCAAGGAGAGAAACGCCATCAAGACCCTCAATGCAGATCCAGAAATCATTATTCTACCAGCTGACAAAGGCAATGCCACAGTGATCATGAAAACAGAAGAATACAAAAAGAAGATTGAGGAACTTCTGGACCCTGCCACATACAAAAACTAAAACGAGATCCAACTTGCAAAATTACCAGGAAAACTAGCATTCTGATCAAGAATTCCACTCTTCATCCCGACACACACAGAAAACTATGCAAGACTGAAGCACAACCACCACGATTATATGGACTACCTAAAATTCATAAGGATTCCGTTCCACTCCGACCCATCGTGAGTGCCATTGGTTCCCCAACATATGAATTAGCTAAATATTTGACCACCCTCCTGCAGGACCACATTGGAAAAACCACTTCTTACATCAAAGATTCAACTCACTTCATCAACAAAATCAGTCCGTTAAGACTCAATCCAAAGGATATATTAATCAGTTTTGATGTTGTATCCCTCTTTACCAAGGTTCCAGTTAAAGACACAATCTCATTGATTAACCAGATTTTTCCAGAAGATATAACAGCCTTATTTCACCATTGTTTGACAACAAGTTATTTCCTATGGGATCAAGAATTTTATGAACAGATTGATGGAGTAGCTATGGGAAGTCCACTCAGTCCAGTAATAGCAAACTTTTACATGGAATATTTTGAAAAGACAGCATTAGAATCAGCACCTTACAAACCTACAGTCTGGTTCAGGTTCGTAGATGATACATTTACCATTTGGAGCCATGGTGAAGAAAAATTAATGGACTTTCTAAACCATCTTAATAATATCCATCCAAACATTCAGTTTACCATGGAAAAGGAAATTGAGGGTAAACTCCCATTTCTTGATACCCTTGTCATCCGTAAATCAAACCTTCAGTTAGGTCACAAGGTCTACCGGAAACCAACTCACACAGATCGCTACTTACACAAAAACTCCAACCACCACCCCCGACAGAAAAGAGGAATAATCAAAACATTAATGGACCGTGCAAGACGGATCTGTGAACCACAGTTTCTCAAGGAAGAAACTAACCATCTAAATCACGCACTGCTAGCAAACGGCTACTCCAAGAATGAAATCAGAAGGGCCATTGAACCAAACAAAAATCAGAAAACTCAAGAAAAACAGTCTCCCATAGGAAAGGTATTCTTGCCATTTATTAAAGGAGTCACTGATAGGATGGAGAAACTTTTGAAAAAACATAACCTACAAACAGTGTTTAAACCCACCAAGAAAATACAACAAATGCTACGATCAGCAAAAGACAAAAGAGACCCCCTCACCTCTGCAGGAGTATATCGTATACCTTGCAGCTGTGGAGAAGTTTACATCGGGACCACAAAACGCAGCATACAAACAAGGATAAAAGAACATGAAAGATACTGCAGACTTGGCCAACCTGAGAAATCAGCAGTGGCTGAACATGGACTGACACAAACAGGACACAGGGTCTTATTCCAAGACACTGAAAGACTGGACAATTCTACCAACTATTTTGTCAGATTGCACAGAGAAGCCATTGAAATTCACAAACATCAGCACAACTTTAACAGAAAAGAGGAGAGTTTAAGAATGAATAAGGCTTGGCTTCCTGCCCTGAAAAACCTCCAGACAAAGACAACATTCAACAATAGCCATACAGATTAGTTTTGGATTACACACATTAACAGATCACTTCAGGATACAATGGTTCCATATTAACATACCATACCCTCATTAGCACATTATCTTGATACTTACAGGACAATACTTTTGCAGGACAATACTCAGCTCAAACCCAACCCCTTTCTGACTATATATTACTCTTCCTACACCCTTGACACTGAGAGACACTGTCCTTCAGTGTTACTACTCTGAAGATGCCTGCCACAGTTGCTGGCGAAACGTCAGGAAAGAAAATTCCAAGACCACGGTTACACAGCCCGGATAACCTACAAGAACCAATAAACTCTGACCGTGAAAGCCTTCGACAAAATCTTGTATATGATTTATATTTATATGATTATGTGCACTTTATAACATACACTATTTACATATATGATGTGTTTTAATTTACCCACCTCATTCGTAATGTCAGGCCTGTGTATCAGTTAGATTTGTTTTCTCACCAACTTGCCTTCAAGGATTGTTTTGCATTCTTGGTCCCTTTGAAGCCGACAGAAGTCCGTGGGAACTGCGGCGCCTCTGTACCGTTTGTAATCTGTAATCTCCTGAAGCTGTACTGTTGAGTGCTTTTTTCAATGCCTTTATATTATCAAGTGCAAGCTAGTTTCCTCCATTGTTGTCTTGGGTTCTTTATGCTCTGTTTACCTCTGCGACCATTAAACCAGCTTCTTTGGACAACCTCGTCTCCTGCTGTGGTTAGTGGTTCTTGATAGGGCAAGTGCTTATATTAAGACAGCAATCCTTCTTTTCTTTCACCTGTCAGGCTGGAGCCCCGGAGGGTTCGCCTGCCACTCGGATGGGAGCAAAGGCAGTGCTCTCCGAGTGATCTACCCATGGCTGGAGCCCCGTGTGATTCGCCTCGGGCCCGGTGGATCTGATCCCCGGGTGGCGGGTTCCTGCTAGGAGCCCTGGAAGGCTTCCATCCGTGGTCCCTTCCGTTGGGAACACCGACTGACGACCCCGAACTTGTACGGGACGTTATAGCTGAGCTACATCGAACCGATGCAGAAGTCAATCGCTTGACTGAACTTGTTCAGGCTCATTGGCGTTCCCTAGCCGCAATGGTCCCCTGGATGTCTGACATTGCAGATACCAGCGCCTGCCAAGACCTCCAGACCCTTGACCGGTTGGTGGATGATGCTCGATTGGCAGCTGAGGATTCACAACTATTGACTAGCCTTTTGGCCGGACTCACTACTTGCAATACGCAACTGACTTTGACCGCGGTCCCAATCCGTTCTGCCGACATGGCAATCCCGGTCACACCACCCCCCGAGCTCTGCCAAACAGAAGCAAAAGCGGTAGCCACACGGGTGACTGCCCTCTTCCAGGGCCACACTGCGGCCACTATTTCAGTGGCAGAACTTACAAAACATCTCACCCCCGACTTCGGTGCAAATGTGGTGGCCTTGGCGGTACAGATCCAACCGATGTTGGACCTGCCAAATCGCGCTGAGCTCCTCTACACTTTGGAACAGGAGGCCCTTCCACTCGTTACCATGGCGCTGACTGCCAAACTGGCGGCCGACCAGGTCCTGGCTGAGCGCAAAAAAGTGGAGGAGCAAGCGCGGACAGCGGCTGAAGCCGCGGCAAAAGCTCGGGCAGAACAGGAGGAGAAGGAACGCTTAGCAGTCGAACGGGCGCAGAGCAGCGCGCGCCCCCGACAGCCTGGGGGCTATGAATTACCCCCATTCTCCCCATCTTTCATCCCGTCTCGTAGCATTCAACGTTCCCACAGGTTGGCGGGGACTTTGCCCAAGAGACCAGGCAATTCCGACAAGGAGGACTTATATGGTGGGGAATCTCTCTGGGCCACTGATTTACGGGGCAGCCAGTCCCGCCGGACTGGCGGCTCTGGCGATGAGGTATTTTTGCTACGTAACCAAAATCTGGATCTTATGGAGCAGGTAGCACGCTTGCAGGATCAACTGACCCTAGTGCTCAGGGACAACGACCAGTTACAACGGGCTCAAGCTGCACCCGTTGCCCCTGCTCCCATGACCCCGCAACAGCCACCGCAACAACCAGCTGCTCCGGCAGTTCCCAGCGGAGGCCCCGCAGCTCCTGGCGGGGGTCCCGTTGCGCCGGGTGGAGGACCCGTAGTTCCTGGCGGAGGTCCCGCAGCACCTGGCGGGGGTCCCGTCGCTCCTGGCCCCGCAGCACCCGGGGGAGTGCCTGTTGCACCTGCCTTACCGGGTGCACCCTTACCAGGGGCCCCAGTTCCTGGATACCCACCTGTGCCCCCGATGCCATGGAAGCCGCCAAAACTGAAGGTTACTTATGATGGCTCAGTTGAAACCTTACCCCATTTTTTGCATCATGTGGATAGTTATATGAGGGAGCAAAGACAATTCTTCCCTACCGAAGATAGCTGCATCCGTTTCGTTGCCTCTCTGTTAAAGGAAAAAGTGGCAGACTGGATGATTCTCCAGTTTGTCCCATCAATTCTACCTCAAAGTCCTTCTGTCTTTGCTGTTGTCATGGTGCAGGCAAGGAGCGAGGGCGGGAAGCTGGAAGCGTAGTCTGGGGAACAGTCCAAGGTCATTCACAGTTTAGGCAAAGTCCAAGATCTCAGTACCGGCAAGGGAAGTCCGAGGCGTTAGTCAAAGCCAATCCAAGAAGTCAGGATACCAGGAATCCAAAGGATAGCAAGGAAACAAGGCACACAAGGAGGTTGGTGACAAGTTGCTTGCACAACAGCCAAGCCTAACTGATGGCTTAAATCCCTTCTCCTGCTGCTGTAGCAGGGCCAGCTGATGCTGATTAGGCTGAGTTCACAGGTGGTGCTTCAGCCCTGCTCTTCCTCATCACTGCTACTGAGGAGGTTCCTCTGTAAAGCCTTCAGTCTAGCACTCTGCTGTCTCTGCTGAATTGCCGGACGGACCTGTTTTTTTCTCTGCTCCAGCGGCCTTGGCGAGGTTTCTGGAGACACTGCATGTTGCATGGTGTCAGGTCCAACAGGAGTCCTTGAGCTGGCAGGCTGCAGGCATGGTGAGTCATCTCCTGACTTTGGCTGATCTTCTATTCTGACAAGCTGTAGGCCCTGTGGTTGTTCCTGTGGGACTTCTGCCTGAGAATGTCCCTCTGTTCTGGCTTCTATTTCCCCTTCGTCAGAGGAGGTCTTTGCAGGCTGACTCATGACAGCTGTAAAGCTTTAATGACTTTTGTATTGTCATCAATCTTTTTTTCTATTCTTGAAAGGGCCTCTTCTCTCTACAGATTTCTTCATATTATCTTCAATTAAATGCCGCAAAAAATCTTTCAATTCATCCATCTGTGAAGTAAGATTTAATGTTTGGATAGCCAGTATTTCTGTTTGCTTCGTTTTCTTTGTAGTCTTTGGTTTCATTGTTGGTTGTGGTTGATCTTCAGACTCAAGTTCAGGAATTTCAGGAAGCGTCTCTAGTTTGTGGTTGTTCACCTGAGCCTCCTGTCATAACAATAATTCTTGGAGATTTCCTTCCTTTTTATATATTCAGATACATTTTCATACTCTTTACAGATACTTGACTGTTCAGATAACATTTAAATATACAATTATATACAGTTAATGGCTTGAGTAATATCAAAGTTAAACTCTATAACTCATAAATTTATCTAAATTCTCTATATTTGTTCCTCATGACACTACAAAAATTTTATGCCCTTATACAAACAATATTTGCAGCAAAATTAATTAGTATATTAGTGGATTAGCTGGATTAGTAAATTTAATTTGGTTAAAATTAGTAGGTTGTTATTCAAAACTTGTTATAGTGGCCACTGATCAGTTTAGACATAAATAGATAAGAAAAATACATAGAAGTTGTAGTGCTGATACACTGATGCCTGGAGATATAGTATTCGTACAAGAAAGAAAAAGAGGATTAATGGCTTGTAGAATTGTCCGGAGTCAGTTGCAGTTCTGTTTTTTATATGCTGACCAGTACGTAGCAGCATATCACCATAGTACCTAGACCTCCATTTAAGTTTGTCTTTAGTCTGAACTTCTGCCAGTGAAAAGGAAGAGAAGGCAAAGCAGTAATGGTATTGTCTCTGTTGCGTACAGGCAGGTCTGAGTCTCTGCTTTCCACACAGCAATGGATCGGTGCTGAAGGAAGCAGAGCCTGACGCGTATTTTACTCTTACCGGTAGGGGCCGGCAGCTCTTTAATAAGGATAGAAACAGTATACTTACTATACAGGAACAAGGTCACAGACAGACACAAGCTCCTCGCCCTTAAGGTCTTGGCTGCAGGCCACGGCTTTCTTCCACGTTCAACAGCACGGCAAACTGGACTCCAAATGAAGCTTTCTCAAGATAAGAGACAGATGGCATGCAATAACATTGCTCCCACGACGCACTTAACGGTCAGTCTTGCTTATATTGCCTTTGTGACTCTCCAGGTGTTTCAGCTCAACTGCCGGCTTCAGACTCTGATTCCTCCTGCACCAACTTACGTCTTTTGTCCAAAAGCCAGGCCGACTTTCTCCTTTGCTGCAATGCCATTCTACCTTTTACTCTTCTTCTCTCCACTGGTGGAGGAGACCCTGAAGGTGAAAGGCTTTCTCTTCCCTGTTCCTGTTCTCTTGTTTCAGCCGGCCAGTCTTCTGGCTCAGAGGCCCCGTCTTGCTGTTCCAGTGTTATCTCTTCAGAGGGAGTGAGGGCTTGTTCTGCCGCCTCCTCTTCTTTTGAAGAGTAACTCTCAGGCTGACTCACGACAGTCTCCAGCCTTACTCTCTTCCCTTGTGGGCAAGAAAATTGCCTGTGTAAGTCAACCTCCAATTCCACGGGGGGGGGGGGGGGGAGGGAGGACAGAAAAAATAATCGATCTTCATCTTCAGCTCTCACTAACTGGATCAAGGACTTTCCTTCCTATGAGCCTGTAATGGGTGCCGTCCTGGTCCGCACCACCCTGGCATTGTGCCAACAACTCAGGTATTCGACCGCAGCCTCTTCGGCATGGTGCCTCTCTCTATATCTTACTATCAGCCAGCCTCACAGATCTCGATCTATTAGATTGCCACATTGGTTTGACCATCCTGTAACATTGTTTCTCTCCACACACACCCCTTTGTTCAGCTCTGGGAAAAGTTAGTTAATAGTCTCCCCCTCTATCTCTGTGCCGGTGGATTAGTTCTTAATTTGGTAAATTCCTGCTGTTTTATGTCTTTGTTTAAAGTCTTTTAAACTTTTAGTTAAGGTCTGTATAAGATCAATTTCGATTTTGCTGTTTACGATATTCTCAGCCCCCTCAATTTGACTTCGGGCAGGATCAGTTACTTACAGTCCCACTGTTTAGGTTTTTGAGTTGGGTTGCCAACAGATTCGGGCTCCCTTTTTAGCTAATGATCAAGTCACGCTTGGCTCAGAGGTCCCACTGACAGAGAAGGGAAAAGTAGACAGGGACAAGGGTAGAAAGAGGGGGGGGGAATGGCAGCAACCCGGCCAGCTCAGGAAAAGCTCCTCACCCCTCCTCGACTTTACCTGGTGCCTGCAGATAATCCTCAGGCACCCAAGACTCATAGACACCCCAAATAAAATGGGGGGGGGGAGAATCTCAGAACTATCGCTGAGATTCCAGGACTCCACCGGAGGCAGAGACCTTCCAAACTGGGGAAAGGCTGCAGGCAGCTAGAATACCCTCTGCTGCCCATCAGCCATCTTCCCGCCTCCAATTGTTTGGTTGTTAAACAATCTGTTCATATGTATTCACTGGAACAGGCAATTTGCAGTCATCAGAAGCCACCTCGCAGCTGATGAGGGATCAGCTGTTTGTCAGCTTCTGATCTCTCACTTGGGAAATTTTGCTCTGTTCCCAATAATGGGGGGGGGGCAGGAGCTGACTCCCAACTGATAAGCTGATAGTTGGGTTTTTCTGATCTCCCATCCTGGAAACTTTGCTGCTGAGTGGGAAGGGGTGATCAGAAGCTGATTTCCCTACTCTTCTCTGCATCCCATCTGTGAGGTTGGGCTGCAGAGGAATGAACTCTGTCTAATCTCCTTTTTATAATTCAAAGACTAAAAGCACTGCTTTTGTCCTTGCCCAGCCTGAAGGGGAGGGAGAAACTCTATTTTTGCAACTTCACTGTGTAGCTGTTTTGCTGAGGGGTCTGAGTGGTAAGAGCCCAGCTCCCAGCTGATCCATGAGTTGCCTGTGAGTCAGCTTCTGTCCAACAGGCAGATTAAAACTTAGTGTTTGGCAACTGTTTGAATTGCTTGATGCAATCTGAACATATCTGTGATCAGCTCACAGTATGTGTGTATTGAACAAGGTATTTTTGTTTGCCCAACAGGTTTGCTGGGAAATTTGCAGCATCTCTAATTGTGGCTAGTGAGCAAGACATGAGCCAAGCTGGACAGTAAATGAGCATAATTTTCCAAAATAACAAGTATGAGGAATTCAAAATAATTCATAAATAGTATATATGTTGCAGGGAAAGTCAAAAGCATGGGAGATCACCTTTGTGGAAGAATTTTGGAGGTCCAAAATTGACTGTGTTGCTCAGGACTCCAAAATTGAGTGTGTTGCTCAGGACTCACCCACCATGTTTCCCAAAGAGACTGTAATCCTCAATCTGGTATTCCATCTTCACATTTGGCCATCAACAGGAAGAAGGGGAGGCATCTTGATTATTTTGTTCAGTGCTTGTTTTGGAAGGGAACAGAGAATACAACAAAATTATAATTACATATATAATCAAGCTGGTGATTTTCTTTGCAAAACACACTTACAAGATGCTTGGAAGCCTGAATTCCTAATTAAATTGCAAGGATTGTTGACTTTCTTATGACTGACTCATTAGAAAACAACCTCCTGGCAGCTGAATGCCATGCTATTATTACAAGAACTGAAACAACTTCAAGAATATATTTTCCTGGCTTCCTAACGCGGCACATCAAATTAGACCACCTTGTGCGTTAGAGCATAAAGATATAATAACTGCAAAGATGACAATGTTTCCTTACAGCACACTTCCTGGACGTATTTTTTTGCCATGAGCTCATCGCCATTTCATCTTGGCTTCTGATAACAACAGATGGTGACTCAAGTCAAAGCCTCCAAGAACTTCAGCGTTTGTCTTTAATGATAATCTATGGGAGAAAGGTTGAGTGCAGTGCTTGATGAAATAAGATTTCCTCTTCCCTTTAAAAAATGTAAATATTCAAAGTAAATAAAAACAGTTTCCTGTTTGTTCTCACTCCCCACCCCAATCCTCAGACAAATAACCCCTCTCAAATGAATGGTATCCAGTCTTTTGTCCTGCTTCTTGTACTGATATGTGACTGGTCATATCTGACTGGGGAAGGCACTGGCAATAAACTGACTGACTGGTCATATTTGACATTACTTTTATGATCAGCTTATTTTTAGCCCACTTTCTGCAGTAAGGCTCTCAAGGCAGCTGTTCAAATAAATCTGACTAAAAACAAGATCCTGCTGTCCCATCATGGCACCCAGGGCATCCAAACTAAGTCCTATGGTACCTAACCAAGATGGTACAAGCATACTCCATATGTGGCTAAAAGCAAAAGTAAATAGGATGGATTTCATGCTGGTCCTATGTTCCAGGTGGGCTTGACTTGGGAAAGAATCCCACAGCTGGGATGCCAGCCCAGGAAAAGGCTCTTCTTTCAGTACTCACTTGCCTAGATTTGAACGGCAAAAGGACTCAGAGAAGGACCTGTGATTAAGACCTTACTTGATGGGCAGATTCAAATGAGAGTAAGTGGCCCTGAAATATATGGATTCCAGATCTTTATAGGTCAATGACAATACCTTGCACTGTTCCAAGAAATAAACTGAAAGGCAACAAAGTTCTTTTGATACTGAATAAATATGTACCCTGATAGGCCTATGACACCACCCTATACCACCACTGATACCCATCAGGCCCCGTGCACCTCGTCACTCCCACCACTGTCACTGATGCCCTTTAGCTACATTTGTAGTGACACACAGAATTGGGAGACTTCACTCCATAACAACTAATTCCATGATTGTCTCACACTGGCCTCAGATGGCTGATTTTTAAAAAAAGAACAGAACAAAGAAAAGAGGAGAAAGACCTCTACAGACACACAGAGAAAACAAATACAAGAGTACTAGAGGGGTCAAATGTGAAAAATATGATAAATTCAAAATAAGAAGCAGAAGAAGAAGAGATGGTTTTTATACTCCAATTTTCTCTGCCTTTAAGGAGTCTCAAAGCGGCTTACAATCGCCTTCCCTTCCTCTCCCCACAACAGACACCTCTTGAGGTAGGTGCAGCTGAGAGAGTTTGGAGAGAACTGTGACTAGCCCAAGGTCACCCAGCAGGCTTCATGTAGGGGAGTGGGGAATCAAATCCGGTTCTCCAGCTTAGAGTTCACCACTCTCTTAACCACTACACCATGCTTGCTCTATAACACAGTTTACTTAACGCAGTCCACAAGATACTGATTATTACAAAGTTACTGCAATATCATTTTATGTTTTTCATTCTTCATAGCCAATACAGCAAGAATAACCCATACTGAATTATTAAGGAGACATCCCCCCTCCCAATCATAACAAGGACTTAGAATATCTTATTCACTATATATGCTAATATCTTGCATATCCCATCCCTTACAAATGTTAATTACATGAGCAATACCTATATAACTTTCTAATTGGATATGCTTTCCATTTTCCCTATGCACCTTCCTAGATCAGATTTTATGATAATTGTACTTTGTCTGGTTATCAATAGTTGGGGGTGGTCCTCACCCATTCAGAAAAGATTTTTGAATGGATCATGTTGTAAACTAGCCTCCTCCTCCATAACATCTGTCTATTGTTTGCAGCCTTACAGATGTGTACTTTGTGCATCTGATGAAGGGAGCCGTGACTCACTAAAATTTATGCTGGAATACATTTTGTTAGTCTCTATAGTGTCATTGGACCTCTGTTTTATTTCCATTCTTTGTAACTTCTGTTTTGAATTGAACTTTGGCATCTTCTGTCCTCTTTTTGTTTAAGCCCCCCATTCTTTTTCCCATATGGTGTAGCCTTACTTGTCTTTTGATGCTAAACCAATGTCCACGTCATTCAATTAGAGCACTGTCATGAGTCAGCCTGCAGAGAGTCAGCCTGCAGAGACCTCCTCTGACGAAGAGGAAGTAGAGGCCAGAAGAGAGGATCAGCCAAAGTCAGGAGATGACTCACCATGCCTGCAGTCTGCCAGCTCAAGGACTTCAGTTGGACCTGACACCTTGCAACATGCAGTGTCTCCAGAGGCCTCGCCAAGGCCACTGGAGCAGAAAAGAAAACAGGTTCGTCTGGCAATGCAGCAGAGACGGCAGAGTGCTAGACTGAAGGCTTTACACAGGAACCTCCCCAGTAGCAGTGATGAGGAAGAGCAGGGCTGAAGCACCACCTGTGAACTCAGCCTCATCAGCATCAGCTGGCTCTGCTACAGCAACAGGGAAAGGGATTTAAGCCATCAGTTAGGCTTGGCTGTTGTGCAAGCAGCTTGTCACCAACCTCCTGGTGTACTGGCCTTGTTTCCCTGCTATCCTTTGGATTCCTGGTATCCTGACTTCTTGGACTGGCTTTGACTAACACCTTGGAGTTCCCTTGCCTGTATTGATATCTCGGACTCTGCCTTCACTGTGAATGACCTTGTGTGAGCTCTTGACCCAAAGAACCAGAAATCACCACAGAGACATTTAGAATCCAAGCAGATGGCTTTTACTGATCAAATAGGCAATACAGTGCACAGAAGATAAAATGACAGCTATGAGTGTCTTGCTAGCTAGTTGGCAATATAAGGCTTGAAAACAGCGGGAGATTACAAAGCATCACCAAAGCCTAAACAGAGCACACTTTCCCAGGCTTTGGTATGTGGAGCTGTCCTTGAGGTCTGGACGGTTCAGCAAAGGAACAGAGGCAACATAGAAACTGAGATAACAGCCTGACATCCTGCTCCCCTTAAGGCCCCCTCCCATTCTGCAAGGGGGCTGGTCTGTCTGGGTAGGCAATGTGAAAGGCGTTGACGAGTTTGGGGGCGGAGACATCCCGTGCGCGAACCCATTCGTCATAGGCAGGGGGGAAGTGTTTCCAGCGGACCAAGTATTGCAAGACTCCATGGTGTATGCGGGAATCCGGGATTTTAGAGACTTCGAAATGTTCTCCCCCCCCCCCACCATTATGGGCTGTTTAGGAGGCGGCTCCGGGTGCCATTGCGGGGAAGCAACATGGGGCTTTAGAAGGCTGATATGGAAAACGGGGTGCACACGCCTCAGGGTTTTGGGGAGAGACAGTTCCACCGTGACAGGATTTATGATGCGAACGATGGGAAATGGGCCAATGTACTTAGCATTGAGCTTATGGCACGGACGGGTGGAACGCAGGTTCTTGGTGGAAAGGTATACCAGGTTACCCACTTGCGGGTCCCCCCCGGGGGAACGATGCTTGTCGGCCTGCGCCTTGTATTTGCGCTTGGCTCGGTCAAGGTTGCTAACCAGCCAGGGCCATGTGGTACGGAGGGTGTGTGCCCAAGAGGCAATGTCGGCATCCCCCTCCCCCTCCAAACCTTCTATCGGGGTGATAGGACCGAAGTCCTGTCCATACACCACATAAAACGGGCTGAAGCCTGTGGACTGATGTACAGCATTATTGTAAGCATATTCTGCAAAAGGCAACAGTTCTAACCAGTCATCTTGGTGGTAGTTGACATAACAGCGCAAATAACATTCAAGTACAGCATTGACACGTTCGGTTTGACCATCCGTTTGGGGATGGTATGCACTAGACAACCCCTGTTCCACCCCCACCAATTTGAGAAAAGCTTTCCAAAACTTAGCAACGAAACTACTTCCGCGGTCGCAGATTATTTTGCGCGGAAACGAATGTAGTCTAAAGACATGTGACACGAAGAGGCGGGCCAACTTCTGAGCGGAGGGGATCCCCGCACATGGAACCAAATGTATTTGCTTAGAAAATAAGTCAGTGATAACCCATAATACAGTTTTTCCCCCGCTGAGAGGGAGATCCGTCATAAAATCCATAGCAATCACTTCCCAGGGTCTGTTGGGTATTTCAAGTGGTTGCAGTAGGCCTGGGGGCTTGCCTTGAGAACGTTTCACTGTGGCGCAAACAGGACAGCTGCGAATAAAAGAGTCAATGTCAGAACGCATTCCCCCCCACCAGAATTGTCTGCGCAACAGGTGAAGGGTTTTCAGGAACCCAAAGTGTCCAGCTGTCTTTACTCCATGAGCCAAGTGTAAAACGTCTTTTCGGAGCGCTTTGGGCACATACAATTTCGAGTCTTTGTACCAAGAGCCTCCTTGTTCGATTACACCAGGAGGCAGGGTTTGATCTGAGCGTTCCATAAGGCATTGTTCCCGAAGGGACTTTAAGAAGGATTCGGAAATGGGCCCCCCCCCCTGGTCATAGTGGCATCAGGAGCAGTCATGGGGGTTGACGAGGGGGAAGCGCTTACTTGCGGTGGTATGCAGACTGCAGGCGGCAGGGCGGCCGGTAGAGCTGGAGGAGCGGGAGCGCCGGCCATCATGAGTTTCGGTTGCGGAGGTGGCTGGGCAGCCGGTAGGGCTGGAGGAGCTTGCGCTCCGGTTATTGCGTGCTTCCGTTGCGGCAGCGTTTGGGATCGAGTTTGTACAGCTAGTACAGGCAGGGCTTCTCTTTGTGCGGGTGTAAATAAAGAGTTTGTTGGCCAATCGAGTTTCGCCGGGTATTGAGGTAACCGGGAGAGAGCATCTGCGAGAACGTTTTGTTTCCCAGGGACATGCTTCAGGACGAAACGAAACTGAGCAAAGAATTCTGCCCAACGCTGCTGTTTTGCGGACAATTTATGGGACCCCGTGAGGGCAGCTAGATTTTTGTGATCGGTCCAAACTTCAAAGGGGACTTTAGACCCCTCCAGGAATTGTCGCCATAGAGTAAGTGCATGGTGAACGGCCGATGCCTCTTTCTCCCAAATGGGCCAGTTCAATTGGGAGTGCACAAACTTCTTCGAGAAGTAAGCGCAAGGGTGAAGGAGACCATCCGGTCCTTTTTGAAGAAGAGCCCCTCCCACAGCCACGTCGGAGGCATCGACTTGCACAATGAACATTCGATTCGGGTCTGGGTGCCGTAGCACGGGTTCCGAAGTGAAGAGGCGTTTGAGGGCTACAAAAGCGGTTTGGCATTTATCAGTCCACAGTATCTTAGCGGAGGGTAAAGTAGCCGAGTTTTCTTTACCCTTGGTTTTCAGCAGGTCGGTAATGGGTAGCGCCACTTGGGCGAAGTTAGGGATGAACCCGCGATAGAAATTAGCAAAACCTAGAAACTGTTGCACTTGTTTGCGATTGGTAGGAGGGTTCCAATCGAGAACGGATTGGACCTTGGTAGGGTCCATGCTAAGGCCATGGTGGGAGATTATGTATCCTAAGAACGTTATTTTGCTCTGATGAAATTCGCATTTAGCCAACTTTGCAAAGAGTTGGTGATTGCGCAGGCGCTGCAGAACTTCTCGGACCAGAACTACATGCTCATCCATGGTTTTTGAATAAATAAGAATGTCATCCAAATAAACCACCACCCCGCGATACAGCAAATCGTGGAGGATTTCGTTGATGAGTTGCATGAAGACCCCCGGGGCCCCTTTCAACCCGAAAGGCATCACGAGGAATTCAAACATTCCAAAGCAGCTAGAGAAGGCAGTGAGGGGCTCGTCTCCTTCGCGGATGCGGACCCGGTAGTAGGCTTCTACTAAGTCCAACTTGGAGAATATACGACCCTCCTGCAACTGCCCCAAAATATCTGATATTAGTGGTATAGGATAGGCGTTGGCTTGAGTAACTGCATTTAGTTTTCTGAAGTCAATGCATAGGCGAAGGTCGCCCTCCTTTTTTCGGACGAAAAATGCAGGGGCTGAGTTTGGGGCATTCGATGGGCGAATGAACCCTCTGGCAAGGTTTTTGTCCAAAAAGTCTCGTAGTACAGTGCGCTCGGAAGCGCTCATAGGGTAAATTTTACTCTTGGTTAGTGTGCAGTCCTTTACCACTTCAATTGCACAGTCAGTGGCCCGGTGGGGGGGGTAAGGCATCACATTCTTTAATGTTGAAGACATCAGCAAAGTCCTGGTATACATCAGGGAGGGATGGCGGTGATGGGACTTCGGAGATTAATGCCGAAGCGGGTGGAGACAGCACCGCAACTTGCTGTCGGTGCTGGTCGCATTTGGGGTTGGCAAAGGAGATCGTGTTCGTGTCCCAGTCTATACTGGGACTATGACCTTTAATCCAGTTAATTCCCAGGACCACTTCAAATCGGATAGGGGCTATGGTAAAGTCTATTTGCTCCCAGTGGGAGCCAATTCCCATCGCCACCCCTATAGTGCGATGATCAACTGGGCCCCCTTTGAAATGGCTCCCATCCATTTGGGCAAAATGGACGGGGGCTGGTAAAGCCTCGGACTTGACTTTGAGTGCTGCAAATGTGGCTTCATTGATGGGAGTGCGAGCGCAACCGGAGTCAATAAGTGCCTTGACAGGCAGTTGGGGACCCCCTTTATAGTGTTGTAACACTGCGTCCACATACACCGTACTTTCTACTTCTTTCACCTTCGTCGGTTTCGTAGGTTTTACAGGAGAAACTGCGGGGGTCTGCGGGGACGTTCCATTCACCGCAGACTGTGACCGGTTATTAGACAGGTCAAGAGGCGAGTCCAGGTTTAGCACTGGGGTATCCTGGAGATGATCCCTGTCCGAAGATGGAGAATTGTCCCCCACTGGGGCACTTATAATCCGAGACCCGGAGGGGTCTGTAGAAACAGGAAGATCGGGAGAGTCTCTGAACAGAAGTGCAGAGGGTGTGAACCGACCTGGCGTTGTACTGCGGGCGGTCGCAGCGCCTCCGCGTTGAGACCTTCCCCGGTTTTGCGAGAGGTCAGGAAGCGAGTCCAGGGTTAATTCTAGGGTATCCCAGGGAGGATCCCTGTCCGAAGACGGAGAATTGTCCCCCAATGGGGCACTTGTAATCTAGGACCCGGAGGGGTCTGCAGAAGTAGGAAGTGCAGAGGGTGTGGGCCGTCCCGGTGCTGTACTGCGGGTGGCCGCGGTGCCTCTGCGTTGAGGTCGTCCCCGAGCTCGGGGCAATGCATTCGGTCGAGGGAGTTCCAGGCGTTGAGGACATGCTGAAACAAAGTGGTTCATTGCGCCGCAAACGAGGCAAGCTCCCCTTTGGAATCGGGATTCGCGATCTCGAGGGGGCCGTGCTGATCTCTGCGGGCAGGGAACGGAGGCTTCGGGGGGAGGCTTTTGGTCTCCCCTCACCTTGGGTCGCTGACAAGGTAGTATCTCTGCCGAGTCGGCAAAAGAGATCTTCAGTTTGGGTGGTCTCCATGGAACTGGAGGTAGTACGGGTGCTGGTGTAGATCCAAGCAACGGGACCCCTGGACTTCCTGGGGGTGGCAGGACGGGAGCTCTGGGGTCCCCTGGCGCCACAGGCACTGCTAGAGTTACTGGCAACATGGGCGTTCCGCCCAGAGGTGCCGCAGGTTGCTGCGGTTGAGCCTGATCCGGAGACCCTGGTTGTGGAGCTGGGGCCGAGCCATCCGGGTCGGCTTGTATCTGCTGCAAGCAGTCGTTGTCATGAAGCAAAACGTGCATTTGACCCTGCAAGTGGGCCACCCGGTCTATGTGTTCCCGATTGTGCTGTCGGAGCAAAAACATATCCTTGCCCACATCACCTAAGCGACGGGGCTGGCTGATTCGGAAGTTTGCAGTCCAGAGAGTTTCCTCATAGTGCAAGTCCTCTTTGGTTCCCTTACGATCCGCTAAAACTTGATCCGTTTCAAGTTTGGTGGTCAGGGTCGTGGTCACTAGTGGCAGAGCTTCCTGCTCCCATGCCGACATAGAGCCGGCTTGATCCGGAAGATCCAGTTGCGGCAGGACCTGAACCGCTAAGGTCGCTGCGTTGACGCCAAAGACGGGGGTTGACAGCTTAGCAATCCCGGCCATTGAAGCGGTGGTCTAGGTCATTCCGTGGAGGAGCGCAACCATCCGTTTAGCCAGTACTTTTAACCCGGCTCCGCACAACCGGGCCAGTTGAGCATCCTCCACTAGACAATCTGATACTAGGAGGTCGTGGCGGGCGCTGGCCTCCACGCTACGCCCTTACAAGTCCAGTCAGGCGGCTATGTTCCACTTCTGCCCGATGAACGTAGTCCAGGGCTTCCCCAAAGGAAGGTATCAAGGAGGAGACCCTTCCAGAGCTCCTGCTCCGGGGAACAGATCCACCGGGAACGGGCTCACTCGGAGAGCTCTGTAGTAGCTCCCATCCGAGCGGCAGGCGAGCCACACGGGGCTCCAGGCACGGTAAACTCACTCGGAGAGCTTTGTCTCAGCTCCCTTCCGAGTGGCAGGCGAACCCTCCTGGGCTCCAGCCTGACTGATGAAAAGGGTGATGAAGGTCATAGCTGTCATAATGTGAGCTCTTGACCCAAAGAACCAGAAATCACCACAGAGACATTTAGAATCCAAGCAGATGGCTTTTACTGATCAAATAGGCAATACAGTGCACAGAAGATAAAATGACAGCTATGAGTGTCTTGCTAGCTAGTTGGCAATATAAGGCTTGAAAACAGCGGGAGATTACAAAGCATCACCAAAGCCTAAACAGAGCACACTTTCCCAGGCTTTGGTATGTGGAGCTGTCCTTGAGGTCTGGACGGTTCAGCAAAGGAACAGAGGCAACATAGAAACTGAGATAACAGCCTGACACCTTGGACTGTTCCCCAGACTACACTTACAGCTTACAGCCCTCGCTCCTAGCCTGCACCACGACAAGCACAGAAAACTGAGTGTGCACTGGCTTTGTGGAAACCAGCCTCTCACAAGCATGCAAGAGTGGTAATGGGCTTTTTTACTCCATCCACCCCCTTCTCCTTTTTTGCCTCCCTGTCAGGACCTCTCCTGGGCCAACTTTAGGTGCAAGAATAGACCCCTCATCTGAGGATGACCAGGTTGTGCCAGGGACCCTGGGGGAAGATCAAGAGGCTCAAGGACACCACCTGCTCCCTCCAGAGTTTTAGCTGCTGAGTCCTGGTGTCTTAGTTGCTACCAAACATGCCAGAACTCAGGGCAGCCAGCTCCCTGCCTTGTAGGGCCAGATCCTGGGCTACTAGTTATCCAGGTTCTCCCCCCCACACCTGATAAGAGTGGCAGAGACAGTGGACCCATGAGAGGGAAGCTCAACATTGATGAAGTGACAGGCTGGCTGCTCCTGTTCTAGCTACTCTGCTAGTAAAGTTGCCAACCTCCACATGGGGGCTGAAGTTCTCCCAGAATTAAAACTGATCTCTAGACTACAGAAAATGACCTCTTCGGAGAGTAGACTCTATATCATCACATCCCTGCTGAGCTTCCTCCCCTTCCAAACTCCACCCTCCCCAGGCTCCACCCCAAAGTCTCCAGCAATTTCCCAACCTGGAGTTGCAACCTTATCATCCATATCATTGCCTGAGCACATGTAGAGATTTTCAGGACCAGGGCTCAGTCAGGCTCTGGCTGGATGAAGCCCCAGAAGAGGTGGGGCCACTTGTTATCCAGGGCTAAGAAAACTTTGCTGGTTCAACCAGTTCATGTAGTTCATGGTTCAACCAGTTCATTTTTCTGCTCTCCTTGTGAACTTAGACCTAGCTAAACCAGACCTCTGCACTGCCCTGAAGGCCAGACCTGCCATGTAGATGCTATGCAGCCTTTACATGGAGATACCTGTTCCTGTGGAGTTCACAGTCTACTTCAGGACCCAGCTGCCAAAACCAGAGCACTCCCCGCATGTGTTATGGACTTACATTATACTGACCGGTGGAACAATGATTGGTTCCTTCTCAAGAAAACCCTACATTGGTGCCCTTTTCCCCTCATCAGTACATCATCATGGTTCATGTTTAATGTGTGCTCTGCAACATGTAGTTTAGCCTGACTTTGGAACTGCCTGGTATTAGACTGATCAGCAAAACCAAACAGAATTCTATTCAGAACAAAACAAGACTCTACCAAGCATATAATATATATTACAAAGTCAGAAATGGAGTGTGGCCTAGAAGAGAGGGGAGGTGTTGGGTCAGACAGTTATTCTGACTGGGTCCCCCAGTTTTCATTCCACTATCTCAGTTTTCCTATGTGATACTGCATATCATTGTGATTTACAGCTGTCCTCAATCTCTTGAAAATGACTATGGGAACCAAGCTGATGTCCATATCTTAAAGAATATGTCATGAATGTGTAGCTAAACCAACAGAGCATTCCTGAGCTCTAAGGATGAAAGCCCTTAGGAGGCCAGGAAGGCGCCATGCTGGCATCTGGGGGCCCCACACTGACGTCCGGGCAACTAACACCAGTGTTAGTGGCCCGAACGCTGGTCACAGGGTACTGCCACAAAAGTGCCACCCTGGGATACTGACAGGGCCTTCCGGCATCGTCCAAATGCCATCAAAAGTAGTGCCAGCATCCCGGGAGGCATTCCCGGGGCATTCCCCATATAATATAGTCAGCTGGCCTGGTGGTCGGGATTTCTCAGGCAAAGCAGCTGGACTGGAAGTGAGAGGTTTTTATTTCATTTTAGTGTGGCTTCTAGTGGGAGAGGCTTTTAATTTCATTTTAAAGTTTCATTTTAAAGTGTGTTTCTGGCTGCTTCTTTTCCTTTCCCCCTTTTCCCTGGGTTGTAGGTGATTGCAGCTAATTGCCTGAGGGAGTGATTGTTACTAAGTGGGAGGGGCTGTTTGCCTGGGCCTGACCCAACCTTTTGCTGAGTCACCCTTGCACTATATAAGGCTCCTCCTCACCAGAGGCGTGAGTCGAAGGGCAAGAGCTTAGCCTGGGGGTCGTGTCTGGGGGCCTTGAAACAAAGTTTTGTTTCTGTTCTTTACTCTGCAACCGGTGAGTCTCGTGGGGCTATTGGTAGGGTTATCAAGAAACCATATAATGTCTGCAGTGAATTCAAGAGGAATGGCTGGTGAGGGAGCAGAGGCAGTGACGTGTAAGGTCTGTAGAGTGTTTGTTTTCCTACCTGAGAGTAACTGCAATTACACATGTAGTAAGTGCAAGTTGGTGGCTCTACTGGAGGAGAAAGTAAAAGGACTTGAGTCACGCTTATCCACACTGCAAATTATAAAAGAGGGTGAGGAGTTCATGGACAAAACTCTTGAAATCTTCTTGAGAAGGCAAGAGGAGGAGGAGGGTCACATAACTCAGTGTAGGGAGAGGGACCCATCTCATGAGGAGAACATGTGGAGGAATGTTACCCACAGGAATAGGAAAGCCTGGAGACATTCTGTTCCTCTGCTGCTTAGCAATCGGTTTGAAAACCTCCCCATAGATGCTGAATCTGCACAATTGGAACAAACATTAAGCACCCAGTACTGTCTGGTCTCTCAGGACCCTGTGGATGACAGGATTCAAACCTCTGCTCCTCATTGTAGAAGTAGACAAGTGTTGGTTATTGGAGATTCCCTACTGAGAGGGGTAGAGAGTAAAGTGTGTTGACCAGACTTGTCATCTCAAGAGGTGTGGTGTCTGCTGGGAGCGTGCATCTGGGATGTGACAGAAAGTCTGGATAGACTTGTTAAAACCACAGATCATTATCCCTTCCTGTTTATTCATGAGGGAACAAATGATATTGCCCAGCACAGCCCAGAAAGTATTAAAAAGGACTATACAGCTTTGGGTGAAAAGGTGAAGGAACTGGGAGCACAGGTTGTGTTTTTGTCAGTCCTTCCTGTAGTAGGCTGTGGCCTGGGAAGGGAAGGAAAAATTCTGGAAATAAATGAGTGGCTGCATTGATGGTGTCACCAGGAAAGGTTTGGTCCATGGCTTACGCTACCTAGATGATGTTCTTCTATCGGGAGATGGCTTCCACCTCACAAAGGTGGGGAAAATGTGTTTGGCCAGAGCCTTGCAAGGCTGTTAAGGAGGGTTTTAAACTAAAAGCGAGGCATAAATTTAAAGCCTCAAATGAGGACAATAACAGCAGGTATAGATATGAAAGGGTAGCACATACACAAGGAAAGACAATTCAAAAACTCATCAATGAGAGGGAAACAATCTTAAATAAGCTCCCAAGAAAAAGGACTCGTGGTCTAAGATGTCTTTACACTAATGCACAGAGCATGGGAAATAAGCAAGATGAACAAACTCTTAACAGAACAAAGCAAATATGATATAATAGGCGTTACAGAAACCTGGTGGGATGAGTCTCATGATTGAAATGTAATAATTGAAGGGTATGGCCTATTTTGGAAAAAAAAAACAAATTGAAAGGGGGGAGGAGTAGCATTATACGTTAGGGATGATTACACCTGCGAGGAGGTCCAGGACTTAAATACTGGAAGCCAGCTTGAAAACATCTGGGTGAAAATTAAGGGAGAGAAAAACAGTGATGTCATTGTGGGGGTCTATTATAGATCCCCAAGTCAGACTGAGGAGTTAGATGATTCCTTCCTGGAACAGATGTCTAAACATTTAAAAAAGAGAGATGTGGTAGTGATGGGAAATTTTAATTATCCTGACATCTGTTGGAAGACAAACTCTGCCAGGACAATAAGGTCCAACAAAATCCTCACTTCTCTTGAAAACAACTTCATTGTCCAAAAAGTGGAAGAAGCAACAAGGGGAACAGCTATTTTGGATCTGATCTTAACCAATAATGATGACCTGGTTAATGGCACAACCGAACCCAAAGGGTGCTCATTAATGGCACAACTTCATCCTGGAGAGGAGTGACCAGTGAGGTGCCACAAGGGTGTGTCCTGGGACCGGTACTATTTAATATTTTATAAATGACTTGGATGATGGAATAGAAAGCATGCTAATCAAATCTGCACATAACATCAAGTTAGGAAGGGTAGTTAATACCCTGGAGGATAGGGTCAGAGTTCAGAATGACCTTGATAGACTGGAGAGCTGGGCCATAATTAATAAAATGGATTTCAATAGGGAGAAGTGTAAAGTACTTCACCTAGGCAGAAACAACATAAGGCACAGGTACAGGATGGGAGAGAGTTGGCTTGACATGTGAAAGAGATCTGGGAGTCTTAGTGGACCACACACTGAATATGAGTCAACAGTGTGATATGGCGGCCAAGAAGGCCAATGCAATTCTGGGCTGCATCAATAGAAGTACATGTGGACATGTCATTATGTCACGGAATTTGCTGTCAGAGGATGTAGTGATGGCCCATTGCTTTCAATGTAGGGAAAGTTTGCCAGGCTCCTCCATAGAAAAGCATAGGGAAGTTCACGATTGTCAGTACCGGCCTGGTCTGAAAATGGAGAACTGTGGTTTACCCAGGTGCTAACCCAAGGTTGCAACTGTTATGCTGTCATGCTATTGTTTTGAGAATTGTATGTGTTGTCTAACTTCTGTGGGAACTTAGGGTTGCCCTAGCAACCAGAGGTGGCCTGACTTTATAGCCTTTTTTCTATATATACAATCCTCAGTAGACTGCAATCCCATTAGAGTCCTTTAGTTTTCTGGCTTCTGCAATTTGTTGTATATTTCCAAATAAACCAGCTTTCTTAGGATTTCCTGCCTTAAACTTAGATACACCAAAGACTCAGGAGCAGCCAAAAAATGAGGTGGGTCTGCGGGTGACGGAGAGACGCCGCAGACCTCGGCTCCCAGCCAGCCCGCTGCTCCACAGATGGTGAGTGATGTGGAGGACACCGTTTTCCTAGATGTAATTTTGCAGCATCCCAAAGGCGGTCCTCAACTACCAGTTAAGGCCTTAGTTGATTCGGGATGTGTGCGCACCTTGATCAGTGAGGACACGTTTAAGACTCTCCAGGTAAAAGCAGTACGTCTGCCTCATCCCATCCAATTTGCCAAAATGGACGGCAGTAATATTCGGGGGGGGGGGCAGTTGAACGGCGCACCAGCAGGGTGGCCATGGGAATAGGCCATCATTGGGAGCAGATCCACTTCACGATTGTACCAGGCATACGCTACGCCGTAGTACTAGGGGCAAATTGGCTGGAAGCACACAGCCCCACCATTGACTGGGCGGCCAGAACAATTGAATTTGCCCAACCTCAATGCGAGCGTCACCGCCAGGAAGTTGCCGTTGAAACGCCTGTCCTCATTTTGACGGCTCCCATCCCCTCCTAACTGCCTCCCGAATACCACGACTTTGCATTCGTCTTTAACGTGAAAGAATGTGACGTCCTGCCCCCCCCCATTGTCGGTCGGACTGTGGTATTGAGGTAGCTTTCTCAGAAATGCTACCTGTTCCATGTGCAGGACCAGCTAGGCAGGCACAGTTGGTGAGTCTCAATGCGTGGATGAGAAGGTGGTGCAGGGAAGAGGGCTTTAGATTTGTAAGGAACTGGGCAACATTTTGGGACAAGCCAGGCCTATACAAAAGGGATGGGCCCAACTTGAACCAGGATGGAACCAGACTGCTGGCACATAATATAAAAAAGGTGGCAGAGCAGCTTTTAAACTGAACCTGGGGGAAAAGCCAACAGGAGCTGAGAAGCATCCGGTTCGGGCAAACTCAGTGCATACGGACAAAGGGAAAATTGCTTCAGATTGCCCACATGGGAATTACTTGGATATGGAAGTGATAGATAGATAATTTATTTGCGGCACTTAGCCAGTCAAAACATGATAAAACAGAAAGCATGGAATAGATTCTTACAATCAAAGAATTACAGTCTGAGTCTTAAAACATTTTTAAAACGATTAAAAAAAGAATTACAGCTGGGACACATCTGTCAATTGCGCTGTTCTAAGGCGACAAATTTTCATTGCTGCTAAACAAAATTTAGCAACCGGAAGAGTGGTTGAAGGATTACCCCCTTGTAGAAGCATCTCAAACCTTTCACCTGCCCTGTCAGGTCTCAATCTCGATAAGAGGGGCTCAATAAACTTCAAACGGGGTAATGTATAGAAATTGCAGTTCAGGAGGGCATGCTCAACAGTTTCTAAGTCCAAAAGATTGTCGAAGGCTTTCACGGTCAGAGTTCATTGGTTTTTGTAGGTTATCCAGGCTGTGTGGCCATGGTCTTGGTATTTTCTTTCCTGACGTTTCGCCAACAGCTGTGGCAGGCATCTTCAGAGGAATAACACTGAAGGACAGTGTCTCTCAGTGTCAAGTGTGTAGGAAGAGTAATATATAGTCAGAAGGGGGTTGGTTTGAGCTGAATCATTGTCCTGCAAAAAGTATCAAAGGTAATGTGCTAATCATTGATCTCCCGGCGTGGGGGGAGAGGCTAGGTTGCCAGGTCTCCAGCCACCACCTGGAGGTTTGCAAACCTATCAGAGGCTATGCAGGGGAGGGAGAGAAGGAAGGAAAGGAAGGAAGGGAAGGAAGGAAGGGAAGGAAGGGAAGGAAGGAAGGGAAGAAGGGAAGGAAGGAAGGGAAGGAAAGAAAGAAAGAACGAGAAAGGAAAGGGGAAAAAGGAAAGAAGGAAAGGAAGTAAGAAAGGAAAGAAGGGAAGGAAGGAAGGAAAGAAGGAAAAAAAGAAAAAAGGAAGGAAGGAAGGAAAGAGAGGGAGGGAGGCTTCCCCCACACACAGACACACACACACATGCACTCGCCAGCAGCCCGGGGATCTTGAACACACACACATGGGGAGGGCTGGGGGGGGACCCTCCGGCCGCAGCACAGCAAGCGCGCAAGCCGGGAAATGGAGCACGGGGAGGGCTGGGGGGGACCCTCGGGCGGCAGCGCAGCAAGCGCACAAGCCGGGGGAATGGAACACGTGGAGGGCTGGGGGGGGACCATCGGACGGCAGCGCGGCAAGCGCACAAGCTGGGGGAATGGAGCATGGGGAGGGCAAGGGGGGCCCTCGGGCGGCAGCGCAGCAAGCACGCAAGCCGGGGGAATGGAGCACGGGGAGGGCAAGGGGGGCCCTCGGGCGGCAGTGCGGCAAGCGTGCAAGCCAGGGGAATGGAGCATGGGGAGGGCTGGGGGGGACCCTCAGATGGCAGCGCGGCAAGCACACAAGCCGGGGGAATGGAGCATGGGGAGGGCTGAGGGGGACCCTCGGACGGAAGCGCGGCAAGCACACAAGCCGGGGCAATGGAGCACAGGGAGGGCTGGGGGGACCCTCGGGCGGCAGCGCGGCAAGCAGAGGCTTCCCCCACACACAGACACACACATGCACTCGCCAGCGGCCCGGGGATCTCAAGCACACACACACGGGGAGGGCTGGGGGGGACGCTCCGGCCGCAGCGCAGCAAGCGCGCAAGCCGGGAAATGGAGCACAGGGAGGGCTGGGGGGGACCCTCGGGCGGCAGCGCAGCAAACGCGCAAGCCGGGAAATGGAGCACGGGGAGGGCTGGGGGGGACCCTTGGGCGGCAGCGCAGCAAGCACACAAGCCGGGGGAATGGAACACATGGAGGGCTGGGGGGGGACCCTCGGACGGCAGCACGGCAAGTGCGCAAGCTGGGGGAATGGAGCACTGGGAGGGCTGGAGGGACCCTCGGGCAGCAGTGCGGCAAGCGCGCAAGCTGGGGGAATGGAGCACTGGGAGGGCTGGAGGGACCCTCGGGCAGCAGTGCGGCAAGCGCGCAAGCTGGGGGAATGGAGCACTGGGAGGGCTGGAGGGACCCTCGGGCAGCAGTGCGGCAAGCGCGCAAGCTGGGGGAATGGAGCACGGGGAGGGCTGGAGGGACCCTCGGGCAGCAGTGCGGCAAGCGTGCAAGCCGGGGGAGTGGAGCACGGGGAGGGCTGAGGGGGACCCTCGGGCGGCAGCGCGGCAAGCATGCAAGCCGGGGGAATGGAACACGGTAGTCACTCTGTTGGTTTCTGCCATGTAACACATTTTTAAAATGTTGGCCCCTATCCTACTGCATCCCTTTCATCTCTGAAGAGACGAGAAACAGTTTTGGTGCGGCTGCATCAATCTCAGCAGCATGCAAATTTGGTGTGGGTTGCATGCATCCAAGGGGCTGAGTGAGTGTTCTGAGAACCTCCTTCAACATTCCCCTGTGGCACACAGCCACGAAGGGTCAATGGAGGCCTCGGTGTGCTTGCAGGTGTGTTCGAGGTGGCATTAGGGGTTGGGGAGGGGAGACTGCCAATCCAATTAGAAATCTGACCTGCCACTTCTTTCTAATGATAATTACTTTTTATTCTGGGAAGAGCGTTTTACCCAAACTTCCCAAGACAGGCCCTGAGGAGATGCGGGCACAAGCATGTACTCACCTCAGTCATCCTCAAAGTCCAGAACTAGGAAGCCAAACACAGGCAAGTTGATCTTGAGGAAGACCAACTGCTCTGCATGCCAGGTTTCCCGAATGAGCGATGTGGGCTGAGCGTGTCACCCAAATGGGAAAAAAGGTGCTCACTCTGGATGCTCGTCGAAGGGCAAAAGAGGAGCCTCTGGGCCACTAGAGAGAGGTCTGGCGAAACTGACTCTTTCATGGTCCAGTAGTTCAGTGGACTCATGGACTGTGACTCATAGGGCTCCGCAAGGTACTTCCTCACCATCGCAGCCGCCATGTCCAGTCTCATGCACCTTGTCCGCCCAGAGAGGCTGAGTGTCCGCCTGATGAGTTCCATCGCCAGGCTCACCTTGGCAGTGGCCCGGTGGGGGAGGCGGTAGATTGGGGGAGGTGGGAGACAAGCAGCAGAGGAGCTGCTTGGGCCCCACGCCTCCTCCTCTCTTGGCAAGGTCCCCCTTTGGGCTTGCATTTGCTGCACATGCTGGGAGAATTTGTCTCTCCAGTGCAGCAGCTGGTAAGCCCACTCGACAATGCTGCCCTTGATGCATGGGTCGCACATGGTTGCCAACATGTAGACCGGCTGCTGGGCAACAGGCTAAATACGAGTTGTCATACTGTTTTGCAGCCTCCGCACCATGGCACGCATCACTGGAAGGTACTCTGCACGTCCTTCGGCTAGCTCCAGAAACTCAGCCATTCTCTCATGAAGCATCAGGGGAGTGACCAGAGTCAGTGTCGCCGTGTCAGAGGAGAGCAGCTGTGTGTAGTCCTTAAAGGGCAGAAGGACATCCACAGTTTGAGAGATAGTCAGCCAGTCGTCACAGCTGAGCTGGCTCTCTGGCCGCACGTCATCACTCTCATGGAACAATGCCCTGAGGGCTTTCTTCTGCTCCACCAAATGCTCAAGCATGGTGTGGGTGGAGTTCCAGCAAGTGCTGACATTACCTTCAGGCGGTGCTCTGGCACACCTTCCTGGGCCTGCATATCTTGCAGCAGAAAGTTGTCCTTCACAATGCATGAAAAGTGATCCGCGAGATTCCAGCCTTTCATGATGAGATGCCGGAAACCACGAGGCATGGTGTCCAGCCCGGATTCCTGTTTGGAGCCCAGGCCCAGGGCATCCTTCACCACAAGGTGGAGAAGGTGTGCTGCACAGTAAATCCATGCCTCCAGGCCCAATGCTGCTGTCGCCACCCTAACGTTTTTGCTACCATCCGTCCATATGAAGCCCACAGTGGTGCCCCTGCCTACCCAGGATGCTGTCATTTTATGGCGGTGGCGATGTTGTCTGACGTGTGTACCTCATTGAACTCCTCAGTGTGGAGCACAGACTGGTGATAGCTGGCCTGTCAGCCCTCACCCTGCCTGGCACTGCTCCCCACCCCCCCACCCAGAAAGTCATTGGGTTGCCACCAGTGCACAGTTAGGGAAAGGAACCCATGCTGTGACTGCAGTCCAGATGTCGGATGTGAAGTGCACAGTTCTCCCAGCAGTGCAGGAAATCTCTGCCTTCACATACTTCCTGGTGGCCCTGTCCAATGAGGGTACCACAGCCCTGCTCATTGTGGTGTGAGCATGTAATGTGTACCGGGAGCCAGGTCATGAATCACCTTTGAAAGCCGACGTACTCTACAATGCTGAAGGGCTGACTGTCAAGGGCAATCATCTCACCAATAAGATGACTGAGCCTTCTTACTGCTGCCTTAACCCCACCTCTTGGTGCCCTACTGATGTCACCCTCACCTCAGACAGAGTTGCTTGGTGTCCCTTCCTTACTGGAGCCGCTGCACTGTGTACAGCGGGAAGAGCAAGAAGTGAATGCGGTGATCGCCTCTCCCCTCAGCTGGCTCCTGGTCCCTTGGCCACCAACCTCTCTCTCTCCCCCTGAAGAATCACTGCGTGGTGGTGCTTTATCAGATGGTTCCAGAGTCTGAAGGTGGAGAGATGACTGAGGTCTCTCCATCAATTGACCTGGGCCCTACAGAGCTGGCACTCTGTGAAACATGTATCTTCCGCCACCTGGAAGTGCTTCCAGACAAAGGATGTGAGGGGGCACCCATGCGGATGGGCCGCTGTGAGTGCCACAGGAGCAGCCTTCCTAGAGGTGCTCGGGGAAGACACACCATGTCTAGGGAATGCAGGGGGAGATGGTGGCATGGGAAGGGGTTCAGATGGCCGCATCTCTGGGGGGTGCATCTCCATCTCTTCCTCTTACACCTCCTCCACTCTCTCCTCCTGTCTCCCCTTGGAAGGAGTGCTGGGGTGTGAAGGAGGAGGCAAAGTCGATGGTGTGTCCAGCAACCATGCAACCTCCTCCACCACCCTCCTGGTATCGGGGCTGAGCTCCAAAAGACTCTAGTCCAAGAAGCTCAGCCCCAAAGACATCCCAGGCTGCTCCTTCTCCCTCTGCTGCTGCGGCTGGTAAGGCTCAACAACAGTAGAAGGAGGAGGAACAGCCTGAGTAGCAGACCCCCGCCCAGTGCCAGCACCTACAGTCACCTGTGTGGGTGGAGCAGCTCCAGAGGCTCCCTCGGCAAAGAGACTCTTCCGCGGAATCTTGACCGCTGGCTCTGGAGCTGCTCCCCACACAGGTTGGGGGTGAGCTGCAGCCCTCCCCCTCCCCTCCACCCCTCTAGTCTTCTCCTTCGCTTTGCCCCCGGGGCCCTTCTTACCTACACCCCTGCCACTCATTGTTCCCCTGGGACAAGCTCTGGCTATCTGTAATTCAGGGAAGTTTAAGGGCCTAACTAGCTGTCCTGGACTACAATCAGTCCCTGCTCTGAAAACGTTTTATGAACCCTCCCCAAGAAAACTATTTTTTTCCAAACAAAAAGAGGCCCTAACCTTACCTCCACTTAATAATTTCTGGTTTGTTTGTTTGGTTTTTTAAAGAACCACCTAGTGATCCTGGTCTAAAGACATGTCTAACCCCTCACACTGTCCTGGAGATGGAAACAGGAAACTTTTTAAAAGGAGGATATATTAAGCCCTATGTAGGTCTGTGCTCCACCAATGGAACCAGGAGGAGTTTTTTCTGCAAGGAACTGCTTTCCTACACACCGTGGAAATGTAAATCTAATGCTTTCAGGGCACAATTTAGGCCGGATAGGCAATCAAATTTTTTGAGCTATTTAACTATTTTGAAATCAATGTCCTTTTCTCTTTTAAAGACCTAACAGAGCCTAATTGTTAAGAAACTATAGCCCCACAGCGATGGGTTAAACTTGAGGAAAATGTAAATTACCCAACAAGTTCCTAACAGGTCCTTCCTTATTAAAACTAGTTGTGTGACTGCGAAGTGGCTGGATAAACACAGCAAAACTTCCAAAAGAATGCTAGAAACCATGAACAGCTAATGCAGAACACAAGAAGAAGACACCAACTGCCGGACAAACCTCTCTCTAACAAGATTTTCTCTGCAAATCCCAAATCAAAACAGCAAACAGTAGAACTGTAACTTAAACGTCCAAACACCAGCACAATATTAATGGGGGGGGGGGCAGTTCAACCCCCCCCCCCAATGCTTTATTCAAGCAAGGTTTTTTTTCCAAATCCCAAAAGCAAAAAATAGAACTTTAAAATAAAAGTGCAAACACCAGCGCAGTATAATTGGTAGGGAAAATAGAAACCAGTTCAAACCACAACAACCAACATTAAGAACACAGGGCCCAGAAGGCAAGCAGTTTCCCCACCCCACCCAAATAATAAATTCAGCAAAGGTGGCTTGCTTGTAACAGAATCCCACCACAATAAAATCAGAAATTAAATTAAAGGCAGGATGTAGCACAAGCACCGTTTTGAAATAGGATTTCAGTGCCTCAAACTAACCTTCTTTCCCCCGACTTGTAGCCAAGTGTAGAAAATAAGCCCCAAATAAAATAAAAATGATGGTAGGATCTCAAACCATTGGGTGTCTTCTCTTCTCCTCCAGGCAGCAGACAGGAATTAATCCAATAAAAGCAGCAGGCTGTAATCCACCAGGTCAGCTCAGGAATATATAGTCTTTGGCCAAGCACAGAAAATTTTGAATGGCATTCCTCCTTCTGTGATTGGCCAAAGAACACTGTTCTCCCAGATCTGGCTACCCACTGGCCACTGGGAGTTAAGTTCCCTCCTCCCTCCACCTTGTTATGGTGTCCTTAGTCAAGGTAGGTTGCCCCAGCTGAAGAAAGGAGAACTTTCTCCTGGCCAGCAAGGGAAATAGCTGAACTCAAATAAGCCGAATATATTTTTGGCTTATTTGCGAATCACCTATTCAGCTAGGCTATTTTCCCACCTTTTTTAAAGCTGGTAAACCCAAGCCGAAAAAAAGCCGAAATGGCTATTTTTCAGCTTATTTTTGGCTCAGATTTACTGATATGCACCCTATTTGAGTCCAGTAGCGCCTTAGGTCATTTATGCATGGGAGTTTTACCTGAAGTTCGTTGCTGGCTAGACTCACACTTTCCAGTTGAGAATCTCTGCACCAAGCTCTCTCCAAACTCAAACCAAGCCCCGCCACTTTAAATGCTGCTTTGTAATTGGCTTACTTTGCAGTGCTCAGTGTGAGAGAAGATGCCCCACCCCAAAACCCAATTGCTGCATAAAAAAGCATTTTAAGAACAAAAAAACGAGCAATCTGAAAGAAGGGAGGGGGAATCCAAGCCTTGGTTTTAAAAAGCCTTTCTTTTGCTCAGAAAGAACCCTCAGGAAGCAGGAAGCATTTGAATCCCCACCTCTTTACACGCTGCTTTGTGACTGGCTGTGAGAGATGCCAATCTTCCTGTGGCCCGTGTTTTGCCCTCTGCACGGAGATTTCAGCTGGGCTGAGCTCAGGGCAGATGGAAGAGTCGGGTTAACAGAACAATGGGAAGACCTGGATATTGCAAGGGCTGGCAGTGAAGTCATTTCTAATAAATGGAAAACATGTGCAGAGCATGCCAACTATATTAGGTGCTGTGGAACACAGGCAGGATGGTGCTGCTGCAGTTGTTTGTGGGTTTCCTAGAGGCACCTGGTTGGCCACTGGACTTCATGGGCCTTGGTCTGATCCAGTATGGCTTTTCTTATGTTCTTAACTCCAAGGAACAACCAAGTCAGACAGGGGGCGAATGTGAGTTCAAGTACCCATGCATAAATGACCTTAGAGACCAACAAAAGTTTCAGGGTGTAAGCTTTTGAGAGACAAAGTTCCCTTTTTCAGACACAGTAGAGTAGAAAAGTAGTTTTCTGTTCTACTCTAGAGTTTCATTCTCTACTGTGTCTGATGAAGGGAGTTTTGCCTCTTGAAAGCTTATACCCTGAAACTCTTGTTGGTCTCTAAGGTGCTACTGGACAAATCTAACTGTTCTACTACAGCCCAACACGGTTACCCTCTGAAACTATCCATATTCACAGGCGGTAAACCTCTGAATATTAGTGCTAGGTTGCAGCATCAGGGGAGGGCCTCAGCATCTGTGCCCTATTGTTGGCCCTCCAGAGTAACTGGTTGGCCATTGCATGAGACAGGATGCTGGAGTAGATGGATCACTGATCTGATCCAGCAGGGCTCTTCTTATGTTCTTATCATACTACTATTGGTGGATCAGATGTTGTGTAAGTATATATCTAAGGGGTGTGTGTTTGTGTTTTAATCATCTGACTTGCAGACCATATCAATACTTCTGATTTGCAGGGCACCAAATGCATTCTCTATGTATGTGTGTTGTGTAAACCTCTGCCCTGGCATGGTATCTTGTCCAAATAAACAGTGGGCCAATCTTGGCCCTCTGTTTTATCATCCATGGCAAGGATTTTTGCAGGAAATGTGGGTGGCACACCACTGCCAGACTGGTAGCATGTGCGTCATGTCTGCTGTAAATGAAATACATGTTTTTGTGAAACAGTAGCTACTCCCACAAATATCAATTACAAGGAAATGTTCTACAGAAAGCCATTCCCATTTGCTCCCATCCTCAGTAACATAGGGACAATGAAAAGTTAGCTATAGTACTATTGAGTAGAGGTTTGGATTTGGTTTATAATACAAAGTATTAAAACCACCCTCAAATTTGAAAGGTATGTATATATTATAACCTCTTCCTGGAACTGGATCCAAATAAGGCGTCTTGAGGATATCAATTGTTGTAAACCAAGTATGCCAAGACAAGTGGCGCTGATCCAATCAAAAGTATCACATTTGACTTCTCTGCTAGTATATGAGGCTTAGCAGTAAAATAGTAAGTAGCATTACTAAACAATCTGAGTGGGCTCTCCTCGTATCCAAATGACTGCCACAAACTAAATAGGAAGGGGGGAAATGAGGTTGGAGATTATGGAATTTCAAGGATGTGACTGTGAGCAACTGAAAGTGAGTCACATGTTTATGGTCTGTAGTAGATGCCTATGAACAGTTAGTGGAATTGTTTAGGATGTTGGCCTTAAACCAATTTTGTACTTCTAAACAAAAACTCAAATTGATACACCTGCTCTGAATGGAAATCTTGATGCACTGCCGAGTAAGAGTCAAACTAGATGTCACGTGTGAGATGAGTCAGGACATGGGTACCAGTCCCTACTCACTGCTACACTGAAGAACTGTGCAGGTTACTTTAAAATTACTCTATTGCTCTGTCAGACTGTTATAAAGGAGGAATCCCTTCTGGCTTCTCTCCCATGCCATTTTCGCTGGCAGAAATGGTCATGCTGGGAAGCTGTTTGCCCCTTTCTCCAAAGGACTTAAAGAAAATCTGCATAGCTCTTCGATGTGACAGCAAGTCTGGATGGGCACCTGTGTCCCAACTTCTGTCACATGTAATGTTTAGTTTGGACCTAAAGGGTTGACTTTTACTGCTGCTGCACAGAAAAGTATCCTAAAATATAGGGAGGCTTAAAGTGAAAAATATGACAATGGATTGCATGACCAGAATGAAGACTGTGCTAATGACAATTCAACTAATACTCTGAGATGCTGGTTGTATAGATTCACATTATAGCTGAATGTGGTTGGCTTGAAACTGAAAATGTAAAGAATCCTTGAGGTTTTGGTAGCCAAGGAAGGCTTCAGAGACATTGAAGACTATACTGTGCATGTATATGGTCCAAAAGCTCTAATCATTTATAATTTCCTCCAGATTGTTAGCGTGAGTTCCCTGCTTTGGCGTGATTTAACCACTGTTAGAATGGCAGATCTGCCATCCACTTCCCCTTTGAGTGGAGTTCAGTGCCTCCTTAGCAAGGAAACAATACAGGTTGAAAACAGATGGACTATTATGGGGTGCACTGAACTGTTAAATGAATAAAAACTTAAGTGTATGATGCCTTTGATCACTGCAGATTCTGACCATTTTTAATGTAAAGAATTGGGAGAATGGGGTGACAAATTCAGCGCTGAAATTTCTCATGTTGGTTCTCTGCAAATTCCTAAGTTATTATAAGATTTAACCTAAACCAGAATTCATTGTGGATTTGGAAGCTCTATCCCAAGCAAAATGTATGAGAAATTTCAAGGGAGGACAGTTCTACAAAGTTAGCAAAAAGGCTTTGGGTGTGTGTGAACATATGATGCTGTGTCAACCATGGATCCATTTCACAGTAACCCCTCTGGATCTCAAGCAAAACAACACATGCAATCCTTTAACTGGAGAAACTAGGGGTTGAACTTGGGACCTTCTGTACACCAAAGCAAATGCTGTATCACTGAGTCATGGGCCCATCCCCATGGGGTGGGGTGCACATCCTTGATTGATGGAACTCCCTTTTCATCAGCTGGTTCCTGGGACTTGGTTTAATTAAGCATGTGTACAGATGCCATATCATTCATAATTCCTTTATGGGTGAGTGAAGGAAGCATTAGCCTCAGTTGTAGGGTAAAGGCAGAAAGCCTCTTCTCATTCTGTGAAAGGAAATACACTCTCCCCCACTGCCCATTATCTGTGGTTAGAATCTACAAAAAATTGTTCTGCCAAGGAGGTAGCCATCATTGCTGGATGAGGGTGGTTTGGAAGCTCATTGAAACTGTGGTCACTTTGGTATCATTCTGAGGGATTGTTTTACAGAGGGATGAGTCATGTTATTGGTGGAGTAGAAAACTCTGACCCTGGGGCAAAGAAAGAAGCATTAGCACTGCCCCACCCTTTAATAACACAGATACCCAGGCAAGGCTGAGGGCCAGCCAAAATAAACCAATTGCATCATCCAGTGGTACCCTAGCCAGTGGATATTGTCTTATTATATCAAAGACTCCCTTCCTCTGAATAAAAAATTGTAAAAGCATCTCCCTGTCACCCCTTGTTCTTCCATGGTACAGCTCATCACTTCTGCCTGGGAGGCAATTTGGGGACTGAGAAAATGGACAGAAGGGAACAATGTGGAGGCAGGCCCTTCCAGGAAGGCTGAGACAACACCCAACTCTGTGCTGAAATGTGTCTTCTGTTTTCCACAAAAGGAGACTTTTGGGAAGTGCTTCTGTATCTCAGAAAAAGAAAGGAAGACGAAGAGCTAAAAATATAGAGAGGCAAGGAATGTCCAGGCCCCAGCTAAGGTAGGAGCAGTGAGAGTGATGGGCAAAACTCACACCCTGAAATTCTCTATAGCAATCAGGGGACACGCTGTGGGACATGTTGGGTGTGAGTTTTGCCCATCACTCTCACTGCGCAGTGGTAGAGCATCTGCTTTGCATGCAGAAGGTACCAGGTTCAATCCACAGCATCTTTAGTTGAAAGAGTCAGGTAGCAAGTAGGTGATGTTAAACCTCTCTACCAGAGATCATGGAAAAGTGCTATCTGACTCAGTATAAGACAGCTTCATGTGTTCATGTGCACTTTGCTTGGGAATTTATTCTAGAAATATGAAACAAGGGAGCATATAATTTAGAGAAGGTAAGTAGAAAGGTTCTGGATGAAGTCATTTGGGGAGGGCAAAGTTTTATAGAAATATGCAGAATATTACAGAATATGTCAAAGTATATAAAATATACAAAAACCATAATATACAAAAAGAAAAAAGTGAAGAAAAAAGAAAAAGTGAGATATAAAACAATACATAAACCGACTTCCAACTCTCCTCATACAGAACAGATTATTATATATCTTATTTCTTTTGTGAATAACATTGATTATTCGAATTTATTCGATGTGGGGGGAGTTATTCGATGGTGGGGAGAGGGTTGGGGTCACTGGGGATGTGGGGGGAGGTAGTTGTTAATTTCCTGCATTGTGCAGGGGGTTGGGACTAGATGACCCTGGTGGTCCCTTCCAACTATGATTCTATGATTCTAATCTATTTTTACTTTAATTATTATTTAGCTATTTTCATCTTAGTATACCATTTAATAAGTTTAGGTTCTAAAACCTAAGGTTATTTTTTAATCCCTAAAATATTGATTTATATATTCTGACTATACCTTCCAGTCTATATCAAAGTCAGAAACCAAACTATCTTCAATATATTTACTTAACTTGGCTATCTTGGCCAACTCCATAACTTTCTGGTGCCATTCATGCAGTGTGGGTACTTCTTTTATTCTCTATTTTTTCACTCATACAATTCTTGCTGCTGTTGTCAAATATCTAAGGATATTTCTCCCAGCTGTTTTTCTAATGTCCTATCTAAGATACCCAGTAAATATATTTCCAGTTTGAGTGGAATTTTTACTCCCATAACTTTAGAAATTTCCTTGTGAACATCTTTATAAAAAAAAAAAAATCACTTTGCTACAACTCCACCATTGGTGGAAAAATGTTCCCACCTCACTTTGACATTTCCAACATTTTTCTATTCCTCTTTCATTCTTCTGATGAAGTCATATGAAGAACATCCCGGGGCTTGGATTTGTACTTAGCCTGTACTAAATGAGATGAGCTGACCTATTGACCCTAAGTGTCAGATTGGCCTCAGGACTGAGAAGATGAACCACCTGACTTTATGTCTTGCATCTGGAGTGGGGCTACATAAGGAAAGAAGCATATAAAGATGTATGTCTGCTTAACCATGAAGTTCACTGGATGCCAGTCACTCTCTCTCAGCCTAAACTACTTCACAGGGTTGTTTTGATGATAACATATGGGAAGACAGATCCCTCTATGCTGCCCTTGGGGAAGGCTGGGACAAAATGTTATAACAAGCAGACAGAACAAAAGATCACCAAATGCAGAGAGGAAACAATGTGAGTGTGGAGAGCAGGCTACACTCATAGGCACATCTGCTGTTAGGAGCACTGTGGATGTGCAGAGTAGGGTTCTGCATTACTGATAAACCTGAACTGAAAATAAACCCAAAATTAGCCATTTTGGTAATTTTCAGGTTTTGGGTTTACCGAATGCCAAAACCTGGGGATCTCCCTGAAGCCAAATAGCCAAATAATTACTTGGCTTTTTCGAGTTCAGCTATTCACCTTTGTTTAGATGAAAGGCTCTGCGCTTTCTCCCATTTCTCTATCTTTTTTTGACTGGTTTTGTTAGGGCCCCATAATTGGGGCCCTTTTGAGGTAGGGGTCATGTAATCGAAACCAACTTGGTCTGACCAACCATTCAGTGGGTTGATCTGGACAGTGGCGTAGCGTGGGGGGTGCAGGGGGGGCCAGCCGCACCGGGCGCAACATCTGGGGGGGCGCACTCGCACTCGCAGCTCTCTGCCCCTGCCTGGCTCACTCACTCACTCTCTCTCACTGCAGTGAGGGCTGTGCGAATCCGATCCGAGCCGCCGGGTCGCCGCCCACTGTGGAGGGGGGGGTGCGTGCCAGGCGTGCGGTGCGGTGCGGAGAGAGCGAGGGAGGGACTATCTGGGGGAGGGACAGTGAAGCAGCCGCCCAGCGCAGCGCTGAGCGCGGGAGAGAACCAGCATGCAATTGGCTGAGCTGCCGAGCAGGAGGCGGGAGGACTCGAGGAGACGTGGGGAACTGAGTAGAAGCCGCCGCTGCAGGTAAGTTTGGTTGGTTCAACAGTGACTAACAGTAATAATGAAGATCTAGGGAGAGCGTCCCAGTCTTCGCTTGCTCCTGACCGGTTTTTTGCTTTGCAAGACAGAATCTTCTCTTTGGCCCACTGGCTCCATCTTGTGGAGGGTCGCGGGCTGCACTGTGGGAAATGGGCCCATGCCCGTCCCCCTGATCCCACCTGGGTTTTTACTTTTCGGAGCAGAGTGGTCCGTCCCTTTGGCCTGGCTTTCCCCTCTCTCAGCCTCGAGGCCACATTTGCTTGAAGCTGGTAATGCCCTTCGGTCTCTCCCTTGCATGTAGACGGAGACGGGCAAATCTCTGTACGGTGTCCTGTGCTCTTGCAGTGGGGAAAGTGGAAGAGGAATTCCTGCTGGACAGCGTCCCATAAGGGGAGAGACCTGGCTGTCTCCCTCCCAGCCACCCTTAAAAGCTCCCAGAATGATTGCCCTCCTCAACTCCCCTTTTGGTATATTTCCGCCTCTGGCTGCGTATTTTCCCATGGTATAGCCTAGCCAGGATTTTCAGAATCTCAGTTTTAGGATCGGGGCCCTTGAGGAGGTGTAGACCCCTCTGCTAATCCTCCGCCTCAGACCCTTGCCAACACCAACCGGCCTTCCGCCTGCTTGGGTGGGTGAGTGATCGGAGGTAGCCAGTGGCCCCAGCTGCCTGGCTGCTAAGCTAGAAGGGGGAAAATCACATTGGAGGGGTCCCCGAAGCTGCAAGCTGGCTCCAGTGGCGCGCTGTTGCATTCAGGACCTTTGAATGGGAATGGTGGGGGAGAGGAATGCTGCCTGTGGCTGCCTCCTTCCCCCAGCGTGGTGTAGTGGCTGAGAACAGTGGACTCTAAATCTGGAGAAACGGGTTTGATCCCCTGCTCCTCCACATGAGCGGTGGACCCTACTCTGGTGAACTGGGTTGGTTTCCCCACTCCTCCACATGAAGCCTGCTGGGTGACCTTGGGCTAGTCCCAGTTCTCTCCGAACTCTCTCAAGCCCCACCTACCTCACAAGGTGTCTGTAGTGGGGAAAGGAAGGGACTGTGATTATAACCCACTTTGAGACTTCTTAAGGTTGAGAAAAGCAGGTTGTAAAAACCATCTCTCTCTCTCACACACACACACACACTAGCCTAAAGTGCACCTCAGTAATGCTATAGGTTCATTCTGGGAACAGGACGCAAGTAAATATTATTAGAAAATCTGTGTCCTTCCTAAGCCTTTTTTAATTAAAGCATAAATATTGCATTCTTAACATAGACTAAATCCACAAAGCATTACACCATCCTCCCATCATAGTTACATAGATAATTAAAGGAGAGCAATTACATGAGTCCATAAAAGTTTCTTACCCCCCAAAGTAAATAGGTCACAGGCAAGAAGCCCCTTCTGAGAAGAAGAGCTTGGTCAATACAGCTTCCCGTATTTACAGGATTTTAAAATCATCTCCTAACAATAGCGAACAATCCCACTTGATAAGGGTCCACATTCTTGGCTAACCCATTATCTCATAACTTCAAACACCAAAGAAGGTTATCTATTCTTTAAATATCTTCTTAGAATATTTATAAATGTTAGCCCATTCTTGCTAGTTTTTATCTTAACAAAGTCGCTTTAAAAATAATAATTACAAGTTTCTCATACATGTGAGTATCTTCTGGCCTTCAACCAATACTTCCATCCTTGACCCGTATCTTCACTTCTGTGAAGTTGGACATTCTTGCGATTCTCAGACTGTTCTGCACCTGGGCCTAAACAAATTGTTTCCATTGTTAATGGGTTGAATGGCTTCTAATCTACACAAGGTCGTGTAATTATATTAGCACGTTGTTAGGGGGCGCAAATTACTTGCCTTGCCCCGGGTGCTGACAACCCACGCTACGCCACTGGATCTGGATCAAGCATAAGGGTTTTTTAAAAGCTGAGACTCACCAAGTCCCATCCAAGGGATATACTCTCCAACCAAAAAGTGCCAGATTTGACTGCTGCTACCACCAGGCTTCTGAAGGAAATTCCCTCACCCATGTGGATGAGCAATCTCCTTCAGACAGCCCCCATGGTCGAGACTTTGGCTGGCTCTAATATCACCCCCTCCCTGAAAACCTGCTCTCAAACTGAAGGTTGCCCCACGTAGAGGCTTCATTTCCCCACACTGTGACCATCTCTTCAAATCAGATTTTTAATTACCATAATAAAGGACTGTTCACAGGATGTCATTTGCCACCAAAATAAACGTTTTCCATGACTTTCTTGCATTTAAGCCATTTTCCTCAGTTTGGAAGCTAATTTGCATGGATATCATGTTATGCACTACAGATACGAATAGAGCCCCTAGACTTAGAGGCACCAGCCTGTCAATCAGCTCTTTCCACCAGTCCTCTGCAAAGCTGAACTTCTAAACCTGAAAACCGATGGACAGCTCAGCTGGCAAATGCCTGGAGGATGGGGGTGATCCTTTTGTGGGCTCATAAAATTGGACCCCCTGTCCCAAAGTTCACCAAACTTTGGTGACTATCTAAGGAAAGACCCTTGCAGCCATGCTGCAAATTTGGGAACTCTTCCTCCAAAAATGCCCCCACAGGAGCTTCAGAAAAAATCCCCAAATAATGGACCCAAATTTTTTGGTAAACCCAAAAATAAGCTGAATATTAAATTTACCGGTATGGGTATTCAGCTTATTCTGGGCTTACTGAAAAAAGCAGGCCCAAAAACCCAAACCTGAAATTTATCAAATTTATTTTTAACAACACTAGTGCAGAGTTGATGCCTGCCCTAAGCCCTGAGCCTCCCACTGAGGTAACAGGCCTAACTCTTCTTTGTGTGGTCTTGGTTTTGGTGGCTTATACCCTGTGCTGCCCAAGAGTGAGTTGCTGCATGAGTTTTAAATGTAACAACATCACACTTAGGGATTAAATCATTCAGCATATGATTAGTTGGTGCCCATATACCTGGTCCGTATGCCTCTTTAGACCCCTAATAGCCCATTTATTCCTTAACATTAATTTTTGCGGCACCCTTTTCTTTTCTGGTGTAACCAGACCATGCATATTAATGGTTAGGGTTGCCAGGTCTCCCCACACCACTGGCAGGAACTTCACTAGGGCAGGGGGGCATTCCACACACGAAGCGCGTGAGTGGTACGATGACATCACTTCCAGGTTTACCCTGGAAGCGCCAGATTCATGCAGGACACTCTAGCACATTCCTCCATAGAGGAAATATGGAAACCATAGAGGGTTTTTTTTGGGGGGGAGGGAGTGCTAGAGTGTCCACATTACTTAGGGGTGATGGGCAGCCCAGTTAATTGGCAGGCAATTTCCCACCACAATCGGGCATATGGAAGAGCCTATTAATGGAGTCTTTTTGCCCCTAAACTTGCCTGCTTTTCTGTGGGGCTGTGCAAAAAAAAAAAATCATTAAATTTCAGGTTCAGGTTTATTGGGCCAGATTTTTTTCAGGGAACCTGATAAATATGGGCATTCAGCTTATTTCTGGGTTTCCCAAACAAATTCGATCTTGGGGGGTCATTTTCAAGGTAGAGCCCTCAAATTCACAGCGTAGCTTGAAGGGACGGTTCTTGCACAAACCCCAAAGTTTGATGAAGATTGGGCCAGAGGGTCTGATTTTATGGGGTTCGGAAGGGGTCACCCCCCCTCCACTGACAACTATTGCAAAGTTTGCAAATGGTTGTCAATGGAGGAGGGGGTCAGCCCTTTTCAAACCCCATAAAATCGGACCCCCTGACCCAATATTCACCAAAGTTTTCCCACACTTGTAATGGCCGCTTCCTACCTTCCTTAAGAACTCAATTTCCCATAATGAACAGCAACCTTGCAATCACCATGAGGGCGAAAGTAAGCAGATGACAGCCATTACTGAGACAAGTCTGAAAAGGTCAGTACATTTAAAATTCTTTTGGGGGGCATTTTTGGAGGTAGAACCCCCACATTCACAGTGTAGCTTGAAGGGACTTTTCTTGCATGACCCCCAAAGTTTGGTGAAGATTGGGTCTGTGGGTCCGATTTTATGGGGTCTGGAAGGGGCTACCCCCTCCTCCATTGACAACCATTTACAAACTTTGCAATGGTTGTCAATGGAAAAGGGGGCGACCCTTTCTGAACCCCATAAAATCGGACCCCCTGACCCAATCTTCACCAAACTTTGGGGTTTGTGCAAGAACAGTCCCTTCAAGCTACACTGTGAATTTGGGGACTCTACCTTGAAAAATGACACACACCCCCAGGACCCAGAACATTTGGGGGCTCTACCTCCAGGATCCAAAGGGGGATGGGGGGTAGGGTTGCCAGATCCAGGTTGGAAAAGTCCTAGATATTTGGGGATGGAGCCTACAGAGGACAGGGAGCTCAGTGGAGTTCAGTGCCATAGAGTCCACCCTCCAGAACATCAATTTTCTCCAGGGGAAGTGATCTCTGTAGCTGGAGATGAGCTGTAATTCCAGGGGATACTCATATCCCACCTGGAGTCTGGCATCCCTGTGAGCAACAATTCAAGACTGAAATATTTACAATGGTCAGAGACATTTAAGTTGGTAAATGTCCTGACTGTGGTACAGGTTGAGAAGAAGAAAAGAAAGAATGGAATGTGGGGGGCGGAACAAGAAGGTCTGGGCAGACCTTATATTGGAAACATCTCTTGGGCACTGCATAATTCGCAGAATTTTTTTAAAATGGGAAGTTTCTGTTCCCTTTATGCATTGATCTATTCATTGTAGGACTATATGCTGTCTTCAAGCCTGTCAGGAGAATATCTTTCTTTATTCCAACTCCCACACCTTTACTGAGATGGCCTTGCCATTAAGATATTCTATAAGGAAAGGAATAGCTTTGTTTTTCAGAGTGTGCATGGATGTTTTACAGAAGCTGCCAAAGTGGGGAACAACTGAGCAACAGGCTTCACCGTTTTTCTGATTGCTGCCTCTCTGGCCAGGTTCCCATGCTATCACCTCTACCCCTGCCATTCTGTCAGCTCACTTCACCTTCTCCTTCAGCCCTTCTGCTTCACACTCTCCTCTGTCCGGGTCAATTAGCTCATCAACACTCTTGGGATTGTTCCCCACACACAGATGGGGGACTGCAGGATAAAATGTTCCCTCATGTGTATGTATCTTCCATACATACTGAAAGCTGATGTGTCAGAGAGAAGATTTCTAGAACAGCTCTCTCTCTCTCTCTCTCTCTCTCTCTCTCTCTCTCTCTCTCATGTACCAGTTTTCAGTACACAGAAAGTTTTTCTGTTTTGTTTTCAGAGGAATAGAATCATAGACTAATAAAGTGGAAGGGTCCACGCACGCCATCTAGTCCAACCCCCTGCCCAATGCAGGATCAATCTAAAGTATCCCTGACAAGTGTTTGTCCAGCTGCTGCTTAAAGACTGCCAGTGAGGGGAACTCACCACCTCCCTAGGCAGCTGATTCCACTGCTGAACTGCTCTTACTGTAAACATTTTTTCCTAATGTTCAGCCAATAGCTTTCTGCCTTTAATTTATACCCATTATTGTGAGTCCTATGCTGCCAACAGGAACAGCTCCCTTCCCTCCTCTAAGTGATAGCCCTTCAAATACTTAAAGACAGCAATCATGTCCTCCCTCAACCTCCTCTTCTCCAGATGACATTCTCAAGTCCAACAGGCAACTAGCCACCTTCTTACTAAAGCTCCAGGCAGTAGCTGGTGCTTTTTCTAAACATGCATATTAGTTCTCCGTTTCTTGGTCCACTTTCCTGTTCCACACCATGTGTTAGTGGTCATGAACATTTATTATGTCTTCCCTTGACCAGTCATTTAAAACAAGGATGACTAAACAATCTCAGACAATGCATTGTCCATTTGTCTTCTAGGTACTGTCAGGAAGGGCAGCAATGGTGCCTTTCCCTTCCTTTCCCTCCATCCAGAGGTGGATGCTGGGCACCCCCTAAGCACCTCAGAGTAGAAGCAAGCGTATGATATACCCAGAGGACACCTGGAGGACACTCAGAATCAGTATTTTCACCTGAATCTCCTATAAAGATGGCAAGAAGCCCTCTACTAGTGCTGCAACAATAAAAATGGTGGGGTCAGAAAGGGGAGAAAAAAAGACTGGGTGGAGTGGGGCAGGAGCCAAGTGCCTTATCAAAAAGCATCTAAGAGGCTTATCCTGGGTAGGAGAAGAAGATGAGGTTGAATAACTATAATACATATTAATCTGCAAGTCTCTGCTTCCTTTAACAAGTGAAGCTTCTATCTTTGGTAACAGTGAAGATAAACATGTAATAATACACTAAAGGACAGCTTAGTTGGTGCCAAAGGAGTATTTCTGGAGAATTTCCCTTCAGTACCATTTCTTGTGCTGTCACACAGGTATCGCACCAATGACCCATCTGCTGCTATACTTCCTGAATGTTTCAATAGGAATTGATTGTAAGTTATGAGATACAACTCAGTGTGCTTGCTTGGTTTTTAGAATCTAGAGTTGGAAAGGATAGTTGTATCACTTAATACTTTTAGTGCCCAAGTGTAGTGCACAGGATTACCTATCCTCTTTAATGTGAGGAAATAGGTCTAAAGCTAACAACAAAAAAAGAAGTACCTTGTGGGAATTTTGCCACTTCTCCTTAGTTTCTTCTTCCACTCATGCACACAGAGTTGTTTAGAGAAGCTAACAACATTGTTTGACTTTGTCAGCTAAACAGTTTACCCTGCCCCTTTGAAACGGTCATATTCAAGGCTTTAAATGACAGCTTACAAAAATTGCCCATCGCTTGCAATGAAATGGCATGAGCAGCTCCAGCCTGCTTTCTGGTTATTGTTAAAGAGAAATATGGATCATCTGTTGATAGATAACTCTTTATCAAAACAACTGTACAAGAGAATGTTCATGTGATACAAAAAAGGGATGGGAGATGTTTCTCTGATGTGTCTCTTGTACTGCATAAGTAGAGGTGAGCTGGTCTCATCCTCATTGAAATCCATGAAACCTCAATGACTTCTGAAGCTTTGTAAGATCTACAGCTCCAATTTCTATTTCCCCCACTTCTTTGTAATGTTAGAATATGCTCTGTCCCAAAGTATGGGTTTGTCCTGCCAACTGTTCAAATAGGAAATCTGGGGGAATTCTCCCCCCCACACACACACACACACATACACACATTCTTAAAGTGGGGGAAAGTATATAGAGTGCAACACTATGCAAATGTTCACATTTCAATAATAAAAATATGGCAGAAGTTAATTTATAAATAATGATACCCGCACAAAATAACCTTTTGTCTCACTTGAACTGATACTGAACTCTGTTTCCTAATGTTATAGCATTAACATTTTTTTCCAAATTGTGCATGGCCTACTAAAATAGTAATGAAGGTGGTGTTGAAACTTTCAAATTTCAAAATATTTCTATGTATAAATAATTTTGGGAATGGGTTACCCTTTTCTTTTCATATGAATCTGGTGCTGTCTAATTACGTTGTTGATTTTATAACAGCCCCCTGAGGAAGAGCCAAGTGCTCAAAAAGCAGTGGGATCCTCACACTGAAATGCAGCAGTTTGTCTTCGGCACCTACTAGTTTTCCCCCTTATTTATTTATTTACTTGCTTGTTTAAAACATTTAATCCTGCTACAGTAGGATTGCCCACCTCCAAGGGGTGGCTAGACATCTCCTGCTATTACAACTGATCTCCAGGTGACAGAGAACAGTTCACTTGGAGGAAATGGCTGCTTTGGAAGGTGGACTTTATGGCATTATACCCCACTGAAGTCCCCCTCCCTTCCCCTCATCTTTCCAAACCCCCACCCTCCTCAGGCTGCACCCCCCAACATCTCCAGGTATCTCCCAACCAGGAGCTGGCAACCCTATCATAAGCTCAAAACTGCTAATAACATGTTTGTTTATTTATAATCTGCCTTTCTCACTTAGAGTTAAAATCAATTGGAGAATAAACAACATTCCATAAAACATCTGCCCAGTCAAAAATATTAAAATAACATCAGCCCTGCCACTCATATACAATAGTATTCAAAGAAGCATCAGTAAAAGGCCTTCTGAAAAAAGCTCAGTTTTACAGGCATTTCTGATGGCCAGAAGATTTGGGATTTGCCAAAACACTTCTGACAGGCTGTTCCACAACTAGGGAGCTGCCACAAAGAATGTTTGCTCTCTTGTCCATGCCAGGCATACAACCTGATGTGAGTGAACAACTAACAAAGATTGGTGCACAGGTCTAAGTGCATGCATGGGTGAAAACCAGGTGAAGCAGTTGTTCATATATGTGGGTCCCCAGTGCAATTGCTTCAAAATTGGAGTAATATGCTCAGCTCTCCTTAATCCAGTAATTAGGTGCCACCAGTGATAATTCACAAGAGAACTGAATAAATGTAGATGATCCAACATAAAATTCTTGATTGACATGTAACAACCATTTGATCACTGACAATAATGCGTAGCATCATCAACGTCCCGAAAATAACAAGAAAAATAGCAAACAAACAAAGCTACCAAAGGGGAATTTCCTTGAAAGTGTGATGAATACAACTGTAGCAAATTGCCAAAGGATATACTGTATGTGATTGTGTTTGGTGACATGAAAGACCCAGATGATCCTAAAGTTTCCAGCCAGCCATGTCCCAGTAGTACTATACAGCTTTTCTCCTCAACACTTGCTTGTGGGAAACCAACATTAGGACTTGAGGAGAAGAGTACTCAAAGCTGGTTGCACATATTACAGATGTGAGCTACTCATGATCAACAGGCTGCCCATACAGACCGGGCCCTTTCCATGTGCTATGCAGAGCTTTTTTGTTTTGGAATTTGTGGTGCCTTGAAGAAAATAACCCATTCTACATGCTGCTTTGGACATTTATTTTCACTGCATTCACTTATTTTATCGAGGAGGTCTGAAGCAGTGCACTCTGATCTGGAGAACAGGGTTTGATTCCCTACTCCTCCACATGAGTGGCGGAGGCTAATGCACCAGCACATTAGTAAAATGTTACGTAATAAGCATCTTGATGCAACAGTATGCATAATCAGATCAAGACTACAGTTTTACAGTCAATATGTGTGGTGTAGGGGTTAAGAGAGGTGGTTTGGAGCGGTGCACTCTGATCTGGAGAACATGAGTGGTGGAGGCTAATCTGGTTAACTAGATTTGCTTCCCCACTCCTACACATGAAGCCAGCTGGGTGACCTTGGGCAAGTCACTCTCTCTGACCCACCTACCGCACAGGGTGTCTGTTGTGCGGAGGGGAGGGGAAGGTGATTGTAAGTCGGTTTGAATCTCCCTTAAGTGGTAGAGAAAGTCGACATATAAAAACCAACTCTTCTATATGCATTGACAGTTAAGAAAGGATACAAATGAACTGAGGGGAAGATGATATGGGAGGTATTTCTTTGGTCCTTCTAATTACTTCTTTGTAAGAAGCATTTCCTGTTTTAAAAGGGCTCACTTGACAGGTAAGCCTCGCAGGGGCCGGCATGCTGCCGGTCTGTGCCGGGGGGGGGGGGGAGTCGGGACTTTGCGTTTTTTTGCTCAAACTCCCCTCTCTTTGGGGAGTGTGCATGGCTCTCGCTTACCTTGGCTCTCTGCGGGGGCCTTGCCTGCCTCTCACACAAACTCCGCTCTGGGGGAAGGGCTGCCACAAGAGCTCCTCCAGCCACCCTCCCCTGGAATAAATAGAATAAAAAGCGACACACTTTCCTCCTCCACTGGAAGTGTTGCCGTTGTTGAGGCACACACCTGGCCTCACTCAAGAGACTTTGTGGGAGGGCGGGGCTGGGGAGCCTCTCACCCCTCTCTTTGTTTTTTTTTCAGATGATGCCGCCGTTATCGCCAGCTCCCATGCCGCCCAGAGGTTGCCTGCCCGTCCACCCCCAGTCCCTTCTTTCTTGTTGCAGGTTTCTGCGGAGGCCAACCGCCCGCCGTCACCCTCACACATCACCATGGACACAAGGAGAGAAGGAGGCCCCCGAGGATATGCTGGCATTGGCTCCACCACCTTGCTGCCTCTGTGTCCCCCTGGCCCCCACCAACACCTAGTTGGAAAGCTGGTCTGCCCTCGCCACTCGCTGCTGGTTCAGCCACACACACACACACATCCCTTTAACACGCCCTGGTTCAATAAAGGCATTTTTAACATATCGTCCATCCGTTTGGCTGTTTGGGGAAGGTCTCATTAGGGGAATCATGGGTGGAAGACAGGAGTCCGGCCGAGCCTTCTCCACAGGGCACATTGAGGTGGTGGTCTGTCTTGGCATCCGCATTAGTGCAGCTTTTGAGGGGGTTGGTGAGCAGTAGGTGTGAAAGCTGAAATTCTCAGAGAGGGGAATGGGAAGAGTGAGATCGTCTGGCCGCTAATGAGCCGCCCGTGCGGATGTCCACAGGCCAATTACAGCTCCGACGACCCCGCCCCCCCTGGTCAGAGGCTGGGAGGGGTGGGCGCCTCTCCAAGCTGTCCCCAATGGCGGCTCTTCCAGGGAGTCATGGGGCAAGGGGGCGGTGGTGACAGGGAATTGGCCGTGGCGCAGACACAGAAAGGGTTGGGGCCGGGAATGGAGGGCAAGTCTAATGCACATGAGCACACTTCTGTTGGAGGATGTACTAAAACGCATGACAGGCTAGCCCATTAAAAACAGCCGGAGAGGCTGCATAGCCCATTGGAAATAATAGGAGCCTGGACTGCCCATAGACTTGCATGGGCTACTTTGAAAGACATTACTGCACAAAAAGAGTTGCAAAGTAAATGTGGAGTGGATTTTCCAGCAAGGTCTCTAAACCCAGATACAATACTCTGGGACTGGACTGAAAGCCCACCAAGTGGATTGACAGCCCCTGGGACTAGCACAACTGTCCCAGGGCTGGATTGACAGCCCCCCAATCCACTTGGGGGGCTGTCAATCAAGGTCCTGGGACACTTGTCAATCCAGCCCTAAAACCCTTCTGCCATGAAGGTGGCATTGGCGAGTGCGCAGCAGTCCTTTCCGAGGCAGCCAGCGCCTGCCGTTGCCCTTCCCTCCTTTGGGGGGAGAGAGAAATTTGGCATTTCCCAAATAAAACCGGGCAGAATTCAGCCGTTTCCGAATCGAGCCGCATTTTATTTTTTTCAACATCCCTAGACCTGGCTCGTGGTGGGGACAGCCCCCCACCCTCACAGAATAGGGGACTGGTGCAGCCCCTATCAGGGGGGCGCTAAGAGGTCTCTGTGGCGCCAGAGGTCCAGAGGACCATGGTGAGTGTTCTTCCAAGCCATTCCTCGGTCACCCCTCGGGCGCCCCCCCCATGTCTATGTGTAGGCCAGCCCTCAGATAGGGAGCTGACACTTTGCCAGAGGATGAAGGGGTGGATGTCCCAACCCTTGGGCCCCACTGCCGTGGCCCCCATTCGGCCTAGCCCATCCCCCCACTTTTTCTTCCATGTAGGCTGTCATTGAGAGGGATCAGCTGGAGACCAGAAAAGACTGGTGAGAGACTCGCAAGAGGGCTGATCGCTGGATGGAGACCTTGGCTGGTGATGTGACCACCTCCAGAGGCCTCCTGACGATGATGCTGGAGCTGACCCACTCCATGTCTGAACGGCAGGCAGGGTTCCTGCAAACCCTTCAATGAGCCTCCGTGCCCCCAGAGCCAACTGCCCGGGCTGGCCACGCCACCCCTGGCCCACGTATGCCCAGCACCACCCTCCCTGCCCCAGGGGATGTTTCCCCCCATGCCGCTCATAGGTCTCTGACTTGTGGCGGCCTGAGGGCAGCAGCAGCTGCCGCCTTCCATCACTCGGCCGGGTGACAGTCCAGGCCACCAGTATACTCATTGCACACGCGGGGTGTGTGCGGGAGGCCATGAAGGTGGCATGGCTGACTGCACGGCAGTCCACCCTGAGGCAGCCAATGTCTGCTGTTGCCCTTCTGGCCCCTCCTGGAGGTCTCAGGCTGAACCGCTGAATCGCTCTTCGCCCTCTCGCTTCTTTTGCATCTTTTTTTCTTTTTCTTGGCTGCACACGCCGCCACGAATCCCCTTAGGAGCCCTACCAGCAGCGCCATTGCTGCGCCCCGGCCGCCCGCCGCAGCCTGCCTGCAGTCTCAGGAATGGGCTGTAATTCTCCTTCTTACAATAACATAGTTTTTTTGGGTGGTCAAAAGGTCCCTTTTAACTGGTGGAAAAGCTGATTGGATCTAACCTTGTGGTTCTGCACTTATATAAAAACTGAGTGTGCAAAATGGTTTCTTTATTGCACTTGAACAAATGTATTTTATCTTGCTTTTTTGCTAGAGAGAAAAAAAGTTTAAAATAGGCATCTTGATGCTGTTTTAAGATCCCTTCCATTCTCTTTCCCCCTACTATTTCAAGCAAGTTATTGCATGGCAAATAACCATGTCAGAAATATTTTTATAGTGCATACCTCAAACTGGTCTGGTCCAGCATGGTTTTCTCCTTTTAGGGAAAACTGACGAATAAACTTAAAGCATAGAACTTATGGATCTCATTGACAACCGGAAGCATCTCAGAGTGGATACAGAAACTAGGTTAATTCAGCATGGAAGGTTCCTCTTCCTGCTTTCTGTGTAATAAACACCTACCTCAATGTGCTGCCTGCTTGTATGTGTGTCAGACAGATCTATGACATAGAAACCTCTGCTCAATTTCTGTTCACTCCCTCCCTACCCCATTTCATCTGGGATGGCTGCATTCTTTCTGCAAACTCCTCTTTGTCAGGCTCGAGGCACCTCTGCTGTGCACTTTTTCATTTCCTCTTCTCACTGCAAAAGATGCTTTTGACTCCTCAAGACACCTCATAAAAGCGATTTCCACTCTAAGGACATCCAGAAAGGAAGCACACACACTCTGCTACAACTCTACTATGCTCCAAACAAAGAAGGGGGCAGCTTCTCCTCTTGCATGCTTACTTATTTGGTCCCTGAAAATAGACCCTCACATAACAGGAAAAAGCTCACAGAAAGGCACACTGGAAGTAGGGGGCAAGGAGAGACACAGCTGAACAAAATGGGGCACATATAATATCTTGATTTGACCAACTTGGCTGCACCAGAGAGAACTGTAAGAAGGGCCTCAGTATTCCCAGTGAGGGGTGTGTTACATGCCTCTAACATTTCCGTCAAAATTCTACAGCAGCGTAGTCTTCAGTTACAAGCTGCCATGCCCCATATGCCCGCCAAAAGAAGCACATTGGAATAAAAGCACAGCTGCAAAAATACAGGGCTGCGCAACTCATGTTAGCACAGAAGGGGGTGGGGAAAGAGGGAATTTCTTGCTACAGCAATGAGAAGGCACTGTGCCAGTTGGTACTACCCTCCCCCACTTCTGCCTTCAGGCAAGCTCTACTCCCCCTTTCTTCTCCCTATTCCAAAAGTATTTTGTTTTTGAAGTCATTTTGCCTCCAAATTCTTCCCTGGACAGTATTAATCTTCCACCTGCCAGTCCATGAATAGACCCTTATTTTTGTGTCTGGAATAGGTTGCCAAGGGAAAGAAATCAAGGAAAGGAGGAAAAGCCTGTGTTACAGGTGGGGCAAGGAGGTGTTGGCTGCCTTTACTTTGAGTTGTACAAAACCCTGACCTGAGTCCCCATTGCTCATGTGGTGGGCTGTAGGGAGTGTCTCAGTCCTAGAAAACAACATTAAGCACTTGGAGTGTCTGAAGGGCCTCTGGCCCACATGAAAAGTGGTCCGCCAAAATGCCTCTTTAATGTGTATCTAGACAAAAAAGACACACAGCAGAATGGGGATGTAATAGCAAAATGAGAAAGAAATATTCAAAATGGAAAGCACTTCTTCTGAAGATAGCACCCCATACCTACCGTTTTAAATGGGGTAGACATCTAGCTTGATTTGCTGGACCAAAGCAGGATTTAGGAAGGAGTGGAATTTCCCATTCCTCCTTCATTTCCCCCATTTCCTCCTTCATTTTCTCTGAATTGCATTTTGCCAGTTTAACTAGGAGAATTTCCAACATGAATTCTGGTATTGGAACACAAGCAGTTTGTTGCAGTTTTCTATTCATGTAAGCACTTGGTCCATAGAAATCCAAAAACCACACCAGGAGACTTAGTAGTCCAAAAGTGTAGGTTTACTGGTAACATAGGCAAGCAGAGCTTAGAAATCCAAAGGCAGGAATGGGGGGGGGGGGAATGGCAAGCACTTGATTATATGAGAACACCAGAAAAGCAGCAGCAATACAGTCTCATGAGATAACCCAAAGGGAACAGGAATGCGAGCGTTTAGAGAAACAGTCCTTGAACGGGAGTCTGTGAGAAAATGAAACCATCTCAGACACAGCGAGCAGGCCTGACAATTCATTCCGCTCATTTGTCTCTCCCCAGCACACACACTCTAGCCAAGCAATCTTGATGTGATTGTATGTACAGAGCTGGTTCAAGGGATTTTGTTACCTCATAATACAGTCACATTTTAAAAACCATGGACACCAAACAAAAAATATTAAAATAATTATAACCCAAGCTAAAAAACACATTAAAGCTACATTTGAAACTTTGGGAAGGAAGGTGGGCTCATGGAGGGATTGCTGAATGAAACATGAATATCTTCAACCACTGATGCAAGATGGCAACAGAAAGGCAGATGGGAAGAGTGTTCCAGAGGTTTGGTACCACAACCAAGAAGGCCTTCTCCTGGATTGCCTAATCTTAGATGGTGGGGGTACCTGAAGAAGGGCCTTGGAAGATAACTGCAGTGGTCAGGGAGGTTCCTAAGAGAGTAGGTGGTCCTTCAATTATGTGGGTCCCAAATCATATAGGGCTTTAGAGGTCAACACCAGCCCTTTGAATTGTGTCCAGAAACAGATTCAGAGCCAGTGTAGATAGGCCAAGACAAGAATGATAAGGTCCCTATGACCCTCTCTAGTCAATACCCTGTCTGAAACATTTTGCACTAATCAAATTTTCTGAACAGTTTTCAAGGTAGAGCACATTGCAGTTATCTAATCTAAATGCAATCTGGGCACCAGAGTAGTCAGATCTTTCCTGCCCAGAAGAGGTTGCAGCTGGTTAATGAGTCAAAGCTGGTAAAAGGCAGGTTTATGCCTGGCAGCCAGCAGGAGGGGTGGGGATGGGGACACTACATCACTTCAGAAGAAAACCTGGAAGTGACATTGTGTAGCTCTATGAATCACGGGATTTTTGGCAATTCCTAGAGGTACTCTATGTCACTTCTGGGTCTTCCCTGGAAGTGACATAACAGCTCAGAGGATAACACCATTTTTTCTCCTATTGCTGCACCAAGTGGCAGGCAGCTGGGGCTGATGGCAGGAGGCCTCTGTCCATAACAAGAGGTGTGGCAGTCTCATGAAAGGCAATTCTGGCCATAGCTGTCCTCTGCTTATCCAGCAGTAGGCTTGGGTCCAACAGCACTCCCAGACTACAGACCTCTTCTTCAAGGGGAGAGCAGCCCCATCCAGAATGGGTGACATCAATCAATATCAATATCAAAAACCTTTAATGGCATAAAAAAGAGCATGTTAAGATAGTACAATACTTATCAAGTTCAATATAATACAATAGTAGAGTTCCACTATAAGCATCAAAGAACACAAGCAATTGGCATAACTATTACTTGTCAATACTAAAATCAATAGCTAAAATATTTGCCAAATATTCGGCAACTGCTTCTGTAGAGTTGGGGGACATCCACTAGTAAAAGTTGGGTAGTCCTATTCGCTGGGCCAGGGAGATTCATGATGATTGGATCTATAAAACGATTTCTTTAACTGTAGAAAAAAGGGCAAAGCAATAAGATGTGAGTTATGGAATCGGGTTCGAGGTGGCAGAATTTACATAGTCTGTCTCTAAATGGGATATTGTGGAATCTCCCGGAGAGAACTGCTGAGGGAAAGATGTTAAATCTGGCGAGCATAAAAGCCTGCCGATGGAGGGGGTTTGTGATGTTTTGTATGTAAGGGGCACCTCCGGGCATAAAGGTCGTCAGTCCGTAAAAACAGGGGGAACATGTCATAGTGGGACCTGCATTTATGGTCTGTTTTTCAATGTCCCTAATTCTTTGCAGGATGGTGAAGAAAATTTGAGACTCACCACAATTATTTAGTGAGTCTAAACTAATTCCTAAGGAATTAATTTTCTGCCGAATGTATTGGTACCATGAGGAGACATAGGAATCCCTTAGCATGTCATGCAGTAATGTGGAAGGATCAAAACGGAAGTGAATACAAAGCCACAGCTTAACGGTGGCGATCCAGGCTCTTGTAGACAGAAGATGGAGGCCGAGCTCTTTACAAGGAGTGTAGAGATTAATCATATTGGGCAAACCCAATGTTCGTTGTAGGAAAGAAGCCAAACTACGGTCAACATCCAAGGTAAAAGCCTGGATCCAAACGGGGATATCATATAATAATTGATTAGAAACTTTCGATGAGTAGATCTGAATAGCTGAAGGGATAAACTGATGTCCTTCTTGGTAGTGGAATCGTGGGTGACATCTTAGATCCCGGGTAAGACCCTTAGCACACCAGTAGCACTTCTGTATTGTTGGGATTAAGCTTCAGTTTATTAGCTCACAGCCACTTCACCTCCAGGCACTAGTTCAGGATTTCTACACCCTCCCTGGGATCAGATGGAAGCACAAGACAGAGCTCAGTGTCAGCTGCACATTGATGAAAACCCACCCTAAATCTTCAGATGACCTCACCCAGAAGTTTCATGTAGATGTTAAAGAGCATAGGGGACAAGATGGAGCCTTATGGGTCAGGTAGCTGAGCAATACCTTCTGAAACCTACCTTCCAGGTAGGACTGGAACCATTGCAAAATAGCACCTCCAAATCCCAGCCCCGGAAGAACATTCCACAAGGATACTATGATTGATGGTATCAAAAGCCATGGAGAGGTCCAGGAGAATTAACAGAGTCATATTCCATCTGTTCATCTCCCAGAGCAGGTCATCTACCAGGACAACCAAGGCTGTTTCAGTTCCATAACAAGACCTAAAACCAAATTGGAAAGGATTCAAGCAATGCGCTTCATCCAGGAAAGCTCAAAGTTGTCCAGTCACTACGCTTTCAATCACCTTGCCTAACAATGGGACATTTGAGACTTGTCAATAGTTAACTGAGATCTCCTGGGGCAAGGGCTGGCTTTTTTAGAAGTGGATGCACCACAGCCTGTTTCAAGGTTGGGATGACCACCTCCTCTCTCAAGGAGGCATTAACTATCTCCTGTGCCCAGCGAGCCCCCCCCCCCAGTAGATTTAATTATTGAGGAAGGTCAAGGGTCATATAAGCAGGAGGTAGACCTCAGACATCCAACAATCCTGTCTGCATTCTCAGCTAAACTGAAAATTATCCTAAACAGCTGGACAAGTTGGTACCCTGGCACCATTTGACCCTGCCACTGCTAATGTAGAGTCCAAGTTGGAACAGAAGCAAGAAAAGGTATTTGCAAAGTGTTGAGCAAAATGGTCACAGTGGGCCACCAAGCAGCCCATCTCCACCTGCAGGCCAGATCCCAACAGGCCTCTGACCACCTGGACCGGCGCTTCTCACCTACACTGTGCAGACACAATGGTAGTGAAAAAGAATTGTTTCTTTGCTGCTATCTCCACCATGGAGTATGTTTTAAAATGAGCTTTTGCCATCCCTCATTGGATTCATCCAAAGTCTTTCTCTATTGTTGCTCTAGCATTCTCCCTTGTATTTTCAGTGCCCATAGCCCCTCAGTAAACTAAGGGGCTACCTAGGCTCTAGGAGAGGAGGCACCTGGGAGTTATTATGTCAATTGCCCAGGTCACTTCTTCATTCCAGAGGTCAACCAGGGTGTTGACAAATGCACCAATTATATCAACAGGATAGTCCCCTAGAGCTGTCAGAAAGCCATTTGAAGCCATCTGACTCTGGGGTGTATCATTTTAATAGATCTCCCTTAGGGATATGTATATCAAAATTGCTAAGTTAAAGATACACATGGAAATTGTTGGTACAGTGATTTCCTGGAATGGTAATACAAATCCAGGATATTGTTGGTATAATGAGACCCCCCTCCCTGAACAATCTGTGCTTTTTTTTCTTTCTTTTTTTAATTTAGGTACTTACCAGCAAAGCAGTATGCTCTTGTTTTACTTTGAGCCCACTGATTTCCTTGGCAATGGCATTTCTCCTTTCCAATCAGATCCTTGCAAGAGAAGAGCACAGAGCACTCCCAGCTGATCACCTCTGGAGACAAGCTGCAGAAACTGCTGTTCTCCTTTCCTCCCTCCTGTGTGCGGGTGGATCCCTTTTGTTCTTTTCAAGTACTGTGGCTGTGAAAATAGAGACCTCAAGGCAGATTGTTCATAGCATTCACACCCTTGGCCCAAGTCACTTGAAACTTGGGGTTCTTTAGTGAACAGGCACCACCCATAGGAAATAACAGAAATGCAATTATGGTGACTGGGGGTAGCCTGTAGAATTTGAAATCTTGGTCCAATTCAGTTGAAATGTGGGGGTTCTTTAGAGGACAGGCAGCATCCACTCCATGGCAAATTTGTTATCATTTGGTTGAAAGATAGCCACTCCAACTCCCCCTGAATGATCCTTGTAGGAAATAATGCCAGACGAATGGGAAGGGCTGGAGTGGGAGTTATGTGAAGGAAGCCACTTCTTTGTCCGCGGATGCGTAATAACAAGAGCTGACACCTGAGCTGGGATAATAAAAGGGCCAACTTTATTTTTATTGTTCAAGAGGGATCTGCAGCGCACACAACCAAAACATCCCCCATAACTGACTGCAGTGTGGGCCACTGCTGGGATGCAGAAGAGTCAGGCCTCCTCTTGTTTTTTGCATCCCCATTGTTAGGGTGAGGCCCACCATGGCTCTGAGCTCTAAGCCATCAAGTGTGGTATGGCTCTTGCTCTTCCTTGCCAAGCCTTTTTAGTGCTCGAGGGAGGTGTGCCACGTCCAATCCACCCTAGCCACGAGGTTTATAGGTAATGGATAGTGGCACCCCTCAAGGAGTTCCTGTCCCAGGTCCCTGCCAGGCACTGAGGCCCCAGTCCTGGTCTGAGGGTTACTCCTTCATCTTCCCAATTGATGCCTCAGGGTGCTCACCGGAGTTGTACCATATTCATGAAACCACATTTTCCCACACTGCTCCCGCCACAGGGGGCGGATCAGCTTAATGCTTGGTCCATCCCACGACCCCACTTGCACTTAAAGGCCGCCATGAGGCCACGCTGCAGATCCCCCAAGAACATATCATAGCCAACATCTGAAACTACCCCACACCATATTTTGCCATTCACTTTTGCCTGTGCCCTTTCCAAAAGCCCCGGGTTCAAAGCACCCCTCCAGACCTGCAGCTGGAGCATGTCCGACCAAACCAACCGTACCCCTGGCACCCGTGTGCTCAGGTATTCCAAGTCCATCAGGGCTTGCCAAACAATGGACTTCCCAGCCCATTTTTCTATGCCATTCTCGCCCAAGTTAATGACGATTACACGAGGTGGGGGAGACGCCGTCAGGTAGTCATGGAGGGTTGGCAAACAGCTGCTCCCACCGCATGACCCTTCTGCCCAGCCATGTAATCGGCATCATCTTGCTTACACCCAGCTGCGAGCCGAGGCCTCCCGTGGCTGCCCCGTGGCTTGCCCAAGCCAATGCTGTGGCCACAGATGAGAAACCTGCCTCCTCCGGTGGAGCCCACCTGAAAAACAACATGTCAGTGTGTTGCTGCAGAGGAACCCTGGCCTACCCCAGTCCTTGCAGCTGGGCACCGATGCCACGGGCCTGACGTAAGACCTAAAGGCAGAGGAATGCCATCTGTCAACATCTTTACCATCTCATCACCCTGTCCCAAGGCGGCTGCTGTGGAGGCTGCCCCAATAAGAAATGAGTGTGTGCCAAAAAGGTGGGGGGGGCTCCCAGACCAGCTAACATTTTCTACACCACTGCCCCGAACTGGTACCTGGTAAGCAGCCTGACATCGCATGTTGGAATAAAAGGCCCACCCCCTGGCCCTGCAAAGCAACATAGCCCTGCAAGGCCTGCACGGGACAAAGGGCAACTGCTGTACATGGGTACAGGTGAACCACCTCCCCTCTCCCCCTCTGGTCCATCTTAGATGACCACAACTTGACAGCCAATCCCGTGGCCGTGATGATAACAACGTGCATTTGCAGTGCTCCGCCCGCTTGATCCCATTTTTACCTCACCAGCCATTTGCCGATCCGCAAGGCCCCAAAGAAGGCCAACAGGGCCACTGGCCGGTACAGCTTGACCTCAAATGCAGAGGTACAGTGCGACTCTAAGGCCAGAGACAAACCCGAGAGCAATTCAGGGGAGACCGGGACCCTTACGCACAGCTTCTGCGGCTCCACTCTGACCCACCCCTCCAGCATCCTCCTCCCCTAAAGTCCCCTGCCATGTCCCCCCCAGTGGCTTTTCATAGAATGGCCAGGCAGACAGGCGGCTGGCGATAGTGGCCACTGTGTATCCCGCACTGTGCGGCAGGACACAATACTGCATAAGATGGTCTACTGGCATAGGCCAGGCTGGCTGGAGCTGTTCCTTCTCCCTAAATTCCTCAATTGCCCTAAAACTCCTGGCATAGCCCTACCGTTACTCGGGGCCAGAGAGTTGTGTATGGCTCCCCAGGCCCCACCCCTCCAAGACTCCACTGCTCCTCAGGCATCCCCGCTGATGCTTCCTGAGCTGGTGGGGCCAGGATCCTGAAGCACTCTATCTGGAAACGGGATAGTGCATTGGCACAATTATTTGTTATTCCCGGAATATAGCGAGCTGCATGGTGAGCTGAAAAAAGGATGTTATATGTGAGGCACTGGAGTACAAAAACCTGCACTAATGACATGACCTTAGGAGATTTGGGGGACAATGTACTAACGCTGTGCACCACGGCCCCATCGTCACACCAAAACGCACTAAAGGATTGGCCAGAGCCTCGGGCCAACTGTAAACTGCCACCACCATTGGGAAGAATTCCAGGAAAGTGCGGTCTCTCATAATGTCACGACGATTCCCGTCGGTGGGCCATCGCTTGGCACACCACCTGCCCCGAAAAAATACATGCCGAACCCGTGGGCATCAGCTGCATCAGAGCTGCATCAGAGTGTATCTACAGCGCAGCCTCGAGCAAAAGGCCTCCCCTCCAGGAGGAAACCCCATTGTAACTTTCTAGCAAGCTGGCCCACATGCGAAGGTCCTGCCTCCTGTCGCTAGTGCCCTTATCCAGCGGTGGGTGGCCTGCACACCTGCCCTGGCCCTGCAGAGGCAACGCACAAAGGTGCGCCCCGGTGCAACCACCTTCAAGCAAAATTCAGACGGCCCATCCATGACTGGAGCTCCCGCAGCATGACTTTCCTTGCCTTGATAGTACCTGGCACGCAGACTCGCAGTGCAGCAAGCTTCTGGGGTGGCAGCCTAGAAAGCTGCCCCATTGTGTCCTATTGTAAACCCAGATAGGGTAGCTCCTGGGGCGGCAGCCTAGCAAGCTGCCCCACCATGCCCAATTCGATACCCAGATAGGTTAGCTTGGTAGATGGGCCTTAGCTTGCTTTATGGGCCAGGGGCACTCCAGGGGCACTTCCAACTTCCCCCATAAGGTAAGAAACCGCTGCATAAGCGCCGCACACTGAGGTGACCCGGTGGGGCCTGCAAGAGGAAATCATCTATATAACCTGTCACGCTGTGGTGGCCAGAAAGCACCTGCACTGCCCACTCCAGCATGGAACTGAATTTCTCGAACTCTGAGAAGGATATGGAACACCCCACGTGTGAGCACTTGCCCCGTGACAATCCCATAAACAACATCCACAGACGAATAGTCCAAAAGAGAGTTGATTTATTGGAGAATCTACAGGTTAACAGCAGCTGATATTCAAGATGGTACTAATGAGAACTAAGAGCATGGTACAGGGTATATATGAAATCAACAGCATTGGATGACATGGAACATGGGATGGATTCTTTTTAACGACTTTGGGAGTTTCACAGTGACCTGGTTGATAACGCGGGAAATGGGGAATGGACCCACAAACTAGGCACTGAGTTTGCCACACGGGCGGGTTGACTGTAGGTTCTTGGTGGACAGATAAGCCGTATCTCCCACCCCATATTCTTTACCTGGCAACTGGTGATTGTCAGCCTGAGCTTTATATTTGCGTTTGGCATGTTCCAGATTTTTCATTAACCACTGCCAGGTTGTTTGAATCATATGCACCCAGGTAGCCACATCTCCACCTCCCTCCTCCCCGGATAAGTCAACAGAGCCAATGGGGCCAAAGTCCTGTCCATACATAGCCCGAAAAGGGCTAAATCCAGTGGACTGGTGCACAGCATTATTGTAAGCATACTCAGCAAAAGGCAACAGTTCTACCCAATCATCTTGGTGGTAATTGACATAGCGACGTAAGTAGCATTCCAACACAGCATTCACCCGTTCTGTTTGGCCGTCAGTTTGGGGATGGAAGGCTGTTGACAGTCCTTGTTCTACTCCAACCAATTTTAAGAAAGCTCTCCAGAACTTAGCCACAAAACTACTTCTGCGGTCGCTGACCACCTTGCGAGGAAATCCATGTAGGTGGAAGACGTGCATCACAAAAAGGCGGGCTAGTTTTGGGGCGGAAGGAATACCTGCACATGGTACCAGATGCACCTGTTTCGAGAACAGGTCCGTGATTACCCAGAGTACAGTTTTTCCCTCGCTGAGGGGTAGATCAGTCATAAAGTCCATCGTGATTACTTCCCAGGGTCTAGTGGGGGTTTCCAAAGGCTGTAACAGTCTGGGCGGTTTGCCTTGGGGTCTTTTGGCAGCAGCACACACTGGGCAACAACGGATGAAGGAATCCACATCAGTCCGCATGCCCGCCCACCAAAATTGCCTTCTCAACAGAAGTAAGGTTTTTAGAAACCCAAAGTGTCCTGCAGTTTTGACTCCATGGACCAAATGCAGAACCTCCCTTTGCAGTCCCTTAGGCACATACAACTTGGAGTCTTTATACCAATAACCCCCGCGTTCAACCAGAGACTTTGGCAGGGTGTTTGCAGACAGTTCGGCTTGGCAACTGCAATGGAGGGATTCCTTAAAGGACTTGGTCAGGCCCTCCATGTCTGGCGCAGAGGGCACTGCATCAGCAGGCTTCAGCGCAGGACGAGACGTCGATGCTGAGGGGGGGTTGGGTGGACGGCGGTCCTCTGGGACTGGCATCTTAGGACTGTGTGGGGGGTGGAACCAGAGCCGGCGAAGGAGGCGTAGACGGGCCCACCGACGGGGTTGGGCTTAGGACTCCCCCCCCCCTGTGGAGACTGTGATGAGAGTCGGGTCTGTGACTGGGTTTGCACCACCAAGGTGGGCAGTGAACTCCTCTGAGCTGGAGTGAAAAGGGACTCTGTGGGGTGTTCAATTTTGGTAGGGTATTGGGGCAGTCGGGATAAAGCATCGGCCAGCAGGTTTTGCTTTCCTGGCACGTATTTTAATACAAAGCGGAATTGAGCAAAGAAGTCAGCCCATCGTACCTGTTTAGCAGACAGTTTGCGAGCCCCCGTTAATGCTTCCAGATTCCTGTGATCGCTCCACACTTCAAAAGGGACCTTAGAACCTTCTAAGAAATGTCTCCACACTGTGAAGGCATGCTTGACCATGGCTGCCTTTTTCTCCCAGATCGGCCAATTGAGCTGAGATTGCGTGAACTTCTTCGAGAAGTAAGCGCACAGATGAAGGTGGCCATCCCCCCCTCACTGTAGCAATGCACCCCCCCATCGCTAGGTCAGAAGCGTCTACCTGGACTATAAACATCTGTTCAGGATCAGGGTGTTTCAATACCGGTTCGGAAGTAAACAATCGCTTGAGACTGTCTAAAGCAGTTTGGCATTGGGGGGTCCAATTCACTTTAGCTGATGGTAGGACGGCAGCGCTCCCCTTTCCTTTTAGTCTTAAGGAGGTCTTTAATGAGCAAAGTTGGGGAGGAACCCCCTGTAGAAATTCGCGAACCCGAGAAATCGTTGAACCTGTTTACTCGTTGAGGGTGGTTCCCAACTGGTCACAGCTTGTATCTTTTCTGGGTCCATCGTTAGTCCTTGATGTGAAATTATATAACCCAGAAAAGTCAACTGTTTTTGGTGGAACTCACATTTGGACACCTTAGCATAGATTGTCTCTAAGACGTTGCAGTACTTCTCTAACCAGAGCAACGTGCTCTTCCACGGTCTTAGAGTAAATAAGGATGTCATCTAAGTAAACCACCACTCCTTTATACAAGAAGTCATGTAGAATCTCGTTAATGAGTTGCATGAAGACCCCCAGAGCCCCCTTTAATCCGAAAGGCATCACCAAAAATTCAACATCCCAAAACAACTGGAAAAGGCTGTAGGAGTCAGCCCCTTCTCTGACTCTGATTCTATAATAGGCTTCGACCAGGTATAATTTAGTAAAAATGTGTCCTTCTTTTAACTGTCCCAAGAGATCAGAAATTAGAGGAATGGGGTAGAGGAATGGTTTGGGTGACCGCATTGAGTTTCCGAAAGTCAATGCACAAGCGCAAGTCACTGGTTTTTTTGCGTACGAAGAAAGCAGGGGCTGAATACAGAGCAGTAGAGTGTCGGATAAAACCTCGAGCCAGATTCTTGTCTAAGAACTCACGGAGCACTGCTCTTTCAGAAGCGCTCATGGGATAAATCTTGCTTTTTGGCAGTTTTCCCTCCCCCACCACCTCAATACCACAGTCAGACTTGCATTGGTTGGGTAGCACATCACACTCTGTACGACGGTCAACCAGCCCACCTTTAAAGTCACTACCATCCATCTGGGCGAATTGAACAGAGTTCGGTTGAGGTACCGCTTTCACCTTGAGTGCCTTGAAAGTGGCTTCATTGGGGATAATCGGCAGGAGGCTTATTAAATAAACGGCATGCTAGACTAAACAAAGGAGTAACTGAAATGACATACTGACCTCCAATAAAAAGCTGGGAAATCGGAGAAAGAAAGAGGAAGTCGCCTTAGACCCTCCTCTTCATAATGGCTGCTGCGGCAAAGAACTCAGACTACGTGGCATCATAGAGGTACCAGGCAACAGGCAACAGGCAAAGACAGAGAATACCAGCTGCAAAACCACCACCGTAGGACCTGAAGCTCGCTTCCTAGTGTAACAGGTTAACCTGTCCCTCTTCAATAACCATAAAAAGAAAAGGCAGAAGGTCCGTGGTACTTCCTACTTCCTGTCTAAGCCGAGCTAGAGCGTCTCATCTACTCTATGGTACCCGAAAACTTTTAAATTGATTTTCTCTACCAAATTAAAGACTAAAACAAAAATAAATACAGCGAAACAGCTTGGAGGTTTCAGTTGACATAGCATGCTGGAAATTTAACTGATTTGAACCTGCCTAAATCTTGATCTTTTTGCTAGCTGTACATGTCTGTATCAAGACCACGATCTGGCTGTTTGCATACTCCTGCAACTTCTAAACCCTCTACAGACATGGCAACGGAAAAGCAAGATAAAAAACTACAAGACCTTATAGCCAAACAAACTGATACTTTTACTAAGCAAATGGAACAAATGTCCAAGCAACAAGAAAAACAAATGGAACAGCTTTCTAAACAACAAGAAGTGCAAGTGAGTAAATTGGCTGATATGCTAGCAGGGAAACTGGATATGGTAACTAAAGAAGTACAGGAGATGAAGATGCAAGTTTCATCATTAAAGCTGATATGAAGAAAATGACAGAAGACTACAAGGAAATCAAGAAAAAAGTGGATAACCATGACAAACAATTTGAAAAAGTGCAACAACAAGATGACAGTACAAAGGATCAATTGGCAATGATGGATTTAAAAGCCAGAGAACCAAATCTGCGTCTGCGCAATTTATCAGAGGACTATGGTCAAACAAGAGAATCTTTGGTGAAGTCAATAGATCACCTATTCCACATAGCTGAGGAAGAATTGGATCATGCAATTAATAAAATCTACAGGATACCTTTGCCTCCCAATTTGAAAAGAACCAAGGCAAGAGACATTATGATTTCCTTTTATGATGTTAGGATGAAAGATGTTATGATGCAACAACACTATAAAGAACCTATCGTCTTGGAAGGAAATGCATTGATATTACTTAAGGCAGGGGTGTCCACTTTTTTCAAAGAGGGCCAGATGCATTGATATTACTTAAGGCAGGGGTGTCCACTTTTTTCAAAGAGGGCCAGATTTGATGAAGTGAACATGTGTGAGGGGTCCCCTAAGGGTCCGCTGGTGGAGGTGGTGCTCCGCCAACAAATGAATCAAGGTGGCTAGGTCCTCTTCTGCCAGCCGGACCTCTTCGAGCAAAGTGTCCAGATGCTGAAGGTCGTCCTGGGCAAGTTGGTCAGAGTCCGCAGACTTCCAGGGAGACACCTCAGCCAGACGACGCCACTGGTCGCTCACGAAGCCTAGCAGCCGGTTGGCCTTCGCGTCAGTTTGCAGCATTTCTTCCAAAACGTCCTGCAACAAAGCGGGGCCCTCGTCTCGCAGCTCACATCGAGGAGACGAGAATCCTGGGGAACCCTCCAGGGCTCCAGCCATGGTCTATGCGCTCGGGGAGCATGTCCTCTGCTCTACCCGAGGTCCCGGCGATCCCCTTAGGGCTCCAGCCAGAGACAGTCCACTCGGGGAGCACGGCTTATGCTCCAACCCGAGACCCAGGCGAACCCTCCAGGGATCTAGCCAGGGATTAAAATCCAGGTAGAAAAGGTAAGGAGAGGATTAGTACCATAATGTGAGCACTTGCCCCGTGACAATCCCATAAACAACATCCACAGATGAATAGTCCAAAAGAGAGTTGATTTATTGGAGAATTTACAGGTTATCAGCAGCTGATATTCAAGATGGTACTAATGAGAACTAAGAGCATGGTACAGGGTATATATGAAATCAACAGCATTGGATGCCATGAGAACCCCCCTCCCCTTGAGGTAAGATTCACATAGAGTCCCGAGTCAAAACACAAGTTGGCAGTTGCTACAGTTGATCTTGGCCAGCACCTGCAGTAAACATCTTCGGTCAGACCTCGCCTGGCATTTCCTGTACAGGCTAGGCCTGACACCATGGGCCATGCCTCGTCAAAATAGAATTGGCCTCCCACTGAGAAACCCAGGAGAGAGAAGTCAAGAGGGGTGGATGGGGAGTAGGCGAAAAGCTGACTTAATGTCACACTTCCCCCACAGGGTGCCCTCACCACATGTGCGGACCATCCGCACTTAATTGTCAAATGATGAATATTTGCCTGAACAGAGTTCCGGGGGAATGGCATCATTCACCGACCCACCCTTTAGGTATGAAAGATGATGAATCAGGCGAGACTCCCCCATAGCCTTCTTTGGGATTATCCCTAGTGGTGAGATGCGTAGGTTTTATAGGGGCGGGGCAGTAAAAAGGGGGCCAGCTACTCGGCCCTCCTTGACTTCCTTATCGATCATTTTCCGAACTATGCCCTCCGCCCCGTTCACTGACCTCAAATTCCTGCCCACGCTCTGCACCCTAGGAACTAGAGTCTGGATCAGAAAACTAAATGTGAAAACCCCCAATCAAATACAGTGCATCCAATTCTAGGGGGTAGGTGGCCAAAATGCACCTGAGTTCGTGAACTTTAATTGGACTGGGAGCCTTTTGGTGCAGTTTCTGCATTGGGTTCCCCCCTCCTTTTTGCCCCCCAGCCCTGGTCTCTATGTCCATGCCTACTGGGCCGCCCCTTGGGGCAGAAAATGATGGGGCAGGGTTCACCACAGATGGAGCAGTCATGCTTGTACCTGCATGGGCGGTGAGCACAGTAGCCGGTAGAACTGAACTCCCAGCAAAGCGAGCGGGGTTGAACTGCCTGGCCCCCTGGGGGGCGGAGGCTTGGGGAGCGATTGAATGAGGTGTCCCCCGCAGGACCTCTCCCCCTGCACTGCCCTTGCTGGCATCATCCACTGCATCCAATAACTCACCCTGCGGGACATCACAGGCGAGGGCTGGGTTGTGAACTGCTCGCACTCTAAAGTACCCCTGTATTGCAGCCATGCCTGAACCGCCAACTCATTATAAGCAAACACTTGAACACATGAAGCTGCCTCATACTGAATCAGACCCTGGGTCCAACAAAGTCAGTATTGTCGACTCAGACTTGCAGTGGCTCTCCTGGTTCTAAGGCTGGGTCCTTCCCCTCACCTAATTGCCTGGTTCCTTTAACTGGAGATGCCGGGGGTTGAACCTGAGACCTTCTGCATGCCCAGCAGATGCTCTACCGCTGAGCCACAGCCCCTCCCCGAGAGGGCCATGCAGCTTCCCTACCCGGGGCCCCTGGGTCTGTTGCCCACTGTCCCTGCCCTGGTTGATCACGGACATTTACCCCTGGGCAGCCGCTGCAGGCTGTTGTGGAGCCTGTCGCCCCTGCCCAGATGGGGCTGCCCCCCGGGGCCAGCCCCTCTAACTGTGGGGATAGCTGTGGGCCCCTGAAACCTTCATTTGATTCATTTGTACAGTAAGGCGGTGGTAAATTCACTGCTTGAGTGCTAACCGACCTCTCTCCACTAGGTTGCGTCACCCCTGAATGTGTGTGCAATAGTGTCAGGCTGTTATCTCGGTTTAGCTGTTTCCTTTCGTTCCTTTGCTGAACCGTCCAGACTTCAAGGACGGCTCCACATACCAAAGCCTGGGAACGCCACTCCTGGGAAATAGTGCTCTGTTTATGCTTTGTAATCTCCCGCCGTTTCTATGCCTTATATTTCCAACTAACGAGCAAGACAACTCATAGCTGTCATCTTATCCTCAATGCACTGTATTGCCTATTTGACCAGTAAAAGCCATCTGCTTGGAATCTGATTGTCTCTGTGGTGATTTCTGGTTCTATGGGTCAAGAGCTCACATTATGACAGCTATCCCCTTCATCACCCTTTTCATCAGCCAGGCTGGAGCCCAGGAGGGTTCGCCTGCCACTCGGATGGGAGCTAAGACAAAGCTCTCCGAGTGAGTTTACCGTGACTGGAGCCCCGTGTGGCTCGCCTGCCGCTCGGATGGGAGCTACAACAGAGCTCTCTGAGTGAGCCCGGTGTGGTTCGCCCCGGTCCCGGTGGATCTGTTCCCCGGAGCTGGAGCCCTGGAAGGGTCTCCTCCTTGATACCTTCCTTTGAGGACGCCCTAGACAACGTTCATCGGGTGGAACGTAGCCGCCTGACTGGACTTGTACGGGCGCAGCGTGGAGGCCAGCGCCCGCCACGACCTCCTAGTGTCAGATTGTCTAGTGGAGGATGCTCAACTGGCCCGGTTGTGCGGAGCCGGGTTAAAAGCACTGGCAAAACGGATGGTTGCGCTCCTCCACGGAATGACCTCGACCACCGCTTCAATGTCCGGGATTGCTAAGCTGTCAACCCCCGTCTTTGGCGTCAACGCAGCGACCTTAGCGGTTCAGGTCCAGCCGCAACTGGATCTTCCGGAGCAAGCCGGCTCTATTTCGGCATGGGAGCAGGAAGCTCTGCCACTAGTGACCACGACCCTGACCACCAAACTTGAAACGGATCAAGTTTTAGCGGATCATAAGGGGACCGAAGAGGACTTGCACTATGAGGAAACTCTCTGGATTGCAAACCTCCGAATCAGCCAGCCCCGTCGCTTAGGTGATGCGGGCAAGGATATGTTTTTGCTCCGACAGCACAATCGGGAACACATAGACCGGGTGGCCCACTTGCAGGGTCAAATGCACGTTTTGCTTCACGACAACGACTGCTTGCAGCAGATACAAGCCGACCCGGATGGCTCAGCCCCAGCTCCACAACCAGGGTCTCCTGATCAGGCTCAACCGCAGCAACCTGCGGCACCTCTGGGCGGAACGCCCATGTTGCCAGTAACTCTAGCAGTGCCTGTGGTGCCAGGAGACCCCAGAGCTCCCGTCCTGCCACCGCCAGGAAGTCCAGGGGCCCCGTTGCTTGGATCTACACCAGCACCCGTACTACCTCCAGTTCCATGGAGACCACCCAAACTGAAGATCTCTTTTGCCGGCTCTTGTCAGCGACCCAAGGTGAGGGGAGACCAAAAGCCTCCCCCCGAAGCCTCCGTTCCCTGCCCGCAGAGATCAGCACGGCCCCCTCGAGATCGCGAATCCCGATTCCAAAGGGGAGCTTGCCTCGTTTGCGGCGCGATGAACCACTTTGTTTCAGCATGTCCTCAACGCCTGGAACTCCCTCGACCGAATGCATTGCCCCGAGCTCGGGGACGACCTCAACGCAGAGGCACCGCGGCCACCCGCAGTACAGCCCACACCCTCTGCACTTCCTACTTCTGCAGACCCCTCCGGGTCCTGGATTACAAGTGCCCCATTGGGACAATTCTTCGTCTTCGGACAGGGATCCTCCCTGGGATACCCTAGCGTTAACCCTGGACTCACTTCCTGACCTCTCACAAAACCGGAGAAGGTCTCAACGCGGAGGCGCCGCGGCCGTCCGCAGTATAACGCCAAGTCGGGGACGACCTCAACGCAGAGGCACCGCGGCCACCCGCAGTACAGCACCGGGATGGCCCACACCCTCTGCACTTCCTACTTCTGCAGACCCCTCCGGGTCCCGGATTACAAGTGCCCCAGTGGGGGACAATTCTTCGTCTTCGGACAGGGATCTTCCCTGGGATACCCCAGCGTTAACCCTGGACTCGCTTCCTGACCTCTCACAAAACCGGGGAAGGTCTCAACGCGGAGGCGCCGCGGCCGCCCGCAGTACAATGCCAGGTCGGTTCACACCCTCTGCACTTCAGTTCAGAGACTCTCCCGATCTTCCTGTTTCTACAGACCCCTCCGGGTCTCGGATTACAAGTGCCCCAGTGGGGGACAATTCTCCATCTTCGGACGGGGATCATCTCCAGGATACCCCAGTGCTAAACCTGGACTCGCCTCTTGACCTGTCTAATAACCGGTCACAGTCTGCGGTGAATGGAACGTCCCCGCAGACCCCCGCAGTTTCTCCTGCAAAACCTACGAAACCGACGAAGGTGAAAGAAGTAGAAAATACGGTGTATGTGGACGCAGTGTTGCAACACTATAAAGGGGGTCCCCAACTGCCTGTCAAGGCACTTATTGACTCCGGTTGCGCTCGCACTCTCATCAATGAGGCCACATTTGCAGCACTCAAAGTCAAGTCCGAGGCTTTACCAGCCCCCGTCCATTTTGCCCAAATGGATGGGAGCCATTTCAAAGGGGGCCCAGTTGATCATCGCACTATAGGGGTGGCGATGGGAATTGGCTCCCACTGGGAGCAAATAGACTTTACCATAGCCCCTATCCGATTTGAAGTGGTCCTGGGAATTAACTGGATTAAAGGTCATAGTCCCAGTATAGACTGGGAGACGAACACAATCTCCTTTGCCAACCCCAAATGCGACCAGCACCGACAGCAAGTTGCGGTGCTGTCTCCACCCGCTTCGGCATTAATCTCCGAAGTCCCATCATTGCCATCCCTCCCTGATATATACCAGGACTTTGCGGATGTCTTTAACATTAAAGAATGTGATGCCTTACCCCCCCACCGGGCCACTGACTGTGCAATTGAAGTGGTGAAGGACTGCACATTAACCAAGAGTAAAATTTACCCAATGAGCACTTCCGAGCGCACTGTACTACGGGACTTTTTGGACAAAAACCTTGCCAGAGGGTTCATTCGCCCATCGAATGCTCCCAACTCAGCCCCCGCGTTTTTCGTCCGAAAAAAGGAGGGCGACCTATGCCTCTGCGTTGACTTCCGAAAACTCAATGCAGTTACTCAAGCCAACGCCTATCCTATACCGCTAAATTCAGATATTTTGGGACAACTGCAAGAGGGACGTATTTTCTCCAAATTGGACCTAGTAGAAGCCTACTACCGCGTCCGTATCCGCGAGGGGGACGAACACCTCACTGCCTTCTCTAGCTGTTTTGGAATGTTTGAATTCCTTGTGATGCCCTTCGGGTTAAAAGGGGCCCCGGGGGTCTTCATGCAACTCATCAACGAAATCCTCCATGATTTACTGTACCGCGGGGTGGTAGTTTATTTGGATGACATTCTTATTTATTCAAAAACCATGGACGAACACGTCACTTTGGTCCGAGAAGTTCTGCACCGCCCACTCAATCACCAACTCTTTGCAAAGCTGGCTAAATGCGAATTTCACCAGAGCAAAATAACTTTCTTGGGATATATTATCTCCCACCATGGCCTTAGCATGGACCCGGCCAAGGTCCTATCCGTCCTCGATTGGACTCCTCCCTCCAACCGCAAGCAAGTACAACAGTTTCTGGGCTTTGCTAATTTCTACCGCGGATTTATCCCTAACTTCGCCCAAATAGCGCTGCCCATCACCGACCTTCTGAAAACCAAGGGTAAAGAAAGCTCTGCTACATTACCCTCCGCTAAGATACTGTGGACTGATCAATGCCAGACCGCCTTTGTAGCCATCAAACGCCTTTTCACATCAGAACCTGTGCTACGGCACCCAGACCCAAATCGAATGTTCATTGTACAAGTCGATGCCTCCAACGTAGCTATGGGAGGGGCCCTACTCCAAAGAGGACCAGATGGTCTCCTTCACCCCTGCACTTACTTCTCAAAGAAATTTGCGCACTCCCAATTGAACTGGCCTATTTGGGAGAAAGAAGCCTCAGCTGTTCACCATGCACTTACTCTATGGCGACAATTCCTGGAAGGGTCTAAAGTCCCCTTCGAAGTTTGGACCGATCACAAGAATCTAGCCGCCCTCACAGGAACCCATAAGTTATCCGCGAAAAAACAGCGTTGGGCGGAATTCTTTGCTCAGTTTCGTTTTGTCCTGAAGCATGTCCCAGGAAAACAAAACTTCCTCGCAGATGCTCTCTCCCGGTTGCCTCAATACCCGGCGAAACTCGGTCGGCCAACAAACTCTTTATTTACGCCCGCGCAAAGAGAAGCCCTGCCCGTACTGGCTGTACAAACCCGATCCCAGACGCTGCCCCAGCGAAAGCACACAGTAACCGGCGTGCAAACTCCTCCAGTCCTACCGACTGCCCAGCTGCCCCCGCAACGAAAACCCACGATGACTGGCGCTCCAGCTCCTCCAACCCAACCAGCCACCCAACCGCCTGCAGTCTGCGCACCACCGCACGTAAGCGCTTCCCCCTCGTCAACCCCCATAACTGCTCCTACTGCCGCTGTAAACAAGGGGGGGGGATCCCCGTCTCCGAATCTTTCTTAAATTCCCTTCGGGAACAATGCTTTATGGAACGCTCTAATCAAATCCTGCCTCCTAGTGTAATCGAACAAGGAGGCTCTTGGTACAAAGACTCGAAATTGTACGTGCCCAAAGCGCTCCGAAAAGACGTCTTACACTTGGCTCATGGAGTAAAGACAGCTGGACACTTTGGGTTCCTAAAGACCCTTCACCTGTTGCGCAGACAATTTTGGTGGGGGGGAATGCGTTCTGACATTGACTCTTTTATTCGCAGCTGTCCTATTTGCGCCACAGTCAAACGATCTCAAGGCAAGCCCCCAGGACTACTGCAACCACTTGAAATACCCAGCAAACCCTGGGAAGTGATTGCTATGGATTTTATGACGGATCTCCCTCTCAGTGGGGGAAAAACTGTATTATGGGTTATCACTGAATTATTTTCTAAGCAAATACATTTGGTTCCATGTGCGGGGATCCCCTCTGCTCAGAAGTTGGCCCGCCTTTTCGTGTCACATGTCTTTAGACTACATTCGTTTCTGCGCAAGATAATCTGCGACCGCGCAAGTAGTTTCGTTGCTAAGTTTTGGAAAGCTTTTCTCAAATTGGTGGGGGTGGAGCAGGGGTTGTCTAGTGCATACCATCCCCAAACGGATGGTCAAACCGAACGTGTTAATGCTGTACTTGAATGTTATTTGCGCTGTTATGTCAACTACCACCAAGATGACTGGGTAGAACTGTTGCCTTTTGCGGAATATGCTTACAATAATGCTGTACATCAGTCCACAGGTTTCAGCCCGTTCTATGCGGTGTATGGACAGGACTTCGGTCCTATCACCCCAATAGAAGGTTTGGAGGGGGAGGAGGAAGCCGACATTGCCTCTTGGGCACACACCCTCCGTACAACATGGCCCTGGCTGGTTAGCAACCTTGACCGAGCCAAGCGCAAATAGAAGGCGCAGGCTGACAAGCATCGTTCCCCGGTGGGGACCTGCAAGTGGGTAACCTGGTATACCTTTCCACCAAGAACCTGCGTTCCACCCGTCCGTGCCATAAGCTCAATGCTTAGTACATTGGCCCATTTCCCATCATTTGCATCATAAATCCTGTCACGGTGGAACTGTCTCTCCCCAAAACCCTGAGGCGTGTGCACCCCGTTTTCCATATCAGCCTTCTAAAGCCCCATTTTGCTTCCCCGCAATGGCACCCGGAGCCGCCTCCTGAACAGCCCATAATGGTGGGGTGGGAAGAACATTTCGAAGTCTCCAAAATCCTGGATTCCCGCATACACCATGGGGCCTTGCAATACCTGATCCGCTGGAAGCACTTCCCCCCTGCCTATGACGAGTGGGTTCGCGCACGGGATGTCTCCGCCCCCAAACTCGTCAACGCCTTTCACAATACCTACCCAGACAGACCAGCCCCCTTGCCGGATGGGAGGGGGCCTTAAGGGGAGCAGGATGTCAGGCTGTTATCTCGGTTTAGCTGTTTCCTTTCGTTCCTTTGCTGAACCGTCCAGACTTCAAGGACTGCTCCACATACCAAAGCCTGGGAGCGCCACTCCTGGGAAATAGTGCACCTGTGGTGATTTCTGGTTCTATGGGTCAAGAGCTCACAAATAGGGACTCACCCGTACCTGAGGGGCCGGCTCCCAAGCCGGACTCATTGCTCTCCAAGGGCTCTTTCGCAGTCCCTCCCTGCAGTGCATCCAGCAGCCCTGATATCACAGAAACAATCCGATAGATGGATTCGAGATCATGCACCCCTGAGGCGTCGCACCATCCCCAGCGACCTGTACCCCGCCTGCTGTTGGAGCATTACTGTGTACCCTACACCAGTTCAAACATTTTCAAAATCCAGTCTTTTTTCCCTGGGATTTCTGCCCCTTTCCATTTTGCTGCGAAGAGCAATCTTGCCGCTGTTGTAGCATAAATCATCGGGTATCATGCTTAGTAACATCATTTCTGGTGTCTTGGGTATATTTTTTTTGTACTATCAGTCTTACTTCATTATAAATCATATCCCAAAACTCCTTAGCTTTATCACAGGTCCACCACATATGATAAAAAGAACCAATTTCTTTATTACATTTCCAACATTTAGGGGATATCACTTTATAAATCCTTGCAATCTTCTTAGGTGTTAAATGCCATCTATACATAATTTTATATATATTTTCTCGAATTGACTGCGCATTTATTCCTTTCAGGTCTTTCGCCCATAATCTTTCCCATTTGTTTAAGGCAATATCATGTCCCACAGTTTGAGCCCAGTTAATCATTGTTGGTTTAATTATTTCCTGCTCACAATAAATTGTTAAAAGAAGATTATACATTTTAGATATCAGTTGAGTGTTGTTATCTAATAACATCCTGTGAAAAGGCGATTTTTCTTTAGAAAATCCGTTCTTCATATCTTGTGTAAATACTGATTTAATTTGATGATATTGAAGCCATTGTAAATCGTCTTTAAGTAACTGAAAGTCTTTTAGTGAGCTTTTTTTCCCTTCCCAGTTAATTAACTCTTGGTAGGTAATAAATTTGTCCAGTCTAAGTGGCCGTAATGTCAAAAATTTTTGAGGTGATATCCACATCGGTGTTACTGGTTCAAGAATATGTTTATATCTCATCCAAATATGAAATAAGGAGGACCTGATTATATGGTTACGAAATAATGCTTGTATCTTGATTTTACCATACCACAAATAGCCATGCCATCCACTTATATTGTTAAAACCTTCAAGATCTAACAAACACGAGTTAGATAAGTTCATCCAGTCCTTTAGCCATACTAAAGCGGCCGCTTCAGCATAAAGTTGAAAATTAGGCAATGCTAAACCTCCTCTAACTTTAGAGTCCACCAAGTGTTTATAAGCAATCCTCAGCTTTTTCCCTTGCCAGATGAAATTTAATATATCTTTCCTCCAACTATCAAAATATTTAACATGTGATATTATAGGCAAATTTTGGAATAAGAAAAGCATCCTTGGTAAAATATTCATTTGGACTGTTGATATACATCCCAAAAGTGACAGCTTTTTATTTGACCAAATGATCATATCAGTTTTTATTTTGTCCCATAATTTAAGATAGTTATTAGTTATCAATTCTTTATTCCTCGCAGAGATCCAGATTCCCAAATATTTGACCTTTTTAGCCTTCTCCCAACCTGTATATGATATAAATTCCTGCTGTTCTATTTCTGGTAGATTCTTAAATATTGTCTTTGTTTTTTCTTGATTAACTTTAAACCCCGATATACTTCCAAAGTCATCCAAAGTTTCCAGCAATATCTTCATTGATTGTGTCCAAAATTAACAGAAGGTCATCTGCGAATGCTCTCAATTTGAATTCATGTTTTTTAATTTTTAATCCGCGAATGTCCTCCATACTCCTTAGCTTACAACATAGTGATTCCAACACCAACAAAAATAATAATGGAGACAGGGGACATCCTTGTCTGGTTCCTTTCTTGATTGAACAATTATCAGACATCGATTCATTCACCAAAATTTTTGCCCGTTGGGATGTGTATATGGCCGATATACCTCTCATGAAGCGGTCTCCAAAATTTAATTTTTCCAATATCTTTTTCATAAAATCCCAGGAGACCATATCAAAAGCTTTCTCTGCGTCCAGAAATACAAAGGCCGCCGTTTGTTGAATATTCTGGTCATAATATTCCAATGAATCTAATAAAACTCTTATATTATCTTTAATTTGCCTTCCTGGAACAAAACCTGCTTGGTCTTCATGTATAAGGTCCTTAATAAAATGCTTCATCCTATTCGATAAGACCGAAGCATAGATCTTATAGTCCACATTTAACAGCGAAATAGGTCTATAGTTTGATGTTTTTTTCTGGATCTCTTCCTTCCTTAGGTATCAGCGATATAAATGCATGTGACCAAGTCTCTGGGGATACTCCCTTATCCAAAATTGTATTACAAAGTAATACAAAAAAATTCACTAAATTGTCACTGAATGTTTTATAAAATAGTGCAGTAATTCCATCTGGTCCTGGTGTCTTGTCCGTTTTTTGTTTCATTATTGCTTCTTGTAGTTCCTCCTTTGTAATTGGAGCATCTATCCATTCATGTTGGGTTGTTGAAAGGACATTCATCTGTATTGAATTTAAAAACTTGTCTATTTTCTTTTTTGAGATATTTTCTTTCTGATATAACTTAGTATAGAATGAAACAAATTCTTTTTGTATATCCGTAGTTGTATAAACTGGTCCTTTAGCGGATTGGATTTTCGTTATAATCTTCTTTTGAAATGAATCTTTTGGGAATCTTGGGTTGCTAAAAATTTTCCAGGTTTGTTAGCATGTTCAAAGTACTTTTGTTTAGCAGATTTTAAATTTTTGTTCATTTCCTCCATTATTATCAAATTTAGTTGGTGTTTAGATACAGAAATCTTCATTTGTATGTCATTTTCTCTTCTTCATATAGAGCCATAACAAGTTTTTGCTCCAGATTTTGTAAACCCCAGAGTATATTATTGGTAAGTTGTAGATGGGTTTTCTTCCACGCCGTATGTTTCTGTATCATGAATCCTCTTAGAACAGCTTTGAATGCATCCCAAACTGTATTTAGCAAAGTTTCCCCATTAAGATTAATTTCAAAAAAATCTTTAATTAAGTCCTGTAGTTCTTTTTGAATCTTATTGTCCTTTAAAAGTTTATCATTTAATCACCATTTAAATGCTTGTTTATTGTTCCATTCAAATGTAACTGGATTGTGATCAGAAAAAGTTCTTGGTACAATTTGAATTTTACGTAATTGCGTAAAAATAGATTTACTAGCCCATATCATATTTATCCTGGAGTGTGCATCATGTCTTGCTGAATAAAAAGTATATTCTTTAGCTGTTGTATTCATTGTTCTCCAGATGTCTTGTATTTCCAATTCCGAAGCCATGGTGAAGAAGGTTTTAGGCAAACATCCTTCATTTTCATCTTTTGCTTTTGATTTTTTATCCAAAGTTGAGAGGATAACACCATTAAAGTCACCCATCAAAAGAATCTGATCATTTGCATATTGGGAAATCAGTTCATGTAATTGTCCATAAAATTTTGCTTTTCCTTCATTGGGTGCATATATTCCTACCACAATCGTCTTTTGCCCCAATATTTTGGTTTTGATAATTACAATTCTCCCTTCGTCGTCTTTGTACAGTAATTCAGGACTAAGGCTAGAATGAGCATATATCACTACTCCCTTTGTTTTTGTTTTAGCCGATGAGACAAATGCTTGTCCAAGCACTTGTCTATCCAGGTATCTTTTATGCTTTGTTGCTATATGAGTCTCTTGCAAACAAATTAGGGAGTATTTCTGTAAATATTTAAAAATTCTAGCCCGTTTAGTTTTTTCATTCAAACCATTCACATTCCAAGAAATTACTTTTGCCATGATGTAATAATTATTGAAGCAAAATATTCAGTCTAAAACTCAGCACCTCCCTCTGCTCCCTGTGGTTCCTCTTCTTCTTCTTCTTCCTCTTCCTTTTGTTCCAAGGTTAATCCTTTAAGTTCTGTCTTATATTTCCTCAAAAATTTTCCCACATCTGTTGGTGATAAGATTGTCATTTTCATTTCTTTGTAAGTGAAGGCCAAGCCTTGTGGCATAATCCAATGATATTTAATACCATTAGCTTTCAAAACAGACACAAATTCTTTGTAATTGTTCCTCTGTGAGAGTAAATGTCTTGGTATGTCCTTTAAAAGTATTAGAGGAATATCTCCTGCTGAAACCGGGTTGTCATAATGGATCTTCATGATCCTATCCTTAATCCTTGTATCATAAAAAACAATAATGAGATCTCTTGGTTTAGATCTTTTCATTCTGGCAGGTAATGGTATTCTATAAACTCTGTTAATGGCTTGGTTCAACACTTGTTCTTCTATTTGAAATAAATAAGCCAGATTTGGAACTACAGTTTCTTTGTTATCTCCCATCATATCTGGTAAATTGCACAGACAAAGGTTGGTTTCTCTTACTCTCATCTCCATCATGGCTATCTGGTCCTTGGCTGCTGTCTGATTAGTTTGTATTGTTTCAATCTGTTTTTCTTGGCTTACTAATTTTTTCTTTGTATCCTTGTGTTCTTCCATCACTTTCCATTGTTTGCATATCCATCTTCATAGTATTCATTTGGGTCTTTACATCTTTGAGGTCTTCTGTAACCACATCCAATTTCTGGTTAATAACTTGAGATGCTTGGCCAAGATTTGTCATCATAGAAGTCAGCTGTGCCATCTGTGTTGACATCTGTTCAAACTGCTTAGTTGTTGCTTCTGTTTGTTTGGCTAACATGTCTTGTAATTTCTTATCCATGGTTAAGGTTTGTGTGGTTTTTTTCAATTTTGTGTAGGCAGGGCTATGTAATGAGCCAGAGCGGGGGCGGGATCCAGACATTTACATTGAAATAAGGCTGGTAAAATACATGTCGTCAGACGGGGCCCTCTGGCTTATAGTTGATAAAGAATGGTTCAATGATCAGCTTAACAATTTTTCCGAATTGAAAAGGTCCAAGTTTCACTTTAAAACAGCTTGTTAAAGATTTGGAGTACCAACGAGTTTTACCGGATGCTCTAGGTCGGATCAAACCAGGAAGTATTCCGGAAGTTGATTTCGCCGCGGACCTTCTACCGCCTCTCCTCGATGGTTGTTTCCTTCAGGAATTATTTCTATGTTACTCGAGTGCGACTTGTATCCGGTCCTACGACTTACTTCCTGTTGTTGTGGATCAGATGATAGAGAGGGTGGTATAGAGGGTCTTCCGGTCCAAGGGATCCCTTGTTATGCAAACGTGGCAGGAAGTCCTTTTTCACCGGAAAATCAGAGAGTAATTCTCCCTCCCCTTCCCTCAAGGTTGCTTCTTATTGGTAAAGATTTTAGTCCGTCTCATAAGCGTCCTTCTAACTCTTTGTTTTGATTTAAGCTGATCAACTTGATAAGGCTCCTGTCTCCAATCCTGGTGGATTTTGTAAGTCAAACTTATCCGATTCAGTTAAGGGAGGAATAAGGGTACTGGGAATATCTTCATCTACCCCCCCACCCCGGTTATTCGGTAACGCCAGTAAGAAACAAGGGATTCTTGTGTACTCACTTGGGCATCTAGAGGTGAGGTTCTTATCTTAAAGTAGTCCTTATGTTGGTTATAAGGTGGTGGAGGGTAGAGTCTTATGCTGAAGTTGTGTTTTGGCGATTTCTTTCCCTCAGTGCCCAGGCAGGACCGGCATCCAAAACTCCGGGGGACTTATAAAAGCTCCCTCGGAGTATTTAGGAGGTCAAACTGCAAAAAAGGGCTGCAGGGAATTCCTGCTATCCAACCCACTTGCAAGGGTCGGGTTGGGGTGTATAAAACACCCCAAGGTTAACGCAAACTTGGATTTCCCCCAGGAGAGCCTGGGGAAACGTGGCACTCACCCCAACGGCACCACCAGAAGTCAGAAACCTGGCACCTCTAGAAGCTTGAAAGAACACTGATGTTTTGCATTTCAAAGATTATGTGTATTCAATTCTAGTGTGTGTCCCCTATAAAGATAGCCTGTATTTTCCCATTCGCTATTCTGACCTTAAGTTTGTATAGACCTACTGACCCGTTTACTTTCTTAATAAAACTTTAAACTCTGCAACGTCTGGAGTGAAGTTTACTATTACTGAGATGCAACGAGGTACTGAAGTCTGACAGGCAGGGAGGAAAGCTAAACTGAAGACTAGGCACACTCTTGGCATGCACCCTTATTCCCTACCCCAGCAGAGTCTTGATATCCCTGTAATTCTAAACCTGAGTAATCTGTGCATAACTAAGGAATCATGAGATTACAATTATTCTACCCAGAACAAATTCTAGCTCAAGACTATGACCTGCACAATAAGTAGGACCTGTTTTTACCAGAGATAGGCCCATAGTTTCCATGGAGGCAATGAAATCCTGAGCTGCTCCTGACAAGACGGCCTCGGCATGAATGTTGAAGTCCCTCAGGACAACCAGCCTAGGGGTTTTTGCACCACCACTGAGGCCACCTCTATCAGCTCAGGCAGGGAGCCTATAAGGCAACTGGGTGAGTAGTATAACAACAGAATCCCTATCCTGTTTCTCAATCCCAACATTAGGTACATAGCCTCAAAACTAGAAGTATCCTGGAGGGGGCACCATGCTAGGGGAATATAACCCTTATAGACTACAGCAACACCCCACCCATCACACCTATGCTGATGTATCACCAAGTACCCTAGGGGACACAGTTGGGAGACATTACCAGTGTCACGCCCCCCCCCCCAATTCTGGATTTGTCATGGAAGAAGTCAGTGTGTTTCACAATATATAGAGCTTGTTTTAGACTTCTATTAGTATTAATCACTAATGGTTTTTGTATTTGTGGGGTTCAAGCGCACATCTGTCTGTGGTGAAGTAAATGTTCTCCACTGAAGCACACTATTTGTACCAACCTCCAGGCAACTATAATACTTTACTCCAATGCCTCCCTGAATGGGGCATTTTATCCCAATTCATTGCGTTGGGACAAAAAAATCACCACAATATCAAAATCAGTAGATTTTGGGGGGTTGTTTTATGCCCCAGTGTTCTTTTGTTTATAGAAATAAAAGTAAGTGGTAAGCAGCTGTAGTTTGGGGATGTTTACTGATGTGGAGGTGATGATGTTCTAAAAGAAAGGTGCTGGCCCACTTCTTGCTGAACTCCGACCACCACCAAAAAAATAAATGCTTGCCTCTGAGTTTTTGCTTAAATGTAGCATTTCAAAGCTTTCTGGAAGCCATGCACAAATGCCTTAAATAAATAAATGAACACACAATCAAAAAATAAAACAGGCCAAGGTTATAAGTCACCATATCATAAGCCATGTACTTCAAATTCACATTTGGAATATGCAACCATATTCACAAGAATTCAGTACAGAGATCTCTATCTTGTAAATAATGCAATCAACTTGAGCTAATAACTATTTTTAAAATTACGACAACTTTTCCAAGTTGAGATAAATCTTGTAAAACCAATCTGAAAGACTGGAGAGTAATTAGGCAGAGCTGCCATAGTTCCCATATAAGACCCACCACAAAGGCCTTATCTTCACCTTATCCAATACCAGCCTGAACTAAGGACTATGTAAGGCTAACAGCTATGAACCCTGTAATTTAGGATTTGTCAGTGCCTCTCTCTCTTACATCTTCATGTTCTCACCCCCCACACACAGACACACATTCCCCTTACCCCAAGAAATAAATATGAGGGATATTCACATACATTTTTAAAAATACCTTACAAAAGCAATCAGGAATGGTTCACTGGGCCTTGAGGAGAGTCCATCTCTTCCCAGAGCTAGAATGGGTCAGGACTGAGAGTGATGCAGTAAGGCCTGTGTGACAAAGATATTTTTTTCTTGACGGACCCAGTGCAAGTGTGGTGCAGTGGTTGGAGTACTAGGCCAGGATCTGGGATATCCCAGTTTGAATTTCCCCACTCTGTCACAGGAATTTGTTGGGTAACCTTGGGCCAGTCACACAAACTCAGCCTGATCTACCTTACAGGGTTGTTGTGAGGATAAAATGGAAGCGAGGAAAATAATGTAAGCTCCTTTGAATCCCCACTGAGGACAAAGGTGAAGTAACTAAGCAACAAAATAATTCTTTTTGAATGAAGACCAGACAGAGAATGGAGGTGATAACTGAAACGTCAGAGGGCTGAGGCAGCATACAAGGACCTGCCAATTGTGTGTGTGTGTGTGTGGGGGGGCACCATGAGGAGAATGTTCATAGCCACAGAACGCAAATCATACTGATACTTGCTGATGAGTGTATCTGGCAACACCAAGGACAATCCACTGATGACAAACTCTGTGCACACCTCAGCATTCAGAAAATATAACCTCCTGATTATGAAAAATAAAAAAATATTTTTAAAAACCAAAAACAAAATATCGCTTCTTTGACTGTTGAAAAGATATATAGTTGTTCATACAATTCCTGCTACACATGGGGAAACTTTGTGGTTTCCTCTGCAATGGGAGCATACTGCAGTCCCAAATCTAGTCACCTGTCAATTAAGTATACATTTACCATGGTGATAACCTGTCAGTATGTAATGTGCAGAAGAATCTCATTACTCCTCTTCTTTCCCAGATTTCCAAGTGGGTGCAGAATGCATGGCAAACACATTTCCTTATTGCTTGTCAGGATGTTTAACCCATCTATGAGATGATTAAATGTGCACAACTCTCAGGTGCTTTGTGGTCAATGCCTGTGTTTACCCAAAGAAGTCCCTTCTCTGTGGAAACTCCCTGAGTTATCTCAGAATTCAATGGTGCTTTGGATTACAGTGATAGTAAGTTCATACAGGCCTTGTTGGCAGGAGAACAATATTAGGTGCAAAGAATAAGAACACGGGTACTGAACCTATTAAATATGTATATCTGGAGGGTAGGAATAATCTCATACCACCCAAAGTAGATTTCCCTTTGCTAGTTTCTCCATCTCTTTCTCTAGCAGCTATTATAGACATGTTTTCCATGTATAGACCTCCCCTACACCTTATGTACTTTCAGATATGTGGTGTGGGTTACATTTAACTGAATTCAGTGGGACATACCTCTAGGTAAATTGCTTTAGGGATATGTTGCCAATTACCCATGAAATCCAAGTATTTTCTTTTAAAGGAGCTGTCTGGTAAATTGATACTGTTATACACAAAGATTAACTTTCTTGCTCTTTTCCTCCTTCTTTCCTTTTTAAAAGCCAAATTGTTTCACAAGACCTACAAAACAAAGCCCTTCCCAACCAGAAAAGCTCCCTGTGGTTCCATTTGACATTCCTATGGTTTTAACAACAGGGAGGCTGCGTTTATTCTGCTGCTAGCAACAGTTTTTTAAGCCTTTTAGTCAAATTTAATTTGATTTGGAATACAGAGAGTGGGGCTGTGGCTCTGTGGCAGAACATCAGGTTTGCATGCAGAAGGTCCCACATTCAACCACTGGCATTTCCAGTTGAAAAGATCAGTCAATACACGTAGTGAAAGATCTCTATCTGAGATCCTGGAAAGCAGCTACCAGGCAGAGCAAACACTACTGACCTTAATCGGTAACTGGTCTGACTCAATATAAGGCAGCTTCATATAGCAAAGGCCAGTGTACTGAATTCCATTGGTCAATCCTTGTTCTGTTTATAACAGAGAATCAGTCATGGATGACTACGAGAGTTAATTATGGAATTCGCTGCTGTGACAGCTAAATGAAACTTCCATGTTCAGTGGCAGTATATCTCTAAATTTCCATATCAGAAATACAATGGGGATGCTGTTGCCTTCATGTACTGATTATAGGCTTCCCTGAGGCATCTGGTTGGTCACTGTTGGAAACAGGCTGGACTAGATAACCTTTTTTTTAGTAGTAACACATTTACAAAACCAACATAAAGAACTACAATCTACATTTTTTTTAGCACTGGTTGTCAATGGACAATAAGTGTCTGTCTAGCTGAAATGCTCATACTCCTAAACTGAAAACCATTAAATACAAAGCTAGCAAATATTTGATTTTACTAAGCACTTTTGAAGACTGCTATTTTTTTAAAAAATGAAATACCTTCTACACTAGAGGGGAAAATATGCTATAACCATTATTTCCCCATGTAGAAAGACTTGCTGGAGAAACAAGGGCACTTTATGTTTACCTAAATAGACACTTATGAAGGGTAACTGTAAAAATACTGCCTTTGTTTTCAAGTCCTGGTATGAATCTATCATAACTCACCAAGACTCCAAAGTAGGGATGTTGAAATTTTTTGGGGGTAAAATTAGGATTCGGCAAAATTCAGTCCATTTTGATTCCAGAAATGCCGAAGTCCAAACTCCCCTGATTCAGATCCGTGGAATTCGGCACCAAGTTCCAAGTTCGGGAAAAAATTTGGCCGAATAAAGCCATTAAAAACACATTAGCGCCTTTCCGTGGCTCCAGAGGGGGGTCGTTTTTGGAGGTGGAGGTCCCAGAGAGGACCCTTCTTGCAAGAACCTCCAAGTTTTGTAAAGATTGGATCAGGGGGTCCTGAGATATGGGGCCCGGAGGGGGTCCCCCCCAATCGCCCACAGAAATAAAGGCATTAAAAACACATTCGCACTTTTCTGCAGCTCTGGGGGGGCATGTTTGGAGGTAGAGGTCCCAAAATTTCAGTGTAGCTTGAGGGGACCCTTCTTGCAAGAACCCCCATGTTTTGTAAAGTTTGGGTCAGGAGGTCCCGAGATATGGGGCCCAGAAGGGGTCCCCCAAAAAATTGCCCACAGGAATAAAGGCATTAAAAACACTTTCTTGTTTTAGTCTAAGAATAAAAACAAGAAGTTAAAAAATGTGGATTTCTTTACATTTGGGGCCAACAATATTTGTGTAATATTTGTGTTGTAAAAACACTTTCTCTTGGGGGGGGCATGTTTGGAGGTAGAGATCCCAAAATCTCAGCATACCTTGAGGAGACCCTTCTTGCAAGAACCCCCACGTTTTGTAAAGATTGGGTCAAGGGGGCCCGAGTTATGGGCCCCGGAAGGGATCCCCCCATCTGCCCATTGGAATAAAAGGGATGTACTAAAATGAATGACAAGTCAGCCCATTGGAAGAAATGGGAGAGGCTGCCCAGCCCATTGAAGATAATGGGAGAGGGGAATGTTGGTTGACTTGCATTGACTCCACTGAAATACATTACGAATGACAGGCTAGCCCATTCAAAACAACAGGAGCGGCTGCACAGCCCATTGGAAACAATAGGAACCAGCCAGACAGAGACTCACTGACCCACAGTTAACTCCACACGAAGTTGGCAAGTGGTGAAAACAGTAGAAAGCACAGTCCCACACAGAGGCAATCAAGCCCACCTCCCAGCAGAACAGGTAAACCGACCCCCCTTTGGCTTCCCCCCTCACACACACACACACACACACACACACACACACACACACACACACACAATCTCCCCCCACATACACACACACAGGAAAAAAATTATAGAGAATTATAGAAAAAAGCCCCCAAATGGGTCTTACTGTGGATGTCTTCTTCTCTTCTATCAGGAGCAGGGACTGGGAGGACTCAGGAGTAATCCAATATGATTCTAGCAGACTCACACACACACACACTCTGGCACAGGAGGTTTTGCCTTGGATTTGCCACTCTCTAGATGCACATTAAGGATTGCCTGCTCCCATTCATTCCAATGGGTGGATGGGGGGGGGACCCCATAACTTGGGATTAAGTGCCTTTTAGTCAGACCCCCGGGCTGGGGTAATGGCATGCCCCAACTCGAATGTGTTTTTAAAGGCTGTAATGGGCGATTTTGGGGTGGACCCCTTTCGGGCCCCATAACTCTGGACCCCCTGCCCCAATCGTCACCAAACTTGGGGGTTCTTGCAGGAAGGGTCACCTCAAGCTACACTGAAAGTTTGGGGCCTCTACCTCCAAACATGCCCCCCAGAGCCATGGAAAGGCGCGAATGTGTTTTTAATGCCTTTATGGTTATGCTGATTCAGAGCCCCTGAATTTGCCGAATTTATTCAGCGATCACCCCAAACTCGCTGAATTCAGCTCGTTGTTTTCCGCCTTTTTTGAATTCAGTTTCATCCGAACTAGAAACTGCTGAATCGGGGAAAATTTGGCTGTTTCTCAGTTCGGGACGAACCGAATCGACAGCCCTACTCCAAAGTTCAAGAGAGAGCTTAATTTCAGAAAGAAGGAGGACAAAGGACCTAGAAACTCTTCCACACATTAGCACCATCTGTGCAGTTGTGAAGTTGTCCAGAGCTCAGGGACAGGGCATTCTGTTAGTAAGGGGATAACAGATCAGGCTTCCAGGTGTAAAGGAATGGCATCAGTTAGTTGCCCTGATGTCAGGCCTGCTTTCCACAGCTCTAAGCAGCCTGTCAGACTGTGACTGTTTTAGTTTCGATTCCACCAGGTGCCTCTCAAGGCTGAACTTGCTAACTGCTGAATTCCTGTTCCAGTGCTATCTCCTGTGGGAACGGCTCCTCAGTAGAAGGGGGGCCGCCTTGACCTGTTGTGACTAATACTTTCCCTTTTAGGCCTACCCTGTGCTCCCAATTGCCATTTGTGCCAATGTACTTGTAAGCTCTGCCTACCTGTATGTTTTCCAATAAATCAGCTCTCTTTTGGACTCCTTGTCTGTGGGTGCTGTGTGAGAGATCCCCCTCTCTGAGTTTGCTTCTCCAAATCAGTTGCTCAGACGTTGATACAGAAACAATCAATTTATTGAAGCCTTCAGGAGATGAGACAGGCACAGGTAGAAAGTTGCAAGTGAGGGGCTATACGGGTTTACAGAATATATTGACTCCAGGGCACTGGGGCACTGGGGTTCACACTTATTGTTATGGGAAGTTACAAGCTTGGCATAATACAAAACATCAGACGGATCCCAGGAAGTCTGGTGCGGCTATCACACTTCCAAGGCCGCATCGGCCTGAGGGAGTACTGGCAGGAAGAACAGCGGGGGGGGGAAGATACATGGGCCATCAGGCCTGGCGCCTGAGACCAGAAGGTGTGAACTGCTTTTACGAGTTCACTGATAACACAGCAGGTGATGGAAAGCAGAGACACAAAGACAGAGACCCTCACATTCTGCCCCCCTTAAGGCCCCCCCCCGGGGTCCCCGAGAGGACGAGGCTTATCGGGATAAGCGAGGTGGAATTCCCGGACTAAGCGAGGAGCCGCCATGTGGGGTGCGGCCACCCATTCGTCATGAGCGGAGCCAAGGTTTTTCCAGCGAACAAAGTAAAACAGTTTCCCTTTCTTCCATTTGGAGTCTAAAACCTTGGATATTTCCAAATGGGTGTCCCCTCCTACTACGGTAGGAATCTCGTGTGCGGGAGGGGGGTGGAACTGGGGGGCTGCCACATAGGGTTTGAGGAGGCTTATATGAAAGACTGGATGGACTCCTTTCAGAGTTTTCGGGAGGTCCAGTTCCACCGTAACCTCGTTGATTACTCTGGTAATGGGGAAAGGTCCCACATAACGGTCGCTCAGTTTTTTGCAGGGGCGAAGAGAGCGGAGGTTTTTGGTGGACAGATAGACTTGCTCCCCCACCTTGAGTTCCCATCCCGGAGACCGGTGTTTGTCTGCTTGTTCCTTGTACTTGCTTTTTGCCCTTTCCAGATTTTTGAGCAACCATGGCCAGGTGGATTTAACCACCTGAATCCACTCCTGAAGGTCAGGGGTAGACTGGAGCTCTGGTGAGACGGGGGCAGAACCGAAAGGGCCGAAATCCGTCCCGTATATAACTTGGAAAGGACTAAAGCCGGTAGAGGAATGAGGCGCATTGTTATACGCATATTCGGCAAATGGCAGCAGGTCGACCCAGTCGTCCTGGTGGAAATTTACATAGCAACGCAAATAACATTCTACCACCGCATTTACTCGTTCCGTTTGACCATCCGTTTGGGGGTGATAGGCGGAAGAAAGGCCCTGCTCTTCCACTCCCATTAACTTTAGGAAGGCCCGCCAGAATTTGGCAACAAACTGGACCCCCCGGTCGGAGAGGACCTTCCTCGGGATCGAGTGTAGCCTGAGGACGTGTGTGATGAACAGTTTAGCTAAGCCCTGGGCTGAAGGAAGGCCTGCACATGGAACGAAGTGAACCTGTTTGGAAAAGAGGTCTGTGATAACCCAAAGAACCGTTTTTCCCCGACTCGGAGGTAGGTCGGTGATAAAATCCATGGCGATGACTTCCCAGGTACGGGAGGGGCTCTCAAGCGGTTTGAGAAGCCCTGGGGGTTTTCCCATCCGTTTCTTGGCTGTGGCGCAGATGGGGCAGCTGCGCACATACAACTCTACATCAGATCTCATACCGGGCCACCAGAATTGTCTTCGAACCAGGTGAAGCGTTTTTATGAAACCAAAATGACCCGCTAGCCTGGCACCATGTACAAGTCCCAATACTTCCTTGCGAAGAGAGGAGGGGACGTACAGTTTCCCCCCTTGCACCCACCAAGTGTTGGTACGTTCCAGGCCAGTGGGGAGGAGATGATGCTCCTCCTCCTGCAAGGAGGCGTCCCGGAGTCGCTGTTGGAAGGCTTCCGGAATGCCTTTGAGTGTAGGGGGGGTCTCCGGTGGTCGGGCTTGGGACCGGGTGGTGACGGCTAAGCTAGGGACTTCCCCTCGCTGCTCGGGAGTGAACAGGGAGTCGACTGGGCGATCGAAATCGTTGCGATACTGGGGAAGTCGTGACAAAGCGTCGGCTAGGGCATTTTCTTTGCCAGGGACATGTCTGAGAGTGAACCGGAACTTAGCGAAAAATTGGGCCCACCGAACCTGTTTGGCATTGAGTTTTCTAGCCCCCTTGAGGGCCTCAAGATTCTTGTGATCGGTACACACTTCGAATGGCAGTTCGGCCCCTTCCAAGAAGTGTCGCCATATGGTAAGGGCATGTTTGACCGCTGCTGCCTCCTTCTCCCAAATAGCCCAGTTGATTTCAGACTGGGAAAACTTCTTGGAGAAGTAGGCGCATGGTCTCAACCGTCCCCCCTCATCCCTCTGCAATAGGGCCCCGCCCATGGCTACATCCGAGGCATCCACTTGCACCACAAAAGGCTTGGTGCAATCTGGGTGAGCCAAAACGGGTTCGGATGAAAAAAGTAGCTTCAAACGTTCAAAAGCTCGCTGGCACTGGGGGGACCATTGCAAACGGGCTGAGGGAAGCGCGGCGCTAGCCCCCTTGTCCTTGGTACGCAACAGGGCAGTGAGGGGAAGCGCAACTTGGGCAAAGTTAGGAATGAAGTTCCGGTAAAAATTGGCAAACCCCAAAAACTGCTGAAGTTGGCGGCGGGTAGTGGGGGGTTCCCAGTCCTGCACTGCCTGGACCTTGGCGGGGTCCATTTCCAACCCCTGGTGGGAGATCACATACCCCAGAAATGTAATGGAGGGTTGGTGGAATTCACATTTGGACACCTTAGCATACAGTTTGTGCTCCCGCAGCCGCTGGAGCACCTCTCGCACTAAGCGCACATGGTCTTCCATGGTTTCAGAATAAATGAGGATGTCATCGAGAAATACCACCACCCCCCGAAACAGCAAATCATGCAAAACCTCATTAATTAATTGCATAAAGACACTCGGAGCCCCCGAAAGTCCGAACGGCATGACCAGGTACTCAAACATCCCAAAACAACTGGAAAAGGCCGTTTTGGGTTCGTCTCCTTCTTTGATGCGAATGCGGTGGTAGGCTTCTACCAAGTCCAGTTTGGTGAAGATTCGGCCCTCCTTTAATTGTGCTAGAAGGTCAGGAATAAGAGGGAGGGGGTAAGCATTAGACTGGGTGACTGCGTTCAGTCTGCGAAAGTCAATACACAGTCTTAAATCTCCCGTCTTCTTCTTTACAAAGAAAGCGGGGGCTGAATAAGGAGCCTTGGAGGGGCGTATGAAGCCCCTCGCCAGATTGACATCCAGATAGTCTCGCAACACTGTCTTTTCACTAGGGCTCATGGGGTAAACCTTTCCCTTAGACAGTTTGCCTTCCCCTACAATCTCGATGGCACAGTCCGTTTCTCTGTGGGGAGGCAGTTCGTCGCACTCTCTAACATCAAAAACATCAGTAAATTGCGAGTACTCAGAGGGTAATTGAGGAGAGATTGGGGCGGGGGACCCTACCAGTGCGGCGGCTGGAGTTCCGAGTACCCGTTCCTTGTCATGCAACCCACAGGGGTTTTCGGGGAAGGAAAGCACCCGTTTAACCCAATCAATGGAGGGATTGTGCCCCCTTAACCAGTTCATCCCTAACACCACAGGGGTTACAATAGGGGCGATGGTGAAATACAACCGTTCCCAATGTTCCCCCACGGACATAATCACGGCTGCAGTTCTGTGGGTCACAGGGCCCCGTTTAAAGTCACTCCCGTCCATTTGGGAAAAACGGAGGGGTCCCGGAAGCCGCTTGCGCCGAACACCCAACTTCTTGGCAGTTTCCTCATTTATCATGGTGCGGGCACACCCCGAGTCGACCAACGCGGGGACCTCTAATGGGGGACCCCCTTTGGGTAGGGACAGATGAACACGCACAAATACATTGTCCTCTTGGGCGCTTACCATCGGTGGAGCTCCTTGCACAACGATGGGGACGGTCTGCTGCGGAGCCCCCTCTACAGCAGACCGACGGCGTTTTTTGCCGGCTGTTCCCACTCTTCCTCCTCGCTGGAAGAGGGGGACGGGGTGGTGGCTTCCGGGGAGCCGTCCGAATCAAAGACGGTATTTGTAATCCGGGACCCCGATGGGACCGTAGAGTCGGATACCCCATCCTGGGGGCGCGCGTGGAGAGCGGAGGGTGCGCCGGAGCGCCGGCCCAGTGGTCCACTTCTGCGGCGAGGCTGGCTGTCGGCGGCCGGTTTCGTCGGCTCGGCCTGGGTTTGGCGGGGAGGGGTCGGACGGCCTGAGCGAGAGGGGCATTGCGATGCAAAGTGACCCTTTCCCCCGCAGATCAGGCAGACGCCGGCTTCGAACCGCTTGCGGCGTTCCGCGGCCGAGAGGACCCCGCCACCCCCTTGCCGGAGTTCCCGGCCACGGTCACCCCGGGACCTGGGGTCTCGCCCAATCCGTTGCTTGGACAAGTTCAGGAGTTGTTTGCGATTCTCGATGTCCGCAGCATGGCGAACCCAACCTTCCACATCCGGGGGGTTCCCTTGCATGAAGGCCCAATGTTGGAGATCTGGGTTGAGACCCTCCCTGAAACATTGTACCAAGGTAGCCTCACTCCAATCCAGAATTCGGCTAGCCAGTGACTGGAACTCACTTGCATACTGCGCCACCGACTTAGTCCCTTGGCGCAGTTGCATCAGGGAGGCTTTAGCCCGCTCACCTAGAGTCGGGTCCTCAAAACGGTTTCGGAGTGCTACCATGAACTCGTCCAGGGTTCGCAGCACCGGCGAGCGGAGTTCATACTGCAACACCATCCAGGCAGCCGCCTCCCCTTGCAGTAAGGAAGCCACGTACTGCACCCGGGACTCCTCAGAAACGAAGGTTCGGCCTTGTTCCCGCATAAAAATGTCTACTTGGACCATAAAAAAGGTCAACTGGTCTCCCGACCCGTCATACGTGACTTTCAGGTCCCGACGGGCCGGGGGGGCAGGGGTTGCGGGCGGAACTACCGGGGCCCCGTCTGGGGGAGCACCGGCTGGAGGTTGCAATTTCAGCGCATCTAGGGTCGTGGCCATCTCACCCATTACGCGTTGCATGATCTCCATCTGCTCCTGCATAGCCCGGCGGTCTTCCTGCCATTGCTTTCGTTCTTCCTCCATGAGGGCCTCTTTGCGGGCCGGGTCTCCTTCGAGTCCCGTGCTGGGGAAGGCCAACCGGCGATCCTTCGCCGCGGTCCGCGAGAGCGACCAGCCCTTGGGAGAGTCCAGCCAATAAGTAAGCCCCCGGGGACGTCCGTCCCGATCTTGGTCGGGGGCGCGACCCTTCGGTTTCTTTGGCTTGGCTCCCTCCTCTTTAGGGTCCGGCTTCTCCGGCTCGTCCGGTTCCTTGGGGGCATCGGGGTTAGGGGTGGTGTCCTCGTCGGCTGACATTCTGTCCAAAGCGGTACAGCTGCAGTCCGGGAGGCAAAGACTTGCAACTTAATGTGAGAGATCCCCCTCTCTGAGTTTGCTTCTCCAAATCAGTTGCTCAGACGTTGATACAGAAACAATCAATTTATTGAAGCCTTCAGGAGATGAGACAGGCACAGGTAGAAAGTTGCAAGTGAGGGGCTATACGGGTTTACAGAATATATTGACTCCAGGGCACTGGGGCACTGGGGTTCACACTTATTGTTATGGGAAGTTACAAGCTTGGCATAATACAAAACATCAGACGGATCCCAGGAAGTCTGGTGCGGCTATCACACTTCCAAGGCCGCATCGGCCTGAGGGAGTACTGGCAGGAAGAACAGCGGGGGGGGGAAGATACATGGGCCATCAGGCCTGGCGCCTGAGACCAGAAGGTGTGAACTGCTTTTACGAGTTCACTGATAACACAGCAGGTGATGGAAAGCAGAGACACAAAGACAGAGACCCTCACATGCTGTTTGTGGGACTACCATGGGGACAAGTGCTCACACCTGATCAGTTCTTTACTGGCAGTTACCAGCATTCACTGTCAGATGCTCCTGTGTTTACTTCAGTTGAAATTGGCTGCACTCTGTATCGGATGGGCTTGAAGTACAAAAAAAAACCTCATTTAAAAGCAGACATCTTTCACCAGGTTGTGTCATGTGTATATCTGCCCAAATGACGTTGCTGGATATGAGAATAGGGTTGCCAGGTCCCATGTGGGAAATACCTGGAGATTTTGGGGCAGTGCTTATCAAGGATGTGATGTCATGTTGTGATGTCACATCCTGTGATGTCACTTCCAGGTCAAAAAGCAGGTGATAGGGTTGCCAGGTCTTTCTTCACCACCAGCGGGAGATTTGGGGGGTGGAGCCTGAGGGCGGGGTTTGGGGAGGGACTTCAATGTCATAGAGTCCAATTGCCAAAGCGGCCATTTTTCTCCAGATTATCTGATCTTTATCGGCTGGAGATCAGTTGAATTAGCAAGAGATCTCCTGCTACTACCTGGCAGTTGGCAACCCTAGCAAGTGATGTCACTTCGAGGACAACCCTGACATGCCTCTTCCTGTGATGTCACTTCCAGGACCACTTCCTGGGAGGTCACTTCTACTTTTCCTCATTTAAATTTAAATTTCCTGTCTTACATTGCTTTCCACCACCGCACCTCCACTTTCCCCCTCCTTTCATTACTTGTAGTCTTCCTAAGCAGCCTGGGCCTCCTTCCAGTGGAACAAAATATTTTAATTAGCTTAAACAATTAACAATTCCTTAGTTGTTCTCCAGCATGATGTAGTGGTTAAGGTGTTGGACTAGGATCTGGGAAACCCAGGTTCAAATCCCTACTCTACCATGGAAACTTGCTGGGTGACCTTGGCCCAGGAACACACTCTCAGCCTTGACCCTGGCAAGTATTTGGATGGGAGACCAGCAAGGAATATCAGGGTGGTGATGCGGAGGCTGGCAATGGCAAACCACCTCTGAATGTCTCTTGCCTTGAAAACCCCACCAGTGGTCACATAAGTCAGATGTGACTTAACAGCAAAACACGTGGGGTCACAGCTGGCTTCCTTGTCTATTGCTGAACTTATAAAGCTTAGCTCACTTGTCTGGCTAGAACACATTTATCCCACTCTTACCACAAAACTGCACATGATGACCTTGGCTACACACACACACACACACACACAAAGTGTCTCTTGCTATCTCTGAGGATTATTGTAAAGATAACACTGAGGCTAACTAAGTGTGCCACCCTTAGCTTCATGGAGAAAGAGTTGCAAAAAAAATGTGGAATGGATTTTCCAGTAAGGTCTCTGAGCCTAGTTACATTACTCTGGGACTGGAATGACAGCCCCCAGAGTGGAATGACAGCCCCATTATTCCAGTCCCAGAATACTTCTGCTAGTCCCAGGGGCTGTCATTCCTCCCCTGGGGCTATAATTGCAGTTGCAGAACCCTTCGCCTAATCTCAGGGCTTGTCATTCCACTCCAGGGCTTGTCATTCCAGTCGCAGAACACTTCTACTAGTCCTGGGGGCTGTCATTCCAGTCCCAGAGTAATGTAGCTAGGCCCCAAGACCTTAATGGAATATGCATTCCACATTTTCTTTGCTACTCTTTTTGTGCTGTAACCTATTTCAGTGGAGCCCATGCAAGTCAATGGGCAATCGTGGCTCCCATTATCTTCAATGGGCTGTGCAGCCTCTACCACTGTTTCAAATGGGCAATCCTCTCATTCATTTTAATACATCCCTTTCCCCAAGCCAGCCAAGGGCAGTGCCTGCCTCTTGCCCAGCCCAGGTTGGGTAGAAAGAAAAGGGAGGCACCTAGGAAGAGCCACAGGGGAGAATTCTCCCACACACACACACCAGGCTGGAGGGTGAGAAATTCAAAACAGAAAAAATGAAGTATTTTTTCACACAACACATAGTCAAATTGTGGAACTCCCTGCCCCAGGAACTTGGAAGGCTTTAAAAGGGGAGTGGACATGTTCATGGAGGGGTATTCATGGCTACAAGTCAAAATGGCTACTAGTCATGATGCATACCTATTCTCTCCAGGATCAGAGGAGCATGCCTATTATACTAGGTGCTGTGGAACACAGGCAGGACAATGCTGCTGCACTTGATGGACCTTGGTCTGATCCAGCATGACTTTTCTTATGTTCTTATAAGGGGGAAAGAGGGGCACCTGGGAAGAGCTGCAGGCTCTGGCAGAACTCTCCCCGCCCCCCAGCCAAAGGCAGCTGCTGCTTCTCCTCCAGCCCAGGCTGGGTGAAAAAGGGAGAGGGGAAGAGAGGCACTGGGAAGAGCAGCCGGCTCCGGGAGAACTCTTCCCCCGCCGCCAGCTTAGGACAGCTGCTGCTTCTCCTTTCCAGCCCAGGCTGGGTGGAAAGAAAAGGGAGAGGGGAAGAGAGGCAATGGGAAGAGCAGCAAGCTCTGGGAGAACTTTGCCCACCCATCACCACCCCTTCACCAGCAGAGGGAGGGCAGCTTCTGCAATGCTTCCAACCCAGGCGGAGGCGGGTGGGCTCCTGGCTCAGCACAGAGGCACCAGGCGTCCACAGGCATTATCACCGGGCAGCGGGCAAACAGGCAAGTGCAGGCAGCAGCCAGTGCAATTTTCTAGCTGTGGTGAATGGGACAGGGACACGGGGAGGGAGGCGGACTCAGGTTGCCAATCTCCAGGTGGTAGATGGAGATTTCCTGCTATTACAACTATCTCTAGCCGATAGAGATCAGTTCCTTTGGAAAAAATGGCCATTTTGGCAATTGAACTCTATGGCATTGAAGTCCCTTACCTGTCCAAACCCCGCCCTCCTCTGGCTATGCCCCCAGAATCTCCAGGTATTTCCCAACCTGGAGCTGGCAACCCTATTTAAATGGGTTGCAGGCTGACAGGAGAAGTTAACCATGCAACATTGCACTGAATTGGGCCCTCAGTCACTAGGAGTAAAATCCAAAGCTGTTACACTCTGCTAAGTCCATTGAAGTCAATGGGTTTAGAAGGTTGTCAGTCAGCTTAGAAGTGTCCTTTAGTAGGGTTGCCAACTCTAGGTTGGGGAGTTCATGGAAATGTGGCACTGGAGCCTGTGGAGGGTGGGGTTTGGGGAGGTGAGGGACCTCAGCAAGGTATAATGACATAGAGTCCACCCTCCAAAGCAGTGATATTCTTCTGGCAAATGATCTCTGTTGTACGGAGATCGATTGTAAATCCAGGAGATCTCCAGGCATTACCTGGAGGTTGGCAACCCTGCACTGTAGGCATGCTACATCAGCACACCAGAGATAGCGAATCCATGGGAGTGTTGTGCTGGTGTATTAACTTTGAGCATATGGTGGAATTGCATGCATAGTTGCCCTCATTTCAAAGGAAATACTTGGTGCAACATCACAGTGATTAGCAATCAACTAGTAACACAGGCCTAAGACTTGGTCCACACATGCAGAAGAATGAGTGGGGAGACTATGCCAAACCATTTCAGGCTAAAGATAAAGGATCACATTTTGGAATGCTCCCTTATTTTTTTTAATTTTATTGGATTTTTTTTTTTAATTAAAACATTTTTTACTTAATAAAAAGTCAAGGTTTGTCCATCTGGTCATGTCCTTGTCAAGTTAATGTGGGAAAGTGCCATTTGCTCTAAGAGCCCGAATTGAGTCATAAATAACAGAAAAGAAACCCTGCCCTTCTCTGGGTGAGGGGAAGGGGCCCTGCTCCATCCTGACAGCACTCCATGTGGGCTTCACTAAACCAATGGAAAGGAAGGTGCATAGCGAGGGGGATCCGAATCAGGCCAGACTGCACCCCCAGGGGCCTCTGCCATGGGCCCAAGGGCTGGCCCAGGCGGCAAAGGGGATACATGATAGAGGTCTATAAAATTATGCATGGTTTGGAGAGAGTGGACAGGGAGATGTTTTTCTCCCTCTCCCATAATACTAGAACGCAAGGTCATCTGTTGAACCTGGAGGGTGAGAGATTCGAAACAGATAAAAGGAAGTATTTTTTCACACAACACATAGTTAAATTGTGGAACTCCTTGCCCCAGGATGTGGCGATGGCTGCCAACTTGGAAGGCTTTAAGAGGGGAGTGGACATATTCATGGAGGAAAGGGATATTCATGGCTATTAGTTAAAATGGATACTAGTCATGCTGCATACCTATTCTCTCTAGTATCAGAGGAGCATGCCTAGTATTTTGGGTGCGGTGGAACACAGGCAGGATGGTGCTGCTGAACTCGTCTTGTTAGTGGCTTCCTAGAGGCACCTGATTGGCCACTGTGTGAACAGACTGCTGGACTTGATGGGCCTGGCTCTGATCCAGCAGGGCCTTTCTTATACTCTTAACTGAGCCAAGGCTGGCAGGGGGTCTCAGGTCACAGGGAGAAGTGTGGACCTCAGTTCCCAGGGGAGTGGGATAGAAGCTGCTGGGAAGGATGAGACTGAACTTGGTGGTGCCCTATATAAGTGTATGGGGAGGGTGTGGAGGCGGAGAGAGTGGGCACACTGCTCTGGGGCACATCTTCCTGGGGAGGCCCACCATGGGTCTGTGGGGGGTGCAGCAGCATGACCTTAGGAGCTCCAGGATGAGGGGGTGGGGCGGCTGCAATTCCAATGTGGACGTGGGTCTGGGTTACATGGGCCATGTTGGTATAGCCATGCTGTAGCTGCTGGTGATCATGGATGGTGTTCACAGCCTGTTGGGGAAAGCTGCTTTGTGGAGACTGAGCACTCAACCCTGGCATTAAGGAAGGGGGCTTAGCAGTCAATGTGGACATGTGGCAAAGGTTCTGCTGATGCTGGGCGCTAGCCATGCGAGGTGGCTGTCCAGCCTGGTGCTGCCCAGGGCTGGGGGCAGCATGTTGTGCTTGCGGTTGGTTGCCTGTGGGCGTGGTAGCTGGTTGAAGCTGATGCGGATGCAGCTGTGTGGCATGGTGGGGACACGACTGATGCACTGGGGTGTAGGTTGGTCTGCTGGGGGGTACTGTGAGGTAGTCTGTACTCTGTTGTACTCTGCTCTCCTCTCCATCGCTGGTTTGTTTCCTTACATTCAGGTCTGGCCCGTACAAGCTGTCAGACCCAGGTTCAGGCTCTTGACATGTTTTAGGCCTGTGCTTGCCATTCAGTTGCTCTGTGATTCCCACTCCCTATTCCTTTCCCCTCCCTTTATCTTGACCTTGAGTAGTTAATGAGCAGTGCCGTGTTTAGACTTCTGTTTCCCTCCTTCCTCTTGTGTTACGCTATTGTCAGGCTCCAGCAAATTCACAGCATTTCAGCAATAGACCTTCAATCCAGGCAGAGCAGCGATTCAAAGATTTATTTCAGAAGTCAGTGATTTCAGTAAGAGACACGCAAGGTTGGAATACATGACAGGGGGAGTGGGGGTACATTTATAGGGCTGATACGCAAGGTTACAGAAACAAAGGGTTACAGAAACAAAGAGACAATGTAGTCGTTTCCTGCCGGTAACTACTTAAGTAAAACTGAAACAGAAACAATCATGAGCAATCAGTGGAGGAGATGGCCGAGCTCTCGGCTTTGTGCGCGGGACCCGATATCAGATCGAAGATTTACACGGGTGGGTCCCAATACAATTGTAAATCTCTGGCCGGAGCTCATGTGCAAAACCGGGGGGGGGGAGGAGTTCACGGAGAACTCCATCTTGTTTGCGGGGAACCATCTTGTTTGAGGACGGAGCTGTCAGAAGCCCTATCTGACAGCTATCTAGCTGGTTCCCAGGCCGTTTGATCTTGAACCTGTGATGTAATCATGAAAACCTGCTTTAAGTTATGCCTTGTAGTCCAGCTCGTTATTGGCAGCTTTGAAGCTGCAGTGTATCCATGCTTACTAGATGCTCTCAATAAACGTTTACCTGCTTCTGACATACCTGCTTCTGAGCGAGTGACTATTTGAGACGACCTAGGTTGGCTGGAGCACCTTACAGGTACTGGGGAGTGGATGACGAGACAATGGCCTGGGGGTGGCTGCTGGATGTCATCATACATGGGTTGCTCTGCATGGGGGATGAAGACAGGCTGCGAGGGGTAGTGTGCCATGGGCTGCATCATGGTGGGCTGCTCTGTGAACTGCTGAGGATTGTAAAAGATATACAAGGAATATGGCATGGCAGCCACCAGAGGGGGTCCTCCAGCTGCTGCAGCCTGCATGATGGGAGGTGTTGAAGTAGGCTGGTGCTGGTCTGAGCATTACGGGGGTAGGGAGCCTTTGACTCAGTACTTCCCTTGCTGTCCAGGCACAGAATTGGAAAAGAGGATGCGGGTACATCCGGGGAGCCTGTACAGCTGGGCTGCTCCCTTATTTTAAAAACTCCCTGTAAATTCCCAGCACACCAAGCAAACAGAGAGGGTAGAAGTTTTTCCTTCTGGTGTTAGTTTTCCATTTGCATAGAACTTATAAAGCAAATGAAGCAGAAATCCAGTCTACCACCTGCACTGCGACTGGATACATTCTTAGTACCACTGTGTTGCCATGGGTTGCCAACTCCTGGTAGGAAAATTCCTGGAGATTTGGGGGTGGAGCCTGGGGAGAATGGCATTTGGGGAGGGAAGGGAACTCAGCAGGGATATGATGCCTGAGTCGACCTGAAGCTGCCATTTTCTCCAGGGGAACCGATCTTTGTAGTCTGGAGGTCACTTGTAACTTATTTATTTATTTTATTACATTTCTACCCCATCCTCCCCAGGTCCCACCTGGAGGTTGGCAACCCTACTCCCTCAGCTTTCTACCCCCCCCCATTTTGTTCCCACCTCATGTTTCTGCATGTGTGAACCAGGCTAAGCCAACCCTCAGTGGTTGTAAATTATGTCATTCATGATTGGCAGTTTGTTTCTGCATGCAAATATCTTTTTAGTTTTCTATCCTACTGCAATGACCTAAATGGAACCATTAGTACACCAATCCCCCTTGCACTCTTTCCCTATGCTGCAACAGTAAACAGATTCCTTTTCTACATCATTAAAAAGAGAACATGAACAAATATATTTGGAAAATCTGCAATGCACCTTCTTTTTGTGTCACATAAAGCTACACAGCAACAGAAAGCACAGTAGGGCCTTAGGGATTGTTAGCTTGGCTTTGATTATGCCAATATGGAGAAAAGCCTGTAACAGGTTTACTTGGTTGATGGGAGCAAGAAACCAGTGAACTCGGCTCTGGGACTAGTAAATTAGAGACGAGCAGAGTAAGATTAATGTTTTACTAGCGCACTTTTTTCCCCTCCACAGGGCTGCTAACAATCGGCCAATTTGAGATATAAATGATTAATTTTTCTAGTTGCAGGGGGTAATCGAGTTAGCAGATGTAAATAAAGAATTACAAGTCATGCTCTCATTTACAAGAACAGCTGTTTCCTCTGCCAGGTACATGGAAAGTTTTGAATTGTACACTTAATGCAGTACTAAAAAATGGAAATGGCTGCAAGGGAATATAACAGCAAGGTTTGGATGGTTTTTTCATCACTTAAAGTTGGGGCTTTTATTACTAAAAAAAGTTTAATTGAAAATCATGAACTTTAAAAGCTTTTGTGCATTTTACCTTACAGGCATTGTGCTAGTTGCTGCTTTGCATGTCACACAGGTAGCACATGATATGGAAGGGCCAATCTTTCATATGTCATCTGTTGGCACTTACATCAAGAGTCTAGAGCAAAGTAAGCATATTTAAAGGGAAACACAGGACAATCTCAGTAGTTTCTTTTAAAAGTCTGACTGCCAATCAGGGATCACAAAATGAACATGAAGACATTACAGTATCAAGCAGCCAAATCATATGAGACTACTATCAGTCTCAGGCGTCTGCCTCTAGTATTGTTGCAGGCCTGAGTGATAGATAGCCTGAACATGTGGTTTCCCTATGAATCTTGTGAGTAAAGCATATAGAGGCTTCTCTGAACAGAATTTATGTGGAAAATAAAGTGGAGTAAAGGTCATCCTGGTTAAAACTATTCTGAGATAAATAAAACTGCAAGACTACAAGGTTGAGATATGCAATATTGCCCGCCTGATGGTTGTGTCTGGAATAATATCAGCATCACTTATCCAAGGTGCTTGGCCTCTTCTTGACATTAACAAGAAGATCATTTCTGCCTGGAAGTTTAGCCCCTCTGATAGCTGGGAGGGAATAATGCTACCATCTAATGTTTCAGACCTAGTCTTCAAACAGTATAACAGATGGTGACCTTGCACTGGTGAACTTTGTGACTCAATGCCAAGAACATGATAATTCTTTCTTCACAGACCAGGTGACAATGGCACACCACCACCATGTGTGACCATGCTGGGTGCAAGGATACAGGTATTAGTGTAGCCACCCAGGGCAGAAGCTTCTAGTCTCTCAGCTCAGATGACCACTGGTCTGAGAGAATAAAAGCCAGAACCAAACTGCCAGAAGGGAGGGAGTTGACGGAAGATGGCTTAGGCTGTCTGACCTCACTCTCTCCACATCTCCAAAGATGTAAAACTTGGAAAGAAATGTTGGTAGAGGACAATGCTGGTTGTCTGGCTATCAGCTCTCTCTATCTCTTGCGTGAGACTAAGAAGGAGTAACTGGAGGACAGCTGAAGCTGTCTGGCCTTGCTCTCTCCATCTTGAAAGATGTAAAACCTAAGGAGATTGAAGAAAGACGACTCTGGTTGTCAGGCTTCACTCTCTTATCATCTCTTGCATACAGATTTACAGCCTTCTTGCCTAAAGCTAGAAATCCCTTTTGAAAGGGAATTCAGTTCAGCAATTCTAGTTCTCATAAAGGCTAGAATCTGAAGTGAAATGCTGACAGGCTGCTCCATGACAAAGATGGAGACCTTAGAACTCCTAATACACTACCTTAGAGATGGGAGTCTAAAATCTTCACCATATTGGTATATTGAGCCTCAACTGATCGTAGCAAGGATTAACGGAACCTCAAAGAAGATCTGTCTGATCCTGTTCTGGCTTTCCAAATGCTGGCAAGAATGAGGATTGTATATCCTATATAGTTCCTATGTAGATAATTCCCTGGACCTGTTCAGAAGTCTTTTCTAAATAACAGAAGGGCTTCAGAACTTTCTCAGGGTAAGAGGCCAGAGATATTCCTGAAAAGAAAGGAAGATCTTTGTTTTCTGTGGTAATGCACAAGGCACATATAATATGCTTACATAAAACATATACAGAACCTATTAGGCTTATTTATGGAGACTCTTAACCAAGTAAACATATTCTCTGAAACTGGCAAAGCCAGAGAATAACTGAGTCTTCCATAGAACATTAATACAGCCTTAAGCTTACACATAATGAATTATACATAACACATAAGCTCTGCATTGCTGACTGTTAAGATACACACATACTTTCAGCATGTATGTAGCATTCCTGATCTTAACAATGATCAGAAGTCCATAAACATAGAATAGATTAAATACAAAGCTTATGGTATTCTATTCTCTGCACACAGCATTGGGTAAAGCTAACACATACTGAAACATATAAATATCCTGAACATAAATTCAGTTCCCATGAAGTTAAGATGATTTACAAATGACATGGCAAAATAAAAGCATGTCTTTTGTTCTGAAATATTGCTATGATACCTGAAATGATTTTAAGATGTTTTTACTAATCATATCTTCCCTCCAATTATATTAATCATATTTTGATAGGGATTCTGTAATGATTATACACTAACCATGTTTTTACAAGATTCTGTAACTGTAGTATTCTAAATGAATCTAGAGATACAAGTTAAACTCTCATAGAGAGAAATATTATGAAACAGAAATTGCTTATAAAGATTGTTTGAAACTGCTTGCGTATATCATAATGTATTTTATGACATGTTTTGAGAGTGTGTAAATATTCACATGCATATATATATATTATGTGAAATAAATGTTATTTAAAGGAAGTTCATTGTTTATAAATTTTCTGGCACACTTCAATAGAAAGCCTACAGTAGCAGGAATTATCATTGACTCCTGTCTGTGAGGTCTCGCTGAATAAGATAACTTCACTTCTCAGTAAGTGATACATTCTAAGAGTGTAGACCCCTTAACGACACGAGCTGTGACAGAATCCCTCATGCAAACTCATCCAGACAGGTAGATCTGAAGCAGTAATACTTTATCAGGAATTAAAAGGCAAATAAAAGAACTGACTGCACACAGGCAGGCAAGGTTAGCAATAAAGACCCCTTACAGGTTACTTGCTTTAAAACACTAGTACAGGAGAATAAGATAAATATTGCTAAGCAGCAGTGAGATAAGCAGTTCTCATAAGTGAAGACAAAACACGCCGCAGCTGTGAGAATCGGCACAAATGAAAGTATATACAGGAGCTTCAAAACCCTGGGAACCAAGGACTTGACTTGTGGCCATAACTTGGCCCGAACTCATGTCAAGAGCCAGACTGGTTCTTGCATTCAGTTAAGAACCTGACAACTACACAATGACATCACACAAGGCAAATTAAATCAACCAAGAATGAGATTAGGCTAGGTCCTAGTATGAGGCAGGGTGTAGCCATGAAACAGATAATATTGGTGCTTTGATTAGATACTTTGTTAATACTTTTATATGGGACAATGATGATACATTGCAAAGCATAAAAACAAAACAATATAAAACAATAAAAACAGCATTAGACAGCACAACAAAATAGTACCAGTTATGGCAACAATAAAAATAAATTCATCACTGTGCCATGGCCTCTAATATAATAGTCCACAAGCTCACTGAACAAATTTTAGCCACCACAGGATCAGATAAACAAGACAGATGTCATCCAGTGCCTGAAACATGACAAAGATTTGCCAAGCAAACAACTTTCAAAAATTGATTATAATATTAGCTGATGGCCACATTCATGTGGGAGTTCCTTCAGATACCCTGGTCCCAAACGTAAATGTGTTTAAACATAAAACCGGCACTTTTAATGATATCTAGAAACAAACTGAGAGCCAATGAAGATCTCTGAACACTATGGAAATAGTCTCATAATGGTGAGGTCTTCTTAACAATCTGGATGCTATATTCTGAAACAGGTGAAGCTTTCAAAGTAGGGTTGCCAGGTCCCTCTTCACCACCGGTCGAAGGCAGAGCCTGAGGAAGTCAGGGTTTGGGGAGGGGAGGGACTTCAATGGCAAAGTATCCAATTGTCAAAATGGCCATTTTCTCCAGGTGAACTGATTTCTATCAGCTTGAGATCTGTTGTAATAGCAAGAGATCTCCAGCTAGTACTTGGAGGTTGGCAACCCTATTTCAAAGTTGGCCTGGTTGTTTGTGTCTCATGTTTTCAAATATCACTCGTTTCCACGCAAGATAATTTCCGACCGCGGGGTCCAATTTGTGGCTAAGTTTTGGAAGGCCTTTCTCAAGCTAGTGGGGGTGGAACAGGGTTTATCTAGTGTGTATCATCCCCAGACCGATCGGCAAACAGAACATGTTAATTCTGTGTTGGAATGTTATTTGCGTTGCTATGTTAATTACCACCAGGACGATTGGGTAGATTTACTACCTTTTGCAGAGTATGCCTACAGCAATGCTGCACACCAGTCCACAGGTTTTAGCCCGTTTAAAGTGGTATATGGCAAAGAATTTGGGCCCTTTGGTAACGTGGATTTTTCAGGGGAGGAGAGGTCCATTGAGGTAGCAGACTGGGCCAAAGCGGTACAAGATACCTGGCCATGGCTACAAAAGAATCTTGAATGTGCCAAAAACAAGTACAAGATCCAAGCAGATAAACGTCGTTCCCCAGGGTGGAACTTTGAGATGGGGGACCTGGTCTATCTGTCCACAAAGAACCTCCATTCCTTACGCCCGTGCAAAAAAACTGAACGAAAAATATGTAGGACCCTTTCCCATTGCACGGTTCATAAACGAGGTCACTGAGGAACTCAGTCTTCCTAAATCCCTGAGAGGGATTCATCCGGTGTTTCATGTCAGCCTCTCCGGAGTGGCATCCCAAAGCCCCTCCCAAGATCCCAGTGCTGATGGGGAGAGAGAGGAACATTTTGAAGTGTTTAAGATCCTTGATTCCCATATCCGCAAAGGGAAACTCTATTATCTGGTTCGTTGGAAACATTTAGGTCCTGGTCATGATGAATGGGTAGCCGAGCACCACGTGGCAGCTCTCCGGCTGGTCCGCCAGTTTCATGCCACCTACCCTGACAAACCTCACCAGGTTGTAAGAAACGAGGGTGGGCAGAATGTCAGGCCTTGCTACTTTGGAGTGTGGGCCAAAGGCTGGCTTCCTGTCAAGGCCCTGGCTGAGCTCCTTTCGCTGTTAAGTTTTAACATCTGCAGACCAGAGGTTGGCCTCCTCTCAAGGCCAGGTGCTGGCTGGTGGTCAAGGTGGTCATCTCATGCTGAATCCTGTTTGTTCTGTTTTGTTATGACTTGAGGCTGTGAGAATCGTTATCTTCTAGTAACCATAGTAACCTGAAAGTTCACTTTGTATTGCTGCTTTCGTTTTGACTGCTTTTCTATTGCAACCCAGCTGCTTTACTTTTGTTAACGTCCTCACTTGTAATAGAAATTACAAACTTTGGGCTTTTTGGACTTTCATCACATCCACTAGAAAATTGGCAACATCAACAGTTACCTCCGGTTCGGAATCATTCAATAAAAATTGATGTTTTACTTGGGTAGGTAGGTGATATTTGGAAAGAAGCCAATTTTTTAACCATTTCCCACGGGGTGTTTCGTATAGAGGGCAGACAAACAGAATATGATCAATTGAGTCCAGGGAATAGGTATCACAGGGACAAATCCTTTTCTGGATTGGTATTTGTTGATACCTTCCATATAGCATCCGTGAAGGAAAGGCATTAACCCTAGTGAGGGAGACTTCCGGTGGTGTCACTGGGGTGAGTGCCACATTTGTCCAGGAGCTCCTGGGTGAAATCCAAGTTTGCGTTAATCTTGGGGTGTTTACCGCACCCCAACCCGACCCTTGCAAGTGGGTTGGACAGCAGGATTTCCCTGCAGCCCATTATGCAGTTTGACCTCCTAAATACTCTGAGGGAGCTTCTATAAGTCCCCCGGAGTTTTGGATGCTGGTCCTGCGGGCACCGAGGGAATTAAATCGCCAGAACACAACTTCGGCATAAGACTCTACCCTCCACCACCTTATAACCAATATAAGGACTACTTTAAGATAAGAACCTCACCTCTAGATGCCCAAGTGAGTACATAAGAATCCTTCGTTGTTTACTGGCGTTACCGAATAACGGGGGGTAGATGAAGATATTTCCAGTACCCTTGCTCCTCCCTTAATCGAATCGGACAAATTTGATTTATAAAATCCATCAGGAAAAGCAGCAGGAGCCTTATCAAGTCGATCAGCTTAACCCAAAACAATGAGTTAGAAGGACGCTTATGTGATGGACTAAAATTTTTACCAATGAGAAGCACTTTCAAAGGAAGGGGAGGGAGAAGTACCTTCTGTTTCTCTGGCAAAAAAAAAAGGACTTCCTGCCACGTTGCATAACAAGGGATTTCCTGGACCGGAGGACACTCTATACTATCCTCTCCCTCTCTATCATCTGATCCACATCAACAGGAAGCAAGTCGTAGGACCGGATACACGTCGCACTCGAGTAACATAGAAATAGTTCCTGAAGGAAATAACCATCGAGAAGAGGCGGTAGAAGGTCCACGGCGAAAATAACTTCCGGAATACTTCCTGGTTGAGCCGACCTAGAGCGTCCGGAAAAACTTGCTGGTATTCCAAAACTTTAAAAGGCTATTTTAAAGTGAAAAATAGATCTTTTCAACCAGAAAAAACTGTTAAGCTGATCGTTGGAGCATCCTTTACTAACTACAAGTTAGAGGGCCCTGTCTGAGGACATGCATTTTACCAGCCTAAAGTCAATGTAAATGTCTGGGACTCGCCCTCGCTCTGGCTCCTTACATAGCCCTGCCTATACAAAATTAAAAGAATCTGCACAAACCTTAACCATGGATAAGAAACTACAGGAAATGTTAGCCAAACAAACAGAGGCAACAACTAAGCAGTTTGAACAGATGTCAACTCAGATGGTTCAGCTGACATCTATGATGACAAACCTTGGCCAAGCATCTCAAGCTATTAACCAGAAATTGGACGTGGTTACAGAAGACCTTAAAGATGTAAAGACTCAAATGAATACCATGAAGACTGATATGCATGCAATGGATTCATCAATCAAGAAAGTGATGGAAGAACATAAGGACACAAAGAAAAAACTAGAAAGCCAAGAAAAACAGATTGAAACAATACAAACTAATCAGATTGCAGCCAAAGATCAAATAGCCATGATGGAGATGAAAGTCAGAGAAACCAACCTTCGTCTGCACAATTTACCAGCTATGATGGGAGATAACAAAGAAACTTTAATTCCAAACTTGGCTTACTTATTTCAAATAGAAGAACAAGTGTTAGACCAAGCTATTAACAGAGCTTATAGAATACCATTACCTGCAAGAATGAAAAGATCAAAACCAAGAGATCTCATGATTGTTTTTTATGATACAAGGATTAAAGATAGGATCATGAAGATCCACTATGACAACCCGGTCTCAGCAGGAGACATCCTTTTGATACTTTTAAAGGATATAACAAGACATTTACTCTCACAGAGGAGTAATTATAAAGAATTTGTATCTGTTTTGAAAGCTAATGGTATCAAATATCGTTGGATAATGCCACAGGGCTTGGCCTTTACCTACAAAGAAATTAAAATGACAATTACATCTCCAGTGGAGGTGGGAAAATTTCTGAGGAAATATAAGAAAGAACTGAAAGACTAACTCTGGAACAAAAGGAAGAGGAAGAAGAAGAAGAAGAAGAGGAAACAGGGAGCAGAGGGAGGTGCTGAATTATAGACTTAATATTTTGCTTCAAAAATCATTACAACATGGCAAAAGTAATTTCTTGGAATGTGAATGGCCTGAATGAAAAGACTAAATGGGCTAGAATTTTTAAATATCTACAGAAATATAAATACTCCCTAATTTGTCTGCAAGAGACTCATATAGCAACAAAACATAAAAAATATTTGGATAGGCAAGTGCTTGGACAAGCATTTGTCTCTTCGGCCAAAACAAAAACAAAGGGAGTAGTGATATATGCTCATTCTAGTCTTAGCCCTGAACTATTGTACAAAGATGATGAAGGAAGAATTGTAATTATTAAAACAAAAATATCGGGGCAAAAGACAATTGTGGTTGGAATATATGCACCTAATGAAGGGAAAGCAAAGTTCTATGGACAATTACATGAATTGATTTCCCAATACGCAAATGATCAGATCCTCTTGATGGGAGACTTCAATGGTGTTGTTCTCTCAACTTTGGACAAAAAATCAAAAGCAAAAGACGAAAATGAAGGATGTTTGCCTAAAACTTTCTTCACTATGGCTTCAGAATTGGAAATACAAGACATCTGGAGAACTATGAATACGACAGCTAAAGAATATACTTTTTATTCAGCAAGACATGACTCACACTCCAGGATAGATATGATATGGGCTAGTAAATCTATTTTTACGCAATTACGTAAAATTCAAATTGTACCAAGAACTTTTTCTGATCACAACCCAGTTACATTTGAATGGAACAATAAACAAGCATTTAGATGGCAATTAAATGATAAACTTTTAAAGGATAATAAAATCCAACAAGAACTACAGGATTTAATTAAAGATTTCTTTGAAATTAATCTTAATGGGGAGACTTTGTTAAATACAGTTTGGGATACTTTCAAAGCTGTTCTAAGAGGATTTATGATACAGAAGCATACGGCGTGGAAGAAAACTCAATTACAATTTACCAATAATATACTTTGGGATTTACAAAATTTGGAACAAAAACTGGTTATGGCAATACATGAAGAAGAAAAAAAGGAAATATTAATGAAGATTTCTGTGTCTAAACATCAACTGAATCTTATAATGATGGAGGAAATGAATAAAAATCTAAAATTTGCCAAACAAAAATACTTTGAACATGCTAATAAACCTGGAAATTTTTTAGCAACCCAACTGAAAGACTCATTTCAAAAGAAGATCATAACGAAAATCCAATCCGCTAAAGGACCAGTATATACAACTATGGATATACAAAAAGAATTTGTTTCATTCTATACTAAACTATATCAGAAAGATAACATTTCAAAAAAAAATAGTCAAGTTTTTAAATTCAATACAGATGAAAGCTCTTTCAATAACCCAACAACAATTGATAGATGCTCCAATTACAAAGGAGGAACTACAAGAAGCAATTTTGAAGCAAAAAACGGATAAGACACCCGGACCAGATGGAATTACAGCGCTATTTTACAGAACATTTAGTGATAACTTAGTGGATCGTTTTTTATTACTTTGCAATACAATTTTGGATAAGGGAGTATCCCCAGAGACTTGGTCACATGCATTTATATCATTAATACATAAGGAAGGAAGAGATCCAGAAAAAACATCAAATTATAGACCTATTTCACTGTTAAATGTGGATTATAAGATTTATGCTTCGGTTTTATCGAATAGGGTGAAGCATTTTATTAAGGATTTAATACATGAAGACCAAGCAGGCTTTGTTCCAGGAAGACAAATCAAAGACAATATACGAATTTTATTAGACTCAATGGAATATTATGACCAGAATATCCAACAAACGGCTGCCTTTGTATTTTGGATGCTGAGAAAGCTTTTGACATGGTCTCCTGGGATTTTATGAAAAAGATCTTGGAGAAATTAAATTTTGGAGACCGCTTTTTGAGAGGTATATCGGCCATATATACATCCCAACAGGCAAAAATTTTGGTGAATGAATCAATGTCTGATAATTGTTCAATTAAGAAAGGAACTAGACAAGGATGTCCCTTGTCTCCATTACTATTTATTTTGGTGTTGGAATCACTATGTTGCAAGATAAGAGCTATGGAGGACATTCGCGGATTAAAAATTAAAAAACATGAATTTAAACTGAGAGCTTTCGCGGATGACCTCCTGTTAATTTTGGAAAACCCAACACAATCAATGAAGATATTGATGGAAACTTTGGACGATTTTGGAAGAATATTGGGTTTTAAAGTTAATCAAGAAAAAACAAAGACAATATTCAAGAATCTGACTGAAAGGGAACAACAGGACTTTATATCATATACAGTTTGGGAGAAAGTAAACAAGGCCAAATATTTGGGAATTTGGATCTCTGCGAAGAACAAAGAACTGATATCTAATAATTATTTTCAATTATGGGATAAGATAAAAACTGATATGATCATTTGGTCAAATAAAAAGTTGTCACTCTTGGGTCGAATATCAACAGTCCAAATGAATATTTTGCCAAGGATACTCTTCTTATTTCAAAATTTGCCTATAATATCACATGTTAAATATTTTGACACTTGGAGGAAAGACATACTAAATTTCATCTGGCAAGGAAAAAACCGAGGATTGCTTACAAACACTTGGTAGACTCTAAAGTTAGAGAAGGCTTAGCACTACCAAACTTTCAACTTTATGCTGAAGCAGCCGCTTTAGTATGGCTAAAGGACTGGATTAACCTATCAAATACATGTTTGTTAGATCTTGAAGGATTTAACAATATAAGTGCATGGCACGGCTATTTGTGGTATAACAAAACCAAGACACAAGCATCATTCCGTAATCATATAATCAGGTCCTCCTTAATTTGTATTTGGATGAGATATAAACATATTCTTGAACCAGCAACACCGATGTGGATATCACCTCAGGAAATGTTAACATTACGCCCACTTAGACCGGATAAATTTGTTACTTATCAGGAGTTAACTAACTGGGAAGGGAAAAAATGCTCACTAAAAGATTATCAGTCACTTAAAGACGATTTACAATGGCTTCAATATTACCAAATCAAATCAGTCTTTGCACAAGATATGAAAAATGGATTTTCTAAAGAAAAATCACCTTTTCACAGGATGCTATTAGATAATAATACCCAACTGATTTCCAAAATGTATAATCTTCTTTTAACAATATATTGTGAGCAGGAAACAATTAAACCAACAATGATCAATTGGGCTCAAACTGTGGAACACGACATCGCTTTAAATAAATGGGAAAGACTATGGTCGAAGGACCTGAAAGGAATAAATGCACAGTCAATTCGAGAAAATATCTACAAAATGATGTATAGATGGCATTTAACACCTAAGAAGATTGCAAGGATTTACAAAGTGACATCCCCTAAATGTTGGAAATGTAATAAAGAAGTTGGTTCTTTTTATCATATGTGGTGGACTTGTGACAAAGCTAAGGATTTTTGGGATATGATTTATAATGAATTAAGACTAATAGTACAAAAAAATATACCCAAAACACCAGAAATGATGCTATTAAGTATGATACCTGATGACTTGTTAATACAAAGGACTTTTTTGATCTATGCGACAACAGCTGCAAGATTGCTCTATGCAGCAAAATGGAAAGGGGCAGACACTCCTGGGAAAAAAGACTGGATTATGAAAATGTTTGAACTGGTGGAAATGGCAAAACTTACAGCTACTTTAAACCAAAAGGACAATATTCAATTTATGGGGGAATGGGAGGCTTGGATGAAATATTGTGAATATGAACTAGGACTGGGGAAAATGGAAGAGTACCTTTTAATCTGATCTAGATGACATTGCTAACATAAAGAAGTGTAATTAATTATATTAATAGAATATTGTGATTGAAACTTAACTGAGATATAAGAATAATTAAGATCAGATCATATCACGATGGGATAGAATACTTTATTAAGAGGCGGACGGAGGTGATGGGGAAGTCAACAAATTTTCCTTTATTTTTTTTTATTAAGTACTTAAATAACTATAACAACATTACTTATGATTTAGTTTTTTATATTACTTTTATTGTTGTTTGTCAACATGGAATATTTATATTATAAAAATCAATAAAATTTTCAAAAAAAAAAAAAAAAACCCTAGTGAGGGAGAAGGCTCTGTGGAGGGGTGGGATGTCCAGAGTATGAAAATAATGGGGAATATTGTCGGTTAAATTCTTGAGACCCAACATTGCTGGGGAGCAGACCAAGGGTTGAGTGGGGAGTAACTTCTGATGCTCTATATCCAAGAAACGTTGTTTAACAATTTTAAAAATGTGGGCCTCAGTAGTTAAAGCCAGGTCTTCCACAGAGACTCCAAATGATCTTATTTTGGACAGAATTAGACAATCCCAGGAGGTATTACGAAGTTCTTTTAGCAGTAGAGAACCACGCTCTGTTCTAATATACAGTTTAAGCCAATAACGAATGGTTAGCAGCCATGCCTTGGTTTCACACAAGCTTTGACCAAGTTCAGAGGTAATAGCATAATAAGAGACACAGCGAGGAAGACCAAGAATTTTTCTAAAAAAGTTAGCTTGAATAGATTCTAAGACCCGATTGAACACATTGGCCCAGATAAGTACACCATACAGAATCTGGGGTAAGATTTTAGAGTTGAATACCTTAACTGCGGCGGGGACATACTGGTTACCCTTATAAAGAAAGAAGGACATCAGTTGATTCGAAGACATTCTTCCTAGTTTGGTAATCCTAGTTCTATGAACTGCCCATTTAAGGTTATAATTAGGGCTGTTGAAAAAATTCAGTATAGTTTGGATTCAGCAAAATTCGGCCCGTTTTGATTCGGGCCATGCCAAAGTCCAAACTCCCCCACTTTGGATCCCTGAAATTCGAGTGAGATCTGGAATTCGGGGGAAAATTTGGGGGCCCCACGCCCCTTCAGGGGAGCCCCCTGAAGGCATGCGGGGGGCCCTTTAAATAGATCTGTGCCTCCAGGCCGGGACTATTTAAAGGCCCCCACACACGCCTTCAGGGAAGCCCGTGAAGGCTCGGGGGGGCAGAGGGGTTTAAAGACCCCCCGCCCCTCTTCCCTGGACTCCCGGGAAGAGGGGCGGTGGGTTGTCAAGCCCCTCTGTGCTGTCTGCGCAGGCAGGGCAGAGGGTTTTAAAGACCCCCCGCCCCTCTTCCCGGGACTCCCGGGAAGAGGGGCGGTGGGTTGTCAAGCCCCTCTGTGCTGTCTGCGCAGGCAGGGCAGAGGGGTTTAAAGACCCCCCGCCCCTCTTCCCGGGACTCCCGGGAAGAGGGGGGATGGGTTGTCAAGCCCCTCTGTGCTGTCTTCCCTGAAGGCTGGAAGGGACTTCCCTGAAAGCTGGAAGGCGCAGATCTGTTTCTCCCCCCCGCGTGCCTTCAGGGGGCTTCCCTGAAGGCGCGTGGGAGGCCCTTTAAATAGATGTGTGCCAGCTGGGAGGCACAGATCTGTTCCACCCCCCCACGCGCGCCTTCAGGGAGCTTCCCTGAAGGCGCGCAGGGGGTCTTTAAACAGATCTGTGCCTCCCGGCTGGGAGGCACACATCTATTTAAAGGGGCCCCCGCACGCCTTCAGGGAAGCCCCCTGAAGGCTCGCGGGGGGACAGATCTGCGCCTTCCAGCTGGAAGGCACAGATCTGTTTAAAGGGCCCGAATTCACCAAATTTATTCAGGAACACCCCGAACTTGCCGAATTCGGTTCCCCGTTTCCCCCCTTTTTTGAGTTCGGTTCAATCTGAACCAAAAAAACGCAGAATTTGGAGAAATTCGGCTGTTTTTCGGTTCAGGCCGAACCAAATCGACAGCCCTAGTTATAATTAAAAGTAATGCCAAGATATTTAAAGCTCTTCACCTGTTGGATTTTGGCCTGACCAATATTCCAGCTATTGGGTGACCATTTTTTTGAAAAAAACAATGACATTGGTCTTAGAGTAATTAATTTTAAGAAGATTTAGATTACAGTATTCCTCAAATGCTCTTAAGTAGCGTTTGAGTCCGATTTTAGAGTAGGATAAAATAGCGGTGTCATCGGCATATAAAAGAATAGGAACGGCTTTTCCTCCCAGTTTAGGAGGGTGTCCATTATTAGGCTCTAAAGAACATGCCAGGTCTGACAAAAACAGATTAAAAAGTAGGGAAGCAAGTATACAGCCTTGCTTCACACCCTTATTAAATGGGATCTTATCAGTAAGGCCACCGTTTGAGGAATATTTTAATTGGCATGTTGTGGATGAGTGGAGTTTTTTTTAAAGGAATAAAAGGCAAGGGTCAATTCCCATACTAGACAGCTTAGACCAGAGTTTATCTCTGATAATGGAGTCGAAGGCAGATTTTAGGTCAATAAAAGCGACAAAGAGTTTCTTGCAACCCATTTTCATATACTTTTCTGCAATTGTGGCAAGAACCAGGCAGTGGTACATCGTTGATTTGTTGTAAAAACAGTAGTTGGTTGCTTCTGCTTGCATTTATTCACCCTGTCCATTGCATTACAAATTTCAGGTACCTGTTTAGAACATTTACTGACTCATTTGCTCTAGCTAAAAAGGAGAAATGGACATGACTGTCATTTATAATCTGATCCTTGAAACAGACCTCTAGGTCATTTATGCATGGGTACTTTCACTCATGTTCGCCTCCAGTCTGTCTTGGCTGTTCCTTAGAGTTATGCATGAGTTTTCCATCCCTTAGAGATGACCTTGCTGCCAGCCCTCGCTATGTCCGGGTCTTCCTATTCCTTGGTTAGCCCAACTCTTCCATCTTCCCTGAGCGAAGCCCAGGTGAAATCCCCATGCAGAAGGCAAAGTGCAGAGCATGCAAGCTTGGTTTCATTCACAGCCAAATACAAAGCAGCATGTTCAGAGGCAGGGATTTAAATATTTCCTGCTTCCTGGGAGCTCTTTCTGAGCAGAAGAAAATCTTTTTAAAACCAAGGCTTGGATTTCTCAAAAAAAAAAAAAAAAACACACAACAACCCTCCTTTCAGATTGCTCCATTTTTTTGTTGCTGTTCTTAAAAAGCTTTTTTATGTGTTAATTAGGTGGGGGATTTTCTCTCATAGTAAGCACTACAAGTAAGCCAATTACAAAGCAGCATTTAAAGGGGTGGAACTTGATTTGAGCTTGAAGACTGCTAGTGCATAGATTCCCAACAGGAAAGGGTCCAGCGAGCAATGAACCTCAGGTAAAGCTCCCATGCATTAATGACTCAAGATAACTTCTCCCAGAGGAGAAGTGAGCTGTGGAAGAAGTGAGCTGTGGCTCACGAAAGCTCATACCCTACCAGAAAATATTTTTTGTTAGTCTTTAAGGTGCTACTGGACTCTTGCCCTTTTTCTCCCAGAGGCTTCATATAGATCCTAAATACAGGTGGCAAATACTATTTAGGTAATTGTTAGGACCCAGCGACAGGGTCTTTTTAATGGTTGGCCTCATTTATGGGACTCCTTCAGTTAATATTAAAGGTTGCCCATTTCCATGACACATACAGATTCCATGTACAGAAACACTTGATGTTTCTGTCTAGAGGTTTCTATCTCCTTTCCATGTTCTGATGCAGGCAGGTTATCTTGTACACAATGCCTTCCAGGGGCTACCTCTGCATCTCTGGACATTCACAGAGTCACAAGGCTGACAATGATCAAGTCAAGCCACTTCAGCCTTGCACCTTGGGACCCAACACCATTGTAGCATTGACCGTTCTTCCACACTAGCATCAACAAACAATCCAAACCTCCATTTCCTCAACATCAGCTGCCACTTTCTTGAGCCTCCCCCACCCCCACATGCAAACAGGACACTCTTTCGAGATGCTTATTTTGGACTGCACCAAGCACAGCTTTCTAGTTAGGCAACAAAGCAAAATGTCTTGGCATGTGCAAATGTGTGGGAGGATTAAGGAGGCAGTGAAATGAGTGGTGCAAAATCTGGGTTTAGAGAGTGACAGAGACAGGACTTGAAAAGAGAACTCTGGTGAGATGCTGCCTGGGGGCAGTTCCTTTTTATTTATGCCACAACACTTTCCCACAGCACTGAAAGCAGCCAGGATTCCAGTCCTGTGTGCTGATGCTGACAAAAAAAAGCCACCACAAGCCCTGACTAGAGGTGTAATGCAATTTTGAAAGGTTTGTGGTTCAAACTCAAGCTGAAGCTTTTGCCTCAGATGAACTGTTGTTAAGCCAGGTCAGGCACACTGGATAACCTGCAATGTTTCTCCATCAACTTATCTTGTTAACTGTTCCCTCTAGATAAATAGGCCTTTTATGCATGGTTGTTTCCCTTGCAGTCACTCCCCCCCAAACTACTTTGAGGCTTTGTTTGATTATCCATGTATTTTTCGACCATCAGAGGTCGCCTAGCTCTCCCTGAGCATTTCTGTGTGTTTTGCCCGTGCTTTCTGGATGCTGGCTAAACAGCATCCAGAAAACAAGGGGGGAAATGCATGGGGAGAGCAAGATGAAATCTGATGGTCAGAAAATACATGCATAATCTAAACAAAGTCCTGAAGTAGTTGGGGGAGTGACCATGAGGGAAACAGCTTTGCATAAAAGGGCATAATTAACCTTCGCTTCCTGGCTTGACAGGCTACATATGAAGGGTAGAGTGATGCTACTACTTCTGCAACCATGTATACGAAGTGCACACTGTTAAGTTCTTTCTGTCTCCTTTCCATAACACTCAAGGCAGCTAACCCTTGCCACTATGCTGGACCTGTTGTGCTGCTCAAAGATGATAAGCCAGTTTCCCCAGCCTTGACAAATACACCAAATGGCCAAGGCACATCTCATGCCAGAGGTTTGCTTGAGAAAGAGTTTCCAATTGGAAAACACGTTTGCTTGTTGGACGGGGTAAGTAGGCACTGTGGAGGTTTCCACTGACCAGCCCTGTCTCAAAACCATTAAAATGTGCCTGTTCTTCTGTTCAGCAACACACAGAGTTCAAAAAGCCTCTAACATTTGCTGCTCAGAGTCCATAGGCTGAGGATGTCTCATGTTCCATACAGAATCTAGTTAGGAAAGAGTCACTATGCAAGTAAGAGGAGCAAGGGGATTCGTTCCACATCACAGACACCTGCTAGTCATTTAAACTGGAACCATGCAAGAGCAATGGTGGAGCACTTCACAGCAGAACATGTTCTGAAGGAGATCCATGGTGGGATTTCTCAACACTTTTATTTTTACTTTAATGCAGCTGTGAGTGAGAGGACCTCTGGATTTGATTGCCACAGAGGTGCTGAGGAAGTGGGGTTTTAGCCTTTTTCCAAATGCCATTGTCCTGATCTACATTGCCCCTCCAATGTTAACTTTTAAGAAGGACTACCTCCTCCCATATGTTCTTGTGCACCAACTGTGGTCATCAGGCTTCCACTTGCTAGCTGTACTCAGGGTAGTCCATGTGGAGTTGATCAGAGCTTGGGCTTTTTCCATTGTGGCTCCCACACTGTGGAATTGGCTGCTTGGAGAGGTGAAGGGAGTCCCCTCACTGGAGGTCCTCAAGAAGTACTGTAAGACCTGTTTGTTTTCTGGAGCCTTTAATGGCATATGAACAGCCAGCATCTTTTTGGGGGGGTGAGTAGGGGAGGGATCAGTGGTTTCATTTGGTTCTAATTGGTAATGTTTTAATTATTATTTGTAAGCTGCCATGAGCCAAGAGGAAAGGTTGGGTATAAATATTTTAATTAGAAGGAGGCGAAGGAGTTGGTTTTTATACCCCAATTTTCTCTGCCTTTAAGGAGTCTCAAACCAGCTGTCAGGCACGGCCTGATACCCGCCAACAGGGGGAACGGCGGATAGGCCAGATGGCTTTCCAAGGTTATCCTGTTATTCAGTTTCGCTTTGTTTTGTCTTTGATGTTCTCTGGGAACTGGGAACCGTTATCTTATGTTGCTTAGGTAACCCAGAAAGTCCACTTTAACCTTTATATCATTTGTACCCTAAATCTTCCCTTATTAGTGTCCTCGCTGTTTCCAAGTTGGTTTCTGTAACTTGCTGTATATTTCTATTAAACTAACTTTCTATGGAGAACCTGCCTAGAAGTCATTTGTGGGAATTGTTTGGTGAGCCCAGAGCTGACATTAGGACACTTATCTTCCTTTCCAACATTTCTCCGTGACTACAGCCACCACCCGTGCCCTGGCAGGAGTCGCCAGGGAAGACCTCCAGCGAGCACTCCTGGAGGAAGCGCGCAGCACTCATCAGGAGGCCTATCAGCTAGCGGGTTTGGTTGCCTCGCAGTGTGTAGCCCTCGAGAGAGTGGCACCAGTGGAGACTTTGGAGGCCAAGCACCGTGCTCAGGATGAAACACGTTGGCTTGCCGGCCTTCTCGAGGAAGCCTGTCTGGCCCAGCAAGACACGACTAGTCGGTGAAACCTGTGCACTGGGCGGAGGCGAATAACTACTACAGGGAAGCGGTTTACCCCTCCCAGACAATATGGCGAGGTTGCTGGACGAGACGAGTCAGGAGTGGTTTTGCCAGGAGGCCAAAAATGCTGCCGCTAAAGTGTTCTTGCACTTGATTGATGTGCCAGTGGGCACCGCTACCAAGGCCAGTGTCCAACAGATGCTGGAGGAGGTTTTGGGACATCCCAGGCCCGGGGATCTTGCGCGACAGGTTCTACCATAGCTTGGTGATCGCAGAGAACTGTTACTGCTGTTACAACAGGGATTTGAACCAATTCTAATTGGAGTGGCCACTGATCGTGCCGCTGAGCTGGAGACGGCTAAAGCGGTGGCGTTGGCCACACAAGCGGAGGCGCTGGCGGCCATGCAAGTGGAGGCATTGGCGACCGCAAAAGCGACAGTGACACTAGCCACACAGGCATCTGCCCTGCTCGGAACGTGGCCTAAGGATACAAGGATTCCAGATATGGGGGGGGGAAGAGTGGTCACTTAATTCATTCTCCCCCAATCCCTCATATTATCCTCTCCCATCTAGGGACATGGCTCGCCGACAAAGACTGGCTGGAGCCCACCGCCACAGTAGTTTTGCGCAAGAGGGCAGAGGCTACCTGGAGGAGGAAGGTCTGGGAGACTGGAATACAGACCAATGAATGTCTCAAGCCTGGTGCACCGGAGGGGCTGAGGAGGAGGTCCAACGCCTACGGACCAAATTCTGGACTTACAAGAGCAACTTGCTCAAGTGCAAGACCAAATGTGGAGGGAAATGTGGAGGGAAATGGCGAAGTTGTAACAGGTTTAACCGGCCCCCGCACCACTCCCACCTGCCCCGGTGCTGCCCCAGCCGAGACTACTGGTCCCGGCACCCCCTCAGCTGGGACAACCGGCTCCAGTGCCGCCTCTGCCAGGAGCGCTGGGATATCCCATTCTACCCGCACTGCCAGGGTATCCCATTGCACCACCACAGCGCCTGTATGCTCCACAACGAGATTTGTGGGCCACATTTGATGGGTCAGCAGAAGGATTGCCATACTTTCTGTACCATGAGGACAATTTCATGAGAGAACAAGGAATGACCTTCCCCACTGAGGACAGTCGGGTTCGATACATATTGTCCCTACTGCAGGGTGAGGCGGCGGAGTGGATGATCCAACAGTTTGATCTTCAGGCCTGATCCGTTCAGATTCTGAATGAGTCTATGCAGGCTCTACGAGGCGTTTCGAAGATCCATTCCGGGGGGAGAGGGCCAAGACTACCATTCTCCAACTGCGGCAAGGTACCAAGTCTGTCAGAAAGTATGCCAGTGAGTTCCAAAGGCTCGCCATCAAAATCTTGGACTGGAGCAAGGCCACATGAGTGCAGTGCTTTCGTGAGGGACTACACCCCGAAATTCTGTACTGCGCTCTCATGCAGAGAGACCTGCCACATCTCAAAGGCTGGATCTTACTTGCAGAAGAAGTGGAAAATCACCAACAAGTGCTCTCCATTTCCAGACACCGGGCGAAAAGCCTCAGGCCGCGGCAGGATCGGGCAGCCCCAAAAATGCCCGCACCACCACTGCGATGCCCAGTTGCCCTGGTTACAGACCGAACACAACAGTTCCAGAGTGGAGCCTGTCTCATCTGCAGGGTGATGGGCCATTTCGCAGCAGCTTGCCCATCCCGACCTGGACATCCAGACCCAACCCTGTTATGGGGAATGCTGGGGTCTCCAACTTTTATTGGGGGAATTAGTCAGTTTGGAGACAAATTTAGAGCACTAACAAGAGGCTTTAGCGGGGTCTATTCCTGTGTCTACGCAAGGTGAGCAAAACCAGTAACAAACAAATGGCTAAAGAGACTGAATGCAGCCAAAACAGGGTGCACTTTATTTAGGGGGACAAGGGGGTACAAATCACACAAATGCAATTGCACGCAATATTCACACACACACACAAGAGTTCTAAAAGGGATAGCAATGAGGAGAGTCAATAGCTACCTGTCCTGCGAGGTTCCAAGGAGGGAAGCTGTTGGGGGGGGGCTATTACACGAACCAGCGTGTTATAGCCAAGAAGCCGTGCAGAGACACGGGGTGCTCTTTTTTGGATCCGAAGGAGAAGGCACAGACATGTGCCAGGGTTCTTTGCTTTATAGTAAAATTCTGCCCTCAGGGCAGACCGACTCACAGGGCATGTGAGCAGTGGGGCACAAAGGTAACACTGCTTTAAAATTGGAGAAAGATTGAGAGTGAAAGAGGTGTGGGCCAGGGTGATTGGAATATGAGGAGGATATTGATGATTGTCAATCACTCACTGATTGCGTTTTGACAGCTGGCAGGAAGTGGAGGCAGAGTGGGGAATGAGAAGATGGGGTTAGCCTGTCCTGAGAAGGAATGTAAGGTGTGGAAGGGGGAAACGCTATTGTTCTGAGTCTGAAGTCGTTAGGCAGATCTTGATATGTCGGCCGTGCCTTTGATTATGCAAAGGTGTCCAGGTGGGCAGCTGTTCCAGGGGCAGGTCTCTGGCGGGGAGGCTCAGGAGCAGATTTTGAAATTCTCTGTTCTGCTCTGCATTCAGTTCCAAGATGGAGTCCAGGTCCACTTCCCTTCTCCTGGCCCAGGTGCTGTGTGCCATTCGCAGGTCCCTGCTGGCTCCTTACAGCGATGTCCGGTGGGGTGCCTGGGATTCTCCTGTGTCTTGGAGTGCGTTGCTGTCTCTCTCCATGCATCTCCTGCCATTCAGCAACAGTCCCAATGTACAGACACGAGAGTCCAAGGGTGTCCATATTACAGGGGGTATAGAAGGGTATCGTTACAACCCCTCGTTCGCAAAGCTCAGCCTGAGCAGGGAGCAGCGGGAGTCAGAGAAGTGCGGTTGCTGGATGCGCACAACCACTGGATGCAAGGGTCCCCCTGCTCTCAATATTGACGTGGAGATTCCTCCATCAGGTCACCTCACCGCTCCGCCAGTTGGCCCTACGGGGGTTAGGATTAGAAATGCTACCACTCCGAGCGAGGACAGTACGGCTTCATCGGAAGAAGAGGGAACCTGGGGGAACTTGGCACTGAACCTGGTTTCAACCTCTGAGCAGTCAAAAAATGGACTGGGTCTGTGGTAACCGGAGCGCCACCACAGACCTCTGCACCTGTGCAACCCGAAGCTCCAAGAATGGTGAGCAATGTAGAAGAAACCATGTTCCGAGATGTTATTTTGCAATCCTACAAGGGGCCCCCCCAAATTTCTGTGAAAGCCTTAGTTGATTCCGGTTGCACCTGTACTCTAATTAACGAGGACACGTTTAAGGCATTAAAAGTGAAGGCAGTGCACCTACCGCAGCCCATCCAGTTTGCCCAAATGGATGGCAGTGAATTTCAGGGAGGGCCAGTGGATCACTGCACTGGTAGTGTTGCCATGGGAGTGGGCCATCACTGGGAACAGTTGCACTTCACGATAGCACCGAGCATTCGATACTCAGTGGTGTTGGGGGCAAACTGGCTATGTGGTCACAGTCCCACTATAGGCTGGGCAGCCAAGACGATTGAGTTTGCCCAACCTCAGTGCGACCTCCATCGCAAAGAGGTAGTGGTGAAAGAACCCACCATGGCAGCGCAACCAAGCAATACTTCCAACTCCTCCCAACTGCCCCCCGAATACTCAGACTTTGCGGATGTCTTTGACATTAAGGAGTGTGATGATGTACTACCTCCCCACCGCAGAATAGACTGTGCCATTGAAGTGGTGGGAGAAGGTGCATTGCCCAAGAGTAAAATTTATCCAATGAGCCCCAAAGAGAAATCTGTGCTCAGAGACATTTTAGACAAGAATCTGGTGCAGGGGTTCATTCGACCCTCCTACACACAGAATTGCACCACTGCCTTTTTTGTACGAAAGAAGACAGATGATTTGGGTTTGTGCATAGACTTTCGTAAACTCAATGCAGTCACCCAAACTAATGCCTACCCTATCCCCGTTGACTGCCTTTTCCAGCTGCTTTGGGATGTTCGTGTACCTGGTAATGCCCTTCGGCTTAAAAGGTGCCCCGGGGGTCTTCATGCAATTGATCAATAAAATATCACATGACCTGTTATTTAAAGGAGTAGTGGTCTACTTAGATGACATTCTAATTTATGCAAAGAATTATAAATAACATGTGGCCATGGTGAAAGAGGTGCTACGGCGTCTCCGAGAGAACCACCTCTATGCTAAAGTATCTAAGTGCGAGTTCCACTGAGACCAATTGACTTTTTTAGGCTACATAATCTTGCACCATGGACTAGCCATGGATCCTGAAAAAGTGCAAGCAGTAGTGGATTGGAAACCACCCTCAACCAGTAAGCAGGTGCAACAATTCTTAGGGTTTGCAAATTTTTACAGGGGATTCCTCCACAACTTCGCCCAAGTAGCTTTGCCCATCACCGACTTCTTAAAAACCAAGGGAAAGGGGAGCGCGGCAACTCAGCCCTCCACGCAGGTGGAATGGACACAAGAGTGTGAAAGAGCTTTCAAAACTCTTAAACGGTTATTTACAACAAAACCCGTGCTTCAACATCCAGACTGTGGGCGACCGTTCATGGTTCAGGTAGATGCTTCTGAAGTAGCCATGGGAGGGGCCCTCTTGCAGTGGGGAGCAGACGGACACTTACACCCATGTGCCTACTTTTCTAAAACGTTTTCCCAATCCCAACTTAATTAGCCTATTTGGGAGAAGGAAGCCGATGCAGTAAAACATGCCCTGATGGTATGGAGACATTTTTTTAGAGGGAGCTGAGACCCCCTTCGAAGTGTGTATGGATCACAAGAACCTAGAAGCCTTGACAGGGACTCACAAACTTTCCGCAAAACAAGTGTGATGGGCAGATTTCTTCTCTAAGTTTAAGTTTGTGATAAAACATGTCCCGGGGAGTCAAAACCAGCTCACGGATGTCTTTCCCGACTTCTCCAATACCCGAACAAGGTGGAGCGTTCCACTGAGTCGCTTTTCACTCTAGCACAGAGTGGTCTCATGCCTACAAACCTGTGCCCAGGTGCGTCAGGGCCCAGGGGTCGGATCCCAAAAGCTGCATCCAACCGAAGCACTCACCCCCCCTCCCTCCACAGCAGCCGGCAGAGGTGTCGAGAGAACCCCCTGCAAGTCCTACATTCGGGGAGCCACCCGGACTTCCCCGCACAGCTCCTGACGAACCTGCCCTGGAGGGGCTCCCCGCTTCTTTCAGAGGCACTGTAGTCCGTGCCTACCACACCGAACAATCAGTCAACGCTGTCCCCAAGGACCTCATTAAACAGGGTGAGCTGTGGTTTAAGAACAACAAATTGTATGTGCCTGAAAACCTACGGGGGGAGGTATTGGATCTCGCTCATGGAGCAAAAACGGCAGGTCAACTTTGGCTTTGTGAAAACCCTACATCTGCTCCGCCGGCAGTTTTGGTGGGCGGGAATGCGGGCAGACTTAGACACCTTCATTCGCAGTTGTCCCACTTGTGCTGCCGCCAAGCATTCTATGGAGAAACCGCCCGGTTTGCTAAAACCCTTAGAAACACCCACAGGACCGTGGGAAGTCATTGCCATGGACTTCATGACTGATCTTCCTCTCAGCCGGGGGAAAACGGTACTCTAGGTGACAGATCTTTTTTCCAAGCAAGTGCATCTAGTTCCCTGTGTGGGCTTGCCCTCCGCCCCAAAACTGGCCCGCTTGTTTGTGTCACATGTTTTCAAATATCATTCGTTCCCGCTCAAGGTGGTCTCCGACCGTGGTGTTCAGTTCGTAGCTAATTTTTGGAGAGCTTTTCTCAAGCTGGTGGGGGTGGAACAGGGACTATCAAGTGCATTTCACCCTCAAACAGATGGACAAACTGAACGGGTAAATGCGGTCTTAGAGTGCTATTTGCATTGTTATGTCAATTACCATCAGGACGATTGGCTTGATCCGTTACCCTTTCCGGAATATGCTTATAACAATGCTGTACATCAATCTACTAGATTCAGCCCATTCTATGCGGTATATGGGAAGGAGTTCGGTCCCCTCGGCAATATTGATGTTTCAGGGGAGGAGGGGAGTGCAGAAATCACAGATTGTGTCCAAGCGATTCAGAGCACTTGGCCTTGGCTGCAGAAAAAATTAGAACGGGCCAAGCGCAAGTACAAAGTGCAAGCGGATAAGCATCGTTCACCTGTTTGGGAATTCGAAGTTGGGGATCTAGTTTACCTATCCACCAAGAATCTGAGATCCCTCCGCCCATGTAAAAAGCTCAGCAAGAAGTATGTAGGGCTTTTCCCATCTCACGAATTATCAACGAAGTGACTGTAGAACTCTCCCTGTCAAAATCTTTGAGAAGAATTCATCCAGTGTTCCATATCAGTCCGTTGAAACAACATGTACCCTCGCCCAAATGGCATCCAGAAAGTCCGCCGGAGGTACCTAACGTGGTGGGGGGGGGGAGGATCACTTTGAAGTCTCCAAAATCCTCAATTCCCTAGTACACCGGGGGGGGGGGGCTTCAATACCTAGTCCTTTGGAAACATTTTGGACCTGCCTATGATGAGTGGGTTGCTCATCGCCATATCTCCGCCCCAACTACTCCGCCAGTTCCATGCGTCATACCCGACCAGACCATCCTCATCGGACATGGATGGAGGGGGTCCTTAGGAGGGGCAGAATGTCAGGTATGACCTGATACCTGCCAACAGGGGGAACGGCGGACAGGCCAGATGGCTTTCCAAGGTTATCCTGTTATTCAGTTTCGCTTTTTTTTGTCTTTGATGTTCTCTGGGAACCGGGAACCATTATCTTATGTTGCTTAGGTAACCCAGAAAGTCCACTTTAACCTTTATATCATTTGTACCCTAAATCTTCCCTCATTAGTGTCCTCGCTGTTTCCAAGTTGGTTTCTGTAACTTGCTGTATATTTCCATTAAACTAACTTTCTATGGAGAACATGCCTAGAAGTCGTTTGTGGGAATTGTTTGGCAAGCCCAGAGATGACACCAGCTTACAATTGCCTTCCCTTCCCCTCCCCACAGCAGACAAGGTGAGGTAGGTGGGGGTGAGAGAGTTCAGAGAGAACTGTGACTAGCCCAAGGTTACCCAGCAGGCTTCATGTGTAGGAGTGTGGAAACAAATCTGGTTCACCAAATTAGTGTCTACCACTCTTAACCACTACACTATTTATTTAATATAAAATAAATAGGAGGAATGTGGTTTCCTTGCAGAGCTAACACTAAAAGCTGCTTGTGGAGGTGCTTTGGGTTGTAGCATTTTGTGTGCCATTGGGATGAACTTCTCAGGGACAGCATTTCTTATAGAACCTTCTCTGCTAAATTTTCAGGCATGTAAGATAGGGTTATAAGAGCCCCGTGGCGCAGAGTGGTAAGCTGCAGTACTGCAGTCAAAAGCTCTGCTCACGACCTGAGTTCGATCCCAACGGAAGTCGGTTTCAGGTAGCCGGCTCGAGGTTGACTCAGCCTTCCATCCTTCTGAGGTTGGTAAAATGAGTACCCAGCTTGCTGGGGGTAAAGGGAAGATGACTGGGGAAGGCACTGGCAAACCACCTCGTGAACAAAGTCTGCCTAGTAAACTTCAGGATGTGACGTCACCCCATGGGTCAGGAATGACCCGGAGCTTGCACAGGTGACCTTTACCTTTTTAAGATAGGGTTGTCATGGTCTCTGACATAACTATGGTATTCTGTGAACATGTGCAGAATTAATTCCATGTAGAGCTTAAACACATCATGCAAACTGAGCCACTGCAGAGGTTTGTATAATGAAAAGCCTGTGTAATGCAAACAGGCTGACAGAATTCTCTCAAGGTCAGCTCTATCAAGAGCTAACTAATTATGTCACTCTGATCTTGTCCTTGAAGGGGAAGAGCAGAGTACCTTTCCTTATCTATCAGTCAGATGTAACTAAAATCACCTTTCTGACTCAGCTGCCAGATGTCAGAATCTCAAAAGCAGAACCCTTTTGCCCTTCTCAAGGTCTCAAGATATCTTAATTTGCTAAGAGTGCATTAATAGCTTAAACTGTGCTTTTTATAACTTAAAGGCATTAAAGGTTCCTGCAGTCCTATCAAGTAATATGCTTCCTTGGCTTCTGTAATCTGCTCAAGGCTGTGTGTTACTAACAGATGGTCATAAAGTGACAAATGTAAACAATAATTGTGTTTTATGAGTTATACAGTTAAATATTGTGCTACAGATTTCTAAATGGTCTCATTTAATGTGTATTGTCCTAACGAAGAGGCTGGAATAAAAATTAAGTATGTAACATGATCATGAAAATCAGAAATAAGTGTTTATACTTTAAGCTAAGTGGACTGAAAGGAAAGGAAGTCCATATATGGACATAAGGAGCTGAGCAGCTGCTACTAAACCATTTCTGCACTGCTCCTGATAGAGGGAATAAAAGGTGTCCGTCTTGATGGATAAGAAAGAGGGGATAAAAGATTTCTCTTTACTCTTAATGAGTCTAGAAACAGTATAAATACAGCCCCAGTAATCTCAGAGAATCAGAACCATCCAAAAGGCTCTCAGAAAAGGCTGAATGGTATGTATGGTCTAAATACTTTACTCTAGACTTTGTGAATTAGATACTTTGAACTGAATCAGAATAATTTGACTGTTATATTTTATAAGTTGGATTTTGAAACTGAATAGTATGTAAGACTTGCTTGCTCTTACTGCATACATTGCTTTTACTACATACATTGCATATATTTACTGCATATATTGAAATACATACATTGTATTTTTACATGAGTTTTTATAGAAGTGTTAAAGACTTGATAATCTGCATTTACATATATTTTACTAGAAGTATATCAATAAAAAGACTTGCTTTTTAAAAGTAAGTAAAGTTGTTGAGTCCTGCTTACTCAATGGTTGGCTGAATAAGATACCTTCAATTCTCAGTAAGTGGAACATTCTAAGAGCCTGTCATTCGAACAGCACGACCTACTGCCAACCTTCAGGTACTAGCTGGAGATCTCCTGCTATTACAACTGATCTCCAGCCAATAGAGATCAGTTCACCTAGAGAACATGGCTGTTTTGGCAACTGGACTGTATGGAATTAAAGTCTCTCCCCTTCCGAAACTCCACTCTCCTCAGGCTCTGCCCCAAAACCTCTCGCCGGTGGTGAAGAGGGACTTGGCAACCCTAACGTAGGAGGAAGTATGCACGTCTTGTAGGCCATCAAAGGCAAAAGACCTTTCCAAGTATGATATCTTTTATTCCAGTTCTATCCCTCACTTCAGGGATCATTCCTGCCAAATTCTAGGCAGATAGGATTTTACAGGCTACTATCATTCTTGCTTGCAAAGCAGGCACTGAGAGGCATTTGGCAACCTCAGAAAGAAGCCAGCAGGAGCAAAACTGGTGGCTTGGAGCTGTAAAACAGGCAAGCAGAATTAGAATGTATGCTAAGATTACCAACCTCTAGGAGGAACCTGATCTCCCAGAATTAAAATGAATATTTAGGCCACAGAGAGCAATTGATTCCCTTGAATGAAATGGCAGCTTCAGAGAGCAAATTCATATGCCTGGTGAGCTCCCTCACCTCCCCAAACTCTCCTTTCTCCAGGCACCACCTCCAAATCTCCAGGAATTTCTCAGACTGGACTTGTGTGGGCTAAAGGTTTGCTCGCACCCCCTGGTGCGACAAGAAGCTCCACAGAACCAAACTAAAAAGTGGCATTTAGGAGCACTAAGGCAGGCAAGGTAGCATTAAAAACAGGGCAGATGTGTTACAAAGTGCTGGAAGGAGGACAGAGGGCTGAGGGAGGAGGCTGGCTAATATTCTCAGAGTGGCGTTCTTCTCTCTATTTTTCACTGAGTGGGAGAGGAAACCAACATGGGCAAGAAATGGTGTGGAAGTTAAAAGAATCAGAATCAGAACCTTGAGCAATGGTTCACAGATCCTGTGCATTTGATGATGTGCATGAGCCATTTTTTGTTAAGGCTTAGACGAGATTCATTTCAAGTAACAAAGTGACTTCTTATTTCTGATTCTGATCTGAAGAAGTGAGCTGTGGCTCATGAAAGCTCATACCCTACCAGAAAATATTTTTGTTAGTCTTTAAGGTGCTACTGGACTCTTGCCCTTTTTGACTATTTCTGCAAGATTCTGTTGGAATGGATCTAGCTGAAGATTTCTGCAGATGGAAAGGGGGCAGTTTTTGCTGATTCCCCCCTTCTACCTCAGACTCTGACTCCCTCATCACAGTGTTCCAAGGAGTTCTCTGTCCCTTGGGTACAGTATGAGGGGGGCATTTTGGCCTGCAGTTAGATGGCAATAGGGATGACATCCTCCAGGTGGGACCTGGGGATCCCCTGGAATTTCAGCTCATCTCCAGACTACAGAGATCAGTTCCCCTGGAGAAAGTGGATGCTTTGGAGGGTGGATTCTATGGCACTGTACACCACTAAGGTCCCTGTCCTTCCTAGTCTCCATCTCCAAATCTCCAGGATTTTCCCAACGTGGATCTGGCAACTGTACCCCCCCATCTGCCACCATTGGCAGGGGGACCTGGTAACCATAGATGACAGAGGTGAGAAAGTCATGCTCTACTGACAGAAATCCCTTCTATCTAGGTTGGATAGGTTCCAACCTCTGGGTTGGAAAATTTCTGGAAATTTTGGGGTGGTGCTTAGGGAGAGGAAGGGATCTCAGTGGGGTATAATGCCTTAAAATCCTTCCTCTGAAACAGCCATGTCCTCCAGGGGATCTCTGTTATCTGGAAATCAGTTGTAATTCTGAGTTTCCAGCTCCAGGTTGGGAAATACCTGGACATTTTAGGGGTGGAGCCTGAGGAGGGCAGGGTTTGTGGAGAGGACGGATTTCAGTGGGGTATAATGCCATAAGTTCCACCTTCCAAAGCGGCCATTTTATCAAGGTGAACTGATTTATTGTTTGTATTATTTTATGGAGCTTAATCTATTGTAACTGTTTTTGTTTTTAAATGTATATTTGAAATGTTGTTACCTGCCCCAGGCCCCGTTGTATTGGGGGGGGGGGATAAATCTAAAATATAAATACATACATATGTACATACATCTCTGTTGGCTTGAGATCAGTTGTAATAGTGGGAGATCTCCAGCCACCACCTGAAGGCTGGTAACCCTACAACTCTACTATCACTGGGAATTTCTAGTGGCTCCAAGCTATAGTGCAGTTTCATTTACATATCATCTCCACATACTAAATTTATATATATAACCTCAAGTACTCCTGACCCCACCAGGTCACTATAGAAAACCAGTTTTGAAATAAGAAATCACATAATACCTCTTCCCCAGAAGTCTTGATTATTTTAAGGCATATGAAAATGGTAGTTTTAAAATATGGCTTCTCTGTCATGTCCAGCATTATTTGCTTTGCTGATGGCACAGAGGGATGAGTAAGTGAACAAACCCAGAACACTGCTTGAGGTTCACAGTGATCTCTGGCACATTATAGAAGCTAAAACATTCAGCTGTTTGTATCAGGATCTTGTAATCAAGGGCCCTGAGGCCTGCTATCTTTGAATATATCCAACCATTCTTGGACAAGACCAAGGATGATATTTCTGTGTGAAGCTATGGTTGCTTCTTTCAAAATTATCAAGTGTATACAGTAAAGAGAAGACACATATTCCCCTTTTCCCCACATTGCAGTTTTGTTAACAGTGAGCTATCACCAACTCTGGGGAGTTTCCAAAAAATGATCCTCTTTGGCTGGAGATAGAGCAGGAAGACAGGAAAGCAACCAGACACAGTGGTCATTTTTTCATGAAGGTTTGGCACGGTTTTGCCTTTGTTTTGGCCCACTTCAAATTTTTGATTTTTCATGAACCCTTCGCATTTTAGCAGAAAAACCGTGTCAACTCCACGTCTTCTCAAACCTGTGTTGGTCCATTCTTTGTGGTTACTAGGTGTTTTTTTTCGCTCCATGAAAAAACGTTCCTGGGTTCGGACCAATTGTCCTCGCCCATGTCGGCTAATTTTTCTTTCCCTGTAAACGGCGATTGGCTGGGAGAGTTTCAAGCCCGGGGGACAGCCTCCCTCCAAGGCAGGACAGATCTCCCTCCTGCAAATCCAAGCCAAAACTCCCATCACCCTTCTGAGAGGGGCAGCCAGTCTGCTCTGGGTCTCCCTCCTGCCAGTGCGATCCTGTGTGTGTGTGTGTTGGGGGGGGGATATCCTGAGAGCGGCAAATCCAAGCCAAAACTCCTGTCACCCTTCTGAAGAGGGGCAGCCAGTCTGCTCTGGGTCTCCCTTCTCTATCTGGATGGAAGTTCCTGGCAATGGATGGCCGGAACTCTACGGGGGGGGGGGCACAATGATGACCGTCTGTCAAAGTCTGGGAAAGGGGGGTGGCCAAGTACGGGGGGGGGAATGGGGAGCATGGTAAATAGAAAAGTTATATAAGGAAACCCGAGGGACTGGTGCTTTTTTTTGGCTGGGGCTGTGTCCACAGAGGTGAACTGCACTGGGTAATCCGCTGGGCAGAGTTGGGGCAGAGTTGGGGGCGGGCATAAACCATGAGCTTTTCAGAAGGGGACAGACCAAAACGTTGTAGAATACTGCTTGCTTTGTTCCCATGAAAAACCAAAACTACTTCTGGATTGACGGGGATATAAAAACATGAATTTAAATCGCACCCATGAAAAATAAATTTAAATCGCTTTTTTTTTTTGCTCCGCAGCAAGAAAGCATCAAAATCTTCCGTGAAAAGTGGGCCAGTGAGTCCAGAGCTTAGTCTTGGACTTATGAAGGACCATCTCTGGATGACTATAAGAGACATCAATCACTAGCCTGGCCAAGGAGCCATGAAGGAACAGGCAATGCCAGATGAATCCCTTTGACAGCCCCAGAGAGAACAGTAACAGCATAACTGCTGCTGCTGTGGCTTCCTAGAGCTTGTTTCCCAAATAGTTTCTCAGCTACACAGCATCAAATAGCTAACTTCAAAAAAGAAATTGTTAAATGGAAAGGGGTGGGAGAGAGAACAGGCCTGGCACTGATGGCTATGCAGCTGTTTCATGTGAAATTTAGAGGGGCGGAAGGATGTGAAACTTTGGCTAGAATGGAAAAAGTTAAGTTGTCTCACAGGTTTGTAAGAACAAACTGAAACCTTATGCAACCAATTTCTGGGTAGTAAAATATACAAACAGGGGACCCCGAAAGACTTGTGGGGAGCATCTCATATCTCCCTCCTCTACTAATTCCCCTTCCCCATAGCGTCTCTCCTTTTCCTGCTTCCTTCTCTCCTTTCCACCAACCAGCCAACCTACTTTTTATCTGACCTCCTATCTTGAATTTGAACCTAGGCCTAAACTCGAATCAGTACACTACACTGGTTTTCATGGGGTGGCTGCTGTTGGGGATGGCTTGCTGGGGCAAGTACCTGGGGCTGGGTGAGTAACACATGTCTTGTGAGATATCTTGTGTGGGAGCAACACACCGATAGTTGCTGCCCGGCTGAGCCTCAATGAGTCTTCCCTTAAAAGCAAACCAGCCCTGGAAAGAGCCTTGCCCCCTCCTTTTACTGACAGAAACCAAGGATGTGGTAGTTGTCTTGAGGACATTCATTTCTTCATGTTACAGACATTGCTTCTATTGGTTCTCGTAGGTTATCCGGGCTGTGTAACCGTGGTCTTGGTATTTTCTTTCCTGACGTTTCTCCAGCAGCTGTGGCCAGCATCTTCAGAGGAGTAACACTAAAGGACAGTGTCTCTCAGTGTCAAGTGTGTAGGAAGAGTAATATATAGTCAGAAAGGGGTTGGGTTTGAGCTGAATCATTGTCCTGATTCAGCTCAAACCCAACCCCTTTCTGACTATATATTACTCTTCCTACACACTTGACACTGAGAGACACTGTCCTTCAGTGTTACTCCTCTGAAGATGCCGGCCACAGCTGCTGGAGAAACGTCAGGAAAAAAAATACCAAGACCACAGTCACACAGCCCGGATAACCTATGAGAACCAATGAACTCTGACCATGAAAGCCTTCGTCAATATATTGCTTCTATTATTTAGGTATTTCGATTCGACACCAGGTGGCAGTTGGAAACCATCCCTAAAGATGGTTTCTCCAAGAGTGGTTGCACCATGGCCTTTTCAAAGCCCCTGGGAAAATCCCTGTACTAAAGGACACATTGACAATCTCTCCCAGGGGCACCCCCACCACATCCAGACTGGCCTTAACTAACCAGGATGGACACGGGTCCAAGAGGCATGTGGTGGGCCTCACGGCTAGCAGGAGTTTCTGCTTGAGAAAGCCAACTGGAAGAAATAATTGAGTTAATTCAACATATTAAGCCGAGGAAAGCCCCCAGCCCGGATGTCCTGGGCCCTGAAGTACTTAAAGCAGACCCCAATTGGTGGGCTCCTGTATTGGCTCAATTGTTTTCCTGGGTGGACAGAATTGGCACTATCCCAGAGGCATGGACCAAAGCTATATTGGTGCCTATACATAAAAAGGGAGACTATACAATTCCAGCTAATTTTAGACCCATCAGTCTCCTCTCGATTGTAGGGGAAACTCTACTGCAAACATCTTTTGAATAAACTCTTAGCCTGGATGACAGAATATAAGATTTTAGACCCCGAACAAGTAGGTTTCTGCCAGGGGAAATCCACTTTAGACCATTGCATTGTACTTGCACATCTAGTTAATAAGTACTCCAGGAAAACAAACACCAAGTTATATTCAGCCTTTTTGGACCTGAAGGGAGCATTTGAATCCATCCCAAGAAACCTCTTATGGGATAAGCTAATGAGCATGAACATCGACAAGAGATTAGTACTCCTAATCAGAAGGATGTATACCGGTACAAGCTGTCAGGTCAAGCTATCCCCTCAAATTAACATCAATAAAGGAGTTAAGCAAGGCTGCATTCTGGCCCCTACTCTTTTCAACCTCTTCCTAAATTACCTGGCTACCTGTCCCAAACTCAGCTCCCAACATATTCCCCTGTTACTTTATGCTGGCAATGCAGTGCTATTGTCATGTTCAAGGTTTGGTCTAATGAGATTACTAAATCGATGGCATGAGTACTGTACTGCAAATGGTCTGGTGTGGAATAATGTAAAATCCAAGGTCCTGGTATTTTCAGAGTTTTGGAAACCACTTAAATGGGTATGGTCGCAACTCACTTGAACAGGTTAAAATTTTTAAATATTTCGGTATTTATTTTCATCATAACACATCCTGGAAAACTCTCTTTCAATTTGCAGCTAAATCAACAGAAATCAGTTCATTAGCAATTTTTTTTTTCAATAGGGGGAATCAATATATTCCTGCTGCTCTCAAGGTTTATAGCGCCAAAGTCATTGCGCAACTACTCTATGGTATTCCCATCTGGATTAGTGCACAGGAACACTCATTGGTATACACCCAAGCCAAATTCCTCAGAAAAAATAATGGGTATGCCCTGTTATATCCCATATGCTGCATTGTGCTTGGAAACTGCCAAATGTTACTTGAAACCAGGGCGTGGCTCATGACTGTAAAATTCTGGTTATGCCTCCACTTTAAGGCAGACTCCTCCTCCCTTGTCCATCACATGCTCATGGAGTCACATGCTTCTAAGTGGCTTCAATATATTGAGAGTAAAATTAAATCTATTGGCCTTGACTTCAACTCCTTGCTCATGCTTACTGAGGCTGAAGCTTTCCAAAGGATAAAATGCAGACTTTTAGATATAGGATTCCAAGATCTAAATAGGGCTGCTAATAAAACATGTTCCCCATTAAATATAGGGGTACCTTTTGGTGTTTACCAACCCTCCCTATACTTATCTCACCTGTGTGATCGCTCTCATTTCTCTGGCTAGATTTAATGTTTTGCCATCTGCGCTACTTGAAGGCAGATTTCAGAAAATCCCTTTGTCTGCCAGGCTTTGCCCCTGTGACAACAATTGTAACAACTCTTCTAAATCTTGGCTATCAAGGAGCAAAAACAATAGTCAAACAGAGGCTTTGGGACATTGCCCTTCAAGATGACAGATCAAGGGTTTACTCGGTCCCAGTAGTGGAGAACCGTAAAAAAATTTCGGCCCCTCCAAATTATCTCTACACCTTAGAACACCCTAAACACCGGAGAGCCTTCACCTTAGCACATTTTAATGCCCTTCCATCTGCTCTTCTTGATGGGAGATATGCCAGCCTCCCTTACGAATTCTGCCTCTGTCCATGCCAATCTGGAATGGTGGAAACGGTTGAACATGTGCTATTACACTGCCCATTTTATCAAGACATACGCAAAACACTCATTGATCCAATTTTGTCTAGCTTCTAGATAGAGACAGAGTTCGCTATACCACTTTATTATTAGATGATTCTGTTAAAGATATTACCTATCAGTTTGCGAGATTCTGTGCTAAGGCATGTGCAATAAGGCAGAAGAAGCTGTTAAAATGACTTTTACATCAAACAGACTATTTTACCAAGAGCTGTTGTAACTGAATTTACGATTTGTTGGGCAAATATCAGACATTCTGTTTTAATTATTATGATATCTCTTTTTGTAAAAACTGGTCTTTGACCGTAATAAACAAATGATGATGATGATGACAACAATTGTATTGAAACAGTTGTGCATGTCTTATTTTATTGTAGTTTCTATTCAGAATCTCGCAATGAACTATTAAGCCCCCTGCTGATTGATAGACAGAATGTCCCAGATTCTTTTAATGTCGCCTATTTATTGAATAACTGTTCCCCTCAAATATTGAAGACAGTGGCACAGTTTTTAAAGTTTGTTTTAAAAGCTCGCCAAACAGTTAATTATCAACAAACAATGTTATTTGATGTCTACTAACTATTTTTAAAGGGCACCTTTTAATATTTCTATTCCTTGTGTATCCTTTTGTATTGTATCTTTTTATGCCAATAAAGGAATGATTGATTGATTGATTAAGCCAATTGAAGTGGTCCAGAATAGGACTAGAAAACAGTCAAGGGGACTGTATCAAGATTGGCAGGGATGTCATGGTGGAACAATAAGATCTTATCCGCAAAAAAATTCGCAAATGCCTCACAGCTATGGGCCGAATTCACATTTAAATTTGGCTGTCAATACAGGGACATAAGAGACCTAATTATCCTAACCAATTGTGCCAGGCAAGAGCTAGCAGACACAATGGAGGCTGCATAGTATTCTCTCTTAGCAGCCTTCACTGCCATCTCATAGGATTTCATAAATGTCCTATAAGGTGTTCTTGCCCCTTCATCACTAGCTCAATGCCAAACTCTCTCTAGCCATCTCAGGTCCCCCTCCATCATCCAGAACCCCTCAGTATGCCAGGGGGCCTAAGAGTGCGTTGGCATGTGATTTAATTGACGGCCACAGAGAATTGGCTATGCCAGTCCTCCATGAGCACATCTAGAGAACCACTGGGAGGAATAAGTCCCAGTAGAGCTCTCCGGAATCCAATCGGATCCATGAGTCTTTGTGGGCAAGCATAAATCAGCTCATCACCAAAACAGGGTGGAAGCAGAAAGTCAATCCAGGCCTTCAGGACAAAGTGGTCTGACCACTGTAATTCTTTACTAGGCATCAGACCCAAACCTATCCCAACCCCAAAGATTAAGTCCAGCTTGTGGCCCAGCCTGCCACCTCTTCTAACAAGCTCAACAGGGTATCTGCTGGTTTGTTGGGTGACCAGTACACCAGCCAGATTGCCAGGCTCTCGTCAGCTTCCCACACCAGGCCAACATATTCAATGCCAGGTAACTTCAGGTCAGGTAGGGCCCTGAAGGAAAAAGCCTCCCAGACAATCAATGCCCCCCCCCCCCGGCCCAGTGTCCAAGACTGGTGAAGGACCAAGAAATCTGGAGGAGTCAGCTCTTTCAGGATGACCATTTCGCCCTGTCGCACCCAGGTCTCAGTCATGCAAGCCAGATCTACACCCTGTGAAATAACATAATCTCACAGGATGGCAGTCTTATTGCAAATGGACCTGGTGTTGCACAGCAGCAGCGTCAGAGATGGGTTAGACCTACTATTGTATCTCGGGATGGGATGTAGGTTGGAAAGAGTCTGAGCATAACCATATCTCCAGCTCTTTCCTGTACAATACCTGCTCCCACGACCATACCTTCCATACCCCCCAATTACTGGGATCCCTGGCCTATGGCTGGCCTCCCAAGATCTCATCACCCCTGTCTGCATCCAATGATACTCCATCACAGCTACTACAATGCTAAAAACCTACTAATATAATTAAAACAGTACAAACAATACAAACCCACCCCCATAACCCTTCACAAACCCATTTCACTAAAAAACAAAGGGATGAACTCTACTTCCTGCATCAAGCTACAAAATGCTAGCTTGGTTAATAAATTCCAACCATCTAAAGGAGGTATTAATTAATTACTCTAGTAGTTAAAAAACAGACCATAGATCCCAGTAACCTACCCCATGGCAAAACCCACTCAAGCGATCCCTACCAGTGAAGCCAAGTCCAGACTGCCCTTAGATGTTCCATAAACACAGAATCTTGGTGGTAAATAATGCCTCTTACCCTTTGGAGGGACAAGGCACAACAAAAGTGGAGCAAATAAGACCTGTGCCAAGAGTCTATTGTGTCTTTACCTACACCCCAAGTCCGATGACTTCCTGCTACGTCCAAGGACCACTGCCACTGCCAAAGCAGTTCTGGGTCTGCCCAAAGCCCCCTGAGTCTTAACAAAGCAGCTCCAGTGACCTCCAAGGAATCTCCACGACAGCAATCATTGGTGCAGCAGCAAAGGAGCAGCAGCAGATGATGTAACCAGCAGCTCATTGATCAAGATAGTGCAGGCAACCATTGCAGGGAAGATCAGTCAGAGCGGACCCTCCTACCACCTAATCTTTCTGGCAGTGCCAGGCCCATCTCAGCATTGGTCTCACCTGGCCGATAGGCCGCCGAACACCACCCGGCAGCAGCTGGCTGAGAAATTCGCTCAGCATAAGATGATCCCTTGGAAACTGAGCCCCAACTCTCACCCAGGGAATGACAGCTCAGCCACTATAATCTCAGGCTAGCAACCAGCAACCACCAGTCCAGCTCCAAAACATGCATTGGAACAGAACTCCAACTGGAAAGGTAAGCCATAGCAGTGAGGCTGCAAATGCCAAAACACCACAGAGATGTCTATGAACACCGGGTCTATCTTCCACCACTGGTAAGTTCTCAGAGGGTATTTGATGTTAAATAAAGACCAAATAAAGCCTAAAGTTTGTTGGGGCAGCAATAAAATGGACTAGTACTGACCACTAAAATTCAATCTCATTTGGGTTAAACTAACCCAACTAGTTAAACTAAAAAAAATTGGGTTAAACTAACTAACTAGTTAAACTAACTGAGGAGGAACTCCTATCCCGGCAGCTCCTACCTCAGTGCCATCTTGTTGTTGCTGCACATTACTTGGTAACCAATGGTGTAAATTAACATTGTTCAAATCAGTCAGCCAGTCATTATAAATAAACAACCAGTTTTTTTTTTTTTTAAAGTCTTACCTTTCGGGTGTTAATTTAAGTCTGTGTATCTGTGTTATTTCATATATGTGAATTTACAGCCTTATAGAGGCATAGTACTCCCCTCACTTAATGACCCAACCCGACTATCCATGACCCTGGGTAGAATCAATCTCACCTATTATGCCAATGCATATCTCCTGCAAGGAAAGAAGGAAAACTTTATCACCACAGTCACTGCATAACTGCAAAGCCGTTCAGCAGCTGTTTGAGGTGGTCAACAGACAATTGAATAGGTTAGAGGTTTGACTCACAGATGATCACAGCAGCCAAACATGATATGTTCAAGCTTGCATCAGTAGAGGAAAGGAAATATGGGGGGGGGGGAATCTCCAATCTGTCTGCAAGTGGATTACAGAATCCATCCCTTGTGCCCAACTCTCCACCAAAAAAAGTTCTACAGGATGGGATAAATTCCCCATGGGATAAGGTAACCATAACTACCTGGTGGTTAAGCGATCCTCCACATTTTTAGAATAAATTAGGATATCGTCTAAGTAAACAAAAACTGCTTTATACAACGAATCATGGAGGATCCCATTAATCATTTACATAAAGACCCCCGGGGCCCCTTTTAATCCAAACGGCATTACAAGGTATTCAAACATCCCAAAGCAACAGGAGAAGGGAGTTAACGGTTCGTCCCCTTCACGAATTCGTATGCGGTAATACGCTTCAACCAAGTCCAATTTGGTGAAGATGCATCCTTCTTTCAACTGGCTTAGGAGATCTGGAATGAGGGGAATGGGGTAGGCGTTAGTCTGGGTGACTGCATTGAGTTTGTGAAAGTCTATAGTCTTAGGTCACCTGTCTTCTTACGCACAAAGAAGGCAGGTGAGGAGTGGGGGGCTTTGGAGGGGCGGATAAAGCCCCGTGCCAGGTTCTTGTCAATAAAGTCCTTCAACACTGTCTTTTCTTTGGGATTCACGGGATAAATCTTGCTCTTAGTTAAGTGTTCCCCCCCTCCACTTCAATAGCACAGTCCATGGAGCGGTGTGGGGGGGTAGTAAATCACACTCTTTGACATGGAAAACATCTGCAAAGTCCTGATATTTGGGAGGTAACTGTGGATCAGCATCCTCTACCGCTAGGGCAGAGTTTAGGATGGCTACCTCCTTCCGGTGCCATTCGCATTGTGGTAGGGCGAATTCAAGGGTTTGGGTTGCCCAGTTAATAATGGGACTATTCCCCCGAAGCCAATTCACTCCCAGGAGTACTGGAAAACGAATGTCGGGCACTATAGTGAAACGGATCTGTTCCCAATGGTCTCCCACTCCCATGGCAATTATGCCCGTTCGCCGGTCAACTGGGCCCCCCTTGAAGTAACTCCCGTTCATCTGGATGAATCGTAGGGGTTGTGGTAAAACGTTAGCTTTTACGTTTAGGGTTTTAAACGTGTCCTCACTGATTAGGGTACATGCACATCCAGAATCCACTAGAGCTTTAACTGCTACTTGGGGACCCCCCTTAAAATGTGGTAAGATTACATCAAGAAACATTGTGTCTTCTACTTCTCTCACCATGAGTGGAGCTGTGGGGGGTGAAGTCACCTCGCTCTGCAGTGGCGCTCCATTCACTGCAGACCTTGCTCGTTTTTTGCCGGTTCTTGGGCGGGAACGAGGTTCAGGGTGGCTATGGATCCCCAAGTTCCGTCTTCTTCTTCTGATGTATCCACGTTGGCTGGGCCAGTGGTGATTGTAATCTGGGCCCCCGGTGGGGCCTCGTTTGTAATCCGAGCCCCAATGGGGTGAGGAAGGGCACTGGCGACCCCTGACGAGCAAACTCATCAGAAATGTGGGGAGCGACGGGCGGTTTGCCCCCCCCTGGAGTAGTGCTCGTGCGACGGTTCTGCCCGCCACCCCGGGGACGGGTCTCAGCTTGCTGACTGGGTTTGGGGTGAGCGGCACGAGTAGGGCAATCAGCGGCGAAATGCCCCATCTTCCCGCAGGTGAGGCATGATCCTCTTTGGAAACATTTGGCTCTGTCCAAAACAGGAGCTGTTGCTTTCCGAGGTGGAGGGGCGGTACGGTCTGGTCGCGGACCTGTCTCTTTGGCTTGGTGCCTGGAGAGAGCGAGGGATTGCCGGCAGCTTTCCACTTCCTCCGCTAGTAGGACCCATTCCTCGAGGATAGGTGGATCACGTTGCATGTAAGCCCAATATAGGACTTCTGGGTGCAGGCCCTCACGGAAGTATTGCACTTGAGTAGCTTCCCTCCAGTCAGTAATTCTGCTGGCTAGGAGTTGGAATTCACCGGCGTATTTCCGGACCGACTTGGTGACTTGGCGCAATTGAAGTATGGCTGCCTTAGCCTTGTCACTTCTGAAGGGATCCTCGAACCGCTGTCTCAGGGCCCACATGAAACCATTTAAAGTCTGTATGGATCTGGCCCGTGAATCAAATTGCTGGATCATCCAATCTGCCGCCTCCCCTTGTAATAGTGAGGATACATACAGCACCTGACTATCCTCAATGGGGAACCACTGCCTCTGCTCTCTCATGAAGCTGTCAACTTGATGTAAAAAATAGGGTAACGCTTCCGCAGCGCCATCAAAAGTCACTCATAAGTCTTTTAAGAATGCTTGAGGACGGGGCGGCGGGTACTGCCAATGCGGAGGGAAAACCCCCGGCCACCCCGGTGGGAATTGCGGCGGCACCTGCAGAGGTGCTTGTGGCGGAGCCTGTGGAGGGGCTAGTGGCGCTACCTGTGGGGGTGCTTGTGGCGGAGCCCGCAGGGGCACTTGCAGGGGAGCCTGCGGAGGCACCTGTGGAGGGGCACCGGGTGGAGGGACACCGGGTCACTGCAGAGGTGGAGGCGGTCTTACTGGTTGTTCCCCTTGCCTCCATTCCCGGCATAGTGCATCCATTCGCTCTTGCCTTTGGGCCATCTGGTGCTGTAGTTCATGGTTTTGGAGGCGCAAATGAGAAATTTCATCTGCCGGTCCGCTTCTGCAAAGACTTTGGGAAACGCCGAATTGGGTATTCCAATCCTCTGCCACGTCTCTACTGTGCTGCCCCTGAGAGAGATTGAAAGTTGCGTTCCAGTCTGCAGCATCCTCTCCTTCAGAATCCCCCTCCTTGGGGTAGGCACAGATATCCTGGGTCAGGGCATAGTGAACGGTAGCTGGTTGACGACGAGCTAAGTGTCTAGGAAGTGCTATAAAAGACCGGTCGGGAGAGAGCGAAAGCAACTAGTCCTCTCCAGTTCCAGGTCCCGAGCCTGGCCCAACCTCCTTGGGCCGCACTCCCAGGGCGGCCGCCATGTTTGGGACGGTCTCGAGCGCCCGGGCTGCAACTCCGCCAACCGGGCCTCGGCTCTGGCGACAGCTGCTCCTGATTTCGCCGCCTGAGCATCTGCAGTGTCTTGAAAAAGTTGCACAAACGGGAATTAAAAATAGTTTTACCTCCTCCAGGTTGGTTAGTAATGGCATTATTTGTCGAGCCATGTTTGCGGCAGCAGAGCCAAAATCTGACAGTAGCAGTTCGTAAATCTGGGCTTCCGATGCTGACAGGGGTAGCTCCATGATGCATAAGGCAATCTTGGTGGCAGCATTACTCGCCTCGAACTGAATGCCTCCTGAACCCTCAGCCATAGTGTCTCGTAAAAAAGGGCAGTCCAATAAATCCTCGAGAGCTGCTGTGCTCGTGATCCACTGTGTCAGTAAGGAAGTTCCCTCTTGGGCAAGCAGGGTATGTTTCCCCCACGCTCCCCTAGTAGCACCGGTAGTCAAGCGGCGGAACTGGTTTAGTAGGTAAGACCTGGTAGCCTTCCTTCATTCCTCATGTCGGCATTGGTCGACCTCCCTCTGGAGACTTCGGAACTGATCCTCAGCCTCCCCTTGCAGGAGCTGTCGGAGGATCTCTCGAGCGGTGGAGGTCGTTGGTGGACCTTCCCTGTGGCTGTCCTCTCCCAATGAGGAATCAGTGGAATCAGGTGCTGTTGCCATACACCTTAGGAATGAGGAAACATTCACGGTCCTGACAGTAAGATACAACAAACTAAAATAATAAAGCAAAAAAAAAAAAAAAAAGATTTGAGTCCTAATGTAAGGTCTGGGTCCACCTGTCGAATCCCAAACAAGAGAACATCCAAACAGAGTTGTCTAAGAAGCCATTTATTTGGAAAGCATAAGGTGGAAAGCAGCAACTTACAGGAAAGAGAGGCGAGGACTCAAGTGGGGAAACGGCGGGAAGGTTGAATACATATACATCAGAAAGGCACCGTTAGAAAGTAGGCTGACTCTGGTTCCCAGAGTCTCTGTAGAGATTACAGCTATCGGCCAGGGCGCAGACCGTCATAACATAAGCAAAGCTACTTGTCCTTGACTCCAGCTGCGCTCCCAGCCCGGACCTCACATTAGGACTAAACTACTAGATACAGGGGATGTGGAATGGTATAGTAGAGATCTCATCAGATCTTGGAAGCTAAGCAGTGTTGGTACTTAGATGGGAGACCACCAAGGAAGAGTTTGTAGATTAAGGCAATGACAAACCACCTCTGCTTCTCACTTGCCTTGAAAGCCCCTTGCTGGGGTTGCCACAAGTTGGCTGCAAGTTGACACCGCTTTACACACACACTAGGGACAGGTAAACCACATTGCTTCAGAGGAAGTCTAGAAATATGGGAAGACCCTTGGAACAGAGACAGGTGATATGGTCCTTGGAGATGATGAAGATGCACTGTCTTGTGGGACTGCTCGTCTTCAGAGATGAGGAATTCCCAAGGCCTCACAAGAATAAGAAAACCTACAAGATGTTGGGGAACTTACAAGGTGACAATTCAGAGGGATGAAATGTATGCCTTGCTGAGGGTCTCAATGAGGCTGCAATGGGAGCTAGAAATTTAAGAACTGATAGAAGTACCCCAGGTGTGAGAGTGGGAAGCAACAGGCTGCATGAGATTGAGAGTGAAGTGTCTATGCTGTTGTCTTTCCATAATATGAGATATCTCTCAGACAAGGGAGTGGGAGCAAAAGGCATAGGGGGCTCATTCATAGGTTTTACTTTCTTGGTGCCAGGAAAAAGATATGACAGTACATCATCCAGTGAACTACTGCAGGGCATTTTATTGTAGCATATTACTAACACCTTGTGCAAGCAAGACATGGTTTTGGTAAAAACCAAGGAAGGTTTCCTAAGAACCATGTGCATGATTTAATATATTATAAAAATAGTAATGAATAATGAGTCTGTGTGTGTGTGTGTGTGTAAAATACCATCAAGTCGCAGCTGACTTATGGGTAGAGTTGCCAACCTCCAGGTGTCAGCTGGAAATCTCCCACTATTACACTGATCTCCAGGTGACAGAGATCAGTACCCCTGGAGAAAATGGAAGGTGGACTCTATGGCATTACACCCCATTGAAGTCCCTTCCCTCCACAAACCCCACCCTTCTCAGGCTCTACCCCCCAAATCTCCAGGTATTTCCCAACTAGGGGCTGGCAATGCTACTTATGGTGACCCCAGCAAGGGGCTTTCAAGGCAAATGAGAAGCAGAGGTGATTTGCCATTGCCTTCCTCTGTAGAGTCTTCCTTGGTGGCCTCCCATCAAGTACCAACCCTCCTTAGCTTCTGAGATCTGACAAGATTGGGCTATACCATGCCTCCTTCTTGAGCAATGGGTCTAGGAACAAAATAAAACTGCAGGTGCTCTCTTCACATTCAGCAGTGTGAGGCCCTAAGATATGTCATAATATTTAGCTTTTCCTTTTTTCAAGGAATGAAAGAAAGGGGTGGGGGGGGGGAGATTGGCATTATGTAACTTGCAAAAATGTGTTTCCACTTAAGAACTAAGTGAGATCTCCCACATCAGACATTCACCACAGTGTTGTCAAGTGGATTACCTCTGATCTGTGCTTCGCCTCAGCTGTGGATTAATGAGTGTAATGCTATCCTGTTTAATATTTTAACCATATGGGCTGCAATTTCCTTATATGACAAGGAAAGGATCCTACCAGCCTATCACAGCCTAGAGAGCAGCTATTTTCTCACAGAAAGTCCCAGTGATGTGAAATGCTATTTGGGCCATCACCCCACTTCTCCACCAGAACCTCTTCCACACAGAAGCATCTCCAGCATTCACACTTGAACATCTGAATTTGTATGTTTGTATGGTTTGTTTCATGTATGTTTCATTCTATATTGATAAATTGTATGAATTTCTATTAGTAGTTGTGATTGTGAAGATTGAGCCTAGTGCTGGTATTTACTTCTAACATATACTATACAGCATTGGTGATTTTTTTTGGGTCAGACCAACTGGAGGTTGGCAACCCTAATGCCAAGCCAGATGCTGAAAAAAAGTTTTGGCTGGACCCAAGGCAATGTTGGGCTGTTTTTGTGCAGCTGCTTTCAGTCATTCTGAATAGAATGACTGGACGGGTCACATTGATCTGGCTGTTACGTTGCAAAACCCTGGCCATTTTGGACCTTAATAGTAAAGGCTACCCCAGGGCCATTCCTCCTTTCCTCTGCAGAACTGAAATACGGTGGTGTGGTCTGATCCCACCTGGTGGGTGTGCCTTACATACTATTCCTTCAGCTGTTTGTGTGGGCCCTGGGGTGCCAGAGGTCGATCCCCCATCTTTCCACCCATGTGTGTGTAGAAATCAGAAAAAATAAGTTTGGAAAACAGTGAGCCCAATTATGCAAGTGAGTAGGGACTGGTGGAGTATCAAAAAAAGAAGGCAGAACTGAATAGGTGATTCCTAAAAATGCTGATAGACATTCAGCATTTTCAGGTTTGGCTAATCGCCTTTGCTCAGATGCATGGCTTTGTGCTTTCTCCCATTTTTCTATCTTTTTTTAACTGGTTTTGTTAGGGCTCCATAGTTGGAGCCCTTTTGAGGTAAGGGTCATGTAATCAGAGCCAACTTGGTCTGTCTAACCAGGCTGTGGGCTGATTTGTACTTAAAAGATGGGGCTCACTCAGTCCCGTCCAGAGGGATATGCCCACCAACTAAAAAATGGCCACTTCTACAGCTACTTATTAGACTTTTGAAGAGGACTCCTCACCTGCACAGATGAGCAATCTCCTTCACAAGAGCTGTCTTGGTCATCATGACTTCAGCTGGCTCCGATAGCACCCCTTCCCCAAAAAAAAACCTGCTGCCAAACTGAAGGTCGCCCCAAGTAGAGGCTTCGTTTCCCCGCACCGTGACCATCTCTTGAAATCAGATGTTTGATGACTATAATAAAGGACTATTCACAGGATGTCATTTGCCACCAAAAGAAATATTTCCTGTGCCTTATTTCTCTTGCATTTAAGCATTTTCCCTCAGTTTGGAAGCTAATTTGCATGGATATCACACTATGCGCCCCAGATACGAAAGGAGCCCCCAGACTTTGAGGCACCAGCCTGCCAATCAGCCCTTTCTGCCAGTCCTAGGCAATGCTGAACTTCTGAACCTGAAAACCGATGGACATCTCGGCTTGCAAATGCCTGGAGGATGGGATGACCCCTTTGAGGGCCCATAAAACTGGACCCCTTGTCCCAGTGTTCACCAAACTTCTATGGACATTTAAGGAGAGTCCCTGTGAGGTTCTCCAACCTCCCTGGGCTATTTCCATAAAATCACTCGCTCAGACGACCATTCAGAAGCAGGTAAGTTTATTGGAAAGCATCAGGTATGGTCAGGGCCTACACGGTCAAAGCTGCAAGTGCTTGCTATTGCAAAAGAGTCAGAATATAAACATTTCTACAATGCAGACGTCGGTTACATGTTTTGGGAACCAAGTGATAACAGCACTGGGCTAAGCTACTGAATACACATCAAAGACATCAGGGAAGCTCGTTAACTCAAGCCTGTGAAAGCCAAGGTCAGAGGAGGGAGGAGGGAACGAGGAAAGGAAAGCGAGCGGGACATTCCAGCAGGGGCCTAGACGGGAAACAGTCCAGCCAAGGCCTGAACCATTCTACTGAAATAGGTCTGGCCTGCTGCTTGTACGGAACAGAGCAGTCCCTCACAGTCCCTTGCAGCTACACTGTAAATTTGGTGACTCTACCTCAAAAAATACCCCCAAAGGATCTTCAGGAAATAACCCCATAGACTATAATGGACCTGGATTTTTTTTTGGTAAACCCAGAAATAAAGCCAAAATACCCCTTTACTGGTATAGGTATTCAGCTTATTCCAAGTTTACTGAAAAAAAATCGGGCCCAATAAACCAAAATTTACCAAAAAAAAAAATGTTTGCATGACCCTAGGCTGCTTGCTACCTTACTTTATTGTCTTGTTGCCTTATTTTGTGCCCTGGCTTTTACCTGTTTTGGCCCTTGTGCAGTTCCCAGCTGTATACCTGCATTGCTATCTTTCAGACCAATCAGTTTAAAGATGAAGTAACCAATGATTTTGAAATGTTTGTCATTGAACCCACCTCAGTGGTATTGCCATTCAGGTGCGTAGTGGGTAAAACAACAAAAGGAGAGGTAGCTGTAAAAGACAGGGGTGAATTGACCATTTGGTTCTTTTTCACATTGTGTGTGCCACTGCAAGAAGATGAGTGCCCCCCCTCTCAGAAGATTCACCCAAGAAGACTGGAAGCAAAGTATCTTCTGGTGAATGAATCTTTGGTGTTAAATTGTGGTGGGTGGGTAGCCCCTGCTGTGGGAGTGGGTGTGGAAAATCAACTTCAGTCATCTATGGGAGATGCATATACATAGGGTTCCCCCAATGTCAATGTAACTGCCATTGTTGCACTGTTTGAAAGGGAAGAGAATGAAGTAGCATGCACAAGGCTGTCTAATCACTAGCCTGGCATGGCAAGGGCTGCCAGTGTGGCACTGGCTCTGCAGTTTGGGTTGCCAGCACTGAAGCTTGGAAATAAGTGGAGATTTGGAAGGTGAAGCCTGGGGAGGGTGAGGTTTGGGGAGAGGAGGATGCTCATCTGGGTATACTGCCACAGAGTCTACCATATACAGGATCCATTTTCTCCAGGAAATCTGATCTCTGTCATCTGGAGATTGTAATTCCGGGAGTTGTAATTTTGAGCGATCTCCAGGTACAACTTGGAAATTGGCTACCCTATCTGTAGTGGAAATGCAGAAGATTGGCTTAAGGAGTTAGGTGGTGTGCTACATTAGGGTTGGCAACTCCAAGTTGTGAAATTCCTGGAGATTGGGGGTGGAGCCTAGGGAGGGGAGGGTTTGGGGAGGGGAGGGACCATATGCTATACCCGTGTTGGCTAACCTATGGCACGCGTGCCACAGCCGGCACACCGAGCCCTCTCTGTGGGCACGCGTGGACCCGTCGCATCTGCCTAAGGCTGTGCTGTGTTGCCGTGGTGAGGGTGCTGAGGGTAGTGCTCCTTCTCCCCAAGCCCATGCTCCCCAAGCCTGAGCTGGCACCCGCCCTCTCCTTGCACCCGGGGCTGCAGCTCAGCTGTTTGTTGGGGCGCCCCACCCATCTTCAGTTTGGACCGGGAGGCTGTGGCCTAGCACCTTGCCTTGCCCCACTCTCAGCTGAACTGTGGGGCAGCTCAGCTGTTTATCGGGGGCCCCGTCCATCTTCAGTTTGTCTGGGGCCCCGCCCATCTAAAAAAGCATTTAGAAAATTCTACAACATTTGCAGACAATCCTACAAGCCATCAGGAAATCTACAAGGAATTTTCTACCATTGTAGCAGCTGCAAAGGTGAATTTTAGTAACAAATGTTTACAGTTTCATAGGATGGAGACAACCCTGTGTTTTCTTACTTCTCCAGATAAAGCCAAATTTGAAGAACTTGATCTTTCCTGCCAACACTGGTTAGATTTAGAAAATCTGGAAATGGAGCTAATAGAATTTCAAGAAAGCTCTATCTGGAAAAATAAATTCTATGACAGTGATGGCGAACCTTTTAGAGACAGAGTGCCCAAACTGCAACCCAAAACCCACTTATTTATCGCCAAGTGCCAACATGGAAATTTAACCTGAATACTGAGGTTTTAATTAGCTTCAATGATTAACAATTTCCTGGTTGTTCTCCAGCATGATATAGTGGTTAAGGTGTCAGACTAGGATCTGAGAAACCCAGGTTCAAATCCCTACTCTACCATGGAAACCACACTTACACACACACACACACACACACACACACACACACACACGGTGTCTCTTGCTATCTCTGAGGAGTGCTGTAAGGATAAAACTAAGGCTAAATAAATGAGCCACCCTTAGCTTCATGGAGAAAGAGTAGCAAAAACAATGTGGAATGGATTTTCCAGTAAGGTTTCTGAGCCTAGCTACATTATTCTGAGACTGGAATGACAGCCCCCAGAGTGCAATGACAGCCTCTGGGACTACCAGAAGTGTTCTGGGACTGGAATGACCGGGCTGTCATTCCACTCTGGGGGCTGTCATTCCAGTCCCAGAAAACTTCTGCTAGTCCCAGGGGCTGTCATTCCACTCCTGGGGCTGTTACTGCAGTTGCAGAATCATTCTCCTAATCTCAGGGACTGTCATTCCACTCCAAGGCTAGTCATTCCAGTCGCAGAACACTTCTACTAGTCCTGGCAGCTGTCATTCCAGTCGCAGAGTAATGTAGCTAGGCCCAGAGACCTTAATGGAATATCTATGATACATTTTCTTTGCAATTTTTTGTGCTGTAACCTATTTCAAAGGAGCGCATGCAAGTCAATGGTCAATCCTGGCTCCCATTATCTTCAATGGGCTGTGAAGCCTCTCCCACTGTTTCAAATGGGCAATCCTCTCATTCATTTTAATACATCCCTTTTCCCAAGCCAGCCAAGGCCAGTGCCTGCCTCTCCTGCGGGTGAGTAAAGGGCAGCTCCTGCCTCTTGCCCAGCCCAGGCTGGGTGGAAAGAAAAGGGAGAACTCTCCTCTCCTTCCCCCCTGCCGCCAGACTGGAGGGTGAGAGACTCAAAACGGATAAAAGGAAGTATTTCTTTATACAACACATAGTTAAATTGTGGAACTCCCTTCCCCAGGGTGTGGTGATGGCTGCCAACTTGGAAGGTTTTAAGAGGGGAGTGGACATGTTCATGGAGGAGAAGGGTATTCGTGACTACTAGTCAAAATGAATACTAGTCATGATGCATCCCTATTCTCTCCAGGATCAGAGGAGAGAATTCCAGCCCAGGCTGGGAGGAAAAAAAATGGGGGGGGGGAGAAGAGATGCACTTGGAAACACCGCAGGCTCCAGGTTGGGAAAATTACCCTCTCCCTCCAACTAAGGAAAGTACCTTCTTCTTTCCAGCCCAGGCTGGAAGGAAAGAAATGGGGGGGGGGGGAGGAAAGAAACGGGTGGGGGAGAAGAGATGCACTTGGACACACCGCAGGCTCCAGGTCGGGAGAACTACCCTCCCCCTCCAACTAAGGAAAGTTGCTGCTTCATTTCCAGCCCAGGCTGGGAGGAAAGGAAACGGGGGCAGGGAAGAGATGCACTTGGAAACACAGCAGGCTCCAGTCCAGGTCGGGAGAACTACCCCGGGGACTCAGGGAGGGAGGCGGACTCGGGTTAGGAGGAGCAATTTACCAACCTACCATCTCCTCTAGCGACTAGCAAGCCAACAGTGGAGGCCAGCCATGTGCGGCCGCTTTTAAGGAGCCGCCGCCGCTCTGTGTTGGCCTCCTTAGTCTGCAAAGGGATTTTTGGCCGGGGAGGGGGGGAGGGAGAAGGGGGCTGGAGGGCGGCGGCTGCCGCCTTATGTGCCCACAAAGGGGTTTTTGGCCGGGGGGGAGGGGGAGGGAGAAGGGGGCTGGAGGGCGGCAGCCGCCTCGTGCGCCCTGCAAAGGGGCTTTTGGCCGGGGAGGAGGGGAGGGGGGAGGGAGAGGGAGAAGGGGGCTGGAGGGCGGCAGCCACCTCGTGTGCCCTGCAAAGGGGTTTTTGGCCGGGGAGGAGGGGAGGGGGAGGGAGAGGGAGAAGGGGGCTGGAGGGCGGCAGCCGCCTCGTGCGCCCTGCAAAGGGGTTTTTGGCTGGGGAGGGGGGAGGGAGAAGGAGAAGGGGGCTGGAGGGCGGCAGCCGCCTCGTGCGCCCTGAAAAGGAGTTTTTGGCTGGGGAGGAGGGGAGGGAGGAGGGGAAGGAGAGGGAGAAAGGGGCTGGAGGGCGGCAGCCACCTTGTGAGCTCTGCAAAGGGGTTTTTGGCCGGGGAGGAGGGGAGGGAGGAGGGGAGGGAGAGGGAGAAGGGGGCTGGAGGGCGGCAGCCGCCTCGTGCGCCCTGCAAAGGGTTTTTTGGCCGGGGAGGGGGGGAGAGGGGAAAGGCTGGGCGGCGGAGAGTCCAGGGAAGGGGGTGGGGCCTTTGAACTGCTCCGCGCTGCCTGCAGGCAGCACAGAGCAGTTCAAAGCTGGTGGCTGGGAGGGCAGGGGCCCCGCCGCCCAGCTGAGCCGTGCGTGCCAGCAGAGAGGGCGACGTGTGCCGGAGTAGCCATGCGTGCCATAGGTTCGCCAACACGGTTCTATGACCTGCGTGAAACACTTGAGAAGATAGAAGGGATGACAAAGGACAGCACAGTTAGTTCTGAAAATGAAATCCCTAAAGTGTGGAATTCTCTACCAAATAATTTTAAGTCAATGAAAGCACTTGGGATTGCTTTCCTTACTTTGTTTGGATCATCTTATGCTTGTGAGCAGCTGTTTTCAGCTTTGAATTATATCAAATCTGATACCAGAAACAGGCTAACAGATGGCCTAAGTGCTGCATGTGTTGCTCTCAAACTTACAAAGTATGAGCCAAGGGTAGACAAATTATCAGCATGCACACAACAGCAAAAATCACAGTAATTGTTCAAAAAATTTGACGATGTTCTCAAAGATGTCACAAAAATGGTGAATTACATCATGGCTCATGCTCTGAATTGTCGACAGTTTCAAGCACTTCTTGAGGAGGTTCAGGCACAGTATAATTGTTTACTTATGTACAATAATGTCCAGTGGCTGAGCAGAGGACGAGTCCTGGAGAGATGCATGCCAAATGCAAACTTTTACCTTTCAATAAAAAGTTGTTTGTATCATTGAAAGCTCTGTTATTGTGTTTTTCTTTTAACGCAAAATATGTATGAGTTGTTTTTTCTAAACTAAAACCTCAGTATTCAGGTTAAATTGCCGTATTGGCACTTGGCGATAAATAAGTGGGTTTTGGATTGCAGTTTGGGCATTCAGTCTCTAAAAGGTTCGCCATCACTGCTGTAATACCCCCCTAACCCAAGAAACTGTCTGAGGTGCCATTTGGTCTGGAGTACAGGGGCCTGCTCCAGGGTCGTCACCTCAGGTAGGGGCCACAGCTTTCCATGCCCCACGACATAGCCCAAGTATCTTATTTTGATACTTATTCTGATCCCCGGGAGGCGGGTTCCTGCTAGGAGCCCTGGAAGGCTTCCATCTGTGGTCCCTTCTGTTGGGAACACCGACTGACGACCCCGAACTTGTACGGGACGTTATAGCTGAGCTACATTGAACCAATGCTGAAGTCAATCGCTTGACTGAACTTGTTTGGGCTCATTGGCGTTCCCTAGCCGCAACGGTCCCCTGGACGTCTGACATTGTGGATACCAGTGCCTGCCAAGACCTCCAGACCCTTGACCGGTTGGTGGATGATGCTTGATTGGCAGCTGAGGATTTACAACTATTGACCAGCCTTTTGGCCAGACTCACTACTTGCGATACGCAACTGAATTTGACCGCAGTCTCAATCCGTTCTGCCGATATGGCGACCCCAGTCACACCACCCCCTGAGCTCTGCCAAACAGAAGCAAAAGCGGTAGCCACACGGGTGACTGCCCTCTTCCAGGGCCACACTGTGGCCACTATTTCAGTGGCGGAACTTACAAAACATCTCACCCCCAACTTTGGTGCAAATGCGGCGGCCTTGGCGGTACAGATCCAACCGCTGTTGGACCTGCCAGATCGCGCTGAGCTCCTCTACATTTTGGAACAGGAGGCCCTTCCACTCATTACCACGGCGCTGACTGCCAAACTGGCAGCCGACCAGGTCCTGGCTGAGCGCAAAAAAGCGGAGGAGCAAGCGCGGACAGCCGCTGAAGCTGCGGCAAAAGCTCAGGCAAAACAGGAGGAGAAAGAACGCTTAGCCGTCGAACGGGCGTGGAGCGGCATGCGCCCTCGACAGCCCAGGGGTTATGAATTACCCCCGTTCTCCCCTTCTTTTGTCCCGTCGTGTAGCGTTCAACACTCCCGCAGGTTGGCGGGGACTTTGCCCGAGAGACCAGGCAATTCCAACGAGGAGGACTTATATGGTGGGGAATCTCTCTGGGCCACTGATTTACGGGTCAGCCAGTCCCGCCGGACTGGTGGCACTGGCGACGAGATGTTTTTGCTACGTAACCAAAATCTGGATCTTATGGAGCAGGTAGCACGCTTGCAGGATCAACTGACCTTAGTGCTCAGGGACAATGACCAGTTACAATGGGCTCAAGCTGCACCCGTTACCCCGCTCCCGTGACACCGCAACAGCCTCCGCAACAACCAGCTGCTCCAGCGTTTCCTCCCGACGGAGGCCCTGCAGCTCCTGGTGGGGGTCCCATTGCGCCGGGTGGAGGACCCATAGTTCCGGGCGGAGGTCCCGCAGCTCCTGGCGGGGGTCCCGTTGCTCCTGGCCCCGCAGCGCCCGGGGGAGTGCCTGTTGCACCTGCCTTACCGGGTGCACCCTTACCAGGGGCCCCAGTTCCTGGATATCTGCCTGTGTCCCCGATGCCATGGAAGCCGCTGAAACTGAAGGTTACTTATGACGGCTCAGTTGAAACCTTACCCTGTTTTTTGCATCATGTGGATAGTTATATGAGGGAGCAACGGCAATTCTTCCCAACCGAAGATAGCCGCGTCTGTTTCGTCGCCTCTCTGTTAACGGAAAAAGCGGCCGACTGGATGATTCTCCAGTTTGATATGCGGTCTCGCTCCATTCGTTCCCTCTACAATTTTATGTTCGCCTTGTGACGGCACTTTGAAGATCCATTTATGGGAGAGAGAGCCAAAGTGGAACTTTTACAACTCAGGCAAGGCTCCTCTCCAGTTCGGGAGTTTGCAGATGAATTCCAAAGACTTGCGAGTAAGGTAGTGGACTGGCCTGAAGCTACCCTTATCCACTACTTTCGTGAGGCATTGCACCCAGACATTTTGAACTGGTCTTATATGCAGGGTGAACCAGATACCCTCGAAGATTGGATTTTACTGGCTGAGGAGGTTGAAAGCCGCCGGCGATTTGTTTCGCTCATCCGGAATAGAGCCAAGGAGAAGGGTGGACAAAAGCCACCCACCAAACCTTCGACTCCCAACCCGCAGAGACCCTGCTCCCGACTCCCTCTGGATCGCGAATCTCGATTCCAAAGAGGGGCCTGTCTCGTTTGCGGTGGAATGGGTCACTTTGCAGCGGCTTGCCCTCAACGCCCAGAACCCGCTCGCCCAAGCATACTGCCTCGAGCTCGAGGACAACCTCAATGCAGAGGCACCGCGGCCACCCGCAGTGCAGCGCCGGGACGACCCACACCCTCTGCACTTCACGTCGGAGAATCGTCTAACCTTCCTGCACCAATCGACCCAGTAGGGTCCCGGATTACAAGTGCCCCAGTGGGGGACAGCTCTTCTTCTTCCGATGAGGATGATCAATGGAATTCCCCAGCTCTAAATCTGGAATCCCCTCTTGACTTGTCAAAAAACGGATACGGCCTGTGGTGAGTGGAGAGTCCCCACAGACCTTTGCGGAATCTCCTGCAAAACCCAAGGCTCCTGTCATGGTGAGTGAAGTTGAAAACACTGTTTAAGTGGACGTAGTGTTACAACACTATAAAAAGGGCCCCCAATTACGTGTCAAGGCACACATAGACTCTGGCTGCGGGCGCATTTTAATCAATGAGGCCACGTTTGCAGCCCTAAAAGTCAAGTCCGAAGACCTACCAGCCCCAATTCGCCAAAATGGATGGTAGCCATTTTAGAGGGGGGCCAGTCAACCGTCGCACACGGGGGGTGGCAATGGGTATCGGTTCCCATTGGGAGCAAATAGACTTTACCATAGCTCCCATCCAGTACGAAGTTGTTTTTGGGATCAATTGGCTCAAGGGTCACAGTCCCTACATAGACTGGGAAGCTGACACGATTACGTTTACCAACCCTAAATGTGAACATCATCGGCGTGAAATCGCGGTCGTATCTCCACCCGCTCCAGCCTTAACCTCCGATACTTTATTGCCAGCGCCATTACCCGAGGTGTACCAAGACTTTGCAGATGTGTTTGATATAAAAGAATGCGATGCCTTGCCCCCCCACCGTCCCACAGACTGTGCAATTGAAGTGGTAAAAGACTGTACACTGGCTAAAAGCAAGATTTACCCTATGAGCGTTTCTGAACATGCTGTGTTGCGAGACTTTTTGGATAAAAATCTTGCTTGAGGGTTCATTCGGCCATCAACCGCCCCCAACTCAGCCCCTGCTTTCTTTGTCCGTAAAAAGGAGGGTGACTTACGTTTGTGTATTGACTTCCGGAAACTCAACGCAGTTACCCAAACCAACGCCTACCCCATACCGTTGATCTCAGACATTTTGGGGCAATTACAAGAGGGGCGCATTTTCACCAAATTGGACTTGGTTGAAGCTTATTACCGGGTCCGAATTTGTGATGGAGACGAACCCCTCACAGCCTTCTCTAGCTGTTTCGGAATGTATGAATTTCTTGTGATGCCTTTCGGATTAAAAGGGGCCCCGGGGGTCTTCATGCAACTCATTAATGAGATCCTCCATGATTTGTTATATCGCGGCGTGGTGGTTTATCTTGATGATATCCTAATTTATTCTAAATCCATGGACGAACACATTGCTCTGGTCAGAGAAGTTTTGCAACGTCTACGCAATCATCAGCTCTATGCAAAGTTGTCTAAGTGCGAGTTTCACCAGGAACAATTGACTTTTTTGGGATACATAATTTCCCATCGGGGCCTCAGCATGGACCCTGCTAAGGTTCAATCGGTACTTGATTGGACTCCTCCCTCCACCCGTAAACAAGTGCAACAGTTTCTAGGCTTTGCCAATTTCTACCGCGGTTTCATTCCCAACTTTGCTCAAGTGGCGTTACCAATCACTGACCTTCTTAAAATGAAGGGTAAAGGGGTCTCTGCTACTTTGCCTACCGCCAAAGTGCCTTGGACTGATCAATGTCAAGCTGCTTTTGTAACCCTCAAGCAGCTTTTCACCTCTGAACCTATACTGCAACATCCCGACCCAAACCAAATGTTTGTTGTGCAAGTTGATGCATCTGATGTGGTCATGGGGGGGGGCTCTTCTGCAGAGGGGGTCTGACGGTCTTCTTCATCCCTGTGCTTATTTTTTATAAAAAATTTGCGCACACTCAACTGAACTGGCCAATTTGGGAAAAGGAGGTGGCAGCCGTCCATCATGCCCTCACTCTTTGAAGGCACTTTTTGGAGGGGTCCGGGGTCCCCTTTGAAGTCTGGACCGATCACAAAAATCTGGAAGCCCTCACGGGGACCCACAAACTGTCCGCAAAACAACAGCGTTGGGCTGACTTCTTTGCTCAATTCCGTTTTGTACTTAAACATGTGCCTGGGAAGCAAAACGTGCTTGCTGATGCTCTTTCCAGGTTACCCCACTATCCAGTAAAGATCGACAGTCCTACGGACTCTTTGTTCACCCCAGCGCACAGAGGAGCTCTGCCCATGCTAGCTGTAAAGACTTGGTATCAAACTCTGCTCCAGTCCCAGACCCAAGCAGTGAACAACGGAGCTCCGGGCACAAAAGAGCCGACTCCCTCACCCGCGCCGCCTGTCACCAGCGCCCCACATCAACCAGTTCCCCCCCCCACTCCGTCGCCACCGACGACGACTCCGGATTCGCCCTCTTCTACAGGGGGGGTGATACTGTCCGACTCCTTCCTGAACTCCCTTCGTACTCAATGCCTAGCCGAACGCACCACTCAAACTCTACCCCAAGGCTTGCTTGAACGAGGTGGTTGTTGGTACAAAGACTTGAAATTATACGTGCCTAAAATACTTCAGAGAGAGATCCTGCAATTGGCCCATGGAGCTAAGATGGCAGGGCACTTTGGTTTCCTGAAAACCCTTCACTTATTACACAGGCAATTTTGGTGGGTGGGCTTGCTTACGGATGTGGATTCCTTTGTTCGCAGCTGTCCCATTTGTGCCACTGTCAAACGATCCCAAGGCAAGCCCCCGGGACTGTTACAACCTCTGGAAGTTCCCAGCAGACCCTGGGAAGTAATTGCCATGGATTTCATGACCGATCTCCCACTTAGTGAGGGGGAAATTGTACTGTGGGTTGTTACTGATTTGTTTTCCAAACAAGTACATTTGGTTCTGTGTGCGGGTATCCCCTCTGCCCCCAAGTTGGCCCGCCTTTTTGTGTCACATGTTTTCCGTCTACATTCCTTTCCACGTAAGATAATTTGCGACCGCGGAAGTACCGACGTAGCTAAATTTTGGAAGACGTTTCTCAAGTTGGTGGGGGTGGAACAGGGGTTATCTAGCGCTTATCACTGTAAGGCTTTCCAGCCACCCTGAGCAATTCCCACAAAATCACTCGCTCAGACGACCATCTCAGAAGCAGGTAACTTTATTGAGAAGCATCAGGTATAGCTAGGCCCCTACATGGTCCGAGCTGCAAGTGCTTACCATTACAAAAGTGCAAGACTATAAACAGTACTACATTGCAGCTGTCAGTTTCATGTTTTGGGAATGCAATGATAACAGTACCCAGACTAGACTAGAGAGCATACATCAAAGGAGCTCGTTAGCAGAAGCCTGGAAGCCAAGGTCAGGAGGGAGGGGAAAACGGGGAGAGAAGAGCGAGCAGAACATTCCAGCTGAGGCCTACTCAAGGAATACTTCAGTGAAGGCCTGAACCAACATTCCAGCAAGGGCCTGAACTGCCGCTTTTACGGGCAGAACAGAAAGAGAGACAGGGCAGTACCTCATATTCTGCCCCCTTTAAGACCCCCTTACTCCCGCCTCATCTGGACATGGCTTGTGGAGATAAGCGGTATGGAACTCTTGTACCAAGCGGGGGGCCGCCACATGAGGAGCTGCCACCCATTCATCATGGGCGGGGTCCAGATGTTTCCAGCAGACCAAATAAAACAACTTCCCCTTTTTCAATTTAGAATCCAACACTTTAGAGACCTCAAGATGCATCTCCCCCCCCCCAACCGTAGGAACTTCTGGTTTGGGTTGAGGATGGAATTGGGGGGCTGCGGTGTATGGTTTGAGCAGGCTAATATGAAACACCGGATGTACCCCTTGAAGCGACTTAGGGAAAGCCAACTCAACCGTGATGTCATTGATGACCCGAGTAATAGGGTAAGGACCCACATACTTGTCACTGAGCTTTTTATAAGGACGTAGCGAACGTAGGTTTTTGGTGGAGAGATAGACCTGACCGCCCACCTTGAGTCCCACCCGGAGATCGATGTTTATCTGCTTGATCCTTGTACTTGCGTTTTGCCCGCTCCAGATTTTTCTGAAGCCAGGGCCAAGTTGTTTGTACCACCTGCACCCAGTCCTGCACCCCCTGCACTCCCTCCATCTCAGGGGTAATGGTAGCAGAACCAAATGGCCAAAATTACTTCCCAAGGCATGGTCAGGGTTTCCAGAGGCTTAAGAAGTCCTGGTGGCTTTCCCATATGTTTTTTTGCAGTGGCACAGGTGAGACAGCTGCGTACAAACAAATCAACATCGGCTCTCATGCCTGGCTACCAAAACTGATGTCTTAGCAAATGCAATGATTTGACAAACCCAAAATGTCCTGCAAGTTTGGCTCCATGTACCATTCCTAACACCTCTTTCCTAAGAGTCTCTGGTACATACAGTCTATTTCCATGAAGCCAAAAATCCCCCTGTCGGGTAAGGGTCGAGGGAAGGGTCTGATTCTCTTCCTCCAACTGCGAGGCTTCCTTTAGACTCAGCTGAAAAGTCTCCGGTACTCCTTGAAGAGGAGCAGAGTCATTAGCTCGAGCTTGGGAACGAGTGGTTACTGACAGTCCCGGCACGTCCCCCCTCTGCTCAGGGGTGAACAACTGTGTGAGCGCCACGGAAGGGAAAAGGCCACACCTTATCTTTCAATTGTCGGACATACTCAGAGGCCTCCTGCCCAGCCCCAGACTCCTCCTCTTGACTGACCAACTGTCCTTCCACTATCTGCAGGATGCCCTGAGGCTTCCTCCCATATAAAAGCTCAAATGGAGCATACAATACGGGATCTACATACAGATCCCACTGATGAGGCCGATCCCCTGCCTGTTTGCAGAGCATAGTCTTGATTGTTTGGTTCAGCCATTCCACCAGCCTGTCTGTTTGAGGATTGGCCACTGCGGCAAATACCTGATCTATGCCCAGGGTCTTACATAAAGCTCTAGTGACTGAGGCAGTAAACAAGGCTACTTGATCCGTCACAACCTCTCGGGGTAAGCCCATGTATGAAAAGAAGTGATTCAGGGCCTGGCACATCCCCAGGGCTTGTAAGGTAAAAATGAATATATTCTTAATATCCTACTATTATTCTAACATATATAAACCTTAAAACAGCATTACATTTATATAACATCATTATAGAGTAGTCTTCTGCTGAACAGAGCAAACCACTTGTTCAGAAGAAAACCCCTTAGATCACACTAACTTAGAATTCACTAACTTAGAATTCACCAAGAGCTGACAGAGGAATGTTTACTTCAAAGTATTTTCTCTGATAACATATTTGGCACAATATCAAACAAATTTCAGCTGTATTAGCTTTTAGCTGTTCATGTCTAGCTTACTTCCAACTTACTTACCTATCCTACCCTTATACGGTTGTTGTGATAATAAAATGGTGAAGGGGAGATCCATGAGCTTTTTGGAGGAAATGCACGATAAAAGCCGTAAGGTTAGGGTTGCCAGCTCCAGGTTGGGAAATACCTGGAGATTTTGGGGGTGGAGCCTAAAGAGGGCAGGGTTTGGGGAGGGGAGGGACTTCAACGGGGTATAATGCCATATAGAGTCCACCTTCCAAAGTGGCCATTTTCTCCAGGTGAACCCATCTCTGTCACCTGGAGATCAGTTGTAATAGCAGGAGATCTCCAGCCAACACCTGGAGGTTGGCAATGCTACATACGATGCTACTGAACATCCATTTTTCTTTGCCTTTTCAAACACTGGCAGATATAGATGATTAAACTCTGATAACAGATCACAGTTGAGAGGTCAAATGAGAAACAATCTAGCAGAAAGCCATGTTGTACAGAGCTGAGGTCAACAGTTTTGGAGGCACTTTGAAATCGCCAGCCAGAACGCCTTCGGTACCTAATTAGGAAGCTGGCGACTCTCAGACCTCCTTAACTATTCTGCCTGAAAAGCCCATGTTTTAGCTAATTTCCCATCACTGTTGAGTGAGGACAATCTGCTGGATCTCAGCCACATCCTAAACACTGACAGCTGTGGGATGCAGCCCAGTGCTTTGCAAGGGCTATGCAAGAAGAGGGTCAGGAAAGTCTGGTTTATGATTCATCAATCCCCTGACTTGCCTCACTTCTTATGAAGCATTATTGCGCTGGAATGTTCTGTGGGAGCCAGTGTGATGCAGTGGTTAAGAGCAGTGGATTTTAATCTGGAGAGCCAGGTTTCATTCTGCACTCCTCCACGTGAAACCTGCTGAGTGACCTTGGACCAAACACTTCTCTCAAAACTCTCTCAAGTCCCACCTACCTCACAAGGTGCCTTTTGTGGGGAGGGGAAGGGATTGTCGATGTAAGCTTCTTTGACACTCACTACTCTTCTTCTTCTTCTCCTCCTATTGTAGGGTTTCCAATCTCCAAGTGGACCCTGGAGATCTCCCATAATTACAACTGATAATTACAACTCCAGAAGAACACCCTGCTTTAGAGAGTGGACTCTGTGGCATTATACAACAGCCTACGGTTGCCAGCTCTGAGTTGGAAAATTCCTGGAGATTTGGGGGCGGAGCCTGGGGAGGGCAAGGTTTGAGATAGGGAAGGACCTCAGTGGGTTATAATGCCATAGAGTCCACCCTCCAAAGCAGCCTTTTCCTCCAGGGGAACTGATCTATGTCAGTGGTGTAAGATTGCTAACCTCTGGATAGGGCCTGGAGATCAGCTGTAATTCTAGGAGATCTCCAGGCCCCACCCAGAGGTTGCCAACACTATACCATGCTGAGGTCCCTCCCCTTTCCCAACCTAGAGGTAGCTGTCTGTGTGGATCTAAGGGGCTTTGCCTTCCGGCCTTCAGCACAAAGATTATTTGGAATTGGCACACCCATCTCCAGCAAGCCACCCAGTGTCCCTCTTCAGCTGATTCTCTGCTTGTTGCATGGTAGATATATGGAGGCTGCTTGTGGACTGCACTGAAGAAGGTGGCATCTGAGTATTACTGCCACACCTTATTCTGGCACACTCATATAGTCCATCCTTTTGGTAGAGCACTAATGCATAATCTGGGAGTAGGGAAGCTACCCAAGCCAATGCTCTGCTAATCCAGACTTTGTGGAGTGTGTTAATGGGAGTTCAGCTTCCTTCTATGGACCATGGGCCAGTCCACTTCCAACACAGCACTTAAAAAAAAAAAAAAAAACACCAAGAGGAAAAGAAAAAATTATCAATGTTTTTGTCTTTGCCTTTGCCTAGGCTTGGCTGCCTTTAAAATTTTGGTTTTATATTCCCTTCCCAAAAGTCAGGCTGGGGCTGGAAACTGATGATTTTTTCATGGAAAATGGGTCGTTGTGTGCAGAGCCGCACTCTTAGCAAGTGGTGGTTTAGAGCTGTTTGTTTTTCAAATACTTTAATTGCATGGTCTACCCATAAGTGATCAGTTCTGAAAATTATATCTCTGAACTAAGTGCAACCAGATGGATTGGGGGAGGGGAGGAGAATAACAAGCTATTTCTTAAAAGAGCTAATCTTTCCTTCCATGAAAAGAAACAAAACAAATGTGTTTGCTTTATTGTTCACTTAGCAATTGCTGAATTTCGCAACCATTTCCCCTACAGATGGATACAAAAAAAAATCATTTTGATTTATACTCATTTAGTAAAAGGAAAAATCCAGGTTTTGTATGCCAGTATCAGATGGGCTGCTGAACTGGTACAGAGGCAGCTGCTTCTAGTTTCCTGAAGGAAACAAAAAGCCCATTTTCAGAGATAGCCCATTTGTTACACATTTGAGACTGGCACTTGATTTAGATTAGCAAGTCCCCCCTCCCAAAAGACCGTGATTCCTCATGCTGTGTTCATTCGCAAATGGATTAAATTGTTTGTATAATTTAGAGACTAGTGGAGGAATATGAGGTGCCATGTGGGAAATAATTCATGTAGAAAAAAGACACACAGTGCCATATGCTGGACTGTAGTAGAATAGTACCAACAGATAACGCTTATCCTTTGAAAATTGCTTAACAGCCAATGACACATATTTTTTTATTTGGAGAAGGTATATTTTTAGCATCCATTGCTTGTGTAACCCTATCAGACATTTGTCCTATGTTGGAGATGCACTTTGCCCATTTGTAGTGGTAGGCGAAACTGCCAGGTTCCACTCCAGAAAGGTGGCAACTGAAGAGGGCTTTTGGATCTGGATTTGACAAAAAATCAGAATTGGGCCTAGGAAGCACAGAAAAGTCATCTGCATTCCACCCCAGAATAAGTTCAGCAGAAACTCTGGATCTTGGAGGGGGGTTCCAGCAATTCCAGAAAATTCCAGCACAATTGTTCGGGATTCTGCAGTGGTCCCAGAGGAGCTTCTAGTCTAGTGCATGGCTCAATGACCTCACAACATCATATTACCATAGATGCCTTCTTGGATAACTTAATTGTGGACTAGCTTCCAAAAATCTGATTGGACTCTGCCAGATTCTAATGATTGCCCAGGTCATTCTTGTGCCATTCCATCATGGGCAAAACTACAAAGAGACTACGAGTAGGCGTGACACCGTCTCCCGGGCACAGTGATCTGCCTCCCTAGCATGCCACCTCTTGATGTAATTTATGTGGAGGCTTTTCCTTTGCCTCCAGAAAGGACCACACTGTATCTCGTAAGTAAGGGGTCCTAATACTTTTGTCATGGGGAAAGGCCCCTGCCATGCCTACCCTACTGCAGCAACCAATACCCTTCGATTCACTAAGACCTGATCCCCTTCCTGCAGGGTTCGTTCTCTAGCAGTCCGATCATACTGCCTTTTCTGTTCTGCTTGTGTGCATTCTAAATTCTCCCTAGCTAATTCGCTTGCCCTTTCAAGCCTTTTCTCACAATTGCTGCAAGTAGACCGGGGGGGGGGGGGGTCTTGTCCTCTTGGGACTACAAGTTTAGTTCAGGATTCCATCTCAAGCAGAATTTGGTAGCAATCTATGCAGAGATTGCCAGAGTTTATGGGACTTCCAGCTCTCCAACTGGGTGGAGCCCGAATGCTTGGTGGGGGCTGATGTCCTACGGTAGCGGTTGCTTTGCCCACATTCTCCACAAATTTGTGGCCCTCTGCACCAGCACCCTCTGTTGGTGATGGATCCATGGCACACTCAGGTCCAGACTCCCACCCCAGCTGGCAATGGGTCCACACTAAGCTGCTTCCCAGGCATCTTCTCTCCCTCAAGAAGAACCCAGCTAGGCCTCAGAACTGGGCAGAAGAGTGCCCGGACTGGGGTCTGCTCTTCACCCACACCACCAAGTCCACCTTCCCTCAGACAGTTTCCATGGCAGCAGCTTCCTCCTCGGCCTTGGCTGGCCCTAAAGAACAAGCCTTACCCCTTTCTCCTCCCCCCAAGGCTCTATCTCCCTCCCCAGGTCATCTCGCCCTCTGCCAGTGTCATGCCCCCCTGTGGCTGAGTCCGAGGCTTTGGATGCAGAACTGGAGCAGTTGGCCATCCCATCGGCAGCTGACCCTCTTGGGAATGCAGCTGACGAGCCTTCTGAATCAGATGCTGAATTAAAGGGGCCATCAGACGCTTCTACATCCAGCCAGACTGAGCAATTCCAGTCCCACTGTGAGGCCTGACTGCCAGAGCCAGCCAGAGACTTGGAAGAAGAATCCTTCCCCTGGTTCATCAAAGACAGAAACTCCAAGCTCTGATGAGTGAAACAAGATGCTCAGCATGGCTGCAGGGCTGGAGAGGCATTTTATCTGTAGAGAGTTACAGTGAGTGAGGACAGGACCAGCCTGACTCTGATAGCTGGCCAGATTTAAGGAGCAGCAATGATCAGCCTTGGCGTGGAAGCAACTTACTGAATTCTGGTTCCAGCCAAGCTCCACTCCATTTGCTATCATGTTTGAGAACAACCTTGAACTGTTTAAAGACGATGCATACCACCTTGCCTGTGACCCAGACCTTGGACTGATTAACGACAACCCTTGCTGCCTAGCCTGTGATACGTAAAAGACCACAGCCTGATTTCTAGACTGCTTCTTAGACTTTGCCTTGCCCTTGCTGTCCCCACTGTTTCTGTGCAGCTGCCAGGCTGCAGAAGCTTTGGCTTCTGTACCCTCCACTGCTTCCTGCCACACCCACTCTCAGCTCCCTCTGCACTGTGCAGCCCCGCCAGCTTGCCCAGCCAGTACAGTTGTCTCAGAGCTCTTCCCATCATGCCTCTCCCCCCTGTGTGTCAGCCCCGATGCTACATGCTGCCATGGAGGTTGCAACTCGCCTTGTCTGGGCGACCTCTTCTGCCCCCACACCTGAACATGCCCACCAACCTCCTTGGCCTACACTCTCCTCTCCGCCCGAAAACAGGCGTTCTTCCACAGCCGGAGTCACCGGCCTCCGCTCTCCGCCCGCAGGCTCCTTCACACTCCTTCTCTCTAGGTAAGTCTGGCTGGGATCCTCATTGGCAGGGCTTTCCATGGGCGTGACCCCGTTTTTTTCCCCTACCCTCTCCATGCTGCCATTCCTCATGTGGGGGGCTGGCTGCCTCACCCATCACCAGGACAGGCTTGCACATGCCTTCCCCTTCCTGGCCCCAGCTGCTTCGTGGGCTTCTCGGAAGCGAGCAGCCTGCCTCGGGACCAGCTGCCTTTCCTGCTGCCAGGACAAGCTTGCACGTGCCTTCCCCCACCTTGCCCCAGCTGCTCCGCAGGCCTCTTGGTAGCAAGCAGCCCACCTCAGGACCAGCTGCCTCAACCCCCACCAGGACAGGCTTGCACGCGCCTTCTCCTGCCTAGCCCCAGCTACTCTGCGGGCTTCCTGGCAGCGAGCTGCCAGCCACAGGGAACAGGCCTGAGATGTCCAGGGGAATCTCAGAACAGGGCAAATGAGATTCAATTTGAGCAAGTGTAAAGTAAGGCATATCGGGGCAAAAAATCCCAAATTCACATATACACAGATGGGATCTGTGCTGGCAGCAACAGACCAAGAAAGGGATCTTGGGGTGGTAGTGGATAGCTCAATGGAATACTGTGTACAGTTCTGGTTACCACACCTAAAAAAGAATATTGCAGAGCTTGAGACAAAAATATAAAATTTTGTGGGATGCCAGAACGATTCGGAAAAGCCAGCTTGGAAACTGATCTCAAAACATTTCTTCAAGAGAATTATGAGTTTGACAATGAAGATTTAGAATTAGAGTACTGTTACAGAATAAATTCTGCTTTTACTTCCAAGTATCATAAACCGAGGGACATACTTGCAAGATTTGTCCACAAAAGAACCAGAGACTTACTACTTATAACATGAACAGAACCATTCGAATGGGAAGGAAGTGACATACAAGTATTTTCTGATCTTTCAGGCAATGTTCTAGCCAAAAGAAAAGAATACAACAACTTAAAACAAGAATTAATAAAGAGACAGATAGATTTTGGTGGCTGATCCGATACACCTTAGAAATCTCATTGTCAAGAGGAAAGAAAGTTGTACACAATCAACGACAAGCAGAAGAATTGCTTGAAGAACTCAAAACGACTGAATACTCACCCTTTCAGGAGTCCAAAGAACAAAAAGAAGATCCAGGAGATGGTCCAAGTGGTCAATCTTCGAAACATAAACATAAAGAACAATCAGCAAAGGGGACCAAAGTAGAGAAAGAAGGTAGCTGAAAAAGACAAGTTGGAACAAGCGGCAGCATTATAATTTACCTTCCTGACAAAACATGGAGCACACAAAAATTCTATCACTAAACATAAATGGACTCAATTCTCCCAATAAAAGAAAGAGGGTCTTTCATACTTTTAAAAAGCAGAAAATAGACATTATTTGTCTCCAAGAAACGCATGTCAAAAGAGATCATGAGGTTTAGAAGATGGCGTTTGAATGACCAAATATTGCGGAGAAAAAAAAGACTTGAACAATGTAAACGTGACGTGGAGGAATTTTTTACATTAAACAAGACTGCAGGTATGTCTGATTTTGTTATATGGGATGCAAGCAAAGCTTTTATCAGAGGGAAAATGATTGCCTTGAACTCTAAAATTAAAAAAAACAAACAGAAGAAACTCCAAGATCTCCAAGATCAATTAAGAAAAATGGGGGAAAAAGCTCAAATCAAGCCAGATAAAAATACTCTACATGGTATCAAGATGACCAAACATCAAATTGAGATGATAGAAACAGAAGAAATCCAAACAAAAATCAGATATGCCAAGCAAAGACTTTTTGAAAGAGCAAACAAGCCCAGTCGTTTTTTAGCTAATCAACTTCGACAACAAGAGAAGGCAAGGAAGATAATCGGGGCTAAAGCTAATGGGAAAATTTATAACAAACAAGAAGAAATTGAAAGAATATTTGTTGATTATTACAAGCAACTGTACGCGAAGGATGATCTGCAAGAAGATGAATTAGGAACTTATCTATCAGATGCACAATTACCCAAGTTACCAAAAGAAGACCAAGAGAGTCTTAATCAGAAGATAACAACCCAAGAAATTGTAGACGCTATTCATAACTTAAAACCAGACAAGGCACCTGGTCCAGACGGTATAACACCACAATTTTACAAGTTGTTAGAACAACAACTGACCCCGGTCTTACTTTCTCTTTACAGTGAAGTACTTCAACACGGAAAGATTCCTTCGTCTTGGCAGGAAGCACATATTTCCCTGATTCCAAAAGAAGGTTCAGATCAACATCTTCCTCAAGCCTACAGACCAATTTCATTGTTAAATATTGACTACAAAATTTTTGTTTCTATAATTACCAAAAGATTTCAAAAATATATTGGCAAATTGGTACATCCAGACCAAACTGGCTTTATCCCGAAGAGACTTATGAGAGATAACGTATGATTGATCTTTAGTGCAATTAAATATACAAAGTCTAAATCATTGAAGACTGCAATGATTTTTTTAGATGCAGAAAAAGCTTTTGATAACGTCTCTTGGCATTTCATTTCCAAAACTTTACAACAAATGGACTGTGGAGACACTCTTTTAACGATTTTTAACGCAATTTATTCTGCTCAGAAAGCACGCCTTTTGATCAATGGTTTACTGTCATCAGAATTTGCTATCACAAAAGGTACAAGGCAAGGCTGTCCACTTTCTCCACTTCTTTTTGATTTATCAATGGAAGTTCTTTCGAACTACATAAGAAATGATTCAAAGATTAAAGGTCTCACAATAGGAAACGAAGAACACAAAATTAAAAGCTACGCAGATGACGTTGTTTTAATCTGTCAGAACCCTAGACAAACAATACCACAGGTTTATAACCATATAATGGAATATGCAAAATACTCTGGTTATAAATTGAACAAAACAAAGACGAAAATCATGACCTTTAATACCACAACAGATGAAGACAAGTATATCAAAGAAGTTATTGGATGCCAAATTGCCAAAGAATCAGTCAAATATCTGGGTGTAAACATATCTTCCCAAAATAAGACTCCTTTAAGGTCAAATTATTTGAAAATCTGGGGGAAAATCGAAAGGGACTTGAGATTATGGTCCAAAATGAACATTTCATGGTTGGGAAGGATTTCGGTGATAAAGATGAACGTACTTCCCAGATTAAATTTTTTATTTCAATTTTTGCCGATTGAAATCCCAGACAGAACAATAGAAAGTTGGCAAAAACAAATTAACCGATTTGTTTGGAATGGGAAAAAACCAAGAATTAGATTCAAGGTGTTACAAGACGAAAAGAAAAGAGGAGGACTAGCACTACCTAATCTTAAATTATATTACCACGCTGCTTGTCTAACTTGGATTACAGAATGGATAAAATATCCCGAAGCCAGACATGTTATCTTAGAACGAGCGGATCTTGGACAAGGTTTCCACAAAGTCTTGTGGGACTCTACAACAAAAATTCAAAAGGATAAAGCACCAGAAGATTGCGATGTTAAAATAGTGCTAATGAAAGTATGGAAAAAATACAAAAAGAGAATAAGTCCTTCTCCACCATCCATAATGTCGCCAGTTGAGGCTTATCATGATAACGTCAAACTGAAACCAGGTGTCCATCTTACTTATAATCAAATGATAGAGTCTACAGGAGAAATCAAGACTTTGACTAAACTCCAAGATAAATTCCAAAAATTGAACTGGCTGACATATTTACAACTGAGGTCTAATTTACAAAAAGACTGTTTCTATCCCCAGCCATTTCGTGAACTAACAGAATTTGAGCAGATAACATCTAAAAATGATTCACATTTATTAGGTAAAATCTACAAGCTCCTTTTGAAATACGAAACAGAAGAAGAACAAGTGAAAACTAATATGATAAAATGGATGCAAAACTTTGGAGAAATGATTAATATGGATATATAGGAAAAACTTTGTACTCATGAACTGAAATATACTGTGTCCCAAGAAGTGAAAGAAAATTGGTACAAAACATTTTACAGATGGTATCTGACTCCTAACATGCTTTCCCAGATGACTACTCCCGGTAAAAGGGGCGCTTGTTGGAAATGTCTAGACACGGATGGTTCCTATTTTCATGTTTGGTGGACATGTCCAAAGATACAAACATATTGGAAAAGAATTAATCAAGAACTGCAGTTGATGCTAAATATTAAGTTCACATTTGACCCAAAACTCTACTTACTCAGTATAGTGCCACAAAACTTGCCTTCAAAATATTACGATGTTTTTAAGTATGCTACAACTGCAGCCAGAACGGTTTTGGCAAGAACTTGGAAACAAAATCATATCCCCGAAATAGAAAACTGGAAAGAAAAACTGTTGGAATACGCCAGCATGGCTAAGATGACTTTTGAGATAAATTTAAAATCCAGTGAATCCACAGAGCAATTTGATGACAAGTGGGCATCATTTTACACTTATATGACTTGTAGCTAACTAGATGAAATATGCTGGCAATGTACTATATAATTTTGTCTTAAATAACTGTCAAGTTAACGACAAATTCTTACATAACAGAATAGCAATATAAATAGAATAACTTAATGACATATTGTATTAATCTCTTTTTTTGGCATAGAAAGCGCTTTACAATATACAATTTATAATATACAACTTATAATATACTACTGAGTTTATTTTTTAATATCTATATAATATCTATATCTATTGTTTTTATATTTACAACGCTTACCCCTCCCTTTTTTTTCCTGTACCCCTTCAATTATATAAATAAAATTTTTTTAAAAAAAGAGATCATGAGAAAGTACTCCAAACAAAATATCTGGGTACACCTTACTTTGCTTCAGCTAATGAAAAGAAAAGAGGATTGGTCACCTATATTAATGAAAATAAATTAAGTCAAAAGTCAACATGCAGATTTGGAGGGCCGATACCAAGTCCTTATTTTATCTGGAAATAATGGGATTCACTTTACCTTGGTGAATATATATGCCCCCAATGCCGCAAAGGAAACTTTTTTCGAAACTCTATTCAAACAAATTCTGAATTATTGCCAAAGAAAAATTATACTAGTAGATTTCAACACGGTAATTAATCCTACGATAGACAAGTCACATAGCAAACAGAAGGGGAAGCTACCGAGAAATGTTTTTAATTACATGAAGGAGCTCACTCTGATCTATGCTTGGAGAACAAACAACCCTAAAACAAGAGACTACACATTTTATTCAGATCGGCATGGTTCATACTCCAGAACTGACATGTGATGGACTTCAAAATCAATGTTAACGAAAATAGAATCGATGAGCATTGGTCCCAAAATATTATCAGATCATAATTCTATAGAACTGGTCTGGGTTCGAGGGAAAGTAGGATTAAGAAGATGGAAATTGAATGACCAGATACTACTTAAGAAGCCAATTTTTGGGCAAGGCAAAATAGAATAAAAGAATTTTTTTCTTTACAACAATACACCGGATGTGTCAACCTTCACCATCTGGGATTCAAGTAAAGCTTACATGCGGTGCAGGCTAATCGTGTTTAGTGCCAAAATCAAGAAAGATAAGGAAAAAACATATAAAAATATTTTGGAACAATTGAGAGCATTAGAGAAAAGCCACCAGAATAAACCAAGTAAAAAGGTATCTCAGAAAATAAAATCGATCAAGCACAGAATAGAGGCCATAGAGATGGAGGAAATACATCAAAAAATTAAATATGCCAAACAAAGATTTTTTGAGAAAGCAAACAAACCTGGAAGATCTCTTGCTAATCAACTAAGACAACAGGAGATGAATAGGAAAATTCTTGGAGTAAAAAACAAAGGGAAAATATAAAAAACTCTTTGACAAATACTTTACAAGATTATATGTAAAGGATGACTTACAAGAGCAAGGACTCCAAGTATATCTGCAACAAGCCCAACTTACAAAGTTATCAGAAGATCAAGATAACCTCTCTCAAAAGATGACTACTCAAGAATTTGTGGATGTGATAAACCATTTAAAAAGTGACAAAGCACCAGGCCCTGACTGAATTACACCTCAGTTCTACAAGATATATGAACCGCAACTTACACCAGTATTGTTATCACTCTTCAATGAGATCATAGTAAAAGGGAAAATTCCTACATCATGGCAAGAAGCTCACATATCTTTGATACCTAAAGAAGGGGCTGATCCATACCTTCCACAGGCCTACAGATCAATTTCTCTGTTAAACTTGGACTATAAATTATTTGTCTCTATTCTAACCAAAAGACTTCAAAGGGTCGTAACCAAATTAGTACACCTGGATCAAACAGGATTTATTCCTCATGAGAGATAATGTTACACTAGTCCTCAGTGCCACACAACATATAAAATCGAAATTTACAAAGGCGGTGATGATTTTTCTTAATGCAGAGAAGGCGTTTGACAATGTTTCCTGGGACTTTATAATGAACATTTTAAATCAAATTGGCTTTGGGGACACATTCATAGCGATATACAATGCTATATATTCTACACAAAAAGCACGACTTCTAATCAATGGAACCCTCTCATCAGAATTTAAAATAGAAAAGGCTACCAGACAAGGATGTCCACTCTCTCCACTGTTATTCAATTTATCAATGGAAGTTTTGGCAAATTATATGACTTGATCCAAAAATTAAAGGTCTCCAAAGTGAAACGAAGAACACCAAATTAAAAGCTATGCAGACTACATTGTTTCAATCTGTCAAAATCCAATAGACATGATAATACATCTGCAATGCCACATTAACAAATTTGCCCAATATTCTGGTTATAAACTAAACAAAAATAAAATGAAGATATTGACATTTAATCTTTCAAAGGAAGAAGAGGTGCAAATCTTCAAAACAACAGGTTGCCAAATAACCAAAGACCCAATAAAATATCTTGGAATAAACATATCATCCCAAAACAAAATGTTATTCAAAACAAATTATGAGAGAGTTTGGGGACAAATAGATAAAGACCTAAACAGATGGTCCAAGATGAATATCTCCTGGCAAGGAAGAATATCCACAATCAAGATGAATGTACTTCCAAGACTCAGCTTTCTATTTCAATTCTTACCAATAAGTCTTACAGACAAATTGATAGAGGGTTGGCAAAGACAATTAAATAATTTTGTCTGGAATGGGAAAAAACCAAGAGTAAGATTTAAAGTAGTGCAGGATGACAAGAAAAGAGGCGGACTAGCATTACCAAATCTTAAATTGTACTACCATGCCGTTTGTTGATAACAGATTGGATCAAACAACCAAAGAACAGAAATGTTATATTAGAAAGAGCTGACTTACAACAAGGCTTCCACAAGGTGTTATGGAACTCGAAATCACATTTCCAATCAGGAAAACAATTAGAAGATTGCGATATTAAACCAGCACTCCTGAAAGTTTGGAATAACTATAAAAAAGAATAAGTTGTTCCCCGCCATCAATCATGTCCCCAACGGAAGCTTATTTAGATGAGGCTGTGCCAAATGTGCCTTATATAACCTACCAAGAATTGATGAATCCCGATGGGGAGATTAAAAGTTTTCAAGTCCTTCACAAGGAACATAAGAACATCAACTGGTTGACATATCTTCAGTTAAAATCTTGTTTTAAACAAGACAATTTAAAAACTGGAGTTATGAGAGATTTAACAGAGTCTGAAACAATTATAACCAAGAACAATCACCTTTTAGGGAAAATTTATAAGTTGTTACTGAAATATGATTCAGAAACCGAACAGGTCAAAATCAATATTATAAAATGGATGCAGAATTTTGGTGAAATAATAACCATGGAAATATGGGGAAAACAGTGTACGCAAGAACTAAAATACACTGCAAGTCAAGAAGTAAAAGAAAACTGGTATAAAATGTATTATAGATGGTACATCACCCCCAATATGATCTCTCATATGAATAAGCAGTAGGGGGCATGTTGGAAATGTTGAGAAACAGATGTTTGGTGGACATGGCCGAAATTACAAACATATTGGAAAAAGATCTGTGGTGAGATACAGGCCATGCTCAATTTAAAACTCAGTTTGGATCCAAAACTTTTTTTTATTGAGCATACTACCACCAGATTTATCAGCAAAATATAAACACTTGCTTAAATATGCCACAACGGCAGCGAGAGTTGTCTTTGCAAGGAGATAGAAACAAACTACTTTACCAGAAGTTGATGAATGGAAAGAAAAGATGTTAGAATATGAAAACATGGCTAAAATGACTTACTTGATGAATTCAGATGATATAAATTGTCGAGCAATTTAATGAGAAATGGTTACCATGGTACATTCATATGTCAACTACTTAGATTTAGCTCAATTCCTTTTTTTTAATGTGAGTAGATGTTTTCTTCATGTATATTTGGTTCATACATTTGGTTTACCTTAATAATGATCAACTTTTAGAGAAATTTAAACTATGGTATATCTATAACACTACCATAATAATGATTAACCTTTGGAGAAATTGAAACCAAGGTATAGCTATAACGTTATTTTATTTTTATTCTCCCCCCCCCCATGCTAGTGGCTGTTTAATATGTTTAAGAATATATTTGATTCCTTCTTAATTAAGTAACAGAATAGAAACAAATGAATTGAATCAGTGTAGCAAGCATAATTTCTATTTTATGCATGTATATTATGATTGAGATAATACTATCTATTGCAAACGGATGCAAAATTTCCCTCCCTCCCTTTTTTCCCTTCTGTACCCCATAAAAACACAATAAAAACTGTCGAAGGTCACACAGCCCAGATAACCTACAAGAACCGACAATAAAAACTTATCAAAAAAAAAAAAAAGAGAGAGAGAGAAGGTGCAGAAAAGAGCCACCAAAATTATCAGGGGGCTACAGCAACTGCCCTATGAGAAGTAGTTAAAATGCTTAGCTTGAAAAGAAGGTGGTTAAGGAGAGATATGATAGAGGTCTATAAAATTATGCATGGTATGGAGAGAGTGGACAGGGAAAAGCTTTTCTCCCTCTCTCATAATACTAAAACGCGGGGTCATCTGCTGAAGCTGGAGGGTGAGAGATTCAAAACAGATCAAAGGAAGTATTTCTTCACACAACACATAGTTGAATTGTGGAACTCCCTGCCCCAGGATGTGGTGATGGTTGCCAACTTGGAAGGCTTTAAGAGAGGAGTGGACATGTTCATGAAGGAGAGGGCTATTCATGGGTACTAGTAAAAAATGTATCCATGTCATGATGCATACCTATTCTCTCTAGGATCAGAGGAGCATGCCTATTATATTAGGTGCTTTGGAACACAGGCAGAATAATGCTGCTGCAGTTGTGTAATAGGCAAATATTGGGTTAAAAATGCACTTGCAAATTACGGCAATTAACAGTATTAAAGTTAAAATCCCAGCTGGAGCCTGGCAAAGTGTCACGCCTGCTCTCCTTTGCTCTCAGCAGCCTGTCAGACTGTGGCTGTCTTGGTTTCAATTCCACCAGGTTCCTCTCAAGGTCGAACTTGCTAACTGCTGAATTCCTGTTCCAGCGCTATCTCCTGTGGGAATGGCTCCTTGGTAGAGGGGGGGCCGCCCTGACCCGTTGTGACTAATGCTTTCCCTTATAGGCCTGCACTATGCTCCCAATTGCCATTCGTGCCAATGTACCTGTAAGCTCTGCATACCTGTATGTTTCCCAATAAATCAGCTCTTTTTTGGACTCCTTGTCTGTGGATGCTGTTTGTGGGACTACCACAGGGACAAGTGCTTACATTTTGGCACAAATCCCTTCTCCATTTTTTCCCTGCCTGGCTGGAGCCCTGGAGGGTTCGCCAGGGTCTTGGATTGGAGCAGAGGACGTGCTCTCCGAGTGAATTGCCTGTGGCTGGAGCATGTGGGAGTAGAGGCAACACTCCCCATGTGGAGGGTTTCTGGCCAAAACCCTGGAGGGTCCTGAACCTTGGTACCCTCCGTTGGAACCGTCGGACAAGTACCCCGACGACCCTTCCTTGCTGGATGACATTCTTGCTGAGGCGCTGTGGACGGATGCGGAGATCAATCGCCTGATTGTACTCATTCGAGTTCAGTGGCATCGCCTGGCTGATACGACCCCCTGGACGGACCCCGATGCAGATCAAAGTGCCCAGCACGAACTCCGCATACTGGACAGTTTGGTGGAGGAGTTCAACTGGCGCAGGAGGATTTAGCAACCTTGACCCGTTTGTTAGCGGGATTGACTGTACTTGAGGAACAACAAGAACCGGTAGCGGCCCCAATCCGCCCGTTCCGCCCCTATCCATGGCGGGATCACGGATGGCAGAGACTCCGGCCCCAACCGCTCCTATTGCCAACTTGTGCTTGAAAAAAGCATGGGATGTAGTGGCCCCGGACAGCCTTACTGTTTGTGGGACTGACCTCGACCACAGCCACGGTGGCTGAACTCACGAAACATTTAACCCCTGAGTTTGGAGCAGACGCTGCTGCTCTGGCAGTTCAGGTTCAACCGTTATTGGACCTAACAGATTCCTCTGAACTCCTTCTGCTTTTGGAGAACGAAGCCTTCCCTATCATCACTACGGCGATTGCCTCCAAGCTCGAGGCCGACCAAGTACTCGCAGACTGGCAGCAAGCTGGGGAACAGTTACGGGCTGCGGATGCGGTGGCGCTCGGGCACAGCCTGCGCAAGAAGAGGAGCAACGTTTAGCAGCCGCTCGAGCCCACGCGCTCACGGATGTGCGTTCCAGAGACAGCACCAGATTCGGATGTATCCCCTCATTTTCCCCGAGTTTTGGTCCATCTCACGATGCACAACGCACACGTCGGCGTGCAGGTCACTTCACTGAGCCAGACTTCTCGGATGAGGAAGTCCTGTATGATGAGGGACCCCACTGGGCTACTGATGTCTGGGTCAGCCAGTCCCGATGCACGGGGGGACTGGGGACGAGATGCATCTCTTGCAGGACCAAATGGAACAATTGCTTCGAGAAAATGAACGTTTACAACAAGCTCAAACCACCCCAGTCCAACCGGTGCCAGCTCAGCCAACTTTGCCGGCTCCACGACCACAAGTTCCCCTGCTGAGGGCACCAACTCTCTCCCCTCCGAGACTTCCAACTCAGCCAGTTCCCCGAGCACCAGTTTTGCCGGCTCCCGGAACTCCGGTTTTGCCGCTTCCAGGGCAGCCGCCAGCGCCCCTTCCCATACAATGGAAACAACCTCGGTTGAGAGTGACCTACGACGGCTCAGTGGAAGCCCTGCCCTGTTTCCTACACCAAGTGGACAGTTATATGCAGGAACAAGGACAACACTTCCCCACCGAAGACAGCCGGGTGCGCATTGCTGCCTCCCTCTTGACTGGAAAAGCCGCTGACTGGATGGTCCTCCAGTTTGACACTCGGGCCCGATCCATACGCTCACTCAACGAGTTCATGCGAGCGTTACGGTGCCGTTTCGAGGACCCTTTCCTAGGGGAAAAGGCCAAGGCAGCCCTCCTACAACTTCGACAAGGCTCTACACCAGTGTGGGAATTCGCGGACGAATTCCAGAGGCTCACCAGTAAAATAGTAGACTGGGCCGAGGATACCCGAATACATTATTTCTGGGAAGCCTTACATCCTGAGATATTAAACTGGGCTTATATGCAACGAGACCCAGACACTCTTGAAGAATGGATCTTATTAGCCGAGGAAGTGGAGAGTCGTCGCCAATTAATTTCGCTGGCCCCCCGTCGAGCCAGGGAGGGGGGCAACCAAAAGCCCCCGACTAAAGCCGCAGTTCCTTTACCTCGGAGACCTGCTCTACCCTTGCAAGACCGCACGTCTCGGTTTCAGAGGGGAGCCTGTCTCGTTTGCTCCCAATTGCCATTCGCGCCAATGTACCTGTAAGCTCTGCATACGTGTATGTTTTCCAATAAATCAGCTCTTTTTTGGACTCCTTGTCTGTGGATGCTGTTTGTGGGACTACCACGGGGACAAGTGCTTACACAAAGACAAATTGTTATGGTTAGGGGAGAACTGAAAGTAAAGCAGATATTGTGAGCTATAGCTGAATCCAGGCAGCCAGAAGGAACTTTCTTAACATAAACAAATATAAGAGCGAAATGCTTTTGTCCTTTTAAACAGCTGTATGTGGGGGGTAATAGAAGTCAATTATTTTTGCATACAAGCATCTTTTCCAAGTCCTTTTAAGTGTGAATCAAAATATTTCTCAATATATTGTATAATTTGCCATTCATATCATTATCTGAGATACTATGAGAAACTGTTTGAAGATGTGATTTTAGATTTGTGAATATACTTGCAAATGCATATTTTTATCAGCTTATTATGCAACCTTGCAGCTGTAACTTTGGTACAAAGGATGGGAAAATTAAAAGGAATGCTTATTGGGGGGAATTTTGTCTGATTTGTATTTTTAATATATGAGAATGATGTCTTTGATCCTTTTGAAAGATTTGATGTGAAAGTTTTAATAGATGGGAACAGATCTGAGTTCTCATGGAGAAAGAGTATATAAGGGGGTAGACATTGGAAGTCTCAGTCTGAGCTTCCTGGGCGGCATGTGGTATGTATTGCTATTATATTTTGCACTGTGAAACTTAGATCTGTGAAACTTTGTAAACTACCTTGTTCTGCTTTTCTTACATTCTGTTACATTTATTGCATATATACTGATTTAATACTAATAATTCTGAAGCATAGCAATAAAAAGAATTTAACTAATTCAAATAGATTGCCTCATTACTTGGGGTGACTAATTTTAACAAGGAAACATACCTTTCAGTGAGGTATAAATCCTATAGAATCATAGAATTATAGAGTTGGAAGGTACCAGCAGGGTCATCTAGACCAACCCCCTGCAAAATGCAGGAATTTCACAACTACCTCCCCCCACACACCCAGTGACCCCTACTCCATGCCCAGAAGATGGCCAAGATGCCTTCCCTCTCATAAACTGCCTCTCATGAACTGCCTAAGGTCATAGAATAGGCACTGCTGACAGATGGCCATCTAACTTCTTCATAAAAACCTCCAGGGAAGGAGCACTTACCACCTCCCAAGGAAGCCTGTTCCACTGAGGAACCACTCTAACTGTTAGAAATTTCTTCCTAATGTCTAGACGTCCTTCAACCTTTCCTCATAGGACTTGGTCTCCAGACCCCTCACCATCTTTGTTGCTTTCCTCTGGACACATTCCAGCTTGTCTACATCCTTCTGAAATTGTGGTGCCCCAAACTGAACACAATACTCTAGGTGAGATCTAACCAGAACAGAGTAAAGCGATACCATCACTTCACATGATCTGGACACTATACTTCTGTTGATGCAGCCCAAGATTGCATTTGCCTTTTTAGCTACCGCATCTACTAAGACCCAAAATCCTTTTCGCACACACTGCTGCTAAGACAAGTCTCCCCCATCCTATAATTATGCATTTGATTTTTCCTACCTAAATGCAGAACTTTACATTTATCTCTGTTGAAATGCATTTTATTGGTTTAGTCACTGATAACAGTAATGGAGCATCTTCAGTTGTCTTGATTGTGGGCTTCCTAGAGGCATCTGGTTGGCCACTGTGTGAACAAACTGCTGGACTTGATGGACCTTGGTCTGATCCAGCGTGGCCTTTCTTATGTTCTAACACTCTTGTGGTCTTAAGTCTCTGGGTATTTGTGGCTCCCATTATACCCAATGGGTTTTCAGAGAACTCCCATTGTTTCCAGTGGTGACTCTGATGGTTTGTTTTACTGTGTCTCTCGTTTTTTAAATAGAAAGTACCTGTCTTTGGACTCAGTACCACTCCATTCAATGGAGCCTCCAATCATAGAAAGGTGTAAATATTCACACAGGCACCTGAAAGACTGGACTGATTATATGCTTCCTACTAATGTACCCCAGTTTGGTTCCTTTTGACCTGCTAATGCACAATATAAAGTTATTCTTTTAGTTGTAAAAACATAAAGATCTTTCTTTTTCTTTTCTCAGCTTTACATATAGAGCTAGGGAAGGGGCTACCCTTTTAAAAGAGAATTGTTTGGGGTAACAAAATATTTTTGGGGGAAAGTCACCACATTGCAATGGTTAGTGTGAAAGCCACTGGGGTATAGGGAAGAAAGGCAACATGTTGTAGTGGTTGGTGCTAGACAAGGACATCACTGTTGAGATCTGTATTCAAATTTCCATTTAGCCATGATGCTCACCTCGGGCCCAAGAACCTTGCACACTCTCTGCTTCTTTGGATAAAAATATAGGAGATAAACCCCCTGCTGCTCTCACTCTTTGTCTCCTGCAGACAGCGGTAATCTAATCTGATTAACCTCATGTCTCACCCATCTCCAGTTGGCGTACCTTACAGACCTTGCCAAGGACAGGTAAAATGATTTGGAGACATGGAACAATAGTGTTCAACACACTTTGATTGCCAATGCTAAACTTGAATTTCACTGTAGATATGAGGGCCTGGTCCCTGAAGTATCTGTGGCCCTCTTGCTTTGGAGATGGTATGAAAAACAACAGGGCAAAAACCTGCTGAGAAAGAACACGGGTAGTGTTATGGAGGTGCATGTTCAGAAAGGAAGTCATATCCCTTCTTCTTAGTGATTCTGGGCCCCTGGGGAAAAGTCAAGGATGGGGGTCCACACCCTCATCATTCCCACCCAGCTGACTCTGAACAAGAATAAAGCACCAGCAAGGACAAAGTGCATTTTGATGTACTCTATTTACCATCATTTCCCAGCATGGCCACCAATAGAGTTGCCAGTCTCCAAGTGGCACCTGGAGATGCCCCGGAATTACAACTGATCTTCAGACTATATAGATCAGTTCTTCCAGAGAAAATTGGATGCTTTGAAGGGTGGATTCTATTACATTATATGTCTCTGAGGCCCCTCCCCAAATCCTGCCCTCTTTAGGCTATACCCCAAATCTCGAGGAATTTCCCAAAATAGAGGTGGCAAATTTACCCATCAACCATCAGAGGCCTCCAGTGTGTCCCATAGGTAAGACCATCCAACTTCTTTCCCTTGGGCTTCTTGCATTTCCCTATGAATAACACTTACACTTGTGTCCTTGCCCCAAATCCCATCTCACTGGCTTTCTCAGACAGTTCTGTGTGCCAGGAGACCTGGGAGATGTCAAACACATCTGTGACAGAAGAAGATGCAGTCTTATGAGCCCCTTCCCCTAGCTTTACAGTATCTTGGGGAATGGGAGAAGGATTTCACCCATTTTTTAGTTGTGTGAGTTACTTTTATTTTGGGAGTAGAAAAATTAGTTCAGATAGAATTTGTCCATCAATGAGGAATGTTATTATTTGGAAGTAGTTGTTTAATGCAACACATGCCAGAAAATGTACAATATTTTCTTAGATGTTGCAAAGCAACTGGAAATTTCCCTGTTCAGCATTTTGGTGCAAGGTTGACTTTATTTGGGCCTATTGCGATAAGAAGAGCTAGTCTATATATCAAATGATTCCCTTTCTGTTCTTTTCCTATTTTCCCCACTGTTTTGGCTTGAAACTCCGAGACCATTATATTAACTTATTTATTTTCCTTTTTGGAGAGAGATTTGAGTGTTTGGGTTGCTTGTTTTACAAGGCAATGCCTCATCTCTCTTCATTGCGATTAATTAAGCAGTGCAATATTTTCCATGTGAAGTCACACAGAACTTGAAACAAACACATTTTCGGCATCAGTGAAGTTTCTTCTCATGTGAAAGTCCAGCTGCACTTTAAGTATTATTTCTATGATGGTTACGAGCCAATCCTCACCACGGCTGGCTCAGAGTGGATGAGTTCCATACTGGGCCTACTTGAAAATGGCTATAAATATGTGGCTCTTGCATGTGTGTGTTTTTTTCTTCCCCCAAAACTATGTTGGATGAAATTTACTGGTTTTAGAGACATAAAATAGGCTGGCAGCATTCAATCGGATGTTATTCTTGGTGGATGCTTTATTTTTTTTTCTGTTTTACTTGGGAAAGTGTGTGCATTGAAAGTGCAAGCTGCTCCTTTGAAGAGCCTTTGGGGAGGGGGAGGGGGAGGGGATGGTATTTGGTACCTTTTCCCTCACAGAGACCTTTTTTCTATTATTCCAGAACAGAGATTTAGAGATCTAAATAACCTTTCCCAATGGATGGCAGAGGCAGAAGGATCAGAGAAGAAAAAATGAAGTTCAAAAGGAATTGGAAAACCTCACAAAAGATTAGTAAATCCAGCTTGGATAAAATAAGAAGTGACCAAAATCCAAGCTTAGCATTCAACCCCAAGCAACCAGAGTCCGGGGGGTGGGGGGTGGGGAAATCCCCTTCAAGAAAGGTCTGTGTTTTTTGTGGACAAAGTCTTGTCTGCTTTCTTCAGGCTGTTATTTAAGACCCCCAACCCTTCTGGTGGGCTTCACATGCTTCTCAGACTTTTTCAGAAATGGTCTATTGATTTCAAAGGCTGGCCATGGCTTCTTGCTTCTATTTTCCTCGCGGTTTGGCTGTACAACAGGTGCATGTGGAGGGATATTCTGGGGCTTTAAACATCGTTCCATAACATAATCAGGATTCTGCTATTGTGAGGCAAACTGTGAGGTCAAGTGACACCTTAATTAACTTCTTTCCCAGTGTCTCCTTCATAGTGATTTCAGCATGGTACATTCTGGATTGCAATATAGACACATGTTGATTCTTGACACCTATGAGTTGCAGGTGGCTTGTCAACAGTTTCTCTGTGTTGAGAAGGACCAGAAATGTGTGTGAATGGGTATATATAGAAACAGAGACTTTAATCACATGCCCAAATAAAAAAAGTATATTTTAAATCTGAGAAGACATCTTTACCCACATGAGCAAGTCTCAGAGATCCTGCTACATATGAAGATCAAGATCTAATCCCAACCTTTCACCTAGAGATTCCCTACATCTGCCTTTTTAGAAACAAAGAACTATAGAAATTGTCCAACAAATTACACTCTCACTGCAAATACTTGGCATGTGTTTCTGCTCACAAGGTGAAGAGAACATTGTTGCACTACAGACGATCTGTAGCCACTGAAGAACTCACAGGCTGCTTTCATATAGTCTTAGGTGAAGGTGCTTCTATTGTATGAGAAGCTGCCTTGGTATGGATCCAGAATCTGGAGTCACTCATAAGCCAGAGCCATATTTTTTATTTTTTAAAGAAAAGCAAATAGGTCAGTGGCCTTCCACTCCCTTCCAAGTATGTTCTCCAGGGTCCAATCCTTTTTGGGGGACTCCATGCAGCTATGTGGCTGAGTGATGTATCGCAAGTAAAGGGCAATGGAAAGTCAAAATCCCTCCCCCCAGCAGGTTCAGTATTTACAGGTTGCTTCTCTGGTCGAGCCTATGGATAACATAAGTGAATAAAGTATACACATGGGGGGATTTTTAATTCTTAATTTCTAATTTGTCTTACTTTTGCTCATCTATGGGAAAACACAACTGTTCGGGAAATTACAGAACAATGATTCAGATGAATTAAAAATGGAGAGTTCAGAAAAAAGTTCATGCCTTGAACCTGACAATACTGTCTTGGGACAACAGAGCGTATGTCTGACAAGTACTTCTCTATGCCTGACTCTTGCTACTTTCTCAAAGTTACCAGGCTCATGCTGCACTTGCCTGACATTTCAGTGATTATAAATAGCCACAGCCAATTACCCTGGGAGGAAAGGCCAACTTTCTATACATTTGTTTAATTTGCTTTTCCGGGTGAGATGACTGCAGATATCATTTTACTTGGCAAGACACTGGCAGAATATGCCAGTATCTTTCGGTGTTATTTTTGGTGCTGTTGATGAGAACATTAATCTGAAGTTTGGTCCTCCTTTTTTAATGTTTGCAACATGCAAGAAATCCCATCTGGCAAAAGATGACACATACAACAGTCTTGTTTGTAATATCATATTATATTAGCCTATTGGAAGACCCAGTGGCAGGAAGTGGCATGTCTGAGCACCTGCCAGGACCCATACACTGATGGGGGCCCACTGCTGACCAGGCCCCCTCCCCAAACCCACCACCGGCACCAACCTTGATGCTATTTCTTGTGAATTGGAGGCTCATACCTGTTGCTCATAGTACTGAATGAGGTGCTCCTGCACCAGTCAACAGAAGGGAAGAGTGGTGGCTCAGTGTTCAAGCATTTATGTTCATGCAGAAGGTCCTAGGTTCAATTCCTAGCATCTCCAGTTAAAAGGACCAAGTAGTAGAGAAAGACCTTTACCTGAGATCCTGGAGAGTCACTGCCAGTCAGAATAGACGACATTGACATTGATAGACCAAGGGTATTATTCAGTATAAGGCAGCTTCATGTGCAGACATAGGGCAGCACCATTTTTGGCCAAGGCAAAGAATGTATTGGGGGGGGGGCATTCTTGCCCTGAAACTCAGAAGTTGATGTCATTTTTTTTATTTTGCTGTTTGAAAAATAGACAAAGAGCCTTCCAAGATTGTTAATAAATTGCCATTTGGGAATGATGGACTTAATTTGTTGAATATTTAGGAATAGGAAACTAGTTAGCAGGATGAAGAGTTCTAATCCTGCCAAGAAATGTGAAGGTCTGCAAAAACGGGGGGAACTGAAACATTTTAAGGATCACTCTTACATTGTCTTTCAACTGCCTTTTTGGTATAAAGCCTGTCTGATCAGGATTGTCAGGCTGTTATCTCGGTTTCTCTGTTGCCTCTGTTCCTTGGCTGAACCATTCAGACTTCAAGGACAACTTCACATACCAAAGCCTGGGAACGCTACTCCTGGGAAAGTGTTCTCTGTTTATGCTTTGTGTGTTCTGTAATCACCCGCCTTTTTCAAGCCTTATATTGCCAACTAACGAGCCAGACCCTCATAGCTGTCATCTTATTCTATATGCACTGTAATACCTATTTGACCAGTAAAAGCCATCTGCTTGGATCCTGACTGTCTCTGTGGTGATTTCTGGTTCAGTGGGTCAAGGGCTGACATTATGACAGCTATCTCCTACAACTCTTCTTCAACGAACCCCTAGTCAGGCTAGAGCCCTGGAGGGTTCGCCTGCCACTCAGATGGGAGCTAGGAGGTCGCTCTCCGAGTGAACCGGGACTGCTACTTCCTGGAACCCTGGAGTCCTCATGTGGGGATCCTACCCTTCTACAGGACATAGTCGCTGAACTTTTTAGGACTACTCTAGAGGCTTGCCGCTTGGAGGGACTAGTACAGACACAGTGGCATTCTCTAGTGAAAGTTCTCTGGATGTTAACCTCGGATGATACTAATACTCGTTTAGATCTCCAGGATTTTGATCAGTTGCTGGATGATGCCCAGCTGGCAACTGAGGACTTACAGGTACTAACCGGATTATTGGACGAACTTATTGCCCGTGAGTCTCTCCCATTCACTGCCCCTACTACCCAGGGAAAAGGTACCATGGCAGGAGCCTCAGGTCTTTCCCTGATACCCGATGCCACTAGTTGTCAAGCTGAAGCCAAGCGGGTCGCTGTCCATACAGCCCTCCTCTTTGCGGATTGTACAAAGGACACTACGGTAGCCACCTTGGCCCAACGTTTGGCTTCGACATTTGGGGCCGACGCACCCGCTATCGCGGTTCGGATACAACCATTACTGGGCGGGGAACCCGACCCCATACTCTCGCTCCTGGAAGCAGAACTTTTACCGCACGTTACCGCAACTGAAGCTCTGAAACTCGAAACCCGAAAGGTTCTCGAGGATAAAGAAGCTGCTGAAGCGGCTAAGGCAGCAGCCGAAGCCCAAGCCGCAAGGGAGAAGGAGTTACAGTTGGCTGCGGATCGTGCGCGAACCGGCGGTCGCCCTAAGGACACTGTAAAGAGCGGCCCTCCATTAGGTCTGTCTTTCTCCCCGGTGTTTGCCCCGTCGCGCACGACCCAACGCGCACGCCGCCTTGCAGACCGACGCCAAGACTCCGGAGAGTCTGCAGACGAGGACCTATATGGGGACAGTTCTCAATGGGCCACAAGTTTCCGGACAAGTAAACCTCATCGTACCGGCAGCCCAGGAGAGGATGTTCACCTGTTACGAGCCCAGAATCGAGAGTTATCCGACCGTGTCGATCAACTCCAAGAGTTAATGGAACAAATGCTGCAGGACAACAGGCAGCTGCAGCAAGCCCTGATAGCCCAAGCACAGCCCGTCCCGGGTCAGGGGGGACCAGTCCAACCTCCTGCACCACCTCCACCTCCCGGAGCTCCCATTCTACCTGCACCCGGAGCTCCTGTGCAACCGGGTCAGCCTGTGCCTCCGGGTCAACCCATACCCGGTCCTTGGAAACAGCTCAAGTTGAAAACTACGTATGATGGATCTCTTGAAGCTCTCCCCTGTTTCTTGCACCAGGTGGACAGTTATATGCGAGAACAGTGACAATTATTCCCTACCGAGGACAGCCGGGTGCGCTACGTAGCTTCCCTTCTGACAGGCAAAGCGGCCGACTGGATGGTGCTCCAATTCGACACCCGATCCCGCTCTATCCGTTCCCTCAACAATTTCATGACTGCTCTACGTAGGAGGTTTGAGGACCCCTTTCTGGGGGAACGGGCCAAAACCGAACTGCTACAACTAAGACAGGGCTCTACTCCAGTCCGAGAGTTTGCCGATGAATTTCAAAGACTGGCGAGCAAAATTGTGGGCTGGCCCGAAGCCACCCTAATTCACCATTTCAGGGAAGCCCTACACCCCGACGTCCTGAACTGGTCGTACATGCGGGGCGATCCCGATACTCTCGAGGATTGGATTCTATTAGCAGAAGTGGAAAGCCGCCGGCGCTTCGTTTCCCTTGTCCGCCAAAAACACAAGGAGAAAAGCGCCCCAAAGGCCCAGCCCAAGGCACCACCCCCCGCTATACGGAAGCCGACGCGTCCACTCCAGGATCGCGAAACCTGATTTCAAAGGGGTGCCTGCCTCATTTGTGGGGAACAGGGCCACTTTGCAGCGGTCTGCCCTTACTGCCCTGAACCTTTTCGTCCCAACACGGCAACTCGAGCTAGGGGACGACCGCAACGCAGAGGCACCGCGGCCACCCGCAGCGCAGCGCCGGGAAGACCCACACCCTCTGCACTTCACGCTGGAGACTCATCCGTTCTGCCTGCATCAACTGACCCAGCCGGGTCTCGGATTACAAGTGCCCCATTGGGGGACAACTTTCCCTCTTCGGACGAAGAGAACCCATGGACCTCTCCGGCTTTAAACCTAGAATCTCCCCTTGACTTGTCAAAAAACGGCTCCGGTCTGTGGTGAGTGGAGCGTCTCCACAGACCTCTGCAGATTCTCCTGCTAAACCGACAGCTCCCACTAAAGTAAAGGAAGTAGAAACCACCGTTTATGTAGATGCCATTCTACAACATCACGAAGGTGGCCCCCAACTACCCGTTAAAGCACGTATTGACTCTGGTTGCAGTCGCACTCTCATAAGTGCAGCCACATTTGCAGCACTCAAAGTCGAGTCCGAGTTTTACCAGCTCCCGTCCAATTTGCCCAAATGGATGGGAGCCATTTCAAAGGGGGTCCAGTTGACCATTGCACTATAGGGGTGGCAATGGGAATTGGCTCCCACTGGGAACAAATCGACTTTACCATAGCCCCTATTCGATTCGAGGTGGTCCTGGGAATTAACTGGATTAAAGGTCATTGTCCCAGTATCGATTGGGATACGAACACAATTTCCTTTAACAATCCCAAATGCGATCAACACCGACAACAAGTTGCAATGCTGTCTCCACCCGCTCCGGCATTACTCTCCGAGATCCCATCAACACCAGCCCTCCCTGAAATATACCAAGACTTCGCGGATGTTTTTAACATTAAAGAATGTGATGCCTTACCCCCTCACCGGGCTACCGACTGTGCAATTGAGGTGGTGAAAGACTGCACATTAACCAAAAGTAAAATCTACCCAATGAGCACTTCCGAGCGCACTGTGCTTCGGGACTTTTTGGACAAAAACCTTGCTAGAGGGTTCATTCGCCCATCGAATGCTCCCAACTCAGCCCCCGCGTTTTTTGTTCGAAAGAAGGAGGGCGACCTACGCCTCTGCATTGACTTCCGAAAACTCAATGCAGTTACTCAAACCAACGCCTATCCTATACCATTAATTTCAGATATCTTGGGACAACTACAAGAAGGACGTATTTTTTCTAAATTGGACCTGGTAGAAGCCTACTACCGCGTCCGCATCCGAGAGGGGGACGAACCCCTCACTGCCTTCTCTAGCTGCTTTGGAATGTTTGAATTCCTTGTGATGCCCTTCGGGTTAAAAGGGGCCCCGGGGGTCTTCATGCAACTCATCAATGAAATCCTTCATGATTTGCTGTACCGCGGGGTGGTGGTTTATTTAGACGACATTCTCATTTATTCAAAAACCATGGATGAGCATGTCACATTGGTCCGAGAAGTTCTACGCCGTCTACGCACCCACCAACTCTTCGCAAAGCTGGCTAAATGCGAATTTCACCAAAGCAAAATAACTTTCTTGGGATACATAATCTCTCACCATGGCCTTAGCATGGACCCGGACAAAGTCCGTTCCGTCCTCGAATGGGCACCCCCCTCCAACCGCAAGCAAGTACAACAATTCCTGGGCTTTGCTAATTTCTACCGCGGATTCATCCCAAACTTCACCCAAATAGCACTGCCCATCACCGACCTTCTAAAAACCAAAGGTAAAGAAAGCTCGGCCACATTGCCCTCCGCTAAAATACTGTGGACTGATCAATGCCAAGCCGCTTTTGTGGCTCTCAAACGGCTTTTCACATCAGAACCGGTGCTACGGCACCCAGACCCTAATCGAATGTTCATTGTGCAGGTTGATGCCTCCGACGTAGCCATGGGGGGGCCCTGCTGCAAAGAGGACCTAATGGTCTCCTTCACCCTTGTGCATATTTCTCTAAGACGTTTGCGCACTCCCAATTGAACTGGCCTATTTGGGAGAAAGAAGCCTCAGCTGTTCACCATGCTCTTACCCTTTGGCGACAGTTCCTAGAAGGGTCCAAAGTCCCCTTCGAAGTTTGGACCGATCACAAGAATCTGGCCGCTCTCACAGGAACCCATAAATTATCCGCAAAACAACAACGTTGGGCGGAATTCTTTGCTCAGTTTCGTTTTGTCCTGAAGCATGTCCCAGGAAAACAAAACGTTCTCGCGGATGCTCTCTCCCGATTGCCTCAATACCCAGCAAAACTCGATCGGCCAACAGACTCTCTATTTACGCCCGCACAAAGAGAAGCCCTGCCCGTATTGGCTGTACAAACCCGATCTCAAACGCTGCCCCAGCGACAACACACAGTTACCAGCGGGCAAACTCCTCCAACCCTACCGGCCACTCTCCTACCTCCGCGACGGGACGCCACGATGGCTCCGGCTCCAACTCCTCCAACTCGACCGCCCGCCCGGCCGCCTGAAGTCTACGCACAGCAACACGTAAGCGTTTCCCCCTCGCCAACCCCCCTACCTGCTCCGACTACTACGTTAAACGAGGGGGGGGTTCCCATCTCTGATTCTTTCATAAAGTCCCTGCGGGACCACTGCCTTATGGAACATTCTAATCAAACCCTGCCTTCTGGTGTTATTGAACAAGGGGGCTCTTGGTACAAAGACTCAAAACTGTATGTACCCAAAGCGCTCCGAAAAGACGTCTTACACTTGGCCCATGGAATGAAAACCGCAGGGCACTTTGGGTTTCTAAAAACCCTTCACTTGTTGCGCAGACAGTTTTGGTGGGGGGGGATGCGTTCTGATATTGACTCGTTTATTCGCAGCTGTCCTATTTGCGCCACAGTCAAGCGATCTCAAGGCAAGCCCCCAGGACTACTGCAACCGCTTGAAATACCCTCCAAACCCTGGGAAGTGATTGCTATGGATTTTATGACGGATCTCCCTCTCAGCGGGGGAAAAACTGTACTATGGGTTATCACTGACTTATTTTCCAAGCAAATACATTTGGTTCCATGCGCAGGGATCCCCTCCGCTCAGAAATTGGCCCGCCTCTTCGTGTCACATGTCTTTAGACTACATTCGTTTCCGCGCAAAATAATCTGCGACCGCGGCAGTAGCTTTGTTGCAAAGTTTTGGGAAGCTTTTCTCAAATTGGTGGGGGTGGAGCAGGGATTGTCTAGTGCATACCATCCCCAAACGGATGGCCAGACCGAACGTGTTAATGCTGTACTTGAATGTTATTTGCGCTGTTATGTCAATTACCACCAAGATAACTGGGTAGAGCTGTTACCTTTTGCAGAATATGCTTATAATAATGCTGTACATCAGTCCACTGGTTTCAGCCCGTTTTATGCGATCTATGGACAGGACTTCGGTCCTATCCCCCCTGTGGAGGATGTGGAAGGGGAGGGGGATGCCGACATTGCCTCTTGGACACACACCCTCCACACTACGTGGCCCTGGCTGATTAGCAATCTTGCCCGAGCCAAGCGCTTATACAAAGCACAAGTCGATAAACATCGGTCCCCCGGTGGGGATCCACAAGTAGGTGACCTGGTTTACCTATCCACCAAGAATTTGCGTTCCACCCGACCGTGCCATAAGCTCAACGCTAAGTTCATTGGCCCATTTCCTATCACTCGCATCATAAATCCTGTCACAGTGGAACTGTCTCTCCCCAAAACCTTAAGACGTGTGCACCCCGTTTTCCACATCAGCCTCCTGAAACCCCATATTGCTTCTCCGCAGTGGCATCCAGAGCAGCCTCCCGAGCAGCCCATAATGGTGGGGGGGGAGAGAACATTTTGAGGTCTCCAAGGTCCTAGACTCCCGTATTCACCATGGAATTTTACAATACCTAGTTCGCTGGAAACACTTCCCCCCTGCCTATGACGAGTGGGTTCGTGCACGAGATGTCTCCGCCCCCAAGCTCGTCAACGCCTTTCACGTTGCCTACCCAGACAGACCAGCCCCCTTGCAGGATGGGAGGGGGCCTTAAGGGGAGCAGGATGTCAGGCTGTTATCTCAGTTTCTCTGTTGCCTCTGTTCCTTGGCTGAACCATTCAGACTTCAAGGACAACTTCACATACCAAAGCCTGGGAACGCTACTCCTGGGAAAGTGTTCTCTGTTTATGCTTTGTGTGTTCTGTAATCACCCGCCTTTTTCAAGCCTTATATTGCCAACTAACGAGCAAGACCCTCATAGCTGTCATCTTATTCTATATGCACTGTAATACCTATTTGACCAGTAAAAGCCATCTGCTTGGATCCTGACTGTCTCTGTGGTGATTTCTGGTTCAGTGGGTCAAGGGCTGACAAGGATGAATTATTCTGGAGATAGATTTCTTCAACCTTTCTGTTAGAATAGTAAAAATCTTATAATCTACATTGAGAAGAGATATTGGCTTGTATAAATGTGGATGGCTGACATCCTGATTTTCCTTCAGGATTAGAGTGATGTGGGCTTCTTCCCAAGAGGGTGGCATTTTACCTTCTGTTAAGATTTCATTAAATACAGTTTGCAGTTGGGGAGTTAGCAGTTGCTCGAAAGTATTGTAATAGCTTGTGGTTAGTCCGTCTGGTCCTGGGGCTTTGTCTAATTTCAAACACTTAAATGCATTTGTTATCTCTTGAACCTTGATTCTCTGGTTGAGTATGTGTCTATCTTCTTCAGAAAATCCTTCTAAGTTAGTTGATTTTATGTATTTGTCCAGTCCTGATTGGGGTGAATCTTTTTTTTGTAGAACTCCGTGTAAAATTCCTTAAAAATCTCTGTCAGGCCGTTGCTGGTTCAGGCCTGGCTCTGGCTTCGTGTCAAAAGACCTTGATTCACACTTCCCTCTGTCTGGCTTCCCGCACTGCCTAGTTGTTTGGTCTACGCTTCATGGGAACTCTTATCTCAGTTTTACCTCACTGGTTTACTCTTGTGACTAAAGTGCTTTTAAGCTTATGCTTTCCCTATTGGGGTCATTAGCAGCCTTCCTCTGTTTCTATACAGTCAGTTCTTATATTTACCTTTTTCCTAATAAAGTATACTGCTTCAGGATCATCTGCCTGAGTGTGTTTGCTTTTGGGATGCTACAGGTAAATGCCTGATTCTGACAATCTCCTGAATATTCTCTATAAGATATTTGATTGCCTTTGTGAAGAACTAATATTCTTCTTTTTCCAGATTCTTTCTTGAGCTTGTTTGCTAATAACCTACTTGGTTTGTTAGCATGTTCAAAGAATTTCTGTTTGACAAAGCTGAGCTTCTTCTGCATTTCTTCCATCTCGATTAAGTCTATTTGGTGTTTTAGACATGATATTTTCAACAAGGCAATGGCAAACCACCCCGTAAACAAATTCTGCCTAGAAAACATTGGGATGTGACATCACCCCATGGGTCAGGTGCTTGCACAGGGGACCTTTACCTTTATTCCCTTCATAGAGAACATTCAGCCTTGCTTCTTTGTCTTTCTTGAGTTTAGCCGAGATAGAAATAAATCGCCCTCTCATGTGAGCCTTACTAGTGTCCCAGATTATTCTACTTGAAGGACCAGATGTGTTATTTATTTCAAAAACTTTTTGATTCCCTCTTGACACAAAGCTACAAGATCTCTATGTAGTAGTATATGGTCATTCAGTTTCCATCTCCTGAGCCCTCCATTTTCCACAGTCAGTGTTATCTGGAGTGGGTTGTGGTCAGCAAAGGTTGCAGGTAAAATAGAAGCATCTTCCAGATTGTTAAGTAAAGACTTGGAAATCCAGCCCAAATCTTTTCTCGAGTACGAACTGTGTCTATTAGAATAAAATGTACAAACAGTGTTTAAACCCACCAAGAAAATAAAACAGATGCTACGATCAGCAAAAGACAAAAGAGACCCCCCTCACCTCTGCAGGAGTATATCGTATACCTTGCAGCTGTGGACAAGTTTACATCGGGACAACAAAACGTAGCATACAAACAAGGATAAAAGAACATGAAAGATACTGCAGACTTGGCCAACCTGAGAAATCAGCAGTGGCTGAACATGGACTGACACAAACAGGACACAGGGTCTTATTCCAAGACACTGAAAGACTGGACAATTTTACCAACTATTTTGTCAGATTGCACAGAGAAGCCATTAAAATTCATAAACATCAGCACAACTTTAACAGGAAGCCAAGCCTTATTCATTCTTAAACTCTCAAGAATGAATAAGGCTTGGCTTCCTGTCCTGAAAACCTCCTGACTAACAAAGACTACAGTCAACAATAGCCATGCAGATTAGCTTTGGATTTCACAAGTTAACAGATCACTTCAGGATACAATGGTTCCATATTAACATACCACACCCTCATTAGCACATTATCTTGATACTTACAGGACAATGATTAGCACATTACCTTTGATACTTTTTGCAGGACAATGATTCAGCTCAACCCAACCCTTTCTGACTATATATTACTTTTCCTACACACTTGACACTGAAAGACACTGTGTCATGGCCCAGGCTTCAACAGGCAAAACTGACTCGGAAGCCAAACGGATTGGCAGCCTGTCCAGGGTAACCATCAGAAAGTCCTCTGCTACTTAGAAAAGTGTAGTTTATTTTACAGTGCAAAGATATAATACAGATACTTCTTTCACACACTCCGCTCATAGCAACCCGCATAGAACTTCAGTTTCACTCCAATACATACACCTAGTGGACGCAGCCACCAATCACAGTAGATACCTAATCATCCTGACATTGCTACTGCATTGCATCAGCCACCTGGCTATAACTGGATCAGGCCAGCTTTCTCTAGCTCCCCAGGGACTTTCCAGGCTGATTGCATCATCATTAGATCCAACTGATCTAATCTGCATCTGTCAAACTAAACTGACAGACTTGTAATCTTGACAGAAACATCATCAGAGGAAGAGCCTGAGCAGGGAGAAATAACAGGCATTGCACCTCAGACAGCTGAGAATGCAGGGCAGGGCGAAGGACAACAGGTAGGAGTAAACACCAGCCCCACTGAGGAGTTGGAAGTAAACACAGAATCACCTCCTTTGGCACAACCAGATGCAGCTGTAACTCCACAGAAGCAGGACCCACCCAGCTCACCTGAAGCCACTCAACAACAGCACAGGCAAAGAGGAAGAATGGAGTTGCAAAGCAAAAGGAGAAGTGCGCTTCTACAGACACTAAGGAGATGGCTCCAAGACTGTGAGTTGTCTGAGGATGACAACTAAGGCAAAGAGAAACAGCTTAAACCCAGGCTTGGAACAGACAGACGCTGCGAAAGCAATTGTTGCTGATGCTCCTAGACTTTGATAAACGGACTTCTGACCCTTGGACCAGATCTTTGACTTCCCCTCTGCACGGCGACTTTCTTTTGGTTTCCAGCTCCTGGCAGGACTCCCCCGGATTCCTGCATTCCTGAGATAACAGCCTGCTCTCAAGACCAGTAGCCGGCAGTAACCCGAGACGACCTGGCCTAGCACATACTGTTCTTCAGTGTTACTCCTCTGAAGATGCCTGCCACAGCTGCTGGTGAAACGTCAGGAAAGAAAATACCAAGACCACGGTTACACAGCCCGGATAACCTACAAGAATCAATGAACTCTGTGAAAGCCTTCGACAATAAAATGTAAAGTCTTTTTGGTTTGGATGTTTAAACCTCCACACATCCACTAAGTTCCAATCAGACAAGAATTAAAAAACCATCAACGGTAGTTTTCCCCCTTTAGTCCTGGTTGACTTATCTATTATTGGATTCATTACATCATTCATGTCTCCAAAGATCAGACTCTCTCCTTGATGAAAGTCTTGAAGAGCTGCAAAAAAGTCTTTAAAAAAATTCTCTTTTGCATTGTTTGGGGCATATACATTTGCGACCGTATATTTTTGACCGTTCGCCCCTTGCATCAACAAGACCATTTGGATCTTTTAAAGTGTCTAATACAGTCAGTTTGTCTCCTCTGGCATAAGTCGCCATGTGATGGGCTATGACGTAAATGGAGAGTAACGTGCCCATGGAATCCCATATAAATCTCAGATGTATAGACAAAGAAGAATAATGTAATGCTGTATAGTATCACTGTAATGATTGAGCAATACTTATTCTCAGGAAGAAGGGTTTTCCAGTACTTCTCTAAGATAAACACAGAGTGCAGCTCTCTGCTCTCTGCACAAGGTTATGAGCCGTATAAGGTAATATAGTTGCCTGCCATATGGAAATGAAACATCAGCACTAGTTATCAGAAACAGTTTCTTCCTCTTATGAGTAAGGTTAGTAGTGCGACTTAGTCCTCTGCCTTGGAGCAATGTTATTATTTAGAAGGTCACTAGGTAAGAAGCAGACTATTCCTTCCTATGAATAGGATGGAGACTCTTAGAATTCCTACTAACCTTAATGTGAGTCTAAGAGTAATGGACCTTTCCATATTTGGAATACTGACATCTCATTAATTCCAGCAAGGATTAATGAGTTCTCACAAAGATCTATATAGTCTGACTTGGCTTTTCAATACTCACAGACATAAGTCCTTCAAAGAGATGAAGGGACTAGAAACATGTTCTTTGAGACGCTCTCAGAGGTTTCTGTAATCAACCAGAGATATCTCTCAGGGTATGAGCCAGAGGTTTCCCCAACGGGCAGGTGAAGCTTCTGCACTCAGTGACAATGATAGTACATACACAGTATAGTATATACATGGATTAAGGTCCATGAAGCTTTTGAGCTCTTACTCAGAACTATAGGTTCACATACAAGGTTCTCTATAATATTGGCATAACCAGAGAGACCTCAGAACAGAGTTGTAAGTAAAAACTCTTGGATATTAAAGCTACACATAGCTACAAATTACCAATAGACTATAGTCTTGCATAGTTCTAATTTCAGCTTTGCATAGACATAACTTTCTCTGATACATAGACTTCAGAACAATTTTCATGAATATAAACTGACATGAAATACTTAAAGAGCTTTTGGATTTCAGCTCTTATATGAATTAGGAACCAGAGATTATCTGATCTTTGCATATACCAAAGATATTGCCAGAATATAGAAATATGGGAAAGATTCTATGTCCTTATTAAGCATATGAGCTGGAGAGATTTAGAAATAATATAAGGTTGTACTTGGTTTATTACAATTTATGTTTTATATTTCAGGTACTCTGAATTAAGATGCTTTTAACTACAACAGGTCTTTCCCCATTGTACTAATCATATTTTACAGGATTTCTGTAACTGTTATATTCCTGAATGAAATGGAATTACAAGTTCAAGGTTTGAACTCTCATATAGAGTAACATAAAGAAACATAAAAACTGCTTAAGGTTGTTTAAGATTGCATGCATATATGAACATGTATAAAAATCATAATGTTTGTACTTTATGACATGTTTTTACGAGTGTAAATATTCACATGCAAATATTTTATGTGAAATAAATGGTAAATAATGAAACCCACTGTTTATAAATTTATTGGCAGACTTCAATAGAAAGCCTACTTCGGTAGGAATCATTGAGTCCTGCTTATTGGGTAACTGGCTGAATAAGATAATAAATTACATCTCAGGAAGTGGTCCTTTCTAAGAGCTTGTTACTTTAACAGCATGAACCGTGGCAGCCACTCCTCTTTTCTTTGTGTGAAAGAAGGAAGTATATAGTGTGCCTAGTTTGTCACACTGTAGAAATCTTTGGGATTGTTCTTTAATGTGGGTTTCTTGTAGGCAAGTGATATCCGAGGTAAGTTTCAGAAGCTTATGGAATTTTTTTCCCCCTTTTGGCAGGAGAGTTTAGCCCATTAATGTTAATCAAAGTGATTCTTAATCATTCCATACTAGTTAATTGCAGCTGCTTCTCCCAATTTGAAGTCTTTTTCTTCAGAAGGTGTGGGATTTTCTATCGCTAAAGGTGATATTGTAATGCCTGAAATCATTATATGCTATTGGAAATGTATTCTTTGATTTGAAATATATTCTTTGTAATAAATAAAGTATAATCTGCATTTATGAATATACCATACTCAGTGTATAAGAGTTGGCATCTATGATTAAAGTCACACCAAGCACATATATGTTAAAGTATAAGAGTATAAGAGGCCCAGCTTTACTAGTTAGAAGCTAGAGACTCCATGGAAGGCCCCAATATGCTTTCATAAGCTGGCTCCTGTAAGCTCCTGACCCAAAGAACCAGAAATCACCACAGAGACACTTAGAATCCAAGCAGATGGCTTTTACTGGTCAAATAGGCAATACAGTGCTTATAGAGTAAGATGTCAGCTATGGGTGCCTTGCTAGCTAGTTGGCAATATAAAGCATGGTAACGGCGAGAGATTACAAAGCATAAACATCAGACACACTCTCCCAGGAGAGCGTTCCCAGGCTTAGGAATGTGGCGTCGTCCTTGAGATCAGGACGGTTCAGCCAGGAGACAGAAGCAACCCTGGAACTGAGATAACGGCCTGACATCCTGCTCCCCTTAAGGCCCCCTCCCATCCTGTAAGGGGGCTGGTCTGTCTGGATAGGCGATGTGAAAGGCGTTGACGAGTTTGGGGGCGGAGACGTCTCGCGCACGTACCCATTCGTCATAGGCAGGGGGGAAGTGTTTCCAGCGGACTAGGTATTGTAAACATCCATGGTGAACGCGGGAGTTCAGGATTTTGGAAACCTCAAAATGTTCCTCCCCCCCCCACCATCAGAGGCTGCTCAGGAGGCGGCTCTGGATGCCATTGCGGAGATGCAATATGGGGCTTTAGGAGGCTGATGTGGAAAACAGGATGCACTCGCCTCAGGGTTTTGGGGAGAGACAGTTCCACCGTGACTGGATTTATGATGCGAACGATGGGGAAAGGACCAATGTACTTAGCGTCAAGTTTATGGCACGGACGGGTGGAACGCAGATTTTTAGTGGACAAGTACACCAGTTTACCCACTTGTAGATCTCCCCCGGGGGAACGATGCTTGTCGGCCTGCGCTTTGTATTTGCGTTTGGCTCGGTCAAGGTTGCTAACCAGCCAAGGCCATGTGGTACGGAGGGTGTGCGCCCAAGAGTCAATGTCGGCATCCCCCCCCCTCCTCCAGATCACCAATTGGGGTGGCAGGACCGAAGTCCTGTCCGTACACTGCGTAAAAGGGGCTGAAACCTGTGGATTGATGTACAGCATTATTGTAGGCATATTCTGCAAAAGGTAACAGTTCTACCCAGTCATCCTGGTGGTAGTTAACATAACAGCGCAAATAGCATTCAAGTACAGCATTGACACGTTCAGTCTGGCCATCCGTTTGGGGATGGTATGCACTAGACAATCCCTGTTCCACCCCCACTAACTTGAGAAAGGTTTTCCAAAACTTAGCAACGAAGCTACTTCCGCGGTCGCAGATTATCTTGCGCGGAAACGAATGTAGTCTAAAGACATGTGACACGAAGAGGCGGGCCAACTTCTGAGCAGAGGGGATCCCTGCGCATGGAACCAAATGTATTTGTTTAGAAAATAAGTCAGTGATAACCCATAATACAGTTTTTCCCCCACTGAGAGGGAGATCAGTCATAAAGTCCATAGCAATTACTTCCCAGGGTCGGCTGGGTATTTCAAGTGGTTGCAATAGTCCCGGGGGCTTGCCTTGAGATCGTTTGACTGCGGCGCAAACAGGACAGCTGCGAATAAACGAGTCAATATCAGAACGCATTCCCCCCCCACCAAAATTGTCTGCGCAATAGGTGAAGAGTTTTCAGGAACCCAAAGTGTCCGGCTGTTTTTACTCCATGGGCTAAGTGTAAAACGTCTTTTCGGAGCGTTTTGGGCACATACAATTTTGAGTCTTTGTACCAAGAGCCCCCTTGTTCGATTACACTAGGGGGTAGGGTTTGGGCTGAGCGTTCCAGAAGGCATTGTTCTCGAAGGGACCTTAAGAAGGGTTCGGAGATGGGGATCCCCCCCTTGGTCATAGTGGTTTCAGGAGTTGTTACGGGGACTGAAGAGGGGGAAGTGCTTATGTGCGGTGGCGCGCAGGCTGTAGGCGGCTGGGTGATCGGTGGAGGAGCAGGAGCGCCGGCTGTTGTAAGTTTCCGGGCAGGCTGGGCAGTCGGCTGTGGGGCTGGCTGGGCAGCCGGCAGGGCTGGAGGAGCGGGTGCGCCGGTTATTGTGTGCTGCCGCTGGGGCAGCGTTTGGGAACGAGTTTGTACAGCTAGTACAGGTAGGGCTTCCCTTTGCGCGGGGGTAAATAAAGAGTTTGTAGGTCGATCAAGTTTCGCCGGGTATTGTGGCAACCGGGAGAGAGCGTCTGCGAGAACGTTTTGTTTCCCCGGAACGTGTTTCAGGACGAAACGAAACTGAGCAAAGAATTCCGCCCAACGCTGTTGTTTTGCTGACAATTTATGAGACCCCGTGAGGGCAGCTAGATTTTTGTGATCGGTCCAAACTTCAAAGGGGACTTTAGACCCTTCCAGAAATTGTCGCCATAAAGTTAGTGCATGGTGAACGGCTGATGCCTCTTTCTCCCAAATGGGCCAGTTCAATTGGGAGTGCGCAAACTTCTTTGAGAAGTAAGCGCAAGGGTGAAGGAGACCATCCGGACCTCTTTGGAGGAGAGCCCCCCCCCATAGCCACGTCGGAGGCATCGACTTGCACAATGAATATCTGATTCGGGTCTGGGTGCCGTAGTACGGGTTCTGAAGTGAAGAGGCGTTTGAGAGCGACAAAGGCGGCTTGGCATTGATCGGTCCACAATATCTTAGCGGAGGGTAAAGTAGTTGAGCTTTCTTTACCTTTGGTTTTCAGTAGGTCGGTGATGGGTAGCGCCACTCGGGCGAAGTTAGGGATGAACCCACGATAGAAATTTGCAAAACCTAGAAATTGTTGCACTTGCTTGCGATTGGTGGGTGGAGTCCAATCGAGGACGGATTGGACTTTGGTAGGGTCCATGCTAAGGCCATGGTGGGAGATTATGTATCCTAAAAACGTTATTTTGCTTTGATGAAATTCACATTTGGCTAACTTTGCAAAGAGTTGGTGATTGCGCAGGCGCTGCAGAACTTCTCGGACCAGATTTACATGCTTGTCCATGGTTTTTGAATAAATAAGGATGTCATCCAGATAAACCACTACTCCGCGGTATAGCAAATCGTGGAGGATTTCGTTGATTAGTTGCATGAAGACCCCCGGGGCCCCTTTTAATCCGAAAGGCATCACGAGGAATTCAAACATTCCAAAACAGCTAGAGAAGGCAGTGAGGGGTTCGTCCCCCTCGCGGATACGAATTCGGTAGTAGGCTTCTACCAAGTCTAACTTGGAGAATATACGACCTTCCTGTAATTGTCCCAAAATATCTGATATTAGTGGTATAGGATAGGCGTTGGCTTGAGTAACTGCATTGAGTTTTCTGAAGTCAATGCATAGGCGAAGGTCGCCCTCCTTTTTTCGGACAAAAAACGCGGGTGCTGAGTTTGGGGCATTTGATGGGCGAATGAATCCTCTGGCAAGGTTTTTGTCTAAAAAGTCTCGTAGAACAGTGCGCTCGGAAGCGCTCATAGGGTAGATTTTACTTTTGGTCAGTGTGCAATCCTTGACTACTTCAATTGCACAGTCAGTGGCCCAGTGGGGGGGGGGGTAAGGCATCACATTCTTTAATGTTGAAGACATCCGCAAAGTCTCGCTTTGCATCAGGTAGGATCGGGGGTGTTGGGATCTCGGAGGCTAATGCTGAAGCGGGTGGATGTAGCAGCGCAACTCGCTGTCGATGCTGGTCGCATTTGGGGTTGGCAAAGGAGATAGTGTTCGTCTCCCAGTCGATACTGGGACAATGTCCTTTGATCCAGTTAATTCCCAGGACCACTTCGAACCGGATAGGGGCTATGGTGAAGTCTATCTGCTCCCAATGGGAGCCTATTCCCAGTGCGACCCCTATGGTGCGGCGATCAACTGGACCCCCCTGGAAATGGCTCCCGTCCATTTGGGCAAATTGGACGGGGGCTGGTAAAGCCTCGGACTCTACTTTGAGTGCGGCAAACGTGGCTTCGTTTATGAGAGTGCGACTGCAACCGGAGTCAATAAGCGCCTTTACTGGTAGTTGGGGACCACCTTCATGGTGTTGTAATATTGCGTCCACATAAACGGTGGTTTCCACTTCCTTTATTTTAGTGGGAGCATTCGGCTTAGCAGGAGAATCTGCAGGGGTCTGTGGAGACGCTCCACTCACCACAGACCGAAGCCGTTTTTTGACAAATCAAGGGGGGATTCCAGGTTCAAAGCTGAAGAATTCCATGGGTTCTCTTCGTCCGAAGAGGGAAAGATGTCCCCCAATGGGGCACTTGTAATCCGAGACCCGGCGGGGTCATCCATGGCAGGCAGGGTGGCTGAGTCTCCGGCGTGAAGTGCAGAGGGTGTGGGTCTTCCCGGTGCTGTGCTGCGGGTGGCCGCGGTGCCTCTGCGTAGGGGTCGTCCTCTGGCTCGAGTCATCGTGTTGGGACGAAAGATTTCAGGGCGGTATGGGCAGGCTGCTGCAAAGTGGCCCATTTCCCCGCAAGTGAGGCAGGCGCCCCTTTGAAATCGGGTTTCACGATCCTGGGGCGGACGTGTGGGTCTTCGAGGGACAGGAGGCGGCTGGCTTGCCCCTCTAGGCTGGGATTTTGGGGCGCTTTTCTCCTTGTGTTTTTGACGGACAAGGGAAATAAAGCGCCGGCGGCTTTCCACTTCCTCGGCCAATAGTATCCAATCCTCAAGGGTTTCGGGGTCACCCCTCATGTACGACCAGTTCAGAATATCAGGGTGTAAGGCTTCCCTGAAGTGGTGAACAAGGGTGGCTTCGGGCCAGCCCACAATTTTACTTGCTAGTCTCTGAAACTCATCGGCAAACTCTCAAACAGGAGTAGAGCCCTGCCTTAATTGTAACAGTTCCGCTTTGGCTCGTTCTCCCAAAAAGGGATCCTCAAACCTCCTCCGTAGAGCAGTCATGAAATTGTTGAGGGAACGAATAGAGCGGGATCGGGTGTCGAACTGGAGAACCATCCAGTCGGCTGCTTTACCTGTCAAAAGGGAAGCTACATAGCGCACCCGGCTATCCTCTGTAGGGAAAAACTGTCCCTGTTCTCGCATATAACTGTCCACTTGATGCAAGAAACAGGGTAGGGTTTCGAGAGATCCATCGTACGTAGTTTTCAACTTGAGTTGTTTCCAAGGACCGGGCATCGGATGTCCCGGTAGCACGGGTGGGCCGGGTGGAGGTAAAACGGGACCTCCGGGGGGGGGTAGAGGTGGGGCAGGCACATTAGCGGGTGGCTGAAGTGGCGCCCCCTGCCCCGGTATTGGCTAACAGGGCTTGTTGTAATTGTCTGTTGTCCTGGAGCATACGTTCCATTAACTCTTGGAGCTGATCGACTCGACCGGAGAGCTCTCGATTCTGGGCTCGTAAGAGGTGAACATCTTCTCCTGGCCCCCCGGTACGATGAGGTTTACTTGTACGAAAACTCGTGGCCCATTGAGAACTGTCTCCATATAGATCCTCTTCCTCAGACTCACCGGAGTCTTGGCGTCGATCCGCAAGGCGGCGTGCGCGTTGGGTTGTGCGCGACGGGGCAAATACCGGGGAGAAAGACAGTCCCAACTGATGGTCGCTCCTCATAGTGCCTTTGGGGCGGTTGCCCGTCCGCGCCCGATCCGCAGCCAATTGTAACTCCTTGTCCCTTGCGGCTTGAGCCTCGGCTGCCGCCTGAGCCGCTTCTGCGGCCGCCTTATCAGCGAGGACCTTTTCGTTTTCAAGTCTCAGGGCTGCAGCTGCAGTAACATGGGGTAAAAGTTCCGTTTCCAGGATAGCAAGAATAGGATCTGATTCCCCGCCCAGCAATGGTTGTATACGAACAGCAATAGCAGGTGCATCGGGCCCAAACGTCGACGCCAAACGCTGGGCCAAGGTAGCTACCGGGGTATCCTTTGTACAATCCACAAAAAGGAGAGCTGTGTGAACAGCGATCCATTTGGCTTCGGCTTGACAGTCGGCCGCATTGGGTACCAGGGAAAAACCTTCCGGTGCAGGCCCTGCCATGGCACCTATATCCAGGGTAACAGTACGCGTCAGAGCCGTAGACGGGAGAGTCTCCCGGGCAATAAGTTTGTCCAATAATCCGGTCAGTACTTGTAAGTCCTCGGTTGCTGATCGGGCATCATCCAGTAGTCGATCAAAATCCTGGAGGTCTAAACTGGTATTAGTATCCTCCGCGGTTAACATCCAGAGAGCCCTCCCTAGAGACTGCCACTGAGTTTGTACCAGGTCCCTCAAGCGGCAAACCTCTAGAGTAGTCCTAAAAAGTTCAGCGACCAAGTCCTGTAACAGGGTAGGATCCTCAAATATGGACTCCAGGGTTCCACAAGGCCGCAGGCACGGTTCACTCGGAGAGCAACCTCCTGGCTCCCACCCGAGTGGCAGGCGAACCCTCCCGGGCTCCAACCTGACTAGGGGAATATTGAAGAGAGATAGCTGACATAATGTAAGCTCCTGACCCAAAGAACCAGAAATCACCACAGAGACACTTAGAATCCAAGCAGATGGCTTTTACTGGTCAAATAGGCAATACAGTGCTTATAGAGTAAGATGTCAGCTATGGGTGCCTTGCTAGCTAGTTGGCAATATAAAGCATGGTAACGGCGAGAGATTACAAAGCATAAACATCAGACACACTCTCCCAGGAGAGCGTTCCCAGGCTTAGGAATGTGGCGTCGTCCTTGAGATCAGGACGGTTCAGCCAGGAGACAGAAGCAACCCTGGAACTGAGATAACGGCCTGACAGCTCCCCATCATAAGGGCCAGCTAGGTAAAACTCCCTTAGTTAACCTTGGGAGCTGCCAGGATCCAAGATAAGAGGAACTGCAGAAACTTAGGATCAAACAGAGAAGCACCTGACACTGGTGGGTCTTCTCTGCTCATTAGAGAGCATTAGATCACCACTTTCTCTGCAACGCCTTCAATTCTGTAATAGGTTATGCTAATGTGGGGGTCCCAAGTATTGAGCATTTGAGGCTTACGTGTGTATTACGCCTATGTAACCACTCATTATCGAAGTCTATATTCATGCTTGCAACCCTTTGATGTGTGCGTGAATTGTCCCGCGCTTTGGGGCAATTTTCACCAGGCGTTTTGTGTATTGGCCAATAAAACAAATTGCTTTGAATTTTCAACCTCCTACCGTTTTATTGTGATTGAGTATTGATACAATAAGACAGGCTTATCAATATCAGTTGCACATTTTTGTATCTTTCGATTTCCTGTAATGTTTCTGGTGATGCAGTATCCTCAATGTCTCCAAGCAAACCTTGCACCAGCCACCGTTCTGGTGTAGAAGCATATGGATCAACAAGTTATAAAAGTTAAACTACCTCTTTTAACCCTTGTCTTCTCCTTAGCTTCCTTGGTTGAACTTCTTCAAGCAGTTGTTGTTCCTCCTCAGATAAGTCAGGTCCCTTCTGCCTGGAGTAGAAGATGGAGTGGGGTAGTCGTTGAGTTATTCTAATAAAAGATAAACTTCTTCTTTTGTTCTGATTATTCTCTTCCCATTTGGTAGTGAAATATTGAGTGCATATGGTGCGATCCAACAGAATCTAATATCTTTTTGTGTACAATGGATCTCAATTCGTCAAACTGCTTTCTTTTTTGTATTACTCTAGCAGGCAGGTCTGAATAGATCTGAATCTCGTTGTTATGAAAGAGTGGATTGTCTTTATTCAGTTGTAATATCTTCTCCCTTGTTCTCTGGAGGGTGAATTTGACCAAAATGTCTCTAGGAGTTTTATTTATTTTTGTGTAAGCAGAGTTAATTCTATAAATTTTCTCAATCTGTAAATGACTATCCTGAATTTCAAAATGCTCCTGCAGGAGTAGCCGGAATTCAGCTAGAAGATTCGTAACTCCAAATTTTTCATCCAGCTTCCTAAATTTCAGATTATTTTCCCTATTAATCATATCATGTAAATCCAGGAGCTCAAGTACTTCTTGATGTTTCCCTTCGTGAAGTTTTAGAGTGTAAGAGTGATTCTGGGTGCTTTCAATTATATAAGATCAACAAAGCAACCTGGAGTGATCATATATTTGGATGCTGAAAAGGCATTTGATAATGTCACCTGGAATTTTTTAATTCAAGATTTATCACACTTGAGACCTGAACAACAATTTTTAACTGCAATCAAAACAATATATTCAGCACAGTCAGCAAGACTTCTGGTGAACAAAACTCTTTCAGACTTGATTCAAATTGAAAGGGGACAAGACAAGGGTGCCCTCTGTCACCATCACTGTTTAATTTAGCCATGGAGGTTTTGGCGAATAGAATAAGGCAAGATCCTAATATCTAAGGACTAAGAGTTGAGGACCAAGAATATAAGATCTGGAGCTATGTAGATGATGTTGCATTGATTTCTCAAGGAACAATGAGTTCAGGCAATCAGATCTCAAATTGACCAATTTAGTTATTTCTCAGGATACAAACTTAACAAGCAGAAAACAAAGATGACCTTTTATAACATATCGAATGAGAAAAAGCAAGAATGTAGAAACACTACAATGTTCTCCAGCCAAAATATGTGTTAAGTATCTTGGGATTCTGACAGAAGGCAAATTGTTATACGAACTGAACTATGAAGCAATGTGGAACAGAACAGAAAACGATTTGGAAAGATGGAATAGACTTCAATTATCGTTGTTAGGTCGGGTTTCTGTTATTAAGAACAATGTACTGCCCAAATTCAATTTTCTCTTTTGACACTTCCAATATACATTAGGCCTGGAACCATTCAAAAATGGCAACAGAAAATAAACAAATTTGTATGGAATGGGAAGAAACCTAGAATACAATTTACAGTCCTACAAGATGATAAAAAGAGAGGTGGGCTAGTGTTACCAAATTTTAAGCTGTATCGTTAAGCTGCAACATTAGTTGCTTTGACTGACTGGATACTTTAAGAAATGTTAGTTTAAGAAATGATTATCAGATGGACTATCACAGCTTTTACAGGTGCACAGTATGACAATTTTTTCTGAAAATTCTAATGAATGTATTGACTAAACTTGGACACAGAAACCAATCCTTTTCCCAGTATCCCTCCTCCTCCAACTTTTTTATTTCTGTATCCTAAATAAAAACTAATTTAAAAAAGAAACATTTTAAGGAATCCATCTTTTCTAGCTAGAATCAAGATTTAAAGAATTCTGACTCCACTTGTACCAAGTGAAAGAAGTTGATAAATGTTAGAAAATACACAAAATAGCATGTGCAAAGACACAAACCTGCCTTTTTCTGAAGGCCATGAAGCACAAATTTAAAGATCAGAACAGCTGTGGTTCTTTCAGAACACGTTCTGATTAGAGAAATAAACTAGTTATGCTGTAATTTTTAGACACTGGTGAACACACTCCTGACCCAAACAGGCCAGAGTTTGGCTCAGCGTCAGGGCCCTGGTCGTGTGCTCCTGGTTCCCATGTCTGTGTGCAGTGTCTGCGTGTTATGCCTATCCTGTTTACCACATTCACCCCAGCTGCATAGATGTGTTGTCTATACCTATCCTGAGAAAGCTTATCATGTCTTGTAGCTGCCTGTGTGCTTTTCCCTATCCATCTCCAAAGTCTCAACTGTATTTTAACCCTGTATCCTTGCCTTGCTTCCTCATTAGTAGCCTTCTATGCCCAAATGCAGCCAGCTTCAGACTTTGTCCAATTTTGCTCCTAATAAAGTCTAAACTGCTTCAGAGCCTTGCCTGATGAGTTTTGCTTGCAGGAGGCTAAGGACAAACACCTGAGTCTGACACACTGTTTCCCAGATGGCTTCCCCTGAGGGGCAGAGAAGATTGAGATGCTGTTTCTTTCTCCGCCCCTTTGTTGTTCACACCCACTGTGTAGCCCATGTCCCCTCTCCTACTCTTTCCCTCTGGTGGTCATTTTCAGGTGCACTTGGAGTAATATTGGATCATTATCTCCTATTCTTTTAAAAAGAGGGATCAGGATGTCAAGCAAGTTATTTAGAGCCAGCAAAGAAGTGACCCATTCTCCAGCCAAGTCTCCTTTGTTTTCGTTGTTACAGATGAGACTTGGATGAGGCTGTAAAGGAGACTTGTTGCTTTTGCTCTGTTGATCCCCCCTTCCCTTGAGAGATGCAGGAGAATGATTGTTTCTGAATTTATTTTTTCTTTTCTCTCTCCCCCCCCATTTTCCTCCTGGTGCAATATCCCCAAGGGAACATATGAATGATTTCCTGATTTTTGTCCCTTTGAACGTAGCTTTTTAAAAAAAGAAATCCTCAGGAAGCCGACTGTGCCTAAGGTGAACTAAAAATAAAAACAGTTGCAGAGAAATTTGGAGAGCTGTTATCTGAGTTCTCCGAGGGGGGATTCCTTCGGGAAAGGGGCTTTGCAGACCCGCCAGCAACCAAAGATTGGATTTCTAAGTAGATCGGTTGTTTCTCAGCAGCAGTATGTGGAGCTGCTTTGGAGCGCTGCTGCCCTTCATGGAAACACATCCACTGCCTTCCCAATTTTCCCCTCCCTCTCCTCTCACTGATATTTTCCATATATTTTACAAAAAATCCCCAAGGAACAAAGGAACGTTGGATCGCTGGCTCTTTGCACTCCCCCGCCCCTTTCCTTAGTGCAGGGTTTATTATAATTAAATGAGTTATGTGAAGACTGGTACTGCAGATTTCAAATGAAGGTGGCAGCAAGGTGAGAGTTCCTTGCTTGGTCTTGCTGGCTCCCTCGCTCAACCCTATACAAGTTCTGCTGGGCTTCTCACTCTGCTCCCAATTTGTATGTGCTTGTGAACATTTTATAGGGACAGCAGGGGTCTGAGCAAAGGAGCAGTCACCAAAAGATCAGCTGCTGGAGTGAAGTTAAAAAAAAATTCAAAACGAGGGGGGGGGGAGCTTGTTGCACATCCATGAAGTCATGAATTGCGCGATGCTCCCCAGGGGAAAAGTGCAGACAGGAGGTGTAAATACAGTGATGAATTTAGCCAAGGTGCAGAGGGGAAATTTGACTGCAAAGCCAAACCACGCAAATTGACCATGCCAATAATTGGGGTAAATTAATTGTGGCTATTTGTTGAGGTAGAGCAGGATAGAAATCTAATCAAAGGGATGTCTTGACCTGTATCAACTCAAGAGATTGGCCCAGGATACCATACTCCAGGCTAGAGGGCCATATTCTTGCCAGATTGCCCACCGCAGCAACCTCTCGCCTTGGATGCACTCAGTCGCTGCCCCAGCTTTTGAATGAGATCAATAAAAATAGGGAAGCAGGGAGTGGCACTATTGGAAAATAGTATTAGAGAATGTTGCTTTAGAATCAAGAAACACCTTTTAAATATGATTAAGTTTGTAAACTGTCTGGCAATGATGTCTTAAAATACAAGAAGAAATGGGGGCAAAAACACAGATATTTGGGTGTATTATTTGGGTATATTGTATTAGGTTGCATTTCTGTACTTTTCCCCTCCTTTCATATTTTCTAGCACTTTCTAAGCTAGAAATAGCTAGCTGTGCTTTTCAGTGCCAAGCATCCCAGTTCTGCCCTTCTTCTGAGTTTGGTGTGAGTACTAATGGCTTCCAGGTTATCTAGGAGTGCAGCTGCAAAAGGAGCAATTGTCCATTCCTTTCTACTGTATTTTCTCCTGTACTTGTTAGAGTGGAAAGAGAGTAATTGGAAAGAGAGTAATTATTGGTCATAATGGTAAAAGCAAGGCTTGTAGTAAGGTAAAGAAAGTGAAGAGCCTGTTCATAGACTTTTATTCTATACATACCTAAAGGTCCCCCTAACATGGTTGGAATTCAGAAACTCCTAGAACTGCATCAACAAATGTCTTGTGTTTCAGGACAAGTAGCAGACACTCACTCTAAGGTCACATCAAGTTCCAGTACTTTGTACAGGCTAAGGATGTACATTTCCTCAGCAGTTCCCCATTGGGCTTGCATTCCTTGCTTACTCCTGAAAACCCCTCTAAATCCTCTCAGTACTCAAAACATGCAACCTGGTGAGTGGATACAAGAAACATGAATAAAAATCTTGCAAAGGCAGCAGCCAAGGTCATCCCCCATATCTCACACATTCATTTGCTTAATTTACATTATCAGACAGCTTAATTGCAATGGAAACTGTTCATTGCCGGAATAGCCTGAACTCCAAAATGTGGATATCTCAAAGGCAATTAAATGGCAAAATGAAACATCTCACATTTCAGCATTGAAGCGAACACTGGAAAGAATGTCGGGATGCAATTCCCACTGGGGGAGTGTGGGCCTTACGTTCGTAATAATCTTTTTACAGAACTTAATCACCAAATTTCACAGCACGAGGAATATCAACTCATCTTGCCTATTCGTCTTGTCAGAATAGAATGTAACTCAAAGCAATTCTCTCTAAAGCAGCATGGAGCCTGAGAACCAAACTAAGTTTCCTGGACCTGGAAGCAATTACACTTCTGTCACAACAAGGAAGACTGACATCCATTTTCATGTTAGCATCATGGCAAAGAATGAAAAGCAATGGAAGATGATTTGGACTTGACATATTTTTAAGGAGTGGAGCAGACTAACAGTGTGATCTTATGAAAATTAAATTCAATAAGCTTAGAAGGGTGTAACTCTGTTTAGGATTGCACTGTGAGAAGGCCAGATGTGTGAACCAGCGAATCCTTTAATTCAAACTTTGCATAGACTCATTAGATGGCCTTAGGTAATTCATGGTCTCTCAGCCTCATCCTAATCGTCAATAAATGGTAGGGTTGCCAGCCTCCAGGTGGTGGCTGGAGATCTCATGAACACATAAAGCTGCCTTATACTGAATCAGACTCTTGGTCCATCAAAGTCAGTATTCCCTATTCAGACTGGCAGAAGCTCTCCAGGGTTTCAGACGGAGGTCTTTCACATCACCTACTTGTCCAGTCCCTTTAACTGGAGATACCAGAGATTGAACTTGGGACCCTCTGCTTGTCAAGCAGATGCTCTACCACTGAGCCATAGCCCCTCCACTATTACAGCTTATCTCCAGGTGATAGAGATGAGTTCATCTGAAAATGGCTGCTTTGGAAGGTGGATTCTATGGCATGATACCCATTGAAGCCCCTCCCCAAACCCTGCCCTGCTCAGGCTCCACCCCTAAAATCTCTTGGTATTTCCCAATCCAGAGTTGGCAATTCTAATAAGGGGTAATACTGCTCTAACTGACAGGTTTCTTGTAAAATTTACTGAGATAGTGTGAGTCATTTTTTAAAATCCTGCTTTACTATAGAAATGCTGTATTATTATTTAAGGGACTGTGCAATGGGGAGGGGGAGTCTTGCAGTTCATGGCATCTCTGATTTTACCTCAAAGTCATTTGAGTACATAGCAAGACATGTGTCTTTATGACCTGAACAAGAACTTGACCAGCACTCTTCTTTTGATGTGAGCATTTCCCCATCGTTTCATCTGCCTTTTATCCTGAATAAGACACTTGCATCTTCCTATTGTGGCATCTTTAGTTGTAAACCCAGCAGTACCATTTTATCAAAGCTCCCATAGATCATCACAGGGATCACACATGTCCCAGAGCATTCTGTGGCTTAGATCCCATGGAGAATGTTCATAGGCAGAAGGGGGTGAGTACCACAGAATCCCACCCCCACTACAGGCCTCCAGAGGTCATGCGGGAGAGACTGTCTCCCAAGAGCAGCAGATGAGGGGCAAGTGGGGCTGCAGCAGGTGGGGAGAGGTGAGAAAGTTGTTCCATTAATGGAAAATCCTTTGTCCGTGAAAATCTTCTATGGGATCCAACACTTTTGGCTTTTTTGCATGCTTGGCTTACTTGTGATTTTCTTGGCAAGTCTATCCACAAGCATTGGAATTGGTTTGGGCAGGTCTGCCCTCCTTGTGCATTTTCACAGTTGTGGAGTAAGCTTATTTTCTTCCTTCAGTAATGAGGATTTTCAAGGGAAGGTGCTGTCATCATTGGTGGTGTCACTTGTGGTGTCATAACACTCCCTCTTTAAAAAAAGCACTAAAATATCAATGTATTGCTAGAGCATTGTAACAATAGGCTTAGGAGATTCTCTGAATTCCAAGCTTTTAAAAGTAAGTCTTTATCTCCTTCTCTTGTGGAGATATTAGGGGGAAAGCATATCTCCATGAGGAAAGGAGCTAGAGTCTTACTTTTTGAAAAACGAATGCTGGGAATTGAGAGACCTAAACCTATTGCTGCAGTGCTCTAGCGATCTATTGATATTGTATCATCATTAAAAAAAAAAAAAGTAAGAAAACCACTCATCTTCAGGGGGGGAAAGAGAGGGAGTGGTTTGACCACCACAGTCAAATCATTCAAAAGTGGATGGGGCAAAGAAAACTGAGAGAAACATTACACAAAAAGGGAAAAAAAGACATCAACTCGGCTTCCAGAAAAAAATCAGGGTAAAAGTGGTCTCAAAAGAACCAAGGAAAAATGGGGGGTTGAAAACTAAAAGCACAGAAATGCATGTGAAAATCAGGGGATAAACCAAAGCAGTTTGCGACTAGAACCTATGGGGGGGGGGAATCTCTCCCAACCTGTTTATCCCACACCATTCCAAAGAAGCCATGAACTTCCACATATCGTTACCTGCAAGATTCTCTGACCAAGCATTCCCCAAATGGTTCTCTTGCTGCAACAGAGACATATACTAAGAATGTATATAAAATTGATTCTAGGTTTCTTTTTCTTAGGTTTCTGCAGACCATCACTCTCCTCCTTGTCTCCCTTAACTGTTAAATGAAAGGGGCAAAATTAGTATCATGGTCTTCTAATGTGATTGGGAAGTAATAAACAAAAAGCTACAGGTGAGTTGTACTATAGAATTTTTGGCAGCTCATCAAAGAAAAGGCAACATAGGATTGACAACTGGCCTGGAGAAAAAGTCACCCCTCTAATGACTTCAGATCTTTGTTTGGATTATGCATGCCATTTCCAACAACAACAGCAAGACTTTGCCGTTTCCGACCGTCAGAGGTCACCTCCCTCTCCCCCTGCATTTCCCGGCATTTTGCCTGCATTTTCAGAGATATATTTTATCTCAAATTTGAAAACGCAGACAAAAGGCAGAGAAAGGCAGAGGGAGAGCAAGTCGACCTCTGATGGTCGGAAATGGCATGCATAATCCAAACACCCAAAGTCATTGGAGGGGTGATGGCGAGTGAAACAGCCATGCATAAAAGACCATATCTCTTGGAAGCAGGCACCTTATGTGAAATCAGCTGGTTTCCAGATGGGCTTTGGGGTCTTCTTCTTGTTGTTGTTTTTGAGAAGAGTCTGTGGGAGACTGCATTTTCTATGTATCATTTCCCTTGGATGAGGTAAAAGCCCAAAACAGAAATTAGGAAACTTCTTTTTTCCTATGGAATACGTTAATATATGAGCACAGATTCAACATAGCCAGTGCTAAGACCTTTTCATTATTTGTTAGTTTTTGAGTCTTCTCCAGTTGTCTATGTCAAGAAGTTGAGGTCCCTCAATTTCTTGGAGTGTGTTATTTCTTTGGTTCAGGCCTGGGAGGCCTATGAGTTTTGTGGTGTTAGGATTTTGGAGAAATAAAATAGTTACACTTTGAAAACTGCTTTTGGTGGAGGGAACAAGATAGGCCCCAGCTGGTGCTTGTTAAATTCTCCTCTCCCCTATCTGGAATGCAAGGCCATGCCTTGCCCTAGTAATTAATCGGTCAGCCATCATGACAATGTCCAGGTGTAGGTAGTTCTGTAAGCTTCCTCACCTGAACACATCACTTAAGGAGTCAGCATTTCTGACCAAGTGATTAATTACCAGCTAAGTGCTTTCGTTTTCTCGATTGGTTTCTATGAGCTTATGCCATTGAGAAAACAAATATAAGGACAGACCAACCCTAAACAAACTATGCACGCTTTGGGGTGCACAGCAGGAAGGCTGTGCTGGCTGCATCACAACCCATTTGATTTTTGCCCTACAGGGAACCTCTTGTCAACTTGACCTGCTTGGAGAAACCTTTTGGATAACCTTTTGAAACTTTTGAATGCTGGAAGCATCTTTGGAACTTGGTAACTATAAAACCTGATGCAAGAAACCTTTGCCAATCCTTTTGAATTAAAAAGGCTTTTGAATGTATTAGTTAGCTTTGCTAAATAATGTATTTTTTTCTTGCTTAACACTTCATGACTTTTTCTTTCCTGTAAACCAGCTTGAATCTTATAAATAAATTGTTAGCCTTTAAATGGCTTGTGTCTGTGATTTTGGGATTCCAAGCCTAAATTCTAAGTGCCTTGTTTGAGTGTAAAAACCACCTACCAAAAACCTAAGACATTTTGGGAGTGTAATCTTTCCCTGGCAGGCTTCTACCTTGCAGGGTAAGCGTTGCACTTAACTTTTGGAGCTTGGCTGGAGGTACCCTGGACTCCTTGCCTGGAGGCTCACCCTTTGGACCTCAGGGTTGGTGGCAGCTACTGAATTAAACTTGGGGTGAAAACCTGGAGTTTAATATTTTGGGAAACTTTTGACCCAACCAAAGCAGCCCAACTGGTGGAGACTGGTTGGAGCTCTTTGACAGTCTAATCTTAGTTTGTAGATCTATCAATTGTTTTTCCCTCTCCTTTTTGTTTTTAGAGTTAATTACAATGAAAATTCCCCTCATATACGTCTTGGAGCAATCCCAGATAGTATCTTTACTTATTCCTGGAGTTTCATTTCTCTGTAAGAATTCTTTAAGTTCTAAACTGCATTTATCGACATCGATCCTTTTATAGAAGAGTGCATCATTCATTCTCTATCTGTATGCTCCGGGATATTTCTTACTCCATTTTACTTTGTTGTTTTTTCATAATTTTTTTATTATTTTTAAAATATTTTACTGTCAGTTACTTTTCAACAACACATTCATTTCATAAATCATACAATAAAAAACTTTAACAGCGTCATCGAAAAGCATATTCATCTATTAATGAAAAGATATTCAAATAAGAGACTTCCCCCTCACCTTCCTCCATCTTGCTATAAATTTATCTATTCTTTTGCAAAGAAATTCTAATCCAGAAAAATACATCAAGCTTGATTACTAAGTTAATTCTAAATTATTCAATTCATTTACAATTAGTACGTGTTTATTATTGATTTCATATATAGTAACAGATTTTATTTCAAAACCGTTCTTAAGGTAAAAGGATTAGATCAGTAAATACAAAATTCCCTAGTCATCATTTAAATCCCCTTTTAGCCCTCTGTTTCTCTCTATCACCCATAAACTGCATGTTTCCTTTTAGTTTTGTTCTTGCTGTGAATTTTTGTTTTTCCAACACTTCTGTTATTTTTGATGTCCTGTCTTTTTTGTCCAGATGTCAAGGCCAACTCCTTTTTCTCCTCTTCTTGTTGATGTTGTGGCTCCTGGTTAAGGCCAGCTAGATCTTTTTCATAATTTTTCAAAAAGTTTTTTACCTCCTCCTGTGAAGAGATAGTAAATCTGACCTCTTTGTAGGTAAAAGTGAGTCCCTGTGGGAAGATCCAGCAGAATCTTATTCCATTCTTCTTCAATGTCCCAGTAAATTCTTTGTACATATTTCTCTTCATCATCAAATGTCGTGGGATATCCTTAAGAATGATAAGAGGATTTCCATTCACTGACAAAGGATTATCATAGAGGGTTTGCATAATATAATCTTTCATCCTTATATCATAAAAGGAAATCATAATATCTCTTGCCTTTGTCTTCTCCAAACTGGTGGGTAAAGGAATTCTATATACTTTGTTTATTGCATAATCCAGATCTTGTTCACTTATATGAATCAGGTCAGCCAATGATTTTATGATAGTTATTCTGGTACATCCCATTGCTTTTGGAAAATTGCGAAGACGTACGTTCGATTGTCTTAATTTTAACTCCATAATAGCCAGTTGGTCCATAACGTTTTCTTGTTGGAAATGTATAGCTTGAATTTGATTACCTTGAAGTATCTGTTTATTTTTAATGTCTTTCTGTTCTTCAATTGCCTTTTTAATTGAAGTATCCATTTTTTCCCATATCAGTTTTCATTGTAGATATTTGAGATTTCATATTTATAATTTCGCTTGCCAAAATGTCCAATTTCTGACTAGTCTGGTTGGTAGTTTGAGTTAGACTAGTCAATATGTTGGTTAACTGAGCCAGACGTTGAGATTGTTGCTCATATTGTTTAGTAAAGGCATCCATGTGTTTTGTTAACATTTCCTGTATTTTCTCGTCGGCCTTTCCCATGTTTATTTCTGAAAATAGTTCTTACAATTCACCAATACCAAGAAATGCTGTTTTAAATATGTTGGCAGGGTCCAAAACCGTGTAGTGGTTCTATTCATCAATTATACAGGTCCCGGGATTAAATGGCTGCAAATTCTTCTCTCCGCTGTAAAACAATTAGTGTTGTTGTAAAGGGCCATCAAGTTTTATTGACACTCTGCTCGATTGTAAAAAAAGGGGGTGAGCTGGGCATTATTTAAATTGTGGACCTTCGGTCGTCTTGTTTTCCAGTAGTAGGAATATGTTGACTGTTGCACAATAAAGACGCACTTCAAGCCCTGCGATTTGATTTCCTGTATGATCTTTCCCTTTCAGTCTCGATGGTTTTCTTTGATGAATTGGAAAGACGTCATCTCCAGAGGAATTTAGTCCATTCGCTCCCACCCCTTTTAACACCTCGGCTTCTAATTGGTAGCTAGAGTGTCTGTCAACCGTCCCATTTGTTATGCCAGAGATCGAGTAGATAAGGCTCCTGCCGTTCAACTATACTCTTTTTAAACAAACAAAGTCACTTATATTCTGGAGAGATGCAGATTGCATTGATGATTATTACGATCTTCCAAAGCTTCAATTTCAAGATAAAGACAAAAGAATTCTTGCAACTTACTCAGAAGTTGGATGATAAGGTTACGGTGATGATAATTTTCTTAGATGGTGATTGAAGGGGGAGGACTGAACCTTGATTACCCATGAAATGTTCCGGCGATGACTTTCCCTCTTGCCCTCGGGACCAGCATCAAAACTTCTGAGGGGCTTAAAAGCCTCCCTCAGAGAGTTCTGGAGGTCAAACCGCATAAGTGGCTGCAGGGAATTCCTGCTTCCCAAGTCCACTGTTTTGGACCGGGTTGAGGTGCTGTTTAGCACCCCAATTTGAACATTTCTTGGATTTTTCCTGGAGAGTCCAGGAAACATGGCGCTCAGCCCAGCTGCCCCAGCAGGAAGTCCTCTTACTCCATTTTACTTTGATTGGGTTATAATCTGATAGTATCTTTGGTAGTATTTTAACATGTTCCAGATTTTTTATAAGAGTCGTAGAGATCCAGCACATGTCGATTCTTGAGTGAGTTTTATGTCTGTCAGAGTAGAATGTGTAATCTTTTACTCTTGGATTTTTGACTCTCTGGATATCTTGCAGATTGAGATTTTGCATATATTGCTTTACCCTTTTTGGTAGCTGTGAGTTCTCCTACCTTGTCCGTCGGAGCCGGTTCCATGTTGCTTATGCATCGTCTCTTCTCTGCCTATCTCTTGTCACCCCTTTTCTCCCCTTTTCTCCTCCTTCCTGTTCTTTTCAGATGCTTGGCCTCAGTAACCAGAGTCACGGAATGCCGCTCGCGACAGCCTGTCTGGGCTTTTAGGCTACAGACCCAGGCTCCTCCTCGGCCAGCGTCCCCTTACGCTTATATCTACATACTCCCTCACATTATCTGACCCACCCATCAATTATCTACATGTGTCCGCTCGTCCCTTACGTTTTTCCGTGCATCTCTGTCTTGTACACCAGAGGAGGCCTCTTTCTGTTTCTGTTCTGTCTGCCTATTCTTGTCCTGGCCTTGACTTATTTGTTTCTCCATAGGTAACCTGTCCACCCCCTCCACCCCTTCATTCTGCTCCTCTTCTTTGCCTCCACTTTGTTTCCCCATCTGTTCCTCCTGCTCTCTGTTCTGGCTCAATTCCCCATCCAACCACCGAGTAGCAGACCCGCCCTGGAATCCCTCCTCCCGAGGAGTGCCAGGAGCGGCAGAGTAGCTTACAGCTTTTTTGGTTTTTGGAGCTGTCTAGACCACCATCAAAGACCAAATTCATATCTCCCATAATTATGATCTCATGTTCTTGCTGATCTTCTAATGTCAAAAACAGGTCTGAAAAGAATTTTTCCTTTGAAGTCAGAGGTGCATATATTGAAGCAAGTATTTTCACTTCACCTGTTGGTAGTTGTAATTTGAGTATTAGTTGTCTGCCCTCCTTGTCTTTTACTACTTCTAAGACCTTGATGGTGGAATCTCTGATATATATTACTACACCTCTTTTCTTTTCTGATGCCAAGGAAATTTAAACTTTACCAAGTCTTTTATCATTAAGTAAATAATTATATTTTCTTTTTATATGTGTTTCTGTAAGCTCTAGCCCTGCGGCAAACCCATAAACAGATTTCAGCAGACAGCAAATCCACGAAAGCAGTTTTATTGGTAAGAATCGACAGGTTTCAGAAGCCATATTCAAAAGGACACTAGTAAGGGACAAAGGCAAGGTGCATAGTATATATGGAAAAGCAAAAGGAGATAACTGGTAACCTAGGCAACCCCCCCTCCCAGAGGCAGGAAGGAGCACTTGGCGATTCCCACAGTATGGGAATCTATGAAGACTAAACACGGGGCACAGACTGGTCTTGTACAGAACAGCACATCAGCACCTGGGAGCAGCACAATCACACTATCGCATACCATCCTCATGGCTTGCTCCTGATATTCTGCCCCCCTAAAGACACCCCTCACCCTCCCACCATGGGCTTGTGAGGGTAGGCTGCATGAAATTCTTGTACTAAGCAGGGGGCGGAGACATCACAGGTGCACACCCATTCATCCTGGGCGGGACTAAAATGTTTCCAGCGGATCAGGTACTGAAGGGCACCGTAGTGAATGCGAGAATCCAGTATTTTAGCCACTTCAAAATGCTCCTCCCCCCCCACCATTTCAGGCACTTCAGGTTGTGGTTCAGGATGCCATTTTTGGGAAGGAACAAACGGTTTTAAAAGACTGACATGGAACACCGGATGGATTCTTCGTAGGGACTTGGGCAAGGAGAGTTCCACAGCCACTGGATTAATAATCCAGGAAATGGGGAACAGACCTACATACTTGGCACTGCGTTTATCACACAGGCAGGTGGATTGTAGGTTCTTGGTGGACAAATAGACAAGATCCCCCACTTTGCATTCCATACTGGGGGAGCGATGTTTGTCAGCCTGAGCCTTGTAACGTCATTTGGCCCACTCTAGATTTTTAACCAGCCACTGCCAGGTTGTTTGAATAGAACGTACCCATCCGGCCACATCCGCTCCCCCCTCCTCCTCAGAAACATCAGTATGACCAGCGGGGCCAAACTCTTTACCATGGACAACCTGGAAAGGGCTGAATCCTGTGGATTGGTGAACCGCATTATTATAAGCATATTCAGCAAAAGGCAACAGGTCTACCCAATCATCTTGATGGTAATTAAAGTAACAGCGTAAATAGCATTCCAAAACCGCATTTACCCTTTCAGTCTGACCGTCTGGGGATGGAAGGCACGAGACAGTCCTTGTGTCAGGCAGTTGCTGTTCACTTTCACTTCCTGCCAACCAGACTCAAGGAATGTTATGCCTACTGTTATGCCTACTGAACTGCAGCCAAGGTTGCAAGGACTGTTATGCCTACTACACTCTGAAGCTCTGGGAAACTACTTTGTTTTTGATATGTAATCTCTCGCCCTTTCTGTGCATCTATATTACCAAGTTTCAGCCAGACAGCCTCATAGCTGTCACCCTTTCCTTTATGCTCTGTTATTCTATTTGACCAGTAAAGACCAGCTTCTTTGGACCTGATTGTCTATGTCATAGTTTCTGGTTCATTTGGACCAAGGGCTTACATTGTGACAGCTATCTCTCTATCTACTTTCCTCTGTCAGGCTGGAGCCCAGGAGGGTTCACCTGCCACTCGGATGGGAGCGAGGAGAGCGCTCTCCGAGTGATTCCACAGGGGCTGGTGCCCCGTGCGGTTCATCCCAAACCAGCTGGTTGTGATCCCCGGACTGCGGGTGTCTGGACCAACCCTGGAAGGTGACGACCCCAATCTCTTACGGGACGTTGTAGCTGAGCTGAGCAGGACTAGCACGTAAGTTAGTCGCCTTAATGGATTACTACAGTCCCAATGGCGTTCTCTAGTGACTTCTCCTTGGATGTCTGACGTTGAGGATGCCAACACCTGTTTAGACCTCCAAGTCCTTGATCGGTTGGTAGATGATGCCCAACTGGCGGCGGAGGATTTACAAATACTAACCGGTTTGTTGGATAAACGTATTGCTCGTGAAACTCACTCAACAGGAGCCATGGCAGGAGCCACACCGGCAAGTTTTTCTTTGGTGCCGAATGCAGCTGACTGTCAGGCAGAGGTGAGATGAATCGCTATCCAAACAGCGCTTCTATTTGTGGATCTAACCAAGGATACTACGGTAGCCACTCTATCACAATTGTTGTCCCCAACTTTCGAGGCTGATGCACCTGCGCTCGCGGTCCAGATTCAACTGCTGTTGGGTGGGGAGTCCGAACCGCTCCTCGCCCTCTTGGAGAAAGAACTTCTACCGCTTGTGACTGCAGATGTTGCCTTGAAACTCGAGGCCGCCCAAGCTCTCGTGGACAGAGAAGCAGCAGTGGTGGCGGAGGAGGCGGCCAAAGCTCAAGCCGCACGGGACAGGGAACAACAGTTGGCTGCGGAACGAGCATGGGCGGGTGTGCGCCCCAAAGACCCCGGTCGAACCGGCCCTTTGTGGGAACCAATGTTTTCCCCGACTTTTGCCCCGTCCCGCACCACCCAACGCGCACGGCGCCTCGCAGAACGGCTTCGGGGATCCGACAATTCTGACGAGAAGGACTTGTATGGAGACAACTCCCACTGGGCCACGGGCTTCCGGGCCAGCCGGGCGCATCGTACGGGGGGACCTGAGGATGAGGTGCACTTGTTGCGGGCGCAGAACCGGGAGTTATATGATCGCGTAGACCATCTCCAGGATCAAATGGAACGTTTTTTCCAAGAAAATGAACGATTACAGCGGGCGCAGGTGACTCCGGCGCAGCCCATTCTTCCTGGGCCCGCCGCACCAGTTCACCCACCAGTTCAGCCGGTGGTGCCAGCTCAACCACCAGCTAACCTCCCCGTTCAACCACTGGTCCCCGGAGCGCCAGTTGCACCAGCTCCCGGGGCACCCGTACAGCCGGGACAACCCATAGCCCGTCCATGGAAGCAACCCCGATTGAAAACGGCCTATGATGGCTCGCTCGAGACTCTGCCTTGTTTCCTACATCAAGTGGACAGTTATATGCGGGAACAAGGGCACTTCTTTCCCACAGAGGACAGCCGGGTCCATTTTGTAGCATCTCTATTGATGGGGAAAGCAGCTGACTGGATGGTCCTCCAATTTGACACTCGGTCTCGGTCTATCCGCTCCCTCAACAATTTCATGACTGCCTTGCGGAGACGGTTTGAAGACCCCTTTATGGGAGAACAAGCCAAGGCAGAACTTCTACAACTCAGGCAGGGCTCTTCTCCAGTCCGAGAATTTGCGGATGAATTCCAGAGACTAGCCAGCAGAATAGTAGACTGGCCGGAAGCCACCCTAATCCACTACTTCAGGGAAGCCTTACACCCTGACATTTTGAACTGGTCATATATGCGAGGCGATCCAAACACCCTCGAAGATTGGATTTTACTGGCTGAAGAAGTTGAAAGCCGCCCTGGTCCGTTTCATTTCCCTGGTCCGGCAACGAAACAAGGATAAGAGCGCCCAGAAAGCCCCATCAAGAGCACCGCTCCCCATCCTGCGGAAACCAACGCGACCACCTCAGGATCGCTAAACAAGGTTCCAGAGGGGGGCTTGCCTCGTGTGCGGGGAATTGGGCCACTTTGCAGCAACTTGTCCTCAACGACCGGAGACCACCCGCCCCAGCATGCCACCCCGAGCTCGAGGAAGACCTCAACGCAGAGGCACCACAGCCACCCGCAGTGCAGCGTCGGGACGACCCACACCCTCTGCACTTCACGTTGAGGAATCGGCTAACCTTTCTGCACCAAACCACCCCATAGGGTCTCAGATTATAAGTGCCCCAATGGGGGACAACTCTCCTTCTTCTGACGAGGATCAATGGAATGCTCCAGCTCAAAACCGGGAAACCCCTCTTGATCTGTCAAAAAACGGATTCGGTCTGTGGTGAGTGGAGCGTCTCCACAGACCCCTGCAGAATCTCCTGCTAAACCCAAAGCTCCCGTCAAGGTGAGTGAAGTGGAAACCACTGTTTATGTGGACTCAGTGTTGCAACACTATAAGGGGGGGCCCCTAACTGCCTGTCAAGGCACTTATTGACTCTGGCTACGGTCGCACTTTAATTAGTGAAGCCACATTTGCAGCCCTCAAAGTCAAGTCCGAGGCGTTACCCGCTCCCGTCCAATTCGCCCAGATGGATGGAAGCCCTTTTAAGGGGGGACTAGTCGATCATTGCACATGGGGAGTAGCGATGGGTATAGGTTCCCATTGGGAGCAAATAGACTTTACCATAGCCCCCATTCGGTTCGAAGTTGTCCTAGGGATTAATTGGCTTAAAGGCCATAGTCCTTATATAGACTGGGAAACGGATACTATTTCCTTTGCCAATCCCAAGTGCGAACAGCACCGACAGGGAGTCGTGGTGACGCCTCCACCCACTCCGGCTTTAACCTCCGATGCCGCATCGCCACCGCCTTTGCCCGACGCCTACAGAGACTTTGCAGATGTCTTTGATGTTAAAGAATGTGATGCCTTGCCCCCCCACCATACCACTGACTGTGCCATTGAGGTGGTTAAAGACTGCACACTGACTAAAAGCAAGATTTACCCCATGAGCGTTTCCGAACGCGCTGTATTACGTGACCTTTTGGATAAAAATCTCGCTCGAGGGTTCATTCGGCCATCGAATGCTCCCAACTCAGCCCCAGCATTCTTTGTCCGGAAAAAGGAGGGTGACCTGCGTTTTTGCATTGACTTCCGAAAGCTTAATGCCAACGCCTACCCCATACCGTTGATTTCCGATATCATGGGGCAATTACAGGAGGGTGGCATTTTCTCCAAGTTGGACTTGGTGGAAGCTTACTATCGCGTCCGTATTCGTGAGGGGGACGAACCCCTCACCACCTTCTCTAGCTGTTTTGGAATGTATGAGTTTCTTGTGATGCCTTTCGGGTTAAAGGGGGGCCCGGGGGTCTTCATGCAACTCATTAACGAAATCCTCCATGATTTGCTGTACCGCGGCGTGGTAGTTTATTTGGATGATATTCTTATTTATTCGAAAACCATGGAGGAACATGTTGTTCTGGTCAGAGAGGTTTTGCAACAACTACGTAACCACCAGCTCTATGCAAAACTATCTAAATGCGAATTTCACCAAAAGCAGATAACTTTTTTAGGCTACATAATCTCTCATCGTGGCCTTAGCATGGATCCCGCTAAAGTCCAATCGGTACTGTACTGGACTCCGCCCTCCACCCGCAAACAAGTACAGCAATTCCTGGGCTTTGCTAATTTCTACCGCGGTTTCATTCCCAATTTTGCTCAAGTGGCGCTGCCAATCACTGACCTCCTGAAAACGAAGGGTAAAGAGGTTTCTGCAACATTGCCCTCAGCCAAAATACTGTGGACTGCTCAATGCCAGTCTGCCTTTGTAGCCCTCAAACGGCTTTTCACTTCTGAACCGGTCCTGCAGCACCCGGATCCGAACCAAATGTTTTTTGTGCAGGTCGATGCATCCGACGTAGCCATGGGGGGGGGCCCTACTCCAGAGAGGACCGGATGGTCTCCTGCATCCCTGTGCCTACTTCTCGAAGAAGTTTGCACATTCCCAACTAAACTGGCCCATTTGGGAAAAGGAAGCAGCAGCCGTCCACCATGCCCTTACGCTGTGGAGGCAATTCCTGGAGGGGTCCGGGGTCCCCTTTGAAGTTTGGACCGATCACAAAAATCTAGCTGCCCTCATGGGGACCCATAAATTGTCCGCAAAACAACAGCGTTGGGCAGACTTCTTTGCTCAATTCCGTTTTGTTCTCAAACATGTACCCAGGAAACAGAACGTGCTTGCAGATGCCCTATCCCGGTTGCCTCAATACCCAGTAAAACGTGATTGGCCCACAGACTCTTTGTTTACCCCATTGCAAAGGGAAGCCCTGCCCCTGCAGGTCGTGCAAACCCGAGCCCAAACCTGGCTCCGGCAGGAAAACCATAACGTAGCCGACAAGGTATCCAGCCCGGACCAGCAGGCTCCCTCGCCTGTCCCCCTTGCGCCACCTGTATCCAGCGCTCCGCAGCAACCAGTCTCTCCTCCCACTCCACCTCCACCAGCTCCTGCTTCACACTCTCCTACGAAAGGAGAGGGGGTGATCATCTCCAATACCTTCCTGGACTCCCTTCGGACTCAGTGCCTAGCCGAACGCACTGCCCAAACCTTGCCCCAAGGTGTACTTGAGCAAGGGGGTTGTTGGTACAAAGACTCAAAACTATACGTGCCTAAAATACTTCAGAGAGAAGTTCTACAGTTAGCCCATGGAGCTAAAACTGCAGGACACTTTGGGTTCCTGAAAACTCTTCACTTGTTGCGCAGACAGTTTTGGTGGGGGGGGAATGCGTTCTGATGTGGACTCCTTCATTTGCAGCTGCCCTATCTGTGCCACAGTCAAACGATCTCAAGGCAAAACCCCAGCACTACTGCAACCACTGGAAATTCCCAGCAAACCCTGGGAAGTGATTGCCATGGATTTCATGACGGATCTCCCCCTTAGTGGGGGGAAAACTGTACTTTGGGTTGTTACTGACTTATTTTCCAAACAGGTACATTTGATTCCGTGTGCAGGTATTCCCTCCCCCCCCCCAAGTTGGCCTGCCTCTTCGTGTCACATGTTTTCCAGTTGCACTTGTTCCCGCGCAAGATAATTTGCGACCGCGGAAGTAGTTTTGTGGCAAAATTCTGGAAGGCGTTCCTTAAACTAATGGGGGTGGAGCAAGGGTTGTCAAGTGCTTACCATCCCCAAACGGATGGACAAACCGAACGTGTTAATGCTGTGTTGGAATGTTATTTACGTTGTTATGTTAATTACCACCAAGATGACTGGGTAGAACTCTTGCCTTTTGCAGAATATGCGTACAATAATGCTGTCCATCAATCTACAGGGTTCAGCCCTTTCTATGCTGTGTACGGTCAGGACTTCGGTCCTATTGCCCCGGTGGAAGTACCTGAGGGGGAGGGGGATTCCGATATAGCCTCTTGGGCACATACCCTCTGCACCACTTGGCCCTGGCTGATAAGCAACCTAGAGAGAGCCAAGCGCAAATATAAAGTGCAGGCAGATAAGCATCGCTCCCCCAGCAAAGATTTCCAGGTCGGTGAATTAGTGTATCTTTCCACTAAAAACCTACGGTCCACCTGACCTTGCCATAAGCTTAGTGCCAGATACATTGGACTCTATCCCATTGCCCGGATCATCAATCCTGTCACTGTGGAGCTGACCCTCCCCAAAACCCTGAGACGTATCCACCCTGTTTTTCACGTCAGCCTCCTTAAACCTCATGTCGCCTCCTCGGACTGGCATCCGGAGCCACCTCCCGAGCAGCCCGTGATGGTGGGGGGGAGGAGCATTTTGAAGTGTCAAAGATCCTAGATTCACGTATACGACATGGATCCCTGCAGTACCTAATTAGCTGGAAGCACTTCCCCCCTGCCTACGATGAATGGGTGCGTGCACAGGATTTCTCTGCCCCGCACTTAGTAACTGCCTTCCACACCGCCTACCCGGATAGACCGTCCCCCTCGCAAGGCGGGAGGGGGCCTTAAGGGGGGCAGAATGTCAGGCAGTTGCTGTTCACTTTCACTTCCTGCCAACCAGACTCAAGGAATGTTATGCCTACTGTTATGCCTACTGAACTGCAGCCAAGGTTGCAAGGACTGTTATGCCTACTACACTCTGTTTGAAGCTCTTGGAAATTACTTTGTTTTTGATATGTAATCTCTTGCCCTTCCTGTGCATCTATATTACCAAGTTTCAGCCAGACAGCCTCATAGCTGTCACCCTTTCCTTTATGTTCTGTTATTCTATTTGACCAGTAAAGACCAGCTTCTTTGGACCTGATTGTCTATGTCATGGTTTCTGGTTCATTTGGACCAAGGGCTTACACCTTGTTCTATTCCGACCAGTTTGAGAAAAGCCTTCCAGAATTTGGCCATGAAAGTTACCCCCTGTCCATCACTATCTTGTGTGGAAAGGAATGTAGACAGAAGACATGTGACACAAAGAGGCGGGCCAGTTTTGGGGCAGAAGGGATACCTGCGCAGGGTACAAGATGCACCTGTTTTGAAAACAGATCAGTAATCACCCAAAAAACTGTCTTTCCCCCAAAAGGGGGTAGGTCCGTCATGACGTCCATTGCAACCACTTCCCACGGTTTCGAGGGAGTCTCTAACAGCTGTAAATGTCTGGGTGGTTTGCCCTGTGATCGTTTGGCTGCTGCACATATGGGGCAGCTGTGGATGAAGGAGTCCACATCTGATCGCATGCCCGCCCACCAAAACTGTCTCCGTAGCAAATGCAATGTTTTGAGAAATCCAAAATGTCTGGCGGTCTTGGCGCCATGAACCAACCCAAAACCTCCCCCCGCAACACTGCCGGAACATACAATTTAGAATCTTTGTACCAAAACTCCCCGCGTTTAAGTAAAGTAGCTGGGAGGGTTTGCGAGGACAGTTCCGCTTGATAACTGCAGAGAGTCTACTTAAAGGAATCAGACAGTCCTTCAACCCCCTCTGGAGAGGAGTTGGCGGGCAGCTTGATGGAGCCGATACAGGTGCAGGGAGCGACTGGACGGGGCGCTTGGGTCCCCGCACCTTGGGTGTCCGTCGCTCAGGGGGAGGAGGAAGCGAGGCGGGCGGTGCTATCGGCTCAGCTGGGCATGGGGCTTCACCCCCATCGAAAGCGGCGAAGGGAGGGATCAGGTCTGAGAATGGGTTTGTATGGCCAAAATGGGAACAGGCCTTGTTGGGCAGGGGTGAAGAGCGACTCTGTGGGCCGATAAACCTTGGTGGGATATTGGAGAAGTCTGGATAAAGCGTCAGCCAGAAGGTTTTGCTTCCCTGGTACATATTTTAGGACGAATCAAAACTGGGCAAAGAAGTCCGCCAAGCGCACGTGATTTGCGGACAGCTTGCGAGCCCCCGTTAGGGCCTCTAGGTTTTTGTGATCAGACCACACTTCAAAGGGCACCTTGGAACCTTCTAAAAACTGCCTCCACACTGTCAGGGCATGCTTCACCGCAGCAACTTCCTTTCCCCAAACAGCCCAGTTGAGTTCGGGTTGAGTGACTTTTTTGGAAAAATAGGCACACGGATGTAGGTGCCCATCCTCCCCCCGCTTCAGGAGTGCACCCCCATCGCTAAGTCGAAAGCATCTACATGCACTACGAATAGTTGATTGCAGTCTGGGTGCTGCAAAACAAGTTCGGATGTAAAAAGCTGCTTAAGACTATCGAAGGCGGCTTGACACTGGGGGGTCCACTCCAACCGGGCGTTGGGTAAAGTGGCTGTATTCCCCTTTCCCTTAGTCTTAAGGAGGTTCGTGATGGGTAGCGCAATCTGAGCGAAATGTGGGAGGAACGCCCTGTAAAAAGTCATGAATCCGAGGAATCTTTGGACCTGTTTATGAGTAGAGGGTGGTTCCCAGTCGAGCACTGCTTGCACCTTTTCAGGATCCATAGTCAGTCCCTGGTGTGAGATAATATATCCTAGAAAAGTCAATTGCTTCTTATGGAACTCGCACTTAGACACTTTAGCATACAGCTGATTGTCTCTGATTTTGCAACACCTCTCGAACCAAGGCAACATGCTCATCCATGGTTTTAGAGTAAATGAGAATATCATTTAAATAGACCACCACTCCTTTGAACAGTAGATCATGGAGGATCTCATTAATGAGTTGCATGAAGACCCCCGAGGCCCTTTTTAATCCAAAAGGCATCACCATAAATTTGAACATTCCAAAGCAACTAGAAAAGGCAGTCAGAGATTCATCCCCCTCCCGGATTTTGACTCTGTAATAAGCCTCGACTAAGTCCAGTTTGGTGAAAATGTGTCCCTCCTTCAACTGTCCCAAGAGATCAGAAATGAGGGGGATGGGATAAGCATTAGTTTGAGTAACAGCATGCAGTTTTCGAAAGTCAATACACAAACGTAAATCTGTTTTCTTACGTACGAAGAAAGCTGGTGCCGAACAGGGCGCGGTGGAGGGTCGGATGAAACTGCGAGCAAAGTTCTTGTCTAAGAATTCGCGGAGCACCGTCCATTCCGTAGGACTCATTGGGTAGATCTTACTCTTTGGCAGTTTTCCATCCCCCACCACTTCAATAGCGCAGTCCGTCCGGCGGTGGGGGAGTAACACATCACACTCCTGCACATTAAATATATCTGCAAAGTCCTGATAGTCGAGTGGCAATTGGGTTGGACTGGAGGTGTCCGAGACCAGGGCAGGAGTTGGTTTGATTACAGTTTTAACGGCCACTTTGTATCGGTGCAATTCACATAATGGGCTATTGAATGTTAAGGTCTCAGCTTCCCAGTCTATGGTGGGACTGTGCCCTTTGAGCCAATTTGATCCTAACACCACAGCATATCGAACATTTGGCACAATAGTGAAGTTGATTTGATCCCAATGGTGGCCAATTCCCATTGCCACTCCATGAGTGTGATGATCGACTGCCCCCCCCCCCGAAATCACTGCCATCCATTTGAGCAAAGAGAACAGGTATCGGTAAAGGGACTGACTTCACGTGGAGTGCCTTAAAGGTGGTTTCATTAATTAACAAGCGGGCACACCTGAGTCTATTAAGGCTTTAATTTGTAATTGAGGACCTTTTCTATAATGTCGTAATATCACATCTACATACACAGTCTCTTCTACTTCACTCACCATGACAGGAGCCTCGGGTTTCTCAGGAAAACCTGCGGAGGTCTGCGGTATCACTCCCTCTACTGCAGACCCAGTCTGTTTTTTGGCTGTTCGAGGGGAGACTTCAAGTTAAGGGCTGGGGAGTTCCAGTGGTCGCTCTCCTCTGAAGATGTGGGGCTACTCTCCCCAGGGGTAGTAATTGTAATCCTGGACCCCGACGGGTCTGCTGACGAAAGGTCCATCGTCACTTCTCCGGCGTGTAGAGCTGGGGGCCTTTTCGTCCTTGAGGGATGCTCCGCTCGGCTGTGGTGCCTCTCCCCCGGGTGCGTCCTCTCCTTGAGTAGTCCCATCTGGCTGGAGAGTGGGACTTGGCAGCCCCGGACGTGACAGACAAGTGGCAGCGAAGTGACCCATGGCACCGCAAACGAGGCAGGCTCCCCTTTGAAACTGCAATGCTCGGTCTGGTGGAGATAGAGCCAGCCTCCGCAGGCCCTGACAAGCGGCAGGTTTGGGAGGGTTTTTTCTGGCTTCCCCCCTCCCTGGCCTGCTGTCGGGCAAGAGAAATAAACTGGTGGCGGCTTTCCACTTCTTCCGCCAGTAAAATCCACAACGAGGGGAGAGACCAGTCCGATCCCCCGAAAACTTTCAACCTCGCTCCCGTTCCTGCCGTTGCCTGTGCCCGAGCGGCAGCTGCATCCACCAACAATTGCTCCTCTGCCTGCCTCTGGTCAGTGAGCGCGTGGTCCGCCTCGAGTTTGGTGGCGGCGGCAGCTGTCACAATTGGTATGGCCGGATGCTCCAAGAGTATTTGGTTTCCTTGTGCTGGCCCAACAGCAGTTGGACCTGTTGAGCCAGACCCGCAGAGGCAGGACCGAATTCAGGAGTTGGTATCTTCTCGACGTCGGCTGCCATCGCCGTGGCCGGCGTGAAATCCACAAGAACCAGGACTGTCCTAGTGGCAGCATTCTGTTCTTCTCGATGGCATAGGGTGGGATCCAGAACAGTTTGTGTAACCTCTCCCACCAGAGCCCCCACTATTGGGAAACAGAACTCAGGCCCCTGGATCAGGGCCGCTGACTCCTGTTGCTTCCCACGGAGCGTAAGCTCAGCCAACAACCAGGTTAGGAGAGTAAAGTCCACTTGCACTAACCGGGCCTCCTCCAGTAAAGTATCAAGTCCCAAAAGGTCATTGTGATCACGTAGATCAGCATCCTGAGTCCCCCAGGGGGTCACCACTGCCAGGCGACGCCACTGATCAATCACCAGCCCAACCAGCCGAACGGACTGTGCATAAGTCCGCTGCGCCTCCTCCAAGACGACATGCCGAAAGTCAGGGTCCTCGGGGAGCTCGTCCTGCGCCCCAAGCTGAGGAGACGAGTGTCCAGGCAAACCCTCCAGGGCTCCAGCCAAGGTCAACAAGTAAGGATAGGACTAGTGTCCTAATGTAAGCTCTAGCCCTGCGGCAAACCCATAAACAGATTTCAGCTGACGGCAAATCCACGAAAGGAGTTTTATTGGTTAGAATCGACAGGTTTCAGAAGCCATATTCAAAAGGACACTAGTAAGGGGCAAAGGCAAGGTGCATAGTATATATGGAAAAGCAAAAGGAGATAACTGGTAACCTAGGCAACCCCCCCTCTCAGAGGCAGGAAGGAGCACTTGGCGATTCCCACGGTATGGGAATCTATGAAGACTAAACACGGGGCACAGACTGGCCTAGGACAGAACAGCACAACAGCGCCTGGGAGCAGCACAATCACACTACCACATACCATCCTCATGGCTTGCTCCTGACAGTTTCTTGTAGGCATTTTATATTTGCCTTGTATTTTGAAAGCGCGTAAAATATCTTTTTTCTTTTTTGTGGTATATTGACTCCATTGATGTTTATCAAGACTATCTCTAGGCCCTCCATTTTTGTTGTTCTTATTTATAGGCCGCTGCTTCGCCTAGTAGATCTTTTTCTTGTTCTGATGAATGATTCTTATTGTTTTTTCGTGGTGGACTCGATCTGCCATTCTTTTCTCCTCTCTTCCGTCTTTCCCCTCTTAATTCTTCTTCTAGCTCGTGTGCTTCCTCTAAATTCCATATTAGCCACCTTTTTGTTGACAGCTGCACATTTAGAGAGTATGGTCAATCCATCGATATCATATATCCATTTCTTGTAGTAGTTTCCTTAGTGAATCAAATGCACATCTTTTTTCCTAACTGCCAATGGGAGATCTGGATAAAACACTATTTCTTTTCCATTATAAACCAGAGTTTTCTTTCTTTGCTTAGCCAGTATTTCTTCTTTTATTCTTTTATCTGAAAATTTTATTAGGATTTCTCTAGGTAGTTTTTATGTGTTGCATAAGCAGAGTTGACATGGTAAATTTCTCTTATATCCAAAGTTTCCTCTTCTAGCTCTAAATAATTCAACAAGAGTTGAGTCATAGCTTCCTCTAAGTTCTCTGAATCCATATCTTCTGATATCCCTTGAAAACCAAGATTGCATTCTTTTGATTGCATTTCAGTTATCGCTAGTCTGGTCTGTTTCCACTTTCCGAGAATGTTGATCTAACCGTAATCTCTTTAATCATGTTTGTCTGTCTTTCATTTTTTTATGTCTTCCCTATTTTCCAGAACTTTTTTAGTATTTTCATCCAGTTTTTGTTTTATATCCAGAAAGCCTGTAGATAATTCTTGTTTAACTGTTTTCATTTCTGATTAAACATTCTGCATATCTACTGTGACTGAAGAGCATTCTTTTGTCAACATTTCCAATTCTCTATTTACTTTGTCCATTTTTTTATTCATTTGGTCTACTTTGACATTTAGTCTTTCTTCAGTTCCCGCTAAGTGGGATGTCAGCGCTGCCAATTGGTTTGCGGCCGAGGTCAAGAAGCTACTGGTCCCTGAGTTTGGCTCTGCCTTAACGGATCTAGCTGCCCAGGCTCAGCCGCTGTTGGGCCAATCCAAGGAGATTGAGTTGCTCTTGCAACATGAGGCCCTACCAATCATGACAATGGCTGCCGCCGCCAAACTCAAGGCGGATGAAGCCATTGCTGACCAAAAGCGAGCGGAGGAGCAACGTTTGGCCAACAAGGCTGCCGCTCGGGCGCGAACAGCGGCAGGAACCGATGTGCACCTGAAGGGGTCCAGGGGGCTGGGACAGTATTTCCCCTCATTTTCACCGGATCGAGGTCTGCCCCGAGAGGTGGCACGCAGACAACGGCTCTCCTTCTCTTCCAACGTGCTGGAATATTCGGATGAGGAGGATTTTTACAGTGACGGGGACGAATGGAATACCAACTTTTGTTGTCAGCCAAGCCTGCCGCACCAGGGCATCTGAAGAAGAGGTTCATCTCCTACGGTTCCAAAACCGGGACTTAACGGACCGCTTGGCCTGTGTGCAAGACCAAATGGAAGTACTGATGCGGGAATATGACCGTCTACAGCGCACTCAAATGACTCTGGTGCCACCGCCACAAGTGCCATCACTGCAAGTGCCACCACCGCAAGTGCCACCGCTGGCACTTCCACCGCAAGCACCCCCAGTGTGGCCGGTCTAGCCACCCCTGGTGCCGCCGGCCCAACCACTCCCTGGACAGCCTCCGGCACCTCCTCCGGTGTCCCTGGTTGTGCAGTGGAATCAACCCCATCTACGAGTGACTTATGACAGCTCCATGGAGATGTTACCCTGTTTTCTTCACCAAGTGGACAGTTATATGAGGGAATAGGGGCACCACTTTCCCATGGAAAATAGCAGGGTTCGATTCGCCTCTTCACTCTTGGTGGGAAAGGCCATGGATTGGATGGTCCTTCATTTTGACACATGGGCCTGATCCATCCGCTCGCTTAATGAGTTTATGCGAGCGTTACGGCGATGGTTTGAAGACCTGTTCCAAGGGGAGAAGGCCAAAGCCGCCCTCCTTCAGCTCCGTCAAGGATCCTCTTCAGTCAGAGACTTTGCTGATGAGTTTCAATGATTAGCAAGTAAGATAGTGGATTGGACTGAGGCTACTTGGGTGCATTATTTTTGTGAAGCCTTGCATCCCAAGGTATTGAACTGGGCTTACATACAATGGGATCCAGCCACCCTGGAGGAGTGGATCCTACTGGCAGAAGAAGTTGAGAGCCGCCGCCAGTTCATAACCTTGGCCTGACGTTGAGCCAAGGAGGGAGCAAGCCAGAAAGCCCTTCCAAAAGCCACGGCTCCCGTCCCCCGGAGGCCGGCTCAACTCGCGCAAGACCGAGTGTCACGTTTTCAAAGGGGAGCCTGCCTCGTTTGCGGTGGCATGGGTCATTTTGCTGTGGCCTGCCCGTCTCGTCTGGAGCAGCCAACTCCCGCACCTCACCTGGAGGGGACACCCCACGGAAGGGGACATACTCAGAGGAGAAGCGCCGTGATGGATTGCATTGCCGCACCGGGGCAGAGAGCGCCCCCAGCCCTCCACATCGAGGAGCCGGAACACAAGATTTCACCAGCGGACCCATCGGGGTCCCAGATTACAATTGCCCCAACAGGGGAGGGTTCTGCATCGTCAGGTGAAGACCGCCACTGGGATTCTGCCTTGAACCTGGAGTCTCCCCTGGATCTGTCAAAAAATGGACTGGGTCTGCGGTGAGTGGAGAGGCCCCGCAGACCTCCGCAGATGTTTCTGCCAAACCCAAGGCTCCTGTAAAGGTGAGTGAAGTGGGAGAGACTGTATATGGGGACGTGGAATTACAACATCATAGCAAGAGACCTTCGTTATGAGTTAAAGCTCTTATAGACTCGGGATGTGCCCGCTCTTTGATCAATGAAGCCACTTTCAAGGCACTCAAGGTAAAATCAGTGCCTCTACCAACCGCCGTTCATTTCGCCCAAATGGATGGCAGCAACTTTAAAGGTGGACCTGTTGACCGTCGCACTCGGGGAGTGGCAATGGGCATCAGCCACCATTGGGAGCAAAGCGACTTCACTATAGCTCTCAATATACGATACGCTGTCGTATTGGGAATTAATTGGCTGAGGGGACACAGCTCCTCCATTAACTGGGAGGCCAAGACTTTATCATTTTCCACAGCCTTTTCCAGTTGCTTTGGTATGTTTGAATTTTTGTGGTGCCATTTGGATTGAAGGGGGCTCCAGGGGTCTTCATGCAACTCATTCATGAAATACTGCATGACTTGCTATACAAAGTGGTGGTGGTTTATTTAGATGACATTCTTATTTACTCTAAAACCATGGATGAACACGTCGCCCTGGTTAGGGAAGTCTTACAACGTCTTAGATGCAATCAAGTCTATGCTAAGGTATCCAAGTGTGAATTTCATCAAAAGCAATTGACTTTTCTGGGCTATATAATTTCACATCATGGACTCACGATGGACCCAGAGAAAGTGGGAACCACCCTCAACCTGTAAACAGGTTCGAAGGTTTCTTGGGTTCACAAAATGTGTTTCGGCCTCTAGGGCCTTCATCAGTGGTTAGTTAAAACCTTTTCTAAAATCTGCACACATATATAGAAATACAATGATGTGAACTAATACAAATACAAAGTACAAAGAGTTTAAAACACAACCAGGTAAGTGAATATGTTGTAAAGTTTATTCTCAAATATTCAAACTACTGGTATATTGAGTTTTTGTTGTAGTACTGGTTATTATAAGTATCTCGTATATTTTGTGTGCAGATATCAACCTGGTGAACCACTGATGAAGGCCCTAGAGGCTGAAATGCATTTGTGTTTGTGGTTACAGATATCAACCTTAAGTTTGGCCATTGTACCATTTTAATGCTTTTAAAGAATTTTAAAATCTGTATAGCACTTCTAATAAAATATATTTGTAATATTTCCACATAGACTTACTTAAATTTTCCTCTCACTCAACCCCGGGTACCCAGCTAAAGGATTTCCATGCTATGTTTTACATGCTGCTAGATATAGAGCAGATTCTAAACCCAGAGACACTTTACTCGTGAGTAGTAACAACAGTAGTAACAATATTTCTGTAAATATCAATTGGTCTCTACAATTCAGTTCCAAATCTCATCTCATAGATAACATTATAAAAAAACATTGGCACTTGTTAGCCTCTATATCTGGATGCGAATTTCCCCCTCTTTGCGGCTTACGCTGATCCCGATCCATAAGGGATTCTCTAACCCATACAGATTTCCTTTCCACTCGCCCTTTTCATGAATCTACTACCAGTTCTTCTTTCCTGCCGCCTGCCTCAGGCCACCACCAATGTGGCTCCTGTTCAGTGTGTAGCCTATGTCTTCCAGTCAAAGAGCTCTCTTCTACTAGTACAGGTTTTAGATTCACGCTGCGACATTTTTCCAACTGCACTTCTAAACAAGTTGTTTATTGCATCTTATGCAAATGCAATTTGATGTACGTGGGTAGCACGATCCGAACCATCAGAACCCGAATTTGTGAGCATCGCTCAAGAATACGTGCCCGCATAATGGAAGCGCCTTTAACTTCCCATTTTGTGGAGAAGGGGCATAGTGAAAATGATATGTCTTTTTGCATATTGTGGCAATATCATGGTCGTTTACATGATCTTCGGAATGCTCAGAAAATAATTATCCAAATGGAGACTTTCATTTTTCTCTTTAGAACGCTTTCACCAGAAGGTTTAAATACTGAAATAGATTATTCTTGTTTTCTATAAAAAATGTTCCATGCTCCCTTAAGATTCTCTTTCTGTTTAATGACTAGATTACTGTTGCTTATCACCTATACCTGCAATTCTAGTCTTATCCAAGTGGTTTGTAATGTTTTTTTACTCTGCTTTTCAAGGTTTCTGAGAGGAACCATATGGTCCACTGTGATATAGCACCTACTAAGGTTATTCTTAGTTCTTCTCTTATGGTAAGAATGCATTTTGCATATATGATGGCTTTTATGATATATTAGATATATTATCATCATTGTCTCATCATAGGGTTTTCAAGGTAAAGGCTGGTCAGAAGTGGTTTACCAGTGCCCTCTTCTGTGCAAGTACTAACCAGGGTTAGCCGTAGTGGCACTGCTGTTGTCTATGAAAGATCCTCCACCAGTGTCACCTTCCACTACTGCTGCTGCCCAGTAGCTAACTTTCAGGGATTCCTCTGCCCCCATCCCCATTGGAACTGCCTGTTCTCTTCTGCAGATGTGGCCATTGATCCCTTAAGGGGGTGGATGCATCTTCGTCTGGTGTCTCAGCTGTAACCATTCCGTCTTGAGTGACTCTGCTAGGAGTTCAGTCTCTAGGAGACATAAGGAGTCTAGACCCCTTATGGTATTGCTCTCAGCTTCCCTGACACACACAAACCCCCTCACCACGTTAATGTGTGCATCCAGAAGGGGATGCACAGTAATGCTAGGAAAAGTTGAGGGCAGCTGGAAAAGAGGAAGACCCAACAAGAGATGGATTGACTCAATAAAGGAAGCCACAGCCTTCAATTTGCAAGATCTGAGCAAGGCTGTCAAAGATAGGACATTTTGGAGGACTTTCATTCATCGGGTCACCATGAGTCGGGAGCGACTTGACGGCACTTAACACACACACACAGATATATTATATATATTTTTTCTAAAAAGAAAACACACAGACTGTATATATATTGTTATATTGTATTTTATTATGCACATTGTATAGCTGATGAAGCCCATAGTGAAACGTGGTCACATGATCTAGACGACACATCCTTTTTTGGCATGGCTATGGTATAACTTGGAGAATATCCTTTCAAGCCTGTGATTATCCTCTACATATAAAAAAGAAAAAAGAAAAGGATTGTACTTTTCACTATTTTGACTCTGATCAATTTCTATGGTGAAGTTTGACATGTCATTGTGAAGATTGATAGATTGTTGTTTAGACTTCTGGTGGTGGCTCTGGGGTAAGTGCCATGTTCTCCCAGGGGCCCCTGGGCAAAATCCAAGTTTGCGTTAATTTTGGGGTGTTTTATTGCACCCCAACCCGACCCTTGCAAGTGGATTGGATAGCAGGATTTCCCTGCAGCCCATCATGCAGTGTGACCTCCTAAATACTCTGAGGGAGCTTTTATAAGTCCCCCGGAGTTTTGGATGCCGGTCCTGTGGGCACCGAGGGAATTAAATCACCAGAACGCAACTTCGGCATAAGACTCTACCCTCCACCACCTTATAATCAACATAAGGACCACTTTAAGATAAGAACCTCACCTCTAGATGCCCAAGTGAGTACACAAGAATCCTTTGTTTTTTACTGGCGTTACCGAATAACCGGGGGGGGGGGTAGATGAAGATATTTCCAGTACCCTTGCTCCTCCCTTAATCGAATCGGACAAATTTGATTTATAAAATCCATCAGGAATAGCGGCAGGAGCCTTATCAAGTCGATCAGCTTAATCCAAAACAATGAGTTAGAAGGACGCCTATGTGATGGACGAAAGCTTTTACCAATGAGAAGCACTTTCAAAGGAAGGGGAGGGAGAAGTACCTTCTGTTTCTTGGGCAAAAAAAAGGACTTCCTGCCACGTTGTATAACAAGGGATTCCTTGGACCGGAAGACCCTCTATACTACTTTCTCCCTCTCTATCATCTGACCTACATCAACAGGAAGCAAGTCGTAGGACCGGATACACGTCGCACTCGAGTAACATAGAAATAGTTCCTGAAGGAAATAACCATTGAGAAGAGGCGGTAGAAGGTCAGCGGGGAAAATAACTTCTGGAATACTTCCTGGTTGAGCCGACCTAGAGCGTCCGGAAAAACTCGTTGGTACTCCAAAACTTTAAGAGGCTATTTTAAAGTGAAAATTAGATCTTTTCAACCCGAAAAAACTGTTAAGCTGATCATTGCAGCATTCTCTACTAACTACAAGTTAGAGGGCCCTGTCTGAGGACATGTATTTTACCTAATGTCAATGTAAATGTCTGGGACTCGCCCTCGTTCTGGCTCGTTACATAGCCCTGCCTATACAAAATTAAAAGAAACTGCACAAATCTTAACCATGGATAAGAAATTACAGGAAATGTTAGCCAAACAAACAGAGGCTACAACTAAGCAGTTTGAACAGATGTCAACACAGATGGCTCAGTTGACATCTATGATGACAAATCTTGGCCAAGCATATCAAGCCATTAACCAGAAACTGGACGTGGTTACAGAAGACCTTAATGATATAAAGACTCAAATGAATACTATGAAGACTGACATGCAAGCAATGGACTCATCAATCAAGAAAGTGATGGAAGAACATAAGGACACAAAGAAAAAACTAGAAAGCCAAGAAAAACAGATTGAAACAATACAAACTAATCAGATTGCAGCCAAGGATCAAATAGCCATGATGGAGATGAAAGTCAGAGAAACCAACCTTCGTCTGCACAATTTACCAGATATGATGGGAGATAACAAAGAAACTTTAATTCCAAATTTGGCTTACTTATTTCAAATAGAAGAACAAGCGTTAGACCAAGCTATTAACAGAGCTTATAGAATACCATTACCTGCAAGAATGAAAAGATCAAAACCAAGAGATCTCATGATTGTTTTTTATGATACAAGGATTAAGGATAGGATCATGAAGATCCACTATGACAACCTGGTCTCAGCAGGAGACATCCCTTTGATACTTTTAAAGGACATACCAAGACATTTACTCTCACAGAGGAGTAATTACAAAGAATTTGTATCTGTTTTGAAAGCTAATGGTATCAAATATCGTTGGATAATGCCACAGGGCTTGGCCTTTACCTACAAAGAAATTAAAATGACAATTACATCTCCAGTGGACGTGGGAACATTTCTGAGGAAATATAAGAAAGATCTTAAAGGACTAACTTTGGAACAAAAGGAAGAGGAAGAAGAAGAAGAAGAGGAGTCACAGGGAGCAGAAGGAGGTGCTGAATTATAGACTTAATATTTTGCTTCAAAAACTATTACAACATGGCAAAAGTAATCTCTTGGAATGTGAATGGCCTGAATGAAAAAACCAAACGGGCTAGAATTTTTAAATATCTACAGAAATACAAATACTCCCTAATTTGTCTGCAAGAGACCCATATAGCAATAAAACATAAAAAATATTTGGATAGGCAAGTGCTTGGACAAGCATTTGTCTCTTCGGCCAAAACAAAAACAAAGGGAGTAGTGATATATGCTCATTCTAGCTTTAGTCCTGAACTATTGTACAAAGATGATGAAGGAAGAATTGTAATTATTAAAACCAAAATATTGGGGCAAAAGACAATTGTGGTAGGAATATATGCACCTAATGAAAGTTCTATGGACAATTACATGAACTGATTTCCCAATATGCAAATGATCAGATCCTCTTGATGGGAGACTTCAATGGTGTTATTCTCTCAACTTTGGACAAAAAATCAAAAGCAAAAGACGAAAATGAAGGATGTTTGCCTAAAGCTTTCTTCACCATGGCTTCAGAATTGGAAATACAAGACATCTGGAGAACTATGAATACAACAGCAAAAGAATATACTTTTCGTTCAGCAAGATATGATTCACACTCCAGGATAGACATGATATGGGCTAGTAAATCTATTTTTACGCAACTACGTAAAATCCAAATTGTACCAAGAACTTTTTCTGATCACAACCCAGTCACATTTGAATGGAACAATAAACAAGCATTTAGATGGTGATTAAATGATAAACTTTTAAAGGATAATAAGATCCAAAAAAATTACAGGATTTAATTAAAATTTTTTTGAAATCAATTTAAATGGGGAAACTTCGTTAAATATTGTTTGGGATGCATTTAAAGCTGTTCTAAGAGGATTCATGATACAGATGCATACGGCGTGGAAGAAAACTCAACTATAATTTACCAATAATATACTTTGGGATTTACAAAATTTGGAACAAAAACTTGTTATGGCAATACATGAAGAAGAAGAAAAGGAAATATTAATGAAGATCTCTGTATCTAAACATCAATTGAATTTGGTAATGATGGAGGAAATGAACAAAAATTTAAAATCTGCCAAACAAAAGTACTTTGAACATGCTAATAAACCTGGAAAATTTTTAGCAACCCAACTGAAAGACTCATTTCAAAAGAAGATCATAACGAAAATTCAATCTGCTAAAGGACCAGTATATACAACTATGGATATACAAAAAGAATTTGTTTCATTCTATACTAAGCTATATCAGAAAGATAACATTTCAAAAAAGAAATAGACAAGTTTTTAAATTCAATACAGATGGAAGCTCTTTCAACAACCCAACAACAATTGATAGATGCTCCAATTACAAAGGAGGAACTACAAGAAGCAATAATGAAACAAAAAACGGACAAGACACCCGGACCAGATGGAATTACTGCGCTATTTTACAGGACATTCAGTGACAATTTAGTGGAATTTTTTGTATTACTTTGCAATACAATTTTGGATAAGGGAGTATCCCCAGAGACTTGGTCACATGCATTTATATCATTGATACATAAGGAAGGAAGAGATCCAGAAAAAAAAGTCAAATTATAGACCTATCTCATTGCTAAATGTGGATTATAAGATTTATGCCTCGGACTTATCGAATAGGGTGAAACATTTTATTAAAGATTTAATACATGAAGACCAAGCAGGCTTTGTTCCAGGAAGGCAAATCAAAGACAATATACGAATTTTATTAGATTCACTGGAATATTATGACCAGAATTTCCAACAAACGGCTGCCTTTGTATTTTTGGACGCTGAGAAAGCTTTTGATATGGTCTCCTGGGATTTTATGAAAAAGATCTTGGAGAAACTAAATTTTGGAGACCGTTTCTTGAGAGGTATATCGGCTATATATACATCCCAACAGGGAAAAATCTTGGTGAATGAATCGATGTCTGATAATTGTTCAATTAAAAAAGGAACCAGACAAGGATGCCCTTTGTCTCCGTTACTATTTATTTTGGTGTTGGAATCACTATGTTGCAAGATAAGAGCTATGGAGGACATTCACAGATTAAAAATTAAAAAACATGAATTTAAACTGAGGGCTTTCGCGGATGACCTCCTGTTAATTTTGGAAAATCCAACACAATCAATGAAGATACTGATGGAGACTTTGGACGATTTTGGAAGAATGTCGGGATTTAAAGTTAATCAAGAAAAAACAAAGACAATATTCAAGAATCTGACAGAAAGGGAACAGCAGGACTTTATATCATATACAGGTTGGGAGAAAGCTAATAAGGTCAAATATTTGGGAATTTGGATCTCTACGAAGAACAAAGAACTGATAACTAATAATTATTTTAAATTATGGGATAAGATAAAAACTGACATGATCATTTGGTCAAATAAAAAGCTGTCACTCTTGGGTCGTATATCAACAGTCCAAATGAATATTTTGCCAAGGATACTTTTCTTATTTCAAAACTTGCCTATAATATCACATGTTAAGTATTTTGACACTTGGAGGAAAGACATATTAAATTTCATCTGGCAAGGGAAAAAACCGAGGATTGCTTATAAACACTTGGTGGACTCTAAAGTTAGAGGAGGTTTAGCACTACCAAATTTTCAACTGTATGCTGAAGCGGCCGCTTTAGTATGGCTAAAGGACTGGATTAACCTATCAAATACACTCTTGTTAGATCTTGAAGGCTTTAGCAATATAAGTGGATGGCACGGCTATTTGTCGTACAACAAAATTAAGACACAAGCATCATTTCGTAATCATATAATCAGGTCCTCCTTAATTCGTATTTGGATGAGATATAAACATATTCTTGAACCAGCAACACCGATGTGGATATCACCCCAAGAAATGTTGACATTACGCCCACTTAGACCGGATAAATTTGTTACTTATCAGGAGTTAACAATCTGGGAAGGGAAAAAATGCTCACTAAAAAACTTTCAGTTACTTAAAGACGATTTACAATGGCTTCAATATTGTCAAGTCAAATCAGTCTTTGCACAAGATATGAAAAATGGATTATCTAAAGACAAATCGCCATTTCACAGGATGTTATTAGATAATAATACCCAACTGATTTCTAAAATGTATAATCTTCTCTTAACAATATATTGTGAGCAGGAAACAATTAAACCAACAATGATCAACTGGGCTCAAACTGTGGGACACGATATCACTTTAAATAAATGGGAAAGACTATGGTCGAAAGACCTGAAAGGAATAAATGCACAATCAATTCGAGAAAATATTTACAAAATGATGTATAGATGGCATTTAACACCAAAGAAGATCGCAAGGATTTACAAAGTGACATCCCCTAAATGTTGGAAATGCAATAAAGAAATTGGTTCCTTTTATCATATGTGGTGGACTTGTGATAAAGCTAAGGATTTTTGGGACATGATTTATAATGAACTAAGATTAATAGTACAAAAAAATATACCCAAAACACCAGAAATGATGCTACTAAGTATGATACCTGATGACCTGTTAATACAAAGGACTTTTTTGATTTATGCGACAACAGCTGCAAGATTGCTTTATGCAGCAAAATGGAAAGGGGCAGATACCCCTGGGAAAAAAGACTGGATTATGAAAATGTTCGAACTGGTGGAAATGGCAAAACTTACAGCTACTTTAAACCAAAAAGACAATGTACGATTTATGGGGGAATGGGAGGCTTGGATGAAATACTGTGAATATGAATTAGGACTGGGGAAAATGGAAGAGTACCTTTTACTCTGATCTAGATGATATTATTAACACAAAGAAGTGTAATTAATTATATTACCATATATACTCATGTATAAGCCGACCCGCGTATAAGCCGAGGTGCCTAATTTTACCCCAAAAATGGGGAAAAATTAGGCACCCGTGTATAAGCCGAGGGTCGGCTTACACAATGCCCCTGCCCCAGGTCGCCCTCCCGCCTGGCCTCCCGGGCCCTCCACACCCACCCTGACCCCAGCGCCACCCTAGGGGGGAGGGAGAAGAGCCCCTGAACCCCTTACTCACCGGGAGGACGAGGCCTGCTGATCAGCTGGAGGTGGCGGCAGGGAAGGCACGCAGGCAGGAGGCGGCAGCGGGGCCCTGCCTGAGCACAGGCAGGCCCTGCAGGCCTCAAAAAAGGCGCGGGGGGGCGGGGGGGCCTGCCTGCACTCAGGCAGGCCCTGCAGGCCTCTCCCAGGCCGCAGAGAAGGCGCGGGGGGGCAGCGGGGGGCAGCGGGGGGGCAGCGGGGGGCGGGGGGGCCTGCCTGCACTCAGGCAGGCCCTGCAGGCCTCTCCCAGGCCGCAGAGAAGGCGCGGGGGGGGTGGTGGGGGGGCGGCGGGGGGCGGCGGGGCCTGCCTGCACTCAGGCAGGCCCTGCAGGCCTCTCCCAGGCCGCAGAGAAGGTGCGGGGGGGGCGGCGGGGGGGCGGCGGGGCCTGCCTGCACTCAGGCAGGCCCTGCAGGCCTCTCCCAGGCCGCAAAGAAGGCACGGGGGGCGGCGGGGGGGCCCCACGGGGGGGGGCCGCGGGGCCTGCCTGCACTCAGGCAGGCCCTGCAGGCCTCTCCCAGGCCACAGAGAAGGCGCGGGGGGGCGGCGGGGGGCGGCGGCTGGGGTGGGCGGTGGGGCCTGCCTGCACTCAGGCAGGCCCTGCAGGCCTCTCCCAGGCTGCAGAGAAGGCGCGGGGGGGGGCAGCGGCAGCGGCGGTAAGTTCCCCCTCCCTCTATCCCTCCTCCCCCCTCCCCTCGCCTACCGTATTGACTCGCGTATAAGCCGAGTTGGCTTTTTTCAGCCCTTTTTTTGGGCTGAAAAACTCGGCTTATACGCGAGTATATACGGTAACAGATTATTGTAAATGAAACTTAACTGAGATATAAGAATAATTAAGATCAGATCATATCACGATGGGATAGAATACTTTATTAAGAGGCGGACGGAGGTGATGGGGAAGTCAAAAAAATTCCCTATATTTTTTATTTTTATTAAGTACTTAAGTAATTACAACAACATTAGTGTGAGGGTCTGTACGCCTTTGCCTTGGGTAAGGCCTTTGCCTTGTATGTTTCCCCCCCCCTCCCTGGACTCATAAAAGCAGTCCAGGCCTCTTGCCTTTCCTTGGTTCAGGCGCGGCGTCTGACAGGCCCCAGGTTGGAATGTCTCTTCCCTCTTCCCACGTCCCTCCCTTGCTCTCACTGACTCCCTTCCACCAGCTATGGCCTTGGTGGGTAGATAGTACTAACAAGCTCTGAGTTCTTTGATGTTTTGTACCATGCACAATTATCTCGTAGATTCCCATAACATACGTTTGACATCTGCTTCCCTGTAGGGGTTATAATTCTGTCTTTGTGAAACTGTATTCACTTGCAACTTTATCAGTGTAAGGCCTGTACTATCTGAAGCTTCCAATAAAGTTCCTTGTTTCTGCATGACAGTCTGAGCAAGTGATTTTATGGAGGTTGGGAACCCTCACATTAAGTTGCAAGTCTTTTGCCTCGTTGTCCTGCTCCTGTACCGTTCTTGGACAGCTATGGCAGGCAACGGGGATGATGACGACAAGAAGGACGACGCTGTACCCAAACAGCCCGACCTGACCCCTTCGGAAGAGAAGTCGACTGGGAAGGCGCCCAGTGGAGCTGACTCAGGATCGGGTTTAGGTGCAAAGCCCAAGCCCACCCGCTTGGAGACCTGGCTGGAATCTCCCCGGCATTGGTCGCTCCCGCAGAGTGACGCGCAGTCAAGACGGACTGCAGTTCACAGGTTGGGGTTCGAGGACGATCCCGCCCGAAAGGAAGCCCTGCTGCTTCACCAGATGGATGAGGAGCGGCAGCGCTGGCAGAAAGAGCGCCAGGAGTTACTGGACCGGATGGATGCTATGAACACAGTGATGCTGGACATGGCCCAAGTCATGGACGACCTAAAGGTTCAGACTCCACCCGTGGCTCCGGCGGACGGAGGGCAACAACCACCTGTGGTCCCCGCACCTCCCATCCGTCCCGCTCCACCGGCCCGCCGAGATCTGAAGATCACGTATGACGGGTCGAGTGACCAACTGATGTTTTTTATGATGCAAGTGGACATTTTTATGCGTGAACAGGCCCGGACTTTTACCTCGGAAGAATCCCGGGTCCAATACGTGGCGTCCCCCCTACTAGGTGAGGCGGCCGCCTGGATGGTACAGCAGTATGAGCTCCGCTCCCCGGTCTTGCGAAGTCTCGATGACTTCATGATCGCCCTTCGACACCGTTTCGAAGTGAGCGAGCAAAAACTGCCTTGCAACAACTGCGCCAAGGGACTAAATCTGTCACGCAGTATGCAAGCGAATTTCAGTCGCTCTCGAGTCGAATTTTGGACTGGAGTGAAGCTACCAGGGTGCAGTGTTTCCGCGAAGGTTTGAACCCGGAATTGCAACACTGGGCTTTCATGCAAGGTAACCCTCCCGATGTTGAAGGGTGGGTTCGTCACACCGCTGACATCGAAAACCGAAAGCAACTGTTGCTCCTGTCCCGACAACGCACCAGACGGGAGACCAAGACCCGTGGAGACAGGCCCGGTGGTCCGAAGGATTCTCGTCCCCCCTTGGGGGGAGGACCCTCAGTGACCGAACGCCGCAAACGCTTTGAGAGCGGGGTCTGTCTCGTTTGCGGGGGGAAAGGACACTTTGCTTCTCAATGCCCTTCACGACCCGGACGTCCGGGACCGTCTCGTCCGGCAACGGCTGAACCTGAGAAGCCCCCTCCCGAGGGGCAACCTCGCTGCCGGAGCGGCGCACCGAGCCGACGGAGCACACCCTCGGCCTTGCACGCATGCGCCGAGGTCGAAGCCTCGGGCTCTTCTGGCCCATCGGGGCCACGGATTACAAATGAAGCCTTTGACTCATCGGAGTCATGGATTACAAATACCACAGCTGCTTCCTCCAGCGAGGAGGGGGACTGGGACGTGCCGGCAAAAAACGCCATCGGTCTGCTGTAAAGGGGGCTCCTCAGCAGACCGCTCCGAACGTTGTGCAAGGAGCTCCACTGATGGTAAGCGCTCAGGAAGACAATGTGTATGTAAAGGTCAATCTCTCACTGCCTAAAGGGGGGCCCACGTTAGAATTTACGGCCCTAGTTGACTGGGGTTGTGCCCGCACCCTGATAAGCAAAGAGGCTGCCCGACAATTGCGCGTTAAGCGAAAGCGGCTACCTGAACCCATCCGCTTTTCCCAGATGGATGGCAGTGACTTTAAAAAAGGACCTGTAACTCACCGCACCACCGCGGACGTCATGGCTATAGGGGAGCATTGGGAACGACTTTATTTTACCATTGCCCCCATCACCGCACCCATTGTGTTAGGGATGAATTGGTTGCTGGGGCACAATCCCTCCATAGACTGGGTTGAGCGGACGCTCACCTTTCCCCGCAACCCGTGTGAACTTCATGATAAAGACCGAGTACTGCACACTCCCGCAGCCGCCCTCGTAGGGGCCCCTTCTATCGGGATTCTGCTGCCCCAGCTTCCAAACGAATATTCCCAGTTTGCCGATGTGTTTGACGTGCGGGAATGCGACGAACTGCCCCCCCACCGGGAAATGGACTGTGCGATCGAGATAGTGGGGGATGGCAAATTGTCCAAGGGGAAGGTCTACCCCATGAGTCCTAATGAAAAGGCGGTGTTGCGAGACTATTTGGACACCAATTTGGCGGCGGGCTTTATCCGCCCGTCTAAGGCTCCATACTCGGCCCCCGCCTTCTTTGTCAAGAAAAAGACGGGAGACTTAAGACTGTGTATTGATTTCCGTAGACTGAATGCTGTCACTCAGTCTAATGCATACCCCCTCCCTCTCATTCCAGACTTTCTCGCACAATTGAAAGAGGGCCGAAACTTCACCAAATTGGATTTGGTGGAGGCTTACCACCGAGTCCGCATACGAGAAGGGGACGAACCAAAGACTGCCTTCTCCAGTTGTTTTGGAATGTTTGAGTATTTAGTGATGCCGTTCGGACTTTCGGGGGCTCCGAGTGTGTTCATGCAATTAATTAATGAAGTGCTCCATGATTTATTGTTCCGCGGGGTGGTGGTTTTCTTGGACGATATCCTCATTTATACGGAAACCATGGAGGAGCACGTACAACTGGTGCGCAAGGTGCTGCAGCGGCTGCGCGAGCACAAACTGTTTGCTAAGGTTTCTAAATGTGATTTCCATCAACCCTCCATCACCTTCCTGGGGTATGTGATTTCCCATCAAAGCTTAGAGATGGATCCCGAGAAGGTTCGGGTGGTAATGGAGTGGGACCCCCCCACCACGCGCAAACATTTACAGCAGTTTTTGGGCTTTGCTAACTTTTACCGGAATTTCATCCCTAATTTTGCCCAGGTAGCGCTCCCTCTCACTTCGCTCCTGCGCACAAAAGGGAAAGGGGCGGGAGCCGCCTTGCCCTCTGCTTGGTTGCAATGGACTTCGGACTGCCAGCAGGCTTTCGATACGCTCAAGCTGCTTTTCTCGTCCGAACCCGTTCTCGCGCACCCTGATTGTGAAAAACCTTTCGTGGTCCAGGTCGATGCCTCTGACGTCGCCATGGGGGGGGGCCCTCTTACAACGGGACGAGAATGGTCAGCTGAAACCTTGTGCCTATTTTTCAAAAAAATTCTCCCAATCCGAAATCAACTGGGCCATTTGGGAGAAGGAAGCCGCTGCTGTTAAACATGCCCTCACCATTTGGAGGCATTTTCTGGAAGGGGCAGAGATCCCTTTTGAGGTTTGCAGCGATCACAAGAAGCTTTAAAAGGGGCTAGAAAGCTCACCGCGAAACAGATTCGTTGGGCACAGTTTTTTGCCAAATTCTGCTTTGTCCTGAAACATGTGCCAGGGAAGGACAATGCGTTAGCGGATGCTCTTTCTAGGCTCCCCCAATACCGCAATGACTTTGACCGGCCGGTGGATTCCTTGTTTACCCCTGAACAGAGAGGGGAAGTCTCGGGACTTGCAGTAACCACCCGGTCCCAGTCCCACCGCCAGGATGTTCCTCCCCTCAAGGGAATCCCGGAGGCTTTTCAACAGCGGCTCCGGGACGCTTCTCTGAGGGAGGCGGATCAGCAGGTTCTCCCCACACATCTCGACCAACAGGGCTCCTTGTGGTTGCAGGGGGGTAAGTTTTATGTCCCCGAAATACTCCGAAAAGAGGTGCTGGGACTGGTTCACGGGGCCAAACTTGCGGGGCATTTTGGGTTTGTAAAGACTTTGCATTTATTGCGGCATCAATTTTGGTGGCCAGGTATGAGGGCCAATGTGGAGTTGTACGTGCGCAGCTGTCCCATCTGCGCCACAGCCAAAAAACGGATGGGAAAGCCCCCCGGACTCTTAAAGCCTCTGGAGACCCCGACCATGCCCTGGGAAGTGATCGCCATGGATTTTATCACTGATTTGCCCCCAAGTCAGGGAAAAACTGTACTGTGGGTGATAACAGACTTATTCTCTAAACAGGTTCATTTTGTTCCTTGTGTGGGGCTACCATCGGCCCAGAAGTTGGCTAAACTGTTTATTAATCACGTGGTGAAGCATCATTCGATCCCGAGGAAGGTCCTCTCCGACAGAGGGGCCCAATTCGTAGCCAAATTCTGGAGGGCTTTCCTGAAAGTCATGGGGGTGGAAGAGCAAGGACTCTCTTCAGCCTACCACCCCCAGACCGACGGTCAGACCGAACGTGTCAATGCTGTAGTAGAATACTATCTAAGGTGTTATGTCAATTACCACCAGGACGATTGGGTAGACCTACTGCCTTTTGCTGAATATGCCTATAATAATGCCCCCCATTCCTCCACAGGTTATCTCGTAGATTCCCATAACATACGTTTGACATCTGCTTCCCTGTAGGGGTTATAATTCTGTCTTTGTGAAACTGTATTCACTTGCAACTTTATCAGTGTAAGGCCTGTACTACCTGAAGCTTCCAATAAAGTTCCTTGTTTCTGCATGACAGTCTGAGCAAGTGATTTTATGGAGTTTGCACAGGAAGGTTGGGAACCCTCACAATTAGTTATGATTTAGATTTTCATATTAGTTTCATTGTTGTTTGTTAATATGGAAAATTTATATTAAAAAAACAATAAAAAAATTCAAAAAATATACATTGTTGTTTAGTTGGTACACAGGCTGACACTTTTCCTTGTCTTCTATATACTTGTTTAAAATCAATGAAGGCAGCAAATAATGAATTTGGGCCCTTTGTAGTGTATTTCCCAATAAGGTGCTGTAATATTAAAAAGTGGTCCAATGTTGCTCTGCCCTCTCTGAAGCCAGCCTGTTCCAGTGCTATGTGATCTTGAATTAGCCGGAGTTGAAATTTATCTAATAAGTATCTAGTGTAGAGTTTGCTGATGACGTTCAATAGGCTAATAGGCCTGTAATTTGATGGCTCATTTTTTTTACCTTTTTTAAAGATCGGGACTACAATGGCTGTACCCTACCCTTTAGGTATATGACCTGTCTCATCAATGTGTGTAAACAGAGTAGCTAAGAACGGTGCCCACCAATCTGTGCTTTCTTTCAGTGCCTCAGGTGGAATACCATCAATCCCTGGGGCTTTACTGTTTTTTAGCTGACTAATGTGAGATTTTAGCTCATGCACACTAACTGGAGGCCACTGCTGTACATTTCTTATCTCTGCTGGTGCAGCCTGGTGAGTGTCATCGTATAACTTCTGGAAAAAAGAGGTCCAATTATCAGGGGATATACACAAATTTAACGGGGAAGGAGAATTCCGCTTCCAACCAGTCATAATTATCCAAAAAGTGTTTGAATCTTTATTTTTTACTGCCTGTATTAATGTTTCTCAACCTTTTAGTGTGTACTCCAATTTCTTTCGTTGTATTAGTTCTTTATAGATTTTTTTGCTTCGATAATAACAACTAGTATTCTATCCTTCCATTTGATTCCAAATTTATGAATTGATGATATAAAGAGGTAAGTTTATTTTTCTGCCTGATGCAATCAGAATCGAACCAAGGTTTGATGAACCTGCGTCGTTTGCTGGGTTTATCTTGACTATTTTTGACAGGGTTAATTAAAACAGAGCTAATTTTTTGGATAAATTTATTTATTTATTTATTATTTACATTTATATCCCACCCTCATTCTTGGCAAGCCGGGCTCAGGGTGGCTCACAACACAATATAAAACACCAATTAAAATTCTATATTAAAACATACCTTAAAATTCATACCATATATTTTAAAAGACAAGATGGCATAATTTCAGCTGCTGGACAGTCCTGGCCAGCCAGTAAACCCATTAACTAATTGGGGGAGAATGGGAAGGCCAGCAATGTATATATTGGAAAGGCTTGCGGCTGCCCTCAGGTGTAGGCCTGGCAGAACAGTTCTGTTTTCCAGGCCCTAGGGAACTCATTTAGGTCCCGTAGGGTCCTGATGTTACTTGGTAGACTGTTCCACCAGGCCGAGGCCAGGGCCAAAAAGGCCCTGGCCCTTGCCGAGGACAGCCACACACTCTGTGGGCCGGGGACCACCAGCAAGTTGTTATTTCCTGAGCGCAAGGCTCTTGGGGGGATGTGCCAGGAAAGGTGGTCCCATAGGTATGATGGTCCCAGACCTTATAAGGGTTTAAAGGTTAAAACCAACACCTTGAACCTGATCCAATGCTTCAACTGTGCCAAGGCACTAAGTCGGTCAGAGAGTATGCCAGCAAGTTCCAACGGCTCGCTAGTAGAATTATGGACTGGAGCGAGGCCACCCGGGTACAGTACTTCCAAGAAGGATTGCATCCTGAAGTGCTGTACTGGGCTTACATGCAGAGGAATACACCTACACTCGAAGAATGGATTCTGCTTGCGGAAGAAGTGGAATGCTGGCGGCAAAACCTCTTCCCTTTCTAGACAGAGAGCTAAGGGAGTGGAGCCACGGCAGGAGCGGGCAACCTCAAAGATGCCCGCAAGCCGCCACGGAGGATGGTGGCTCCCGTGACTGAGCGAGTCCAACGGATCCAGAGCGGCGCCTGCCTCATCTGTGGAGTTGTGGGCCATTTTGCCACAGTCTGCCCGGTGCAGTCCGAATGGCCAAACTCGAGCCCCCATCAGGAGAGTCCGGAATGCAAGGGAGGAAGCAACCGTTGGAAAGCTGTCAGCAGACGCAAGGTTCCTGCGAGGTCTCCTGCCATGGACTTTGCCATCTCATCATTTCCCCTCTGGGTCTCGGATTATAAATGCTGCCGTCCCAAACAAGGACAACGCGGATTCCTCGGATGAAGAGGAAACCCAAGAGGTTTCGGCCCTGAACCTGGTCCCAACGGGCAACCAGTCAACTGAACGACCACCACAGACCCTTGTACCCATACAAACAAAACCTCCATTAATGGTAAGAGATGTGGAGGACATGATGTATCTTGACGTCATTTTGCAGGGGGGGCCCCAAATAACTGTCAAAGCCTTAGTAGACTCTGGGTGCGCCTGCACTCTAATTAATGAGGACACCTTCAAGGCATTAAAAGTGAAAGCCATCACCCTGCCCCAACCCATTCAATTTGCCCAGATGGATGGTAGTGGCTTTAAGGGGGGGCTGGTTAACTGACGGACAAGCAGAGTCGCCATGGGAGTGGGGGATCACTGGGAGCAAATACACTTTACCATTGTGCCAGGCATTCGGTTTGCAGTAGTCTTAGGGGCAAACTGGCTATGTGGGCACGGTCCCACTATTGACTGGGTAGCAAAAACAATTGAGTTCGCTCATCCGCAATGCGAACGTCACCAAAGGGAGGTGGCAGTCAAGGTTCCTGTCTTGACAGCAGAGGTCAGGGGTGCGTCCCGTATATATATTGCGCAAGTCTATACTCTGAATAGACTTGGGCAGACTGAATGCGGTCACCCAAACCAATGCCTACCCCATCCCCCTCATCCCAGACCTCTTAAGCCAACTAAAAGAAGGGCGCATTTTCACTAAACTGGACCTGGTGGAAGCGTATTATTGCATTCGTATTCGGGAGGGGGATGAGCCATTAACTGCCTTTTCTAGTTGCTTTGGGATGTTTGAATACCTTGTGATGCCCTTCGGATTGAAAGGAGCTCCGGGGGTCTTCATGCAAATGATTAATGAAATCCTTCATGACTTGTTTTATAAAGGAGTCGTGGTTTACTTAGATGACATTCTCATTTACTCCCAAATGTTGGATGAGCACGTTACTTTGGTCAAAGAGGTTTTGCAACATCTCAGAGAAAACCACCTCTATGCTAAAGTTTCCAAATGTGAGTTCCATAAAAAAGAACTATCTTTTCTGGGATACAGGATTTCGCATCAAGGATTAACCATGGACCCGGACAAAGTACAGGCGGTGGTGGATTGGGAGCCGCCAACTACTCGCAAAGAGGTGCAAAGATTTCTTGGTTTCGCTAACTTTTACCGGAATTTCCTCAGCAATTTTGCACAGGTGGTGCTTACAATTACGGATCTCCTAAAAACCAAGGGGAAGAGGGTTGCTGCTACCCAGCCTTCCACAAAAATTGACTGGACCCCAGAATGTCAGGTAGCCTTTGAGACTTTGAAACGTTTGTTTACGACTGAACCAGTGCTGAAGCATCCGGATTGTGACCGCCCATTCATTGTCCAAGTAGACGCTTCTGAAGTTGCCATGGGAGGGGCCCTTTTGCAAGAGGGTGAGGACGGCCATTTATACCCATGTGCCTATTTCAAAAAAAAATTCCCAACCTCAGCTTAATTGGCCCATTTGGGAAAAGGAAGCAGCAGCGGTGAAACATGCTTTGACAGTCTGGAGACACTTTCTTGAAGGTTCTGAAACACCCTTCCAGGTGTGGACGGATCACAAGAACCTTGAGGCCTTAACCCGGACTCACAAGCTCACCGCAAAACAAGTTAGATGGGCAGATTTTTTTTCTCGGTTTTGTTTTGTAATCAAACACATTCTGGGCAGGAAAAACCTCTTAGCTGATGCTCTTTCCCGGCTCCCGCAATACCCAGTGAAGGTGCAGCGCCCCACTGAATCTCTGTTTACTCCTGAGCAAAGAGGTATATGCGCCACCGCGAAACGTCCTACCAGCAAGCCCACTGGGCTACTAAAACCTTTAGAAGTGCCTCAGGGGCCATGGGAAGTCATTGCCATGGATTTCATGACTGATCTGCCATTAAGCCGGGGGGGGGGACTGTACTATGGGTGATTACTGACCTTTTTTCCAAACAGGTGCATCTAATCCCTTGCGCTGGCATGCCCTCGGCTCAAAAACTGGCTCATTTGTTTGTAACACATGTTTTCAAATATCATTCCTTCCCGTGCCAGATAATTTCTGACCATAGGTCAGTATTCATAGCCAAATTTTGGAAGGCATTCCTCAGATTAGTTGGAGCGGAACAAGGGTTGTCAAATGCGTTCCACCCCCAAACGGATGGACAAACCGAAAGAGTTAATGCTGTGCTAGAATGTTATCTCCGTTGTTATGTGAATTATCACCAAGATGATTGGGTTGACCTTTTGCAGTGTACGCATATAATAATTCTGTTCATCAATCCACTGGTTTCACCCCCTTCCGCATTGTGCACGGCAAAGAATTTGGACCTGTAGGTCAGGTGGATGTATTGGGGGAGGAGGGGGGCATGGAGATATCGGATTGGATTCAAACCATACAGTCTACGTGGCCTGGGTTAACCAAAAACCTAGAACGGGCCAAGAGGAAGTATAAAGCCCAGGCTGACAAGCATCGGGCTCCTGGTTGGACAGTCAGGGTGGGTGATTTGGTTTATCTCTCCACAAAGAATCTACGGTCTCTGCGACCCTCTAGAAAGCTGAGTGAGAAGTACATCGGGCCTTTTCCTATTTCGCGAATCATTAACGAGGTAACGGTGGAGTTGCAACTGCCTAAAATGTTAAAGAGAATCCATCCAGTGCTTCATGTCAGTTTACTGAAACAGTACATGCCAGCACCTCAGTGGCACCCAGAAAACCCCCAGAGGTTCCTGAAATGGTGGTAGGGGAGGAACACTGCGAGGTTTCCAAGATTCTTGACTCACGTATCTGTAGGGGGGGGCTGGAGTACCTAGTCCGTTGGAAGCATTTCAGCTCTGCCCATGACGAATGGGTTAAACATCGTCATATCTCCGCCCCTCGCCTACTACGTCAGTTCCATACCTTGTATCCGGATAAACCCACCCCATAGAACGAGGAGGGGAGGGGGGACCTAGGGGGGGCAGAATGTGAGCTCCAGGCCTGGGAACGTAGCTGTCCTCCAAGGTTGTTGCTCAGAAGGTTGTTATGACTGCTTGTTCTCCATTGGTGTGATAACTGTAATCTATCATGGGAACCAGGCTTGGCTTGGTATTCAACTGTGCCTTTGGTTTTCTGTATATGTTCCAACCTGCTCGTATTTTCCCCAGTAGAGTCCTCGTACTTTCCCCTGTAAGTTCCTGCTACTCACCTTATGCTTCCCAAATAAACCAGCCTCTTAGAATACCCTGTCTGGATGTTTGGTGATTGGGATTCAACAGGTGAACTCAGACCTTACACCAGTGCAGTTGTTTCAGGACTGGAGTTATGTACTCTTGCAGCAAGACCCGAGAAAGGAGCCTCACCACCGTATTTTGAACCAGCTGGAGCCTCCTGATCAGTCCAAAGGGCAGCCGTACATAGAGCGAGTTACAATAGTCTAGCCTAGAGGTAGACCATCACATGGATCACTGTGGCTAGATCGGGGCGGGAGAGGTAAGGCACCACCTGTCCGGCCCGGCAGAGGTGGAAAAAGGCCACCATGACCACGGCTGCGACCTGGGCCTCCATAGATAAGGAGGCATCCAGGATCACACCCAGGCTCCTGATGGCGGATGAAGGTGTTAAACTCACACCGTCAAGAGCCAGGAGCTGGCACCCCATCCCCAAGCTGCCCCACAGGACCTCCGTCTTCAATGGATTCAATTTCAGCCGGCTTTTCCTCAACCACCCAGTTACGGCATCCAAGCACCTGGTTAATGTGTCCGGGGCAGAGTCCGGGTGGCCATCCATCAACAGATAAAGCTGGGTGTCATCAGCATACTGATGACAACCCAGCCTGAAACTTCTAACCAGCTGGGCAAGAGGGCACATGTAGATGTTAAACAACATAGAGGAGGGGATCGTACTCTGCAGCACCCAACACACAAAAGGATGCCACTGCAAAACCTCTTCCCCTAGCACCACTCGCTGTCCCTGACCCTGGAGAAAGGAGCACAGCCATTGAAATGCTACTCCCCAGATCCCAATGTAGGCAAGGCAGTGGTCTAAAAGATCATGATCGACCATGTCGAAGCCTGCTAACAAGTCCATCAGTATCAGCAGCCTCGACCCACCTCATTCCGGCTGGCTATGGAGATCATCTGTGAGGGCGACCAGAGCCGTCTCCATCCCATGGCCAGGGTGGAAGCCCAGCTGGAATGGGTCCAACATCAGTGCATCATCCAGGAATCTCTGTAGCTGCTCAGTGACTGCTCTCTCAACTACCATGCTGTAAGCCCTTGGCCCAATCGAACCACAAACCACATCAGAGACAGTCAGGTCCAAAGAAGCTGGTTTTTACTGGTCAAAAAGGTTAACAGCATAAAGAAAAGGTGACAGCAATGAGACTTGCTGGCTTGCACTTGGTAATATAAAAGCATAGGAAAAAGCAAGAGATTACAGAACACAAACAGCGCTGAGGTTCCCACAGCTTCCAACGGATTTAGGTATGCACAACCGTCCTTGAGTCTGGGCAGTGGGAAAACGAAACTAAATAAAACAACTGAGATACAGACCTGGCATTCTGCCCCCCTTAAGGCCCCCTCCCATCTTGCAAGGGGGACGGCTTGTCCGGGTAGGCGGTGTGAAAGGCATTCACTAAGTGTGGGGCGGAGACATCCTGTGCACGCACCCACTCGTCGTAGGCAGGGGGGGGAGTGCTTCCAGCGAATTAGGTACTGCAGGGATCCATGTCATATACGTGAATCTAGGATCTTTGACACTTCGAAATGTTCCTCCCCCCCACCATCACGGGCTGCTTGGGAGGCGGTTCTGGGTGCCATTCCAAAGAGGTGACATGAGGCTTAAGGAGGCTGACATGGAAGACTGGGTGGATACGTCTCAAGGTTTTGGGGAGAGTCAGTTCCACAGTGACAGGGTTAATGATCCAGGCAATGGGATATGGTCCAATGTACTTGGCACTGAGTTTGTGGCACGGGAGTGTGGAATGCAGGTTTTTGTTGGAAAGATACACTAATTCACCAATTTGGAAGTCTTTGCTGGGAGAGCGATGCTTATCTGCTTGCACCTTATATTTGCGCTTGGCTCTGTCCAGGTTACCCACCATCCAGGGCCACGTGGTGCGGAGGGCATGCACCAAGAGGCTACATCAGGATCCCCCTCCCCCTCGGTTACCTCTACAGGGGCAATAGGACCGAAGTCTTGACCATACACAGCATAGAAAGGGCTGAACCCTGTAGATTGATGGACAGCATTATTGTAAGCATATTCTGCGAAAGGCAACAGTTCCACCCAGTCATCTTAGTGGTAATTGACATAACAACGTAAATAACATTCCAGTACAGCATTGACATGTTCTGTTTGCCCATCCGTCTGGGGATGGTAAGCACTAGACAACCCTTGCACCACCCCCACCAACTTGAGGAAAGCCTTCCAAAATTTAGCCACGAAACTACTTCCGCGGTTGCAGATTATCTTGCGTGGGAACGAATGAAGACGGAAAACATGTGACACAAAGAGGCGGGCCAACTTGGGGGCGGAGGGAATACCCTCACATGGGACCAAATGTACCTGTTTGGAAAATAAGTCAGTAACAACCCATAGTACAGTTTTGCCCCCGCTAAGGGGGACATCCGTCATGAAATCCATGGCAATTACCTCCCAGGGCTTGCTGGGAATTTCCAGCGGTTGCAGCAGTCCTGGGGGCTTGCCTTGAGACCGTTTGACTGTGGCACAAATAGGGCAGCTGCGAACGAAGGAGTCCACATCAGAACGCATTCCCCCCCCCCACCAAAACTGTCTGCACAACAAGTGAAGGATTTTCAGGAACCCAAAGTGTCCCTCCATGGGCCAATTGCAAGACTTCTCTTTGAAGTATCTTAGGCATGTATAATTTCGAGTCTTTGTACCAACAGCCACCTTGCTCAAGTACACCTTGGGGCAGGGTCTGGGCAGTGCTTTCGGCTAAGCACAGAGCCCGAAGGGAGTCCAGGAAGGAGTTGGAGATGATCACCCCCCTCCTTTCGCTGGAGAGGGTGAACCAGGAGCTGGTGGTGATGGAGGGGGGGAAAACTGGTTGCTGCCGGATACAGATGGCGCAAGGGGGGCTGGCGAGGGAGCCTGCTGGTTAGGGCTGGACACTTTGTCGGCCACTGCGCGATTTCCATGCTGGGGTCGAGTTTGGGACCGGGTCTGCATGGCCAGCATGGGCAGGGCCCCTCTGTGCACCGGGGTGAATAAAGAGTCTGTCGGCCGATCACGTTTTACTGGGTATTGAGGCAACCTGGATAGGGAATCAGCAAGCACATTCTGTTTCCCGGGCACATGTTTAAGAACAAAACGAAATTGAGCAAAGAAGTCCGCCCAACGCTGTTGTTTTGCGGACAACTTATGGGTCCCCATGAGGGCAGCTAGATTTTTGTGATCGGTCCAGACTTTGAAGGGGACCCTGGATCCCTCCAGGAATTGCCTCCACAGTGTAAGGGCATGGTGGACGGCTGATGCCTCCTTTTCCCAAATGGGCCAGTTTAATTGGGCATGCGCAAACCTTTTTGAGAAGTAGGCACAGGGGTGAAGGAGACTGTCCGGTCCCCTTTGGAGAAGAGCCCCCCCCCATGGCTACGTCAGACGCATCGACCTGTACGATAAACATTTGGTTCGGATCTGGGTGCTGCAGCACAGGTTCAGAAGTGAAAAGCCGTTTGAGGGCTACAAAGGCGGATTGGCATTGATCAGTCCACAGTATTTTGGCAGAGGGCAATGTTGCAGAAACCCCTTTACCCTTTGTTTTCAGGAGGTCAGTGATTGGCAGCGCCACTTGAGCGAAGTTGGGAATGAAACCACGATAGAAATTAGCAAAGCCCAGAAATTGCTGCACTTGCTTGCGGGTGGTGGGTGGAGTCCAGTCAAGTACCGATTGGACTTTAGCGGGGTCCATGCTAAGGCCACGATGAGAAATTATGTACCCCAAGAAAGTTATTTTCTCTTGGTGAAATTCGCATTTGGACAGCTTTGCATAGAACTGGTGGTTACGCAGACGTTGCAAAACTTCTCTGACCAGAGCAACATGTTCCTCCATGGTTTTTGAATAAATAAGAATATCATCCAAATAAACTACCATGCAAAAACTACAGCAAATCATGGAGGATTTAGTTAATGAGTTGCATGAAGACCCCCGGGGCCCCTTTTAATCCGAAAGGCATCACAAGAAATTCATACATTCCAAAACAGCTAGAGAAGGCGGTGAGGGGTTCGTCCCCCTAACGGATACGGACGCGATAATAAGCTTCCAGTAAGTCCAATTTGGAGAAAACGCGTCCCTCCTGTAATTGTCCCAAAATATCTGAAATCAACGGTATGGGGTAAGCGTTGGCTTGGATAACTGCATTAAGCTTTCGGAAGTCAATGCATAAGCGCAGGTCACCCTCCTTTTTCCGGACAAAGAACGCAGGGGCTGAGTTGGGAGCGTTCGATTGCTGAATGAACCCTCGAGCAAGATTTTTATCCAAAACGTCACGTAACACAGCACGTTCGGAAACGCTCATGGGGTAAATCTTGCTCTTAGTCAGTGTGCAGTCTTTTACCACCTCAATTGCACAGTCTGTGGTACGGTGCGGGGGCAAGGCATCGCATTCTTTAATATCAAAGACATCTGCAAAGTCTCTGTATGCTTCAGGCAAAGGCATTGGCGATGAGGCATCGGAGGTTAACGCCGGAGCGGGTGGAGGGACCACCGCGACTTCCTGTCGGTGCTGTTCGCACTTGGGATTGGCAAAGGTAATAGTGTCCATTTCCCAGTCTATACAGGGACTATGACCTTTAAGCCAATTAATCCCTAGGACAACTTCGAACCGGATGGGGGTTATGGTAAAGTCTATTTGTTCCCAATGAGAACCAATACCCATCGCTACTCCCCGTGTGCGATGATCGACTCCCCGGATTACTAGTGCCCCCTTAAAATGGCTCCCATCCATCTGGGCGAATTGGACGGGAGCTGGTAAAGCCTCGGACTTGACTTTGAGGGCTGCAAACGTGGCCTCACTAATTAAGGTGCGGCCGCAGCCAGAGTCAATAAGTGCCTTGACAGGCAGTTGGGGACCCCCTTTATAGTGTTGCAACACTGCGTCCACATAAACGGTGGTTTCCACTTCACACACCTTGACGGGAGCTTTGGGTTTAGCAGGAGATTCTGCAGGGGTCTGTGGAGACGCTCCACTCACCACAGACTGAATCCGTTTTTGACAGATCAAGAGGGGTTTCCAGGTTTAGAGCTGGAGCATTCCATTGGTTATCCTCGTCAGAAGAAGGAGAGTTGTCCCCCATTGGGGCACTAGTAATCCGGGACCCTGCGGGGTCGCATGGTGCAGAAAGGTTAGCCGATTCCTCAACGTGAAGTGCAGAGGGTGTGGGTCATCCCGGCGCTGCGCTACAGGTAGCCGCGGTGCCTCTGCGTTGAAGTCTCCCTCGAGCTCGGGGTGGCATGCTGGGGCGAGTGGCCTCCGGGCGTTGAGGACAAGCCACTGCAAAGTGGCCCAATTCCCCGCAAACAAGGCAAGCCCCCCTCTGGAACCTTGTTTCGAGATCCAGAGTTGGCCGCGTAGGTTTACGTAGGCTGGAAAGCGGCGCTTTCGGTGGGGGTTTTTGGGCGCTCTTATCCCTGTTCCGCTGTCGGACCAGGGAAATGAAACGTCGGCGGCTCTCGACCTCCTCAGCTAGCAAAATCCAATCTTCTAGGGTCTCGGGATCACCCCGCATATACGACCAGTTCAGAATGTCAGGGTGTAAGGCTTCCCTGAAATAATGAATAAGGGTGGCCAGAAATGAAAGATTCGAGACTGGGTGGTAGTTGGCTAGATCTTTATGGTCTAGAGATGGTTTTTTAAAGAGCGGTCGGACCACGGCCTCCTTTAACACCTCTGGGAAGGTCCTAGAGCTAAAGAGCTATCGTAAATGTTCAACAGATCCTGACTTGAATTCAAACTTTAAAAGGTGCTGCAATATTCCTGAAGGTCTGTAGATTTTAGAAAATCCTTAATTTTTGAATCAAGTTTACCAGACCATCGGACTCATTGGAAAACAGAATCAGTTTACCATGAAATTGGTTTGTTTTTGACACAGGGAAATCTGAAGAAATAAAGGAAAGTGGTCACTTTGTAAACAAGATAAAATTTGGAAAATCTTTGACCATTGGCAGTAGTGCATTGCATACTAATATATAATCTATTGTACTTGCTCTGTTTGCTTCTTCTAGCAGTTGTAGGATGGATGCCCTTGACAGGATGAATAAAATACCTCTGCTTGTCTAGGACTTTTCTTGCTATCCTGGTTATGGGCCACACTGTAAATGCAAGAGCACAGAATGATAGGCATTGTGACCTGATGCCTCATGGGCTAAATACAACATGAATGGGCCCCAGAAGCAATCATCTTGAATATAATGTGGGATTTTGTGATGTCTTATGTTTCTATCTTCTATCAGCATACAAGATTACAAGGCCCTCCTTGCATTTAGTCCTCTGTGTAAAGATAGAAACACATGTTGCCCCCACCTATAATCTCACCTGTCCCTACTGGCTAATCCCACTAGCCTCTCATTTGTTATATGCCAGATCATTGCTATTATTATTACCCACTTAGGCATTAACCAAGAGTTATGTAAGCTTGAAACGTGGGAGCAATAGTACACTAAGATACCATTGCATGTCTAGATGTTGAAATATACCAGGCCTGAGCAGCTAGCTGAGTTAGCTTCTCCTTTATCAACAGTCTTACAAGTTTCCATCAGATGAGCCAAATGTCTGCCTGGCAGGACTAAATAATAAGTGAATATTAGAGTTGCCAACCTCCAGGTGCCATGTGGAGATCTCATGGAATTACAATTTATTTCCAGACTTTAGTGATCAGTTGCCCTGGACAAAAATGGCAGCTTTGGAGGGTGGACTCTATGGCATTATACCATATTATTTGAGGTAGGGAAAGGTTTATAAATCCCCTTCATCTTCTACTTTTCTGCTTGAAATTTCCCCCTTCCCAAAGCAGTTGTGTTTTTTAAAAACAAAAAATGACATCAGGACACAGTGTTATAAATTAGAATGCAATGTGGAGTTTTTCCTAAGTCCCAGAACTAGCAATCCACGAAATTTCCATCCAGCTTTACTTTAGCCCGGGGGTGGGGAACCTCCAGCCAGCAGGCCGGATCCGGCCCGCAAGATCATTTTGTCCGGCCCCGGCCCGCCTTCCGAGGTTGGGAGCTCCACAGCCCACCTGCCGAGGCCAGGAGCTCCCCGGAGCTAGCTATCGCTACCCAGGCCCTCCTCTCGGCATTTCAGGCTTCACTGGGAAGCAGGAGCGCATGCACAAAAAACTGAAGGCGGATTGGATGATTGTGGGGGTGTTTCCCCTAAGTCTCCTAGCTTCCTTTTCATTGCTTTCAGTTCCTCGTGAGAGAGAACACGTGCATCTCGTCGGCTCTCTCAGCACCTCTCCCCTTCGCTGCCAGCTTTTTCCAGGTGAGTGGGTGGTAGGCCACCCACCTTTCACCGGCTCGGTGGGCCCCTATGCGGCACTCACCTTGCTCTCCCCCGAGGCCAACAGCTCTCCAGCCTTTGAACCTTGCTCCCCCTCCTAGCTTGTTTGTGACCCGAGCGGCCGGGTGCTCCCCCAGCTGCAACCCCATACCACGGCCTGAAGCTGCTGGGGTGGCCGAAGCACCTGCCTCCTTCTCCCCCCCGCCCCCTGTGTGCTTGCCACGCCACGGCTTAAAGTTCCCCGGGTGGCCAAAGTTCCCATCTCCATTCTTTCCCCCTCCCCCTGTGTGCTTGCCGTGCCCAACCCTCCCTATGCCCCATTCCCCCTGGCTCGTGCACTAGTCGTGCCACCGCTGGAGGGTCCCCGCCGAGCCCTCCCCGTGCTCTGTTCTTCCCAGCCCCCGTGCTTGCTGCGCCGCTGCCAGAGGGTCTCCCCATGCTCCGTTCTTCCTGCCCCGCACGCTTGCCGCGCCGCCGCCAGAGAGTCCCTGCCCAACCCCCCGTGTTCCGTTCTTCCCACCCCCTGCTTGCTGCACCGCCGCCAGAGGGTTCCTGCCCAACCCCCCTTGCTCCGTTCTTCCTGCCCGCCCCGCTGCAGCCAGAGGCTCCCTGCCTAACACTCCCCATGCTCCATTCTTCCTGCTTGCCATGCCACCACCAGAGGGTCCCCGCCCAGCCCTCCCCGTGCTCCGTTCTTCCCAGCCAGCATGCTTGCATTTGTGTGTGTATGAGAGAGAGATCCCCATGCAGGGGAGGGGGTGTTTCCCCCTATCGCATGGGTGAGTGTGTGTGCGTGATCCTGGGCTGCTGGGTGGCCCGGGGGGGAGAGAGAGAGATCCCCATGAGGGGGGGGTGTTGGGGAGGGGAAGCCTCCCTTTCTTTCTTTCCTTCCTTCTTTCCTTCCTTCTTTTTCTTTCTTTCTTTCTTTCCTTTCTTTCCTTCCTTCCTTCTTTCCTTTCTTTCTTCCCTCCCTACTCTGCATAGCCTCTGCTAGGGTTGCCAATCTCCAGGTGGTGGCTGGAGACCTGGCAACCCTAGCTTCTACCCCCCTCCACTGGGAGAGCTATGCCTGGTATGGCCCCCAAATGATGTTATAAATACGCAAATGGACCTTGGCAAGAAAAAGGTTCCCCACCCCTGCTTTAGCCAGTTTCTGCTGCAGCCTATTCCATGAGTTGCATAAGACAAACTGAGAAGGAAGGGGGGAGATTGCAGTGTAGGATCAAGCACATTTACAAGGTGAGAACTAAAGATAACAATAATGTAAACCACTCCCTGATTGCTGGAACCACAACATGTATCTGTGCAATGGCCACAATGGCCCCATGGTTCAAACCAGAACCACTGTAGTCATATAGTAACTCTGGAACTCTGACAGTGTCTGCTCCACTCCCAAACTCCAAAGTGTTTTGATGAAGGAATGGAACAGTATATTCTTCCTCATCTACCATGAAGCTAAGACAGAGTTCAGCTGGTTCACAAAAGGTCTCCTTTCCTTTTTGTCCATCTCCTGAACAACTGCTTTCTCATTGAGGGTCCTTTGTTTCACACAGCATCCTGTCCATGACCCCTTGGCAGGTTAGAGGAGTGAAAAGAAAAGGTATGTTGAGGGTTTTTCTTTTTTCCATTGGACCACCCAAAAGCACACCCAGGAGGCTAGACTGGGGAATGATTTCTTACTTTCTTTTCCTCTTGTCCTGCCAAAAAGAGCAGCAAGCACCAAACCTCTCACCCCCTCACCACATTAGTAAAGTCTCGGAGTCCCTGTTCTGCCTGATTCTGGCAAGATAGAATGGAGGGTGATGTTTCCCAAGGAAGTAGGCACACTCACTTTTATCTGTTGGCAGAATTATTTTTTAAAGGGGGTGAGAAGGAACCCACTGACAAAAGTTCTCATGATCTCATCATTTGATATGCAAATTCTGGGGAGGGGGCAAGTGGAAGTCACTCCAGAGCCATGCAGCGGAAGTTATTTGTTAGCTTCATTGTCATTACCTCTGGCCCAAAAGAGGGTGGCTATAAAATGTGGTGAGATGAAACACTGTGCTGAAAGGAACATTTCATTCAAATACAGTCTTAACAAAAGCAGTAAAGAAGCAACAAGATCCAGGGAGGAACGTGATTGGCTGGAGTCTTCAAATGATGTCAGCCTTTGGATTTTTCAGTAATCTCCGTGTGGAATTTAAGGAAGTTGGAGAGAAAGAATTAATGTGCATTGTGTCAGTGAAGACCTCAATCCACTCATCTGTTCCATTCTGTGCATGCATTACACAGTCATTGTCCAAAATTTGGTAAATGTTGACATTACATATGTGAAGGCTAATAACCCCAGATGAATTCTGTGAACATTCAAAACACACTTTCCTACTTTCCGACACATACAACTGAATGTTGACAATCACATTTATGTGACGATCAACTTCCTCAGATGTATCTTTGAGGACTGGATTTTTTTAAAAAAATTATCTGGAACTGCCACCATTCAGATAAGAATGTTGAAAAATGTCAGGTACTCAATGTGAATTATGCATGCATGCATGATCATCCTTTATTGGCATAAAATCACTATACATATGGTAGCATGTGAAAACATAAATATTTGAAACAACCTTACAAAATGGTTAAAAGACACATAGAATAGTGTTATGAGGTAATACATCCCTCTATTTAACTGATTTGCAGCATTCCATAGCAATCTTTAAAAATCTTTCTGCCTTCTCCAAAACACGGGGCGAACAGTTGTTCAATAGAAAGGAAGCATTACTGGAATCAGAAGCATTCAGTCTATTTATCTGCAAAGGGCTTTGTAGTTCATTACGAATTTCTGTGTAAAAACTACAGTAAAATAAAACATGAACAACTGTTTCAACACAATTACTGCCACAGGGACAGAGTCAGTCTGACTGGAGGATTTTACTAAATCTTCCATCACATAACGCAGATGGAAAAACATTAAACCGAGATAGGGAAATTGTTCTGTGATAGGATGGATCATACATGTAAGATAAATATGGGCAGGGCTGGTAGACATCAAAAGGTATCCCTAAGTTTAGTGGCGAGAAGGTTTTATTAGCAGCCCTATATAGATCTTGAAGGCCTATGTCTAGAAGTCGGCGTTTTATTATCTGGAAGGCTTCAATATCAGAAAGCATGAGTAGGGAATCAAAATTATGACCAATAGATTTGATTTTGCTTTCAATGTGTGAGAGCCAATCGGAAGTGTACGACTCCATGAGCATATGATGAATAAGAGAAGAGGAGTCTGCCTTAAAGTGGAGGCGTAGCCAGAATTTAAAGGTGGTAAGCCATGCTCTGGTTTCAAGTAGCATTTGGCCTGTTTCCAAACACAGTGCAGCATATGGTACGCAGTGGGGCATGCCTATTATTTTCCTGAGAAATTTAGCTTGAGTACATTTCAGTGGATATTCCAGTGCTCTGATCCAGATGGGTATACCATACAGTAATTGTGCATTCTTTGGCATTATAAATCTTAAGGGCAGCAGGGATGTATTGATTGCCTCTACTGAAAAAGAAGAGAGTAATTGCTGATTTAATTGCAAATTGATAGTGAGTTTTCCAAGATGCATTGTAGTGAAAATAAATACCTAGATATTTAAAGTATTTGACCTGCTCAAGTGGATTGCTATTAATTACCCATTTAAGTGGTTTCCAGGACTTTGAAAATACCAATACTTTAGATTTCACTTAGTTCCAAAGTATTGCTATTTTCAAAGTCCTGTCAGGAGCAGGACATGTGGTAGTGTTGTTGTGCTGCTTCCAGGTGCTGTTGTGCTATTCTGTCCAAGGTTAGTCTAATCCCCGTGTTTAGTCTTCATAGATTCCCATACTGTGGGAATCGCCGAGTGCTCCTTCCTGCCTGTTGGGGGGGGGGGTTGCCTGGGTAACCAGTTATCTCCTTTTGCTTTCCCATATATGCTATGTGCCTTGCCTTTGACCTTACTAGTGTCCTTTTGAATATGGCTTCTGAAACCTGTCGATTCTAACCAATAAAACTGCTTTCGTGGATTTGCTGTCTGCTGAAATCTGTTTATGGGTTTGCCGCAGGGCTAGAGCTTCCATTAGGACACTAGTCCTATCCTTACTTGTTGACCTTGGCTGGAGCCCTGGAGGGTTCGCCTGGACACTCATTTCCTTGGCTTGGGGCTCATGTAAGCACTTGTCCCGTGATAATCCCATAAACAAACATCCACAGATGAGTAGTCCAAAAGAGAGTTGATTTACTGGAAGATCTACAGGTTAACAGCAGCTAAGAGTCAAGTTGTCACTAACAGAAACTACAAGCATGGCGCAGGGCCTATATCAGAAGGCATAGAACAATTCAGGATGCCATGGCAACCCCCCTCCCACTGAGGTATGATTCCCACAGAATCCTGAGTCAAAACAAATACTTGGCAGTAGAACTGACCTTGGCCGGCACCTGGTGATAGCACAACATCCTCTGTCAGACCATGCCTGGCAGTTTCTGTACACTGACAAGGCTGGGCCTGACATTCTGCTCCCCCCAAAGGCCCCCCTTTCAGTTTCTGGGAGCTGGTTTGTGTGGGTAGGCATCATGGAATTCACGGACCAGGCGAGGGGCAGAAACATCACGCGAGCGTACCCACTCGTCCTGAGCAGGACCGAAGTGTTTCCAACGAACAAGATACTGGAGGGATCCATGATGGACACGAGAGTCTAAGATTTTAGCAACTTCAAAATGCTCCTCTCCCCCCCCCACCAGCACAGGCACCTCAGGCAGTGGTTCGGGATGCCATTCCGGGGAGGGAATATGCAGCTTCAATAAACTGACATGAAATACGGGGTGGATTCGCCTTAGTGCCTTTGGGAGTGAGAGTTCTACAGTGACTGGGTTGATGATACGAGAAATGGGGAACGAACCCATGTACTTGGCACTGAGTTTACCGCACAGGTGGACAGATAAACTATATCTCCCACCCTGTACTCCTTACCCGGTGACTGGTGTTTGTCTGCTTGAGCTTTATATTTGCATTTGGCTTGATCCAGATTTTTTATCAACCATGGCCAGGTTGTTTGAATCGTGTGTACCCAGGCAGCCACATCTGCACCTCCCTCCTCCCCAGACATGTCAATATGGCCAATAGGGCCGAAGTCATGTCCATTCTAACGTTAGAAGTCTTATTGAGGAAGATTAGAACAAATAAAGATATGATAGGTTGCCAACTTGGGAGAAATCATTTTAAGGTCAAAGCTTATGAGGACGATTTAGTTTGTTTTTTAACTAATCCTATTAAGTCAAATTGGGGATTGGAACAAAATAATTGAGGTTTATGGGAAGCTTGTGGGTTTTAAAATAAATAAAAATAAAAATAAACTATTGGTTAAGAATATGACATTGTTGCAGCAGCAAGAACTGTCAAAATGTTCAGGTTTCTCTATTGAGCATAAAGTAAAATATTTAGGTATTTGGTTAACTTCAAATAACCTTAAATTATTTAAAAATAATTATATTACACTATGGCAGAAAATTACTATAGCTTTGAAAAACTGGGGAAAATACCTCTATCATTATGGGGTAGAATTTCGGTGATTAAAATGATGGTATTACCGAAAATGCTTTTTTAATTTCAAAACCTACCAATAATAAAAGGGGCCAAAATATTTAAAATTTGGAAAAAAAGATATTTTAAGTTTTTTATGGGGTAAGGAAAGACACAAAATAGCATATAATAACTTAATTGAATCAAAGGAAACAGGTGGTTTAGGGTTAAGAATGTATTATGAGGCATCCTGTTTCGCTTGGTTAAAAACCTGGATTTTATTAGAGAATACTAAAATATTAGAATTAGTAGGTTTTAACCTACATTTTGGATGGCATGCTTATTTATGGTATGAGAAAGAGAAGGTAAATAAGGATTTTAATATTCACATTATTAGATTTGGATTATTTCAAATTTGGAAAAAATATAAAAGGATTTTGGAAAACAAGACCCCAGGATGGATTAATCCAATACAAGCATATATGAGAAGAGGGATACATCTAAATTTAGAAATGGATATATATAGGGAAATTATTGAATATAAGGAGGGTGAATGGGTTTTAAGAAGTAGAGAAGAACTTAATATTAAGGACTGGTTTATGTATTATAAATTAAAAGATATATTTAATAAAGATAACCAGGTGGGATTTAATAAAACTAAATCTGAATTGGAGAATATATTAATAAAGGGAAATAAAGGATTGATATGAAGAATATATAAATTATTAATTAAAATTAATTTAGAACAAGAAAGAATTAAACCAGTAATGATAAAATGGATGAAGGAGTTAGGATCTAATATTGATTTGGAAATATGGGAAAACTTATGGAAGAGAGAATTTAAATTTAAAATAACTAATGAAATTAGAGAACATTTATACAAAATGTTTTATAGATGGCATATAACGCCTGTGATGACATCTAAAATGAAAAAAGAAGAGGGGGATTTATGTTGGAAATGTGGAAAGAGGCACTTTTATGCATGTATGGTGGATATGTAAAAAAAATTAAAAGCTTTTGGGGAAAAGTTATTAGGGAAACTAATAATTTGATTAATATGAGAGTAAAAAGAGAACCCTCATTTTGTTTATTAGGAATTCCACAAAACAACATAGGTAAATATGACAGGGTTATTTGTCAATACAGTTTTGCCTCTGCAAGAATAGTAATAGCTAGAGTACGGAAGCAAGTGAATAAACCTTCAATTCAGGACTGGAGAGAGAAATAATGGATTTATATGAGGATGGCCAAACTAACGGAATTTCTACATGGAAAGGATTGGGAAGAATTTAAAAAAACTTGGGGTAAGGCTGCCACATATTGGGATAAACGGGCAAAAATGGATTTTACTATTTTACTTAGAGAGTTATAGAAATTAGATTTAATAATTTTATATTTTATAGTTAATAATATCTTTAAAACTGTTAAGACAGTTCTACGGAAGTCGGGTGATGGGTCACTTTTTTAAGGTGGGTGGAGGATCAAAGGGGTATCTTAGTTTTTCCAATTTTATATATTCTGTAATCATAAATGTATTGATAAGTTTATATAGATACTCTTTTGTATTTTCTTTTTTTAATGTTTTGTATTATTATTGTGTTTGTTTATTTTTATTTTATGTTATAAAAATTATATATATATATACATACATACATACATACATACATATATATATATACATATATATATATATATATATATATATATATATATATATATATATATATATATATATATATATATATATATATATATATATATATATATATATATATATATATATGCAGCATTGCATCCTGAGATTCTAAACTGGGCATACATGCAGCGAGACCCAGCCACCTTGGAAGAGTGGATTTTACTGGCGGAGAAAGTGGAAAGCCACCGCCAGTTTATTTCCCTTGCCCGACGACAGGCCAGGGAGGGGGGGAAGCCAGAGAAACCCTCCCAAACCTGCCACTCCTCAAGCCCCGCGGAGGCCGGCTCTACCTCCGCAAGACCGAGCATTGTGGTTTCAAAGGGGAGCCTGCCTCATTTGCGGTGCCATGGGTCACTTCGCTGCCTCTTGTCCGTCATGCCCGGGGCTGCCGAGTCCCACTCCCCAGCCAGATGAGACTCCTCGCGGGAGAGGTCGTGCCCGGGGGAGAGGCTCCGCAGCTGAGCGGAGCATCGCTCCAAGACGAAAAGTGCCCCCAGCTCTGCATGCCGGAGAAGTGACAACAGACCTTTAGCCAGCGAATCCGTCGGGGTCCAGGATTACAGTTACTACTCCTGGGGAGGGCAGCTCCACTTCTTCAGAGGAGGGTGACCACTGGAACTCCCCAGCCCTTAACTTGGAGTCTCCCCTCGAACAGCCAAAAAACGGACTGGGTCTGCGGTAGAAGGAGCGATACCACAGACCTCCGCAGGTGTTCCTGCGAAACCCGAGGCTCCTTTCATGGTGAGTGAAGTAGAAGAGACTGTGTATGTAGATGTGATATTATTAATTATAGAAAACGCCCTCAATTACAAGTTAAGGCCTTAATAGACTCTGGATGTGCCCTCTCGTTAATTAACAAAACCACCTTTAAGGCGGTCCAAGTGAAATCAGTCCCTTTGCCAGCACCTGTTCAATTTGCTCAAATGGATGGCAGTGATTTCGGGGGGAGGGGCAGTCGACCGTCGCACTGATGGAGTGGCGATGGGAATTGGCCACCATTGAGAACAAATCAACTTTACTATTGTGCCCAATGCTCGATATGCTGTGGTGTTAGGAGCAAATTGGCTCAAAGGACACAGTCCCACCATAGACTGGGAAGCTGAGACTTTAATGTTCAATAGCCCGCTGTGTGAGTTACACCGATATGAAGTTGCCATTAAAACCGTAATCAAACCAATTCCTGCCCTGGTCTCGGACACCTCCAGTCCGACCCAAGTGCCGCCCGAATATCAGGACTTTGCAGACGTGTTTAATGTGCAGGAGTGTGATGTGTTACCCCCACCACCACCGGACGGACTGTGCTATTGAAGTGGTGGGGAATGGAAAAACTGCCAAAGAGTAAGATCTACCCAATGAGTCCTACGGAACGGACGGTGCTCCGCGAATTCTTAGACAAGAACTTGGCTCTAGGGCTGTCGATTCGGTTTGGCCTGAACCGAAAAACAGCCGAATTTCCCCTGATTCAGTGGTTTTTAGTTCAGGACGAACCGAACTCAAAAATAGCAGGGAAACGGGGGAGCCGAATTCAGCGAGTTTGGGAGTTCATGAATAAATTCTGCAAATTCAAGACGCAGCAGCATAACTATCAGTAAGCAGCATTCTCCCCCGACCAATTGGTGGCCAAGCTGGGTCTTCTTCTGGCCAATCAGTCAGGATTGAGTACTGGAGGAATCAGCCGCTGCGCGGCCCGGCCGGGGAGAAAAAGAGAGAGAAATCCTCGTGGGGGGGTGAGTGTGCACATTCGCTCCTTTCCATGGCTGCAGGGGGTGCATTTTTGGAGGTAGAGACCCCAAACTTTCAGCGGAGCTTCAGATGAGCCTTTTTAAGAGACCCCCAAGTTTTGTAAACATTGGGTTAGGGGGTCCCAAGATATGGGCTCCACCCCATATCTCCACCCCTTTTCAACAACCCTACTTGGCTCACGGTTTCATCCGACCCTCCACCGCGCCCTATTCGGCACCGGCTTTCTTAATGTGTAAGAAAACAGGAGATTTGTGTTTGTGTATTGACTTTCGAAAACTCATTGCTGTTACTCAAACTAATGCTTATCCCATCCCCCTCATTTCTCATCTCTTGGGACAATTGAAGGAGGGACACATTTTCACCAAATTGGACTTAGTCGAGGCTTATTACAGAGTCAGAATCCGGGAGGGGGATGAATCCTTGAGGAGGGGGTTTGCCACAGGGCTAGAGCTTACAAGTTCTGGAAACCACTTAAATTGGTAATTAATGGCAATCCACTTGAGCAGGTTAAATACTTTATTCTAAATGTAGCACTGGCATAGATATTTCTGCTTTCTTCATTTCCAAGATTTATTAACCTCATGTTTCTCATACTATTATAATCATAGAATCATAGAGTTGGAAGGGACCACCAGGGTCATCTAGTCCAACCCCCTGCACAATGCAGAAGATAACTACCTCTCCCCCCACACCCCCAGTGACCCATACTCTATGCCCAGAAGATGGTCAAGATGCCCTCCCTCTCATCATCTGCTTAAGGTCATAGAATCAGCATTACTGACAGATGACCATCTAACTGTCAGGCTGCTATCTCGGTTTCGTTATTGCCTCTGTCTCTGTGCTGTATTGTCTGCCCCCCAAGGTCGCATACCTAGGCCTGGGAACTCAGCTCCTGGGAAACTGTATTCATGCGTGTAATCTCCCGCCTTTCCTGCCTTATAATATCTCCCAGCTAGTGAGCCTCTCATAGCTGTCATTTTATTCGTTTGCACTGTATGCCTATTTGATCAGTAAAAGCCATCTGTTTGGACTCTATATGACTTTGTGGTGATTTCTGGTTCTGTGGGCCAAGGGCTGACATTATGACAGCTATCTCTCATCTTCACCGTTCTCCTAGCCAGGCTGGAGCCCAGGGGGGTTCGCCTGCCACTTGGATGGGAGCTGTGCAGCTCTCCAGGTGATCTACTACCCTGGAGCCCTTCTCAGAGGACCCTACTCTGTTACAAGACTTAATCGCTGAACTTTTCCGGACGACCCGAGAGGTTTGCCGCTTGAGGGGACTGGTACAGGCGCAGTGGCAATCTCTTACAGGACGTCTCTGGATGTTAACATCGGAGGATACTGATGCTCGTTTAGATCTTCAGGACTTGGATCAATTACTGGACGATGCCCGATTGGCGACTGAGGATTTACAAATATTAACTGGACTTTTGGATAATCTTATTTCTCGACAAACTCTTTCTACCATGGCGGGAGCCCCGCCGGAGGGTTTTTCCCTGATCCCGGATGCGGCCAGCTGCCAGGCTGAGGCCAAGCGAGTCGCTATTAGCACCGCTCTTCTCCTTGTGGAATGTACAAAGGACACCCCGGTAGCCACCTTGGCTCAAGTTTTGACCCCGACGTTTGGAGCCGAGGCATCCGCACTGGCGGTTCGAGTACAACCTCTGCTGGGCGGGGAACCTGACCCCATACTCTTGCTCCTCGAGACAGAACTTTTGCCGCGCATTACGGCAGAGACTGCCCTAAGACTTGAGAACGCCAAAGTTCTTGCGGATCAGCAAGCCGCCGAAGCGGCTAGGGTCGCAAGAGAGAGAGAGGCGGCGGAAGCAGCCAGGGCGGCTGCAGCAAGGATTAGGAATCAGGCGAACGTGGACACGCGCCCCAAGGACTATGTACTGGGACTATCAGGTCTAACTTTTTCCCCGGCGTTTGTCCCGTCGCGTGCGACCCAACGCGCACGCCGTTTGGCTGACCGACGTCGAGACTCAGATGAGTCTGAAGACGAGGATTTATATGGGGATAGCTCTCAATGGGCCACGAGCTTCCGAACCAGTAAGCCTCATCTTACTGGTGGCCCAAGTGAGGAGGTTCATCTTTTACGAGCCCAGAATCGGGAGCTCTCCGACCGTGTTGATCAACTCCAGGAAGTAATGGAACTTATGCTTCAAGAGAACAGGCAATTACAACAAACCCTGATAGCTCAGAGACAGCCCGTTCCAATACCGGGTCAGGGGGTACCCGTACAACCACCCGCTAATGTGCCTGCTCCACCCTTACCTCCTGGAACTCCTGTTGCTCCTCCGCCCGGACCACCCGTGCAACCACCTGCTAATGTGCCTGCTCCACCCTTGCCTCCTGGAGCTCCTGTTGCTCCTCCGCCCGGACCACCCGTGCAACCGGGTCAACCCGCGCCCGGCCCTTGGAAGCAACTCAAATTGAGGACTACGTATGACGGATCTCTTGAGACTTTGCCTTGTTTCTTGCATCAAGTGGACAGTTATATGCGAGAACAAGGTCAACTTTTCCCCACGGAAGATAGCCGGGTGCGGTACGTAGCTTCCCTCCTGACAGGCAAAGCGGCTGACTGGATGGTCCTCCAGTTTGACACCCGCTCTCGTGCGATTCGTTCCCTCAACAACTTCATGACTGCCCTGAGAAGGAGGTTTGAGGACCCCTTCCTGGGGGAAAGAGCCAAAACGGAACTCTTACAATTAAAACAAGGCTCTGCTACAGTTCGGGAATTTGCCGATGAATTTCAGCGACTGGCAAGTAAAATTGTAGGTTGGCCCGAGACCACCCTAATCCATCATTTCAGGGAAGCCTTGCATCCTGACATTCTGAACTGGTCTTACATGCGGGGCGATCCCGATACCCTCGAAGGCTGGATCCTATTAGCCGAGGAAGTGGAAAGCCGCCGCCGCTTTATTTCTCTCGTCCGTCAAAAGCACAAGGAGAAAGGCACCCAAAAGCCTCAACCCAAGGCACCACTGCTCGTCCCACGAAATCCCCCACGTCCGCTCCAGGAACGTGAAGCCCGATTTCAGAGGGGTGCCTGTCTTACATGCGGAGAAATGGGCCACTTTGCAGCCGTTTGCCCACGCCGCCAGGAATTATTTCGTCCCAGCACGACAACCCGCGCCCGAGGTCGTCCACCACGCAGAGGCACCGCGGCCACCCGCAGCGCAGCTCCGGGAAGGCCCACACCCTCTGCACTCCATGCCGGGGACCCAGCCTCCCTGCCTGCTTCCAACGACCCCGCCGGGTCTCGGATTACAAGTGCCCCATTGGGGGACAGCTTTCCCTCTTCGGATGAGGAAAACCCTTGGATTTCTCCAGCCTTAAACCTGGAATCTCCCCTCGACTTGTCAAAAAACGGCTCCGGTCTGTGGTGAATGGAGCATCTCCACAGACCTCTCAGGATCTTCCTATCAAACCGAATGCTCCTACCAAAATCAAAGAAGTGGACTCCACCGTCTACGTGGATGCAGTTTTACAACAACTTAACGGAGGTCCACAAATCCCCGTCAAAGCACTAATTGACTCCGGTTGCTGTCGCACTCTCATAAGCGAAGCCACGTTTGCTGCACTCAGAGCCGACTCAGAGGCTTTACCCGCCCCCGTCCAATTTGCTCAAATGGACGGGAGCCAATTCCAGGGGGGTCCAGTTGATCACCGCACCATAGGGGTGGCAATGGGAATTGGTTCCCACTGGGAACAAATAGACTTCACTATAGCCCCTATCCGATTTGAAGTGGTCTTGGGAATTAACTGGATTAAAGGACATAGTCCCAGTATTGATTGGGAAACAAACACTATCTCTTTCGCTAGTCCCACCTGCGACCAGCATCGGCAAAACTTTGCTCTGCCATTTCCGCCCGTTCCAGCATTAACCTCTACTGCCCCAGTACCACCGGCTCTACCCGCTGTATACCGGGACTTTGAAGATGTCTTCGACCTTAGGGAATGTGATGCCTTACCCCCCCACCGGGCCTCAGACTGTGCGATTGAAGTAGTAAAGGACTGCACATTAACCAAAAGTAAGATTTACCCTATGAGCGCTTCCGAGCGCACTGTCCTCCGGGACTTTTTGGACAAAAACCTCGCCAGAGGGTTCATTCGCCCTTCGAATGCCCCAAACTCGGCCCCCGCGTTTTTCGTCCGGAAAAAAGAGGGCGACCTTCGCCTGTGCATTGACTTCAGAAAGCTCAATGCGGTTACCCAGACCAACGCCTATCCTATCCCATTAATATCGGATATTTTGGGACAATTACAGGAAGGCCGTGTGTTCTCTAAATTAGACTTGGTGGAAGCCTACTACCGAGTCCGTATCCGCGAAGGAGATGAACACCTCACTGCCTTCTCTAGCTGTTTCGGAATGTATGAATTCCTTGTAATGCCATTCGGATTAAAAGGGGCCCCGGGGGTCTTCATGCAACTCATCAATGAAATCCTACATGACCTTCTATATCGTGGGGTGGTGGTCTACTTAGATGACATTCTCATTTATTCGAAAACTGTGGACGAGCATGTGACTCTGGTCAGGGAAGTTCTACAACGCCTGCGTAACCATCAACTGTTCGCTAAACTAGCTAAGTGTGAATTTCACCAAAGCAAACTCACGTTTTTGGGATACATCATCTCCCACCAAGGTCTTCGCATGGACCCCGCCAAAGTCCAAGCCGTCCTCGATTGGACTCCCCCCACCAACCGTAAGCAAGTACAGCAATTTCTGGGATTTGCAAACTTCTATCGGGGATTCATCCCTAACTTCGCCCAAGTGGCTCTACCCATTACGGACCTGCTGAAAACTAAGGGAAAAGTAAGCTCGGCTGCCTTGCCCTCCGCAAAAATCCTATGGACTGAGCAATGCCAAGCCGCCTTTCTGGCCCTCAAACGCCTCTTCACTTCGGAGCCGGTGCTACGGCACCCAGACCCAAATCAAATGTTCATTGTGCAAGTCGATGCTTCCGATGTAGCCATGGGAGGGGCTCTCCTCCAGCAAGGACCGGACGGTCTTCTTCACCCTTGCGCTTACTTTTCAAAAAAAATTGCGCACGCTCAATTAAACTGGCCCATCTGGGAGAAAGAGGCCTCTGCAGTTCATCATGCACTGACTTTATGGCGGCAATTCTTGGAAGGGTCTAAAGTACCCTTTGAAGTTTGGACCGATCACAAAAATCTAGCTGCCCTCACGGGGTCCCATAAGCTATCGGCGAAACAACAACGGTGGGCGGAGTTCTTTGCTCAGTTCCGTTTCACCCTGAAGCACGTCCCTGGGAAGCAGAACGTTCTCGCGGATGCCCTCTCCCGTTTACCACAATATCCGGTAAAACTCGAAAGACCCACCAACTCTCTGTTCACCCCTATGCAACGTGGGGCCCTACCTATGCTGGCTGTGCAAACCCGATCCCAGCATCAGCACACCTTCCCTAACTCGCAAGCTCCGCCAGCCCAACCGGCTGCCCAGCCGCCACCGCAACAGACCGGAGTTCCCGCCCCTCCTACCCCTCCGACCGCTCAGCCGCCTGCAGTCTGCGCGCCGCCGCACGTAAGCACTAGCCCTATAACTGTTTCTCAGATCTCCATGACCGACGGGGGGGCTCCCTCCAAAATCCCCATCTCCGAATCCTTTTTAACTGTCCTTCGGGACCAGTGCCTTTTAGAACGTTCCGCTCATACCCTACCTCCTGGTGTTTTGGAACAAGGGGGGTCCTGGTACAAAGACTCAAAATTGTATGTACCCAAAGCTCTCCGGAAGGACGTTTTACATTTAGCTCATGGAGCCAAAACAGCTGGGCACTTTGGGTTTCTGAAGACCCTTCACTTATTGCGCAGACAGTTCTGGTGGGGGGGAATGCGTTCCGACATTGACTCCTTCATCCGCAGCTGTCCCGTTTGTGCCGCTGCGAAACGATCGCAGGGCAAACCCCCGGGACTGCTACAACCTCTTGAAACGCCCAGCAGACCTTGGGAAGTGATTGCTATGGACTTCATGACTGATCTCCCTCTCAGTGGGGGTAAAACTGTGTTGTGGGTTGTTACTGATTTGTTTTCTAAGCAAATACATTTGATTCCATGCGCAGGGATCCCCTCTGCTCAGAAACTGGCCCGCCTCTTCGTGACGCATATCTTTCATTTACATTCGTTTCCGCGTAAAATAATTTGTGACCGCGGAAGTGGTTTCGTTTCTAAGTTTTGGAAAGCTTTCCTCAAGTTGGTGGGGGTGGAACAGGGATTGTCTAGTGCATACCATCCTCAAACTGATGGTCAAACTGAACGTGTCAATGCTGTACTTGAATGTTATTTGCGTTGTTATGTTAACTACCACCAGGATAACTGGGTGGAACTGTTACCTTTAGCAGAATATGCCTACAATAATGCCATGCATCAATCCACAGGTTTTAGCCCGTTTTTTGCTGTGTATGGACAAGATTTCAGTCCCATCGCTCCTACAGATGATGTAGAGGGGGAGGGGAACCCCGACATTGCCTCCTGGGCACACGCCCTCCGTACCACTTGGCCCTGGCTCGTTAGCAACCTCGACCGGGCCAAACGTAAATACAAAGCGCAAGCTGACAAACATCGCTCCCCCGGGGGTGATCTGCAAGTGGGTGCTTTGGTTTACCTTTCCACCAAAAATCTCCGTTCCACCCAACCGTGCCATAAGCTCAGCGCCAAATTCATTGGCCCTTTCCCCATTACTCGGGTCATAAACCCTGTCACAGTGGAACTGGCTCTCCCCAAATCCTTGAGGCGTGTGCATCCTGTTTTCCACATAAGCCTCCTCAAACCCCATGTTGCTTCTCCACGGTGGCATCCGGACCCACCGCCTGCGCAACCCATCATGGTGGGGGGGGAAGAACACTTCGAAGTCTCCAAGATCCTTGACTCCCGTATTCACCATGGCAATCTGCAATATCTAGTTCGTTGGAAACATTTCCCCCCTGCCTATGACGAATGGGTGCGCGCACGGGATGTCTCCGCCCCCGACCTCGTCGACGCCTTTCACATTGCTTACCCGGACAGGCCAGCCCCCTTGCGAACTGGGAGGGGGCCTTGAGGGGAGCAGAATGTCAGGCTGCTATCTCGGTTTCGTTATTGCCTCTGTCTCTGTGCTGTATTGTCTGCCCCCCAAGGTCGCATACCTAGGCCTGGGAACTCAGCTCCTGGGAAACTGTATTCATGCGTGTAATCTCCCGCCTTTCCTGCCTTATAATATCTCCCAGCTAGTGAGCCTCTCATAGCTGTCATTTTATTCGTTTGCACTGTATGCCTATTTGATCAGTAAAAGCCATCTGTTTGGACTCTATATGACTTTGTGGTGATTTCTGGTTCTGTGGGCCAAGGGCTGACACTAACCTCTTCTTAAAAACCTCCAAAGAAGGTGAGCTTACCACCTCCTGAGGAAGCCTGTTCCACTGAGGAACCGCTCTGACTGTTAGAAAATTCTTCCTAATGTCTAGACGGAAACTCTTTTGATTTAATTTCAACCTGTTGGTTCTGGTATGGCCTTCTGGAGCAACAGAAAACAACTTGGCACCATCCTCTATATGACAGCCCTTCAAGTACTTGAAGATGGTTATCCTATCCTTCACTTAGCCGAGAAATATTCCTCCCCCCAAAATGGAACCCTTTACGCAGGCTTTATGGATCTTAAGGGAGCTTTTGATACCATCCCAAGGGAGAGGCTATGGTTGAAACTATCAAACTCTACTATGGATGGATAGGTTATCATATCCCCTCTCAGTCTTTTCCTCTTCAGGCTAAACATACCCAGCTCCTTCAACCTTTCCTCATAGGACTTGGTCTCCAGACCCCTCACCATCTTTGTTGCCCTCCTCTGGACATGTTCCAGCTTGTCTACATCTTTCTTAAATTGCAGTGCCCCAAACTGAACACAATACTATAGATGAGGTCTAACCAGAGCAGAGTGAAGTTATGCCATCACTTTGCACGATCTGGACACTATACATCTATGACAGACAAGGGGTTAATCTGCAGGAATATCTCGCAGAGACCAAGAGTGGGCGGAGCCAGAAAGCTGAAACTCTGAGCTCTGATGGAGAGAAAAGGATTTGAAGCTTGGTAACCAGCCTGAGAGGAGGCTGTGATAGATTCTGAGCTTGGTAGCGAGACTGAAGAGAAGCGGTGAAAGGTTCTGAGCTGGTGAACAGGCAGCAATGAAAAACCCTGTGAACCTAAGGGGTTCTGTATAGCCTAAACTAGTAGAACACACAACCTGTGGAGTGACAGGATTGAGAACTAGGTGAAAGAGGGCCCTTTCTCAGGTCACAAAGGGGAATTAGTCTCTGGGATGGAGCTATTCCGGTTGCAGGGTGGTGTGGAGGGTTACTGCCACTGGTGTGGGGTAGTCAGTGAGAACTGGAAGAGGGATTTTGGATATTTCCCCATACGTCTGGACGTTCTCTGAGGAGTAAGAGATTCAAAGTCTCTTCATTCCTGTTAGCTAGGCTGGGAACAGAGTCTGTGGAACTGAATTTGTGTGAGTTCTAAGGGACTGAACTAAGCTTGTAACTAAGAACTAAAGGAACTTAACTTGAGAAACATCTAAGCTAATGACAACTATGATGCACCCCCCCCTTTCAACCGCTTCAATATCCCACTCACTCAGCCCAGCAGTATATGCTGAGGGAAAAGCGTTTGCCTGAGTATATTTGTGAGGAGATTATTTTCCTTTTCCTCCAGTCCCACACCAGCATTTACCTCAGAGAGAAATAGGACATAAGAGGCTTTTTAACTTAAACAGAAAAAACAGGGAAGTTTATTGAACAGAACTCACAGAGATTGATTTTCAAGGAAAAGGCAGAAATTGGAGGGAAAACTCAAAATCAGGTTTATCTACATAAGATTACTTCAAAGATAGCTTAGATGTTTTCTTCTCTCAAGTTCCTTCAGTTCTTGGTTTCACTTTTACTCAGATTCAGACTCTGTCCCCAACCTAGCTCACAGGAGCGAAGGAAGTCTGAGTTCCTTTCCCTCCTCAGAGAACTCACAGAAGTTTGGGGAAATATCCAAAATCCCTCTTCCAGTTCTCTCTGATTACCCCACACCAGTGGCTGTAATCCTCCACACCTCCCTGCTACCGGAATAGCTCTACCTCAGAGACTAATTCCCCTTTGTGACTTGAGAATGGGCCCTCTCTAACCCAATTCTCACTCCTGTCACTCCCACAGGTTGTGTGTTTCAATAGCTTTGGCTTTAACAGAACCCCTCAGGTTCACAGAGTACAGTCTGGTTTCTGCTCAGTCTCGCTACCAAGCTTCCAATCTATCACAGCCCTCTCTGGCTGGTCCCAAGCTTCGACTACTTTCACAGCCTCCTATCCAGGCTTGGTCCCCAAGCTTCAAATGCTTTCTGTCTCTCAGAGCTCAGAGTGTCAGCTCTCTGGCTCCGCCCACTCCTGGTCTGTCAGCTCTTGCTGGAGATTAACCCCTTATCCATCACAATAACCTGAGTAACACCTAAACTAAGCTATCTCTCTGGAAGACTCTTGTGTACATATATGTGATTTTGAGCTTTTCCCTCCAATTCTGCCTTTTCATCAAAAATCCATCTTGTGAATACTGTTCAATAAATTTCCCTGATTTGTTTGTTTTAAAGTTAAGAAGCCTCTTATGTCAAATTTCTCTCTGAGGTAAACACTGGTTTGGGACTGGAGAAGGAGAAAAATAATCTCCTCACAATACACTCAGGCTAACACTTTTCCTCAACATACACAACCAGGCTGAGAGAGTGGGTACTAAAGAGGGTAAAAGGGTGTGTGTCATAACATCAAAGAAGAATTTCTAATGTTAAAAGGTTAAAATGTTACATTCTGCTGGTGATCCTTGTAGCTTCACAATTCCTTGTATTTCTTGCTTCTGTGGCCCTGTCTGCCAGCTTAATTTGCTTTCCTTTGAGTGCCTCTTTGATTCAGAGCCTACTTCTGGCAACTTCCTCTGAATGCCCCATGGTTTGTTTAGTAAATGCCAATAGCCAAGAGCTGAAATACATCTTACTACAAACACTTTCAAAATGACCAATGGCAGTCATTCACAGAGCAGTTGCTTCTTATGACCAAGTCTATAGGATGGTTTTTGAAGCCTCTAGAAGGAAGACTGAGGCAAGCACAGCTTCCTTCTTTCTTCTAGCGATATAAAAAACATGCAAAAGAATTACAAATAGATGTGTTCATATGCTAGATATAATTATACAAATGCCCCCCTCACTTCACATGTCTGTTTTGAGAATATATGCTGCGTGGGCATATGACTCTTTACTACTGGTGGGTTTTTTGGGGGGTGGAGCCTGAGGAGGGCGCGGTTTGGGGAGGGGAGCGACTTTAATGCCATAGAGTCCAATGGCCAAAGTGGCCATTTTGTCCAGGTGATCTGATCTCTATTGGCTGGAGATCAGTTGTAATTGCAGGAGATCCCCAGCTATTACCTTGAGTTTGACAAGCCTAGGCATATGGGAATCAACAGTGTTCAAAGACAAACAACAAATGGTTCCAAAGAAGGTCCTTGAAGAGTCTGCTGTCTTCTTTCATGAAGGCATGAAACAAGAATAGAGAGACTGCCTTGTGCTTAGAAATGACTTGCTACAAAAAGAGCAACAGTACTATTTCTCCGGGCTCATGGAGATGACAGCAATCAGGAACTTATCTCAAAACTTATAAGAGGTCCTTCTCCGGGAAGCCAAGGAGTGGGAAGGACCGCCACACATGACTTCCATCCAAGGGTGTGTGTGTCTCCTATTAATGGCTCACTTGTGCTGATCTCATCTTCTTCTCTGTCCACCACACTGTGTTCTTTCTCTATGCTCCATCTCTTTTGTTCTGATGGATCACAGTGGCTGTGTCAAAGTACCCTGGTGACCACATGTGAAAAAAAAGTTTTATAGTTATGTGACATCAGGCTAGACCACATGATAAGGAGCTGACCCAAAGCACTACACAGGTGGGGGTAAGTTTAGACCTCACTCCCGTTTGCCTACTCTGCCCTGTATCCCTATATTTACATAGGGGCTTAACATTATAATCAGGTATTTGGATTTCAAAGTCTTTCTCAATAAAATCAATGAATCTACCATGCCATTTATTTGCATGTAAACTAGATTTGGATGCACATCCCATGCATAGCTATTTAGAGGAGAGGCTGGTACATCAAATGTGGGGGCTGACAGACACACCCTTCCGGCTACACAGCCTACATAATATTTTCTGGCTTACAGTTTGTTAAAGAGGAACAACAGTCCCAATGAAGAGTTTCCACAAATGCCGCCATCTGTAGGCGAAATTCAGGGACCACAAATGCAAACCATTTTCATAAACAAAGGCTGGGGTTGGAGAAAAGCAAGGTTTAACTCAAGGGGCCTTTTTGCTGAATGATCCAGAAAGCTCAGACCTAACCCATATGTCTTGTATGTGTTTCATGTAATTTACGGCACACATGGTAGAAATATATCTAACAAAATATAAAACATTTTTTAAACAACCCCCCCAAAGAATAAATGAAAGGAGGAAAGAATGAAAAGAAAAGAATTGCCCCATTGTCCTGCTGTTTAAAATATGAGACACCACAGCATAGATTTTAAAATGAATAGAATAGGTTGGAAATATATTATGTGTCATCCTGCACAATATATTTGAAAGAGCATGGCTGAGGCCCTGGGCTGTTAATATGTTCCAGCTATATTCTAAATGCTGGTGTAATATATTTTATGCAGCATGTATACATGCATACATACACAGAGAGACAGAAGGATAGTAAGAGAGAGCCACACTATGGAAAAACCTCTCTAATGCAGCCCATTGATTATGATATAGAAGAGTGTGAGTAAAACCACCACAGCGAATGTCGCAGGCTTGCAATGCCTTTGATTTGTGTATGTAAACCCAAACAGAAAGAAAACTATGTGTACAAATCTGCGGTTAATTAGCAGAGTACACACAGATCTTCTAGAAACTGGCTAGAATCAGGGGAACCACTTTCATGCACTCCAAATTTTGTAGCTAGAATATATTAAACAAAGTACCATACCTCTAATTTTCTAAATGTACCCCACTTATGAAATCTTGCCTTTTGGAATGTATGCCTGTATAGAATTTGGATTCTGAGATGGATTAGTATATTAGAGCTCAGAGAGGAAAGGCAAAATTGTGGTCAGGTATAATATGTAGGGCCCTGACCTGGATGGCCCAGGCTAGCCTGATCTCGTCAGATCTCAGAAGCTAAGAAGGGTCAGCCCTTGTTAGTATTTGGATGGGAGACCACCAAGGAATACCAGGGTTGCTGTGCAGAGGAAGGCACTGGCAAACCACCTCTATTAGTCTCTTGCCATGAAAACCCCCCAAAAGGGGTCGCCATAAGCCGGCTGCAACTTGACGGCACTTTACACACATACACACACACACACACACACACACATAATATGTAGGATTGCCAGCCCAGTGTTGGGAAAAACCTGAGATTTGGGAGTGGAGCCTGGGGAGGGTGTGTTTTTGGGGGGGAGGGATCTCAGCAGGGTATAATGCCATAGAGTTCACCTTCCAAAGCAGCCATTTTCTTCAGAGAAGCTGACCTAGGCTGTCTGGAGATCAATTGTAATAGCTGGAGAACTCCAGGTGTCACCTGGAGGTTGGCAACCCTAATAATATGAGAGGGCCAAGAAGAGATGTTGGGCCTGAGAAGGAAGGGCCTGCAGAATGCCGAAGCAGAACCAGCTAGTATTTAGCACGGAGACAACAAGGAGCACAATGCCCTGCCCTATGATAATTTGAAGTCTCCACACACCCCATCTGTATTCTTTGAGCCTCTAATAAATGCTACAAATACAACACATCTGCAAGGAGTCAAAATCTTCCCCCTTTCTAAGTGAAAGTTGATATTTCCCATTGGCCCCAGTGTCGGCCCCCAAGGTGCGTGCACCTGCAGAGTGTCAGGTTCAGGTGTCTGTTCCTAGCATCCCATAAACAAACTCGTCCAGGCAGATGGCTTTGAAGCAGTAAGACTTTATTAGGAGCAAATAGACAGATCAAAGAGACTGACTGCTAAAAGCAGAAGAAGGCTAGTAATGACGATACATGATTCAGGTACAAGTATAAAAGCACTGCAGGCTTGAGAAAGTAAACATGACTAGCAATTCCGAGATAACACTTCCCAGGCGAGGGAGACATAACAAGAGGGCAGCTGTGGAAACGAAACTGTACACAGGATGAAAGTCTGGGAACCGAGGTCTTGAAACAGCTCCCTTTGGAAGACTTACCCCAACGATTTTAATTAATAAAGGGGTGAAACAGGGATGTTTATTGGCGCCTCACCTCTTCAATCTCTTTGTAAATGATTTTGCCCTTTTTTGTCCACAGTGGATGGCCACAGCCCCAGATTAGGATCAGTACATATACCCTTATTATTGTATGCTGATGATGCGGTTCTTCTATCTTCTTCCCGTGTGGGCCTTAAACGTTTACTATATCGCTGCTGCGATTATTGTATAGCCAACCATCTAGAGTTAAATCATGGAAAGTCCAAAATAATGGTCTTCTCCAAATCTTGGAATGTTTTCGAGTGGAAAATTACAGGTCACTCCTTGGAACAGGTTAAATTCTTTAAATATCTTGGGGTTCACTACCAATATAATGCTACCTGAACTCATCACAGGAAAAGGGCTATTAACACCTCCAAGGTAAATAGTACAGCAATCTCCAAATTTTATTTTTCTGGAAGAGGAAATCAGTATATTCCGGCAGCTTTAAAAGTCTTTAATGCCAGAATAGGGACATAATTAGGGCTGTTGAATTAAAAAAAATTCGGTATAGTTCGGATTCGGCTGAATTCAGCCCGTTTAGATTCAAGATATGCCAAAGTCCGAACTCCCCTACTTCGGGTCCGTGCAATTCAGTGGGAATTCAAAGTTCGGGAAAAACATTCAGCCGAATAAAGCCATTAAAAACACAACCTTGCCTTTCAGCGGCTCTGGGAGGCATTTTTGGGGTTAGAGGTCCCAAACTTTCAGCAGAGCTTCAAAGGACCCTTCTTGCCAGACCCCCCAAGTTTTGTAAAGATTGGGTCAGGGGGGGCTGAGATATGGGCCCCGAAAGGGGTCCCCCCACCCTTAATGTGCATCTCTGAGCAGAGCTTGCCACCCACGCACAAAGCTCCCAGCCCCGACAAACAGCTGAGAAGTTTGCAAAGCAACACAACTGCTAAGCAACACTGCAAAGCAACACAACCCTGCAAAGCAACACCTTTGCAACCCTGCAAAGAATGGAAAGGGACAGAGGCAGCTAGCTATGCATAAGGAGCAGGAGGGGGTGGAATTTGCCCTTTTGCATCGGACTCGGGACCAGGCAAATGCATTCTTTAAGTCACCATTTGAAAACCAGTTTTGAGCAAGGATCAAAATAGACCTAACCGATCTTATGAATGAGGGAAAACCTGAGGACAGCCCCCCCTCAAACCAGGGAGAGAGAGACTTGAGGGGGCACACACCCCCAGGCAGAACGGGCGAAAGCCTTCTTTGGCTTCCCCCCCACCCACAGAAACTGCTCCCTTCCCACACACACACAGACTCTGCTTTCCCCCCCACACACACACACAGGAGAAAAAGTATAGATTAAAGCCCCCAAAGGGGTCTTACTGTGGCTGTCTTCTGTTCCATCAGGAGGAACTGGCCTGGGAGGACTGGGTAATCCAACACGATTCCATTTAAGCACGGGACGTTTTGCTCTGGAGATGCATACAGGATCGGGTGATCCATTCATCCCAATAGGGAAAAGGGAAAAGGGGAAAGCCCATATCTTGGGGGCCCCTGACCCAATGTTTACAAAACTTGGGGGGTCTCTTAAGAAGCCTTGTCTGAAGCTCCACTGAAAGTTTGGGGTCTGTACCACCAAAAATGCGCCCCCTGCAGCCACAGAAAGAGAAAAGGGGGGAGCCGATATTTCTGCCCCCACTGAACCCATCTTTACAAAACTTGGAGGGTCTCTTAAGAAGGCTTGTCTGAAGATATCCTGAAAGTTTGGGAGCTTCACCCCAAAAAAAGCGCCCCCTGCAGCCACGGAAATGGAAAAGGGGGGAGGGAAAAGGGGTGGAGCCCATATCTCAGGACCCCCTGACCCAATGTTTACAAAACGTGGGGGGTCTCTTAAGAAGGCTCGTCTAAAGCTCCGCTGAAAGTTTGGGGTCTCTACCCCCAAAAATGCACCCCCTGCAGCCACAGAAAGAGAAAAGGGGGGAGCCCATATCTCGAGACCCCCTGACCCAATGTTTACAAAACTTGGGTGGTCTCTTAAGAAGGCTTGTCTAAAGCTCTGCTGAAAGTTTGGGGTCTGTACCCCCAAAAATGTGCCCCCTGCAGCCTCAGAAAGGAGAGAATGTGCACAAGCACCTCCCCCACACAGGAGGATTTCTCTCTCTCTCTCCCCGGCCGGGCCGCACATCAGCTGATTCCTCCAGTACTCAATTCTGACTGATTGGCCAGAAGAAGACCCAGCTTGGCCACCGATTGGCCGGGGGAGGAGAATTCTGCTTACTGACGGTTATGCTGCTTACTGACGGCCCCGAATTTGCCGGATTTATTCGTGAACTCCCGAACTCGCTGAATTCGCCCCCCCCCCTTTCCTGCCATTTTTGAGTTTGGTTCATCCCGAACTAAAAACCACCGAATCAGGGGAAATTCGGCTGTTTTTCAGTTCGGGCCGAACCGAATCGACAGCCCTAGACATAATTACTTTATGGTGCCCCTATATGGATCCAAGCATCTGATAAATCCATAGAACAACCCCATCATATTTTTTGAGAAGTGTTTTTGGAGTACCACCCTGTGTTCCCTATGCGGCTCTCTGCTTTGAATGTGGGTGTAAGCTCTTGACCCAAAGAACCAGAAATCACCACAGAGACATTTAGAATCCAAGCAGATGGCTTTTACTGGTCATATAGGCAATACAGTGCACAGAAGATAAAATGACAGCTATGAGTGTCTTGCTAGCTAGTTGGCAATATAAGGCTTGAAAACGGCGGGAAATTACAAAGCATCACCAAAGCCTAAACAGAGCACACTTTCCCAGGCTTTGGTATGTGGAGCTGTCCTTGAGGTCTGGACGGTTCAGCAAAGGAACAGAGGCAACATAGAAACTGAGATAACAGCCTGACAGTGGGCAGAATCTAATAATAGCTAAAATGTGGCTTATTACTATCAAGTATTGGCTTCGCCTTCTGTTCCACTCAAATCCTTCTAGCTATGTGTTTCAATTCCTCTTATACGCTAACGACTCGAACTGTATCTCTCATATAGAACTAAAAATAAGGTCCCTCGGCATCACTATAGAGTCCCTTTTTCTACTTACTGAATCTGCAGCCTTCTCAATTATAAAGAGCCAAACTATTTCAACATGAGCTCCATTCATTATATGAGTCTGCTACTAAGACATGCTCACCTCTTCACCACGGAATATTTACTAAATCTGGTGAAACTGCCACATATTTATACCAACTATACACTCCAGAAGTGCACAGGGCTTTTTCTTTAGCCAGACTTAATGTATTACCATCAGCCTTACCAACCGGCCGTTATACTGGTGTCCCCCTTCCTGATAGACTGTGCCCTTGCTCTGTGGAAGAGACGGAAACCATACAACATGTTCTCCTTCGGTGCCCCTTGTATTGAAGATTACGATTAAAACTCTTAAATCCTAGTTTGAGTCAGATGGAGGGACTTTCTAACTGTTCAAAGGTTCACACCCTTCTTAATAACCAGGACCCTAAAATCATAGAAATTATGGCTAATTTTTTTTGTTGGTGTGATGGCAATTCGCTCTTCTTTTTAATAAGTTATGTTACATTTTTACTGTACTCAGATGAATGTTGGATATGCCAATAAAGGTATCTGAACTGGGTCCTGAAGCAGAGCCAAACCGGGGCCTGCTTAGGGCAAGAGCTTGCACTCAGGTTAGGGTCTGACAACATCAAAGGTACCTTAGCAGACCTGACAAGAGCAAAGGCCTGACACACAGAGAGGGGGGATTCAGTCACCTTCATGCCATCCCAAAAGGTCCCTCCCAACCTCCCCTGTCAGCCCCCTCTGTTCTGTTATGACCTGACATTCTTCCCCCTCTTAGACTCCCCTTCCAGACTGATGGCTGAGGTTTCGATGGGTAGGCCTCATGAAACTGTCGAACCAAAAGTGGTGTGGCAAGATGGTGCTCCGCAACCCATTCATCATGACTAGGATTCAAGTGTTTCCAGCGAACTAGATAATATAGAATCCCCTTGCACAGGTGAGTGTCCAAAATCTTGGAAATTTCAAAATGTTCTTCCCCTTGGACCATAACAGGAGGCCCGGGTGCGGGTTCAGGATGCCAGTCGGGAGCCGCAACACATTTCTTTAACAGAAATGAAATACCGGATGGATTTCAAGGACTTTGGGAGCTCTAATTCCACAGTGACTTCATTAATCAAACGAGAAATCTTGAAAGGCCCCACATATTTGTCAATGAGTTTCTTATAAGGACGCAGGGAGTGGAGGTGTTTGGTAGACAAGTATACCATGTCCCCCACCTGTAATTCCAACCTGGGGATCTATGCCTGTCCGCATATCTCTTGTAGTTTTGCTTAGCGAGCTCCAAATTTTTAACCAACCAGGGCCAGGTCTTGTGAATAATATTCACCCAGTCCACTGCCTCAGGCACTGATTCATTTCTCAAGATACTCACATTGCTCAACGGGCCAAAGTCTTTACCATACACCGCATGAAAAGGACTATAGCCAGTGGACTGGTGGGAGGCATCATTGTAGGCATATTCTGCAAATGGGAGTAGGTCCACCCAATTGTCCTGGTGGTAGTTAACATAACATCGCAAGTACCATTCCAAGACAGAATTAAAACGCTCAGTCTGTCCAACCGTCTGGAGATGGTGAGCACTGGACAAACCCGGTTCCACCCCCACTAGTTTCAAGAATGCCTTCCAAAACTTGGCCACAAATTGACTACCCCGATCTGTGGTAATTTTGCGAGGAAAGGAATGGAGTCGGAAAATATGTGACATGAACAAACGGGCCAATTTCTGTGCCATGGGAAGTCCAGTGCAGGGAACCAAGTGGACCTGTTTAGAAACAACCTAAAGTACAGTTTTGCCTTGGCTAGGTGGCAGATCCTTAATAAAATCCATGGGTATGACTTCCCAAGGTGCTGAGGGAGTTTCCAAAAGTTTCAACAGGCCCAACGGCTTCCCTCCCATCTGCTTGGCCATGACACATGTGGGACAACTACGAATATATACATCCAGATCTTGCCACATTCCAGGCCACCAAAATTGCACAAAAAATACAAGGATTTGACAAAACCAAAATGTCCAGCCACTTTAGACCCATGGCAACGCTCTAGTACTTCCCTCATTAGAGGCATAAGAACATACAGTTTAGACCCTTTAACCAGCAACCGTCCCTGAAGTACAATTTGTCGGGCAAAGAGCCAGCCAGTTTCTCTTCGAGATTCAACTTACTCAAGGTGCTTTTAAAGGATTCCGGGAGCCCCTCCAAAGGACCAGATCCTGCCGTCTGAAACCGAGTAAGCATGGCGAACCCCGCTGTAGTCCCCCTCTGTTCCAGAGTAAACAAAGAGTCCACTGGTCGGTCTATTTTACTTTGGTACTGGGGAAGTCTGGATAGGGCATCGGCCAATGAGTTTTGTTTACCAGAGACATGCTTTAACACAAAATGAAATTTAGCAAAGAACTCTGCCCAGCGCATTTGTTTGTCGTTGAGCTTGTGGGTCCCCTTTAAAGCCTCCAAGTTTTAAGATCAGTCCACATTTGAAAGAAGTTGTCAGGCTGTTATCTCGGTTTCTATGTTGCCTCTGTTCCTTTGCTGAACCGTCCAGACTTCAAGGACGGCTCCACATACCAAAGCCTGGGAACGCTACTCCTGGGAAAGTGTGCTCTGTTTATGCTTTGTGTGCTTTGTAATCTCCCGCCGTTTTCGGGCTTTATATTGCCAACTAACGAGCAAGACTCTCATAGCTGTCATCCTATCCTTTATGCACTGTATTGCCTATTTGACCAGTAAAAGCCATCTGCTTGGATTCTAAGTGTCTCTGTGGTGATTTCTGGTTCTATGGGTCAAGAGCTCACAGAAGTGTCTGCCCCCTCCAGGAAATGCCTCCAAACCATCAAGGCACATTTAATCGTGGCAGCCTCCTTTTCCCAAATAGGCCAATTGAGTTCCGAATGAGAGAATTTCTTGGAGAAGTAAGCGCAGGGCTGGAGCTGTCCCCCCTCCCCTGCTTGAAGGAGAGTGCTGCCCATAGCTCCATCAGAAGCATCGACTTGGACTACAAATGGTTTCTTGCAGTCTGGGTGTTTGAGAATGGGCTCAGAAGTAAAAAGTCTTTTTAGCGTCTCAAAAGATTGTTGGCAAGCTGGAGACCACACTAGCCAGGATGAGGGCTTGGCAGCGTTGCTCCCCTTCCCTTTTGTTTTTAGAAGGTCCATAAGAGGCAAGGCCACCTGCACAAAGTTTTGTAGAAACCCGCGGTAGAAGTTTGCGAACCCTAAAAATTGTTGCAGTTGCTTACGCGTGGTAGACGCTTCCCAATCCAGAATGGCACACACTTTGTCTAGGGTCCATGGTTAAACTGTCGTGTGAAACAATGTATCCCAAAAAGCTTAGTTTATCCCAGTGAAATTCACATTTGGACAGTTTGGCAAACAAGTGATTGTCCCGTAGGCGTTTTAGGACTTCTTTCACTAGTTTCACATGTTCATTGTACGTCTTTGTATAAATCAAAATATCATCCAAATAAACAACCACCCCTTTGAAAAGTAAGTCATGCAACACCTCTTTGATCATCTGCATGAAGACACTGAGGGCCCCAGAAAGTCTGAAAGGCATTGCTAGGTACACAAACATCCCAAAACAGCTGGAGAAGGTGGTTTTCCATTCATCTTCCTCACAAATTCTTACCCGGTAATAGGCTTCGACTAGATCCAATTTTCTGAAAATACGGCCCTCCTTCAGTTGGCTTAAGAGATCTGGAATCAACGGGAGGTGGTAAGCGTTAGTCATAGTAACCGCATTGAGTCTTCGAAAGTCTATACAAAGTCATAAATCCCCCGTCTTTTTCCACACGAAGAAGGAGGGCGCTGAAGAAGGAGCCGAAAAGGGTTGGAAAAATCCGTGGGCCAGGTTCTTGTCCAGAAACTCCCGCAACACAGTTTTTTCATTTGGGCTCATAGGGTACAATTTCCCTTTTGGCAAGTTCCCCTCCTCTAACATTTCTATGGCGCAGTCCGTCTTTCGGTGGGGGTGGGGTAAAACATTGCAGTCCTTCCGATCAAAAACATCAGAAAACTCAATGTATTCTTGGGGCAAACTTGGTGAGGATGGATTTCTGGCTCACACGTCTGCACAGCCTCCTCTTTCCTGTGGCTGTCACACTGTGGTTGAGTAAACAGCACCCTCACCATCCAGTCAATGGTGGGATTGTGGCTTTGAAGCCAATTAACACATACAAACCACGGGATACTGAATGTCCGGTGCTATGGTAAGGTGTAGCTGCTCCCAGTGATTGTCAATCCCCATGGCCACTCAACTGGTGCGATTGAGCACCCCCCCTTCATTTCACTTCCATCCATTTGGGTAAAATGGACGGGCTGTGACAACTCCTTTGACTTCACCCCCAACCATTTAAACTTGGCCCCATCAATCAAAGTGCGAGCACAGCCCAAGTCCAAAAGAGCCACTTGGGGTCCCCCCTTGAGGTCCCCCCTTGGGATTTTGTAAAGTCACATTTAACAGTATGGTTTTGCCCATCTCGCTTACCATCTCAGGAGCTCTCTGTTGACGATTTGCCTCAGTCTGCTGTGGAGCCCCTTTTACAGCAGACCTGGATCTTTTTTGTCGACTGTCTGTGCTCTGCTTCTTCATCAGAAGCCGTGGAGCTCTCTTGGTCAGAGGAAAGCTCATTGGTATCCCAAGATCCCAATGGACCAGTAGTTGTAATCCTTGGCTCGGATGAGCCCGATGCTTTGAGGTTGAGCACTGAAGAGCCCTTCTTGGTGGCGGGTGCAGCACTCCTGCATCGATCTTTGACAGCTTCATGGTTTGCCTCACCTTTCGAGGCCCATGAGGACGCAACTGGAATCTCTCCATGGGAGGGGTAACTAGCTGCGAAGTGCCCCAGTCCCCCTCAAGACAGACACAAACCCGCGGGAATCAGTGGGTCCTCTCCAACACCTGTGGGGAACTCTCTCTGAGAGGCCGATAGCCCCTCCACGTGACCCTCTCTTGCTGTGGGCTGGCCTCTTTGGCCTGGCGCTGCTTGGAAAGGTTCAGTAACTGCTGGCAATTTTCGACCTCTGCAGCCAGCTGGATCCATCCTTCCACGATGGGCGGATCACCCTGCATGAAAGCCCAATGAAGGAGCTCTGGGTTAAGCCCCTCATGGAAGTATTGTACTCAAGTAGCCTCGCTCCAGCCCACAACCTTGCCGGCGAGCAGTTGAAACTCACTTGCATACTGCACCACGGTCCTGGACCCTTGTCGGAGTTGCAGGAGAGTGGTCTTAGCCCGTTTGCTTTGGTACGGGTCCTCAAACCTCCATCGCAAAGTGTGCATAAAGTCATCTAGAGACAGCAGCGCTCGAGACCCCACATTGTAAAGCTTAATCATCCAGCTAGCCGCTTCTCCTTCCAACAGAGATCCAACATAATGCACTCAGCTGTCTTCCAACGGAAATGTGCCTCCTTATTCCCGCAGAAAACCATCCACTTGTATTAAGAAGTATGGCAACTTTTCCCCAGAGCCATTGAAAGTTGCCTTTAAGTCTTGCCAGAAAAACTCAACCAGCCTTGGGGCATCCGGTGCCAGCCTCTGAGGAACCCCTGTGATGACTGGCACTACCAGGACCAGTTGAAGCGGCAGGACGTTGCCCCTCTGGTTGCTGACCGCAGAAACCCTGCCCCCCCTTCCAGGACCCTGTTGGTCCGGGCCTCCTTGACCCACCAGGACATTGTCTGGGGGACACATCCTCCAAAGCCCTTACATCTCTTGCCACATCTCCGCTATCAGGTTGCGCAAGTCGACAAGATGCTCAGAAAGTGCCTGGTTTTGTTGCTGGAGACAAGTACATTCTTCGTCCACAGTTCTCCGATGAGGTATTTGTAATACTCAGCCACCCCAGTACCGGGACTCTCCACGAGCTGCCAATTCCCCAAACTGAGAGTCACGCAAAGTCTCTTGAAACTCAAACACCCCTTCCATGCCGATAGGACCGTCTCCATACTGTTGTTGCGTGGTCACACGTGGGGCTTCCTACCCCTTTGGGGACCAAATGGGGGGTTGCAAAAAGGTGCTCCATGGATGCACATCTTGTGGGGGCTGGCCCCCATCCACCTTGGCATCAGGTTTCTTGGGAACCAACGGCTGGGTCTCTTCCCGCTTGGTGTCGGGAGCCTCCCCGTTGTCTCCATCCGACCCACTCATGGGTGTGGATTGGAGACGGCCATCTTCTCAGCTGGGTGAGACAGAAAAAAAAAGATTTCCTGCTTAATGCCAGAGACAGGCATCCACCCCTAGCTCTTCCTAAGTATTCACTCAGATAGGAATTATCCGTAGTAAAAACTTTATTGGAAGTCTTAGCGGGTTGCAGACTACAGAGCTGACAGCATCTTTAAGCAAAACAAAGCAGGCAATGGTTACCAATGTGCATGGCTAAGATCTAAAAGCAACTTTCTGGGACAGGGGCCAGGCTGCAGCCAGGCAATGGGGAGATAAGCAGGAAGTTCCCAGGAAGGAGAGAGTCTCAACATTTTACAGGTGCGAGGCCCTGGTGGGTAAGCAAGTTCTTTTATGACCTGACACCCGTGGAGGAGGAGTGCAATGATGAGGTGAGCGCAGTGAGGGGGAAACGCACCACCCACAGACGACAGGGAGCTCAGGAGAGGGGCTTTCCATCCATCCGTGGTGGGGACTAAGGGACACCAGCTGAACAGCTGGCCCTGGGATGGTGAGACCATGCACGGGGCCCTCGAACCCTCTCTCCTCAGGCCACACCCCCACCTTCCCTCACGGGACTCCTCCGCATCCCCGCTTTTGGCAGTGGCGGTGGTGTCCTCTGGCCAGGCACTGGGGGAGCCAGGGGAGGTCTGGTCACCATCTGAGGACACTGTGTAAGGTGAACAGTCCAGCAAGTGGCACAGCCAGCCAGACCTCTCCTTCCCCCCAGCATGTACTACCACACCATCTCCTGCTGGGGTCATCATGGCTGACCCACTGCCAGCAGCCTCCTTGCCCTGCAATGGACAAGTGGGTGTCATGAGTTCCCCCCTCCCAATGGGTGTGCCCCACATAGAACTCATGGGGCAGAAGAAGTGTGGCTGAGAAAAGGCAAGGAGAAGCACTCGCCATGGGCGGTTGGACCTCAGCTGCCACAGACTCCTCTACGGGCCATTCCTTGATGGGATGGGACAGACCCCTATTCGGGGAGGGATGAGGAGCCACTAACCCCATCAGCCAGGGCCCATTTCCCCCATGGGTTGAGCCCTCCTCTTCCTCCTGGACTTTCTCCACCAGTGCTCCACAACTACCCATCTGACGACTCATCGTAAGCCTTGAAGATGTGCCGGTGAAGATTCTGCCTCCTGAATAATGGGTGGCTCCAGCAGGCAGAGAGGAGCATGGTGCTGTGCCACGACAAATGAAGGGGGCAGCTTGGGGCCCCCGCCTCACATGCAGACCCCTGGAGCAAGCCCCTCCACAGTGGGTGCAGCCCTTTCCGGGGCAGTGGTCCAACTCCAGTGCCCCCTCACCCCATGACTCCTTCCCTCTTCTGGGGGGCATTGTGGTGGCACAGAGATGTGGCTAGAGTTCCCTGCCTCTGACCAGATGGCTGGAAGCCTCATACCTCTGATCGGCATGTAGACATCTGCATGAGCGGCTCATTATTGGACGGAAGCTTACACTCATAGCATTCCCCCCTCCAAGCATTTCCGTGTCCACAAAGCCCAAACACAAAAGTCCTTCCCAAGATATGCCACCTGAGTGCAGAGGGGGCCCCGTAGGCTAGCGAGAGGTGCCCTGATGAGATGCCTCAGCCGGGCCACCAGCTTCCATCGTTCATTCCTCTCACATTCCCTTCCCCAAACCACCAAGCTGATGGGTGAGGTGTCAAAAGAGCCTATATTGAAACAGTGCTTGTTGAGGGGAGGAGTGAGGGCAGGGATCTGTGGCAAGGGGTGAGGGAAGACAAGGTCTCCAATGGGGTGTTTGTGGGGCCAGGAGCAAGGAGAGTCATGGCCATGGGTGAAGGCTGAGCCACTGGTCCCTTGCAAAACTGCTTCTGTCCTTGTGTCAGTGTGTGTATAGTTAGGTGAAGGTGGCTGGGTGGCCATCGGAGAGACCTGCAATGAGAAAGAAGGGTCTGGGGGTCGGCGGCCAGCTGACCTCTGGGCAGTGTGGCAGCCATCCAGGAGTCAATCTCCAATGGCATGGGGGTGGTCCTGGCCCATTGCTGTGGCACGCATTGCCAGCATCGTCAGAAGGCAGTCTGTGGAGGCCGAAGCACAGCTGAGGGCGAGGGCGGTGTGAGTGGCGGGAAGGCAGGGTATGGGCATCAGCGCTGAGGGAGAGGCAGAGCATCATGGAAGCCCCAGGCTGGGCAGAACTGTGCCAGCATCTGGGGGGAAAGCACAGAGAGTGATAAGAGGCTACCTCACCCTTACTTCCCATGAAGGCTCTCCCTTGAGTGAGGCCAGGTGTGTGCCTTGACAAGGGCAACGGTTTGAGTGGAGGGGGAAATTGTCTGGTGCTGGACTTCAGAGGTGCCCCCCACCAGAGGGGCCCCCCGGAGAGGGCAGCTGGAGGAGCCATAGCGGCATGCCCCCCCAGAGGGGTGTTGGAGCAAGAACCATTCACAGTCCCCCAGAGAGGGGAGTTGGAGTGAGAACCATGCACAGTCCCTGCAGAGAGGGGAGTTGGAGCAAGAAAACCGCAAAGTCCCGACCCTCCAGCACAGACTGGCAGCATGCCGGCCCATGCAAGGCTTACCTGTCAAGTGAGAGCCAGCTGCGAAGTGCCGCTTATGAGGAGAATTTCCACCTCCGAGGCCCCTCCTATGGAGGGGTGCCGCCACTTCCTTCCCTGGCCCCATTGGCCGGCCTCTAGGCAGGTTCCAGAGGTGCCAGGCTGAGGTAGGTGGTGCTTGGGTGTGGCAGAGAGATGAGTGTCCAGAGCATTTGCATGGCAGTCAATGGGCTGTGCCAGGTCAAGACGTGGCATAACTTTTTGGTGGCAAAAGGGGGAGTTCCTGGACTGAAAGGGCCTTAGGAGTCCTCCTAGCCTCCTAGCTGCGGGCATGCCCCCGGGAACACCCCCATGGCCACCAGCAGTTGCTTTTGTGCCTGCACATCTGCACTGTCCCCCTCTGCTGACTACCGCCGCCGGAGTAACTGGCCTGATGCCGGCGCCCCAGCCATTTTCGCTGGCATAAGTGCCTTTTATGCCAGCGTGAGGCCTTTTGGGCCTCCTAAGCACTTTCACCTCCCAAGCTCAGGAATGGTCTGATAAGAGGGTATCGAGTTCTGCTTTTTATGCAGTGTTTTATCAATGTGTGCATATGCACATTGGAGAGGGATGTCATGAAGGAACTCAAATACAAATGACTTCAAGGAAGATGTTTCAGACATAAGGGGCAATGAGGAAGAAGAGAGAGAGTGAATTCAGAAAGCAATAGGGTTTTGGGTGGCCACAGGAGTAATGCTGTCAGAGTAAAGTCCATGTTGACAGCATGTAGATTAAAGCCTAGTCACAATGTTTATTTTCACAATGATATGTTAGTCAAAAGATTTCTCATTATTGCTTTCGCATGGTAAATATTTCTTAGGAACATACTGCCTATGTCGGGACAGCTGGGATTTATATGATGCCCTTGAAAAAGCATGAGGACTAGCAGGTTCACAAACATAGTAAATACCAGCTGTCATCATATGGAATGGATGAGATGAAGACATCTTGTGATGACTTTACAACAAAAAAGTAAATACAACAAAAAAGTAAAAATTAAATCAGTAAATCAGCCTAAGTTACAGCTGTTCAGACCAAGTCTAGAATCATAGAGTTGGAAGGTTCCACCAGGGTCATCTAGTCCAACCCCCTGCACAACACAGGAAATTCACAACTACCTCCCCCTCACACCCCCAGTGACCCCTGCTCCATGCCCAGAAGATGGCCCAGATGCCCTCCCTCTCATGATCTGCCTAAGGTCATAGTCTAGTAGGACTCCCAGATGAATGTAGGTTGCATGACTCAGAGCTTGAGCATATCAGTGCATGTGGCCCTGAATTTCAGTGAGTGGGCCACAGCACATGCAGAGTTCAAGTTCAGCCAGAGACAAAGTTCAGTATTCCAGTCTATGTTAATTCATAGTCAGCTGAACAGTGTGTGCACATAGAAGTGCATGTTGATCTATGACAAATTCTGCCCATTTGAAGGATTTCAAACATTTTTATGGTGGGAGAGATCCAAAAAAGCTCTGCTCTCCATTCTATTTCACAAATAGTAGAATGTGGTGAGCAATGGTAACAGCAAGGAAGGCAGGAAGGCAGGAAGGCAGGAAGGCAGGAAGGCAGGAAGGCAGGAAGGAAGGAAGGAAGGAAGGAAAGTACTCCCCTTTCCCATCACAAATAACACAACAATCAAGTTCAGTCTCATTGCAAGACTACAGACTAGAGGTGAATGTGTACATTGTACATGGTGGGCATGGTACCCACACTCTATTTTTATATACTGCAATGCTCTGGCAACAATCAAAGCATCTGAAGTTCAAGCAACTGCTCATTCCAGAAAATGAAAGCAGTGCCTCTCATGTTATTACCAGCAACAGTTGAATTATAAAGCTATTGTAAGCTCTTGACCCATCGAACCAGAAATCACAACAGAGACAATCAGATTCCAAGCAGATGGCTTTACTGGTCAAATAGGCAATACAGTGCATTGAAGGCAAGATGACAGCTATGGTTTGTCTTGCCCGTTATTTGGAAATATAAGGCAGAGAAACGGCGGGAGATTACAGAGCATAAACAGAGCATTATTTCCCAGGAGTGGCGTTCCCTGGCTTTGGTATGTGTAGCCATCCTTGAAGTCTGGACGGTTCAGCAGAGAAACGAAAGGAAACATCTAAACCGAGATAACAGCCTGACATCCTGCTCCCCTTAAGGCCCCCTCCCATCCGGTAAGGGGGCTGGTCTGTCTGGGTAGGTATTGTGAAAAGCGTTGACGAGTTTGGGGGCGGAGACGTCCCGTGCTCGAACCCATTCGTCATAGGCAGGAGGGAAGTGTTTCCAGCGGATCAGGTATTGCAAGGCCCCGTGGTGTATGCGGGAATCGAGGATTTTGGAGACTTCGAAATGTTCCTCCCCCCCCCCCAACCATTATGGGCTGTTCAGGAGGCGGCTCCGGGTGCCATTGTGGGGAAGCAACATGGGGCTTTAGAAGGCTGATATGGAAAACGGGGTGTACACGTCTCAGAGTTTTGGGGAGAGACAGTTCCACTGTGACAGGATTTATGAGGCTGATGATGGGAAATGGGCCAATGTATTTAGCATTGAGCTTATGGCACCGACGGGTGGAGCGCAGGTTCTTGGTGGAAAGGTATACCAAGTTACTCACTTGCAGGTCCCTACCGGGGGAACGATGCTTGTCGGCATGCGCCTTGTATTTGCGCTTGGCTCGGTCTAGGTTGCTAACCAGCCAGGGCCATGTTGTACGGAGGGTGTGTGCCCAAGAGGCAATGTCGACATCCCCCTCCCCCTCTAATCCTTCTATTGGGGTGATAGGACCGAAGTCCTGTCCATACACCGCATAAAACGGGCTGAAACCTGTGGACTGATGTACAGCATTATTGTAGGCATATTCTGCAAAAGGCAACAGTTCCACCCAGTCATCTTGGTGGTAATTGACATAACAGCGCAAATAGCATTCAAGTACAGCATTGACACGTTCGGTTTGACCATCCGTTTGGGGATGGTATGCACTAGACAACCCCTGCTCCACCCCCACCAATTTAAGAAAAGCTTAACGAAAGTAGCAACGAAACTACTTCCGCGGTCGCAGATTATCTTGCACGGAAACGAATGTAGTCTAAAGACATGTGACACGAAGAGGCGGGCCAACTTCTGAGTGGAGGGGATCCCCGCACATGGAACCAAATGTATTTGCTTAGAAAATAAGTCAGTGATAACCCATAACACAGTTTTTCCCCCGCTGAGAGGGAGATCCGTCATAAAATCCATAGCAATCACTTCCCAGGGTTTGCTGGGTATTTCAAGTGGTTCCAGTAGTCCTGGGGGCTTGCCTTGAGATCGTTTGACTGTGGCGCAAACAGGACAGCTGCGAATAAAAGAGTCAATGTCAGAACGCATTCCCCCCCACCAAAATTGTCTGCGCAACAGGTGAAGGGTCTTTAGGAACCCAAAGTGTCCAGCTGTTTTTACTCCATGAGCCAAGTGTAAGACGTCTTTTCGGAGCGCTTTGGGCACATCCAATTTCGAGTCTTTGTACCAAGAGCCTCCTTGTTCGATTACACCAGGAGGCAGGGTTTGAGCAGAGCATTCCATAAGGCATTGTTCCCGAAGGGAATTTAAGAAAGATTCGGAGACGGGAACCCCCCCCTTGTTTACGGTGGTAGTAGGAGCAGTTATGGGGGTTGACGAGGGGGAAGCGCTTACGTGCGGTGGTGTGCAGACTGCAGGCGGCTGGGCGGCCGGTTGGGTTGGAGGAGCTGGAACGCCGGCTATCGTGTGTTTCCGTTGTGGGGCAGCTGGGCGGCAGGTAGGGCTGGAGGAGCTTGCGCGCCGGCTATCGTGTGCTTCCGCTGGGGCAGCGTCTGGGATCGAGTTTGTACAGCCAGTACGGGCAGGGCTTCTCTTTGCGCAGGCATAAATAAAGAGTCTGTTGGCCGATCGAGTTTCGCCGGGTATTGAGGAAACCGGGAGAGAGCATCTGCGAGAACGTTTTGTTTTCAAGGGACATGCTTCAGGACAAAACGAAACTGAGCAAAGAATTCTGCCCAACGCTGTTGTTTCACGGATAACTTATTGGTTCCTGTGAGGGCGGCTAGATTCTTGTGATTGGTCCAAACTTCGAAGGGGACTTTAGACCCTTCCAGGAATTGTTGCCATAGAGTAAGTGCATGGTGAACGGCTGAGGCTTCTTTCTCCCAAATGGGACAGTTCAATTGGGAGTGCGCAAATTTCTTTGAGAAGTAATCACAGGGGTGAAGGAGACCATCTGGTCCTCTTTGGAGCAGGGCCCCTCCCATAGCTACGTCGGAGGCATCGACTTGTACAATGAACATTCGATTTGGGTCTGGGTGCCGTAGCACAGGTTCCGACGTGAAAAGGCGTTTGAGGGCTATAAAGGCGGTCTGGCATTGATCAGTCCACAGTATCTTAGCGGAGGGTAATGTAGCAGAGCTTCCTTTACCCTTGGTTTTCAGAAGGTCGGTGATGGGCAGCGCTATTTGGGCGAAGTTAGGGATAAATCCGCGGTAGAAATTAGCAAAGCCCAGAAACTGTTGTACTTGCTTGCGGTTGGAGGGAGGAGTCCAATCGAGGATGGATTGGACCTTGGCCGGGTCCATGCTAAGGCCATGGTGGGAGATTATATATCCCAAGAAAGTTATTTTGCTCTGGTGAAATTCGCATGTAGCCAACTTTGCAAAGAGTTGGTGATTGCGCAGGCGGTTCAGAACTTCTCGGACCAAAGTGACGTGCTCATCCATGGTTTTTTAAATAAATAAGAATGTCATCCAAATAAACTACCACCCCGCGGTACAGTAAATCATGGAGGATTTCGTTGATGAGTTGCATGAAGACCCCCGGGGCACCTTTTAACCCGAAGGGCATCACAAGGAATTCAAACATTCCAAAACAGCTAGAGAAGGGAGTGAGGGGTTTGTCCCCCTTGCGGATACGGACGCAGTAGTAGGCTTCTACTAGGTCCAATTTGGAGAAAATACGTCCCTCTTGTAGTTGTCCCAAAATATCTGAAATTAGTGGTATAGGATAGGCGTTGGCTTGAGAAACTGCATTGAGTTTTCGGAAGTCAATGCAGAGGCGTAGGTCGCCCTCCTTTTTTTGGACGAAAAATGCGGGGGCTGAGTTGGGAGCATTCGATGGGCGAATGAACCCTCTGGCAAGGTTTTTGTCCAAAAAGTCCCGTAGTACAGTGCGCTCGGAAGCGCTCATAGGGTAAATCTTACTCTTGGTTAATGTGCAGTCCTTCACCACCTCAATTGCATAGTCAGTGGCCCGGTGGGGGGGGGGGTAAGGCATCACATTCCTTAATGTTAAAGACATCCGCAAAGTCCTGGTATACATCAGGTAGGGACGGCGGTGATGGGACATCGGAGATTAATGCCGGAGCCGGTGGAGACAGCACCGCAACTTTCTGTCGGTGCTGGTCGCATTTGGGGTTGGCAAAGGAGATAGTGTTTGTCTCCCAGTCTATACTGGGACTATGACCTTTAATCCAATTAATTCCCAGGACCACTTCAAATCGGATAGGGGCTATGGTAAAGTCTATTTGCTCCCAGTGTGAGCCAATACCCATCACCACCCCTATAGTGCGATGATCAACTGGACCCCCCTTGAAATGGCTCCCATCCATTTGGGCAAATTGGACGGGGGCTGGTAAAGCCTCGGACTTGACTTTGAGTGCTGCAAATGTGGCCTCATTGATGAGAGTGCGACCACAACCGGAGTAAATGAGTGCCTTAACGGGTAGTTGGAGACCACCTTCATAGTGTTGTAAAACTGCGTCCACATAAACGGTGGTTTCTACTTCCTTTACTTTAGTGGGAGCTTTCGGTTTAGCAGGAGATTCTGCAGAGGTCTGTGGAGACGCTCCACTCACCACAGACCGGAGCCGTTTTTTGACAAATCAAGGGGGGATTCCAGGTTTAAAGCTGGAGGATTCCATGGGTTCTCTTCGTCAGAAGAAGGAAAGTTGTCCCCCAATGGGGCATTTGTAATCCGGGACCCGGCGGGGTCATTCGATGTAGGAAGGATAGATGAGTCCTCAACGTGAAGTGCAGAGGGTGTGGGTCTTCCCGGCGCTGCGCTGCGAGTGGCCGCAGCGCCTCTGCGTTGAGGTCGTCCTCTAGCTCGGGCTGTCATGCTGGGACGAAAGGGTTCAGGGCGATGTGGGCAGACTGCTGCAAAGTGGCCCAGTTCCCCACAAGTGAGGCAAGCACCTCTTTGAAATCGGGTTTCGCGATCCTGGGGTGGACACGCGGGTTTCCGTGGATTGGGGGGCGGTGCCTTGGGCTGGGGCTTTTGGACGCTTTTCTCCTTGTTTCTTTGGCGGACAAGGGAAATAAAGCGCCGGCAGCTTTCCATCTCTTCGGCTAATAGAATCCAATCCTCGAGGGTGTCGGGATCACCCCGCATATACGACCAGTTCAGAATGTCAGGGTGTAAGGCTTCCCTGAAATGGTGAATTAGGGTGGCTTCGGGCCAGCCCACAATTTTGCTTGCTAGTCTTTGAAATTCATCGGCAAACTCTCGAACTGGAGTAGAGCCCTGTCTTAGTTGTAGAAGCTCCGCTTTGGCTCGTTCCCCCAGAAAGGGGTCCTCAAACCTCCTCCGTAAGGCAGTCATGAAATTGTTGAGGGAACGGATAGAGCGGGATCGGGTGTCGAACTGGAGGACCATCCAGTCGGCTGCTTTACCTGTCAAAAGGGAAGCCACATAGCGAACCCGGCTGTCCTCTGTAGGGAAGAACTGTCCTTGTTCTCGCATATAGCTGTCCACCTGATGCAAGAAACAGGGCAGGGTTTCGAGAGATCCATCGTAAGTAGTTTTCAACTTGAGTTGTTTCCAAGGACTGGGCATGGGTTGGCCCGGTTGCACGGGTGCCCTGGGTGCAGGTAAAACGGGACCTCCAGGAACCGGAGGTTGAACAGGCACATTAGCTGGTGGCTGGGCTGGCACTCCCTGAACCGGTACTGCGGCTCCCTGTGGAACGGGTTGTGCCGGGGTTGTCAGGGCCTGCTGTAACTGCCTGTTATCCTGAAGCAAGCGTTCCATTAGCTCCTGGAGTTGATCTACACGGCCAGATAGTTCTCGATTCTGAGCTCGTAACAGGTGAATGTCCTCACCCGGGCCACCTGTACGATGAGGTTTGCTTGTCCTAAAACTTGTGGCCCATTGAGAACTGTCCCCATACAAGTCCTCTTCCTCAGACTCCTCGGAGTCTTGGTGTCGTTCCGCGAGGCGGTGTGCGCGTTGGGTCGTGCATGACGGGGCAAATACCGGGGAAAAAGACAGACCCAATGGAGGACCGCTCCTTCCGGAGTCTTTGGGGCGGCCGCCTGTCCGCGCCCGATCCGCAGCCAACTGCAGTTCTTTATCCCTTGCGGCTTGAGCCTCGGCTTCCGCCTTAGCCGCTTCAGCAGCTTCCCAAGGCATACCGAGACTTTGAGGATTTTTTGATGTAAAAGAATGCAATGCATAACCCCCCAACGTACTACGGACTGTGCAATTGAAGTGGTGGGAGACTGCAAACTGACTAAAAGCAAGATTTACCCTATGAGCGTTTCCAAACGCACCGTGCTGTGAGACTTTTTAGACAAAAATCTTGCTCGGGGGTTCATTCGGCCATCAACCGCTCCCAACTCAGCCCCTGCTTTCTTCGTCCGTAAAAAGACGGGTGACTTGCGCTTGTGCATTGACTTTCGAAAACTCAACGCAGTCACCCAAGCCAACGCCTACCCCATTCCACTGATCTCGGACATCTTGGGACAACTAAGGGAGGGGCGCATTTTCACCAAACTGGACTTGGCTGAAGCTTATTACCGGGTCTGGATTCGTGACGGGGATGAACCCCCACAGCCTTCTCTAGCTACTTCGGAATGTATGAATTTCTGGTGATGCCTTTTGGGTTAAAAGGGGCCCCGGGGGTTTTCATGCAACTCATTAACGAGATTCTCCCTGATTTATTATATCGGGGCGTGGTGGTTTATCTGGATGATATCCTTATTTACTCTAATTCCATGGATGAACATATTACTCTGTTCAGAGAAGTGTTACTACGTCTCAGAAACAATCAGCTCTATGCTAAGTTGTCTAAGTGTGAGTTCCACCAAGAGCAATTAACCTTCTTGGAATACATAGTTTCACATCAGGGCCTTACCATGGACCCTGCTAAGATAAAATCTGTACTTGATTGGGCTCCTCCCTCCACCCGCAAGCAGGTGCAGCAGTTTCTTGGCTTCGCCAATTTTTACCGTGGTTTCATTCCCAACTTTGCTCAAGTGGCACTGCCACTCACCGACCTCCTTAAGACTAAGGGTAAAGGGGTCTCTGCCATGTTGCCCACCGCCAAGGTGCATTGGACAGATCAATGTCAAACTGCCTTTGCAACTCTCAAACAGCTTTTTACTTCTGAACCTGTGCTGCAGCATCCCGATCCAAACCAAATGTTCATTGTGCAAGTAGATGCGTCTGACGTAGCTAGGGGGGGGGGCTCTTTTGCAAAGAGGCCCAGACGGTCTTCTTCGCCCATGTGCTTATTTTTCAAACAAATTTGCGCACTCTCAACTAAACTGGCCGATTTGGGAAAAGGAAGCTGCAGCCGTCCATCATGCCCTTACTACGTGGAGGCAGTTCCTGGAAGGTTCCAGGGCCCCCTTTGAAGTCTGGACCGATCAGAAAAATCTAGAAGCCCTCACGGGGGCCCACAAACTGTCTGCAAAACAACAACGTTGGGCTGACTTCTTTGCTCAATTCCGTTTCGTGCTCAAGCATGTGCCTGGAAAGCAAAACGTGCTAGCTGATGCTCTTTCCAGGCTTCCCCAGTATCCGGTGAAACTCGACTGTCCAACGGTCTCCTTATTCACCCCAGCGCAAAGGGGAGCTCTACCAGTTCTAGCTGTACAGACTCGGTCCCAAACTCAGTCCCAGCCCCAAGCAGCGGACAGCAAAGCATCTGTCAAGAAGAAACCAACTCCCTCACCTGACCCACCATCCCCCCCATCCCATCACCACTGCCAGTAGCTCCTGCTTCACCCCCCTCTACGCGGGGGGTGATCCTGTCCGGCTCCTTCCTGGACTCTCTCTGTGCTCAGTGCCTAGCCGAACACACTACTCAGGCACTGCCCTCGGGCCTACTAGAACGGGGTGGTTGTTGATACAACAACTCAAAATTATACGTGCCTAAAATACTTCGGAAAGAGGTCCTGCAAATGGTTCATGGAGCCAAAACGGCAGGACACTTCGGATTCTTAAAAACCCTTCACTTGTTGCGCAGGCAATTTTGGTGGACAGGCATGCGTACTGACATGGATTCCTTTGTTCGCAGCTGCCCCATCTGTGCCACTGTCAAACGATCCCAAGGCAAACCCCCTGGACTATTGCAACCGCTAGAGGTGCCCCCAAGCCCTGGGAAATAATTGCTATGGATTTTATGACTGACCTCCCGCTCAGCGAAGGGAAAACTGTTCTGTGGGTTATTACTGACTTGTTTTCCAAACAGGTACATCTAGTTCCGTGTGCAGGCATACCCTCGGCCCCGAAGTTAGCCCGCCTCTTTATGTCACATGTCCGTTTGCATTCCTTCCTGCGTAAGATAATAACTGACCGCGGGGGGACCTACGTAGCTAAGTTTTGGAAAGCCTTTCTCAAGTTGGTGGGGGTGGAACAGGGTTTGTCTAGTGCCTTTCACCCTCAAACTGATGGGCAAACTAAACGTGTAAATGCTGTACTGGAATGTTATTTGCGGTGTTATGTCAACTATCACCAAGATGATTGGGTTGAACTTTTGCTGAGTATGCCTACAATAATGCTGTGCACCAATCTACAGGTTTTAGTCCGTTTTATGCTGTGTATGGTCAAGATTTCAGTCCTATTGGTCATGTTAATGTTGCGGGGGAGGAGGGAAGTGATGACGTAGCCTCTTGGGCTCGAGCTATCCATACCACCTGGCCCTGGCTGGTAAATTTTTTAGAAAGGACCAAACGCAAATATAAAGCTCAAGCAGATAAACATCGCTCTCCCAGCAAAGACTTCCAGATTGGTGACCTAGTGTACCTATCCACCAAGAATCTACGGTCCACCCGGCCGTGTGGTAAGCTCAGTGCCAAGTACGTGGGGCCGTATCCCATTGCTCGACTGATTAACGCAGTCACTGTGGAACTGACCCTCCCTAAAACCCTGAGGCGCATCCATCCTGTCTTCCATGTCAGCCTCCTCAAGCCTCATGTTGCCGCCTCAGATTGGCACCCGGAACCGCCTCCAGAACAGTCGGTGATGGTGGGGGGGAGGAGCATTTTGCAGTGTCAAAGATCCTGGACTCTCGTATGCGTCACGGCTCTCTGCAATACCTGGTTCACTGGAAACACTTCCCCCCTGCCTATGATGAATGGGTTCATGCACGGGATGTCTCTGCCCCGCACCTAGTGCACGCCTTCCACACCGCCTACCCCCATAAGCCGTCTCCCTTGCAGAACAGAAGGGGGCCCTAAGGGGGGCAGAATGTCAGGCCTACTCGCTGAGTCTCAGATAGTTTCATTTTCTCACAGACTTTCCTCCACAGATTGTTCAAGGACTGTTTTCCCTAACCTGCATTCCTGCTCCCTTTGAAGCTAGCTAGTGCCCGTGGGAGCTGGGATGCCTCTACACTGTTTGAAGTAATCTCATGAGACTGTATTGCTGAACGCGTTTTTCAATGTTCTTATATTATCAAGTGCATGCCATTTGCCCCCATTGCTGTCTTTGGACTTCTAAGCTCTGCTTGCCTGTGATACCATTAAACCAACTCTTTTGGACTACTCAGTCTCCTGTTGTGGCTTTTGGTTGTCATTGGGACAAGTGCTTACAGTAGAAAACTTAAAAAACTGAATCATGAAATCTTGGGGCATCATCACAGAAGGGGTGCAAAAGACTTGTGAAAATTATGTCCTCAGCATGGATAATGGTGAACTGCATGGCATGAAGCATCAGTGCACTTCAACCCAGCCCAACCAAAGTGCTCCATATAAGTCAGCTGTAGGGCTGTCAAAAAAAAAATTCGGTACAGTTCGGATTCGGCCGAATTTGGCCCTTGTGGGTTCGGTACGTGCTGAAGTCCGAACTCCCCCACTTCGGATCCATTCAATTTGGTGGGAATTCAAAGTTCGGAAAAAAATTCAGCCTAATAAAGCCATTAAAAACACAATCGCGCCTTTCCACGGCTCGGGGGGGGGCATTTTTGGGCTTAGAGGTCCCAAACTTTCTGCAGAGCTTCAAAGGACGTGTATTGAAAGACTCCCCAAGTTTTGTAAAGATTGGGTCGGGGGGGGGCTGAGATATGGGCCCTGAAAGGGGTCCCCCCACCCTTAATGTTCATCTCTCAGCAGAGCTTGCCGCCCACGCACAAAGCTCCCAGCCCCGACAACAGTTTGCAAAGCAACTCAACTTGTAAAACAACACCTTTGCAACAGGGAAAAACCAGAAGACACACAACTGAAACCTCCCCCCTCAAACCAGGGAGCGAGAGACTCGAGGGGGAACACACACCCCAGGCAGAACCGACGAAAGCCCCCTTTGGCTTCCCCCCAACCCACAGAAACTGCTCCCTCCCTCCCCACACACACACAGACTCTGCTTTCCCCCCCATACACACACATACACAGGAGAAAAATTATAGATTAAAGCCCCCAAAGGGGTCTTACTGTGGCTGTCTTCTGTTCCATCAAGAGGGGCTGAAGAGGACTTGTAATCCAAGATGATTCCAATTAGGCACGGGAGGTTTTCTCTGGAGAAGATGCACAGGATCGGCTGATCCATTCATCCCAAAAGGGGAAAGGGGAAAGGGGAAAGGGGAAAGGGGAAAGGGGAAAGGGGAAAGGGGAAAGGGGAAAGGGGAAAGGGGAAAGGGGAAAGGGGAAAGGGGAAAGGGGAAAGGGGAAAGCCCATATCTTGGGACCCCCTGACCCAATGTTCACAAAACTTGGGGGGTATCTTAACAACACTGGTCTGAAACTCTGCTCAAAGTTTGGGATCTGCACCCCCAAAAATGCGCCCCCTGCAGCTATGGAAAGAGAAAAGGGGGGAGGAGATATTTCTGCCCCCACTGAACCCATCTTTACAAAACTTGGGTAGTATCTTAAGAATAATTGACTGAAGCTATGCTAAAAGTTTGGGGGCTATATCCCCAAAAAAGCACCCCCTGCAGCCACATAAATGGGAAAAGGGGGGAGGGAAAAGGGGAGAGCCCATATCTTGAGACCCCCTGACCCAATGTTTACAAAACTTGGGGGGTATCTTAAGAACACTGGTCTGAAACTCTGCTCAAAGTTTGGGATCTGTACCCCCAAAAATGCGCCCCCTGCAGCCATGGAAAGAAAAAGGGGGGAGCCCATATCTCGGGACCCCCTGACCCAATGTTTACAAAACTTGGGGGGTATCTTAAGAAGCTTCATCTGAAGCTCCAGTGAAAGTTTTGTGTCTGTACCCCAAAAAATACGCCCCCTGCAGCCACAGAAAGGAGCGAATGTGCACAAGCACCCCCCCACACACACGAGGATTTCGCTCGCTCTCTCTCTCTCCCTGGCTGGGCCACACATCAGCTGATTCCTCCAGTACTCAATCCTGACTGATTGGCCAGAAGAAGACCCAGCTTGGCCACCGATTGGCTGGGGGAGGAGAATGCTGCTTACTGACGGTTATGCTGCTTACTGATGGCCTAATTTGCCGAATTTATTCACGAACTCCCGAACTCGCTGAATTCGGCCCCCCCGGTTGCCCGCCAGTTTTGAGTTCGGTTCCTCCCGAACTAAAAACCACCGAATCAGGGGAAATTCGGCTGATTTTCAGTTTGGGCCGAACCGAATTGACAGCCCTAGTCAGCTGTGCTGTCAGATTCCTCTACCATTTTTGCAACTGTTACCTGGTCCATTACTCTTGCACTGAAGTCTGCATTTGTGCAGACTCAAGGTTGTACTATAATAATGTGCAGCTCACATGTACATAATGACATGTCATCACAGTGACACAATAGTGTACAGCATGGCATCAATGTAAAAGAGTGGGGCAAAGCATCCACTGAAAGCAATAAAAACACTGCCAAGAATTTTGAAACAGATGAAAAAAATTCCTCTTTTGCCTATTACTAAAACTAAGTAGAAATGGTAACAGCAGTTTAACACGTAGTCCTTTTATGCACAGGTTGTTTCCCTCACCATCACCCCCCCCCCGGCTACTTCAAAGTTTTGTTTTTATTATGCTCATTTTCTCCAACCTTTAGAAGTCATCTTGCTCTCTTCTCGCATTTTCCCTGCCTTTTCTGGATGTTGTTTTAGCCCAAGGTTAATGTCTACAACAACCCCAAAGTGACTGCTAGTCCTGTGCACAGTTTTAGTTTGGGTTTGTCTAACTACATTCTCCCTCCCCCCCCCACTTGTCTTTCCCCTTTCGCCATCTCTCCTCTTGAAGCCATTTTTTTTGTATGCAAGTAAGAAATTAGCAATAGAATGCTGAAATGGCACAAATAATCATGAAACAGTGCATTCCTGACCTCTATAAGGCTTTTTTTTTTCTTTAGGCAGTCATGGAACAGTTTAGGAGGCAGGGCCGCAGCACCTCCTCCCCACCGTCCCTGGCCACTACCAGCTCAGGAATGGGCTGTGAGTGTTCTTATGTCCCCTGCATTGAGATAGAAATTTGTAATGGAATGGTGAATTGGTGGATATTTCTCCTTTTGGTCATTTTAGGTGGAATCATGGTAAAGCAGGCATGTGGAATCAGACCCTTTTTTCATTTCATTCACTGTGTGATTCTCTGCTTTGTTTGTGAAATGGCTCAGTTAAAATTGTTGTTCAGTTGTTCAAGGAGGCACAGAAAGAAGAAAGAGACCCATTTCATTGCGGAACACCAGCATATAATCATTACACCGTCAAGGATACTTCCCATTGAGGGGGGAAAAGTTAAGCAGTCATGACATGGGGAAGCACATACCACTGTGAGAGGTGTTTTCTTGAAAGCTGCATCCTCCCTCCAAGCCAGCCGTACTTCCACCTTCATCTGGCACATAGTGTCCCCGCCTATGGTTTGAAAGATTTCATTTGTGAGTGGGTTAATCATTGCAATCCCATGTATTTGACTAATAAAAAACCCTGAGTTGCATGTGGAGGCACACCAATACACAGCTTATGTTCACCAGCATCCTGAAACCACTCTCAGCACTCTTGGAGGGGGACAACTCTAGTTGCACACTCATTTTTACATTGTCATTGCATCACTGAATAAATAAGCATGTGCATGGGGCTGCCAGGGAAACTGAATGAGAATGACCTCCCACCTTTGGCTTTGACCTAGGGAAAACTGACCTAGGGAAAAATCACATGATGCTCCACCGTACAAGTGATATCGAAGAGTACCGTATCAACTAAAGGCAGTGCTGTAAATCAGCAATGCATGAAAATGTCAGCAGATACATTTTTCAATCACTTTGAAAGAGCAGCACAAGCTTCCCCCCAAACATCAATCATCCCCTTGTCTAACAGCCCCGAGACAGTTGTGGCCCATTTGTCAGCAAGATTCTCCATGCTAGCATTTTGTTAATGTGCCCCACACACTCCCCACCCCCATCAGTCATCCACCCTTGGAGCTTCACTAGCAAGATTCTCTTGGCTAGAACCTTTTTTCTAATGTGCCCCACTCACTTCCCACACCACTACGTCAATCATCCCCTTGTCTTACCCCCAGCCATATTTGTAGCTTTGTCACAACGGTTCTCTAAGACAGCACAATATTAATAGGCCTAATAAAAATCAGGTGTAGGGCTCCACCCTTTTAAATACTGTGTTGATGCTCTGTAGTGATCATGGTTTCATCATGATCAAGGAATTGGCTAAAGGGACCATCACCACCACTACCCAGACTGTGATTCTCGGCTGCAGTGGGGAGGGGGAGAAGAAAAGGAATTGTTAAGCAATCACATTGAAGAGGGGAAGGCAACCATACCATGAATTGATTTAACTCTGCATCTAAAATTAATTTTCCCTGCCAAAATTATGCATTTATGATTGCTTGCCGTAAAATGAGTGGGAAAAGTTGCAGTTGATCGGCTGAACAAATGTGGCTGCATCTGTGCTTACCTGGATTTATTGGAGTGGACGTCACAATGTCATTTGGGTTGATGGTCACCAGATCATGAGAGAACAGTTCCTCAGAGCCTGAAGCAATCTCATGGCTTGTTACTGGCTCACCCACAATCCAACACACCTTCAGACTGTGTCACGGTCTGGGGTCAACGTAGCACATAATATGCGAAGTCTGCCTATAAGAAGGTCATATAGGGCTCAAATGAAGAGAAGAAAAGGGTTGCAGCAGCCTGCCTCCCTGAATTGAAATGCTGATGTAATGCTTTTTCCTAGGAGAACTTGTCTTCCTTTGAGATAAGCACGGTGTGTAGCTTTGTATACCATGGTCTTTCTTGCCAGGGAGCATTTCCACTCTTAAGGTCAGATAAGATAAGTGTGGAGTAGCTTCCCTGTGTAGCTTCCCTGTTAAGAGAGGGGATGTTTCACTACCATGTGAAGGTGAAATGATGTACTGAGACATCAGCACTAGTTATCAGAAACAAAGGGTTTTTCTTCCTCTTATGAGTTAAGCTAGTAGTGCGACTCAGTCCTCTGTCTTGGAGCAATGCCATTATTTAGAAGGTCACTAGATAAGAAGTAAATGGCTCCTCAGTCATTACAGTGAAGTAATGGTGTAATAGTCTTTCCTTACCTTGCAGTAACCTTGCCTAAATTACTCTCTGTACAAAATTCAAGATGGTTTAGAGAGAGGGAGATGAAAAAGAAGATTTTAGAGGAAATTAAACAGGGAGAGACAGCTAAGAAAATTACAAGATAAATTATCTAAACAAGAACAGATGGATAGGTTAAAAAAACTACAACATCAATATGAATTTTTAATAATCTCAGAGATAGAGAAAAAAATAATGTTTAATAGACAGAAATTTTTGGAACATGTCAATAAACCGGGTAAATTATTAGCTTGGCAACTCAAATATAAAGAGAGGAAATTACCTATATTAAAAATAAAGAGGGACGGTAAAACAATAACAGTTAAGCAAAAAATTATGGAAACTTTCATAGACTATTATTCAAATCTTTACAAAGTGTTGTTTCCGAGAGGGTAATAGAGGTGTATTTAAACCAATTTGATTGGGATGGAATTTCACAAGAACATAAAGATTTATTGGATTCTAATATAACTGTGGAGGAACTAAAAACAGTTATAGGTAAAAGTAAATTAAATAAATCTCCAGGCGAAGATGGATTTACAGCATTTTATTATAAAATTTTTATAGAACAATTATCTCCACATTTATTAAGAGTAATGAATCATTGCTTGCAGAATGGATCCATCCCACATACCTGGAAACAAGCAAATATAGTATTAATACCAAAACCAAACTCGGATTTATTGGATGTCAAAAATTATAGACCAATCTCATTATTGAATAACGATTATAAACTTTTTGTAGCTATTTTAGCAAATAGATTGAAAACTGTATTGAATCAAGTTATACATGAGGATCAAGCTGATTTTCTTCCAGGTAGACTGATTAGTCAAAATGTCAGAATAGTATTGGATCTTACAGAATATGCAGAATCTGTTATTACACCTATTGCAATGATATTTTTAGATGCAAAAAAAGCATTTGATAATGTAAATTGGAAATTTATGAAAAAAGTATTAGAATATATGGATCTTGGACAAAATTTCAATCAGCTATTGGAAATATTTACACTTAACAAATGGCTAGATTGTTGATTAACGGTAGATTGACATCACAATTTGAAATCCAAAAAGGTGTCCTCTCTCACCTTTATTGTTTATTTTAACGTTAGAAGTTTTATTGAGGAAGATTAGAAATAATACAGATATGATAGGTTGTCAACTTGGGAGAAATCATTTTAAGGTTAAAGCTTATGCTGATGATTTAGTTTGTTTTTTAACTAATCCTATTAGTCAAATTGGAGAATGGAACAAAATGGTTGAGGTTTATGGAAAGCTTGCAAGTTTCAAAATAAATAAAAATAAAAATAAAATATTGGTTAAGAATATGACACTTTTGCAGCAGCAAGAACTATCAAAATGCTCAGGTGTGAGGGCCATGTGTCTCTGACTCCCCTTCCCCTTTCTTGCTTCCTCTATCTCTGTTCCTTTGAACTCGTAAAAGCAGTTCACACCTCCCTTGCCTTCCTGGGCCCCGGCGCCTCATCTGCCTTTCCCAGGTGCCGCTCTTACCCTCCCCTGCTGCGCTTCCTGCATGCACTCCCTCGGGCCGAATATGGCCTTGGGGATCTGATAGTCCTAACAGTCTCTCTGGGACCCGTTTGATGTTTTGTATTGCACCAATCTATCTTGTAACTTCCCACGACAGAAGAGCCTTGTGGTAGATATATTGTGTAACCCCGATAAGCTAGCTCACTTGCAACTTCAAACCCGTGTCTGTCTTGTACTATCTGAAGTCTTCAATAAATCCTTTGTTTCTGCAGCCAAGTCTGAGCAAGTGATTTTGCGAAGTTAGCACAGCTAGGTTGAGACTCTCACATCAAGTTGCAAGTCTCTGCCTTTTCGTTCTGCATCTGTACCTTAAGGGACAGTAATGCCAGGCGACGAGGATACCTCTTCTCCCCCGGGTTCACCGGACAAATCCGAGGTTCCGGAGAAACCGGACCCTAAGGAGGAGGGTGCCAGGCGGAAGGTACCCGGTGTTCCCCACCCGGGACCGGGCTTGGGTACGAAGCCCAAGAACACCTTTAATTCCTGGCTGGACTCTCCTAAGGGCTGGTCGCTCTCCCGGACTGAAGCGAAGCACCTCCGCTTGGGGTTGTCCGGTACGGGACTCGAGGATGACTCCGCGCGTAGGGAAGTTTTGATGGACGAGGAATGGAGGCAATGGCAGGAGGAACGCCAAGCCATGCTGGAGCGGATGGATGCCATGCAAGCCGTGATGGGTGAGATGGCTGCCGCCATGGACGCGCTGAAGGTGCAGCCTCCCCCCGGTAACCCCCCGGATGGAATGCCGGCGGCTCCCCCCGTTCCTCCCAGCGCTCCGACCCGCCGTGACCTGAAGATCACGTATGATGGGTCGGGGGATCAGTTAACTTTCTTTATGGTCCAAGTGGATATTTTTATGCGGGAACAGGCCAGGACCTTTACCTCGGAAGAGTCCCAGGTCCAGTATGTGGCCTCCCTCCTACAAGGCAAAGCGGCCGCGTGGATGGTGTTACAGTACGAGCTCCGCTCCCCTGTGCTGCGGAACCTGGATGAGTTTATGATTGCGCCCCACAATAGGTTCAAGGACCCGAACCTGGGGGAGCGGGCCAAAGCCACTCTGATGCAACTGCGCCAAGGGACTAAGTCGGTGGCGCAGTATGCGAGTGAATTCCAGTCTCTGTCGAGCAGAATTCTGGATTGGAGCGAGGCTACCCGGGTGCAGTGCTTCAGGGAAGGACTAAACCCGGACCTGCAACATTGGGCCTTTATGCAAGGGAACCCCCCGGACGTCGAGGGCTGGGTGCGCCACGCCGCCGACATCGAAAATCGGAAGCAGTTGCTGACCCTGTCCAAACAGCGCACCGGCCGCGACCTTAAACTGAGGGGAGACAGACCAGGCGGTACCAAAGACTCCCGAACCCCGGGCGGCGGCGGCGGCCCCTCAACGGCCGAGCGCCGCAAGCGCTTCGAAGCCGGGGTGTGCTTGGTGTGCGGAGGTAAAGGCCATTTTGCCTCGCAATGCCCGTCCCGTTCTGGACGCCCGGCGCCCCCTCGCCCAACCCCGACCGAACCGGAGAAGACCCCAGCGGAGGGCCAACCTCGACGCCGAAGCGGCGCCCCCGGACGCTGGAGCGCACCCACTGCGCTACACGCGAGCGCCCAAGAGGGAGCATCCACCTCCACTGGTCCATCGGGACTCCGGATTACAAATGCAGCTTTTGACTCGGCCGAGTCACGGATTACAACTACCACGTCTCCTTCATCCAGTGAGGAGGAAGAGTGGGAGATGCCGGCAAAAAACGCCGCCGGTCTGCTGTAAGAGGGGCTCCTCAGCAGACCGTTCCTATCATTGTGCAAGGAGCTCCACCGATGGTAAGCGCCCAAGAGGATAATGTGTATATCAGGGTCCACCTGTCTTTACCCAAAGGGGGGCCAGTGTTAGAATTCCCCGCACTAGTTGACTCTGGGTGTGCCCGTACCTTGATTAGTGAGGAAGCAGCCAAGAAATTACGCGCCCGACGCAAACGGCTCCCGGGTCCTCTCCGTTTCTCTCAGATGGACGGTAGTGACTTTAAAAAGGGGCCCGTCACTCACCGTACCACTGCGGTGGTCATGGCGGTGGGAGAACATTGGGAACGACTGTACTTTACCATCGCCCCCATAGTTGCCCCAGTAGTTTTGGGGATGAATTGGTTACAGGGACACAACCCCTCCATCAACTGGGTCAAACGGACACTCACTTTCCCCGAGGACCCCTGCGCAATGCACGACAAGGACCGAGTGCTTTGCGCTCCGGCCGCCGCGTTGGTGGGTTCCCCCGAGCCCATCCCCGCTACACCCCATCTACCCTCGGAATACTCCCAGTTCGCGGATGTGTTTGATGTGTGGGAGTGTGATGAACTGCCCCCACACCGAGAAACCGATTGCGCAATTGAGATCGTGGGAGATGGCAAGTTGTCCAAGGGGAAGGTTTACCCCATGAGCCCTAATGAAAAAGCAGTGTTGCGGGACTATTTGGACACTAACCTAGCGAGGGGCTTCATACGTCCCTCCAAAGCTCCGTACTCCGCCCCCGCCTTTTTTGTCAAAAAGAAAACGGGTGACTTGAGACTGTGTATTGACTTTCGTAGACTGAACGCTGTCACTCAGTCTAACGCTTACCCCCTCCCTCTCATTCCAGACCTTCTAGCGCAATTGAAGGAAGGCCGAATCTTCACCAAACTGGATTTGGTGGAAGCCTATCACCGTATCCGCATTAAGGAGGGGGACGAATCCAAGACGGCCTTTTCGAGTTGTTTTGGCATGTTTGAATATTTAGTGATGCCGTTCGGACTTTCAGGGGCTCCGAGTGTATTCATGCAATTAATCAATGAAGTTTTACATGATTTGTTGTTTCGGGGGGGTGGTGGTATTTCTTGATGATATTCTCATTTATTCTGAAACCATGGACGAACATGTCCGCCTTGTGAGGGAAGTCCTCCAACGGTTGCGGGACCATAAGTTGTATGCTAAAGTATCAAAATGTGAATTCCACCAACCCTCCATTACGTTCCTGGGCTATGTGATCTCCCACCAGGGGTTGGAGATGGATCCCGATAAGGTTCTGGCGGTACGAGATTGGGAACCCCCCACCACACGTCGGCAATTGCAACAGTTTTTGGGGTTTGCCAACTTCTACCGCAACTTCATTCCCAATTTCGCACAGGTGGCTCTCCCCCTCACTTCCCTTTTGCGCACCAAGGGGAAGGGGGCGAACGCCGCGCTACCCTCGGCCCGGTTGCAGTGGTCCCCCCCCCCTGCCAGCAGGCGTTCGATGAGTTAAATTGCTCTTTTCGTCCGAGCCAGTATTAGCCCACCCGGACTGCACTAAACCATTCGTGGTCCAGGTAGACGCCTTGGACGTGGCCATGGGAGGGGCTCTCCTGCAGAGGGACGAAGGCGGGAATTTGAGGCCGTGCGCCTACTTCTCCAAAAAGTTTTCTCAATCCGAAATTAACTGGGCGATTTGGGAGAAGGAGGCGGCGGCGGTGAAGCATGCCCTCACCATCTGGAGACATTTTTTGGAGGGGGCAGAGTTTCCGTTTGAAGTGTGTACCGATCACAAGAATTTAGAAGCTCTCAAGGGGGCTAGGAAGCTCAACACCAAACAGATTCGGTGGGCTCAATTCTTTGCCAAGTTCCGTTTCACCCTCAAGCACGTCCCCGGGAAGGAAAACGCCCTGGCCGATGCCCTGTCCCGACTCCCCCAATACCGCAATGACTTTGACCGTCCCGTGGACTCCCTGTTCACCCCCGAGCAACGGGGGGAAGTCCCAGGTTTAGCTGTCACCACCTGGTCCCAAACCCGCCAACCGGGTAGCCCCTTGCTCAAAGGGGTCCCGGAAGCCTTTCTACAAAGGCTCCGAGACGCGTCTCTGCAGGAGGCGGAGCAACAGATTCTCCCCACCGGCATGGAACAGTGAGATTCCTACTGGGTGCAGGGTGGAAAGCTTTACGTCCCGACACCTCTCCGAAAAGAGGTCTTGGGACTCGTCCACGGGGCCAAACTTGCGGGTCATTTTGGTTTCGTAAAAACTCTGCACCTGGTAAGGCGGCAATTTTGGTGGCCAGGCATGAGAGCCGATGTGGAACTATACGTGCGCAGCTGCCCCATCTGCGCCACTGCAAAGAAGAGGATGGGAAAAACCCCGGGGCTTCTGAAACCCTTAGAAACTCCCACCCGACCGTGGGAAGTAATTGCCATGGACTTTATCACCGATCTACCTCCTAGCCGGGGTAAGACGGTCCTATGGGTGATCACGGACCTTTTCTCCAAACAGGTCCACTTCGTTCCCTGTGCCGGACTCCCCTCGGCCCAGGGACTGGCCAAACTGTTTGTTACTCATGTCCTGAGACTTCACTCGATTCCCAGGAAGGTCCTCTCCGACAAGGGGGTCCAGTTCGTTGCCAAATTCTGGCGGGCCTTCCTGAAACTGATGGGGGTGGAGGAGCAGGGACTCTCCTCGGCTTACCACCCCCAAACCGATGGTCAAACCGAGCGAGTAAATGCCGTGGTCGAGTGTTACCTACGATGTTATGTCAATTACCACCAGGACGATTGGGTGGACCTACTACCGTTCGCTGAGTATGCCTACGCCCCCCACTCCTCCACTGGATTTAGCCCTTTCCAGGTAGTGTACGGGACGGAATTCGGCCCTTTCGGCTCCACCCCCGTCACTCCTGAGCTCGAGGCGGTCCCGGAAGTCCAGGAGTGGGTGCAGGTAGTTCGGTCTACTTGGCCCTGGTTACAAAAAAACCTAGAACGGGCCAAGCGCAAATACAAGGAACAGGCCGACAAACATCGGTCCCCGGGCTGGGAACTCAAGGTGGGGGAGCAAGTCTATCTCTCCACCAAGAACCTACGCTCGCTCCGGCCCTGCAAAAAGCTTAACGATCGATATGTGGGTCCCTTCCCCATTTCCCGGGTAATCAATGAAGTCACCGTGGAATTGGAACTGCCAAAGACCCTTAGGGGCGTTCACCCCGTCTTTCACATTAGTCTTCTCAAGCCTTATGTACCCGCTCCCCAATTCCACTCCCCCCCCGACCTGAGGTCCCAACAGTAGTGGGCGGGGATACGCACCTGGAAGTGTCCAAGGTGTTGGATTCCAAGTGGAAAAAAGGGAAACTGTTTTACTTTGTCCGATGGAAGCATCTAGGACCTGCACATGATGAATGGGTAGCAGCCCCCCACATGGCGGCCCCCCGCCTCGTTCACGAATTCCACTGCGCCTACCCTGATAAACCTCGACCTCCCCACCTTGCGGGAGGGGGGCCTTAAGGGGGCAGAATGTGAGGGCCATGTGTCTCTGACTCCCCTTCCCCTTTCTTGCTTCCTCTATCTCTGTTCCTTTGAACTCGTAAAAGCAGTTCACACCTCCCTTGCCTTCCTGGGCCCCGGCGCCTCATCTGCCTTTCCCAGGTGCCGCTCTTACCCTCCCCTGCTGCGCTTCCTGCATGCACTCCCTCGGGCCGAATATGGCCTTGGGGATCTGATAGTCCTAACAGTCTCTCTGGGACCCGTTTGATGTTTTGTATTGCACCAATCTATCTTGTAACTTCCCACGACAGAAGAGCCTTGTGGTAGATATATTGTGTAACCCCGATAAGCTAGCTCACTTGCAACTTCAAACCCGTGTCTGTCTTGTACTATCTGAAGTCTTCAATAAATCCTTTGTTTCTGCAGCCAAGTCTGAGCAAGTGATTTTGCGAAGTTAGCACAGCTAGGTTGAGACTCTCACATCAGGCTTCTATATTGAACATAAAAAGCCACCCTTTGGCTTACCTTCGCCACTGGACTATGTCTGCTTTTAACAGATTTGCAGACAGTGCAATCTAGGAAAGAATTACACCCATTCAACTTAATGTCATCCTTCCCTAACACACTCAGGGTCTTCTTTAGAATGGAAAAGGAGGTGTGCCCAAAGCGCCTATGTAGAAGGTGTATGCACTCATTATGTGGATTTTTATTCACAGACTCCACTACCATAGAAGTTTCTCCTGTCCTTCTATGCACCACATAGACATTCTTTTGCAAGTACCCTTCTAACATTACAATCTTTCCCTGGCTTATCTGGCAGGTGTTTCCTTCAAACTGTACCTTAAAACCAGCCTTAGCCGGCACAGAAACACTTAGCAAATTATGCTGTAACTCAGGCACACAAAGTACATCCTGAAACATATAATTCAACTCTGGGAAAAACACCTCCCCCTCAGAGTGTACCTTTAAGTGTCTCCCATCTGCCAGACTTACATTAGACTTAGCAGAGTGCTTTTGGTTAACTAACATGGAAGCTTTGTTAACAAAACATTTACTTGCCCCACTGTCCAAAAGCCAAATGTCCTCTTTGCCTCCAGCTTCTGCCAGCACAACAGCAGTGTAAGATCCATTCACTGACTGTCTCTTTGGTTGCTTTTTCCTGGCCAACTGGGGACAATTTCTTTTCAAATGTTGCGAGGACCCACAAAGAAAACACTTTCTGACTAACATCACGCATTCCTCCTCTTGCTTGTAGCTCCTACGCTTCCGGTCTCCCTCACGTGCGGGCGTCTGAGCCATCTGCGCAGAGTAGAATGCTGCCCCTCTTCATGGGATGTATCCCTGCTGGTGGGCTGATGTCATCGGCGTTGGCTGTGAATTGCCTCCCTGCCTGGGATGATTTATACCGAACTGCACGGCACTTGACTTCCGTGATGACTCTGATGTTCCTCTCGGGTGAACTATGAACTCCTGGGCTGCAGTCATCTGCTTACGTCCTTCCTCCCATCGTTCCTCGTCCTCCAGAATCCGTCCCATCACGTATTCATAGGTTAGCTGCCCTGCTGCCAGGCTCTCCAGCGAGGTTACTAAAACATCAAAGCTCGCATCCAGAGAACTCAAAAGCAAATACACCCGGTCTTCCGCAGCTATATTCTTCCCTCTCAACTCCAGCTGTCTAAACAACTCTGCCAGAGTCTTCAAGTGGGCTGCGACCGGCGTGTGCAGTGATTTATTGCATCTATAAAGATGCCTCATTAGTGCTAGCAGTGTGCCTGCCGAGTCCCGGAGATACACTGTTCGTAGACTATCCCATGCTAATTTTGCATGCTCTTTGCCTACAACAAAGATAAGCTGGTCATCTCCCACCGACAAGGTGATATTGGCAAGGGCTTTTATGCCCTTGGCAATCTCGGCTGCTGTAGTAGGGAGTCTTTCCACAGCGTCCCATAAATCTTCCCTTTTCAGATATTGCTCCAACCTCACAGACCAAACATGGTAATTCTCTGAGGTGAGTTTATCCACCGGGATAAATGATTGTTGTGCCATTACTCACACACAGCCGTCACTCTTCTAGTAGCTTCTGGACTCTGCTTATCTACCACCACACATAAACCACCACACATAAAACAGTTTCACTTCAATATATACACCTGGTGGTTGCAGCCACCAATCACAGTAGATACCCAATTATCCTGGCATTGCTACTGCATTACATCAGCCACTTGGCTCTAGCTGGATCAGGCCAGCTTTCTCTAGCTCCCCAGGTACTTTCCAGGCTGATTACATCATCCTTAGATCTCCCTGATCTATCCTGCCCTGTCAAACGAATCTGACAGACTTGTAATCTTGACAGGGCTGGGGGGGGGTCTGGAAACCCTCTGCGCTGCCTGTGCAGACAGTGCAGAGGATCTTGCCAGCCCCCCGCCAGCCCTGCCGGGACATCTATTTAAGCAATTATTTAATATACATCTATTTAAATATCTGTGCCTCCCAGCCGGGAGGCACATATCTGTTTGAAGTCCCCCCGCGCGCCTCCAGGGAGCTTCCCTGGAGGTGCGCTGCGGACCCTTTAAATAGATCTGCGCCTCCCGGCCAGGAGGCACAAATCTATTTAAACCCCCCCAGCCCTGCCGGGAGACCCGGCAGGGCTGGTGGGGGGCTGGCAAGCCCCTCTGCGCTGTCTGCACAGGCAGCGCAGAGGGTTTGAGACCCCCCCCAGCCAGGAGGCACAGATCTATTTAAAGCCCCCCCCAGCTTCCATAAATCCGGACACCCACCCAGAATTCCCGGTGTGCAATCCTGCTGAGCCAGTGCCAGAGGATGCAATTGCTAAAACCCCAACTAATCCCAACTGGGAAGATGCCCAAACTCCGCTTTACCCAGTCATAACTAGAAGTGCAGTCACCACCGCAGCAAATGGCACAGTAGAAAATCAGGAGATCAGGGAGAGAATAAATTGGAAGGCCACAGAAGTGAGGGTTATTGCTGATCAACTTGGCCCCCTTCAAAGGGACACTGGGATTTCATGACTGGCTGCTATGTCCAATCTTCACCCAACCGCAGTGGGAGAGGACTTAATGCAGTTAGCTTGGCTGTATGCTTCTGGAGCAGATGCTGCCGCTTCCAGCTACCTTCCTGCATTAAACCAGCTTAACTGGATGTGGGAAATAGAATAATAGAATCATAGAGTTGGAAGGGACCACCAAGGTCATCAAGTCCAACCCGCTGCACAATGCAGGAAATTCACAACTACCTCCCCCACACACACCCCTAGTGACCAGGAGATGGCCAAGATGCCCTCCCTCTCATCATCTGCCTAAGGTCACAGAATCAGCATTGCTGACAGATGGCCATCTAACCTCTTCTTAAAAACCTCCATGGAAGGAGAGCTTACCATCTCCTGAGGAAACCTGTTCCACTGAGGAACCACTCTAATTGTTAGAAAATTCTTCCTAATGTCTAGACGGAAAGTCTTTTGATTTAATTTCAACCCGTTGGTTCTGGTCCGACCTGCTTGGGTAACAAAAAACAACTCAGCACCATCCTCTATATGACAGCCCCTCAAGTACTTGAAGATGGTTATCATATCCCCTCTCAGTCTTCTCTTCAGGCTAAACATACCCAAACACTGAACATGAGTCAGCAGTGTGATGCTGTAACTAAAAAGGCAAATGGCCCCTGCAAGAAATCCCCGCAGAAACTTAGAACCCATTCAAATGGTCACCTACGTAAATAATGGGCCTCCTTCGCAAAGCCTCCAGTTAATTTCACCCAATAAAAGGAGACCCCTGTGCTTGGTGTAACATCTGGAGAAGAGGGAAGTGAGGGGGAGGAGGGGAGGATGGCAAATGCGGTCTTGGGCTGCATCAACAGAAGTATAGTGTCCAGATCACGTGAAGTGGTGGTATCGCTTTACTCTGCTCTGGTTAGACCTCATCTAGAGTGCTGTGTTCAGTTTTGGGCAACACAATTAAAGAAAGATGTAGACAAGCTGGAACGTGTCCAGAGGAGGGCAACAAAGATGGTGAGGGGTCTGGAGACCAAGTCCTATGAGGAAAGGTTGAAGGAGCTGGGTATGTTTAGTATTATGCTCTCCAGTTATGCCACATCACCATCTCTGCAGTAAAACAAACAAGTCATCTGTTTGCAAGAAGTGATCAAAGCACTGCTAACCCATGGAATTTGCACAGTGCTGTGCAACCAGCCTCCAGTTACACAGCAAAGCAATGAAATTGTAAGTTCCCACATGAGAGCAGTGGAGGTACAGTATCTTCTTATGCTTCACTGTGACACCTTGGTTTGGCTGAGCAAGGCCTTTTGAGAAAACCATCCTGTAAACAGGTAAAAAGGGTATCTGCTCAGGCTAGAACATTTTCAGCGCAGTCTCCAATGTGATGGGATAGCCTCCCTGGCACAGGAAGCCCCAACACTGCTGTTGTTTCAAAAGCTAATAAAAGCAGCATTTTTCAGCTAGCATGGTTGGTAAAATGGGCGGCTTTATTTTTTTTCAGTTGTTGCTGAGTAGTTTTATGGGGTGTAGGTTAGAATGTGTTATTAAGGAGCTGTTTAGTACTGTTGTCACTGTTATTTTTGGCAGTTTTATTGGAATTTAGCTGCATTGGCTGAAATCCTAAGAAGACTTTCTTGGAAGCAAGTCTCACTGACTGAAATGGGACTCACTTCTGAGTAGCTCTGCCTGGGATTGCTCCCCTAGTAACCTACCTTGGGTCCTTTATGAATAAGGTGTGATAAAAGTTCCATATATATTGATGGGAAATAGTAATAAATAACAATAATTTCTGACTTAGATTTATTCTAGATACTATGTCCCATGATCCTTCCATTTACTTTGGGCCAGAAGGAAACATGATAATGTAGATAAGGACTAATAGCTGCTAATGTCTTCCATATCCTTGTTATGGATCTTAAATAAATAATTGTCCACAAGATGAGTGTTGGTCTCTTGATAGATGTATTACAGATTTTGTACCAGCAAAGACAATAATTTCCTTATTCCTTGTCATCTGACAGATGATCCTCCACCTACCCCCTTTTCAGATACTTATAACCTTGCTAAGCCCTAAGATAATCAGCCCACAAAAGATTAATGGCTTGCGAGGGGGGTTGCAGACCCTGGTTCAAACAATGAAGGCTTTGAGCACCCCACCCTTGGCCGCCTCTCTCCATGGGTGCAGTAGCTTTTTGTGCAGTCCATTTTTTTTATTTCTTAAATTGTAAGTCTCGTTTATTCTAAAGCTGCATTTGGCAGACTACCCAGGGCCAGACGGAATTTAACTGCTTTCTAAGAAAAATGAGAGCAAGGGAATTGCAGTTGGATGCTGTAATTTCTTCATCAGGGTATTAATTTTCTTGCATGCTCTCTTTCTCTCCCCCCATTTTTCTGTCATCTGTGAATATGTGTGGAAAAATAAAGGAAGTTATTAAGCATCCTACTAAAATACAAATAAAAATTAAACTAGTTTAAATTTAGAGAAGAAAATACTAAACGAGCAGAGATGGAAAACTTATCTGCAATATAAGAAATGGAATGGCAATAAAGTCCCTCCTTCTGGTTCACATATTCCAAGTATTTTTGATATTCTCATCCTTGAAAATAAAAATGGCCAAGTTGATCTGCTAGAGGTTCTATGCCCTAGAACAAATGTGAAGGTTCTCATCAGATGATTTTTTTCTTTGCCGTCAAGTAGCAGCCAAATATGGCAACCCAGAGGGTTTTCAAGACAAGAGATGCTCAGAGGCCATTGCCTGACTATGCATAGCAACCCTAGAGTTCCTTAGTGGTGGCCTCCCATCCAAGTATTAAGCAGGGCTGACCCTGTTTAGCAGCCATGATCTGATGGGATTGGGCTAATCTGGGCATCATGTATTCTGGGGGGAAACCAAAAGACCCTCAATTAGACTAACAGAAGTTCATCAGTGGAAGAGGGTGGAGTTTGGCAAGCCAGGAGTGCTTTCTAAGCTCTCCCATTTTTTGCCCCCCCACTGGGACCCCGAGCTTCGGGGCCAGGTGAGAACACTTTTGGGGGATACACCCCTCTTTTGGGAGAGCCAGGTGTACCGGTGATCGTGTTTGTGAAACGCGATCCAGTGAATTCAGTGAGGGGGATTGCGGCGAGACCAACCAGGCTGGCCTCCACCATTTTTGTGTGAGTGAGTGTGTAAGAGGACGAATGGGATAAAATTCATCAAGTGGCAAATGTTACAACCTTTGGGATATCAAGTGAAAAGCAATAGGGGGGTTAAGATTTATAAAGAGGCGGCAGAGGAATGGAGCAAGAAGCAGAGGATTGGTGAATGAGTGACTGGGTGACTGGGTGATCAGTGAGCGGAGACTTTGCAAAAGAAAAGGGGGGAGAGGAGCCTTGGAAACACACTTTAAAATAAACGCTTTGGTGTTTTGAAAAGGGACGAACTTTGCTTGAACTCTGCTTAAGAAATGCAAAGGGGATAGGGGAAGACTGGGCGGAGAAGACAAAAGCAGTAAAAACAAAAGCGTAAGTCCGCAACTCCAAAACTGAAAGTAAAAGTGGACGGTGAGCTAGACAACAGACGCCATTGCTGAAACAAAACAAAAAGTGCAGCTAACCAAAGATCCCCTCCTTCCATTTAACACCGAGAATTTGAGACCCCCCCCTCCGGATAAGTTCTTATCCCTAAATCTACAATATAAGCCCCCCTTCATTATCGAATATTCTACCTTACTGAGAAGTGGAGAGCTGAGCAGTGAGAGTGTAAAGCCTGGAGCAAGTGCGCAAACTACTGGCCAAAGCTGCAAAGGCATCCTAAAGATTTTTACATTCTATCTAGGGCTGTCGATTTGGTTCGTCCCGAACTGAAAAACAGCCGAATTTCCCCCAATTCGGTGGTTTTTAGTTCGGATGGAACCGAACTCAAAAAAGGCGGAGAAACGGGGAGCCGAATTCAGTGAGTTCGGGGTGTTCGGTGAATAAATTCAGCAAATTCGGGGTTCAGCGCAGCAGCATAACCGTCATTTAGTAAGCAGCATTCTCCCGTGGCCAATCGGTGGCCAAGCAGGGTCTTCTGCTGGCCAATCAGTCACGATTGAGAATGTGAGCCCAGCTGCTGCGCAGCCCAGGAAGAGAAAGAGACAGTATCTGTTTGTGTGAGAGAGAAATCCCCATGGGGGGGTGCGTGTGCACATTCACTCTTTTCCGTGGCTGCAGGGGGGCACATTTTTTGGGGTACAGCTATAAGCACTTGGCCTAGCCTGAACCACAAACCACAACAGGAGACAAACTTGTCCAAAGAAGCTGGTTTTACTGGTCATATAGGGTAGCAGAGCACAGAGAAACTAAGACAGCAATGGAGCAAATTGGCTTGCACTTGATAATATAAAAGCATTGAAAAAAAGCATTCAACAGTACAGTACAGCTTCAAGAGATTACAGATTACAAACAGCACAAAGGCGCCGTAGTTCACATGGGTTACTTTCAGCTTCAAAGAGTCCAAGAATGCAAAACAAACCTTGAAGGCTACTTGGTGGGAAAACGAAACCAACTGAAACACAGACCTGACATTCTGCTCCCCTTAAGGCCCCCTCCCATTTTGCAAGGGGGATGGTTTGTCGGGGTAGGCGGTGTGGAAGGCATGCACTAAGTGTGGGGCAGAGACATCCCGTGCATGCACCCATTCATCGTAGGCAGGGGGGAAGTGTTTCCATCGAACCAGATATTGTAGAGAACCATGACGTATACCGGAATCCAGAATCTTTGACACCTCAAAATGCTCCTCCCCCCCCCACCATCACGGGTTGCTCAGGAGGTGATTCCGGGTGCCACTCCGAGGAAGCGACATGAGACTTGAGGAGGCTGACATGGAAGACAGGGTGGATAGGTCTCAAGGTTTTAGGGAGAGTCAGTTCCACAGTGACGGGGTTAATTATCCGGGCAATGGGATATGGCCTCACGTACTTGGCGCTGAGCTTATGGCAAGGGCGGGTGGACCACAGGTTCTTGGTGGAAAGGTACACTAAGTCACGAACCTGAAAGTTCTTGCTGGGAGAGCGATGCTTATCTGCCTGAGCTTTATATTTGCGTTTGGCTCTGTCCAGATTTTTCACCAGCCAGGGCCAGGTGGTGCGGAGAGTCTGAGTCCAAGAGGCTACATTGGGATCCCCCTCCCCCTCAGTTACATTTGCACGAGCAATAGGACCGAAATCCTGACCATACACAGCGTAGAAGGGGCTAAAACCTGTGGATTGATGTACAGCATTATTGTAAGCATATTCTGCAAGGGCAACAGCTCAACCCATTCATCTTGATGGTAATTGACATAACAATGCAGATAACATTCCAATACAGCATTGACCCATTCAGTTTGCCCATCCGTTTGGGGGTGATAAGCGCTGGATAAACCCTGCTCCACCCCCACCAACTTGAGAAAAGCTTTCCAAAACTTAGCCACGTAGCTACTTCCGCGGTCACAAATTATCTTACGCGGGAAGGAATGTAGATGGAAAACATGTGACACAAAAAGGTGGGCCAGCTTGGGGGCGGAGAGGATACCCGCACACGGAACCAAATGTACCTGTTTGGAAAATAAATCAGTAACAAACCACAGTTTTCCCCTCACTCAGTGGGAGATCGGTCATGAAATCCATGGCAATCACTTCCCAGGGTCTGCTGGGAATTTCTAGCGGTTGTAGCAGTCCTTGGGACCGTTTGACAGTGGCACAAATAGGACAGCTGCGAGTGAAGGAATCCACATCCGAACGCATGCCCACCCACCAAAACTGTCTGCGCAACAAGTGAAGGGTTTTCAGGAAACCAAAGTGCCCTGCGGTTTTAGCTCCATGGGCCAATTGCAGGACTTCTCTCTGGAGTACTTTAGGCACGTACAATTTTGAGTCTTTGTACCAACAACCACCTTGTTCAAGCAAACCTTGGGGTAGAGTTTGGGCAGTGCGTTCGGCCAAGCATTGAGTACGAAGGGAGTCCAGGAAGGAACTGGACAGGATCACTCCCCCCCCCTGTAGAGGAGGGTGAATCAGGAGCCGTTGGCGATGGCAACAGAGCGGGGGGGGGGAACTGGTTGCTGCGGGGCACCGGTGACAGGCAGCGCGAGTGGGTCTGGTAATGGAGCCGGGTCCTTTGTGCCCGACACTCTGCTGTTCACCGCTCGGGTCTGGGATTGGGGCAAAGTTTGGGACCGAAGTTTGTACGGCTAGCACTGGCAGAGCCTCTTTGTGCGCCGGGGTGAACAAAGAGTCCGTAGGACGATCTATCTTTACTGGGTATTGGGGCAACCTGGAAAGAGCATCAGCAAGCACATTTTGCTTCCCAGGCACATGTTTCAGAACAAATCGGAATTGAGCAAAGAAGTCCGCCCAACGCTGCTGTTTCGTGGACAATTTATGGGTCCCCGTGAGGGCAGCTAGATTTTTGTGATCAGTCCAGACTTCAAAGGGGACCCCGGACCCCTCCAAATATTGCCTCCACAAAGTAAGAGCATGATGGACGGCTGATGCCTCCTTCTCCCAAATGGGCCATTTCAGTTGGGCATGCGCAAACTTTTTTGAAAAATAAGCACAGGGGTGAAGAAGACTGTCTAGTCCTCTTTGGAGAAGAGCCCCCCCCCCCATGGCTACATCGGAAGCATCGACTTGCACAATAAACATTCGGTTTGGGTCGGGATGCTGTAGCACAGGTTCAGAAGTGAAAAGCCGCTTGAGGGTTACAAAAGCAGATTGACATTGATCAGTCCAATGTATTTTGGCGGTAGGCAACGTAGCAGAGACCCCTTTACCCTTTGTTTTCAGAAGATCAGTGGTTGGTAACGACACTTGAGCAAAGTTGGGAATGAAACCGCGGTAGAAATTAGCAAAGCCCAGAAACTGTTGCACTTGTTTATGGGTGGAGGGAGAAGTCCAGTCAAGTACCGATTGGACTTTAGCAGGGTCCATGCTGAGGCCTCGATGGGAGATTATGTACCCCAAGAAAGTTACTTTTTCTTGGTGGAATTCGCACTTAGACAGCTTTGCATAGAGTTGGTGATTACATAGACGTTGCAAAACTTCCCTGATCAGAGCAATGTGCTCCTCCATGGATTTTGAATAAATGAGGATGTCATCAAGATAAACCACCATGCAGCGGTATAGTAAATCATGGAGGATTTCGTTAATGAGTTGCATGAAGACCCCAGGGGCCCCTTTCAACCTGAAAGGCATCACAAGAAATTCATACATCCCGAAACAGCTAGAGAAGGCTGTGAGGGGTTCATCCCCCTCACGAATCCGGACCCGGTAATAAGCTTCAACCAAGTCTAATTTGGAGAAAATGCGCCCCTCTTGTAATTGTCCCAAAATGTTTGAGATCAACGGTATGGGGTAGGCGTTGGCTTGGGTAACTGCGTTGAGTTTTCGGAAGTCAATACATAAATGTAAGTCTCCCTCCTTCTTACGGACAAAGAAAGCAGGGGCTGAGTTGGGAGCGTTCGATTGCTGAATAAACCCTCGAGCAAGATTTTTATGCAAAAAGTCTCGTAACACAGTACGTTCGGAAAAGCTCATAGGGTAAATCTTGCTCTTAGTCAGTGTGCAGTCTTTTACTACTTCAATTGCACAGTCTGTGGTATGGTGGGGGGGTAAAGCATCGCATTCTTTTATATCAAAAACATCTTCAAAGTCTCAGTATACCTCGGGCAACGGTGTCAGGAATGAGGTATCGGAGGTTAAGGCTGGAGCGGCTGGAGCGGGTGGAGGTACAACCGCGACTTCAAGTTGGTGCTGTTCGCATTTAGGATTGGTAAACGTAATTGTGTCAGCCTCCCAGTCTATATAGGGACTATGACCCTTAAGCCAATTAATCCCCAAAACAACTTCGTACCGGATGGGAGCTATGGTAAAGTCTATTTGCTCCCAATGGGAACCGATACCCATCGCCACTCCCTGTGTGTGATGATAGACTGGTCCCCCTTTGAAATGGCTACCATCCATTTGGGCGAATTGGACGGGAGCTGGTAGGGCCTCGGACTTGACTTTTAGGGCTGCAAACGTGGCCTCATTGATTAAAGTGCACCCGCAGCCGGAGTCTATAAGCACCTTGACACGCAACTGGGGACCCCCTTTATAGTGTTGTAACACTACATCCACATAAACAGTGTTTTCAACTTCACTCACCATGACAGGAGCCTTGGGTTTAGCAGGAGATTCTGCAGGGGTCTTTGGGGACACTCCACTCACCACAGACCGTATCCGTTTTTTGTCAGATCAAGAGGGGATTCCAGGTTCAGAGCTGGGGAATTCCATTGATTATCCTCGTCGGACGAAGGAGAACTGTCCCCCACTGGGGCACTTCTAATCCGGGATCCTACGGGGTCGATTGGTGCAGGGAGGTTAGACGATTCTTCGATGTGAAGTGCAGAGGGTGTGGGTCATCCCAGCGCTGCACTGCGGGTGGCCACGGTGCCTCTGCATTGAGGTCGTCCTCGAGGTCGAGGCGGTATGCTTGGGCGAGTGGTCTCTGGGCGTTGAGGGCAAGCCGCTGCAAAGTGACCCATTCCCCCGCAAACGAGACAAGCCCCTCTCTGGAAACGGGACTCGCGATCCAGAGGGAGCCGGGTTGGTCTCCGCGGGTTGGGAGTCGCAGGTTTGGTGGGCGGTTTTTGTCCGCACTTCTCCTTAGCTCTATTTCAGACTAGCGAAACAAACCACCGGCAGCTTTCAACTTCCTCAGCCAGCAAAATCCAGTCCTCAAGGGTATCTGGGTCACCTCGCATATAAGACCAGTTTAAAATGTCTGGGTGCAATGCTTCGCGAAAGTAGTGGATAAGGGTAGCTTCAGGCCAGTCCACTACCTTACTCGCAAGTCTTTGGAATTCATCTGCAAACTCCCGAACTGGAGAGGAGCCTTGCCTGAGTTGTAAAAGTTCCGCTTTGGCTCTCTCTCCCATGAAGGGATCTTCAAATCGCCGTCTCAAGGCGAACAAAAAATTGTTGAGGGACCGTGTATCAAACTGTAGAATCATCCAGTAGGCTGCTTTTTCTGTTAATAGAGAGGCAACGAAGCGGACGCGGCTATCTTCGGTTGGGAAGAATTGCCATTGCTCCCTCATATAACTATCCACATAATGCAAAAAACGGGGTAAGGTCTCAACAGAGCCGTCATAAGTAACCCTCAGTTCTGGTGGTCTCCATGGCATTGGGGGCACAGGCGGGTATCCAGGGGCTGGAATTCCCGGTAAGGCAGATGCAACAGGCACTCTTCCGGGCGCTGTGGGGCCAGGAGCTGCTGGTCCTCCTCCCAGGACTACAGGTCCCCCACCAGGTGTGACGGGACCCCCGCCAGGGGCTGCAGGGCCTCCGCCTGGAACTACAGGTCCTCCATTAGGTGCGGCGGGCCCTCCTGCAGGACCTCCGCTGCCAGGAGGAACCACCGGGGCAGCTGGTTGTTGCGGCAGCTGCTGCGGTATCATGGGAGCGGGGGTAACGGGCGCAGTTTGAGCCCGTTGTAACTGGTCATTGTCTCTGAGTACTAAGTACTAGTACGCTAGGTCGGCGGGACTGGCTGGACCGTAGATCAGTGGCCCAAAGAGATTCCCCAGTGTACAAGTCCTCCTCGGCGGAATTGTCTGATCTCTCGAGCAAAGTCCCCGCCAACCTGCGGGTCTGTTGAGCGCTACTAGACGGGACGAAAGACGGGAACAACGGGGGTAGTTCATAGCCCCTGGGTTGTCGGGGGCGCGTGCCGGTTCATGCTTGGTCGAGGGCTAAGGGCTCCCTCTCCTCCTGCTCTGCCCGAGCTTTTGCCTCAGGTTCAGCCGCCATCCGCGCTTGCTCCTCCGCTTTCTTGCACTCAGCCAGGGTTCGGTCGGCTGCCAGTTGGGCGGTCAGTGCCGCGATTATGACCGGAAGGGCCTCTTGTTCCAAAACGTAAAGGAGCTCTGAGCGCTGATCTTGCAGGTCCAACAGTGGTTGGATTTGTCCAGCCAAGGCCACCGCATTTGCACCGAAATCGGGGGGTGAGATGTGTCATAAGTTCCGCCACGGAAATAGTGGTCGCAGTGTGGCCCTGGAAGAGGGCAGCCACCCGTGTGGCTACCGCATTTGCCTCCGTTTGGCAAAGCTCGGGGGGTGGTGCGACCGGAGTCGCCATGTCGGCAGAATGGATCGGGCCGCAGGCAAAGTCAGTTGCGTTTCACAAGTAGTGAGTCTGGCCAACAGGCTAGTCAACAGTTATAAATCCTCAGCTGCCAATCGAGCATAATCCACCAACCAATCAAGGGTCTGAAGGTCTTGACAGGCGCTGGCATCCGCAATGTCAGACGTCCAGGGGACCGTTGCGGCTAGGGAACGCCACTGAGCTCGGACCAGTCCAATCAAGCGGTTGACTTCTGCATCGGTTCGATATAGCTCAGCTATAACATCCCATACAAGCTTGGGGTCGTCAGTCGGTGTTCCCAATGGAAGGGACCATGGATGGAAACCTTCCAGGGCTCCTAGCAGGAACCTGCTACCCGGGGATCAGGTCCACTGGGCCCGGGGCGAACCACACGGGGCTCCAGCCACAGGTAGATCACTCAGAGAGCACTGCCCTGGCTCCCATCCGAGTGGCAGGCGAACCCTCCGGGGCTCCAGCCTGACAGGAGAAAGATGATTGCTGTCTTAATGTGAGGTCTTGGCCTAGCCTGAACCACAAACCACAACAGGAGACAAACTTGTCCAAATAAGCTGGTTTTACTGGTCATATAGGGTAGCAGAGCACAGAGAAACTAAGACAGCAATGGAGCAAATTGGCTTGCACTTGATAATATAAAAGCATTGAAAAAAAGCATTCAACAGTACAGTACAGCTTCAAGAGATTACAGATTACAAACAGCACAAAGGCGCCATGGTTCACATGGGTTACTTTCGGCTTCAAAGAGTCCAAGAATGCAAAACAAACCTTGAAGGCTACTTGGTTGGAAAACGAAACCAACTGAAACACAGACCTGACAACAGCCCCCAAACTTTCAGCGTAGCTTCAGAGGAGCCTTCTCGCAAGAACTCCCAAGTTTTGTAAAGATGGGATCAGGGCCCCCCAAAATATGGGCCCTGAAAGGGGTCCCCCCTTAATGTGCATTTTTATTCCATTTATAGCACACATTTGAGCCATTCCGTGGCTGCAGGGGGTGCATTTTTGGGGGTACAGCCCCCAACTTTCAGCGTAGCTTCAGAGGAGCCTTCTCGCAAGAACCCCCAAGTTTTGTAAAGATGGGATCAGGGCCCCCCGCAATATGGGGCCCCCCTTTTCCCTATTGGGATGAATGGGATCAGCCGATCCTGTGTGCATCTCGAGAGCGGCAAATCCAAGGCAAAACCTCCCATGCTTAAATGGAATCATATTGGATTACCCAGTCCTCCCAGTCCCTCCTGATGGAACAGAAGACATCTACAGTAAGATCCCTTTTGGGGCTTTAATCTATAATTTTTTCCCGTGTGTATGTGGGAGGGGGAAGCAGAGTCTGTGGGGGGCAGTTTCTGTGGGGGGGATGGAAGCCAAAGGAGGCTTTTGCCCATTCTGCCTAGGGGTGTGTGACTGCTCACCTCTGTGGGAGTGCGTGTACTGCTTTTAAAGTTTTAAAGTTTACAGTTGAGTCTGTGCGGCAGCTAGCGAGTCTCTCTCCGCTCGGCACCCAGGCTGCACCTCCTCCTTGGTGTTTTTCCCTGTTTTTGCCCCTAGCCTGGGGTTGAGTGCAATGGGGCAGCTTGCATGAGATCCCCTGCGTCTTGGATTTTTTCCCCTTTTGGGGGGTGCACCGCAGCGCCGTATTGGTTGGAGAGGTAGGGGTGGTGCTGGTGAGACTTGCTTGAGTTTGGTGGGGTCGTTTGCATAAGGGGGGAGTGTCCCTCCACCATGAGAAGAAGGAGCAGGGCAGAAAATACAAACTCTGGTTTTTTTTTTCACGGTCTGTTTTGCTGCTCACTCAAAAATGTTTTTGCAAAATCTGACTTTCACAATACATTTGCATGGTCCAAGTCACCTGCTCCTTTTTTCCTTTTTGCTGAGTTAATTAATAGCAAGCAATGCACAGCTCGTGTGTTGCTTTGCATTGCAATGGTTAGCACGAGAGGTTTTGCCTTGGATTTGCCGCTCTCTAGATGCATAGGATTGGCTGATCCCATTCATCCCAATAGGGAAAAGGGGGGACCCCATATTTCAGGGGGGCCTGATTCCATCTTTACAAAACTTTCAAGATGCATGGAGAGCCAAAAATGGTGATAAAAGAGGGTATATGCATCATTCACAAAGACATGACTCTTATTCAAGAATTGATATGAGCTGGTTTTCAAAGACATTGCTAAACAATCTAGATACTGTAGAATTTTTGCTGAAACTATTGTCGGACCACAACCCAATTGAATTGCTTTGGAAATATGGTAAAGCTGGAATTAGGAGATGGAGACTTGATAACAACTTACTGTCGAAAAAAGAAGTCATCCTTCAATGCAAAAAAGAATTGAAAGAATTTTTTGAGTTAAATATTTCGTCGGAGATTCCCCTTGCAACAGTGTGGGATGCGAGCAAAGCTTTTATGAGAGGAAGATTGATTGCTATTAACTCTAAACTTAAAAAAAACAAAAAAGACAGTGGAGAGAGCAACTGTTAGAAGAACTTCAGAAGTTAGAAGAGCAACATGTAACGACAGGCAAAAAGAGTATTTTGAAAGAGATTAAGAGGGGGAAAACAGAAATTGAGAGAATTTGGCTGCTTTAGAAAGGGGATTCTATGGCATTATACCCTGTTGAACTCCCTCCCCTCATCAAATCCTCCCCTCCCCAGGCTCTACCCTCAAAATCTTCAGTATTTCCCAACTCAGAGATGGCAACCCTACCAAGGAGGGGAGGGAGGTCAGCAGAGATGTGATGCCATAGCGTCTATCTTCCAAAGCTGCCATTTTCTGCTGAGGGACTGTCTAGGCTGTGTGCTCTTTTGCTCTTCAGCCTCACTATTGTTCCAAAGTGACAGCGCAAGAATGTGCATGAGAAAAAAATTGTCATGTTTCACTTTAAAATTACTGATAGGGTTGCCAGATTCCAGGTGGTTACAAACCAAAGAAGGCACCTCTGTGCTAATATCAAGAGATTTGGAAACCAGCACAGAAACACAAGCGTACAAAAGTACCAAATTATTATTAGGTGCTTACATATAAGTGACAGACAATAGTGAAAAACGTAACAAGAACATTAAAGAACTATATACATGAATGTACAAACAATTTTGATGCAAAATATTGTCAAAGGCTTTCACGGTCAGAGTTCATTGGTTCTCATAGGTTATCCGGGCTGTGTAACCATGGTCTTGGTACCAAGACCACGGTTACACAGCCCGGATAACCTACGAGAACCAATTTTGATGCAGTCTCTATGCAAAAATAAGCAATATGTTGTCTTCTTAGTGTATTTCCTCAAGTAAGTCCATATGATGGTACATGGACAAATAAATCCCAATAAATGGGAAAGATGGGGGACAGCCGTTTCAAAGTCTTTTCTTCAGCCCCAAAACCATATCTATGGAAACATAACATATATTGCTATAATAAATATTTCAAAACATCAAATGTAAAATTAATTCATCATCTATACTCACAGTCCTTGTTTTCCTTGTATTTTCAAATAATTTGTTATGTTATCCAAAGCGTTCACTAGTTCCCAAAGGGATACTAACAAGTTCGTTCTAAATGTACCTAATACAAAGACTGAGAGTCTTTGTTGGGAAGTCTCCATGCCGCTCTGCCTCTCCCACAGCGCGGATGCCAGCAGCCTGGCCACCCCGCCGCCCCTCGTGCCACCCCCGTCCTCAGCTGAGCATCGCCCTCCACGGGAGACCATCTGAGGAAACAGGTGCTGGGTGCCGCAGCCATGGGCCGGGACCACCCCCAAGCCGTGGGAGCGAGACCCCTGGTCGGCCTGTCATTAGCCCGTCAACCACCTTGCCCTTCCTTCTCATTGAAGGTCTATCCGACGGCTACCCGGCCTCCCTCACAAACCATACAGCCATACACACAAGGAGAGAAAAAGACCAGTGGGGAAGCAGATATCTCAGCTCGCAGCACCTTTCTGGCTCTCAGGCCCCCTGGCCCCCACCAACACCCAGTGACACTTGTGAAAATGTCAGCTCTTGGCCCATCAAACCAGAAACCACAACAGAGACAGTCAGATCCAAAGAAGATGGCTTTACTGGTCATTTAGGTAATACAGTGCATGAAAGGAAAGGTGACAGCTATGAGGGATGGTTTGCACTAGACAATCCTTGCTACACCCTCACTAATTTAAGAAAAGCTTTCCAAAACTTAGCAACAAAACTACTTCCGCGGTCGCTGATTATCTTGCGCGGAAATGAATGTAGTCTGAAGACATGTGACATGAAGAGGCGGGCCAACTTCGGAGCGGAGGGGATCCCCGCACATGGAACCAAATGCACTTGCTTGGAAAATAAGTCAGTGACAACCCATAGTACAGTCTTTCCCCCGCTGAGAGGAAGATCCGTCATAAAATCCATAGCAATTACCTCCCAGGGTTTGCTGGGAGTTTCTAATGGTTGTAGTAAACCTGGGGGTTTGCCCTGAGATCGTTTGACTGTGGAGCAAACAGGGCAGCTGTGAATAAAAGAGTCAACATCAGAACGCATTCCCCCCCACCAGAACTGTCTGCGCAATAGGTGAAGGGTTTTCAGGAACCCAAAGTGTCCTGCGGTCTTCACCCCATGAGCCAAATGCAAGACTTTTTTCCGGAGCATTTTGGGCACGTATAATTTCGAGTCTTTATACCAACAACCCCCTTGTTTGAGTACACCTGGAGGCAGGGTTTGAGCAGCGCGTTCCGCTAAGCACTGCGCCCAAAGGGAGTCTAAGAAGGAATCGGAGACGGGAACCCCCCCTTTTTTGCGGTAGTAGAAGGAGCAGACTCGGGGGTTGATGGGGGGAGCGCTTACTTGCGATGGTGTGCTGGGTGCAGGCGGTATGGCGGACGGTTGGGTCGGCTGAACTGGCGCGTTGGTTATCGAATGCTTTCCCTGCTGGGGTAGCGTTTGGGATCGGGTTTGTACAGCCAACATGGGTAGGGCCCCTCTTTGCACGGGCGTGAATAAAGAGTCTGTTGGCCGATCAAGTTTCACCGGGTATTGAGGCAACCTGGAGAGAGCATCAGCGAGCACATTTTGTTTTCCGGGCACATGTTTGAGGACAAAACGAAACTGAGCAAAGAAGTCCGCCCAGCGCTGTTGTTTCGCGGACAATTTATGGGTCCCCTTGAGGGCAGCTAGATTTTTGTGATTGGTCCAGACTTCGAAGGGGACTTTAGATCCTTCCAGGAATTGCCTCCATAGTGTAAGCGCATGGTGAACGGCTGATGCCTCCTTCTCCCAAATGGGCCAGTTCAATTGGGAGTGTGCAAACTTCTTGGAGAAGTAGGCACAGGGATGAAGGAGACCATCTGGTCCTCTCTGGAGGAGGGCCCCTCCCATAGCCACGTCGGAGGCATCGACTTGTACAATGAACATTTGGTTCGGGTCTGGGTGCCGTAGCACGGGTTCCGAAGTGAAAAGGCGTTTGAGGGCTACAAAAGCGGCTTGGCATTGATCAGTCCATAGTATCTTGGCGGAGGGTAACATAGCAGCACTTCCTTTACCCTTCGTTTTTAGAAGGTCGGTGATGGGCAGCGCCACTTGGGCGAAGTTAGGGATAAATCCGCGGTAGAAATTAGCAAAACCCAGAAATTGTTGCACCTGCTTGCGAGTGGAGGGAGGGGTCCAATCGAGGATGGATTGGACTTTGGCTGGGTCCATGCTGAGGCCATGGTGGGAGATTATATATCCCAAGAAAGTTATTTTGCTTTGGTGAAATTCGCATTTAGCCAATTTTGCAAAGAGTTGGTGGCTGCGTAGAAGTTGCAGAACTTCTCGGACCAGAGCAACATGCTCCTCCATGGTTTTTGAATAAATAAGAATGTCATCCAAATAAACCACCACCCCGCGGTACAGTAAATCATGGAGGATTTCGTTGATGAGCTGCATGAAGACCCCCGGGACTCCTTTTAACCCGAAGGGCATCACAAGAAATTCAAACATTCCAAAACAGCTAGAGAAGGCAGTGACACGGATACAGACGCGATAGTAAGCTTCCACTAAGTCCAACTTGGAGAACACACGTCCTTCTTGCAATTGTCCCAAAATATCCGAAATCAGTGGTATAGGGTAGGTGTTGGCTTGGGTAACTGCGTTAAGCTTTCGAAAGTCAATGCATAAATGCAGGTCCCCCTCCTTTTTTCAGACAAAGAATGCAGGGGCTGAGTTGGGAGCGTTCGATGGTCGAATGAACCCTCGAGCAAGATTTTTATCTAAAAAGTCCCGTAGTACAGCGCGCTCGGAAGCGCTCATAGGGTAAATCTTGCTCTTAGTCAGTGTGCTGTCTTTTACCACCTCAATTGCACAGTCAGCGGCATGGTGGGGGGGTAAGGCATCGCATTCCTTAATGTCAAAGACATCTGCAAAGTCTTGGTATACATCGGGTAGGGATGGTAGCGATGGGACATCAGAGGTTAACGCCGGAGCGGGTGGAGGCATCACCGCGACATGCTGTCGGTGCTGTTCACATTTGGGATTGGCAAAGGAGATAGTGTTCATCTCCCAGTCTATATAGGGACTATGACCTTTAAGCCAATTAATCCCTAAGACCACTTCAAATCGGATAGGGGCTATGATAAAGTCTATTTGTTCCCAGTGAGAGCCAATACCCATCACCACCCCTGTTGTGCGATGATCTACTGGGCCGCCCTTAAAATGGCTTCCATCCATTTGGGCAAATTGGACGGGGGCTGGTAAAGCCTCAGACTTGACTTTGAGTGCTGCAAACGTGGCCTCGCTAATTAAAGTGCGACCGCAACCAGAGTCAATGAGCACCTTAACAGGTAGTTGGGGGCCCCCTTTGTAGTGTTGTAAAACCGCGTCAACATAAACTGTGGTCTCCACTTCCTTCACCTTGACGGGAGCTTTCGGTTTAGCAGGAGATTCTGCAGAGGTCTGTGGTGACGCTCCACTCACCACAGACTGAAGCCGTTTTTTGACAAGTCAAGGGGGGTTTCCAGGTTCAAAGCTGGAGGGTTCCATGGGTTATCTTCGTCAGAAGAAGGAAAGTTGTCCCCCAATGGGGCATTTGTAATCCGGGACCCAGCAGGGTCAGTTGATGTAGGCAGGTTTGCTGATTCCTCAACGTGAAGTGCAGAGGGTGTGGGTCTTCCCGGCGCTGCGCTGCGGGTGGCCGCGGTGCCTCTGCGTTGAGGTCTTCCTCGAGCTCGAGACGGTATACTGGGGCGAGAAATTTCCAGGCGTTGGGGGCAAACTGCCGCAAAGTGGCCCAGTTCACCACAAGTGAGGCAAGCTCCTCTTTGAAACCTTGTTTCGCGATCCTGAGGTGGGCGCGGGGGTTTCCGCAGGCTGGGGAGTGGTGCTTTGGACTGGGGTTTTTGTGCGCTTTTTTCCCTGTTTCTTTGGCAGACTAGGGAAATAAAGCGCCGGCGGCTTTCCACCTCCTTGGCCAATAGAATCCAATTCTCGAGGGTGTCGGGATCGCCCCGCATATACGACCAGTTTAGAATGTCAGGGTGTAAGGCTTCCCGGAAATAATGAATTAGGGTGGCTTCAGGCCCATCCACAATTCTACTCGCTAGTCTCTGGAACTCGTCGGCAAATTCTCGGACTGGTGTAGAGCCTTGTCTGAGTTGCAAAAGTTCTGCTTTAGCTCGTTCCCCCACAAAGGGATCTTCAAATCTCCTCCGCAAGGCAGACATGAAATTATTGAGGGAACGGATAGAGAGGGACCGAGTGTCAAACTGGAGGACCATCCAGTCGGCTGCTTTACCCGTCAATAGGGAAGCCACGAAGCGAACCCGGCTGTCTTCTGTAGGGAAGAACTGTCCCTGTTCCCGCATATAACTGTCCACTTGATGCAAGAAGCAGGGTAGAGTCTCAAGCGACCCATCGTAGGTCATTTTCAGTTTAGGCTGTTTCCAAGGACCGGGCATGGGTTGCCCCGGCTGCACGGGTGCCCCGGGGGCAGGTAAAACTGGTGCTCCAGGGACCAGGGGTTGAATAGGCACGTTAGTGGGTGGCTGAGCTGGTACTCTCTGCTGCACCGTTACTGCGGCCCCATGTTGAATGGGCTGTGCCGGAGTTGTCAGGGCCCGCTGTAATTGCCTGTTTTCCTGAAGCAAGCATTCCATTTGATCTTGGAGTTGATCTACACGGTCATATAACTCTCGATTTTGGGCTCGTAACAGGTGAACTTCCTCCGCAGGTCCACCTGTACGGTGAGCTTTGCTGGCTCGAAAACCCGTGGCCCATTGGGAGCTGTCACCATACAAGTCCTCTCCCTCAGACTCCTCGGAGTCTTGACATTGTTCTGCGAGGCGGCGCGCGCGTTGGGCAGTGCGCGACGGGGCAAATACCAGGGGAAATGACGGACCCCATGTAGGACCGCTCCACCCGGAATCTTTGGGGCGCCCGCCAGTCCACGCTCGATCTGCAGCCAACTGCTGCTTTTTATCCCTTGCGGCTTGAGCTTTGGCCTCTGCCTCAGCCGCTTCAGCTGCATTCCTGTCCGCGAGAGCTTGGGCGTTCTCAAGCCTCTGAGCGGTAGCCGCAGTAACGTGCGGTAGAAGTTCCTTCTCTAGGAGAGCGAGGAGGGGGTCAGGCTCCCCACCTAACAACGGTTGCACACGGACCGCGATTGCAGGTGCATCGGTCCCGAACGTCGGGACCAAAAGTTGGGACAAAGTGGCTACCGTGGTATCCTTTGTACAGTCCGTAAAGAGGAGCGCTGTTTGGATAGCGATCCTCTTGGCTTCAGCTTGACAGTCAGCTGCATTTGGCACCAAGGAAAAACTCGCTGGCGTGGCTCCCGCCATGGTTCCTGTCCCCGAGGTGACGGGACGCTGCAGAGCCGTGGGTTGGGATGAGAGAGTCTCACGGGCAATAGGTTTATCCAACAAACCAGTCAGTATTTGTAGGTCCTCAGTTGCCAATCGGGCATCATCCAGCAACCGATCGAAGTCCTGGAGGTCTAAACAGGCATTAGCATCCTCAGATGTTGACATCCAGAGAATTCTCACTAGGGATTGCCACTGGGTTTGGACCAGTCCGTTTAAGCGACTAACTTCAGAATTAGTCCTAAGCAGTTCAGCTACGATGTCCCGTAGGAGGTCGGGGTCCTCCGACGAGAATTCCAAGGGCAGGGTCCACAACTGGACTTCCAGGGCTCTGGCAGGAACCCGCCACCCGGGAAGCAGTATTCCCTAGGCGAACCACACGGGGTATCAGTCACGGTTCACTCGGAGAGCGCCCTCATAGCTCCCATCCAAGTGGCAGGCAAACCCTCCAGGGCTCTAGCCTGACTGACGAATTAAGCGATGAGATAGCTGTCACAATGTCAGCTCTTGGCCCATCGAACCAGAAACCACAACAGAGACAGTCAGATCCAAAGAAGATGGCTTTACTGGTCATTTAGGTAATACAGAGCATGAAAGGAAAGGTGACAGCTATGAGCTAGCTGTCCGTTATTTGGCAATATAAAGTAGAGAAAAGGCGGGAGATTACAGAACATAAACAGAGCAATAGTTCCCAGGAGTTCAGTTCCCAGGACTTCAAACGGGCTTTGGTATGTGTAGCCGTCCTTGAGTCTGGGCAGTTCAGCAGAGAAACGAAAGTAAACATAAAACTGAGATACAAGCCTGACAGAAACTGAAACCTCGCCCCACTGTCCCGCTCCACTCCCTCCCTTTCCCCTGCCAATGTCCAATGCCAGAGATAATAAAGTTTTATGAGAAGACTGGTGCAGCCTGCATTGTGCTTGGGGATGGGCATGGGAGGGGCATGGGAGGGCATGGGAGGGGGTGGGTGTCCTGGTCCAGCCGCCCCAGCCAAGGGATCAGGCAGCTTCCCATGGATATCAACTCTGGTAACTCACTCCACAGCAAGGGGGGTGAGGGGCAGTGGACAGCCGCGGCTGGGCAGCCCCATAAAGGGGGAGAGCCATCAGGACTTCTTTGAGCCTCGAGGGGGTGGGCCGCTATAGAGGAGACATAGTGGGCCCCATGAGCCCTTGCGGCCGCTTAATTTATATGGCAGAAGACAGCGGGTGCTGGCCGGCCACTGTGGCACACCCACACAGCCGGCGCGTGCCAGTCACACAACAGACTCTCAGGCAGGACCCCGGTCACACTTGGCTGCCCTTGCTTCCCCCTCACCCGGGACCACTCTATGTTAGGGGGCCCTTCCGAGCTTGCCACCCACACCACGACCCACGAGAAGGAGCTGGCTCAAGCTTATTTGCCACTGCCATCCCCCTCCTCTCCTCTGCCACCCGCCACGGCAACTGCACAGGCTAGGCAACATGCGTCTATGCAGGGTGGGCATGCCCCTGGCGGGCGGCTTGACCCCCCCCCCGGCTGCTAATTTCCAAGTGGAGGAGTAGAGACAGCCCTTGAACTTGAATATCTGCTGTTGACTGATGTGGCACGACCAAGCTCAGCAGCCATGCAGGCTATGGCAGTTTTCCTCCCAAGGGGGCCCCACCCACTGCTCCACCACCATCCACCCCCACTATCACCAACACGCCGATCAGCCCTCCTCACAGGGAGGGCGCCCCTGTATGGTTAACAATAGAAAATATGCTGCCCTCTTTGCAGGGGTGTGGGTACATGTGGCTGCACCCTCCATGTCTCTCTTTTTTTATATATTTTTTTTATTTTCATAATAAACACACACAAAAAAAAGAAAAAAGAAAAAAAAAGAAAGAAAAAATACATATACATAAAAAGAAAAACAGAAATTACATGTTCAGGACACTATTTATCCGCTAATACAATATTCAAATCACTCTATAAGCCATATCGTGCCCTGAATCCAGAACCCATCCCCCCACCAGTGCCCTCCACCATTGGACTTCCGATGGAGTGTGATGACATATCAGAAAAGAATCTATTATTATATCATATTAAAAATCATATTGTACTATAATTCGTTAACTATACTTTTAAAATCCGTTTTTGCCACTTTATCCCAATATGCGGTGGCCTTTACCCACGTACATTTAAATTCCTCCATATCTTTATCATGTAAAAATGCTGTAATTTTGGCCATCCGCATATACATCCATAATTTTTCTCGCCACTCTTTGATTGAAGGTTTATTTGTTTGCTTCCATTTTTTAGCAATTATAATTCTTGCTGCAGCAAAACTATATTGACATATGACTCTATCACCTTTATCCAGATCTCTTTTTGGTATACCCAATAAACAAAAGGCGGGGTCTTTCTTAATTTTGATTTAATCAAATCATTAGTTTCATTCAAAACTAATCTCCAAAACCTCCTTATTTTTTTACAAAACCACCAAACATGCATAAATGTACCTGTTTTCGTACCACATTTCCAACATAAAGCTTCATCATCTTTCTTCATTTTACTTAATAATACTGGGGTTATATGCCATCTATAAAACATTTTATACAAATTCTCTCTTATTTCATTTGAAATTGTGAACTTAAATTCCTTTTTCCATAACTTTCCCCAAATTTCCAAATCTATATTATAACCTAAATCTCTCATCCATTTCAACATCACTAACTTAATCCTTTCTTGTTCTAAATTTATTTCTCTAAGTAAATTATAAACCCTACCTATCAGTCCTTTATTTCCCTTGGATAGTATAATCTCAAATTTTGATTTGGTTTGATTAAAACCCAACTTATTATCTTTGTTAAAAACATCTCTTAGTTTATAATACATAAACCAATCTTTAATCAGGATTTCTTCTCTTGATTTCAGTACCCATGTACCATCTTTGTATTCTGTTATTTCTCTATAGTTATTACAATCCAAATTTAAATGTGCACCTCTTCTCATAAATGCTTCTATAGGGTTAATCCAGCCGGGTGTTTTACTTTCAAAAACTTCTTTATACTTATTCCATATTTGTAATAAAATTTTCCTAATAATATGAGAATTAAATTCTTTATTTACTTTCTCCTTTTCATACCACAAGTAAGCATGCCACCCAAATCTCAACTTAAAACCTTCTAATTCTAATAGTTTCGGATTCTCTAAGAGGATCCAATTTTTAATCCAGGTGAAGCATGCTGCTTGATAATACATTTTCAAATCTGGTAATCCAAATCCTCCTGTATCTTTTTGTTCAATTAAGTTATTATATGCAATCCTGTGTCTTTCTTTACCCCAGAGAAATCTCATAATGTCTTTTTTCCAAACATCAAATATCTGTACACCCTTAACTATTGGGAGGTTTTGAAACAAAAAAAGCATTTTAGGTAATAGCATCATTTTGACTACTGAAATTCTTCCCCACAGTGATAATGGCAATTTTGCCCAACTTATCAAATCCTTTTTTATCTGTTGCCATTGGTTCACATAATTATCTTGAAATAGATTAAGATTGTTATTTGATAGCCATATACCTAAATATTTAACTTTATTTTCAATATTAAACCCCGTCTTTTTTATTAATGTTTGTTGTTGTGAAAGAGTCATATTCTTGGTTAATATCTTAGTTTTAGTTTTATTAACTAAATCCTGAAAGCTTACCATAAACCTCCAAAATTTTATTCCATCTGTCAATTTGTTCAATCGGATCAGTCAAAAAACATACTAAATCATCCGCATATGCTTTAAGCTTATAATGATTTCTACCTATTCGTACACCAACTACATCGCTTTTTCTGAAATTATACAGTAATAATTCTAATACTAAAATAAACAATAAAGGGGAAAGAGGACACCCCTGTCTCGTTCCCCTTTGAATTTCAATTTTGGGTGATAATGACCCATTTATAATCAAGTTAGCAAATTGTTGTGTATATATTCCTTTTATAGCTGTTTTAAAATTATCACCAAAATCCATAAAATCTAATACCTTGAACATAAACTGCCAGTTAACATTATCAAAAGCTTTTTCAGCGTCCAAAAATATCAAAGCTGTTGGTGTTGCATCTTGCTCTGCATATTCTAAAAGATCAATTACCACCCTCACATTCTGACTCATCAACCTTCCTGGTAGAAAACCAGCTTGATCTTCATGTATTACTTGATTTAATACTCTTTTTAATCTCATAGCTAAAACTGTTACAAATAATTTATAATCAATATTTAACGACGAAATTGGTCTAAAATGTTTAACTTCCAATATATCAGAATTTGCCTTTGGTATTAATGCTATATTTGCCTGTTTCCAAGTTTGAGGGATAATTCCTTCTATCAATCCTAAATTCATTACTTCCAATAAACAGGGGATTAACTGGTCTTTAAATGTTTTATAATACAATGCATTAAATCCATCTGGACCGGGAGATTTATTTAATTTACTTTTCTTTATTGCCTCTTCCAACTCCTCTTTAGTTATCGGAAGATCCAAAAAATCTTTATTTTCTTGTGTTATTTTTCCCCAATCTCCTTTAGTAAGATATATATCCATTTCTACCTCTGAAGATACCTTTTTACTGTATAAGTTTGTATAAAATTCTACAAATGTTTCAAGTATCTCCTCTTTTATTCTTGTAATCTTACCCTTCCTTTTAATTTGAGTTATTGGTATTTTTTTTCTCCTTCTGTTTAAGTTGCCATGCTAGCATTTTTCCTGGCTTATTTGCATGTTCAAAAAATCTTTGTTTATTATACATAAGTTTTCTTTCAATTTCTTCTGCAATTAAAAATTCATATTGCTGTTGCCAATTTCTAATCTTGACCTGCTGTTCCTGTTTAGCTGCTTTTTCTTGCAACCTACTTAAATATCTTTCCCCTTGCTTTATTTCATCTAATATATGTTTTCTCTTGTTCTCCCTTTCCCTATACCATCTTGTGTTTTGTTGAATTAATAATCCTCTAATTACTGCCTTGCCAGCATCCCAAACTATATCTTCACGAGTACCCTTATCTGTATTTTCTTTGAAATAGTTCTGTATTTCCGTCTTCACTTTAGCAACTATTTTAGTATTTTTTAAAAGGAAATCATTAATTCTCCAGGGTTTATATCCTCTATCTCCCAATTGGATTTTAACTGAAACCGCATTGTGATCTGACAAAACTCTAGGTAAAATCTCTGAATCCTCTGATTTCTCTATTAGGCCTTTCGATAACCACAACATGTCTATTCTGGAATATGTAAGGTGCCTTTGTGAAAAAAAAGTATAACCTTTTTTATTTCCATGTGCCAATCTCCAAGCATCATACATATTCCATTGATCAGTAAGAGCATCAAAAACCCCTGGTAATTTTCCTTCATTAGACGCTTTTTTCTTTTTCCCAGATCTATCTATCTTAGGTACTTTAACACCATTAAAATCCCCCATCCATATCATTTTTTCTATAGCATCTTCAGCTAATATTATTGCTAATTTATCATAGAATACTTTTTGATTTATATTAGGAGCATATATTCCCACAAGCATTATCTTCTGAAATCCAGATGTTATTTCAACTAACAAAACTCTTCCCTCCATATCTTGATAAACAACTCTTGGTTCCAATGAGATAGGTATGTACATAGCTATTCCATTAGTCTTTCTAGCATTATTACACGCCGTGAAGAGTGTACCCAGCCTTAAATGTTCCAATCTAAATATATCCTTTGGGAGTATATGAGTTTCCTGTAAACAAATAATATTAGCATTACTTTTGTGTAGCTGGTGAAATATTTTCCTCCTTTTATTAGGAGAGTTCAATCCGTTGATGTTCCAAGATAAAACCTGTAACATATCAAAAGTCAATTAGATCCCATAATTTTCCACATTCAACATTAACAACCATATTACTTATTGCCCCCCTTCCCCCCATTATTTAGTCTTCAGCTTCATCAATTGGAGAGTCCTCTGAAGAGTCTATTGGCAAATCTCCGCCTCCAGCTGCTTCAGATGCCTTTTCTTCTTCTGTAGATTCTCTAGTTGGAACTTGCTTGCTTGATTTAGTGGCTTTAACCAATTCTGCCTCATATCTTCTTAAGAACTGCTCAGCCTTGTCCACTTCTGTATACTTAAACCTTTTTGCCTTAAAAGTGAAGGAAATACCCTGTGGGTATTCCCATCTGAATTGGATTCCACTGAGTCTTAAACATTGAACAATCTCCATAAAATCTTTCCTTTTCCTCAGCAATCTTGCCGGTATTTCTTTCATCAATCTCAAAGGCTCATCTTCAACTTTTAATGGTGTCTTGTAGTGTGTATTTAATATCAGATCCCGGTGACTCCTCGAAAATAATTGAAGCAGGCAATCCCTAGGTACTTTGTTTCTGGTTGCATATGCAGAATTGATTCTGTAAGCTGTCACAATCATCCCTGCAATTACTTCTTCAGTTTCCTGTAGAAAATCTGCCAGAAGAACTGTCAGGTATCCACGTAAATCCCGATTTTCCACTTTTTCTTTCAAACCACGTATATGCAACGAAGATTCTTTTATCTTAAGCTCAATCATCGCGATCTGATCTTGTTGTCTCTCATCTCTGTCAGATGAGGCTGCTACTGCCATCTCAAGGGTATCCACCTTCTTCTTAGTTTCTTTAATTTCCTGTATATTTTTCTTGAGCTTGGTTTCAACTCTATCTTGCCTGATGGTCAGGGATGAAATTGTGTCTTGCAAAGTAGCTATTGCAGCAGAATTTTGAGATGTAGTTGCTGTATTCTGGGACAACTCCTGCTTCATTTCTGTAACATCTTGATGAGTCTTAGTTAAAAGCTCAAAGACAGAAGTCAGTGTTACTTCTGGCTTTACTTTTGGAGGCATCTTGGCAATAACAGATGTTGATGTGACTGGAGATGTTGTCTGTTTAGCTGGAATTTGAGTTATTGAGGGCCTTCTCTGAGGAAGCTGTACCGCCAACTTTGTATCCTTAAGAATGTCTTTGGTGTGTTTCTCTTTTTCTCCCATTGGTAAGCTGTGAAAACTGAAGACAAAACAGCTGGCAATTGTAATCCAAGGAGGATGGGGGGGGCAAAGACTTTCTTTTAGTTCATTACACAAAAATTATTTCAGATAAAAGAATCCCAATCAGAGAAAGCAATCACTATGACATCTTAAATGGTGTTATTCCATGTCACTTGATTGTTCTCCAACTCTTTGCTTTTATTTCCAAGTTCTTGCTTTAGTGAGAAACTTTTTGGAGTGCGTCACACAGTTGGCAAAAAGCCAAAAGTCTCAAAACTGAGCGTAACAGAACTATAGATGGTTCTAAGTGAAGTCTTTAAAAAACAATACTGCCACACACCCCAAGTTAGTATTTTAAGTATTAAAAAAAATCTTTATTCCAAATTTGAAAAAAAATCGGATCCCACCTCGCTTGCTTCTTGCTGCTCCTTTAAGATGGCTCCGGCCATTCAGCAGAGTCCCGTCAGAGTGACCACCGCCGATTTCGAGGCGGCTATCGCTCAAATGACGGGTCCGCCACCGGCACCCGAATCTGCATCCCCTCTTACACCGAGGGGTGCCGCTTGCCAGATCTTCAAGGGGCTAATTAGTCGCCCCGCGGCAGCGAGGCAGCAAGAGCGCGGCTCCGCGCTTGCGGCGGGGGGGCCGTCCGACCCGGAAGTCACCCTTCATGTCTCTGGCCATGTCTCTGGCCATGCCGCTCTCACGGAGACTCGCCACCCGAGACTCGGGGAGACCCTCCGGGGCATGCACAGGAAATCCTATCCTGGCCCATAGCGTTATAGCTGTTTGTGTCTGGGTGCCCTGTCAGTCATGGCCCCTCACGCCTCTTCCACACCTACCCTTTGGAGACCGGCAGGTCCGGCCATCATGCAGCCGGCAGCATGGTGGGGGGTGGAGGGAAAGGGGGGAGAGCCATGTCTTCGGGCAGGGTGGCTGGCCAATGAACAGGTGCCCGGCTGCCTTGGAGCCATGGCGGGAGACTGCGGACGACATCCGCTCTACTTTGCCGTCCTCCTTGCCCCATCCCCTTCCTCCAAGCACCAGAGAGCAGCCACTATTCCCCCCACCTGCAACCCAACCCATGCCAGCAGTGAGGCGACACAACACTGGTGCCCTCCCAAGGAGGACCTGATGGACAGTGCCTTTCTGGCCAGGGTGAGGTCCTCGGCGTCCTGCGTAGGGAGCGGCCCCTGAGGACATGAAGGCTGGATGCTCCTCCACCTTCCTGGTCCCCTCCCCCTCTGATCCCCCAGGGAGATACGCCATCTGCAGACAGGGGCATCCCTGACAATCAGCAGGTTGGGAGCCGTGTATCGCTTCTAGTAGGGTGGCAGCAGGGTCTGCTCCCCCAAGCCTCCCTGGCCACTCGCGCTCAGCCCCTGACTGTGGCCCTCTCTGTCCCATGCCCTTGATAGTTGCTGTGCCAAGCCTGGACTGTTGCCAGAAACTGTATAAATGAATAGAACATAGCCTTTGCCCATTTGAAATCCATAGAAACAGAAACAGTTTACAAGGATTTTAACAACCTGTCTCTCAAAGACACAGCCTGTCTCTTAGAAAGATGCTGCAAGGATACAGAGTGACTCTAATGAGATAAGATGACTGAATTACTTCCAAAAGACAGAAACGGGATGTAACTGACTTTCAGTTTGTACTTTGATAACAGTGATCTGATGACAATGATGTAATGTAAAACTTTCTGTAATGTTATGTTTATATCTTTTGTAAGGTTAAGAAAGTCTTATAAAGGCAAGAAATGTATTGAATTAACCGTATTCTAAGCACAATGTAAATGCTGCAGAAAGTTATATTTTAAGAATTATCATACTGCCATAAAACTGACTAAGTACTTCATAGGCACAATGAACTACTGAAGGCAGGAACTGACGTGGAAGCAGGCGGATTAGCAGTTATCCAGGACACACCACAAGAACTCCTTGCTTTATAGAAAACAGTGTTGAGCTTCTCCACTGGGATTGCAGATTGAGCCATCTCTCGACTCAATGACTCACTGTTCCAAAAGCCTCTGGACGTCCTGGAAACTTAATTGTGCTACCACTACACGTAACCTGCACAGTGTAGCGAATCTGGGCCCATAGCCCTGATGTGGAAGCAGGCGGATTAGCAGTTATCCAGGACACACCACCAGAACTCCTTGCTTTATAGAAAACCGTGTTGTTTAATTTACAGTGCACAGATAAAAGACAAACCGTCATGTACACTTCTCTCCACCAAATTTCCCAACACAGAATTACAGTTACATAGGCTTATATACAGAACTCCACCTGAAACCAATAAGGCCACCCGCAGACCTGGCCACAGTATTACATCATCCTTACTGCTTCAAACCGGTTAGTTGCAGTTCACCCTAGAACCTGCAAGGCTATTGCTGCCTCCTGCATCATCCTAGATGCCTCTGATCTGACAGCTACCTGTCAGCTGTCTCTGTCAGATTATTATGGGCAACTTGTTACTCTGACACTCCTTCTCAAGTTCTCATAATAATTTTACCAACTGTTGAAATCTGTTACTATCTACTGTCTTAGTAAACAGATCAGCTATGTTTTCTTCACCTGCACACTTGTCAATATATACTTGATTTCTGTTTATAGCATCCGCCACATTCTGATATCTAATCTGGATATGCCTGCTTTTGCTTCTGAAACATTGCTCATTTCCCAATTGCATTGCTGCAGCATTGTCAGTATATATCTGTACAGGTACAGGTACAGTTACATTCAGTTCTTTTAACAAATACATGAACCATTCCAACTGTATTATTGTTTCATTAATTGCACTGTACTCAGCTTCACAAGTACTCATTGCAACAAATGATTGAGTAACTGATTTCCAATGAATAAGAGCTCTGCCCAAATACAGTGCATACCCTGTGGTAGACCTTGCTTTTCCCTGATCCACCCATGATGCATCAGAATAGGCAACCAGCTCCCTATCACAAACTCTCGGGCACAGTTTTCTGTGCATAGATCCTTTCAGGGATCTTAGCACCCTCTTTGCTGCCTTCCAATCAGTTACTGTTGGTGACACATATTTTTTACTCAGGCAATGCACAGCCTGATGAATGTCTGGTCTAGACCACGTAGTGAGATACAGCAGGCTTCCCAACAAAGACTGATACATAGTCTTGTCACATTCTGCCTGTGCTTTTGTTTCACCACTCACATATCCTGTTACCATAGGAGAATCCACAACATTTGCATCCACCATTTTAAACTTCTCAAGTAGCTGTTGTATCTTGTCAGGCTGAGATAAAGAAAACATCCCATCCTCATCTCTGCTTATTTTTATTCCTAGGTAATTACTGATTTTGCCTAGACATTTCAGTTTAAAGCTTTCTCCTAATTGCTTTTCAAACTGTTCTATGCCACCTTTATTATTAGCCATCAGACACAAGTCATCAACATACGACATCACAAATACCTCCTTCTGTCCTGAGCATTTAGAAAACAAACACCAATCTGACAAGCTCTGATTGAATCCTATTTGTTTTATGGCTTCAGTCAGGCAATGATTCCATTCCCTTGCTGACTGATGTAAACCATACAACGCCTTGTTTAGCCTCAGGACCATGCTTTCCTGCTTCAACTCAAAGCTAGGAATTTGTTGCATAAAGATTTGTTCTTTTAAAGGTGCGTTCAAATAGGCTGTTTGCACATCATAGTGATACACCTCTAGACCCTTCAACCCTGCCACAGCCAGGGCTGTCTTAATTGTGTCAGCATGAACAGTAGGACTGAAGGTCAGATCATAATGCAGATATTTGTGTTGGGCAAACCCCTTGCAAACTATCCTTGCTTTACGTTTTACTGTCCCATCAGCCAGCTGTTTCAACTTAAAGACCCACCGGCAACCTATCACAGATTGACTCTTTGGAAGTTGAGCAGGAGTGAAAACATTATATTCCTTTAATGCATTCATTTCTTCCTGCATCGCCTTTAGCCATAAGCTCCTCTCTCCCTTCTCCAGTGAAAGTACCTCTTCATAGCAAGCTGGCTCCACTGCTGACACATTATTGACACAATCACAACCAAGCCTTTTTGGCGGCACACCTTTGGTGCTGCGTTCAGACCTCCTGACTTCAGTCTCTTCAGAACTCTTTCCTTCTGAAGTGTCAGACTTTACACTCTCCCTTCTTGGAGAACCTTCTGAAGTTTCAGACCTTACACTCTCCCTTCTTGCTGGAGAACCACTGTTATCTCTGGCTTCCAGCTGCTCATTAATTGGAAGAGATATCATGTCAGGCACCTTATCTGATCCGTGTAACCTTGCCCAGTTGAATGACTCTCCAAAATTAGCAGAACGGCTAATTGATATCCTGTTGTAAGTATCAGCAAAACGGTAGGATTTTGCAGCATTCTGATACCCAAGGAACAAAAGTGGTTTGGACTTTTTGTCTCCCCTCCTATGCTTTAAAGGGATATCCACCCACTCCTTGGCACCAAACACTCTCAAATGCTTCAAGGATGGATTCCTTTTATACAAAACCATATAGGGGATGTTATCAATGCTTGATGTCCACAATCTAATAATGAGGTAATGTCAGGCCTAGCCTGGGCAGTGTACAGAAAATGCCAGGCATGGTCTGACAGAGGATGTTGTGCTTTCTCCAGGTGCTGGCCAAGGTCAGCTCTACTGCTAACTATTTGTTTTGACTCTGGACTCTGTGGGAATCTTACCTCGATGGGAGGGGGGTTGCCATGGCATCCTGAAATGTTCTATGCTCTCTGATATAGGCCCTGCACCAGGCTCGTAGTTTTCATTAGTGCCAACTTGACTCTTAGCTGCTGTAAACCTGTAGATCTTCCAATAAATCAACTCTCTTTTGGACTACTCATATATGGATGTTTGTTTATGGGATTATCATGGGACAAGTGCTCACAGGTAATTAGAAACCTTAATTGCCTCCACCCAGAACCTAGATTTTAGATTAGTGTCCTCCAACAGAGATTGCATCATGAATTTTAAATATCCTATCCGCCTCTCTGCAACTCCATTTTCCTGGTGGACACAAGGGTTAGCAAGTCTGTGCTGAATCCCTTTGCTCTCTAACCACTGGGCTAACTCATTTGACAAGAACTCTCCGCCACAATCTGACTGGAGATTGGCAACTGGCAAACCTAGCTGCCTTTCCACTCTGTTCACCCAGTACTTGATTGTTTTATAAGCTTCACTCTTGTGCTTGAGCAGATAAACCCAGCCAAACTTCATGTGGTCGTCAACCAGAACCAGAACCCATCTGTTCCCCGACACACTTTCTTGGAAGGGGCCACGGATATCTAAATGGACAATATTTAAGGGTCTGTCTGTCACTCTCTGGCTGACTTTGGCCACTGGACTCCTTCTGCTCTTTACTGATTAACATACTGTACAATCAAGAAAATTATTACATTTGTTTAGCCTCACCTCATTTTCCCCTAGCAAGCTCAGGGTTTTCTGTATTGTTGAAAATGAGGTGTGGCCTAAACGCCGGTGTAACAAATGCACACACTCTGAATGAGGATTTTTGTTTAAAGTTCCCACTGTGCTTGTGACTTCCCCAGCCCCTCTGCGCACAACATAAACATCCTGCTTTAAGTGCCCTTGCAACAGCGTGTCTCCCTCTCTGCTTATCTGGCAGGAGTTTCCTTTAAACTGCACAGAAAAACCAGCCCTGGTCAAGGCAGATACGCTTAGCAAATTATCCTCCAGGAGAGGTACGCAGGGCACATTCTGGATCATGTGGCTTAATTCTGGAAAGTTTAGGCTGCCCTCACACTGGACCCCTAAATGTTTCCCGTCTGCCAAGCTGACATGCGTTCTAGCAGACTGCTTTGTGTTTGACAGTAAGGAGCTATCTTTAACAAAAATCTTGCTAGCCCCGCTATCAACCAGCCATAAATCCTCACCCTTATTAGTCTCTGCCAGCACCACAGCTGTGTGTGTGGCAGTCTGGAATTGTTTCTTAGACGTCTTCATCTTTAATTGGGGGTAATCCCTTCTGAGGTGCTGAGTGCTGCCACAGGAATAACATTTCCTCACAAAGAGGACACAGTCCTCCCCCTCTTGATTGAAGACATCACTCCTCCAGTCCGTTCCACGACCTTGCTTCAACGACTTCTGCGCAGAGTAGACTTCACTCCCACTTACAGGCTGAATCCGCCGCTGGGCTGAGGACTTCAGAGTTGACTGTAAATTACCTCACTGCCAGGGGTGAAAATCCGGGTTGTTAAACTCCTGGGCTGAGGTCTCCAAAGATGGACGAGACGCTGCTCTTTCCATCATTCTCAGCTGGGCTGTTGTCCTCTGAATCCGTCCCTCCTGCCGATGCTCCTTGTCTTCCAGGATTTTGCCGGTAACATAATCACACATAAGCTGCTCCATAGCCATGCATTCCAGAGAGGCCACCAATATATCAAAGCTTGCATCCAAGGAACCCAGCATGATGTATACTTTATCCTCGTCTGAGACATTCTTTCCTCTCAACTCTAGCTGCCGAAACAATTCTGCCAGAGTTCTCAAATGCTCTGAGGCAGGCATGTGAGGTGATTTATTAGTCCTGTACAGCCTCCTCATTAGTGCTAGTATAGTTCCAGCTGAGTCTCTGTGATAAACGGCTTGCAAAGACACCCACGCATCCTTTGCAAAAGTTTTGCTGGCAACATATACAAGCTGGCTATCCCCCACAGTCAAAATTATATTGGCAAGTGCCTTCTTATCTTTCTCTTGCCCTTCATCATCATCATCAGTGGGGGTTTGTAGCACAACATCCCATAAACCTTCTCTCTTAAGGTAATGCTCAATTCTTACCGACCAAATGCTGTAGTTGTCAGCGTTGAGCTTCTCCACTGGGATTGCAGATTGAGCCATCTCTCGACTCAATGACTCACTGTTCCAAAAGCCTCTGGATGTCCTGGAAACTTAATTGTGCTACCACTACACGTAACCTGCACAGTGTAGCGAATCTGGGCCCATAGCCCTGATCTGGAAGCAGGTGGATTAGCAGTTATCCAGGACACACCACCAGAACTCCTTGCTTTATAGAAAACAGTGTTGTTTAATTTACAGTGCACAGATAAAAGACAAACCGTCATGTACACTTCTCTCCACCAAATTTCCCAACACAGAGTTACAGTTACATAGGCTTATATACAGAACTCCACCTGAAACCAATAAGGCCACCCGCAGACCTGGCCACAGTATTACATCATCCTTACTGCTTCAAACCGGTTAGTTGCAGTTCCCCCTAGAGCCTGCAAGGCTATTGCTGCCTCCTGCATCATCCTAGATATCTCTGATCTGACAGCTACCTGTCAGCTGTCTCTGTCAGATTATTATGGGCAACTTGTTACTCTGACACTCCTTATAAAGAAATAGCTGCTGGTTTCGCAAAGGTAATGGGACAATCTCAAGAATCAGATTCTGCCAAAGTGACAAGGACAAGAAACGGATTCTGATCTTGATTAGTATAAAAGGAAGAGCTTCCCAGCCAGTAGAGAGAGTTCCTGACAAGTTGATACCCATTGACTTGAAAGGGATCTCTCCATCCCTGACCTGGGATGTAAAAGATTTGGGACTTTGATCCTTGCGTGGATTAGAGCTCTCAATACAACAGAGGTGTCTTTAAGTGTTTAGTTCTTGTACGGGCTGGATACTTTCAAATACCTTCATTACTTTTACAAGTCTACCTGTGAGACTGGAGAACTCCCAAAGGGGGATTCTTTTCCAGACAGCCAGCCCTAGCTAGGGCTTGATGTTTGATATGAATGCCTGCAGACTACTCCATCTTAAAAGATGGAGACTAGGGCTGTTGATTCAGTTTGTCCCGAACTGAAAAACAGCCGAATTTCCCCCGATTCGGCGGTTTTTAGTACAGGAAAAATCAAACTCAAAAAAGGCGGGAAACGGGGGAGCCGAATTTGCTGACTTTGGGGTGTTCGGCGAATAAATTTGGCAGATTCAGGGTCCGCCCCCCTGCACCTTCACGGGGCTTCCATGAAGGCGTGCAGGGGGCTCTTTGAATAGATCTGTGCCTTCCAGCTGTGCCTTCCAGATCTGTTCCCCCCCGTGCGCCTTCACTGGAGGGCGGGGGGGAGATCTGTGCCTCCTGGCCGGGAGGCACAGATCTATTTAAAGCCCCCCCCCCGCGTGCCTTCATGGAAGCTCCGTGAAGGCGCGTGGGGCCGAATTTTCCCCCGAACTCCGGATCTCACGCCAAATTTCGCAGATTCGAAGTGGGGGAGTTCGGACTTCGGCACGTCCCGAATTAAAAAGGGCCAAATTTTGCCAAAGCCGAACTTTACTGAATTTTTTTCAACAGCCCTAATGGAGACTCTTAGAAACCATTAACCTTAGTATGCGTTCTAAGGGTTTGGGTCTTTCCATATTTGGATATGGTAACCCTGAGATCTCATTGATGCCAATAGCTATTAATGAGTTCTCACAAGATCCATCTAGCTTTGTTCAGGCTTCCCAGTCCTAACAGACATGGAGATTGTAAAACCTATAGCTTCCTTTACACAGGTCCTTCAAAGAGTTGAAGAGACCAGGAGCTTATACTCAGAGCATGCATCAGAGGTTTCTCTAGCTGACAGAGGAACTCTGAACATTCTCTGGATTCAGAGGTTTTCCTAACTAACAGGGTGACCTCTGCACTCAGTTCTCACACAGAACTCTACATATAATACATGGATTAAGGTCCATGGAGCTTTAAGCTCTTACATTGAACTAAAGGTTCACACACAGAACTCTCTAAGATTGGCAGAGCCAGAGAGACTTCAGAACACAGTCTTACACTACACTCTTGAACATTTTACAGCTCTAAGCTTACACATAGCTTACACATAGTTACAATTGACTGACTATAGTTTTGCATAGCTTCAGCTTTGCACACACACATAGATCTTCCTGATCCTAACATAGATCAGAGGCCTTTACATAGGCTGAAAACATAAGAGAATTCTCTATGGTTTCATGACCTTAGTCCTGGCATGGACAGCTTTAAGAGCTCTTGACTTCAGCTCTGACATGAATCCATGGAACCAGAGATTTCTCTGATCTTTGCATACACCAAAGACATTTAAATACTAAAATAACACATAAAGCAACACAAAGGTTGAAACATCCTCAACATGCATTGGGAACCTGACAGATCTCTCTAAGCCCTGCTGGGGAGGTTTGCCAATGACATGACTAGGTAAAGTATGTCTTAAATTCTAGGTATTCTGAAATAAGATGCTTTTGACTATTTTATATTTTATCCAATGCACTAACCATATTTTATACGATTTCTGTAACTGTTTTATTTCCTGAATGAAATAATATTACTCTCATATAGAGGCATAGAGATTGCTAAAAGACTGCTTGCAACATGAACATGTTCAAGACTTATAATGTCTGAATTTATGTAACATTTAAGCCATTTACATGCATATATAACATTATGTACAATAAATCTTATATACTTTTATGCTCCATCTCATAATAAATTGGTGCATTTCATGAGAAAGCTTACTCCTGTAAGAAGTAGTGATTCCGGCTTAGTAGGTGTCCATCTGAATTAGATAACATATTCCTTCTCAGGAAGGGGTCCATTCTAAGAGCATAGGAACCAAAATGCACGAACCACGACAGGACAGCAGCAGGGAGCGCATCTCTTGGGAGAGAGGATTTCAGCACCTGGTCAGCTCCCACAGTGGCCACTAAGCGTGAGGATAGGTGGAAAGGGCATGGCCTGGCGTCTATGTGCTGGCAACTCCCTCTCATCCCCATGGCAATTTGCATGGAGCAACTGGTGGCCTCACAGGCAGGGGGCGCTGCCAGGGAAGGGCTCCCAGTGCAGGAAACGGCCATGGACAGAGGCCCTGCAGCCCCAGCCCTTGCAATCTAAAGCAGCGGGCCCACCATGACATGTCGGTCTGGCATTTCCACACAGAGGGCAGGATTCACCCGCTAGCATCTTCATGGAGTCTGGCTGTCTTCCGAGCTTGGATGTCCGATGCCACAGCAGCCTCTGCTGAGTGGGGCCTCGCACGGCCCTGGGAACAGCCATCTGTACAGATGCATTGTTCCAAGGCTCGCCCCATTGGCGGAACGCCTTTATATGCTGACCCGCGCATTCAACGGGGCCGATGGAGCTGTCCGTTGGCCCCCGCCCCACCCAGCAGAGGTGTGCTTGCTCATGTGCTACCTCCAAGCTCGGATGGTGACTGACTCTCCCCCCTCTTCAGGGGGTCCCCCTCTCCATTGGTGCAAAGACAGAACTCACAACCACCCTCACCTGCACCATTCCTCCCTTCCTCCCTCTCCTTCGTGCAGCTCACATGCCCCAGCCACCCCCTGCCATCCCCCGCTGCCTCCCTTCTGACGTCTCTGCCTGCTGCCGTCTGAGGGGATGCCATGAGGGGGCTGTGGCAGCCAGTCCTGGACCACCCCATCCAGAACCATGGCTGGATCACCGAGTCCCTCCACAGTCTACACCGTCCTCCTCCTGTGTGTGTGCGCCCTCCCCAAGGCCAGCTGCCTCACACCTAAGATGGGCTGTATGACGAGGGCACCTGCAGACTTATGCCTTGGTGGCGGGTGATGGGGATCAGATCAGGGCACCCAGCCAGGACAGGGGACTCCCAAGCTGCTGAGAGGGTTGTGGGGGCCACTTCTTTTCCCATCTCCAGGGCGGGCCACACTTGGCAGCTATTCTCTTGGGAGCCTGCTATTCAGTGGCTGGCCAGCTCCCATGGCAACCGTGGAGGCCGGGGGAGCCATAGAGGACATGGTCTGGCATCGCTGAGGTGGCAGCTTCCAGACCTCTCAGGGGACATTTGCATAGAGTTCCCGCCATCCTTCTCTGCTTGCTGGTGTCCAGCCTGTGCCTCCCAGCACTACTGCCGCAAGCTCTAATGTGTCCCCTTGCTGCCCCCCTGTGCCGAGGCCCCCAGTTTTCCCCAGGACTCGGTCCACCATGACATGTCGGTGTGCCACTCCCATACAGGTGGCACCAACACTGCTCATCCCAGCATCATTGAGTCCAGCCGCCTTCCAAGGCAGGTTGTCACACGCCCTTGGTACTGGGATCCCCAGGGTCTTCATGGCCACAGGAGCGGCCATCTGTGAAGATGAGCTGTTCCTGTGACTCGTCTCGGTGGCTGGAAGGATTCAGCTAGTCAAGTGGAATTGCACCCGCTCTTGCAGTTTGCCCTGTGGGAGGGCACGTGGCTGTGTTCCCCCCCTTCCCACTCCCCTTTCCCCTCCCCCCTTTTCAGGGGGACATCCTCTCCGATGGTGAGAAGACTGAGCAAGCTGCCACCCATCGGCCAAGGGTAGGCCCAGTCCTGGCTGCCGCGGCTGGGACTAATGGGCCGCTTCTCTCGTCCGAGAGGTGCCTCCCGAGCCCTTCTGGAGGGTTGTGTGTGTGGGGCTTGCTGTCAGCCCCCGGGCCACCCTGGAAGTTGTGTGCCAGGAAAGAGTGGTGCTTGGGTGCAACTGGGAGGGTTGTGGGGACCCATGAGGGTGGCACTCTTGACTACTCACCTGGTGTCTTGACAGCCGCTATTGCGTACTGCTGCCCTTCTCCCAGCCCCTCCGGAAGCTCTCCTGTCCGCATGCTCCCCCCCGCTCTCCCCACCTCCCTCTCAGCCCTCACCCTTCGCCCTGCATCACTGCGCTTGAGGCAGCCCCTCCCCTCTCATGGCCCACCCCTCCCATTGCCAATCTGTGGCCAGCCTCCCCACTGCTAACTCCCTCCCCTGGAAGTTGTGCTGTGAACTTGGCCAGCCCTGGCTGGCCTGAGGCCGTGCCGTGGCGTTCCTGCACCACGGCATGCCTGCCCCCCCTCCTAGGCCTCTCGCTTCTTTTGCAACTTTTGCTGTTTTCTTGCCGGTGCATACCACTGCAAAGCCCCTTAGGAGGCCCACCGGTGGCACCATTGCTGTGCCCCGGCCAGCCACCGGGGCCTGCCTGCGGTCTCAGGAATGGGCTGTTAGTTGCATATGAATCTATGAAGTTGTCATATATCAAATATTCCACCTGGTTCAACTAAATACACTTTTGACTGCTGACCGCTCTCCAGGGCTTCAGGCAGAGAAAGCCCTGTTCCCTGAGAGCCTTTCAACTGGACATGTCTGGGAGTAAACCTTAGGCCTCCTGCATGCAAAGCATATTCTCTAAGACACAAATGCTGTCTTGTCATGAGGCAAGCTGCAGAACTTGTCTGTCGCTAAATAGAACTAAGATGCAAACAATGACAGAGCTCCCAGAGGCAGAAGAGGGAAGTTTGTGGAGCACCTTGTGATGCACCAGTTTTAATGTGTGACTATCAAAAGTATACAGAATATTGGTCTTACTTTGTCTCTTGGTATGTATACTTCAGCCTATTTTGCTGCCTCTTCGTTGTTTTCATTTTGCCGGTCCTAGTTCTCCTCTGAAAGGGTTTGCAATTACAGAGGCAGGTGCTACTTTGCCTCTCTGTAATGAAAAAATTTAATGGCTTCCTTCCACACCTGTCAGGAAGTCTAGAAGTGTGATATTCTCTCTGTCAAAGCTGATCACTGCTGCTGCAGCCTCCTGTATGCTGCCCCTTCTGTATACCAGGCCAACTGTCAAATACTTGCTGTTTTTCCTTGCCCTGACCTGCATCCATACTAGAAATGGACTTTGTCAAATAGCTCCTCTAACTGCCTCCCCTTTCCTGCCTACTGCATCATACTGCCAAATCTTTCTTTGCATGGAGACTTTTCAAGGCACTGCTTGTAGCTCTGCAGGACCCAGTATTCATTTTATAGCTTGTATTCTGTTAACTCAGGGTAGAGGTACCATGAAAATATTACTTCAGAAAATATGGGGGTTTGAGGAGGAGGTTTGAGGAAAGCACTAAGAATAGGGTTGCCAGCTCCGGGTTGGAAAATACCTGGAGATTTTGGGAGCAGAGCCGGAGGAGGGTGGGGTTTGGGGAGGGGAGGGACTTAAATGCCATAGAGTTCAATTGCCAAAGTGGCCATTTTCTCCAGGTGAACTGATCTCTATCAGCTGGAGATCAGTTGTAAGAGCAAGAAATCTGCAGCTACTACCTGGAGGTTGGCAATCCTAACTAAGAAAGATCAGCAAAAACTCTCTGTGGGGTTTGGCATACACTTAAAGTGGCATGTGGGTTGGTACATGAGGGGTGTCACAGAACAAGTAAAGCTAGACCACATTGTGCCAAACCCTTCCTTGATGTCTGATGACAATATGGTTTTCTGCCAGTTTTGTAATGATTTCTAGATCAGGGCTTGTCACCTCTTTATATTCAGCAAGTTTCCCTCCATCACAAAAATTTATTTTCAACTTCTCTCTATTAAAAAAAAAGTTGTGCCACATAATTCACTGTTATTCTGGGCAAAGAGGAAGGAAGAAGCCTGTGGAGAAAGGCATTGAGTGTGTGCATGTCTGTATATGTCCTCCACCTGCCCCCCTCCCAATTAATTTTTGCAGGTCTGTCAATCAACATAACAGGAAAGAGGCAAAGTCACTAAACTTAAAACAAAGAGAAATATGAGAGTACAGCATATATTGGCCTCCTGCCTCCTGGCCCTGAAGGACATATTTGTGAGGGTTCCCAACCTCCCTGTGCAAACTCCATAAAATCACTTGCTCAGACGGTCATGCAGAAACAAGGAACTTTATTGGAAGCTTCAGAGAAGTATAGGCCTTACACTGGTAAAGTTGCAAGTGCTCATGATTTCACAAAGACAGAATTATAACCCCTACAGGGAAGCAGATGTCAAACGTATGTTATGGGAATCTACGAGATAATCGTGCATGGTACAAAACATCAAAGAACTCAGGGAGCTTGTTAGTGCTATCTACCCACCAAGGCCATAGTTGGTGGGAGGGAGTCAGTGAGAGCAAGAGAGGTGGACGTGGGAAGAGGGAAGAGACATTCCAACCTGGGGCCTGTCAGATGCAGCGCCTGAACCAAGGAAAGGCAAAAGGCCTGGACTGCTTTTACGAGTCCGGGGGGGGGGGGACATACAAGGCAAAGGCGTACAGACCCTCACAATATTGTCACAGCTCGTGTCATTAAGGGGTCTACACTCTTAGAATGTATCACTTACTGAGAAGTGAAGTTATCTTATTCAGCGAGACCTCACAGACAGGTCAATGATAATTCCTACTACTGTAGGCTTTCTATTGAAGTGTGCCAGAAAATTTATAAACAATGAACTTCCTTTAATAAACATTAATTTCACATAATATATATATATATATATGCATGTGAATATTTACACACTCTCAAAACATGTCATAAAATACATTATGATATATGCAAGCAGTTTCAAACAATCTTTATAAGCAATTTCTATATGTAAGGTTTTCTAACCTTAAACCTGTAATGCATTTAATTCAGGAATAAATCAGTTTACAGAAAGCCTGTCAAAAGATGATTAGTATAAGGAGAGAAATTCATAGTTAAAAACATCTTAATGCAAAATACAACCTTATATTATTTCTAAACTTCTCCTAGCTTACATTCTGGACATTGCAAACCTTTTCTGTAAGAACATAGTCTTTTCTCATGTTTCTATGTCTTTACCATATCTTTGATTCTCTGGTTTTTAGTTTATTTGAGAGCTATAGTCCAAAATACTTAATGAGCTTTTGGTTCATTGGAATATTGTTCTGTATCAGAGACAGCTGATTCTTGTAAAGCTGAAGTCAGTAATTTATGAGACTATGTGTAGCTTTAAATTCAATATGTAGAGAGAACCTGAATGAACCTTAGTTCCAGGTAAGAGCTCTATAGCTCTCTCTATATAATGCATACTGTGTATGCCACTCATTGTCACTGAGTGTAGAAGCTTCCTCTGTGTTGTTGAGGAAACCTCTGACTCTTTACCCTGAGAGAGATCTCTGGTTGCTTAGAAGAATCTCTAAGAGTATCTAAGAATCCTGTTTCTGATTCAGAGAACTGAAGAGACCAGTTCTGTAACTTGGGTTTCACAACTTCCATTTTTCTCAAGGAAAGCCAAGTCAGACCATTTAGATCACTCAGTGAGAACCCATCAATCCTTGCTAGGATTAATGAGATGTCAATGTTTCCAAATATGGAACTGATCCAATACTCTTAGACCCCACAATAAGGTTAGTAGGAATACTAAGAGCCTCCATCATATGGAATAATCCACAAGCATCCATTCCAGACATCCAGCCTTAGCAGGTCATCTGGACATGAATCCCTCTCAAAGAGAGTCTTTCCCATTCTCACAAAGAACTTGTGAAATGGTAGAGTTCCATATCACGCAAGATATGAAATAATAGAATGAGCTATGGCCAGGCAACCAGTGTTGTCCTCCAAGAACTCACTCAGTTCTTACATCTCACGCAAGAGATGAGGAAAGCTAATGACCAGACAACCAGTGTTGTCCTTCACTAACAATCCTAGATTTTACATCTTTAAGATGTTGAGAAAGTGAGGTCAGACAGCCTAAGCCATCTTCCGTCAACTTCCCTTTCCAATTGGTTCTTGTAGGTTATCCGGGCTGTGTGACCGTGGTCTTGGTATTTTCTTTCCTGACGTTTCACCAGCAGCTGTGGCAGGCATCTTCAGAGGAGTAACACTGAAGGACAGTGTCTCTCAGTGTCAAGTGTGTAGGAAGAGTAATATATAGTCAGAAAGGGGGGGTTGAGCTGAATCATTGTCCTGCAAAAAGTATCAAAGGTAATGTGCTAATCATTGTCCTGTAAGTATTAAGATAATGTGCTAATGAGGGTGTGGTATGTTAAAATGGAACCATTGTATCCTGTTAATGTGTGAAATCCAAAGCTAATCTACATGGCTATTGTGGACTGTAGTCTTTGTTAGTCTGGAGGTTTTCAGGACAGGAAGCCAAGCCTTATTCAGTCTTAAACTCTCTTCTTTTCTGTTAAAGTTGTGCTGATGTTTATGAATTTCAATGGCTTCTCGGTGCAATCTGAAAAAATAGTTGGTAGAATTGTCCAGTCTTTCAGTGTCTTGGAATAAGACCCTGTGTTCTGTTTGTGTCAGTCCATGTTCAGTTTTACATCTTTGTTTTACATGTCCATGTTCAGTTTTACATCTTTGGAGATCTGGGGAGAGCAAGGCCAGACATCTGAAGCTGTCCTCCGGTTCTGGCTTTTATTCTCTCAGACCAGTGGTCATCTGAGCTGAGAGGCTAGAAGCTTCTGCCCTGGGTGGCTACACTAATACCTGTATCCTTGCACCTTGCATGGTCACACATGGTGGTGGTGTGTCATTGTCACCTGGTCTGTGAAGAAAAGCATTACCATGTTCCTGGCATTAAGTCACAAGTGCAAGGTCACCATCTGTTTGAAGACTAGGTCTGAATCATTAAATTCCCTCCCATTAGCATTATTCCCTCCCAGCTATCAGAGGGGCTAAACTTCCAGGCAGAAATGACCTTCTTGTTAATATCAAGAAGAGGTAAAAACACCTCGGATAAATGATGCTGATATTATTCCAGACATAACCATCAGGCGGGCAACATTGCATATCTTAACCTTGTAGTCTTGCAGTTTTATTTATCTCAGAAGAGTTTTAGCCAGCATGACCTTTACTTCATTTACCACATCAATTCTGTTCAGAGAAATAAGGCTCTATAAACCTTTTACTTCTATGCTTTACTCATAAGATTCATAGGAATGCCACAGGTACAGGCTCCCTATGACTCAGGCCTGCTACAATATCAAAAAACTGGTATGTTGGAGGGATCATCAAATGTAGCTGCCTGTGCTGCTATGAGAAGAGGCTTGCCTCCAACTTTAAACCCTGGATTTAATTACTGATCCCATCTTTTAGGACCCCCTGGCTGCTTGTACAGATGGGTGTCATGGAGAGGGCAGCAGAGGGGCTGGGCCTACACTCAGGCAGACCAATTACAAAACTGGATGTAATGGCATGTTAACCAAAAATAATTTATCTGGCTACATGTGCAAACATGCATGACCCACACAACCAGGGTGTCCAGAGTTTGTAACACACTGTACACTTTACAAATGGACTAGAGAGCCAGCCACTGGTACTTGCATATGAGCAACTAGTCTGGAAAGGGTTAATGTTAAAAACCCTTCAGTAGTCACCCACCTCCTTCCTTTCTCCCATCTGTCCTCCAATGGATTATCAGATTTAAAATTCACTTGGAAGTCTGTTCAGGGGTGGAGGTGGGGTAGGGTAAGTGTCTTTTCAATGGGATAGAGCTGCCCAATTAGTAAGGACACAACCTGGGACTTCAAAGTGTCTGTTTAATAAATGCCAGCAGGAAGTTCTGGAGTTCAACCTGCATTTTGAAATGCAATGACACAATCGGTTGGTTTTCAGGAATTAGCTCATGTTGATCCTGCCACACACACACATCTCCACACTGTGTTCAGATAACAGGATCAAGCCAAATTCAGCCTTTCTTCATAGGGCTTGGTCTCCAGGCCATCCAGATCATCCTCGTCGCTCTCCTTTGCACCTGCTCCTTTTTGAAGTGAGGCCTCCAGAACTACACACAATACTCCAGGTGCAGCCTGACCAATGCAGTGTACAGCGGAACTATGAGATCTTGTGATTTGGATGTTATGTTATGTTGATGAACCCCAAGATTGCATTAGCTTTTTTTTGTCGCTGCGTCACACTGACTGCTCATATTTAACATATGGTCCACTCTTACCCCAAGATCTTATTTGCACACACTGCTACCCAGAAGTGTATCCCCCATCCGGTATGCACATTCCTCATTTTTGTTATCCAGATGTAGAACGTATCCTTGCTGAATTGCATCTTGTTCTCATCTGTCCACTTTTCCAGTGTGTTCAGATCTCATTGAATTCTATCTCTGTCTTCTGGTGTGTTTGCTGCTTTTCCCAATTTGGTGTCATCTGCAAATTTAATGAGTAGTCCCTCCACACACTCATCCAGATCATTTATAAAAATATTGAAAAGCCCAGAACCAAACCCTGTGGCACCCCACTGGACACCTTTCTCCATTCAGATGAAATGCCATTGACAACTGCTCTTTGAGTGCGTTTCTCCAACCCTATCCACCTAACTATCCTAGGGTCCAGGCCACAGTCCTCTAGTTTACCCTTGACCAAAGAACGGTACACTCCCTCCACCCGGGATGGTCGTCCTCTTCCACCAAGTGCGCAGACTTGGGAGGGATGCATATGGAGCATCGAGGGAGGCAGGGGACACCCGCCCAGCCAGCCAGATCAGCCAAATCAACCATGGCGATCAATGGGGTGACAGATGTTGCAGCCAGATCACCCTCACATCCCTCTAGTTTACCTATTAGAACATCATGGGGAATCCTGTCAAAAGCCTTACTGAAATCCAGGTAAACAACATCAACCACATTCCCTTGATCTAGTAAGCTTTGATCACTCTATCAAAGAAGGAAATGAGATTGGTCCGAAAGGACCTGTTGTAGACAAATCCATGTTCACTTCCCCGGATCACCGAGTTGTCTTTCAGATGCTCAAAGATTGATCACTTTAATATCTGCTTCAGTATCTTCCCTGGGATAGATGTCCAACTGACTGGCCTGTAGTTTCCTGGATCATCCCTCTTCCCTTTTTTAAAAATTGGGATAATGTTCACCCTCCTCCAGTCTTGTGGCACATCTCCCATTTCCCAAGATGGTGGCCAAAGGCTCTGCAAGCTCTCTACAAAGTTCTTTGAGCACTCTTGTGTGCATACCATCTGGCCTAGGGCATTTGTACTCATCCAATGCAGCCAGGTGCTTCTCAACTACCTCTCTGCTCATGTCAACCAGCAGCCCACTCTCTGTGTCTTGCCTACTATCATCACTAGATGAGCCTGTTGTCTTTTTCAGGGAAAAAAAACTGAGGCTAAATAGGCATTGAGCCTTTCTGCTTTCTCTCTGTCCTCTGACAGAGTTACTCCATTTTCACCCAACAGTAGGCCTGTGGCCTCTTTTCCCTTGCATTTGCTGTTCACATATCTGAAAAAAGTTTTTCTTGTTGTTGCAAGCTTCCCTGGCCATCATCAGGGTCACTGTGAGCTTTGGCCTCCCTGATGGTTGACCTACAGTGCCTAGCAACCTGCAGATATTCTTCTTTATAGGTAAGTCCTTGCCTCCATTTCTTGAACATGTCTTTATTCTCTTTGTTTTGATGAAAATTGTTTTGTGGAGTTGAATAAAGAGAGAAAGCAGAGCTTACTCCAAGCAGATGGGTCCCCATTATGTGTTGATGGAGCTGGGACTGTGAAACTCCAAGTTTTAAACACAGATGGAAACATGACTGCGCTTTATCTAAGAAATTGTATGTTTGCACCTACAGCCAACGAGAAGGATCTTGAGACAGTGGGAATCGTTTTCTGCTGGAAGGCATATGTGTAGTATTTACCATCCTGAATCAAACGTTGAGATAAAAGGAGAAAGAATTGGGGCATTTTACTACCTCAACAATATTGAAGAGGGAGTCTATCAGACTAAGCAAATTGAATGCTCTCATTCAAATTATGAACACACATGGTACGTAAGAGTTGAACATAGAAGCCTCTAATCTGAGCAGAAGCTACTTAAAGATTGCGGTATTAATGTGTGTGAATGTAACCATATAGGAAAGCATTGTGAGATCTGTTTGAAGGCAAAAGGTACAGCACCAAGCTTTAAAGGGCATCAGACTGAGCATAATGAAGCAAGTACTTTCAGATCTGATTGGTCCTTTCATTGCTTCAACTGGAAAAAACAAATATGTGTTGACTTTCAGGGATGTTGGAAGTCTCTTTGCATATGTATATCTTATCAAATCTAAGAATCAAGTGTTTGGACATTTTAAGTGTGAAAAACAAGTTTAACAAGGCTCCAGAGGTGTTGTTTACTGATAATAGGACTGAATATTTATTTATTGTTTCAATTTAATACCCCGCTCTTCCACACACCAAAGGGCGCCACTGCAACACCTCTTCCCCAAGCACCACTCTCTGTCCCCGACCATGGAGAAAAGAACTCAACCATTGAGGGGCTGAGCCCTGAATCCCAATGTCGGCGAGGCGGTGGTCTAAGAGATCATAATCGACCATGTCAAAGGCTGCTGAAAGATCCAATAATATCAGCAGCCCTGACCCACCCCGATCCAGCTGTCGAAGGAGATCATCTGTGAGGGCGACCAGAGCTGTCTCCAACCTATGACCAGGGTGAAAGCTGGACTGGAATGGGTCCAGGACTGATGCTTCATCTAGAAAAACCTGCAGTTGCTCAACCACCGCTCTCTCAACTACCTTTCCCAGGTATGACAGATTGGACACCGGGCGGTAGTTGGTAAGGTCCCTAGGATCTAATGAGGGCTTCTTTAAGAGCGGACACACCACTGCCTCCTTTAAACCCCCTGGGAAAGTCCTGGTGTCAAAGGACATGTTGATAATCTCTCCCAAGGGGGTCCTCATCTCCTCCCGGGAGGCCTTGACCAACCAGGAGGGACACTGGTCTAAGAGGCCTTACAGCCATCAGGGCTCTGTCGACATCATCCGGAGAAGGCCGGCTGAAATGGTCCAATTTTGGACCAGAAGAGGGGCACGGGGCCTCCAGTTCCCTTACTGTATCAAAATTGGCTGGGAGGTCATGGCAGAGCGACAAGACTTTGTCCCCAAAGAAGCTCAAAAAAGCCTCACAGCTATGGGTCGAATTTAAATTTAAATTTGGATGTCCCCCTGTTAGGGACGTTAATTAACTAATAACTCTAAATAATTGTGCTGGGCGAGAGCCTAGCAGATACAATTTCAGCTGCATAGTATTAGTTTTTAGTAGCTTTCACTGCAACTTCATAGGCTTTCATAAGTGTCCTATAAGGTGTTCTTGCAGCCTCATCACGAGTTCACTGCCATACTCGCTCTAGCTGTCTAAGCTTTCGCATCATACTCCTGAGCCTCTCGGTGCACCATGGGGCCCAGTTTCTGCCCAGAGAGTTCCAAAGTTTCTTGGAGCAAGAGGGAATCGAGCACAGTAAGAGTGTAGCATATTGCCCTCAGCAAAATGGGTTTATAGAACATCTCAGTAGAAGCATACAAGAGATGGCATGCTGCCTACTACTCCAATGTGGCTTACCTGACCCTGCTGGGCAGAAGCAGTGAACACAGCTCTGTACCTTTACAGTAGAGTTCCCTACAAAGCAACAGGAAAAACCCCATTTGAACTATGGCATGGGAAGAAAGCATTTAAAGACTAAAGTCTTGCCCATGTAACCAAGGAAAAAAGGGGGAAACTAGACCTCAGAGCTGAAGAGGGAATCCTTGTTGGATATTCTCCAAGTGGGAGAGGCTACCGAGGTATGGATTCTAAAACCTTTTAGTCAAAGTGTGCAAAGTGGTGCAAATAGTTGAAAGCAATATACTCCAAGCTTCCAAGTAAATGGAGCCCACAGTGCAAACTAGCCCTGAAACTGGAGAAGTCTCTTGTACAGTTATGGCTGGATGGCTGCCTACCTGGACTATCAATCAGAGAGAGACCCCTCAATCAGAAAGGGTAGCAGGAGAAACTGAGACTGAGGAAACAGACTACTGTGAGGCGATCAGAGAGAAACAATAAACGAATGGCACCAAAGAGATATTGTCTTCATACCAATGTGCAACATGTAAATGAACCTTCAATCTGGAAAGAGATGATCGAAGTGTCTATACGTAAAAAGGACATGTAGATAAAAGGAGCAAAGGAAGAGTTTGAATCTTTGCAGAAGAATCAAACATGGACACTTACCAAACTACCACCTAGGCGAAAAGTTATTGGATGCAAATGGGTGTTCAAAGCTACACACAATACTGATAAAACAGTAGGGCCATGCAAAAAAAAAAATCAGTAAATTTCAGGTTTGGGTTTATTGGGCCCAATTTTTTTCAGGGAACCTGAAATAAGCCAAATACCCATACTGGTAAATATGGGAGTTCAGCTTATTTTCCTGTTTCCTTAAAAACTTCAGCCCGGGGGGGGGGTCACTTTTGGAGATAGAGCCCCCAAATTCACAGCGTAGCTTGAAGGGACTGTCCTTGGACAAACCCCAAAGTTTGGGGAAGATTGGGTCAGGGGATCCAATTTTATGGCGTTTGGAAGTTTGCATACTTCTCAGTGCTTGTCTATGGAGGAGGGGGTGACCCCTTCCAAACCCCATAAAATTGGACCCCCGACCCAATTTTCACTAAACTTTGGGGTTTGCCCAAGGACAGTCCCTTCAAACTATGCTGTGAATTTGGGGGCTCTACCTCCAAAAATGACCCCCCAGGACCAAAACAAAGCTGAATAATTATTCAGCTTTTTCCGTAATTGCTTATTCAGCTTCAGCTTTCTCCCCAGGTAAACCTGAACTGGAAATTTACTGATATGGCTAATTTAAGGTTTATTTTTGGTTCAGGTTTATTGATAAGCACACACCTATGGAAAAGTGGAGAAATACAAAGTGCGTCTAGATGCAAAAGGGTTTAAACAGAAACCTAGGACTGGCTTTACTGAAACTTTTTGTCAGAGCCTGGCCTGGGCTCGCATCCCAGGTGATGCTATCGTGTTTGTGCTTTTGGTTTTGGCCTGTGTCGACACCTGGGCTGTGTTGAGACTTTGGCCATGGGAGCCGTGGGAACCCTTATCTTTGCATTGCCTAGACAACCCAGGCCTGGTTTCTCTAGAGTAGTGTCTTATGTCAAGTAACGTACCCTGAATTGTATTGCTTGATTCGCTACGCCCTGAGCTGTCTTCAGCCTTTGCCTGCTGTATCTTTTAATAAAGTAGTTTGCTTCAGACCCCCTGTCTGAGTGAATCCTTTACAAAAGAGTAGAGGTGGGAGCCTGTTCATGACATTAAGCAAGCAAACAATTCCAATCCTGAGCGAAGAGCAACATGAGTAACGACCAGAACCTGGAGCCTAAGACGCCGGCCGAGGGAACCAAGCCGGTGCCCCCCACGATGGGCAGGGGAAATTCTGATGGAACGTTGATGATTCTGCAGAGGCTGCTTCAGGAGCCGCTTGAGGAGCCGTTGCCAGGTCTGCATGATATTCGCCCATGGCTTCCACTTGGGTCTCCAAGACTGTGGCAACCCCTGCATGTGACCACCTGACGTCGGCACGGAGCAGGGTCAGTGCTGCCAGAAGGGGACTGGGGTCCCTCCCGTTCTTGGACTCTCACCTCGAGCCCCAGGCCGGGAGCTCAAGGGGTCAAGAGGAGGCCCCGTACTGGGGCACCTGAGTGTGACAGATGCTGCATTGGTGGGCTGAGGATGGGGACTATGCTCGGCTCCTGCAGCAGAATCAGGACCAGGCAGAGCAGCTGTTGGGGTTGTGGGGTTTGGTCGAGACATTGTGGGAAGAGTTGGAGGAGCGGCAGCAGTTGTCAAAAAATGACCCAGGTCTGCTGTAAAACGGGCTCCACAGCAGACCTCGACGGAAGAACGACCAGGAGCTCCAAAGATGGTAAGCGGAGTGGCAGACACTCTGCTATTAAATGTGACTTTACAAAATCCCAAGGGGGGACCCTAGGTTTCCGTAGTGGATCTTGTAGACTCTGGCTATGCCCGCACTTTGATTGATGAAGCCACTTTCAAGCACTTGGGGGTGCAATCCGTGGAATTGCCGCAGCCTGTCCATTTTTCTCAAATAGATGGAAGAGAAATGAAGGGAGGACCGATGCACCACTGCACTCGCTGCGTCGCTTTAGGGGTTGGCTCCCATTGGGAACAAATACACCTTACCATAGTCCCAGACATTAAATATCCAGTAGTGCTCGGGGTCAACTGGCTCCAAGGCCACAATCCCACCATAGACTGGGCTACAAGAAGGGTGATCTTTGCCCAGCCGCAGTGTGAATGCCATTGTAAGGAAGTGGCTGTGCATGTGTGTGAGGCGATAGCTTCCCTAGACCAGGAGCCATCCCCGCCAAGTTTGCCCCAAGAGTATCGTGACTTTGCCGATGTATTTGATGGAGCAGACTGTGATGTCTTACCCCCCCACACCGGAAAATGGACTGTGCCATTGAATTGGTGGGAGAAACTCAGTTGCCTAAAGGGAAGGTGTATCCCATGAGCCCCAGGGAAAAGTCAGTGCTACGGGAGTTTTTGGACAAAAACTTAGCTTGGGGATTCATCCGACTCTCCACTGCCCCTTGCTCAGCCCCCTCCTTTTTTGTAAAGAAGAAGACGGGAGACCTTTGGCTTTGTATAGACTTTCGTAGACTCAATGCAGTAACCAAGACTAATGCCTACCCCCTCTCATTGATTCCAGATCTCTTAAGCCAATTGAGGGAGGGTGGTTTTTTCACGAAATCGGATCTGATCGAGACGTATTATTGGGTACGGATTTGAAACAGTGATGAATGGAAGACCGCCTTCTCCAGCTGTTTTGGAATTTTTGAATATTTAGTCATGGCTTTTGGTCTTTCTGGGGCCCCTAGTGTCTTCATGCAACTGATTAATGAGGTATTACATGACCTGCTTTTTAAGGAAGTGGTGGTTTGTTTAGACAACATTTTGATTTACACAAAAACCTATGAAGAACACGTCAGAATGATGAAAGAGGTGTTGCGTTGGTTGCGAGAAAATCATTTGTTTGCCAAATTGTCTAAGTGTGAGTTTCACTGTAACAAATTAAGTTTCCTGGGATATATCATTTCGCATGAAGAGCTGGCTATAGATCCCTCCAAGGTACAGGCAGTACTGGATTTGGAGGCACCATCCACTCGCAAGCAGTTACAACAGTTCCTAGGTTTCGCAAACTTTTATAGAGGGTTCCTCAAGGACTTTGCGCAAGGTAGTTCTGCCCATCATGGACCTTTTGAAAACTAAGGGGAAGGGCAGTACCGCCAACCAGCCCTCAGCTCGGCTAGACTGGTCCCTTGCTTGTCAACGGGCGTTTGAGACCCTAAAAGGGCTTTTTACTTCAGAACCCATTCTCAAACACCCCGACTGTAAAAAGCCATTTGTGGTTCAAGTGGATGCTTCGGATGTAGCCATGGGCAGAGCTCTCCTTCAAACTGGGGAATAAGGACAGCTTCAGCCCTGCGCTTACTTCTCCAAAACATTTTCGCAGTCAGAACTCAATTGGCCTATTTGGGAGAAAGAGGTGGCCGCAATTAAATATGCTTTGACAGTGTGGAGGCATTTTCTGGAGGGAATGGACATTCCTTTCGAAGTATGGATGGATCACAAAAATCTAGAGGCTTTGAAAGGAAATCATAAACTCTTTTTTTAAAAAATAATTTTTATTATTTTTAAATTATATCATCATATATAACAATATCCAATACTATAAAATTAATAACAGTAATAATAATAAAGAAAACATATATTAATACAATTCAACAATAATATGACTTCCCCCTCACCCTCTTTTCTCTTAAAATAAATTGTGTAATCTTTTGCTAATGGAACTAATCCCAATAGTGTTTTAATAAACATATTCTTATCCTATCTCAAGTTATTAAATCAGTACTGATCAAAAATTAAAAGGTAAAAATAAAGGATTAGATTAAACAGTATTCTTTAAATGGTCCCATTAAGGATTAAATTTTTTCCAAAATAGAAACAAAGGAACTATTAGATATTTGTATATACTCAAAAAGATAAAAAATAAAAAAGGTTGAGTTTTCCTACATCTCCCTCCTTTTCTATTAAAAATTAAATGTTTTATAAATCTTTCATATATCCCTAGCATTCATTTCAAACATGTTATAATTCTAGTAATCCAGTTTCATATATAGTCTCAAAGATGTTATAGTTCTGATCAATATCATATATGATTCTATTTCCATTCAAGCCAGTCCTTTTAACCGGTTCCTTTTAATCATATCACCAAGAAAGACCATGAAGACTACATTTATCCCTTTGCCTGGAATTTCCAGCATTTCCTTCCCTTCCCCATCAACAGTAAGCGTCGCAAAATGTCCTTGGAGGTTGTTGGTAAAGCCTCTTCACCAAATCGATGGTCTTTATTGTAAATCCACGTTGCATTCTGTTCCATCCCAAATTCAAGGAAAAAGATTCTGGCAATTCCGGTTTTTCTACTCGTTAAATCCTCCAAGCAAATATTGAACAGTCCATCAAACAGATTGAAAAAATCAAAATCAAATTGAGACACATTCAATTCCATTGTTATCAGCCGAATTTGCTTTTTGAGGTTTTCCACTTCCTCTGGTGAATTCTTCTGTTCTTGGGCACTCTTGACAAGGAAAAGTTCTTCTTTAGGGCCTTCAAGGTCTTTCACATTCATTTTTAGAGTAGCTGATTGGATAGAAGCATTAAAGGTATTCATCATATTGGTCATTTGACCCATCTGCTTTGACATCTGTTTTGACAGCTGTTCATACTGTTTTGTGATTATCTCGTTTTGCTTAGCAAACATGTCTTGAATTCTTTTCTCCATATTGACTTTTTGCAAGGGTCTTAAAATTTTGATATTGCAGGTATTACTGTATACATTGATGGTTGATGTTTTATTTCAGAAGTTTTGGCAAGTCTTAAATTTTGATTTTCCAGAATATGGGTAGATTATTAGTTCATGTTAAGCCCAATCGCTGAAAAATTCCACAAGAAATCCTCAAAAAAGAGCTGTCGTAGGCCAACCTGAGCTGCCCTCCTCCTCTGAGGAAGAGGAGGAGTGGGAACCTGGGCCCGTTCCTCCAAGGACTGCACTGGAACAGCAGAAACAGGCATCAGAGCCACCAAGGCCCATGGCAGGGGATGAGGGCTGCTCATTCTGGCAGCAAACAGAACAGCAAGAAGAGCAGGACTCCTCACCTGCAAGTTCTCCTAAGCCGGCTGAGAAGCAGAGAATCAGGGCCCGGCTTCAATTAAGGGAACGAAGGCAAAAGGCCAGGTGGGCCTTGAGAGATAGAGCAAAGACAATCAAGCCTAATCAGGGAGGAGTGGAAAATGCTGGAACTTCAAGGCTGATAAAAGGCCAGGCAGATTGCCAGAGTTCTTGTGGGTTCAACACATGTTGAAGGCCACTGACTGAAAGAAGCAAACAGAAGCTCCAGCAACCGAAGTCATCCCAGTCAACCCCCGCCTGATCTGAGAGACAAGGAGTTTGGACTGGTAAGTGCCTCTACTCCTTTACCTGCTAATTACCTTGGTCTAGCCCGGTCCACGGGAAGATAAAAGCCTGCGTCAGGCTCTGGTCAACGCAGTACTCCCATTGCTGTTGTTGAAACCAGAGGCCAAGCCTCAGGCCTGGTTACTGCCTGCACGCTACACTCCTGCCTAAGTACGACAAGAGCTAAAAAGTGAGTTTTAAAATTTGAAGTACCATTGAGTTTGTTTTTGGACACTCTAGGTTGATATGCAAACAGGAAGTAGGAAGCCGGCAGGAAACTGTGTGGCCACGGACCTTCCATTGTCCCCTTTCTGTTGTTTTTTTAAAGGCAAACCATTTTGTTGATGCACCATGGGGATTCACTTCTGGTCTTCTAGGCTTCTATACTTTCCGTCTCCCTGTTGTCGGCAGGTGTCTTGCAATAGAGTAGTATTGCTTCCTAGAGGTAATCCGGGACTTCAATATGGATCTTGAAAACGTGGCAGGAGATCTTTCCCAGCCGGAAAAAGGTAGTGTGACCAAGGGGAGGGGGGATTATTTCTCCCTTCCCCTCAAATGTCACAGACTCTGATTGGTACTTGCCACGTCTGTCAAACAGTTCAGTTGTTTAGTCTACCGCCAGATCGACTTGATAGAGTCCTTGCCACTTTATCTGATTTCTTATCTTAGCAAAAAAGTTTTTAAACAATGGGGGGGGGGAGAGTGTGGAGTTCCCAGTTAATTCTGCCAATCAATTCAGCCTTCTATTCCCGGTAAGATCAAAAGAATTCTTGCTACTCACTTAGATTTCAGAGGATGAGGTTTTTCTTCATTAAAATAGTTCTTAAGATGGTTATAGGTAATGGAGGTCCAAGCCTAATGCCAAATAAATGCTTGCGGCGATGCTATCTCCTCTCTATGCCAGCGGGGACAAGCATCCACACCTCTGGGGGGCTTAAAAAAGCTCCCTCAGAGAGTATGGGAGTCACACCACTTTCTTCGGGCTGCAGAGGAATTCCTGCGTCCCCGTCCACTATTCAGAACCGGGTTGGTGTGCAAAAAACCCCCAACACCAATTCAAAGTGTTTCTTGGATTCCCTAGGGAGCTCTCCCTAGGGACGACTGCTTGGAACCAGTTCATTACCGGAAGTCTAAAGGAAATCATAAACTCAATGCCAAACAAATACGCTGGGCAGAATTCTTTTCCAAGTTTCGCTTCATCTTGAAACATGTCCCGAGCAACAAAAATCAGTTGGCCGATGGTCTCTTTAGGCTCCCTCAGTACCAGAGTAAACTGGACCGCCCCACTGACTCTTTGTTTACCCCCAAACAGAGGGGAAGTACTCTGGGACTTGTAGTTCTTACCCGTTCACATACGGTGGAGTCCAACCCTTTGGAGGGGCTCCCGGACTCGTTTAAAGCTGAATGGGTTAAGCCATGTCAGGCAGAAGAAGTCGCAGGCTCCCTACCAGCCAAACTAACTTTCTGGGATGGGTGTTGGCTTAGTGGATCTAAACTGTATATTCCTGCCTCACTGCGTATGTAGGTGCTAATTCGCTGCCACAACTCTAAGGTGGCTGGGCATTTTGGTTTTGTGAAATCCCTGCATCTTCTGCTCAGGCAATTCTGGTAAATGGGAATGTGACAAGATCTGGATGGTTTTATTCGTAGTTGCCCTAAGTGTACCTTGGCCAAGTGGGTGGGGAGGAAGCCACCTGGACTACTTAAGCCGCTGGACACTCCTGCAGCTCCTTGGGAGGTGATAGCCATGGATTTTATTACAGATCTTCCAACCAGTCATGGCAAGACTGTACTTTGGGTAATAACAGACCTTTTTTCCAAATAGGTCCACCTGGTGCCATGCACAGGCCTCCCCACGGTTCAAAAATTGGCTTGCCTGTTTGTTTCTCACATCTTTCGTCTTCACAGTTTTCTGCACAAGTTAATCTCAGATCGCGGAAGCTAGTTTGTTGCCAAGTTTTGGAAGGCATTCTTGAAACTGGTGGGGGTGGAGCAGGGGTTGTCTAGTGCTTACCACCCCCAAACTGATGGACAAATGGAATGCTCTAACTCGGCACTTGAGTGTTATTTACGCTGTTATGTTATCATCAGGATGATTGGGTTGACTTCCTTCCCTACAATATGCCTACAATAATGCCTTTCACTACTCCACTGGATTCAGTCCTTTCCAGGTGGTGCACGACAAGGATTTTTGACCATTGGGTAATGTTAACTTCTCGGGATGTTGCGGACTGGGTGGACGTGGTGCAAAACACCTGGCCCTGGTTGCACAAGAATTTGGAATGGACTAAATGGAACTACAAAAAGCAGGCTGACAAGCATCACTCCCCAGGGTGGGAATTGAAAGTGGGGGAAAAGTTCTATCTTTAGACGAAAAACCTTCATTCACCCCATCCCTGTAAAAAACTCAGTGACAAATATGTGGGACCGTTTAAAATTTCACGTCTGATAAATGAGGTCACTGTAGAACTGGATCTCCCAAAATCCTTAAAGGGGATTCACCCTGTTTTCCATATCAGCCTGCTAAAGAAAGATGTTGCTGCTCCTGAATGGCACCCAGAAACTCTTCCAGCATCCCCTATTTTGGTTCAGGGGGAACAACATTTTGAACTTTCTAGGATTCTGGACTCCCGCATTCCAAAGGAGTCCTTTATTATCTGGTGCAATGGAAACACTTAGGTCCTGGACATGATGAATGGGTTTCCAAACGTCATGTGGCTTCCCCACGCCTAGTGCAGTTGTTCCATGAGACCTACCCCACCAAGCCTCAGCCTCTGGGGAGGAAGGGGGGCTTAGGGGGAGCAGAATGTCAGAACCTGGCCTGGGCTCGCATCCCAAGCGATGCTATAGTGTTTGTGCTTTCGGTTTTGGCCTGGGTCGACACCTGGGCCGTGTTGAGACTTCGGCCGTGGGAACCGTGGGAACCCTTATCTTTGCATTGCCTAGGCAACCCAGGCCTGGTATCTCTGGAGTAGTTTCTTATGTCAAGTAATGTACCCTAAATTGTATTGCTTGCTTCGCTACGCCCTGAGCTGTCATGTCTTCAGCCTTTGTCTGCTGTATCTTTTAATAAAGTAGTTTGCTTCAGATCCCCCAGCTGAGTGAATCCTTTACAAAAGAGTAGAGGTGGGAGCCTGTTCATGACACTTTTGCACCTGTTGTCAATTACACCTTCATCAGGACATTACTCAGTATAGCAGTATTAAGAAAACTACATGTTGAACACCTGGACACTAAAACAGCATTTCTCTTTTTCTTATAGAATTTTTATTATTTTCCATAAAATCATATATAAGCTTTTCAACAAATACTCAAAAATAACTATATAAACATTTGTATCAAGATATAGTTGTTGAAAATACATCATTATTAGAAGATTAAATAAGTGAAAACTTCCCCTTCATCCTCCTCCATCTTTCTATTTACTTGTTTGATCTTTTGCATTTATAATTCTAATCCTAATGTTATTTTATATTATATCTAACAATAGCTTTCTTATTGCATACTAATTTCTTCATTTCAACCAAAGAAAATAAAAGGAAAAACATAATATATCATTTACAAACCATGGTTATTAAATATTATGTGTAATAATAAAAAGAAATTAAAATAAACTATTTGGTATGAAGATAGGATTTGAGTATTGCAATTTTTTACCTGTACCTTATTGATCAATGGATTAGAACAAAGAATAACCTTGCAGTTTCCCCATATAAGTTTCAGTCTCAAAGTAAGCCCTTCATGCCTCCCATTCACCCATAAACTGAGCATTGGGTGTTTTAGGTTTAGCAAAGCTGTAAGTTTTGTCATTTCCTCCATTTCTAACATCTTTTGTATCCAGTCATTTTTGTCTGGAATCTCAGTTTAATTCCATTTAGCTGCATATATCAATCTGGCTGCTATGGTTGCATATATCAAAAAAGATCTTTGAGTTATAATAGAATCTGGTATCATACTTAGAAGCATCATCTCAGGTGTTTTAGGTATATTGTTTTGTATAATCAACCTTATTTCGTTATAAATCATGTCCCAACAGTTTTTTGCTTTTTCTCATGTCCACTACATATGATGAAATGAACCTACTTCTTTGTTACACTTCCAACACTTTGAAGACATGGATTTATAGGTCATTGCCAGTTTTTTGGTGTTAAATACCATCTATACATCATTTTGTAAATGTTTTCCCTTAATGACTGAGATAATATTATTTTAATATCTCGTGACCAGAGTCTTTCCCATTTGTTCAGTGGTATGTCATGACCCAGCCTCTATGCCCAACTAATCCATTTCCATTTATTTACTAGCTCCTTTGACCAAAGGTCTTGAGCTTAAATGCCCAACTAATCATAGTGGGCTTTATTTGTTCTTGTTGACAGTAAATGTGCTGGCCCACTAGGGCGGGGTGCTCCTGTAGCAGCACGGTGCTCTGAAGAGGCCTGCAGCAGGCGGGGCAACAGGCTGGGGTTTCTGAAGCCGAGGCTTCTACAGCTGGCAGCTGTATTAATTGGGAATGGGAGTAATCACGCAGTCCAGTAACAGTCCAAGGTCAGTCAGGGTGAAAGGCAATCCGTCAGAACGAAAGGCAGAGTCAAGGTCGGGCCGGTCCAAGGTCAGGCAGGGAGTCCAGAAGAATTCAGGGTCAAGAAAGCAGTCCGAGTCGATACAGCGTCAGCCAGAGTGGATTGCCGCAGGTTCGCCATGCGTTGCTTCCACAGATTCTGCTGGCTCAGCCTTCCTAAATACTTGCAGCTGTCTGGGGGAGGCAGCTTCTGTAAAGACTCACTCACTATCTTCATGGCTGTCTCAGTTCCTTCTTTGTTGTTCCAATCTGGCTGAACGCCGGCGTTGTTCTGCCAGGACCCGGCCCATTTTCCGTCGATGAGTCCCAGGAGACATCTGTTCCTCATGGTCTCCCGACTCCCTGGGCAGCTTCCTTGATGTTCCTGGGTCGGCCGGCGTCTGGTCTTCTTTAGGCTGCTCTGTAGCTGGTGACTTTAAGGTATGTCTTGGCAATACATCGTCATCAGCTGTTTTCTCTGTCAGCGTGGGTGGGGAAGGAGGACTCTGTCCCTGGATCTGGTCTCCGTCAGAGTGTGAATCTGTTGTCAGGCAGCCTCTGACAGTAAAATTCTAGGAGTAACTTATACATTTTAGAAATTAAATGATCATTTGAGTCCATCAAAAGTTTTTGAAAGATTGATTTGTTTTTTAAAAAATCCCGTTTTTAAGTCCTGTATAAAAACAGTTTATTTGGTGATATTGAAACCAGGTCAAGTAGTCCTTAACATCATCATAATCTTTCAAAATACATTTATTACAATCCCATTTTAGGAGATCATGTTATGTTACAAATTGAGCTGGTCTCAGTGGTTGCAGTGTCAGCATTTCTTGCGGCGAAACCCACACTTGTGTCTTGGGTTCTAGAAATTGTTTATATTTTCGCCAAATTTTAAAAAGGGAAGATTTGACTGTATGTTGTTGGAATGATGAATGCATCTTGATTTTCTCATACCATAAATAGCCATGCCAGCCACTTCTGTTGTCAAAACCTTCTAAGTCCAGTAAACGTGTATTAGTCAACTTCATCCAGTCTTTTAGCCATACTAACGCACAGGCCTCAGCATATAGTTGAAAGTTAGGAAGTGCTAAGCCACCCCTTTCTTTTGTGTCCACCAAGTATTTATAAGCAATTCTTGATTTTTTCCCTTGCCAGATGAAATTTAACAGGTCTTTTCTCCATATGTTTAAATACTTTACATGAAAGATTATGGGTAAATTCTGAAATAGGAATAGCAGTCTCAGTAATATGTTCATTTGAATTGTTGAGATACGACCCAAAAAAGACAGTTTTTTTATTTTTCCAATTAAGCATCTCCTTCTTAATTTCCTCCCATAATTTTAAATAGTTGTTTGTGATTAAATCTTTGTTTTTTGTGGATATCTAAATCCCCAAATACTTTGCTTTATTTGTCTTCTCCCATCCTGTAGTAGTTGTAAAGACCTTCTGCTCCGCTTCAGAAAGATTTTTAGATATTATTTGTGTTTTTTCTTGATTTATTTTGAAACCTGAAACACCGGCATACAAATTTAATATTTCCAATAATTTATCTGCTGATTTAATCGGATCATCCATAATCAACAAAAGGTCATCTGCAAAAGCTCTCAATTTAAATTCATGTTTATTAATCTTCAGGCCATAAATGTCTTTAGTTTCCCGTATCTTGCAACACAGAGTTTCCAAAACCAAAATAACCAGTAAAGGTGAAAGTGGGCAGCCTTGTCTTGTTCCTTTTTGTATTTCACAATTGTCCGATATTGCTTCATTAACCAATATCTTTGCTTGTTGTTTCATGTATATAGCTGCGATGCCTCTGCGAAATCTTTCTCCAAGTTCATTTCCCCTAAAACTTTTTTCATAAAGTCCCAGGAAACCATATCAAAAGCTTTTTCTGCATCAAGGAATACAAATGCTGCTTTATTTTGAATATTGGAATCATAATATTCCAAAGCGTCTAAAATAACTCTTAAATTATCTTTGATCTGTCTTCCTGAAACAAAGCCCGCTTGATCTTCATGAATTAATTCTGTAATCAGTTTTTTAACTCTACTTGACAATACGGACAATACGGAGGCATAGATTTTGTAGTCCACATTCAATAATGAAATGGGCCTGTAGTTAGTTACATTTTCTGAATCTTTCCCAGTTTTGTGAATCAAGGAAATAAAAGCATGTGACCATGTTTCAGGTAATGAGCCTGTGTCCAGTATCTTAGTACAAATCATTAAAAGGGGATTCAACCGATTTGATTTAAATGTTCGATAAAATAAAGCTGTTATTCCATCTGGTCCCAGGTTTTATTTGTTTTTTGTTTGGTAATTGCTTCTTCTAATTCTTCTAAGGAAATTGGTGCATCAATAACCTTCTGTTGGGCAAATGTTTGTTTATAGAGTCCAAAAAGTCTCTGACCACTGCCTTAAAGGCGTCTCAGACTGTGTTTAAAGTTGTTTCTCCATTCATGTAATCTCAAAAAAGTCATTATTAAGAGTACATAATTCAGTTCTTGTTTTCTCATCTCTCAAAAGTCTATCATTTAGTCGCCATCTAAATGCTTTCCTGTTATTCCTCTCAAATGAGACCGGATTGTGATCAGAAAAAGTTCTTGGTACAATATGTACTTTACGTAGCTGTGTAAAAATTGATTTACTTGCCCAAATCATATCTATTCTGGAGTGAGAATCATGTCTTGCTGAGTAAAAAGTATATTCTTTAGCTGTTGTATTCATTGTTCTCCAAATGTCTTGCAGTTTGAATTCTTCCATCATTTGAAAAAAGATTTTTGGGAGACATCCTTCTTTTTCATCTTTAGCTTTAGATTTTTTATCCAAGGTAGGTATAGTAACGCCATTGAAATCTCCCATCAACAGGATCTGTTCTTCTGCAAATTGAAGTAGGATGTCATGTAGTTGTTTATAAAACTTAGTGTGGTGAGAATATTTATAATTTGGGTTAAGAATAACCACATTCATACCTTAATATTATAACCTATAGTCACACAAAACCTGACTAAGGCTTTCAGAAAGCAGCCCTCTAGCTGACCCCAACTTTTCCATTAGGATCCTGACCTTAGAAAGTAACAGGAGATTTGCATTACTAGGCGCTAGTCACCAAAAGCACATTAAGTGCTCCAATGTTCAGAGGAGCAAGGCCATTTAGGAGGAAATTGTTTTGGTACATTGACTGATGGACAGGACAATCAGTTATCAGACCCGGACACTGAAAGAATTATTATGGAACATGAGATCTTCCAAACAACTTATAGCCCTTAATGATTGGTAGATTTTGAAATAAAAAAAGCTTCTTGGGTAAAACCATCATTTTAACAACTGAAATGCTACCCCATAATGATAAAGGTATTTCCCCCCCCCAGTTTTTCAAGTGTGTATTAATTTGATGCCAGATTTTTACATAATTATTTTTAAATAAATTAAAATTATTTGAAGTTAACCAAATACCCAAATACTTTATTTTATGTTCAATAGTAAAACCAGTATTTTTTGATAATTCTTGCTGCTGTAAGAACGTCATATTTTTAACCAATATTTTCGTTTTATTTTTATTAATTTTAAAACCTGCAAGCTTTCCATAAACCTCCATCGTTTTTTCCCATTCTGCAATCTGATTAATAGGGTTAGTTAAAAAACAAACTAAATCATCCGCGTATGCTTTAACCTTAAAATGATTTCTCCCGACCTTATAATCTATAATAGCTACATTATTTCTAATCTTTCTCAATAAAACTTCTAACGTTATTATAAACAACAATGGTGAAAGAGGGCAACCTTGTCTGGTACCCTTTTGAATTTCAAATTGTGATGTTAAATCTCCATTTATCAACAGTCTAGCAGTTTGATAAGTATAAATCTTTCCAATAGCTGATTGGAATTTCCCCCCAAAATCCATATATTCTAATACTTTTCTCATAAATTTCCAATTTACATTATCGAATGCTTTTTCTGCGTCCAAAAATATCACTGCAAAAGGTGTAGTACTAAATTCCGCACATTCTAAAAGATCTAATACTACTCTAACATTTTGGCTAATCAGCCTTCCCGGAAGGAAGCATGCTTGATCATTATGAATAATCTGACTTAATATTTTCTTCAATCTATTTGCCAGGATCGCTACAAAAAGTTTATAATCATTATTCAATAATGAAATTGGTCTATAATTTTTAGCATCCAATAGATCTGAATTTGGTTTAGGAATTAAAACTATATTTGCTTGTTTCCAGGTATTTGGGATGGATCCGTTCTGCAAGCAATTATTCATTACTTTTAAGAAATATAGAGAAATTTGTTCGATAAAAACTTTATAATAAAATGTAAAACCGTCTGCGCCTGGTGCTTTATTCAGTTTACTTTTACCTATTGCTGCTTTTAATTCCTCCATAGTTATATTAGCATCTAATAATTCTTTATGTTCTTGTAGAGTTCCTGCCCATTTAAATTGATTTAAATACACCTCTATTTCTTTTTCTGAAACCTCTCCTTGAATAATTTGAATAATAATCTATAAAAGTTTCTACAATTGTTTTTTATCCGTTGTAACTTTACCATCCCTCTTTATTTTTATTATGGGTAATTTCTTTTCTTTATTTTTAAGTTGCCAAGCTAATAGTCTACCTGGCTTATTTGCATGTTCAAAAATTTTTTGCCTGTTGTACATAATTCTTTTTTCTATTTCCACATTTATTAAAACTTCATATTGATATTGCAAATTTTTAATCCTATCCATCTGTTCCTGTTTAAGCAGTTTAGTTTGTGCTTTTCTCAACTGTTTCTCTCCCTGTTTGATTTGTTCTAATAGTTTCTTCTGTTTACCTTCTCTCTCTCTATACCACCTCGAGTTTTGTTGTATTAATAAACCTCTTATTACTTCTTTACCTGCATCCCATACAATATCATCCGGTGTCCCTTTGTCAGTGTTTTCCAAAAAATAGTTTTGTATGTCTATTTTCAACTTGTCCACAATTTTTTTTATTTTTTAATAAGTATTCATTAACAACCCAAGGTTTATTTTTTTTAGTACCCATGTTGATCTTAAGCAATAGCGCATTATGATCAGAAAACACCTTGGGTGAAATTTCAGGACCATCCGATAGACTTATTATATCTTTAGACAACCAAAACATATCTATTCTTGAATGGGAACAATGTCTCGATGAATAAAAGTATATCCTTTTTTATTACCATTCATTAATCTCCATAAATCAAATATTTCCCATTGATCTGTTATATGATTTAAAATACCAGGTAGTTTTAAACCCTTTAAACCCTCAGATTTACCCTTTTTCTTCTTTGTTGATCTATCCAGTCTTGGTTCTATAACACCATTAAAATCTCCCATACAAATCATTTTTTCATTGGCAAATTCTGCTAATATCGATGCTAAATTAGTATAAAATGATTTCTGATTTATATTAGGTGCATAAATACCCACTAAAATTATTTTCTGAAAGCCACTTATAATTTCCACCATCAAGATCCTCCCATCTACATCCTTATACAAAACCTTAGGTTCTAAAACTAGAGGAACATACATGGCTATGCCATTAATTTTTTTCTTTTCATTACATCCGGTAAATAATTTGCCCATTTTTTTTGCTCCAGTCTTTTAACATCCTTTGGTAACATATGTGTCTCCTGTAAACAAAAAATGTTAGCTTTAGATTTTTGTAGATAATAAAATACTTTTTCCTCTTATTTGGAGAATTCAAACCATTAACATTCCATGATACTATTTGAAACATTTATTATTAATATAAACCCTATTTCATTTTTAATTGTGTTTCTTTTTCCCCTTAAATCTCCTTATTATCATTCTCTCCCCCTCCCCCTTTTCCCATTTTATTTCCCTTTTTTATACAGTTCAGCCAGCTTCTCCCTCATCTGATGATGATGCCCCCCAGTTGCTTCTTCTGCCTTTTCTTCTTCAGTGCGATCCTTTCCATCCAATTCTTTTGAAGGTTGACAGGGTGGTTTGCGTAACGCCCCTTCGTATCTTCTCAAAAATTGCTCAGCTTTAACAGTGTCTGTAATCTTGAATCTTTTAGCTTTGAAGATAAAAGAAACTCCTTGAGGGTATTCCCATCTGTGTTGTATTCCATTATATTTCAGTCTTTCCACAAACTCTGCAAAGTTTTTTCTTTTCCTCAAGAGACTTCTAGAGATTTCCTTCATTACCCTCACCGGATTCCCATCAATTGTTAGTGGGTTGTTAAAATGTTTATTCAAAATTAGGTCCCGGTGACTTCTTGAAAAAAACTGAATCAGACAATTTCTTGGAACTTTATTTTTTGTTGCATAGGCAGAGTTCACTCTGTAGGCTGTTATTATCATACCTTCCACAACAGCATCATCTTCCTGGAGAAAGTCAGCCAACAACATTTTCAGATATTTTTTCAAATCTGTACCCTCCAGTTTTTCTCTAAGGCCACGTATACGAATCCAACTTTCTTTTATCTTCAATTCCAACATTGCAGTATGGTTGTCTCGCCATTCCTCATGTTCTTGGCAGGCCTCCATTGACAATTCAAGAGCATCAACCCTTTTTCTGGTTTCTTTATTGTCCTTTGATTGTTTTTGAACCTTTGCATCCTGTTTTACTGTCAGAGATGAGATAGATTCTTGAAGTGCAGTAATAGCCACTGCATTTTGATTTAAGCCTTGTTTAACAGATTCCATCTCTTGCTTCATTGAGACCACTTCTTGTTTGACTTCTGCCACCTCTTATTTAACTGATGTCACCTCCTGAAGTGTTTTAGTCAAAAGTTCTTGTAAAGAGTTGAGAGTAGCATCAGGCTTTTTAGTCATCTTTGCTGTTATTGTTGCTGTTGTTACAGGAGAAGTGGCTGGTGAAACAGCTGGACTGGTGACAGAAGCTCTTCTTTTAAGTTGTAAAGATTGTTGACTCTGGAGCTGTTTGGTCTCTTTAATTAGTGCTTCCGGTTCCGAGCGTCCGGTAGCGCAAGGATCACACTCCAGGCTAAAAATCAGAGAGGGGGGAGAGATTGCCCCCCCCCCCGACATCTATGCGGCTCCCCTTGAAGCAGAGGGGAAGCTGACAAGGCTGCCGGTTCGCGTCCCAACCTTGATGTGCCCGCTGCTTCAAAGCGCCGGTGAGCACTCGGGAGGGAAAGTGAAAGAGCCGGCGCCATTGAAATCACAGGAGCCTGGGAGGACAGCACAAAAGAACGGCACAGGAATGCAAAAACAAGGTTTCTTTTTTACTTATTCTAACAACTAAATCACGGGGGTGTCTAATAGTTCTCATAATAAGGAGAAGCAATTTTGGAGTCTTCTATATTCGCTAACGACTACATAAAGGATCTTGGCTTTTTGCCAAATCGTTGTGCATTTAAAATTCCAGCTGTGCCATTTCAACCCTGAGAAACATCTGAACAGGATTGAAAGTGTGTGAAATGTTGGCAATGGAGAACTGAATGACAATATACTGTGCTATACTTCTCCAGATTTGACTTCTGCTGTTTTGAGTTCCATTGAGAAATGTTTTGAACTGATGTCTTAAATAACAAATCTCACCCCCCCTCACTTTCCCTGGATTACAATAGCAGCCATTCCAAGCCTTTTCATGGGAGATAAAGAAGACAAAGCTAAGAAGGATACAGAAAAACATCCTGACCAACCTTTACCTTGAAAATCCTATGATGAGTCAATCTAAAATGAAAAAAGATATAGTGCTGGAAGATGGGACCCCCAGGTCAGATGGCACTCAATCAGCTACTGGAGAAGAGCAGAGGACAAGTACGAGTAGCACTGTTTTTAATGATGCGATTGGACTAAAGTGGAAAGGACATTCAGTGATTGACATGAATGGATGCAAAAGGAAAGTCCAAAGCTGTTAGACGCATATAATAGGAACATGGAATGTTAAAAGCAAGAATCAAGGTAAGCTTAACATTGTAAAACAAGAAATTGAATGTTTAAACATTTCAATCCTAGAACTAAGTGAACTAAAGTGGACTGGATTAGGACATTTTCAATCAGAAAATCACAAAGTGTTTTACTCAGGGAATGACAAAAACAGAAGAAATGGAGTTGCTTTAATAATGAGGCAAGATGTAGCAAAGGAAGTCAGGACCTATAATGCAAAGTCTGACTGAATAATATCAATCAGGTTTTACTCAAAGCCTATCAGTTTCAGTTTCAGTCACCTTTATTGGCATGATAATAGTAATAAGATGTGAGGGTGATCTGGCTGTGACATCTGTCACCCCATTGATCACCAGGGTTGATCTGACTGATCTGGCTGGCTAGGTGGGTGTCCCATCCCTCCCTCATCACTCCATATGTGTCCCTCCCGAAGCTGTGCGCTCGGTGGAAGAGGACGACCATCCCAGATAGAAGGAAAGATGATTGAAGACCATAAGCAAAGATGGCAACCCTTTTATGACAAATATTGTTGATGGTATGTATTTCAGTCAGAGTTATTAGGATTAGTTTTATTTTGTCAGATAATGAAAGAGGGGTGATTAGTAAAAAAGGAAAGCAAATAAAATCAGGCAATAGGTATAAAGAAAAGGAATATGAATTGAAGTACCAAAAATTGAACTAGAGAATTGATGCAGGAATGAAAACAAATAAAAAAGAAATCAAGGTTTTAATAATATTTATGATGATGATGAAAAGAGTCTGTGCGTTTGTGAAAAGTAATGAATGTTATCCTATTTTCCTTTCCCCATTTCCCTAGTTTTCTTTCCTCTTCTTGTATCTTGAAAATATCAATAAAAAATTATTAAAGAAGTATTAGATTAAAATTTAAGGGGGGGGAAATGGTATAAACAGAACACATGATAAGTCAAGGGAGTTGCAGCCTAGGATTGGCATTGGGGTAGTGCACAAACACCTAGTTTCTTTAAATGAAACAAAGTCCTCAGGGCCAGATGAATTGCATCCTAGGGTACTTAAGAGGTAGAATTTGCAGATGTAATTTCTGAGCCTCCGTCCATTATTTTTTAGAAGTCTTGGAGAACAGGTGAGGTGCCAGAAGACTGGAGGCGGGCAAATGTTGTCCCCATCTTCAGGAAGGGAAAACGGAGGATCTGGGTAACTACCAACCCATCAGCTTAACTTCTATACCGGGAAAAGTTTTTGAACAAATCATAAGTCAGTCCTTGAGCATTTAGAAAGGATGGATCTGATTACTAAGAGCCAGCATGGGTTTCTCAAGAACATGTCATGTTAGACTAATCCTATCTTCTTTTTTTAAGAAAGTTGCTACCTTGCTGAATCAGGAAAATGCTGTAGACATAGTTTATCTAGATTTCAGTAAGGCTTTTGATAAGGTTCCCCATAATATTCTTGTTGACAAACTGGGAAAATGTGATTTAGATCCTGTTACTGTTAGATGGATATGTAATTGGTTGACAGATCACACCCAAAGAGTGCTTGTTAATGGTTCCTCATCCACTTGGAGAGAAGTGACTAGTGGAGTGCCTCAGGGATCTGTCCTGGGCCCTGTTTTGGTCAACATCTTTCTAAATGATTTAGATGAAGGAATAGAGGGAATGCTTATTAAATTTGCATATGACACTAAATTGGGAGGGGTAGCAAATATGGTAGAAGTCACAGCCAGGATACAGGATGATCTTGACAGGCTGGAGAATTGGGCTAAAACCAATAAAATGCATTTCAACAGAGATAAATGCCAAGTTCTGCATTTAGGTAGGAAAAACCAAATGCATAATTATAGGATGGGGAGACTTGTCTTAGCAGTAGTGTGTGTGAAAAGAATCTTGTGGTCTTAGTAGGCCAAACTGTATCAACAGAAGTATAGTGTCCAGATCACATGAAGTGATGGTAGCACTTTACTCCGCTCTGGTTAGACCTTACCTAGAGTATTGTGTTCAGTTTTGAGCACCACAATTTAAGAAAGATGTAGACAAGCTGGAACATGTCCAGAGGAGGGCAACAAAGATGGTGAGGGATCTGGAGACCAAGTCCTATGAGGAAAGGTTGAAGGAGCTGGGTATGTTTAGCCTGAAGAGGAGAAAACTGAGAGGGGATTTGATAACAATCTTCAAGTACTTGAAGGGCTGTCATATGGAGGATGGTACCGAGTTGTTTTCTGTTGCCCCAGAAGGTTGGACCAGAATTAATGGTTGAAATTAAATCAAAAGAGTTTCCGTCTAGACATTAGAAAGAATTTTCCAACAGTTCGAGCAGTTCCTCAGTGGAACAGACTTCCTCAAGAGGTGGTAAGTGTTCATTCCCTGGAGGTTTTTAAGCAGAGGCTAGATGGGCATCTGTCAGAGATACTGATTCTATGACCTTAGGCAGTTCATGAGAGGGAGTGCATTTTGGCCACCTTCTGGGCATGGAGTAGGGGTCACTGTGTGTGTGTGGGGGAGGTAGTTGTGAATTTCCTGCATTGTGCAGGGGTTAGACTAGATGACCCTGGTGGTCCCTATCTCTCTTTCAATCAACCAATTATGTGTTCCACATTTATTACCGTCCTACCATCAAATATTGCACCAATCCCAAAAAGCCCTAGCTCGTGTTTACTGGAGCCCTGAGCTTGATTCCTTGGTGCGTGGGAAAATGCAGCTTTTGGAGGTGACTTCGTTGAAAGCTGCCCTCCTTGAGCAAGAGTCTGCAGCTACTGTCTTAAATGTTTTTTTTTCAGATTAATTGATTTATTTAAACCTTTATTTACTAAAGAAATCACCTCAAGCTTTCACGCTTTATACAAACAAAATTCTTGGTTTAACCACGAGTGTAGACTACTCAAACGAGCAATAACCAGGAAACATAGAGAATTCAGAAGGAACAATACTGTTTCAGTATTGAAGGAATTGTTAACTATTAAAAAGAACTACAAGGACTTGGTAAACTGGAGGAAAAAAGAGGGGGTTAGGGAGAAGAATAGCCGGCTTGGGAGAGCCCAACACTCCACCAGCTTCTTCCGATCCCATTCAGATAGTGGGGCCTGGTTAATGCGGACCCCAATTTAATGGGGGGAGTGTCAAAATGGGAAATTTGACACCCCAAGGCTTCTAGCAGTGCTAGTGTGCCCTCCTTGCTGGCGAGGTTGCGAGTAGCTGACCTGGGCACAGCTACTCGATGGCCATCTTCACCCGGAAGTTAAACTTTTAATCTAATACTGTACAGAAGTAATTTATGGATTTTACAAATAAATTATAGCTTACATGCGCTCCTCTTCTAAATGCACACATTGTGGGCTCCTCAGAACCTTTTCTAACTTACCACCATATTTACTGCCAGTCAAACGTTCTGCTCACAAGCTCAAAAAATTTCCGATTAGGTTCATGAAAATATCCATGCAGTTTTTCAAGTAAAACCGAATCTACTTTGGGGTGTGCTCATCATTTCAATGCATGTAAACACCAATCCCTACCACTGTCTCTTAGGCAGTAAAAACCTTTTGTTTTATTGAAGTAAATGTTTGAAGTATTTATCTGAGGGGTCAGCTTCAAAAACCTTTTTACCTTTGCTATTTCTGGGAAAGGATCTTTGATCAGCTTGTCCCCATTTACAATGTTAATGTGATCCAGAGGAAAATACTTCAACCAATTTTGCATGTGAATGTAATACAAGCTCCTGTTTATTGCCTTGTAGTTCACATTGAGTTCTTCATCTTTAACAAGGAGCTCTTCAATGGAGGGATACGGCTTATGTTTCTGCATGTGGTTGAAGAACACTTGAGTGTAGTCCAATAACACTCTCTCAGTGGGGTCTCGCAAAAAAAGCAGCAATCTGATGAGTTTGTTTATGTTATAAACTCTTTCAGGCACTTCAGGGGAGGTGAAATATGCTGGGGGTTTTGCTACCATTATCTGGTGTGGATGAGAGAACAGCATTTGGTTAGTATACCACTGCAATCCATTTCTGAAATGCTCTTCCCAGTCAAAAAAATAGACTTCAGTCTCTGTGTCTGCTATATCTGGATGGAGGTTTAGCATCTATAGCAGGGCTCTGGTTTCACCTTTCCGGACTCCAATGATGACAGTTTGCGGAAGCTTCTGGAATGTCCCGTTTGGGTGGTTGGTTTCTTTGAAGTCATTTTTCTTAAAGGGCGCTTTCTGAGCTGGTTGCACTGTAGCTTCATCCTTAGAACTGACAGTGGGTGTCAAAGGCACTGCCTGAGGCTTAACAATAAGCAAGGCCACTCCCAACAATGGCCATGGCGGAGGCCCAGAGTCTTCTGTCACCATGCCAGCAAACAAGACATGAAGGGACCGCTACAAAGAGCCACCTTGGAAGTAGAAGACCTCTTGGGGAGCAAACGTTTCTCTCTTAAATGGATTATTCACTGGGGACAACAGTGCGGTGTTCCCTGCCTGGCCACAGACTGCTCCGATGGGCTCAAAAAACCGGTGGATCTGACTGTACCATCAGCCAGGGCGGCATCAGGCATGCACACCAGAGTGCTGCGCTGCTGGAGGAGGAGGAAGGAGCGGCAGCAGCTGCCCATGCGGCGAGTTGGGCGAGGACTCTGTTTATGTCATGTTGAGCACCGTTTCCCTCACAAGAAAAGACTGAGGAAACGTAGGAATTGAGCAGTTTTGCCCTCTCTTCATCTCCTGTTACAATTTCACTTTCTGGTCCCCTCAGTGGGCTTATCATGTCCTTGTTCTTATTCTTACTGTGTACATAGGGAAAGAACCCTTTTTGTTGTGTTTAGCATCTCTCGCTTGCCTAAGCTCATACTGAGCTTCAGCTTTCCTAACACTCTCCCTACAAGCACTAGTTATTTGTTTATATTCTTCTTTGGTTATAAAGCCCTCCTTCCACTTCCTAAATGAGTCTTTTTTATTTCTCAAATCTTTAAAAAGCTGTTTATGGAGCCACTATTTAGGCTCCTCTCATTTTCCCTTCTCATAGGAAAGGTTTGTGATTGCGCCTTCAGTATTTCAATTTTAAGAAACTCCCACCCTTCTGGAACTCCCTTCTTCTTACGTATTTCTGACCATGGGATTCTACCCAGCATAAGTTTAAGTTTGTTAAAATTTGCTCTCTTAAAGTCCAACCTATATGTCTAACTACGTACTCTTTTTCATTTCCCCAAGAGTGTAAATTCCAAGATGACATCGTCACTGCTATCCTGGGTGCCTACTACTTTAACCTCATCAACCAGTTCTTCCCTGTTAGTGAGAATCAGATCTAAGATAGCAGACCCCCTTGTTTTCCTGTCCACTTTCTGGAATAGGAAGTTGTCAGCAAGACAAGTCAGGAATTTATTGGACCTTGCATTTTTAGCAGAGTTGGACTTCCAACAGATATCCGAGTAATTAAAATCTCCCATGACCACCATGTCCCATTTTTTTTAGAACTTTGTAATCTGGTCTAGGAGTGTCTCATCCAAGTCCTCTGCCTGGTTTGATGGTTGATAGAAGACCCCCACCATAATATCACTATTATTTCTTATTCCTTTTATTTTTACCCATAGACTCTTAAATGCATTAATGTATTTCTTCACAAGTATACACATCTTTGATATATAATGCTACTCCTCCCCCCTTCCTTATCTGTCTATTCCTTTTAAACAAGTTGTACCCCTCAATCTTTTTCCCCCCAAATATTTTATTGGTTTATAATATTAAATAGGGATACAGGAAAAAAGAGAAGGGGGGGAAACATCCGCAAGAAAATACATATTTCTACCCCCTTATAAAATTCAAATTATCATTTAAATTATCATTCAAATTGTCATTCAAATTATCATTGTTTGTTAACATAATATATTTAATCATCATTTTAGCTTTCATAGTATTTATAAAAAAATATTTTTTTTGTTTTAATATATTCATAGAAGGCATGCCATTTGTCTTTATTTGCTCTTTGAGTATTTGTTTGCAATAGTTCTGTTAGGTGTGCCATTGTTATGAATTCATACACTTTATCAATCAAAATTTCAATTTTTGGTATTTTATCTGTTTTCCACTGTGATGCTAACACTATTCTTGCGGTGGTTATTAGGTATTTCAATATGATCTGTTGATCTTTGCTGCATTCATCTGGTATTTTACTCAGGAGGAAAAGTTTGGGATCATATGAGATAGGTTGACCAATTATAATGTTTAGGTTCTTATAAATTTTCTTCCAAAATCTTTGGACTGAAGTACACGTCCACCAGCAATGATAGAAAGTACCTCTATCTTTACCACACTTCCAACACAAACCAGATGTCGAACTGTTCATGTTCTGGATATCGCTCGGCGTAATGTACCATCTGTGTAACATTTTCAGCCAATTTTCTTGGATCCCTTGACAAAGGGTGAATTTGAGATTTCCACGAAATAATTGTTCCCATTCGTCCGTTGTTATAATCTCGTTCAGGTTTTCCATCCATTTAATTTGACATGATTTTATTTGTTCGTCTTCCGTATCATACATCAACAATTGCTTATATTTTTTTCCTAAAAGATGGTCTGCTGGCTTGCTTATCAACTGTTTGAAATCTGTTTTACCTTTTTGAACTCCCCGAGTCCAGCAGTCCTCTTTGAATCTTGAAATTAGTTGGTGGTATGTCAGCCAAGGCATCTGCGGGTAGTTAATTTGTAACTCTATTAGTGTCTTTTTTTTTTAAAATAAATTTTATTGATTTTTTAAAACTATAAATTCTCCATAATTTTGACAACAATGTAAAAATAGTATCGCAATCACAATTATATTGATTGTTGTCTTAATTACCATTAAACATAAAAGTATAACGACTTCCCCATCACCTCCATCTACCTCTTAATAAAGTATTATTATCCTTCGTTAACATGTACTGATCCTAACTTTAATTTCATTCTAAAGTTTCATGTTTTATTAAGTTTTACATTCTGGATCAGAATAAAAAATAACCTTCCATTATTCCCAGGTCTTGTACATTATCACAATGATTCCTTCAATTCTCCCCTTTTCCCTAGTTTCTCCAACTCCACCAGTTCTAACATTAAAATGATTTAATCCCTTTATTCTGAAACCTTTGTCCCTTTCCATTTGGCTGCATCAAATTGCAGCCATTATAACATAAATTTAATCATACTAAACAGCATTCTCTCCAGTATTTTAGGGATATTTCCTGTTTAATCAATCTTATTTCAGTGTAAATCATATCCCAGATCCATATCAAAAGTCTACCCATTCCAGTATACCTTTATATCAATTGATAATCTATATTAGGAGGACTTATTTATATAATCCAAAAGTGATGTCTTAATCTTAATTCCACTACTTCATTAATAGCCATGCCACCCATCCACACTGTCAAAGCCTTCCAATCCAGTAATCATATTTAAGTCCATCCTTTAACCATGGTCTAATACTTCCTTCTGTAACTGAAATAAGCCAGTCAGGTATGGGCACAGGATTTCTTTGTTCTCTCTCATTTCCTCAAACAAGGTGCGTATCCAAAAATAATTCTTTCTGGGCTTCATCTTCATCGTGGCTTCAATCTGTGTTCCTTGACCTGCTCTCTCCTTCCTTATATCCACACGTCCTTCTGTGACTTTTTTAGATGAGAAGTCCATTTCTTGTATGTCTGATCTCTTTATCGCCGACTGGTTACTTTCTTGAACTTCTGTCTTCTTCTTTATATCCTTGTGTTCTTCCGTAACTTTTTGGGCAGAAGAATCCATTGCTTGTATGTCTGTATTTGTAATCATCGTTTGAATTTTCAAGACTTTTATGTCTTCTGTAACCAGATTCAACTTCTGATTACATACCTGTGATGATTGGTCAAGAGTCACCATCATTGAAATCAATTGAGCCATCTGTGTTGAAATCTGTTTTAATTGTTTAATTGTCGCCTCAGAATGTTTAGCAAGCATATCCTGTACTTTTTTTTCCATGGTTGAATTCTGTAAAATTCCCTTTGATTTCATAAGAGCAGGGCTATATATTTAGCCAGATCAGGGAGAGGTTCCAGAATATATAACTTAATTGAATTTGATGGTCATCTAGCAGGAGACCACTCCAGGTGGTGAGTAATAGAGGGTAGTTCAATGATCAGCTTAATAATTTTTTCGGGTTGAAAAGAGCCAAATTTGGCTTTAAAACAGCTTAATAAAATTTTGAAATACCAACGAGTTTTACTGGACGCTCTAGGTCGGATCTACCAGGAAGTATTCCGGAAGTTGAATTTGCCACGGACCTTCTACCGCCTCATCTCGATGGTTGTTTCCTTCAGGAGTTGTTTCTGTGTTACTCAAGTGCGACGCGTATCCGGTCCTGCGACTTGTTTCCTGTTGTTATGACTCAAATGATAGAGAGGGTGGTATAGAGGGGCTTCCGGTCTGATGAATCCCTTGCTGCTAACGTGGCAGGAAATTCTTTTTCACCAGAGAATCAGGAAGAAATTCACCCTCCCCTTCCCTCAAAGTTGCTTCTCATTGGTGGAGATTTTAGTCCGTCATCTAAGCGTCCTTCCAACTCTTTGTTTTGGTTTAAGCTGATCTATTTGATAAGGCTCCTGCCGCTAATCCTGATGGAATTTACAAACCAAACTTTCCCGATTCAAATAAGGGAGGAGCAGAGGTACTGGGAATATCTTCATCTACCCCCCGGTTGTTCAGTAATGCCAGTAAAAGATGAAGGATTCTTTGTACTCACTTAGGCATCGAGAGGTGAGGTTCTTTTCTTAAAATAGTCCTTATGTTGGTATTAAGGTGGTGGAGGGTAGAGCCTTATGCCAAAGTTGCGTTTTGGCGATTCCTTTCCCTAAGTGCCCTCGCAGGACCAGCGTCCAAAGCTCCGGGGGACTTGTAAAGCTCCCTCAGAGTCTTTGGGAGGTCAAACTGTGTTTGCGGGCTGCAGGGAGTTCCTGCTGTCCGACCCACTTGCAAGGGTCGGATTGGGGTGCATATATCAGCCCTAAATTAACGCAAACTTGGATTTCCCCCAGGACAACCTGAGGGAACGTCGTACTCGTCCCAGCACACCACCGGAAGTCTCTAACTCTATTAGTGTCTTGAGAGAGCCATCTGTTTTTACCAGATCCTGATATTGTAATGTCCCATATTTCTTCCTGTCAGTTACTGAACCATGAACATTGAAGGGAGCCATCAATAATGACCCTTCAAAACTCAGTCTAGATTTCAATTTCCGCCATACTGCCACCATATTTTCTACAGTTGGATGGCCTCCCATTTCTTCTAGACTCTTCCTCCAATTCTTTCCCCATAATAGATGGTGTGCTCCACCTTGCAAATTAGCCAGCTCTAGTTTGGTAGTCCTTTCGTTTGTCTGCATAATCCAGTCTTTAATCCATACCAAGGTTGCCGCTTGATGATATATTGTTAAGTTTGGAAGAGACTTGTCCCCTCTTTTCGTCGGTTATAATTTTGAATTTTATTCGGGGACGTTTTTTGTCCCATACAAATCTGTTAATTTTTCATTGCCAGGATTTTGAAGCCTTGTCTGGGATTTTAATGGGAATCTTTTGGAATAGGAAGTTGAGTCTTGTTAGTATCTTTATTTTAACTATAGATATTCTGCCCAGCCAGGAAACCTTCAACTTGGTCCAAGTTTGGAAGTCACATTCTATCTTGTTCCAGACTGTTTAATAATTGTGGCTATATAGATCTTGATTTTTTTTTGGAAAGGTTATTCCCAAGTATTTTATTGGTTTAGTTGATATTGTAAATCCTGAGATAGTTATGTCTAATTCCACTTCTTTAGTTAGATGTTCTAAAAAGATTTTTGTTTTTATTTTATTGAGTTTATAACCCGCCAATCGTCCATAAGCCTGAATATCATTCATAAGTTCTTTGATGCTCGTCTTTGGTTGTGAAATTGTTAACAAGACATCATCAGCATATGCTCTTATTTTAAATTATTCTCCTTGTACATTTAAACCAGTTATTTTCTGATTTGTTCTAATTCTATTTGCCAATACTTCTAGTGTTAGGTTGAATAGCAATGGGGATAGGGGACATCCTTGTCTGGTTCCTTTTTCAATGTTAATATCTTTTGTCAAAGTACCGTTTATTATAAGTTTAGCCTGTTGGTCTGTATATATACTGGATATCCAATGAAATAGGTTACCTTCATTACTTATACTATGGATTACTTGTCTTATAAAATTCCACGAGATGTTGTCAAAGGCTTTCTCTGTGTCGACGTAAATAAAGGCCATTTTTTCTTTTCTGTACTTTACAAGCTCTCTCGCATTGATCAGAAACCTAATATTATCTGCCATATGACGTTTAGGTATGAAACCTGTCTGATCTGGATTAATCAGTGTCTCTATCTGAGCTAGCAATCTTTGTGCGATTATCGTTGTAAATATTTTGTAATCTGTATTAAGCAAAGATATTGGTCTGTATGAGGAAAGTAATGTTGGGTCCATTCCTCCTTTGGGGATAAGTGTTATGTATGCTTTTTTCCAAGAATCTGGCACCTTCTTTTTCTTATATATTTCATTTATCACTTTCACTAACATTGGGGCCACTTCTTCTATAAACGATTTATAATATATGGCTGTAAGACCATCTGGCCCTGACCATCTGTGGGCTTGATGAGTCTTCCTACCCTTTCTGTCACATCATAGATGCATACACCTGTTAGACAGCAGGCCTCTTGAGATGAGAAGTCTGGTGGGCATACTTTAGACTCTATCCCTCTCAGTAGGGAATCCCCAATTACCAGAACACGCCTCTTCCTAAATTTGGGAGCAGAAGATGGAGTCCTCTCATGTGCAGCAGCCTGAGAAATTTCTTTCACGCTTTGGTGGGGGGGGGTAGCCCTTGTTCCAGTGGTCCAGAATCAGTATCTTTGGGGAGATCCTGGAACCAATTGCTGTGCAACAGAGGATCAGAATGAGTCTTGATTTTCCTGCTCCTGTGGGTCACATTCTTCCATGTAACCTCCTCCTGTGTTGGTTTGTGCAGCTGAGACATGCAGTCATTTTCCCCCTGGCACTTTGAGGTTAGTTGCACCAGTGAAAAGCTTTCGCCAATGCATAGAATTTGTTACCAGATATTCCCAGAAACTGAGACTTCTTCTAATTTCAATCACAAGAAAACTAAACATTTTAATGTCTTACTTTTTTTAATCTTTCAATTTTTAGATCTTGTACTGCTGGAAGGATAGATAAGCATATCCATCGGAACACTGCTACACAAAATCATGGTCAATTATAGCACTGATTTTTATGAATGGCATCAACCTATTAGTGGAGTGAAATGTTATGCCATATCAAATTATAGACTGCTATCCCATATACTAAGAAAGATCTAGTTCTCACTGAGGAAATAAACCTGTGTCTAGACTAGGGGCACTTTTGCACATTAGGGTTGCCAGGTCCCTCTTTGCCACTGATGGGAGTTTTTTGGGGTGGAGCCTGAGGAGGGACGGGTTTGGAGAGGGGAGGGACTTCAATGCCATAGATTCCAATTGCCAAAGCGGCCATTTTCTGCAGGTTAACTGATCTCTATCAGCTGGAGAACAGTTGTAATAGCAGGAGATTTTCAGCTACTATCTGGTGGTACTCAATCAAAATTACAGCACAAAATATTTTATAGCAAACACAGAATATATTTATGCAGAAGTGACAAGAATATAAGAGATACCTAACTAACTAATAACATGCAAACCGTGTACAAACAAGTGGTACTGAACAAAACAATATTTACAAATATATACAATAAGCACTTATGTCTCACAACACGCTTATATAAGCTCAATCATATATCTTATGGATCCTATAAATACAGAGTGAGATAAACCGTATATGGATTAAACAAGCCTCAAAAACATGGTAAATATCCTCAAAAACATGGTAAATAGGTTGCATGTATAAATTTTTTCCACAAAAATGTATTATTAATATTAAGCTATGTTAAATTGTAATTATCAATGTTAAAACTCTTATGACAAAAGATTAAAATCCCAGACCTTGCATCTACTTGCAGATGATTGTTATTGTGGATTGAAAGTGCATTATTCAGCATGCATGAAAGCATAACTTCAGACTGCAAGTGGAGGTTCACATGATGGAATGGAGAGTCACCAGACAGATATTCACTTCCTGCCTTCTTTTCAAAGATACACATACCTTTTCAGGCATGACTTTCCAAGTTCATCCAGATCACTTGTATTCCTCAAATAGTGCATTACTCACTAACCAACAAGTTCCCCAAGTGCTGCCCTGCTAGCAAGGAAAAGCCAATGGAGTATGAAACCAGAAGCATAATCCTGCCTTCTTTAAATAAAACAAAATAATGTAAAAAATACATATTGAGAGGTGTTGAGAAACACATGGGGCTGAGAGTGACAAGAAAAAACACCCCATTCATCCAGCGTTTCCAGGAGGAGGGTCTAGAACTGAGCTGGCTTTGGCAATATTCTCTGTTTAACTGTATATTATACAAATGTTATTGGAAGGCCAAATTTAGGCACTTCAAGAGGAGGAGGGGGGAAAGAAAATACCTTGAAAGATAAATTGGCCTGTTTGGGAACCAGATCTCAAGCTCTGCCTTGTGCTTGTCTTTTAACGGATGTTGGAGCTGCTCCCAAAGCTCAATCAGGCCATTTAGAGCAATAGGAGAAACCAACATATTTTTTTTCCTCCTGTTAGGTACAAAGGCCTTGGAAGAGCTTTTCTTCCAGTTTGTTTGCAAAAGATTGACTCAGACACTGGTTTTCAAACTTCTTGCTCTCAGGAAACACTTTCAATACAGATTTGTTTGTCAGCGCAGATTTGTCTGTGTGTGTGTCTGCCACAAACGCTGTGCTGCAGAAAATTCTGCGATGTGGCCTGTTGTTCTTCACTCCCCTGGCACTGTTGCTAATGGCAGGCAAGCTGTCTGCCAGGGATGTTTGCCCTGATGATCCAGCTGATATAGATCAGTTCACCTGGAGAAAAGGGCCACTTTGGCAATAGGAGTCTATGGCATTGAAGTCCCTCCCCTCCCCAAACCCATCCCCCCTCAGGCTCTGCCCCAAAAACCTCCCGCCGGTGGGGAAGAGGGACCTGGCAACCCTAGCCATTTATGCAGTGCTGTTTTCCTTACAGTCATGCCGCCGACTGCTTCAGGGCTTCATTTTGATTATGCATGCCTTTCCCAACCATCAGAGGTCACCTTGCTCTCCCCGTACATTTTGCTTTTTGGATGCTGTTAGGGCTGTTGAAAAAAAAAATCAGTAAAATTCAGATTCGGCAAAATTCAGCCCGTTTTTATTTGGGAAATGCCAAAGTCTGAACTCCCCCGCTTCAGGTCCATGCAATTCGGCATGAGGTCCAGAGTTCGGGGAAAAACTCGGCTGAATAAAGCCATTAAAATCACAACCGCACCTTTCTGCGGCTCCGGGGGGCATTTTTTGGGGTAGAGGTCCCAAACTTTCAGCGTAGCTTCAAAGGACCCTTCTTGCAATAACCCCCAGGTTTTGTAATGATTGGATCAGAGGGGGCTGAGATATGGGACCCGAAAGGGGTCCCCCCTCCTTAATGTGCATTTGTAGTTAGCAGAGCTTGCCGCCCACTCAAAGCACCCAGCCCCGACAAACAGCTGAACTGCGGGGAGCAAGGGCGGGGCAGGTGCAAAGAAGTTTGCAAACCATGCAAAGCAACACAACCATGCAAACCATCACGTTTGCAACCATGCAAAGCAACATCTGACGCCTGGGAGTTTGCAAACCATGGAAAGGGACAGAAGAAGTTTGCAAACCATGCAAAGCAACGCAACCGTGCAAAGCAACATGTTTGCAACCATGCAAAGCAACATCTGACGCCTGGGTGTTTGCAAACCATGGAAAGTGACAGAGACATGCGAGCTAAGCATCAGGAGCAGGAGGGGTGGAATTTCCCCTTTTGCATCGGACTCGGGACCAGGCAAATGCATTCTTTAAGTCACAATTTGAAAACAATTTTTAAGCAAGCATCAAAATAGACCTAAATGATCTCATGAATGAGGGAAAACCTGAGGACACACAACTGAAGCCCCCCCTCAAACAAGGGAGAGAGAGACTCGAGGGGGCACACCCCCCCAGACAGAATGGGCGAAAGCCCCCTTTGGCTTCTCCCCACCCACAGAAACTGCTCCCTCCCCCCACACACACAGACTCTGCTTTCCCCCCCACACACACACACAGGAGAAAAATTATAGATTAAAGCCCCAAAAGGGGTCTTACTGTGGATGTCTTCCATTCCATCAGGAGGGACCTGGAGGACTGGGTAATCCAATATGGTTCCATTTAAGCACGGGAGGTTTTGCCTTGGATTTGCCGCTGTCGAGATGCACATAGGATCTGCTGATCCCATTCATCCCAATAGGGAAAAGGGGGGCATATCTCACCCCCCGCTGATCCAATTTTTACAAAACTTGGGGATTCTTTCAAGAAGTCTCCTCTGAAGCTACACTTAAAGTTTGGGGGCTGTACCCCCAAAAATGCGCCCCCTGCAGCCACAGAAATGAGCGAATGTGTGCTGTAAATGGAATAAAAATGCACATTAAGGGGGGACCCCTTTTGGGGCCTATATCTCAGCCCCCCCTGATCCAATCTTTACAAAACTTGGGGATTCTTTTGAGAAGGCTCCTCTGAAGCTACGCTGAAAGTTGGGGGGCTGTATCCCCAAAAATGTGCCCCCTGCAGCCACAGAAAGGAGCGAATGTGTGCTGTAAATGGAATAAAAATGCACATAAGGGTGGACCCCTTTTGGGGCCCATATCTCAACTCCCCCCTGATCCAATCTTTACAAAACTTGGGGATTCTTGCAAGAAGGCTCCGCTGAAGCTACACTGAAAGTTTGGGGGCTGTACCCCCAAAAATGAGCCCCCTGCAGCCAAGGAAAGGAGCGAATGTGCACAAGCACCCCCCACGGGGATTTCTCTCTCACACAGATACTCTCTCTTTCTCTCCCCAGCTGGGCCGCGCAGCAGCTGGGCTCATGCATTCAATCGTGACTGATTGGCCAGAAGAAGACCCAGCTTGGCCACTGATTGGCGATTCCGGGTGCCGATTGGCGATTCCGGGTGCCAATCCAAGGAAGCGACATGAGGCTTGAGGAGACTGACATGGAAGACTGGGTGGATATGCCTCAAGGTTTTAGGGAGAGTCAGTTCCACAGTGACGGGGTTAATTATCCGGGCAATGGGATATGGCCCCACGTACTTGGCGCTGAGCTTATGGCAAGGGCGGGTGGACCGCAGGTTCTTGGTGGAAAGGTACACTAAGTCACCAATCTGAAAGTCTTTGCAGGGAGAGCAATGCTTATCTGCCTGAGCTTTATATTTGCATTTGGCTCTGTCCAGATTTTTCACCAGCCAGGGCCAGGTGATGCATAGAGTTTGAGTCCAAGAGGCTACATCAGAATCTCCCTCCCCCTCAGTTACATCTACACAACCAATAGGACAGAAATCCTGACCATACACAGCATAGAAAGGGCTAAAACCTGTAGATTGATGTACAGCATTATTGTAAGCATATTCTGCAAAGGGCAACAGTTCAACCCAATTATCTTGATAGTAATTGACATAACAATGTAAATAACACTCCAATACAGCATTGACCCGTTCAGTTTGCCCATCCATTTGGGGGTGATAAGCGCTAGATAAACCCTGCTCCACCCCCATCAACTTAAGAAAAGCTTTCCAAAATTTAGCCACGTAGCTACTTCCGTGGTCGCAAGTTATCTTACGTGGGAAGGAATGTAGATGGAAAACATGTGACACAAAAAGGCGGGCCAACTTGGGGGTGGAGGGGATACCCACACATGGAACCAAATGTACCTGTTTGGAAAATAAATCAGTAACAACCCACAGTACAGTCTTCCCCTCACTAAGTGGGAGATGGGTCATGAAATCCATGGCAATCACTTCCCAGGGTCTGCTGGGAATTTCCAGTGGTTGTAGCAGTCCCGGGGGCTTGCCCTGGGATCGCTTCAAAGTGGCACAAATGAAACAGCTGCGAATGAAGGAATCCACATCTGAACGCATGCCCACCCACCAAAATTGCCTGCGCAACAAGTGAAGGGTTTTCAGGAAACCGAAGTGCCCTGCAGTTTTAGCTCCATGGGCCAATTGCAGGACTTCTCTCCAAAGTACTTTAGGCACATACAATTTCGAGTCTTTGTACCAACAACCACCTTGTTCAAGCAAGCCTTGGGGTAGTGTTTGAGCAGTGCGTTCGGCCAAGCACTGAGTACGAAGGGAGTCTAGGAAGGAACTGGACAGGATCACTCCCCCGCCTGCAGAGGAGGGTGAATCAGGAGCCGCTGGCGATGGCGACAGAGCAGGGGGGAACTGGTTGCTGCGGGGCGCCGGTGACAGGCGGCGCGGGTGGGTCTGGTGAGGGAGCTGGCTCATTTGTGCCCGACACTCTGCTGTTCACTGCTCGGGTCTGGGACTGGGGCAGAGTTTTGAACCAAGTCTGTATGGCTAGCACGGGCAGAGCTCCTCCGTGCGCCGGAGTGAACAAAGAGTCTGTAGAACGATCTCTCTTTACTGGGTATTGGGGCAACCTGGAAAGAGCATCAGCAAGCATGTTTTGCTTCCCGGACACATGTTTAAGAACAAATCAGAATTGAGCAAAGAAGTCCGCCCAACGCTGCTGTTTCGTGGACAATTTATGGGTCCCCTTGAGGGCTGCTAGATCTTTGTGATCGGTCCAGACTTCAAAGGGGACCCCGGACCCCTCCAAAAATTGCCTCCATAAAGTAAGAGCATGATGGACGGCTGATGCCTCCTTCTCCCAAATGGGCCAGTTCAGTTGGGCGTGCGCAAATGTTTTTGAAAAACAAGCACAGGGATGAAGAAGACCGTCTGGTCCTCTTTGGAGAAGAGACCCCCCATGGCTACATCGGACGCATCAACTTGCACAATAAACATTTGGTTTGGGTTGGGATGCTGCAGCACAGGTTCAGAAGTGAAAAGCTGCTTGAGGGTTACAAAAGCAGATTGACATTGATCAGTCCAATTATTTTGGCTGTAGGCAACGTAGCAGAGACCCCTTTACCTTTTGTTTTCAGAAGATCGGTGATTGGTAACGCCACTTGAGCAAAGTTGGGAATGAAACCACGGTAGAAATTAGCAAAGCCTAGAAACTGTTGCATTTGTTTACGGGTGGTGGGAGGAGTCCAATCAAGTACCGATTGAACTTTAGCAGGGTCCATGCTAAGGCCTCGATGGGAGATTATGTACCCCAAGAAAGTTAATTGTTCCTGGTGGAACTCGCACTTAGACAGCTTTGCATAGAGCTGGTGATTACGTAGATGTCATCAAGATAAACCACCAAGCCGCGATATAGTAAAACAGGGAGGATTTCGTTAATGAGTTGCATGAAGACCCCCGGGGCTCCTTTCAACCCGAAAGGCATCACAAGAAATTCATACATCCCAAAACAGCTAGAGAAGGCTGTGAGGGGTTCGTCCCCATCACGAATCCGGATCCGGTAATAAGCTTCAACCAAGTCTAATTTGGTGAAAATGCGCCCCTCTTGTAATTGTCCCAAAATGTCTGAGATCAATGGTATGGGGTAGGCATTGGTTTGGGTAACTGCGTTGAGTTTTCGGAAGTCAATGCATAAACGTAAGTCACCCTCCTTCTTACGGACAAAGAAAGCAGGGGCTGAGTTGGGAGCGTTCAATTGCCAAATGAACCCCCGAGCAAGATTTTTATCCAAAAAGTCTCGTAACACAGTGCGTTCGGAAATGCTCATAGGGTAAATCTTGCTTTTAGATAGTGAGCAGTCTTTTACTACTTCAATCGCACAGTCCGTGGGACGGTGGGGGGGGGTAAAGCATCGCATTCTTTTATATCAAAAACATCTTCAAAGTCTCGGTATACTTCGGGTAACGGCGTTGGCAGTGGAGCATTGGAGGTTAAGGCTGGAGTGGATGGGGGTACCACCGCGACTTCATGTTGGTGCTGTTCACATTTAGGGTTGGTAAATGTAATTGTGTCAGCCTCCCAGTCTATATAGGAACTGTGACCTTTAAGCCAATTAATTCCCAAAACGACTTTGTATCGGATGGGAGCTATGGTAAAGTCTATTTGCTCCCAATGGGAACCGATACCCATCGCCACTCCCTGTGTGCGATGTTTGACTGGTCCTCCTTTGAAATGGCTACCGTCCATGTGGGTGAATTGGACGCGAGCTGGTAGGTCCTCGGACTTGACTTTTAGGGCTGCAAACGTGGCCTCATTGATTAAAGTGCGCTCGCAGCCGGAGTCTATGAGCGCCTTAACACGCAATTGGGGACCCTTTTTATAGTGTTGTAACACTACATCCACATAAACAGTGTTTTCAACTTCACTCACCATGACAGGAGCCTTGGGTTTAGCAGGAGATTCTGCAGGGGTCTTTGGGGACACTCCACTCACCACAGACCATATCCGTTTTTTGACAGATCAAGAGGGGATTCCAGGTTGAGCGCTGGGGAATTCCATTGATTATCCTCGTCGGACGAACGAGAGCTGTCCCCCACTGGGGCACTTGTAATCCGGGACCCTATGGGGTTGATTGGTGCAGGGAAGTTAGACGATTCCTCGAAGTAAAGTGCAGAGGGTGTGGGTCATCCTGGCGCTGCACTGCGGGTGGCCGCGGTGCCTCTGCGTTGAGGTCGTCCTCGAGCTTGAGGCGGTATGTTTGGGCGAGTGGTTTCTGGGCAAGCCGCTGCAAAGTGGCCCATTCCCCCGCAAACGAGACAAGCCCCTCTCTGGAAACGAGACTCGTGATCCAGAGGGAGCCAGGTTGGTCTCCGCGGGTTGGGAGTCGCAGGTTTGGTGGGCGGTTTTTATCCACCCTTCTCCTTAGCTCTATTTTGGACTAGCGAAACAAACCGCCGGCGGCTTTCAACTTCCTCAGCCAGCAAAATCCAATCCTCAAGGGTATCTGGGTCACCTCGCATATAAGACCAGTTCAAAATGTCTGGGTGCAATGCCTCGCGAAAGTAGTGGACAAGGGTAGCTTCAGGCCAGTCCACTACCTTACTCGCGAGTCATTGGAATTCATCTGCAAACTCCCGAACTGGAGAGGAGCCTTGCCTGAGTTGTAAAAGTTCCGCTTTGGCTCTCTCTCCCATGAAGGGATCTTCAAACCGCCGTCTCAAGGCGAACATAAAATTGTCGAGGGAACGAATGGAGCGGGACCGTGTATCAAACTGTAGAATCATCCAGTTGGCCGCTTTTTCCGTTAACAGAGAGGCAACGAAACGGACACGGCTATCTTCGGTTGGGAAGAATTGTCTTGCTCCCTCATATAACTATCCACATGATGCAAAAAACGGGGTAAGGTTTCAACAGAGCCGTCGTAAGTAACCCTCAGTTTTGGCGGTCTCCATAGCATTGGGGGCACAGGTGGGTATTCAGGGGCTGGAATTCCCGGTAAGGCAGGTGCAACAGGCACTCCCCCGGGCGCTATGGGGCCAGGAGCTGCTGGTCCTCCACCCAGGACTACGGGTCCCCCACCAGGTGCTGCAAAGCCTCCGCCTGGAACTACAGGTCCTCCACCAGGCGCAATGGGACCTCCACCAAGAGGAACCACCGGGGCAACTGGTTGTTGTGGCAGCTGCTGCTGTATCACGGGAGCGGGGGTAACGGGCGCAGTTTGAGCCCGTTGCAACTGGTCATTGTCCCTGGGTACTAAAGTCAGTTGATCTTGCAAGCGTGCCACCTGCTCCATGAAATCCATATTTTGGTTACGTAGCAAAAATACTTCATTGCCAGCACCGCTAGGTCGGCGGGACTGGCTGGCCCTTAAATCAGTGGCCCAAAGAGATTCCCCAGTGTACAAGTCCTCCTCGTCAGAATTGTCTGGCCTCTCGAGCAAAGTCCCCGCCAACCTGAGGGTCTGTTGAACGCTACGAGACGGGACGAAAGATGGGAAAAACGGGGGTAATTCATAGCCCCCGGGCTGTCGCGGGCGAGTGCCATTCGAGGGCAAGCGCTCCCTCTCCTCCTGCTCTACCCGAGCTTTTGCCTTGGCTTCAGCCGCCGCCCGCACTTGCTCCTCCGCTTTCTTGCGCTCAGCCAGGGTTCGGTCGGCTGCCAGTTGGGCGGTCAGTGCCGCGGTAATGACGGGAAGGGCCTCCTGTTCTAAAACGTAGAGGAGCTCTGCGCGCTGATCTTGCAGGTCCAACAGCGGTTGGATCTGTACCGCCAAGGCAGCCGCATTTGCACCGAAATTGGGGGTGAGATGAGTCGTAAGTTCCGCCACTGAAATAGTGGTCGCAGTGTGGCCCTGGAAGAGGGCAGCCACCCGTGTGGCTACCGCATTTGCCTCCATTTGGCAAAGCTCGGGGGGTGGTGCGACCGGAGTCGCCATGTTGGCAGAATGGATCGGGGCCGCAGTCAAAGTCGGTTGCATTTCACAAGTAGAGAGTCCGGCCAACAGGCTAGTCAACAGTTGTAAATCCTCAGCTGCCAATTGAGCATAATCCACCAACCAATCAAGGATCTGAAGGTCTTGGCAGGCGCTGGTATCCACAATGTCAGACATCCAGGGGACCGTTGCAGCTAGGGAACGTCACTGAGCTCAGGCTAGTCCAGTCAAGCGGTTGACTTCTGCATCGGTTCGATGTAGCTCAGCTATAACATCCCGTACAAGCTCGGGGTCGTCAGTCGGCTTTCCCAATGGAAGGGACCACGGATGGAAGCCTTCCAGGGCTCCTAGCAGGAACCCGCTACCCGGGGATCAGGTCCACCGGGCCCGGGGCGGACCATACGGGGCTCCAGCCATGGGTAGATCACTCGGATCTACCATGGGTAGATCACTTGCTCCCATCTGAGTGGCAGGCGAACCCTCCGGGGCTCCAGACTGACAGGAGAAAGCAATTGCTGTCTTAATGTGAGCACTTGGCCTAACGAGAATCACAAACCACAATAGGAGACGAAGTTGTCCAAAGAAGCTGGTTTTACTGGTCACAAAGGTTAGCAGAGCACAGAGAACCTAAGACAGCAATGGGGCAAACTGGCTTGCACTTGATAATATAAAAACATTGAAAAAAGCATTCAACAGCACAGTACAGCTTCAATAGATTACAGATTACAAACAGCACAAAGGCACCGTGGTTCTCACGGACTACTGTCGGCTTCAAAGAGTCCAAAAATGCAAAACAAACCTTGAAGGCAAATTGGTGGGGAAACGAAACTAACTGAGATACAGACCTGACAGCCACTTTGGGTGTCCATTGGGGAGAACAGTGAAGTATAGGGTTGTGCAAAAAAAAAAAAAAAAGTAAATTTCGGGTTTGGGTTTTTTGGGCCTGATTTTTTTTTAATAAACCCAGAATAAGCCGAATACCCACACCAGTAAATTTGTATTTTGGCTTTATTTCCAGGTTTACAAAAATTGGGCCCATTATATTCTATGGGGATTTTTTTTTCAAAGCTCCTGTGGGTGCATTTTTGCAGGTAGAGTCTCCTTACACGGACACTGAAGTTTGGTGAACTTTGGGACAGGGAGTCCAATTTCATGGGCCCACAAAGGGGTCACCCCCATCCTTCAGGCATCTGCAAGCCAAGCTGTCCATCTGTTTTCAGGTTCAGAAGTTCAGTGTTGCCAAGGACTGGCAGAAAGAGCTGATTGGCAGGCTGGTGCCTCAAAGTATGGGGGCTCTGTTCGTATCTGGAGCAAATAGCATGATGTCTATGCAAATTAGCTTCCAAACTGAGTAAAACTGTTTAAATGCAAGAAAAATAAGGTATGGAAAACCTTTATTTTGGTGGCAAATGACATCCTGTGAACAGTCCTTTATTGTGGTCATCAAAAATCTGATTTCAAGAGATGGTCAAGGTGTGGAGAAATAAAGCCTCTACTCAGGGCAACCTTCAGTTTCAGAGCAGGTTTTCATGGAGGGGGGTGATATCAGAGCCAGCTAAAGTCTCAATCACAGGGATTGTCTGAAGGAGATTGCTCATCTGTGCAGGTGAAGGAGTCTCCTTAGGGAGCCTGGTGGTGTGAGCACCTCATGAAGGTGGTTCTTTTTAGTTGGAGGGTATATTCCTCCAGACAGGTCTTGGTGAGCCTCGTCTTTTAAAAAATGCTTATGCTTGATCCATATCAACCCACTGAATGGTTGGTCAGACCAAGTTTTATCCGACTGCAACCTCAAAAGGGCCCAAACTATGCCCCCTAACAAAACCAGTCAAAAAAAGATAGAAAAATGGGAGCAAGCACAGAACCATGCACCTGAGCAAAGGTGAATAGCCGAACCCAAAAAAGCAGAATATTTATTTAGCTTTTTCAGAAATTGCCTATTCGGCTTTGGGGAGATCCTCAGGTTTTGGTGTTTGGCAAACTCAAAATCTGAATATTGCTGAAACAGCTAATTTTAGGTTTATTTTCAGTTTGGATTTATTGATATGCAAAACCTTAGTGGTGTATAAATGAAGTTAAATGAATAAATGAACAAATCTTTAAAATTTATTTTTTTATTTAATATAAAGTTTTAGGACACAGAAAAAAAAGGAGGATAGGGGAAGAAATCATTTAGAATGAATTGACTCTTCCAAGCCTTAACAAAAATAATATTAATAAGGTGAAATAACAAGTTTATCTAAATTTCAATTCTTACTCTATAACCTAGAACACCCGATAACTTGAACATAACATACTCTTAATGGGCGAAAACGCATGGTCGCTTTAGCCTCCTTTATTCCCTGTTTCAGCCAGGATTCAGCAAGGATCGAACACACATTCGGCGAAACACATGCGTTCGATCTGGCTGAATCCTGGCTGAAACAGGGAATAAAGGAGGCTAAAGCAACCATGCGTTTTCACCCAAAGTTTTAATTAAAAAAGTCATTCAATAGTCATTCAAAAGATAATCCTTAGAAAGCCTTACTACTCTTTCAGATAAACTGAACATGCCTTACTCTTGATACATCATTACATATTCTCAGTGCAAATATCATCTGATATTCTAAAAAAAATTATATTCTGTTCGTGTAATAGTCATAAAAAGGTTGCCATTTCAGCTCAAATTCTTCTGTTAATTTCTGATTCACCAGTTGCATTAACCTGGCCATTAAGGCAAATTCAAAAAGTTTGTCAGTTAACTCTGGGGTATCTGGAATTATATTAGACTTCCAATATTTGGCATACACAATTCTGGTGGCGGAAATTGCATACTGATAGAACTCTGAGCGCAGGGTTTAGTTGTGGGGAAAACATTCCTAACAACATTTATTTGGGAACAAGATCAAAGATTTCCTGAATGATTTTCTGAAGTTCTGAATGTATCATTTGCCAGTATTTTTTCCCCTTTTTTAATTTATATAATTAGAGGGTACAGGAAAAAAAGGGAAGGGGTAAATGTTAAATTTATAAAAAAACAATACAATAGTATAAAATGATTTCTGAATAAAACATAGTTACAGAGTATCTTTAGTTTGTTATACTTGTGTCAGGCTGGTTTCTAATATTTAAAAAATTCATATTTTACTTGGCAGTTAATCAAAGTAAGAAAATATAGTACATAGTTTATATACTTCGTTCAAATTAGCTACATTTTATATAAATATAAAAAGACGCCCATTTCTCCTCAAATTGCTCCGTAGATTCACTAAATTTTGGATTTAATTCAAAAGTCATTTTGGCCATGCTTGCATATTCCAAGAGTTTTTCTTTCCAATCATCTATTTCAGGAATGTGAGTTTGTTTCCAGGTTCTTGCTAACACCATTCTTGCAGCTGTTGTGGCATATTTAAAAACGTCATGCGATTTCGGAGGTAGATTTGGCGGGACTATACTGAGTAAATGAAATTTGGGGTCAAAAGTAAACTTCATGTCTAACATCAGCTGTAGTTCTCGATGAATTCTTTTCCAATATGGTTGTAATTTTGGACATGTCCACCAAACATGAAAGTAGGAACCGTCTGTCACTTGACATTTCCAACATGCACCTTTTTTCCCTGGAGTTGTCATCTGGGAAAGCATATTAGGAGTCAAATACCATCTGTAAAAGGTTTTATACCAGTTTTCTCTCACTTCTTGGCAGACAGTATATTTCAGTTCAGAAGTGCAAAGTTTTTCCCATAATTCCATATTGATCATTTCTCCAAAATTTTGCATCCACTTTATCATATTTATTTTCACTTGTTCTTCTTCAGTATCGTATTTCAGAAGAAGCTTATAAATTTTCCCTAATATGTGTGAGTCATTTTTAGATATTAACTGCTCAAATTCTGTTAATTCACGGAATGACTGAGGATACAAACAATCTTTTTGCAAATTGGATCTCAGTTGCAGATAAGTCAACCAATTCAACTTTTGAAATTTTTCTTGAAGTTTAATCAAGGTCTTAATTTCTCCCGTAGGCTCTATCATATCATTGTAAGTGAAATAAACACCCGGTTTCAGTTTAACATTGTCGTGGTAGGCTTCGATTGGCGACATTATAGAAGGTGGAGAAGGGCTTATTCTCTTCTTGTATCTTTTCCACACTTTCAATAACGCTGTTTTAACATCGCATTCTTCTAATGCTTTTTCTCTTTGAATTTTTGTTGTAGAATCCCACAAGACTTTATGAAAACCTTGTCTAAGATCTGCCCGCTCTAAGATAACATGCCGGCTTTTAGGGTATTTTATCCATTCTGTAATCCAAGTTAAACAGGCAGCATGATAGTATAATTTTAGGTTAGGCAATGCCAACCCTCCTCTTTTCTTTTCGTCTTGAAGTACTTTAAATCTGATTCTCGGTTTTTTTCCATTCCAAACAAATTGGTTTATTTGTTTTTGCCAGTTTTCTAATATTCTATCAGGAATGTCAATCGGCAAGAATTGAAATAAAAAATTTAATCTGGGAAGAACGTTCATCTTTATTGTCGATATCCTTCCCATCCATGAAATGTTCATTTTAGACCATAAGCTCAAGTCTTTTTCTATTTCTCCCCAGGTTTTCAAATAGTTTGACCTTAGAAGTGTATTGTTTTGTGAAGATATATTGACACCCAAGTATTTCACTGGTTCTTTGGTAATTCGGCACCCGGTAACTTCTTCAATATGCTTATCTTCATCAGTTGTTAAATTAAAAGTCAGGATTTTCATCTTCGTTTTATTAAGTTTATAACCGGAATACTTTGCATATTCAATAATGTGATTATAAACATGTGGAAGTGTTTGTCCAGGATTTTGACAGAATAACGCAACATCATCTGCATAACTTTTAATTTTGTGTTCTTCATTTCCTATTGTGAGACCTTTAATTTTTGGATCGTTTCTTATATGATTTGAAAGGACCTCCATCGATAAGTCAAATAGATATGGAGAAAGTGGACAACCTTGTCTTGTACCTTTTGTAATACTAAATTCTGTCGACAAAGAACCGTTGATCAAAAGACGAGCTCTCTGAACCGAATATATCGTGTTGAAAACTTTAAGAAGAGTTTCTCCACAGTCCATTTGTTGTAATGTTTTAGAAATGAAGTACCAAGAGACATTATCAAACGCTTTTTCTGCATCTAAAAATATCATTGCAGTGTTTAGTGATTTAGACTTTGCATATTTAATTGCACTAAGAACCAGTCGCACATTATCTCTCATTAATCTCTTTGGAATGAAACGAGTTTGATCTGGGTGTACCAAGTTACCAATAGATTTTTGAAATCTTTTAGTAATTATAGAGACAAAAAATTTGTAGTCAACGTTTAATAATAATATTGGTCTGTAAGCTTGAGGGAGATATTGATCTGCAGCTTCTTTTGGGATCAGAGAAATATGTGCTTCCTGCCAAGACGGAGGGATCTTGCCATATTCGATGACCTCGTTGTATAAAGAGAGTAAAACCAGAGTGAGTTGCTGTTCAAACAACTTGTAGAATTGTGGTGTTATACCATCCGGGCCGGGTGCTTTATCTGATTTCAAATTATTAATAGCATCAACAATTTCTTGAGTTGTTATCTTCTGATTAAGACTCTCTTGTTCTTCTAATGATAACTTGGGTAATTGTGCATCTGCTAGATAAGTTGATATTCCATATTCTTGCAGGTCATCTTTCCGATAAAGTTGTTTGTAGTATTCCACAAATATTTCTTCAATTTCCTCTTGTTTGTTGTAAGTTATCCCATTGGCTTTGGCACCTATTATCTTCCTTTTCTTCTCTTGTTGTCTAAGTTGGTTGGCTAAAAAACGACCTGGTTTGTTTGCTCTTTCAAAAAACCTTTGTTTGGCATATCTGACTTTTATTTTAATTTCTTCTGTTTCTATCAGCTCAATTTGGTGTTTGATCATCTTAATATCATGTAGAATAGTTTTATCTGACTTAGTTTGAACTTTCTTTTCCAATTTTCTTAGTTGATCTTGTAATTCTTTAAGTTTCTTCTGTTTATCTTTTTTCTTTTTGGAATTCAAGGCTATCATTTTCCCTCTGATAAAAGCTTTGCTGGCATCCCATATAACAAAGTCAGACATGTCTTCAGTCTTATTTAAAATAAAAAACTCTTTCAGATCGTGCTTGCATTGTTCAAGTGTTTGCTTATTTCGCAATATTTGATCATTCAACCGCCATCTTCTAATTCCTATTTTACCTCTTAACAAAGTCAATTCAATTGCATTATGGTCTGACAGTATTCTAGGTGTGATGTGTATCCTCTCCACAATTGTTATCATTGATCTGGAGGCCCAGCACATGTCAATTCTTGAATGTGATCCGTGACGATTTGAATAGAAGGTAAAATCTTTTGTTCTTGGATTTTTCATTCTCCATATATCAATCAGATTAAATTCCTTCATTAATTTGAACACTTTATTCGGCAGCTTTCCGGATGTACTGCTATGGGTCTTGTCAATCATAGGATTCACAACTGCGTTGAAATCTCCTAAAATTATAATTTATCCTTGATGGCATTCTGCAAGATTCTTGAACAGTGTTTCATAAAAGGTTTCTTTAGCAGCATTCGGAGCATAGATATGTGCTATTGTAAAACAAATTCCATCTGATCCAAAAAGGATTAAAATCTGATAGCGTCCATCTGGGTCTGCTATATGAATTTTTACTGTCAAGACTTTCTCGTTAATATAAGTAGCTAGGCCTCTCTTCTTCACTTGGGCCGATGCTAGATAGGGAGTTCCAAGATGATTTATGTGTAGAATTTTTTCATGATTTTTTTTAATATGGGTTTCTTGAAGGCAGACAATGTCTTTCTTTTGCTTTTTTAAATTATGGAAAACTCTCTTTCTTTTATTGGGAGAATTAAGACCATTAATATTCAGTGATATTATCTGTAAATGATTCATGATGGAATTAAGATTCAAGTCTACAAGGCTGCTGCTTGATCTAATTTGTCTCCTTCAGAAGTCTTCTTATGTTTTCTGAGTTCTCGCTTCTCAAGCGGTTGTTTTTTTCCCTTCTGAGTCGGTTGAGATGTACTGGGGCCTTCTTCCGGGGTATCTTCGGAATCTTTTAAGGCGGTGTCCTCCAAAGTTTTTATTTCTTCAAGTAAGTCTTTTGCTTGTAGTTGATTGTGAATTATTCTTTTACCTTGGGGCAGTGAAATCTCTAGGGAATATGGAATAAGCCAATGAAATCTAATTTGTCGTTTGGCCAATTCTTGCTTCAAGTCGTTGTACTCTTTTCTTTTAGTTAAAACACTTCTCGGAAGGTCAGATAGGATCTGTATTGAATTCCCTTCCCAAATCAGTGGATCATCTCTTTGTGTCTTAAGCAACAAGTCTCTGGTTCTTTTGTGGACAAATCTCACCAGTATATCTCTTGGTTTTTTATACTTGGTGGCGTAAAATGAGTTTATTCTCTAACAAAATTCCAAAAGAGTATCGTCGTCTTCAAAATCGTAATTTTCATGAAGTAGTGTCCTGATATCTGATTCTAGACTCTCTTTCCTGAAATGTTCAGGAATCCCATGAAATTTTATATTTTTATCCCTGAGCTTCACTTCATGTGCATCCGCTTTGGTTGAAAGATCTTGAATTATTTTCGATTGTTCCAGAAGCTCTGTAGTATGTTGTGTTACTGAAGTCTCTATTTCGTCTTGCTTCTATTTAATTTTGACAATTTCTTGAGAGTTGAGTTCAAGTTTCTCTTCAACCTTAGAAATACTTTGAAGTACCTTTTGCTCTGAATCTTGTATTGATTTCTGTAGAGAAGTTTTCATATCCAATATCATCTCCTCTGTACGCAGAAAAAAATCCTGACTTTCTTTGGCCATGACCGAACTTTTATTCTTTTCGTCCTGTGGAGTCTCTGATGTGGGTTTAAATTTTGCAACGTTAACCTCTTGTTCTTCTTCTTCAGAGACTACAAATTCTTCTAAAATTTTTTGTTGTTGTTTACCTTTCAACTTCTGAGATTGTCGATGTGCAAAGCTAGTAAATCTCTTCCTCATAGTAGTTAAAAAGTACCTGAAAAAATGTCAGTTCAAATTGCACACACTAAAAATTGTAGTATTCTTTCCACTCTCCCTCTCACAGAAAATAAAAAGCAAATATATTTAAGTCTAGCAATTGATTACTTTACTATACACTCAATATACTGGATCAAATCACAATGTTAGTTTATATGGTTTCAAAAATAAAATTAATTAGATTATATTTCAATGATGAAATTAGTCAGTATATTTTAAAAAGGAGATTATATGAGTTGCGCGTAAAAAAAATCAATAATAATTCATTTATTATCTCCTTTAAAGCTCAGGCTTAATTGTCAGTAATATATTATTTTAAAAATTGATTTATCGTTGAATACAAAAAAAAAGCAGAGTCTCAGTCTAGTATAAGGATGGAGATAGATGAGGGAGATTAACTGCAATTAATCCAGCAGCCACAGGAGGGCAGCAAAGCGTTCATTAATTCTTTCAGAAGGAGAAACGAAAGTTAACTTTGACAACCAGACTCCATTTTTTTCCCTTTACACCGTTCCAAATCCACTTCAAATCAAAAGCCTTACAGCAAAAAAATAAAAAAAAAGAAAGAGAAAAATGATATTGGGGGCGCGGAGCTAAATCCCATACGAACGTTGCGATTTTCAGAGGGGGGGTCAAAAAGAAGGTAGGGAGGAAGCCGGAGTCCCTGGCTGGAACCGCCGCTGCGCCGCCGCGCCGCCGCCACTTCTTTGCCCGATCTCCTACAGCCCACCCTGCCCCTATCCGCCCGCCTGCACCCGGGTGGGCCAACAGGACCAGGGCAGCCGCACAGAGATCCGTGATAGATTCCCGGCACGGACACCCAAAGGAAAAGCCTCAGCCGCCTCCAGCTTGAAGTATACAGCCACAAGAAGAATCCCCCCCTCCTCTCCTCTCTCTTCTCGCTTCCAGTTGTCTTCGCTCGGACGCAGCCCCCTCCAGCAAGTATTCAAACTCGATTCAATATTAGAATGGATTCTAAAATTGTTGTAATTCTAGATTTGTTTTTATGTTGTTCTAAAAGAGTTCTTTAAAAAACGGAAGTGGGGGGGAGGGAAGGTTTGAGCGGACGGCCGCCATAGTCTCAGTAGACTCACCCCCAGCTGCTTCCTTCTTCACCAGACGCACATCAGGCGTTTTGCTGGCAGTTGGACCCCCGGAATTGGACCGGGGGGGCTTTATGGAGGATCTCTCCTATATGGCCCACTCCCCCCAGGCCTGGGGAGGTCTCCACGGAAGCAGTCAGGCAGCCGCGAAAGGGCTCGCGTCTGGCGAGCTCGGTCTCCGCCCGGAAGTCCTCATTTGCCAGTATTTTTTACTTTTACAACAAATCCACCATTGGTGATAGAAAGTTCCTTCCGCATCTGAACATTTCCAGCACTTAGCTTGGGACAGGTTATACATCTTCTTGAGCTCCTTATGTGAAAGGTACCATCTCTCTAACATTCTGCATCCATTTAAAAAATCACAAGGTTAGATTTTGTACCTTGATTTTGCAGTTTATTGCAGGTCCTGTGACTCCAAGAAACTAGATGTCTGATGCCAGTTTCAAAGAGGAGTTTCCCTGTTCACTTCAGTGCACTAATGGTGCTGCTATATATCTTTTTGTGTGTACTGATCACCAGTTAGTGTTGTGTAGCCTACCCAACCTTAGGCCTCATAGAGTTCTGTATCAAATGAGTGATATTTTAAAAAATCTGCTTCATTTTACATGTTGAGAAACATCTTATAGTTCCCACAGTGAGCTTTGGCATATTTTCCCCTATCATTCTGCTGTTAACCCCCTTCCCCAAAGATATCAAGCTTGAGTATGACCAACCATCATCAAATACATCTTCCATTGCTAGGGCAGAGATGCAAGCCATCCCCAACCTTTGATTTACTCTAACAAGTGTTTGTATTTTATTGAATGGAAAGAATCTCACTCTCTTTTTTCCCACTCACTTTTTTTGTTAGCTCTAGGCACGGGCCCTCATGCCAGTAATTCACTTTGTTAGTTATCTTTAGTTACAAATGAGAGTCTGTTAATCTTTTTAAAAGGAACATATTTTGGAGACAATGGTAAGACTAAAAAGTCTCTTGAAGAGATGGCATAAAAGTGTAGCTATGGAACACAGGATTGGCCTTATGGGAGTCTTGCAATGGCAGCTTACAAATGCCTGAGAAGATTAATGGGATATTTTGGCTGTACTGAAAGGCTACTCTTTCCTGGGTACTGAAATGGTTCTTTTGCTAGCCTGGTCTATAATTTCATTAAGTGTATTTTTCTTGGCCAGGGCTCTAAATCAGAGTGCTCCGCTTGTTACTCAGTTTCCCATTCCCTTGAGGACTGACCTCCTCAGCAATTAGTATAGCATTGCAGTTCTCAGGAATCCAGCAGCACAAGGTAAACCATGAAGTGAAAGCTAGGCTTGGCCATCAGACAGGGAGGTTGATGAGCATCTAAAAGGTCTGGGATCAGGCTCACTTCTGCCAAAGACTCACTGTATTGTCTTGCAAAATCTGCCCCATCTATAGTGGGAACAATAATGGCCAACTCTATGTGGCTGTTTGAAAATGAACACAAGACTGTGACAATGCAAACCAAAGCAGTGATAGCCTCTAAGCCCACTGACATCAATGGACTTAGAAGGGTACAAGTATTTGGGATTGTATGATAAAGCATTTTGCCTATTCAAAATGTTTTAGAAGTGGTTTTTGGAGCATAAAATTCATCAGGGTTGCCAATTTTGTATTTCCAACATTTGACACCTAGGTGGGTCAGAGGCAGAACCTGGAACAAGCCCAGTGGGAGTAAGGTGCAGATCTCTGAACAGCAATTTATCCTTCCCCAAATTCCAAACAAATCTGGCATTGTCGTGTTTTTTTGGTGAAATAACATATTTCTAGGAAATAAAGGTTCAGGAAACTTGAATTATAGAACATTTTGTGCTATTTTAATCAGAACTAGGTGAAAAAATTCACATGGGAGGCATTTTTGCAAAAAAAAAAAAATCACAGCAAAAACAAACATTTTAACAAAACCACCATCTCCTTTTTATTCAAAACTTCAGCATGTCTGAATTTTTCTCTGTGAATATGATACTATTTCTTTGCTCCATTTTTGAAAGGTTTGTTGTTTATTTTAAAAAGATCATGCTAGGAATTAATGGGGAAAATGTGAAATTATGAAGCACAGAATTTAATGCATTGAAGAATAAATGTGAGAACAATCAATAAATGGAGGACAGCAGCACAGCTATGCCCACTTTCCCCTCTGCTGTCCTTTGTGTGTGTGTGTGTGTGTGTGTGTGTGTGTGTGTGTGTGCTGTCAAGTCACAGCTGATTTATGGTGACTCCTTTCAGGGTTTTCAAGGCAACAGAGGTGGTTTTCCAGTGCCTTCCTCTGCATAGCAACCCTGGTATTACTTGGTGGTCTCCCATCCAAATACTAACCAGGGTCGACCCTGCTTAGCTTTCAAGATCTGATGAGATTGGGCTAGCCTGGGCCATCCAGGTCAGGCTGTCCTTTACTTAGGTCCAGTGAATACACCCTATGTATATGGACGCTGTGAAAAGGATACAGTTCATTTGGGAAGAGCCTGTCAATTTGCAGAAGCTGAGAGCAATTCTGCGTACAACCCCCATATGTTGTGAGAGCAGTCCTATTAACATGAAGCTACACAGAAAGACCATTTCATATTCAGATTTCCATGGATACTGACTTCTGGATAACTACCATTCATCTAATCTGCTCATATTGTATGTGAAGTAAAAGTTTCAATACTACAATTGAAACATCAGTTTCAATCATAATATTTACAAACACATTCATAACAAGTTTTTCTATGGCTCACACTTACTAATATTAGCAGTTTACTGGGCTAATCAATGAAACCACAAACTATACTAAATCAAATTACACCCTGCTAATCCAATTTAGTCAATGGGCCTAGAATTATGTAGCTCTACTGTCTGTCAGTTAATCAGAATGGAAATCAGAAATTCTGCCAGATCTCACCTTTCAGCTGCTTATCATAAGCCACCAGGTCATATCCTATTTCTGATCAGCCCTACCACATTTCCTCTTGGTTCTGCCCAAGACCTGACAGATTCCTCGAGAGGTTCTGCCTTGATTTTGACTGGGTTATATGCACCTCCTTTGACTCACCCGGGAAACCTCCACTTTTGAAATGTGTCAGCACTTGTCCTATTCGTAACCACAAACCACAGCAGGAGACTAAATTGTCCAAAGAAGCTGGTTTACTGGTCGCATAGGTTTACAGAGCAAAAGAACCCAAGACAGCAATGGAGCAAACTGGCTTGCACTTGATAATATAAAAGCAGTGAAAAAAGCATTCAACAGTACAGTACAGCTACATGAGATTACAGATTACAAACATTACAGAGACGCCACAGTTCTCACAGGTTACTGTCTGCTTCAAAGAGACCAAAAATGCAAAACAATCCTTGAAGGGAAGCTGGTGGGAAAACGAAACTAACAGACCTGACATTCTGCTCCCCTCAAGGCCCCCTTCCGTTTTGCAAGGGGGGCGGTTTATCGGGGTAGGTGGTGTGGAAGGCGTTCACTAAGTATGAGGCGTAGACATCCCGTGCACGCACCCATTCATCGAAGGCAGGGGGGAAGTGTTTCCAACGAACCAGATATTGCAGAGAACCATGACGTATACGAGAGTCCAGAATCTTTGAAACTTCAAAATGCTCCTCCCCCCCCCCACCATCACAGGCTGCTCAGGAGGCGATTCCGGGTGCCAATCTGAGGAAGCGACATGAGGCTTGAGAAGACTGACATGGAAGACTGGGTGGATACGCCTGAAGGTTTTAGGGAGAGTCAGTTCCACAGTGACGGGGTTAATTATCCAGGCAATGGGATATGGTCCCACGTACTTGGCACTGAGCTTATGGCAAGGGCTGGTGGACCGCAGGTTCTTGGTGGAAAGGTACACTAAGTCACCAATCTGAAAGTCTTTGCTGGGAGAGCGATGCTTATCTGCTTGGGCTTTATATTTACGTTTGGCTCTGTCCAGATTTTTCACTAGCCAGGGCCAGGTGGTGCGGAGAGCCTGAGTCCAAGAGGCTACATCGATATTCCCCTCCCCCTCCGTTGCATTTACAGCAATAGGACCGAAATCCTGACCATACACAGCGTAGAAAGGGCTAAAACCTGTAGATTGATGCACAGCATTATTGTAAGCATACTTAGCAAAGGGCAACAGTTCAACCCAATCATCCTGATGGTAATTGACATAACAGCGTAAATAACACTCCAGGACAGCATTAACACGTTCAGTTTGCCCATCTGTTTGGGGGTGATAAGCGCTAGATAAACCCTACTCCACCCCCACCAACTTGAGAAACGCCTTCCAAAATTTAGCTACGTAGCTACTTCCGCTGTCGCAAATTATCTTACGTGGAAAGGAATGTAGACGGAAAACATGTGACACAAAAAGGCGGGCCAACTTGGTGGAGGGGATACCCACACACGGAACCAAATGTACCTGTTTAGAAAATAAATCAGTAACAACCCACAGTACAGTTTTCCCTCCACTAAGTGGGAGATCAGTCATGAAATCCATGGCAATCACTTCCCAGGGTCTGCTGGGAATTTCCAGAGGTTGTAACAGTCCCGGGGGTTTGCCCTGGCATCGTTTGACAGTGGCACAAATGGGATAGCTGCCAACGAAGGAATCCACATCGGTACGCATGCCCACCCACCAAAATTGCCTGCGTAACAAGTGAAGGGTTTTCAGGAAACCAAAGTGCCCTGCCGTCTTAGCTCCATGGGCCAATTGCAGGATCTCTCTCCGAAGTACTTTAGGCACGTACAATTTCGAGTCTTTGTACCAACAACCACCCCGTTCAAGCAAGTCTTGGGGTAGAGTTTGAGCGGTGCGTTCGGCCAGGCATTGAGTATGAAGGGAGTCCACGAAGGAATCGGACAGGATCACTCCCCCCGCTGCAGAGGAGAGTGAATCAGGGGTCGCCGGCGGTGGCGACGGAGCAGGGGGGGAACCGGTTGATGCGGGGCGCCGGTGACAGGCGGCACGGGAGGATCTGGTGAGGGAGTCGGTTCTTTTGTGCCTGACGCCCTGCTGCCCCCTGATTAGGTCTGGGACTGGAGCAGAGTTTGGGACCGAGTTTTGACAGCCAGCACGGGCAGAGCTCCTCCGTGCGCTGGAGTGAACAAAGAGTTCGTAGGACGGTCGATCTTTATTGGATATTGGGGCAACCTGGAAAGAGCATCAGCAAGCACGTTTTGCTTCCCAGGCACATGTTTAAGTACAAAACAGAATTGAGCAAAGAAGTCAGCCCAACGCTGTTGTTTTGCAGACAGTTTGTGGGTCCCCGTGAGGGCCTCTAGATTTTTGTGATCGGTCCAGACTTCAAAGGGGACCTCGGACCCCTCCAAAAATTGCCTCCATAGAGTGAGGGCATGATGGATGGCTGATGCCTCCTTCTCCTAAATGGGCCAGTTCAGTTGGGTGTGCACAAACTTCTTAGAAAAATAAGCGCAGGGGTGAAGAAGACCGTCAGACCCCATTTGTAGAAGGGCCCCCCCATGGCCACATCAGACGCATCCACTTGCACAACAAACATTTGGTTTGGGTCGGGGTGCTGCAGTACTGGTTCAGAAGTGAAAAGCTGCTTGAGGGTTGCAAAAGCAGCTTGAGATTGATCAGTCCAATTCACTTTGGCAGTGGGCAATGTAGCAGAGACCCCTTTACCTTTAGTTTTAAGAAGGTCGGTGATAGGCAGTGCCACTTGGGCAAAGTTGGGAATGAAACCACGGTAGAAATTGGCAAAGCCTAGAAACTGTTGCATTTGCTTACGGGTGGAGGGAGGAGTCCAATCAAGTACTGCTTGTACTTTAGCAGGGTCCATACTGAGGCCCCGATGGGAAATGATGTATCCCAAAAAAGTCAATTGTTCCTGATGGAACTCACACTTAGACAACTTTGCATAGAGCTGATGATTACGTAGACATTGCAACACTTCTCTGACTAGAGCAACGTGTTCCTCCATGGATTTAGAATAAATAAGGATATCATCAAGATAAACCACCACGCCGAGATATAATAAATCATGAAGGATCTCATTAATGAGTTGCATGAAGACCCCCGGAGCTCCTTTCAACCCGAAAGGCATTACCAAAAATTAATACATTCCGAAGCAGCTAGAAAAGGCTGTGAAGGGTTCATCCCCGTCACGAATCCGAACTCGGTAATAAGCCTCAACCAAGTCCAATTTGGTGAAAATGCGCCCCTCTTGTAATTGTCCCAAAATGTCCGAGATCAATGGTATGGGGTAGGCGTTGGTTTGGGTAATTGCGTTGAGTTTCCTGAAGTAAATACACAAACGTAAGTCACCCTCTTTCTTACGGACAAAGAAAGCCGGGGCTGAGTTGGGGGCGGTCGATGGCCGGATGAACCCCCGAGCAAGATTTTTATCCAAAAAGTCTCGTAACACAGAGCGTTCGGAAATGCTCATAGGGTAAATCTTGCTTTTAGATAGTGAGCAGTCTTTTACTACTTCAATAGCACAGTCCGTGGGACGGTGGGGGGGTAAAGCATCACATTCTTTTATATCAAAAACATCTTCAAAGTCTCGGTATACTTCGGGTAACGGCGTTGGCAGTGGAGCATTGGAGGTTAAGGCTGGAGTGGGTGGGGGTACCACCGCGACTTCATGTTGGTGCTGTTCACATTTAGGGTTGGTAAATGTAATTGTGTCAGCCTCCCAGTCTATATAGGGACTGTGACCTTTAAGCCAATTAATTCCCCAAACAACTTTGTATAGGATGGGAGCTATGGTAAAGTCTATTTGCTCCCAATGGGAACCGATACCCATCGCCACTCCTTGAGTGCGACGGTCGACAGGTCCCCCTTTAAAGTGGCTACCGTCCATTTGGGCAAATTGGATGGGGGCTGGTAGGTCCTCAGACTTGACTTTTAGGGCTGCAAACGTGGCCTCATTGATTAAAGTGCGCCCGCAGCAGGAGTCTATGAGTGCCTTGACACGCAATTGGGGACCCCTTTTGTAGTGTTGTAACACTACGTCCACATAAACAGTGTTTTCAACTTCACTCACTATGACAGGAGCCTTGGGTTTAGCAGGAGATTCCGCAGGGGTCTGTGGGGACGCTCCACTCACCACAGACCGTATCTGTTTTTTGATAGATCAAGAGGGGTTTCCAGGTTGAGCGCTGGGGAATTCCATTGGTTATCCTCGTCGGAAGAAGGAGAGCTGTCCCCCACTGGGGCACTTGTAATCCAGGACCCTATGGGGTCGATTGGTGTGGGAAGGTTAGACGGTTCTCCGATGTGAAGTGCAGAAGGTGTGGGTCGTCCCGGCGCTGTGCTGCAGGTGGCCGCGGTGCCTCTGTGTTGAGGTCATCCCCGAGCTCGAGACGGTATGTTTGGGCGAATGGTTTCTGGGCGTTGAGGGCAAGCCGCTGCAAAGTGACCCATTCCACCGCAAACGAGACAGGCCCCCCTCTGGAATCGAGATTCGCGATCCAGAGGGAGCCGGGTTGGTCTCTGCCGGTTGGGAGTCGAAGGTTTGGTGGGCGGCTTTTGTCCGCCCTTTTCCTTGGCTCTATTTCGGACTAGCGAAATGAAATGCTGGCGGCTTTCAACTTCCTTAGCCAGTAAAATCCAATCCTCCAGGGTATCTGGGTCGTCCCGCATATAAGATCAGTTCAAAATGTCTGGGTGCAACGCCTCACGAAAGTATTGGATAAGGGTAGCTTCAGGCCAGTCTACTACCTTACTCGCAAGTCGTTGGAATTCATCCGCAAACTCCCGAACTGGAGAGGAGCCTTGCCTGAGTTGTAAAAGTTCCGCTTTGGCTCTCTCTCCCATGAAGGGATCTTCGAAGCGTCGTCGCAAGGCGAACATAAAATTGTCGAGGGAACGAATGGAGCGGGATCGTGTATCAAACTGGAGGCTCATCCAGTCGGCCGCCTTTTCTGTCAACAGGGAGGCAACGAAATGGACGCGACTGTCTTTGGTTGGGAAGAATGGTCTGTGTTCCCTCATATAACTATCTACATGATGTAAAAACGGGGTAAGGTTTCTACAGAGCCGTTGTGGGAATTGGTCTCCTGGATTGAAAGTGCCTTCCTGGGGATACCAGGGACACTGACAATCAATCTTCCGTAGGAGATCCTTGAGATCTGCCATTGACACTGACACCGTCGTAAGAAACTTTCAGTTTTGGCGGTCTCCATGGCACTGGGGGTACAGGCGGGTATCCAGGGGCTGGAATTCCTGGCAAAGCAGGTGCAACAGGCACTCCCCCGGGTGCTGCGGAATTATCCGATCTCTCGGGCAAAGTCCCCGCCAACCTGCGGGTTCGTTGAAAGCTACGAGACGGGACGAAAGATGGGAAGAACGGGGGTAATTCATAGCCCCCGGGCTGTCGGGGATGCGCTCCACTCTGCGCCCGTTCGAGGGCTAAGCGCTCCCTCTCCTCTTGTTGCACCCGAACTCTTGCTTTGGCATCAGCCGTCATCCGCGCTTGCTCCTCCGCTCTCTTGCGCTCAGCCAGGTCCAGATCGGCTGCCAGCTTGGTGGTCAGCATCGCGTTAACGAGTGGAAGGCCTTCCTGTTCCAAAATGTAGAGGAGCTCAGCGCGTTGGTCCTGCAGATCCAACAACGGTTGGACCTGTACCGCCAAGGCCGCCGCATTTGCACCGAAATCTGGGGAGAGGTGGTTCGTAAGTTCGGCCACTGAAATGGTGGCCGCAGTGTGGCCCTGGAGAAGGGCAGCCACCCGCATGGCTACCACTTTGGCCTCCATTTGGCAGAGCTCAGGGGTGTGTGACCGGAGTCGCCATGTCGACAGAGCGGATCGGGGTCGCGGGCAAAGTCGGTTGCGCTTCACAAGTAGTGAGTCCGGCCAACAGGCTAGTTAACAGTTGTAAATCCTCAGCTGCCAATCGAGTATCATCCACCAACTGGTCAAGGGTCTGGAGGTCTTGGCAACCGCTTTCTGACTATATATTACTCTTCCTACACACCTGAGAGAGACACTGTCCTTCAGTGTTACTTCTCTGAAGATGCCTGCCACAGCTGCTGGTGAAACGTCAGGAAAGAAAATTCCAAGACCACGGTCACACAGCCCGGATAACCTACAAGAACCAAGGATAAAAGAACGTGAAAGATACTGCAGACTTGGCCAACCTGAGAAATCAGCAGTGGCTGACCATGGACTGACCCAAACAGGACACAGGGTCTTATTCCAAGACACTGAAATACTGGACAATTCTACCAACTATTTTGTCAGATTGCACAGAGAAGCCATTGAAATTCATAAACATCAGCACAACTTTAACAGAAAAGAAGAGAGTTTAAGAATGAATAAGGCTTGGCTTCCTGTCCTGAAAACCTCCAGACTAATGAAGACTACAGTCCACAATAGCCATGCGGATTAGCTTTGGATTCCACATGTTAACAGATCACTTCAGAATACAATGGTTCCACATTAACATACCACACCCTCATTAGCACATTATCTTGATACTTACAGGACAATGATTAGCACATTAATATTTTGCAGGACAATGACTCAGCTCAAACCCAACCCCCTTCTGACTAAATATTACTCTTCCTACACACTTGACACTGAGAGACACTGTCCTTCAGTGTTACTCCTCTGAAGATGCCTGCCACAGCTAGTGGCGAAACGTCAGGAAAGACAATACCAAGACCACGGTCACACAGCCCGGATAACCTACAAGAACCAATTCATCTAACTAGTTTTACAAACTGTAACACACATAGAATTATTTATTGTGTCCTTTCTCCATGTAACAAGATTTTTATTGGAGCAAGTACCAAACCTCTGAAAAACAGAATACTTGAACAAAGATCCAGAATCAGAGCCAGAACTCTTGAGGCCCCCCCTAGTAGAACATTTTTGGAAGTGCAAGCATTCAGAGAATGACTTCCATTTTTTTTCATGTGGCATCTTCAAACTAGAACATTTGAAAGGGTAGATGTGGTCAGAGTTTTGAAACAGAAAGAGGCTTTTTTATACACTTATTTCAGACTATTTCACCCCTTTGTCTTAATATGGAAAATGACATGTCATGCTTTATTTAGATCTGGCAAACAGTGGCACATATACCTTTTAGAAGGTTTGCTGGAAAACCTACACCTGACCCTTATTATCTAAGTAGTGGTAGAAGTGTTATAGAGCATTATGTAATGTAAACTACAAGTATCCTAGCTAGGAACCAGTGTACTGTATTTTGCAGGAAACTAGCCTGTTTAGGCAGTAGGTAAGATCTGTTTCAGGGTTTTTTCATTACCTACAGTGAGGGCTTACGTTTTGGGTTATGTGATGTCATATTGTGTATGGAATATGTGAAAAAGTGTTTTTGCTTGGTCTTTTAGAATCAGTACCTACCTAATAGGAGGCAGCACCAAATCATAGGCTGCTGGCCATTGATAATACACTGAGAATATATGTAAGATCTTATTTCCATTAATTTGGTGGTTTTGTGCATATAGACAAATGAGTCAGGTGGATGTGAATTTTATTACTGTAATTCATGTTAACAACAGGTAATTGAAGAGGAACTGATGAAGATATAAGAACAGAAACTTGTCTTCCTCTTCAATCTGACATTTGTTGAATGCAAGGAATATTGTTCCTGTTTAAAAAAGACAAAAGTTGTTTAATTATATTAGCATAAGAATTATTTTTGAATGTATACTTACCTTGTCAACACCATCTTTGGAATATTGATGTTGAATCTATGGTACTATTGTATTTTGTAATTTCTTTCCCATTATATTTTGGGTTATTTTCATGAGAGTGATTTTCTGTGCCCTTTTCGATTCAAGAAATAGGAGCAGGAGCATTGCCTATGGTAGAAATCCAGCTAATCCCTTGTAATCGTTTTATGAAATAAATGTCATGTTTTATTCTGGACTAAGATATAACTAGCCTTTGTGCATCGCTATTAAGTCAGGTCCTTGAAAATTACAGTGCAGGGGGGCTAACATCCTTTATTGGGCTTTACAGGACACTGATCAAAGTTTCTGTCATGAGGTAAATTTTATTTTGCTAAATATCACTCCTCTTTTTTTCAGGCCACCAACATCAACATCCTACTTTTCCATCAAGAGGTATCTTATTCTTTCCTCACTTTCTTGGATGCTAATTTAGTGGGGTGCTGACAACCTGCCACCTTTTATTTGACAGCCATCCTTATTGCAATGTTGCTACAAAGAAAGAGTTTGGAGCTCATTTTTCCCTCCTCAGGTATATTTCCTTTTTTGCCCCCTCCCTGAAGAGAAACAGCCAGTCAAAGAAGTCCCCCTTTTTGTGAGCAAATGTCTGTTTCTTGATAGCTTACAGCCCCCTTCCATTTGGAAGCCATCTTGTGATGTGGGCAATTTAACAAAAGCAGGAAACAACAGCTATTTTCAAAGTATTCAGCAAGGCTGGTGCAAAAATTCAAAAGCCCCAAAGCATCTGCTTTCTTTTCCAAGTCTGGTTATTTTCCCCTTTTTTTGTTTCCTGCTTGGCACTTTTGTTTGACAGACAGTAAACATGAGCTGAAGTTAAGAAGGGAAGGAATAAAGGAGTACCAATATAAGCAAAGCAGTGTCAAAGAAGAATCCAGCTGGGAAGATCTCCAGGTAACCATCTATCTGCCAAGGACTCTGGCCAGAATTGTTGAATTCCTCCTGCAGTTGGAATGGGATATTCTGAATGCACACTTTTCAGGGACTGAAATATCAGAAAATCCATTGGCAATTGTAAGCTTCTTTTGCACATTTATCAGATATTGTGTTTAAAGGTTTTATAAATATCAGCCCATGGCTTTAAATTAAGAAAGATCCCCATATAACATATCTGAAAGCAGCCTGAAAAGTTCTTCTGAAAAGGTGAACCGTGACATAACCCCCTTCACTGTTCCCCATGCAAGAAAAGGAAAATTACATTTCAGAAAACTGAGGTGATTTGTAGGTTGTTACAAGCGCTCTGAGTTTCCCTGCAGCCTAGTGGGAGCTTGTAATTCAGAGAAAACACATGCTGAAGCACTTTGGGAAGCAGTTTTGGGATTCTCTACTCATGCTTCTGTTTCTGTTCTTAAAAATAAAGAGAAGTGAATCTTAGTTATGACTAAATAGTAGGGCTGTGCAAAAAATGCCATTTTGGCTTTTCTGGGTTTGGGTTTTAGCGGATGCAAAAAAGGTGGGAAAATAGTGTAGCCGAAATGGGCGATTCTCAGATAAGCCAAAAAGATATTCGGCTTTTCTGGGTTTGGCTATTTTTTATTTGCAAGGAGAAAGCTCTCCTTGCTTCAGCTGGGCAACCTTACTTGACTGGAGGACACACTAACTAGGGCAGTGATGGTGAACCTTTTAGAGACCGAGTGCCCAAACTGCAACCCAAAACCCACTTATTTATCGCCAAGTGCCAATACAGCAATTTAACCTGAATACTGAGGTTTTCGTTTAGAAAAACCAACTCATATGTTCACATATTTTGCGTTAAAAGAAAAACACAATAACAGAGCTTTCAGTGATACAAACAACTTTTTATTGAAAGGTAAAAGTTTGCATTTGGCATGCATCTCTCCAGGACTCGTCCTCTGCTCAGGCACCGGACATTATTGTACATAAGTAAACAAGTATACTGTGCCTGAACCTCCTCAAGAAGTGCTTAAACTGTTGACAATTCAGAGCACGAGCCATGATGTAATTCACCATTTTTGAGACATCTTTGAGGACATCGTCAAATTTTTTGAACAATTAATGTGATTTTTGCTGTTGTGTGCATGCTGATAATTTGTCTACCCTTGGCTCATACTTTGTAAGTTTGAGAGCAACACATGCAGCACTCATGTCATCTGTTAGCCTGTTTTTGGTGTCAGATTTGAAATAAATCAAAGCTGAAAACAGCTGCTCACAAGCTTAAGATGATCCAAACAAAGTAGGAAAGCAATCCCAAGTGCTTTCATTGACTTAAAATTATTTGGCAGAGAATTCCACACTTTAAGGATTTCATTTTCAGAACTAACTGTGCTGTCCTTAGTCATCCCCTCTATCTTCTCAAGTGTTTCATGCAGGTCATAGAATTTATTTTTCCAGATAGCGCTTTCTTGAAATTCTATTAGCTCCATTTCCAGATTTTCTAAATCTAACCAGTGTAAGCAGGAAAGATCAAGTTCTTCAAATTTGGCTTTATCTGGAGAAGTAAGAAAACACAGGGTTGTCTCCATCTTACGGAACTGTAAAAATCTGTTACTGAAATTCACCTTTGCAGCTGCTACAATGCTAGAAAATTTCCTGATGGCTTGTAGGATTGTCTGCAAATGTTGTAGAATTTTCTAAATGCTTTTTTAGATGGGCGGGACCCCAGACAAACTGAAGATGGGCGGGGGCCCGCAGCTCAGCTGAGAGGGGGGGCATGGCAAGGTGCTCGGTCACAGCCTCCCGGTCCAAACTGAAGAGGGCGGGGCCCCAACAAACAGCTGAGCTGCGGCTGCAGCTCAGCTGAGAGAGAGGGAGGGCGCCAGCGCAGGCTTGGGGAGCATGGGCTTGGGGAGCATGGGCTTGGGGAGAAGAGCACCGCCCTCAGTGCCCTCACCACGGCAATAAGGCACAGCCCTAGGCAGATGTGACAGGTCCATGCGTGCCCACAGAGAGGGCTTGGCGTGCCAGCTGTGGCACACGTGCCATAGGTTTGCCAACACGGAACTAGGGGGGGAGGGACTAGAACTCCCAGTGGTCAGTAGGTGGCCAGATCTGGGAGAACAGTGTTCTTTGAACAATCACTGAAGCTGGAATGCCATTCAAACTTTTTGGTGTTTGGGCAAAGAGCACATATACACCTTGAATTCTCTCCCAGAGCAGCCATTGCTCACAGAGAGAGAGTTTGGTGCACAAACTATGGCTTTTGCTCCTGCTACCTCATCCTGAGCTGACCTGGTGGGTTACAGTCTGTTGCTTTCATTGTATTATTTCCTGGCTGCTGCCTGAAGAGAAGACATCCAATAGTTTGAGATCCTATCATCATTTATATTTTATTTGGGACTTATTTTCTAAACTTGGCTAAAAGCCAGGGAAGGAGGTTCTATTTTGAGGCACTGGTTGGTTGGGGGGATTTAATTCCATTTCAATACTGTATATTTCTTGCTCCTTCTGACCTGCTTTTAAGTGTGGTTGGATTGAATTGCAAGCCTTTCTGATTTTATTGTTTGGGTGTGTGGGGGGGGGGATCCCATTGCAATACCACTTATTTCTTGCTCCTTCTGACCTGCTTTTAAATTCTTGCTTTAAGTGTGGTGGCTGGTGGGCTTCTGCAAGCCACCTTTGCTGCTTTCATTCTTTGGTTTTGGGGGGAACTGCTTGGCTTTGGTGTGAGGTTTTGTTTAGAGAGAGTTAGTTAACCGAGAGGTAATTCCCTGGCACTACTTTAATTTTTTTACAAGAGCCCTGTGGCGCAGAGTGGTAAGCTGCAGTACTGCAGTCAAAAGCTTTGCTCATGACCTGAGTTCAATCCCAACGGAAGTTGGTTTCAGGTAGCCGGCTCAAGGTTGACTCAGCCTTCCATCCTTCCGAGGTCAGTAAAATGAGTACCCATCTTGCTGGGGGTAAAGAGAAGATGACTGGGGAAGGCACTGGCAAACCACCCTGTAAACAAAAAGTCTGCCTTGGAAACGTCGGGATGTGATGTCACCCCATGGGTCAGGAATGACCCGGTGCTTGCACAGGGGACCTTTACCTTTTTTTAATTTTGGTGGAAGCCACCAGGCAGGGCTTGGCCTGTTGGTGGCTGTGTTCTAGCTTTTACTCTTGGTTTGAGTGGCAAATTCATTTGATCATTTCTCTCTGGTAGTCTAGTGGGGTGACTTCATAGACACAAAACCAGCATTAATAAGACCTGTTAGGAAGTTGTTGGGCTACATTGCTCCCTCAAATTAAACCACAGCTGTAGGGGTTCCGTTTCCTACCAATTAGGCTCTGTTAGGTCCTTAAAAGAGCAGAGGACATTGAATTCTAAATAGTTAAAATAGCTCAAAAAGTTATAGAAAGCCTCCTGGTCTGAATTGTGCCCAGCTAGCATTAGATTTACAGTTCAACGGTGAGGGAAGCATGTCCTTGCAGAGAAATCTCCTCCTGGTTCCTTGGGGATTCCTTGGGGAAGCACAGAGTTAGATAGGGTTTAATATATCAATGTAGTATTTCCCCCTTTTAAAAAATTTCTCAATTCCATCTCCAGGACAGTGTGAGAGGTTAAACTTAGACAGTTCTCTAGACCAAGATCACCAGGTAGTTCTTTAAAAAACAAAACAACCCCCCCCCACACACACAGAAATTATTAAGTGGAGGTTACGTTAGGGCCTCTTTTTGTTTGCAAAAAAAAATAGTTTTCTTGGGGCAGGGTTCATAACACAGTTTCAGGGCAGGGACTGATCGTAGTCCAGGACAGCTAGCTAGGCCCTTAAACTTTCCCACATTAAAGATAGCCAGAGTTTGGCCCAAGGGAACAATGAGTGGCAGGGGTGCAGGTAAGAAGGGCCCCAGGGACAAAGCAAAGAAGAAGACTAAAGGGATGGAAGGGAGGGGGAGGGCTGCTGCTCACCCCTGATCTGTGCGGGGAGCAGCTCCAGAGCCACCATTCAAAATTCTGCAGAGGATGTCATGGCTCATGTTCGCTAAGGGGTCTACACTCTTAGAATGTATCATTTACTAAGAAATGAAGTTATCTTATTCAGTGAGACCTCACAGACAGGAGTCAATGATAATTCCTACTACTGTAGGCTTTCTATTGAAGTGTGCCAGAAAATTTATAAACAATGAACTTCCTTTAAATAACATTTATTTCACATAATATATATATATATATATATATATATATATATATATATATATATATATATATATATGTGTGTGTGTGCATGTGTATATTTACACACTCTCAAAACATGTCATAAAATACATTATGATATATGCAAGCAGTTTCAAACAATCTTTATAAGCAATTTCTGTTTCATAATATTTCTCTTTATGAGAGTTTAAACCTTTCAACTTGTATCTTTATTTCATTTAGTATACTACAGTTACAGAATCTTGTAAAAACATGGTTAGTGTATAATCATTACAGAATCCCTATCAAAACATGATTAATATACTGGGAAGGAAGATATGATTAGTAAAAACATCTTAAAATTATTCCAGGTATCATAGCAATATTTCAGGACAAACTACATGCTTTTATATTGCCATGTCATCTGTAAATCATCTTAACTTCATGGGAACTGAATTTATATTCAGGATATTTATACGTTTCCGTATGTGTTATCTTTACCCAATGCTGTGTATAGAGGATAGAATACCATAAACTTTGTATTTAATCTATTCTATGTTTATGGACTCCTGATCATTGTTAAGATCAGGAATGCTACATACATGGTGAAAGTATATGTGTATTTTTACAGTCAGCAATGCAGAGCTTATGTGTTATGTATAATTCATTATGTGTAAGCTTAAGGCTGTATTAATGTTCTATGGAAGACTCAGTTATTCTCTGGCTTTGCCAATTTCAGAGAATATGTTTACTTGGTTAAGAGTCTCCGTAAATAAGCCTAATAGGTTCTGTATATGTTTTATGTAAGCACTGCATTATATGTGCCTTGTGCATTACCACAGAAAACAGAGATCTTCCTTTCTTTTCAAGAATATCTCTGGCCTCTTACCCCAAAAAGGTGCAGTGAGTTAAAAGTTTTATTAAGAAAGCAAAACAAGTTCAGTAGGTCCATACCAACTTAAGGTCAGAATACAGATGGGGGAAATACTGGTCATCTTTATAGGGAACATACAATAGAATTGATTATACGTAATGGCAGAACACAAAAGGATGAGATGCAGCAGAGCTGTCCTGAATGGGAAAGGATACAAGTTTACAATAAGGAAGTATTTGCCGGTGATTACCCATTAAGAGACATACTGGTGAAATTGACTAGTAAACGACCCAGTGATCGCACGGGCTCCCAGGCATAGTCCTGCGGCTCCAGCTAGCTCAGTGCGGATGTCTATTGAAACGCTAATGCCAAGCGAGAGAAAGAATGAGCATGGGGGGGGGGAGAGAATGAAGCTTGCTTATCCGGCACCCAAATGGATGCCCTTGCTGACAGTTATTTAGAAAAGACTTCTGAACAGGTCCAGGGAATTATCTATATAGGATCTATATAGGATATACAATCCTAATGCTTGCCAGCATTTGGAAAGCCAGAACAGGATCAGACAGATCTTCTTTGAGGTTCCATTAATCCTTGCTAGGATCAATTGAGGATCAATATACCAAATATGGTGAAGATCCAATACACTTAGACTCCCATCTCTAAGGTAGAGTGCTGGGAGTTCTAAGGACTCCATCTTTGTCATGGAGCAGCCTGCCAGCATTTCACTTCAGATTATAGCCTTTATGAGAACCAGAATTGCTGAACTGAATTCCCTTTCAAAAGGGATTTCTAGCTTTAGGCAAGAAAACTGTAAATCTGTATGCAAGAGATGGTAAGAGAGTGAACCCTGACAACCAGAGTTGTCTCCCTTCAATCTTCTTAGGTTTTACATCTTTCAAGATGGAGAGAGCAAGGCCAGACAGCTTCAGCTGTCCTCCAGTTACTCCCTCCCTTCTGGCCATTTGGTTCTGGCTTTTATTCTCTCAGACCAGTGGTCATCGGAGCTGAGAGACTAGAAGCTTCTGCCCTGGGTTACCCATATCCTTGCAATTGGTCACACATGGTGGTGTGCCAGGTGTGCCATTGTCACTTGGTCTGTGAAGAAAGCATTACCATGTTCTTGGCATTAAGTCATAAAGTTCACAAGTGCAAGGTTACCATCTGTTATACTGTTTGAAGACTAGGTCTGAATCACTAGATAATGATTGGTAGCATTATTTCCTCCTAGCACGGCAGCTATCAGAGGGACTAAACTCCCAGGCAGAAATGACGTTCTTGTTAATGTCAAGAAGAGGCCAAGCACCTCGGATAAGTGATGCTGATATTTTTCCAGACACAACCATCAAGCGGGCAACATTGCATATCATAACCTTGTACTCTTGTAGCTTATTTATCTCAGAATACTAAGAATAGTCTTAGCCAGCACCTTAACAACATCATGACCTTTACTCTACTTTATTTACAACACCAACAATTCTGTTCAGAGAAATAAGCCTCTATAAACCTTTACTTTACTTTTATGCTTTACTCATGAGATTCATAGGGAAACCACAGGCACAGGCTCCCTATCACTCAGGCCTGCAACAAGGAGTCTCTTTGGCAAGGGGGCCTCTCCAGCTGCCCAGCCCAAAGAGGTGATGGCAGGTGCTGGCAGGCTGTCCCTCCTCCTCCTGATGTTGTTGACCCTTCCCAGAAGCAGCAGGGAGAGAAGGAGCAGCCTGAGGAGGACTTGGGGATGAGCTTCTTGGATGGGAGTCTTTCAGAGCTCACCCCCACTTCCAAGAAGGAGATGGAGGAGCTAGAATGGTCACTAGACTCACCATCAGCCTTGCCTCCTCCTTCACACCCCAGCAGTCCTTCCAAGGGGAGACAGGAGGAGAGGGTAGAGGAGGTGCAAGAGGAAGAGATGGAAGTACACCCAGAGGTGTGGCCATCTCAACCCCTTCCCCTGCCACCATCTCCCCCTGTGTCTGCCCCAAGCACCTCTAGGTAGGCTCCTCCCATGGAACCTGCAGCGGCCCATCCGCTTGGGTGCCCCCTCACATCCTCGATGTGGAAGCACTTCCAGGTGGCAGAGGATACACATTTACCAGAGTGCCAGCTCTGTAGGGCCCAGGTAAGTTGAGGGAGAGAGTTTAATCATCTCTCAACCTCTGGACTCCAGAACCATCTGAAGAAGCACCACCACATGGTGCTTCTTCAGGGGGAGAGAGAGGCTGGTGCGCCAGTGGCCAAGGGGCCAGGAGCCAGCCAAGGGGAGAGGTGATCACCACCCTCCCCTCATGCTCTCCCCACTGTACGCAGTGCAGCAGCTCTGGTAGGGAAGGGACACCAAGGAACTTTGCCTGAGGTGCTTGGTGAGGGTGGTGCCAGTAGGGCGCCAAGAGGTGGGGTTAAGGCAGCAGTGAGAAGGCTCACTTGTCTCATTGTTGAGAATCACCTTGATGGTCAGCCCTTCAGCATCATAGAGAATGTCGGCTTCCAAAGGGTGATCCATTACCTGGCTCCCTGGTATACATTTCCTGCTCACACCATGATGAGCAGGGCCATGATACTCTCATTGTACATGGCTACCAGGGCATATGTGGAGGCAGATACTTCCTTTCTTTTTATAATAATTTTATTGGTTTTTATAATACAAATTTCCCATGATAGTAAACAACAATAAAAGCAGTATGAAGTTCAAAATTCTAACTCTATGTTGTTATGGTTTCTTGAATTCATAACAAAAAAAAACAAATTAAAGGAAAATTTATGACTTCCCCATCACCTCTCTCCGCCTCTTAATAAAGTATTCATCCCATCGTAATTGGTCTGATCTTAACTATCATAAATTCATTTAACTTTCATAGAACATCTTCTATTAATATAAATGATTATAACTCTTAATATTAATTGTGTCCTCTAGATCAGATTAATAAGTATTCTTCCATTTTCCCCAGTTTTAATTCATATTCACAATATTTCATCCAATCCTCCCATTCCCCTAAAAATCGAACATTGTCTTTTTCATTTAAAATGGCTGTGAGTTTTGCCATTTCCAACAATTCAAACATTTTCCCAATCCAGTCTTTTTTCTCGGGAATTTCTGCCCCTTTCCATTTTGCTGCATAAAGCAGTCTCGCAGCTGTTGTAGCATAGATCAAAAAGGTTCTTTGTGTTAGCAAATCGTCAGGTATCATACTTAGTAGCATCATTTCTGGTGTTTTGGGTATATTTCTTTGTACTATTAGTCTCAATTCATTGTAGATCATATCCCAAAAATCTTTAGCTTTATCACAAGTCCACCACATATGGTAAAAGGAACCAATTTCCTTATTACATTTCCAACATTTAGGGGATGTCACTTTGTATATCTTTGCAATCTTCTTAGGTGTTAAATGCCATCTATACATCATTTTATAAATGTTTTCTCGAATTGATTGCGCATTTATTCCTTTCAGATCTTTTGACCATAGTCTTTCCCATTTATTTAAAGCAATATCATGTCCCATGTTTTGAGCCCAGTCGATCATAGTTGGTTTAATTGTCTCCTGCTCACAGTATATTGTTAAAAGTAGATTGTACATTTTAGAGATCAGTTTCAGATTGTTCTCTAGTAACATCTTGTGGAAAGGGGACTTTTCTTTAGAAAATCCATTTTTCATATCTTGTACAAAAACTGATTTAATCTGACAATATTGCAACCATTGTAAATCCTCTTTAAAAAATTGAAATTCCTTTAATGAACATTTTTCCCCTCCCAGTTAATTAATTCCTGATAAATTATGAATTTGTCCGGTCTAAGTGGACGTAGTGTTAACATTTCTTGCGGTGAGATCCACATCGGTGTTGCTGGTTCCAAAATATGTTTATATTTCATCCAAATACGCAGTAGAGAGGACCTGATTATATGATTCCTAAATGATGCTTGTATCTTAATTTTGTCATACCATAAATAGCCATGCCATCCACTAATATTGTTAAAGCCTTCAAGGTCTAACAGACGTGTATTTGATAAAGTTATCCAGTCTTTTAGCCATGTTAAGGCTACCGCTTCAGCGTAAAGTTGAAAATTAGGTAGTGCTAAGCCTCCTCTAACTTTAAGGTCCACCAAATATTTATAAGCAATCCTCGGTTTTTTCCCTTGCCAGATGAAGTTTAAAATGTCCTTCCTCCAAATATCAAAGTATTTGACATGTGATATTATAGGCAAGTTTTGGAATAAGAAGAGCATCCTTGGTAGCACATTCATTTGAATTGTTGAAATACGTCCCAATAGTGACAACTTTTTATTTGACCAGATGATCATATCAGTTTTAATTTTACCCCATAATTTATAGTAGTTATTAATTAACAATTCTTTGTTCTTCGCTGAGATCCAGATTCCCAAATATTTAACTTTGTTGGCCTTCTCCCAACCTGTAAACGAAACAAATTCCTGTTGCTCTATTTCTGGTAGATTCTTGAATATTGTCTTTGTTTTTTCTTGATTAACTTTAAATCCCGATATTTCCCCAAAGTCGTCCAGAGTTTCTTGCAATATCTTCATTGATTGTGTTGGGTTTTCTAGAATTAACAGGAGGTCATCCACGAATGCTCCCAACTTAAATTCATGTTTTTTAATTTTTAAACCGCGAATGTCCTCCATGCTCCTTAGTTTACAACATAGTGTTTCCAACACCAACAAAAATAATAACGGAGACAAAGGACAACCTTGTCTAGTTCCTTTCTTAATTTGACAATTATCCGACATTGATTCATTCACCAAAATTTTTGCTTGTTGGGATGTATAAATAGCCGATATACCTTTCAAAAAACGGTCTCCAAAATTTAATTTTTCCAATGTTTTTTCCATAAAGTCCCATGAGACCATATCAAAGGCTTTTTCCGCATCCAAAAATACAAAGGCAGCTGATCGTTGAATATTCTGATCATAATATTCCAATGAGTCCAATAAAATTCTTATATTATCTTTAATTTGCCTTCCTGGAACAAAGCCCGCCTGATCTTCATGTATAAGGTCTTTGATAAATTTTCTCATCCTATTCGATAAGACCGAAGCATAAATCTTATAAACCACATTTAACAACGAGATAGGTCTATAGTTTGATGTTTTTTCTGGATCTCTTCCTTCCTTGGGTATCAGCGATATATATGCATGCGACCAAGTCTCTGGGGCTACTCCCTTGTCCAAAATTGTATTACAAAGTAATACAAAAAAGTCTGCAAAGTTGTCACTAAATGTTCTATAAAATAGTGCAGTAATTCCATCTGGTCCAGGTGTCTTGTCCGGTTTTTGTTTCATTATTGCTTCTTGTATTTCTTCCCTTGTAATTGGAGCATCTATCCATTCTCGTTGGGCTGTTGAAAGAACATTCATCTGTATTGAACTTAAGAACTTATCTATTATCTGTTTTGAAATATTTTCTTTCTGATACAGCTTAGTGTAAAATGAAACAAATTCTTTTTGTATATCTGTAGTTGTATATACTGGTCCTTTAGCGGTTTGAATTTTTGTTATAATCTTCTTCTGAAATGAGTCTTTCAGTTGTGTTGCTAAAAATTTCCCAGGTTTATTAGCATGTTCAAAATATTTTTGTTTGGCAAATTTTAAGTTTTTATTCATTTCCTCCATTATAACCAAATTTAATTGGTGTTTAGATACAGAAATCTTCATTTGTATTTCGTCTTTCTCTTCTTCTTGTAACGCCATAACAAGTTTTTGCTCCAAATTTTGTAAATCCCAAAGGATATTATTGGTAAATTGTAGTTGAGTTTTCCTCCACGCTGCATGTTTCTGTATCATAAATCCTCTTAGAACTGCTTTAAATGCATCCCACACTGTATTCAACGTAGTTTCTCCATTGAGATTAACTTCAAAAAAGTCTTTAATCAAATCATGTAATTCTTTTTGAATCTTGTTTTCCTTTAAAAGTTTATCATTCAATCGCCATCTAAATGCTTGTTTATTGTTCCACTCAAATGTAACCGGATTGTGATCAGAAAAAGTTCTTGGTAAAATATGTATTTTACGTAGTTGCGTAAAAATTGATTTACTAGCCCAAATCATGTCTATTCTGGAGTGTGAGTCGTGTCTCGCTGAATAAAAGGTATATTCTTTGGCTGTAGTATTCATTGTTCTCCAGATGTCTTGTAATTCCAATTCTGTAGCCATGGTGAAGAAGGTTTTGGGTAAACATCCTTCATTTTCGTCTTTTGCTTTTGATTTTTTATCCAAAATTGGGAGAATAACGCCATTTAAGTCACCCATCAATAGAATCTGGTCATTGGCATACTGAGAGATCAGTTCATGCAATTGTCCATAAAATTTTGTTTTTCCTTCATTGGGAGCATATATTCCTACCACAATCGTCTTTTGCCCCAATATTTTGGTTTTTATAATTACAATTCTCCCTTCGTTGTCTTTATATAGTAATTCAGGACTGAGGCTAGAGTGAGCATATATTACTACTCCCTTAGTTTTTGTTTTGGCCGATGCCACAAATGCTTGTCCAAGCATTTGCCTATCCAAATATTTTTTGTGTTTTTTTGCTATATGAGTCTCTTGTAAACAAATTAGGGAGTATTTGTATTTCTGTAAATATTTGAAAATTCTAGCCCTTTTAGTTTTTTCATTCAAACCATTCACATTCCAAGAAATTACTTTTGCCATGGTACAATGATTATTGAAGCAAAATATGCAGTCTATAATTTAGTTCCTCCTGCTGCTCCCTGTGATTCTTCTTCTTGTTGTTGTTCTTCTTCCTCTTCCTTTTGATCCCCAGTTAATCCTTTAAGATCTGATTTATATTTCCTCAGAAATTTTCCCACATCTGCTGTAGATGTAATTGTCATTTTCATTTCTTTGTAGGTAAAAGCCAAGCCTTGTGGCATAATCCAACGATATTTGATACCATTAGCTTTCAAAACAGACACAAATTCTTTGTAATTATTCCTCTGTGAGAGTAGATGTCTTGGTATGTCCTTTAATAAAATTAGAGGAGTGTCTCCTGCTGACACCGGGTTGTCATAATGCATCTTCATGATCTTATCCTTAATCCTAGTGTCATAGAACACTATCATCAGGTCTCTTGGCTTAGACCTTTTCATTCTAGCAGGTAATGGTATTCTGTATACTCTGTTAATAGCTTGGTTCAATTCTTGTTCATCCATTTGAAACAGGTAGGCCAGATTTGGAACTGCAGTTTCTTTGTTATCTCCCATCATATCTGGAAAGTTGCGCAGATGAAGGTTGGTCTCTCTCACTCTCATCTCCATCATGGCTATTTGATCTTTTACAGCTGTCTGATTTAATTGTATTGTTTCAATCTGTTTTTCTTGGCTTGCTAATTTTTTCTTTGTGTCCTTATGCTCTTCCATCACTTTCTTTATTGATGAGTCCATTGCTTGCATATCTGACTGCATAGTACTCATTTGAGTTTTTACTTCTTTAAGGTCTCCTGTTACCACATCTAGTTTGTGGTTAATAGCTTGAGATGCTTGGCCAAGATTTGTCATCATAGAAGTTAGCTGTGCCATCTGTGTAGACATCTGTTCAAACTGCTTGGTTGTTGCCTCTGTTTGTTTGGCTAACATATCCTGTAATTTCTTATCCATAGCTGAAACTTGTGCTGACTCCTTCAGTTTAGTGTAGGCAGGGCTATGCAATGAGCCAGAACGGGGCCGGGTTCCAGACATTTACATTGGAATAAAGCTGGTAAAAGTCATGTCCTCAGACAGGGCCCTCCAGATGGTGATTAATAGAGGGTAATTCAATGATCAGCTTAATAATTTTTTCGGGTTGAAAAGAGCCAAATTTGGCTTTAAAACAGCTTGATAAAGTTTTGAAATACCAACGAGTTTTTCTGGACGCTCTAGGTCGGATCTACCAGGAAGTATTCCGGAAGTTAAATTTGCCGTGGACCTTCTACCGCCTCATCTCGATGGTTGTTTCCTTCAGGAATTGTTTCTGTGTTACTCAAGTGCGACGCGTATCCGGTCCTACGACTTGTTTCCTGTTGTTGTGACTCAGATGATAGAGAGGGTGGTATAGAGGGGCTTCCGGTCTGATGAATCCCTTGCTGCTAACGTGGCAGGAAATTCTTTTTCACCAGAGAATCAGGAAGAAATTCACCCTCCCCTTCCCTCAAAGTTGCTTCTCATTGGTGGAGATTTTAGTCCGTCATCTAAGCGTCCTTCCAACTCTTTGTTTTAATTTAAGCTGATCTATTTGATAAGGCTCCTGCCGCTAATCCTGATGGAATTTACGAATCAAACTTTCCCGATTGAAATAAGGGAGGAGCAGAGGTACTGGGAATATCTTCATCTACCCCCCGGTTATTCGGTAATGCCAGTAAAAGACGAAGGGTTCTTTGTACTCACTTAGGCATCGAGAGGTGAGGTTCTTTTCTTAAAATAGTCCTTATGTTGGTGTTAAGGTGGTGGAGGGTAGAGCCTTTAGCCAAAGTTGCATTTTGGCGATTCCTTTCCCTAATTGCCCTCGCAGGACCGGCGTCCAAAGCTCTGGGGGACTTATAAAAGCTCCCTCAGAGTCTTTGGGAGGTCACACTGCGTTTGCGGGCTGCAGGGAATTCCTGCTGTCCGACCCACTTGCAAGGGTCGGATTGGGGTGCATATATCACCCCTAAATTAACGCAAACTTGGATTTCCCCCAGGACAACCTGAGGGAACGTCGTACTCGTCCCAGCACACCACCGGAAGCCCTGGAGGCAGATACTTCCTGTGCTGCTGGAAGAACTGTGCACTTCACATCTGACCTCTGGAGTAGCCTGCAGTTGTGGCATGGGTACTTCTACCTAAATGCACACTGATGGCAACCCGACTACCTTCTGGGTGGGAGTGGAGAGCAGCTCTAGGAAGTATGAGGGCTGATGGGCTGGCTACCACCAGTCAATGCTCCACACTGAGGAGTTTGAGGAGGCGCAAACATCAGCCAACATCGCCACTGCCATGACACAACAGTTAGAATCCTGGATAGGCAAGGATGTCACCACTGGCTTCATGCAAATATCAGGGCGACAGCAGTGATGTTGGGCCTTGAGGCAAGTATTTACTGAGCAGCTCACCTTCTCCACTTTGTGGTAAGGGATATCCTGGGCCTGGGTTCCCAACAGGAATCCGGGCTGGATGCTGCGACTTGTGATTTCCAGCATCTCATCATGAAATGCCGGCAGCTCATGGGTCACTTCTCATGCAGTGTGAAGGACAACTACACACTGCATGATTTGAAGGCCCAGCCAAGACACTACTAGCTTTAATAAGGGCGTGTTAGGAACCTGTTGGGTTACATTTCCCTCAAATTTAAACCATAGCTGTAGAACTGTAGTTTCTTACCAATTAGGCCTCTGTTAGGCCTTAAAAAGAGCAAAGGATATCGATTTCCAAATACTTAAATAAATAGCTTAAAAAGTAATTGGTAGGCTCTCCTGGGCTCTATTGAGGCTGGCTCACATTAGAGTTATAGTTCCACAGTCAGGGAAGCAGTTCTTTGTAGAAAAAAACTTCTTTTCCTTGGGAATTCATTGGCAGAGCACAGAGTTAGATAGGGTTTAATATCCTCAGGTACTTCCCATTTTTAAAAAGTTTCCTAATTCCATCTCCAGGACAGTGTGAGAGGTTAAACTTGGACAGGTGTAGACCAGGAACTCATCACCAGGTAGTTGTTTAAAAATCAAACAAAACAAATTATTAACTGAAGGTTAGGTTAAGGCCTCTTTTTCTTTTCTTTTTTACAAAAAACTTAGTTTTCTAGAGGGTGTGTGTAAAGTGCCGTCAAGTTGCAGCTGACTTATGGTGACCCCTTTTGGGGTTTTCATGGCAAGAGACCAGAGGTGGTTTGCCAGTGCCTTCCTCTGCACATCAACCCTGGTCTTCCTTGGTGGTCTCCCATCCAAATACTAACCAGGGCTGCCCTGCTTAGCTTCTGAGATTTGATGAGATCAGGCTAGCCTGGGCCATCCAGGCCAGGGCTTTCTACAGGGAGGGTCCATAAAAAAGTTTTCAGGGAAGGGACTGATGATAGTACAGGAAAGGTAGCTAGGCCGTTAATTTACTTGCATTACAAATAGCCAGAGTTTGGCCCCGGGGAACAATGAGTGGCAGGGGTGCAGCTCAGAAAAGCCCCGCGGGCAAAGTGAAGAAGACTAGAGGGGGAGGGCTGCAGCTGAGCAGAGCCCAGCTCCAGAACCACTGTCCATCACCCCAGCTTCTGGCTGGGGTGATGCGATGAAGAATCCATTCAGGACTCTCTTTGTTGAGGGGGCCTCTGCAGCTGCTCTACCCACACAGGTGACTGTAGGTGCTGGCACTAGGCAGGGGTCTGCTGCTCAGGCTATCCCTCCTCCTCCTTCTGTTGTTGACCCTTCCCAGCAGCAGTGGGAGGACGAGCAGCCTGGGATGTCTTTGGGGCTGATCTTCATGGATGCGAGTGTTTTGGAGCTCACTCCGAGATCCAGGAGGGTGGTAGAGAAGCTTGCAGAGGTGCTTGGCCAACCATCACCTTCATTTCCTTCACACCCCAGCAGTCCTTTCAAGAGGAGACAGGAGGAGAGGATGGAGGAGGTGCAAGAAGAAGATATGGAGGTGCACCTAAAGGTGCAGCCATCTCAACCCCTGCCCCTGCTGCCATCTCCCTCTGCATCCCCTAGACATGGCATGTCTGCCCTGAGCTCCTCAAAGGAGGGGCCTCCAGTAGCTCCCATAGCTGCTCTGCGGTGTGGGTACCCCCTCACATCCTCGGTCTTGAAGCACTTTCAGGTGGTGGAGGATTCATGTGTGCCAGCTGTGTAGGGCCCAGATTGGTCAAGGGAGAGACCTTAATCATATCTCAACGTCCGGACTCCAGAACCATCTGATGAAGCACCACCAGTTGGTGCTTCTTCAGGGGGAGAGAGAGGCTGGTGCACCGGTGGCCAAGGGGCTAGGAGACAGTCAAGGGAAGAGTCGATCACTGCCCTCACCTCAAGCTCTCCCTGCTGCTTGCAGTACAGAGTCTCCAGTAGGGAATGGATTCTAAGCAACTCTGTCCGAGATGCTTAGTGAGGGTGGCACTGGTAGGGTGGCAAGAGGTGGGATTAAGGCAGCAGCAAGAAGGGCCACTTGTGTCATTGGCGAGATGATCGCCCTTGACAGGCTGCCCTTCAGCATTGTAGAGAAAGTCAGCTTCTGAAGGGTGCTACGTGACCTGGCTCCCTGGTTCACGTCCCCTTCTCGCACTATGATGATCAGGGCCATGATACCCTCATTGTACAGGGCTGCCAGGGAGTATGTGAAGGCACAGGTTTCCTGCGCTGCCCAAATAACTGTGCACTTCGCATCCAACATCTGGAGTAGCCTGCAGATACAGCATGGATGCCTCTCCCTAACCGCACTGGTGGCAACCCAATGAGTTTCCGGGTGGGGGGGGGCAACCCTAGGCAGGGTGAGGGCCAATGGGCTGGCTATGACCAGGCTCTGCTCCACACTGAGCAGTTTGATGTGGAACACGTCAGACAACATTGTTGCTGCCATCAGACACCAGTTAGCATCCTGGGTAGGCAGGGGTGTCACCATGGACTTCATGGTGATGGATGGCAACAAAAATATCAGGGCAGCAGCAGTGGCATTGGGCCTGGAGGCATTGATTTACTGTGTGGCCCACCTTCTCCACCATGTGGTGAGGGATGCTCTGGGCCTGGGCTCTTCAGAGGAATCATGATTTCCAGTGTATCATCATGACATTCCGCCATCTCACAGCTCACTTCTCACAAAGTTTGAAGGACAAATTTCTGCTGCGTGAGAAGCACACCCAGAAAGACATGTCGGAGCACTACCTTAAGGGTGACATCAGCACTTGCTGGAACTCCGCCCCACACCCTGCTTGAGCATTTGATAGAGTAGAGGAGAGCCCTCAATGCATTGTTATGTGAGAGCAATGCATTGCAGCACGAGAGCCAACTCAACCAGGACAAGTTGTTGACTCTCAAACCGTAGAGGTCCTCGAGCTGTTTAAGGACTACACATAGTTGCTCTTGTCTGACATGGCAACGCTGGCTCTAGAATTCCCATGACACACACACTTCATGAGAGGATGGCTGAGTTTCTGGAGCCAGCCGACAGACATGCAGACTACATTCCAGCAGTGTGTGCGCTGGTGCAGACTGCAAAATGGTGTGACAACCCGTCTTCAGCCTGTCACCCAGCAGCCGGTCTACATGTTGGTAATTTGATTGGCTGTCCCCTCCCCAATCCTTAATGGCACCTCTAACCCACCTGCATGCACATCAAGGTCTCCATTGACCCTTTGTGGTCATGTGGCACAGGGGAATGTTGAAGGTGGTTCTCGACTCATTCAGCCCCTTTGATGCAGCTGCATCAAAACTGTTCTTCATCTCTTCAGAGATGAAAGGGGTGCAGTCGGATAGGGGCCAGCATTTTAAATGTTGCACGGCAGAACCAACAGAGTGGCTACAACAATAATGAAAGTATTCAAGTGTTTTCCCCCTAACTTTCTTCTTTGCAGGGGTGGGAGGTGGAAAGAGGAGAGCCAGTGATGATGAAAGGCAGCCATAGCATCACAGTTTCCACCTTGTGGGCTGTGTGATGGTGTACAAGACTGCAGAGAGAGGAGAATCTGTGTGCATAACAACCCCCTCCCTTTCACTTTCTGAGACCTTCCTTCCAAGAGAAAAGTGTTGTGTGCTTGGTTGTTGTTGGGTTTTGGCCTGTGCATCGGATTGCCTTGGAACCACATCTGGGCTGGCAGCAGTGCCCCCAGACCTCCAACTACCTGGCATTGTGTGGCTGAACATGGGTTTTGTTAGGTGTGTGTCACTAGAGCATGCCAGGGTGCTGGTGTTTGACTTCCACCCTGTGCATATTGTAATATTGTGGTTTTGTATGGGATGGCAAAAGTTCCCCCACTTTTGGTTTTGTTGTGGTGTGGTGTGTTTCAGGGTTTTTCAGCTCCATTAGATGTCTCTGTGTGGTTTGTTGTGCTGCTGGATTGGGTTGGTGTCTTGTTGTGTAGAGCTTGCGTGAGTTCTTGGGGAGGAAGGCATTGGCTGTGCATAGTGTAGGATTGTGGTTTTGTATGGGATGGCAAAAGTGCCCCCACTTTTGATTTTGTTTTGGTGTGTTGTGTTTCAGGGTTTTTGTAAGGAGTCTTGGCTTCATTAGACTTCTCTATGCAGTTTGTTGTGCTGCTGGATTGGGTTGGTGTCTAGTTGTGTAGGGCTTGCGTGAGTTCTTGGGGCGTGAGGCACTGGCCTGTACTTACTTACATACCTCTCCGCTTTTCCTCTGGAACTTAGACCTGTCCTCCCATTGCTTTGCATGGGCCCATTGAAACCAATGATGAGAAAGCTGGCTTGGCAATTCCCAGAACATGTAAATAGGGCCACTGTAGTCTATGGGGGAAAAACTTCGAAGCTCCTGTGGGGTGTTTTTTTGAGGTGGAGTTCCCAAATTTTCAGCTTAGTTTCAAGGGACTCTCCTTGCATGAACCCCAAAGTTTGGTGAAAATTGGGTCAGGGAGTCCAATGTTATGGGTTCCCAAAGGGGTCGAACCCCTCCTCCTTAGAGAAGCATGGTAAAGTTTACACAGCTTGAACCTTTACCATATTTACTGGTATGGGTATTTGGCTTATTCTGGGTTTACCGGAAAAAAACCCAATAAACCTGAAATTTATCAAAGAGATTTTGCTCAATCCTAGTAGGTTGCCTGCAAAAAAATCCACAGAGCACCCGCTATTTAATGGCGGCTCATTGCTGAGGAACCTGAGGTATGTTTTAGGCTACATGTTTAGTTCACACAAGGGACTGCTGGATCTCATTGTAGGGTCCCATCATCATCAACAGTCATGAATTCAAACTGCGTCATACCCAGTACTCTCTTGCATCTGGTAATGGTGATCAAGCTCAGGTGTCAAGCTCAGGTGTCTGCCTCTATATCTATGTAAAGGACTCACTCAGACATGTGGGGTCTGAAGTAAAATGCTTTATTCAAAGACAAGCAGGCTAAGACTAAAGACTTGACCGTTCACAGGCATAGCAAAGCAGGCAATACTTTCCTAGGAAAGTTTATTAGACTATAAGCACTTCTTCTGGGGTCCTGAGCTGGCATTACCCAGGCAACCTGAAGATAAGGATTCCCATGACTGAAGACTCAACACAGTCCAGGTGCTTGGCCGGCCTATACCGAAAGCACAAACACTAAAGAATTCCTGGGAAGCAAGAACAGGCCAAAGCCCTGACATTCTGCCCCCCTTAAGACCCCCCCTTCCCTACCAACGGTCGAGGTTTGCTGGGGTAGGCTTCATGGAATGACCGCCCTAAACGTGAGGAGGCCACATTGTGAGGGTCTTGTATCTCTGACTCCCCTCTGTGTATCCTTCATCCCAGCCTTCTTTGAACTCGTAAAAGCAGTTCACACCTTCCTACGCTTTCCTGGGTTCAGGCGCCACATCCGTCTATCCCAGGTGCCGCCTTCCCCTCCCCTGCTGCGCTTTCTGTATTCACTCCCTCGGGCCAGTTTCGGCCTTGAAGATCTGATAGCCCTAACAGTCTCTCTGGGACTGTTTGATGTCTGTATTGTACCAATCTATCTTGTAGCTTCCCATAACAGAAGTGTGAACCCTAGTGCCCTGTAGGAGATATATTCTGTAACCCTGAGAGTAAGCTCACTTGCAACTTTAAACTCGTGTCTGTCTTGTACCATCTGAAGCTTTCAATAAATCCTTTGTTTCTGCATCCAAGTCTGAGCAAGTGATTTTGCAAAGTTAGCACAGTTGGGTTGGGACTCTCACATTAAGTTGCAAGTCCTTGCCTCTTCGTTCTACGCCTGTACCTTTTTGGACAGACATGCAAGACGACGAGGAAACACCCTCTTCCCCCGAGAAACCAAAGGAGCCTACAGCCCCGGAGTTGCCTGACCCTAACCCGCCTGAAGGTGACACCAAGCAGAAGGTGCCCAGCCGTGGGGGTACTAGGCCCAGGACCACCTTCAACTCCTGGTTGGACTCCCCCAAGGGCTGGTCCCTCTCCCGAACCGAGGCGAAGGCACGGATGGCATTCCCTAGCGCGGGACTCGAGGACGATCCCGCGCGTAAGGAGGTCCTAATGCTACTCCAGATGGACGAAGAGCGGAGGCGATGGCAGGAGGAATGCCAGGGCTTGCTGGAACGGATGGATACCATGCAGACCCTAATGCTCGAGATGGCCGCCGCAATGGATGCGTTAAAGGTACAGCCCCCCCCGGTAATCCCTGAGACGGGACACCGGTGGCACCACCCGCTCCCCCCAGCGTTCCGGCCCGCCGTGATTTGAAGATCACGTATGATGGGTCGGGAGACCAATTGACCTTCTTTATGGTCCAAGTAGACATTTTTATGCGGGAGCAGGGCCGAACCTTTACCTCCAAGGAATCCCAGGTCCAGTACGTGGCCTCCCTCCTACAAGGCGAAGCGGCCGCGTGGATGGTGTTACAGTACGAGCTCCGCTCCCCTGTACTGCGGAGCCTGGATGAGTTCATGATTGCACTCCGAAATCGGATCGAGGACCCGAACCTGGGAGAACGTGCCAAGGCTACGCTGATGCAACTACGCCAAGGGACTAAGTCGGTGGCGCAGTATGCAAGTGAATTCCAATCGCTATCGAGCAGGATTTTGGATTGGAGCGAAGCGACCCGTGTGCAGTGCTTCAGAGAAGGATTGAACCCGGACCTGCAACATTGGGCCTTCATGCAAGGTAACCCCCCGGATGTCGAGGGTTGGGTGCGCCATGCTGCCGATATCGAGAATCGGAAACAACTCCTGACCCTGTCCAAGCAACGCACCGGTCGCGACCTCAAGCCTAGGGGGGACAGACCCGGCGGTACCAGGGACCCCCGACCTCAGGGCGGCGGCGGCCCCTCGATGGCCGAACGCCGCAAGCGCTTCGAAACCGGCGTTTGCCTAGTTTGTGGAGGTAAGGGGCACTTCGCCTCGCAATGCCCGTCCCGCTCCGGACGCCCGGCCCCCTCTCGCCCGACTCCGACTGAACAGGAGAAAGCCCCCGTGGAAGGACAACCTCGACGCCGGAGCGGCGCACCTAGTCGTCGGAGCGCACCCTCCGCGCTGCACGCGCGCGCACAAGACGGATCCTCCTCTTCAGCTGGTCCATCGGGACCCAGGATTACAAATGCTGCCTTTGACTCAGCCGAGTCACGGATTACAACTACCACGTCTCCTTCATCCAGTGAGGAAGAAGAGTGGGAAGTGTCGGCAAAAAACGCCGCCAGTCTGCTGTAAGAGGGGCTCCTCAGCAGACCGCTCCGATTGTTGTGCAAGGAGCTCCACCGATGGTAAGCGCCCAGGAAGATAATGTGTACATTAGGGTCCACCTTTCCCTGCCCAAAAGGGGTCCTGTATTAGAATTCCCCGCGCTAGTTGACTCTGGGTGTGCCCGCACCTTGATTAGCGAGGAAGCGGCCAGGAAATTACGGGTCAGACGCAAGCGGCTCCCGGAACCCCTCCGTTTTTCTCAAATGGACGGTAGTGACTTTAAAAAGGGGCCCGTCACTCACCGCACCACTGCGGTGGTCATGGCTGTGGGGGAACATTGGGAACGACTCTACTTTACCATCGCCCCCATAGTCGCCCCCGTAGTTCTGGGGATGAATTGGTTACAGGGGCACAACCCTTCCATTGACTGGGTCAAACGGACACTCACCTTCCCCGAGGACCCCTGTGAGTTGCACGATAAGGACCGAGTGCTCTGCACCCCAGCCGCCGCCTTAGTGGGGTCCCCCGTGCCCGTTACCCCACCACCCCAGCTGCCCTCCGAGTATTCCCAGTTTGCGGATGTGTTTAATGTACGGGAATGTGATGAATTGCCCCCACACCGAGAGACCGACTGCGCCATAGAGATTGTGGGTGATGGCAAGTTATCCAAGGGGAAAGTCTACCCCATGAGCCCCAATGAGAAGGCGGTATTGCGGGACTATTTGGACACTAACCTGGCGAGGGGCTTCATCCACCCTTCAAAGGCTCCGTACTCCGCTCCCGCATTCTTTGTCAAAAAAAAGACGGGAGACTTGAGACTGTGTATTGACTTTCGTAGACTGAATGCAGTCACTCAGTCTAACGCTTACCCCCTCCCTCTCATTCCAGACCTTCTAGCACAATTGAAGGAAGGCCGGATCTTCACCAAACTGGATTTGGTGGAGGCCTACCACCGCTTCCGCATAAAGGAGGGGGACGAATCCAAGACGGCCTTTTCAAGTTGTTTTGGCATGTTTGAATATTTGGTGATGCCGTTCGGACTTTCCGGGGCTCCGAGTGTGTTCATGCAATTAATTAATGAAGTGTTACATGACTTGTTGTTTCGGGGGGTGGTGGTATTTCTGGATGATATCCTCATTTATTCTGAAACCATGGAGGAGCACATCCGACTGGTGCGCGAAGTTCTCCAGCGGCTGCGGGAGCACAAATTGTTTGCCAAGGTTTCCAAATGTGAATTCCATCAATCCTCAATCACATTCTTGGGCTATGTGATTTCCCACCAGGGTTTGGAAATGGACCCCGAAAAGGTTCGGGCTGTAAGGGACTGGGAACCCCCCACTACGCGTAGGCAACTACAGCAGTTTTTGGGGTTTGCCAATTTCTACCGCAACTTCATCCCCAATTTTGCACAGGTGGCCCTCCCCCTCACTTCCCTCTTGCGTACCAAGAGGAAGGGGGCAAACGCCGCTCTACCCTCTGCCCGTCTGCAGTGGTCTCCACCCTGCCAGCAGGCTTTCGAGGCACTGAAGCTTCTCTTTTCGTCCGAACCAGTGCTGGCCCACCCGGACTGCAACAAACCGTTCGTGGTCCAGGTGGACGCCTCGGATGTAGCCATGGGGGGAGCTCTCCTGCAGCGGGATGGGAGCGGGGTTTTGAAGCCGTGCGCCTACTTCTCCAAAAAGTTTACTCAGTCTGAAATCAACTGGGCTATTTGGGAGAAAGAGGCGGCGGCCGTAAAGCATGCTCTCACCATCTGGAGACACTTTTTGGAAGGGGCAGAATTCCCGTTTGAGGTGTGTACCGACCACAAGAACTTAGAGGCTCTCAAGGGGGCAAGAAAGCTCAACGCTAAACAAATTCGGTGGGCTCAAATTTTTGCTAAGTTCCGTTTCACCCACAAACATGTACCTGGGAAAGAAAATGCCCTAGCGGACGCCCTGTCCCGACTTCCCCAGTATCGCAACGATTTTGACCGACCCGTGGACTCTCTATTCACCCCCGAGCAACGGGGAGACGTTCCGGGACTGGCGGTAACCACCCGGTCTCAAGCCCGCCAACCAGAAAGCCCTCTGCTCAAGGGTGTCCTGGAGGCTTTTCAGCAACGGCTCCGGGACGCTTCTCTGCGAGAGACGGAGCAGCAGACTCTCCCCGCCGGCATGAAGCAGGTGGACTCTTGGTGGGTGCAGGGTGGGAAGCTCTACGTCCCGGCGTCTCTCCGCAAAGAGGTCCTGGGGCTAGTCCACGGAGCCAAACTGGCGGGGCATTTCGGATTTGTGAAAACTCTGCATCTGGTGAGGCGGCAATTTTGGTGGCCCGGTATAAGGTCTGATGTGGAACTATATGTGCGCAGCTGCCCCATCTGCGCCACGGCCAAAAAGAGGATGGGGAAACCCCCGGGACTTTTGAAACCTTTAGAAACGCCCACCCAGCCATGGGAAGTGATCGCCATGGACTTTATCACCGACCTACCACTCAGTCGGGGAAAAACGGTCCTGTGGGTGATCACGGACCTTTTCTCCAAACAGGTCCACTTTATTCCCTGTGCCGGGCTTCCCTCGGCTCAAGGGTTAGCCAAAATGTTTGTAATTCATGTCCTGAGACTTCACTCGATTCCCAGGAAGGTCCTCTCCGACAGGGGGGTCCAGTTCGTTGCCAAGTTTTGGCAAGCCTTCCTGAAATTGATGGGAGTGGAAGAACAAGGTCTCTCCTCTGCCTACCACCCCCAAACCGACGGTCAGACAGAGCGAGTGAATGCTGTGGTTGAATGTTACCTCCGTTGTTATGTCAATTACCACCAGGACGATTGGGTAGACTTATTGCCTTTTGCTGAGTATGCCTACAACAATGCCCCTCACTCCTCCACTGGTTTTAGCCCTTTCCAGGTGGTGTACGGGACCGACTTCGGCCCTTTTGGTTCCACCCCCGTCACTCCTGAGCTCGAAGCAGTTCAGGAGATCCAGGATTGGATACAGGTGGTCAGATCCACTTGGCCCTGGCTGCAGAAGAACCTTGAGAGGGCCAAGCGCAAATACAAGGAACAGGCTGATAAACATCGGTCCCCGGGGTGGGAACTCAAAGTAGGGGAGCAGGTTTACCTCTCCACCAAGAACTTGCGCTCACTCCGCCCCTGCAAAAAGCTAAATGATCGATATGTAGGGCCTTTTCCCATATCCCGAGTAATCAATGAGGTTACAGTGGAGTTGGAACTTCCGAAGACCCTTAGGGGCGTTCACCCCGTCTTTCACATCAGCTTACTCAAACCATACGTGGCCGCTCCCCAGTTCCACTCCCCCCCCAAGCTGGAAATTCCGACTGTAGTCGGCGGGGACACACACCTGGAGGTGTCCAAGGTCTTAGACTCCAAGTGGAAGAAAGGGAAGTTGTTCTATTTTGTACGGTGGAAACATCTGGGCCCTGCACATGATGAATGGGTGGCTGCCCCCCACATGGCGGCTCCCCGGCTGGTTCATGAATTCCACTGTGCCTACCCTGAGAAGCCTCATCCGCCCGACCTTGCGGGAGGGGGGCCTTAAGGGAGGCAGAATGTGAGGGTCTTGTATCTCTGACTCCCCTCTGTGTATCCTTCATCCCAGCCTTCTTTGAACTCTTAAAAGCAGTTCACACCTTCCTACGCTTTCCTGGGTTCAGGTGCCACATCCGTCTATCCCAGGTGCCGCCTTCCCCTCCCCTGCTGCGCTTTCTGTATTCACTCCCTCGGGCCAGTTTCGGCCTTGAAGATCTGATAGCCCTAACAGTCTCTCTGGGACTGTTTGATGTCTGTATTGTACCAATCTATCTTGTAGCTTCCCATAACAGAAGTGTGAACCCTAGTGCCCTGTAGGAGATATATTCTGTAACCCTGAGAGTAAGCTCACTTGCAACTTTAAACTCGTGTCTGTCTTGTACCATCTGAAGCTTTCAATAAATCCTTTGTTTCTGCATCCAAGTCTGAGCAAGTGATTTTGCGAAGTTAGCACAGTTGGGTTGGGACTCTCACACACATGCTTTTCTGCAACCCACTCATCTTGGTCAGGACCCAAATGTTTCCATCATACCAGATAATACAGGACTCCTTTACAAACTCGAGAGTCCAAAATCTTGGAAATTTCAAAATGTTCTTCTCCCTGGACCAAAATAGGAGACACTGGGGCGGGCTCGGGGTGCCATTCAGGAGCAGCAACATATTTCTTCAGCAGGCTGACATGAAAAACAGGATGGATCCCCTTTAAGGACTTTGGAAGATCCAATTCCACAGTAACTTTGTTAATCAAACAAGAGATCCTACAAGGTCCCACATAATTGTCACTGAGTTTTTTACAAGGGCGGGGTGAACGAAGGTTCTTGGTAGACAAATACACCTTGTCCCCCTTTCATTTCCCACCCTGGGGATCGATGCTTGTCAGCCTGCTTTTTATCGTTCTGTTTAGCCCGTTCCAGATTTTTTTGTAACCAGGGCCAGGGTTGTGCTTTGCACAACCTCCGCCCAGTCTGCAACCTCGGTACCGCCCCCCCTCCCGAGAAGTTAACAGTGCCCAGCGAGCTGAATTCCTTGCCATAAACCACGTGGAAAGGACTAAATCCGGTAGACATGTGAGAGGCGTTATTGTATGCGTACTCAGCGAATGGGAGGAGGTCTACCCAATTATCCTGGTGATAATTCACATAACAGCGTAAATAACACTCTAGGACTGAGTTGACATATTCAGTTTGTCCATCCGTTTGGGGGTGATAAGCATTGGACACCCCCTGTTCAACCCCCACCAGTTTCAAGAACATCTTCCAGAACTTGGCTACAAACTGGCTTCCACGGTCTGTGATTATTTTGTGCGGGAAAGAATGTAGCCTAAAAATATGAGAAACAAACAGGCACACCAATTTTTGAGCCGTGGGAAAGCCAGTACATGGGGTCAAATGGACTTGCTTAGAGAAATGGTCTGTCACCACCCAAAGTACAGTTTTGCTATGGCTGAGAGGAAGGTTTGCAATGAAGTCCATGGCTATTACTTCCCAAGGAGCTGATGGGGTTTCCAGTGGCTTCAGCAATCCAGAAGGTTTCCCCTCCACCCATTTGACTAAGGCACACTTGGGACAGCTATGAATGAAAACATCCAAATCTTGTCGCATTCCAGGCCACCAAAATTGTCTGCGCAGAAGATGCAAAGATTTTACAAAACCAAAATGTCCAGCTACTTTAGAGCCATGGCAATGATCCAGCACCACCCTTCATAGTGCAGCAGGAATATACAGTTTAGACTCATTAGAATCATAGAGTTGGAAGGGACCACCAGGGTCATCAAGTCCAACCCCCTGCACAATGCAGGAAATTCACAACTACCTCCCCCCTCCACAACCCTAGTGACCAGAAGATGGCCAAGATGCCCTCCCTCTCATCATCTGCCTAAGGTCACAGAATCAGCATTGCTAACAGATGGCCATCTAACCTCTTCTTAAAAACCTCCAGGGAAGGAGAGCTTACCACTTCCCAAGGAAGCCTGTTCCACTGAGGAACTGCTCTAACTGTTATAAAATTCTTCCTAATGTCTAGACGGAAACTCTTTTGATTTAATTTCAACCCGTTGGTTCTGGTCCGACCTGCTTGGGCAACAGAAAACAACTCGGCACCATCCTCAATATGACAGCCCCTCAAGTACTTGAACATGGTTATCATATCCCCTCTCAGTCTTCTCCTCTTCAGGCTAAACATACCCAGCTCCTTCAACTTTTCCTCATAGGACTTGGTCTCCAGACCCCTCACCATCTTTGTTGCCCTCCTCTGGACATGTTCAAGAATTGTCTGCATCTTTTTAAAATTGTGGTGCCCAAAACTGAACACAGTACTCTAGTTGAGGTCTAACCAGAGCAGAGTAAAGCGATACCATCACTTTGCATGATCTGGACACTATACTTCTGTTGATGCAGCCCAAGACTGCATTTGCCTTTTTAGCTACCGCATCACACTGCTGACTCATGTTCAGTGTTTGGTCTACTAAGACCCCAAGATCTTTTTCACACACACACTACTGTTTAGACAAGTCTCCCCCAACCTATAATTATTCATTTGATTTTTCCTACCTAAATGCAGAACTTTACATTTGTCTTTGTTGAAGTGCATTTTATTAGTTCTAGCCCACTTCTCCAGCCTGTTATGGTCATCCTGCATCTCGGCTCTGTCTTCTACCATATTTGCTACCCCTCCCAATTAAGCCATTAAGCCAACATCCGTCTCGGGAAACCAACTTGCCAGGCAGGGAACCTGTGATTTTTTCTGCCTGACATGACTCAAGTAATTCAATTTTAAAAGAGTCAGGGAGTCCCTCCAATGGGGCGGACTCCACTGTGTGAGAACAGGTGAGGACTACAAGTCCCAGAGTTCCCCTCTGTTCAGGAGTAAACAATGAGTCAGTGGGGCGATCCAGCTTACTCTGATACTGAGGAAGCCTGGAGAGTGCATCTGCCAACTGTTTCTTGCTGCCAGGAAGATCAAAACAAAATGAAATTTGGAAAAGAACTCAGCCCAGTGCATTTGTTTGGCTTTGAGCTTGTGATTCCCTTTTAAGGCTTCAAAAATTTTGTGATCAGTCCACACTTCGAAGGGAGTGTCAGTCCCCTCCAAAAAGTGCCTTCAAGGTTAAGAAGAATTCTGATGGAACTGTTGACAAATACAAAGCAAGACTAGTTGCAAAAGGATTTACCCAGAAGTATGGAACTGACTACACAGAAACCTACACACCTGTGATTAGTCACACGGCTATAAGGACTTTGCTGAGTATAGCCGCCTCTAGGAATAAAGTGGTACTGCAACTGGACATCAAAACAGCTTTCCTGAATGGCGACTTATCAGAAGAAATATACATGGAACTTCCACCAGGATTAAAGGACTGTGATGCTAAAAATCAAGTTTGTAAACTTGAAAAGACTTTGTATGGGCTTAAACAATCAGCAAGAGCATGGAACCACAAACTTACCTCATTATTGAAAGCTCAAGGCTTTGAGCAAGGAAACATAGAAAAATGTTTATTCAGAAGGAAAAAGGATGATCGATGGGAATTTGTTTTAACTTTTGTAGACGACCTTCTAATATGTTGTGACACTGAAGAAGCTGCAAAAGAAATTGCAAACAAATTGAATGAATCAGTAGAAGTGAAACTTCTTGGACAAGTAAAGAATTATCTTGGAATGGAGATTGAAAGAAACCAAGACAATCGATTTTCAATCAGTCAAAGGAACAAGATACTGGAATTTCTACAATTCATGAACATGAAGGAGTGCAAGACCAAGAACACTCCACTTGACCCTTCATATGTGGATCTAGACGGAGGTGAACTATTGCCTAACAACCACAAATACAGAGAAGCTATTGGAAAACTTCTATACTTGAGCAATGTTAGTAGACCGGACATAAGTGCAGCAGTTGGAATCCTAAGTAGAAGGACCAGCACACCTGCAGAACATGATTGGAATGCAATTAAACACCTCACACAATACTTAAAGAAAACTATCGATTTGAAGTTGAAGATAACTCCAAATACTGAGCTAAAACTGAAAGGATACATGGATGCTAGTCTAGGTGGTACTAGAACAGACAGCAAATCTACAAGTGGATATCTGTTCTACTTTGGAGAAAACCTGATCTCCTGGACCAGCCAGAAACAGCAAGTTGTAGCAACATCTTCAACTGAAGCAGAATGCATAGCAGCCAAGTGCGCATGTATAGAGCTGGAAGAGATAATTGAACTGCTACGCGACTTTGGATTAGATGAACTGACACCTGCTTCAATGTTTGAGGACAATCAAGCATGTATAGCACTACTGAACGGCGAGAACTCTAAGAAAGGGAAGAAACTTCTTCGAATCAAAATGGACTCAGTAAAGGACAAACAAGAAAGAGGTCTTGTAGAAGTGAAGTACTGTGAAAGTAAAGAGATGGTGGCCGACATTCTGACGAAGCCACTGCCTAGACAATAGTTTGAATACTTACGTGATGCATTGTGTTTATATGTCTGAATGTAACTAAACCTCGAAAAGGGGATTGTTGGGTATTAGATAGCGAGCTTTGTTACATGTCGGACAGTTAAGGGGTTAATATTGTAACTGACCAAGTGGTCAGTTTTGGTGGCCATTGCGGCCGTGCCTAAGGGTCACGTATACAATGATTTGCATGTTTAACTGCTTTCGATTCCTTTGTTAGAAGTGAAAGCAGTTACTTCAGTTCTTCTCCAAACACGAGCCTGGAAGGATGAGAGGCTTTCTTGCTCTCAAGAATGCCTACTCATGAGGAAGCTTAGTGCCTGGCAGAGAGACTCTGGCAAGTCTAGGAAATATAGAATGTAGACAGAATTATTTGTTTTACTCCCAGTGATTTTACCCTCTACCCTGAATTAGAGTAAAGTATGTTTTTGCTTCAAAGACAAACATCTTGTGTTTTTTGTGAGTGTGTGATTAAGCCTTATTCTCTATAGAATCAAGAGGAACGATCCTATCCCTCTGAATGGTAGCAGAAAGTTAAGTACTGGGATTCCTTCACTGGAATAGCCCGCCTAACAGGATTCAGAGGTTTACTGCCTCTGACTGTAGAGGTTTCCCTTAGTCACCATGGTTAGTAGCCACTGATAGACCTATCCTCTGTGACTCTGTCTAATCATCTTGTAAAGCCATCTATGTCTGTGGCCATCACAACATCCTCTTGCAGCAAATTCCACATTTTAATCACTTCCTGTGTAAAGAAATATTTCCTTTAGTCTGTCCTGAATCTACTGCTCATCAGCTTCATTGGATGCCCTTGAATTCTAGTATCTTGGGAGAGGAAAAAATAGTTCTCTTTGCCCACTCTCTCCACCTGGTCCATAATTTTATAAACCTATATCATGTCCTCCCCCCTTAGTTGTCTCTTTTCTAAACGCAAAAGCCCCAGTCTCTTCAGCCTTTCCTCATAGGGAAGATGCTCCAACCACCTAACCTTCTTGGTTGCCCTTTCTATACTTTTTCCAGCTCTGCAATATCCTTCGTGAGATACGGTGATCAGAACTGCACGCAGTATTCCAAATAAAGAAAGGTTCCTGGCCTCACCTGGATCCTGGATTGTCAGGCCAGGCTGGAGGGAGAATCAAAGGGGGGGGAAGGCAGGCATTGAGTCAGGAAACATGCAAACAGCTGGATCAGCGCAGCCACCCGACTATCAGCTGGCTGCTTTAAAGAGCAGCAGGAATGGCTGGCGAATCAACTCTTGCCCCTTTGGAGGTAGTTCTGGTCCATTCTCCCAGCATATTAGAAGGATTGTTGCTGCGGAAGGCTCAGTTCAGCGCCAGCTCTCGTCAGAGAAGGATCGGGAAGACCTGGAAGAGGCTGCAGCAACCAGGAGGAAGAGACATTGACAGTGGGGAGGTGGCAAATGGACGAGATGGAGCTTCAGCAGCTGAGTTTGAAGGCAGCAGTAGTAGTTCGGGGCCTGAAGGGCCCGGAGGCTGCAGTTACAGCTTGGCTGAAGAACGGCAGCTGGAGGGCTTGAGCTGGCAGGATTGGGCATGAGTTCCAAAAACAAGAAAGAGCTGAAGGTCGGGGGCCCATAAGGTTTGTGCTGCCAGTCTGAGCTGAGCCTCTTGGAGCTGGGGCAGTAGGGCACTGGCAGGCTTGCAAACGGCTGATCTGCTTTGGGAGCCCCCTTTAAAAAAGGGGACAGCCATGCCTCCAAAGAAGAGGCCCAAGACTGAGAAGCCTCAGGGTCCCCCTCCTCACACCAGAGGTTGGGCTGGAGCAGCTCGGTGATTCTGGGAAGCTCTGGTTCCTAGGAGACGTGTTGAAGGCCGTGCAGAAAGTGCATCAGTGGGGCAACCCAGGCCAGTCTCCACAACAGGTGAAGCCACATTGCAGGACCTGACATCAGCAGTCAGTTCCTTATCAGAGAGTGTGGAACAGCTGAGCTCTCATCAGTGAGTTCCCTCCCCGGTGTTGGCCAGTATGAGACAGGTAGCACCCAGTGGGCTGGGCAGAAGCAGTCAGCTTCAGAGCCATCGACACAGGGAGCCTTCCTCCTCCAGGTCTTCCAGTTCGGGAGGCAGGAGGCTGTGCTCTCGTTGCAGTGGTCACCCAGCAAAAAAGAGGACAAGGAAAGGGAGATCCACAAGGCGGCCAGACAAGGATTCTGACAGTACAAGTTCTGGTGGTGAGACAACTTTGGGGTCTGGTTGGTTAGAGAAAGGGGAAATTATTGGCTGGCAGCGGCAAATATGCCAGGTTTGCCCTCCTGGGCACTTTGCAGGAGGGTGTGGCAAGATAGAGGAGAATGGGGATAGGGCCGGGGTGGTGTGGTGTGGGGGACATGTAGGGGCCGCGCCTATCCATCCTTACCCCCCAATGTTTGAGGATGATGAAGACCCCCCCCCAGGGATGCATCTTCCACGAAATACCAGGAAAGATATAATGGATTGGTATTACGTGGATGTGTTTACGTTAATCTAACTGAAGTGGCTAAGATAAGTGCAAATGCACTCTATCTTTCCACTCTAAAGGTGGGCAATATATACCTGCAGCCTTGGAGGCCTTTAATGCCAAAATAATCGCCCAGGTTTTGTTTGGGGCAGGCGTGTGGATAAATGGAATCACTGAAAACTTGGATAGTACACTCATACAGTTCTTACGGAAGCTGGCTGGAGTGCCCAACTGTGTGGCAGGAACTGCCCTTAGGGTGGAGCTTGCGCAGCACTCATTTGAGTCCAGGGCTTGGGCTGCTGCTTTCAGACTGAGAATGAAGGTCTAATTTGCAGTGCCAAATATTCAGGGTGGGTTCCTACATCTCCTAAAAGAAGATAACTTCAGGAGTGATGAGGTATGTGGATAGCAGGATTGAAACCCTGGGCCTTTCTCTCACAAATCTCAGTAACATGGGTACCCGGGAAGCGATGAAACTACTCACCACAAGGGTGGCAAACCTTGATCGAGTGAGTACACTGAGGAGGGCAAGGCGAGTGTGCTCCCCTGCTGCCCTAGGAATTCCTCCACCTACCACCATCCCGTCATATCTAAAACTTCTCACAACTCCCAGCCACAGGAGAGCATTTATGCTCACCAGACTGAATGTCCTTCCAACAGCTGAATTGAGCGGCCGGTTTAATAAAATCCCATTTTCAGATAGGCTTTGCTCCTGTGCATCAGGAACAATCGAGTCAATAGACCATCTTTTGTTATTTTGTGATCTGTGGGCAGGGCCAGATTTAGGTTTGATGAGGCCCTAAGCTATTGAAGGTAATGGGGCCCTTTATATGTCCAGCTGTCCTTTGTCAACAACAAATTGTCGCTGTTTTTTGTGTTGAATTTATGCTATATGATAATTTATGGACCTAATAGGTATCTAAAGCCATTTGTACAAAACAAAATATGTATTTTATCAAAGTAATTGTTGAACTGAAATACAATTAAGAAGAAGTATATTAATAGTGAAATAATTATTAAGCTCTGTGAGTTACCGCTTCGGTCTCGGATGGGGATTCAGTGTCTAGCTCGTCTGTCACTTCCAGTTGTCTCCCGTTTCTCTCCTCATTTTTGTTCTTTCTGCGTAATTTGAAGGTTAGCGCATTGCTTCAGACATAAGAATAAAGAGGGCCGCTCGCCTCTCAGTCTTTCTACTCGTGGTCTCTTTGGGTTGTCCGTCACTTACGATCAACCCTCAGACCCGTCTCTTCCTCGGCTTACGCATCTGCCTTCTTTATTTTTACACATTTCCCCATACTATCTGCTCCACCCACCAATTAACCTTAATTGCTTTCTTTTTTCCCCTGGGGTGTTGTTTTGTCACACCCTCTTTCCCCTTTCTCACCTGTTGTCATGGGCTGAAGCAATAATTAACTTGAGCATATGGTTTTCCTATGGATCTATATGAGTAAAGGCATTTCTTAAGAACTGATGCAGTAATGTGGGGTAAAGTTCATGCTGACTGAAAGCTGTTTTAAGATAAACAAAACTGCATGGCTGCAAGGTTAAGACTTTTTAATGTTGTTCGCTTGATAGTTGAGTCTGAAAAGTATCAGCAATTGCTTATCCAGGGTGTTCTTGGCATAAACTAGAAGGTCATCTCTGTCTGGGGTTTTTTTGGTCTCTGCTCTGAGATACAGTGTGAAGGAAGGAATTATGTCACTGTACGATAAGTCAGAATTGGTCTTTAAGCAGTACCACAGCTGGTGACCTTGTACTTGGTGACTTAATGCCACATTAATACATAGTAGAGCTTTCTCCACAGACCAGGTGGAAGTGACAATGCCAGTCACTATCAAGAATGACCAATTTAGACCCAGGACAGAAGTTTTTAACCTCTTGCCTCAGCTCAGATAACCACTGCTCTGAATGTATAAAAGCTGAACCAAACTGCTAGAAGGCAGAGAGTTGGCAGAGGACAGCTGAATGCTGCCTGGCTGCTGGCCCTCCCTAACATCCGCTAAGATGTAAAACTAGGAAAGCAGGGGGTTGACCTCACTCCCTACATCTGTCTCTTGCGTGAGACACAAGAAATGAGTTATAGAGAGGGCAGCAAGTCTGTCTGGCCATAACTCATTCTATTATTCCATATCTTGCGTGATATGGATGGCTCATTCTATTATTCCATATCTTGTGTGATATGGATGGCTTATTCTATTATTTCATGTCTTGCGTGATATGAAACTATACCATTTCACAAGCTCTCTGTGAGGATGAGAAAGAATCTCTTTGAGAGCAATTCATTTCAAGATGACCTGCTAAGGCTGCACTTCTGAAATGACTGCTGGCAGACTAATAATTTAAATGGTCTGACCTGGCTTTCCTTGAGAAACATGGAAGTTGTGAAACCCAAGTTACAGAACTGGTCCCTCCAGTTCCCAGAACCAGAAACAAGCGACCAGGGAAAAACGAGTCAGAGGCTCCCCCAACATAACAGGGGAAGCTTCTGCACTCAGAATAAGAGGCCAGAGATGTTCCTGAGGAAAAAGGAGAATCTCTTTTCTCTATAACAAAGCTTAAGGTACATATAAAATACTTACATAAAACATATACAAAATCTATTAGGCCTATTCATGGAGACTCTTAGTCAAGGAAACATATTCACTGAAATTGGCAAAGCCAGAGAACAACTGAGTCTTCCATACAAACACTAATACAGCCTTAAGCTTACACATAATGAATTATACATAATACATAAGCTCTGCATTGCTGACTGTTAAGAAATACACATACCATCAGCATGTATGAAGCATTCCTGATCTTAACAATGATCAGAAGTCCATAAACATAAATATAAAATATAAAGCTTACTACACATAGCTATAACAACAGATTATAGTCTCAAATAGCTCTAACTTCAGCTTTCTCTGATAAATAGACTTCAGAACAGTATTTCAATGAACCTAAACTGGCATGAAATACTCAATGAGCTTTTGGACTATAATTCTCAAATAAACTAAGAACCAGAGAATCAAAGATATGGTAAAGACATAGAAACATGGGAAAAGACTATGTTCTTACAGAAAAGGTTTGCAATATCCTAAATATCAGCTATGCATATGAGCTGGAGAGGTTTAGAAATAATATAAGGTTTTACCTGGTTTACTTATGTTTTATATTTCAGGTACTCTGGATTAAGATGCTTTTAGCGATAACATGTCTTTTTCCATTATATTAACCATATCTTCGCTCCCATTGTATTAAATCATATTTTTTTTATTCTGTGAGAATTACTAACCATGTTTTTACAAGATTCTGTAACTATAGTATTATAAATGAATCTAGAGATACAAGTTAAAATCTTATAGAGAGAAATGCATTAAAGGTTTAAGGCTAGAAAACCTTACATAGAGAAATTGCTTATAAAAATTGTATGAAACTGCTTGCATATATTAACATAACTGAACATGTAAAAGAATCATAATGTTTGTACTTTATGACATGTTTTGAGAGTGTGTAAATATTCGCATGCATATATATATATATTATGTGAAATAAGTGTTATTTAAAGGAAGTCCCTTGTTCATAAATTTTCTGGCACTTCTCAATAGAAAGCCTACAGTCCCTGTAGGAATCATCATTGACTTCTGGCTGTGAGGTCTCGCTGAATAGATAGCTCCATTTCTCAGTAAGTGGTACATTCTCGGAGTGTAGACCCCTTAACGCCACAAGCGGTGACACTGTCTTACCCATTCTCCTTCAGAGGAGTCTCCCCCGGGATCCTCTGAGTCTTGGGAGGATGCTTTCCTTACTTTCCCTCCTCTGTGGCCTCTCTGAGTTTTCCACCCTGTGCCTATCCTCTCTTTTTTGTCTTCTTGCCCCCCCTCTCTCCATCTAGCTTCTCCTGCTGTACTCCCTCTCCGTCCCCCTCCCGCGGGTGGTTTCCCAGCCATCGCCCAACAGGTTGCCTCTGTTCGAGCCCCTCTGTTAAAGTGCCGAGGTTGGCACAAGCTCTAACTTAAAATGATAACACTGTTGCAGTATGTAGGTTTTATTTTATTTGTTTTTTATCTTATATTTTGGAAATGCACATCCAGTTTTTTTTTCCTTTAATTTTTTTGGGGGGCCCCAAGAGAGTGGGGCCCTAAGCTATAGCTTGTTTAGCTTACACGTAAATCCGACACTGTCTGTGGGCTATACCCAGGGTCACCTGGATCGCACCAATCTAATTAAAATACCATATCCTTGCTGAATCCTGGGTGGCCTCATATCTGATGAATGATGTTGATCCAGGAATAACTTGACAAGAAGCTGAGGTCCCTCAGTTTCTTGGGGTTCATAATTTCCTTGGTTCAGGCCTGGAGGCCTATGATTTTTGTGATATTGTGAACAGTAAAATAGTTTCCTTTTGAAAACTGCTTCTGTGGAGGGAGTAAGGTAAGCCCCAGCTGGTGCTCGTTAAAGCCTTCTCTCCCCTTTCTGGAATGCAAGGCCGTGCATTGCCATAGTAACTAATCGGTCAGCCATCATGACGATGTCCAGGTGCAGGTAGTTCTGCAGGCTTCCTCACCTGAAAACATCTCTTAGTGAGTCAGCATTCTGACCAAGTGATTAATTAACAACTAATTCCTTTCGTTTTCTCAATTGGCTTCTATAAGCTCATCCCTTTGAGAAAACGGATATAAGGACAAACCAGCCCTAAGCAAACGATGCTCGTTGGAGGCATAGCAAGAAGGCTGTGCAGGCGGCATCACAACCCATTTGATTTTGGCCCTTGAGGGGGGAACTCTGGTCAAGCTGACCTTTTGGAGAAACCTTTGGACAACCTTTTGAAACTCTTGAATGCTGGAAGCATCTTTGGAACTTGGTAACTATAAACCTGATGCAAGAAACCTTTGCCAATCCTTTTGAACCAAAATGGCTTTTGAATGTACTAGTTAGCTATGCTAAATGGTTTATTATTTTATTGCCTATCACTTCATGAAACCCTTTTTCTTTCCTGTAAACCAGCATAAATCTTATAAATAAATTGTTAGCCTTTAAATGGATTGTGTCTTTTGATTTTGGGATTCCAAGACTAAATCTAAGTGCCTTGTGTGTGTGTGAAACCACCTACCAAAAACCTAAGACAGTTTTGGGAAGTGTGAAAAGTCCTACCTAGGTCTCACCCTGGCAGGAAAAGTGTCACACTGAATTTGGAGCTTGGCTGGAGTTACCCTGGACTCCTTGCCGAGGCTCGCCTTTTGATCCAGGGTTGGTGGCAGCTATCCATTAATCTTGGGGTTGAAGCCCTGAGTTTAATGTTTTGTCTCTTTGGGAAACTTTTGACCAAACCAAAGCAGCCTCCAACTGGTGAAGACTGGTTGGAGCTCTTTGACATAACTAAATTTGCCGCGAAATATTTGGTAACAGTAATTCTGTAAAGGGATGACAAGATTCAAGCCATTGTGACCAGTGTCATGTTTACCATTTTAGTTGCTGTTGTATCTGTTGCATTTGTAGAGTGACATGAGTACTATTGTAGTCCCCGCTGTGTCTGTAGAGTAATTGAACTTTGGTCAAATGATCTTATTTTAATGTTTAAGTATCTTAAGAATCCCAAGTTATTCTTGTTGTTTATTTTAAATTTGTATACCATAGTATTTTAACTTATATTAATTTATGTATTTGTGCTTAAGACCTTTGGTCAAAAGAGCCTGAAATAAAAGGAAAGGAAAGTTTACATTAATCAAACTGGAAGTGGAGGAGGGCCAACAGCCCAGATCAACCTCAAGGGGGAAAAAGAAAAGGAAAGGAAAAAGCAAGTCCAGGTGAAAAGTCATTTGACAGGTGGATGGCGGGTTATGCCATATTCATGGGGGTGCCATCAGCTTATCCAGCCCGAGGGTGGCATTTAGCCAACCACTTGGCCAATGTCCTATGGGCCCGATCTTTGGCTGGGGATACTGCTTCCATTGAATATGATGAGGCATTTAGAAAACAGGCATCACAAAATGAAAGGGCCAGGTGGGATTTGATAAATGACAAACTATGGCTTGTCAACGTGAGCCCCCATATTAAGGGTAAGGCTGAGGGCGCCAGGTGGGGCCATTGGGGGCTTGCCCACAGGGACGCCATGTGTCAAGTCTGTTGGGAATACAGTGAAAGAAGGTGTCAGAGGGCAAAGCATTGCTTTGAACACTGCTGTGAGCTGTGCTTTGGCCCTCACCCCAAGTTTGGCTGCACACTCATTGTAATGGCACCCAGCCCTTTGGGGGGGGCAGACCTCCCCCCTCAGGCAATCGGAGGGAAGGGGGGTCTGCCACTGGGGGGCAGCCACAACCAAGTAAGGGTAGTGGATTGGACAGGTTCACCTGCACACCTGTTAAGTTGGAGGCTATGGTGCAATTGCTTGAGGTGTACCCAGACAGGAAGGCGGCTAGGTTTTTATAGGAAGGGGTTTTGGTTGGTTTTAGAATTCCATTTTTTGGACCCAGGGTGCCAATGCATTCTGGCAATTTAAAGTCAGCTAGGGAGATGCCAGAGCTGGTGGCAAAAAAGCTTGCCAAAGAATGTGCAGCCGGCTGGGTTGCATGTCCCTTCATGTCCCCTCCCATGCCCAATTTGAGGATTTCTCCTTAGGGTATTGTCCCAAAAAAGGCGCCAGGTGAGTTATGCATGATCCATCACCTCTCTCATCCAAAAGGGGAGTCGGTCAATGAAGAAATACCACTGGAACTTTGTTCAGTCAGGTATGCATCCTTTGACCATGATATCAGCCTGGTTAGAGTATGTGGCCAGGGAGCAAGAATGGCGAAATGCGACATTCAGTCTGCTTTTTGTCTGCTGCCCATACACCCAGCAGATTTCTGTCTCCTTGGTTTTCACTTTGAGGGAGCATGGTACGTGGACAAAGTGATGCCCATGTGATGTTCTATCGCATGTGTGGCATTCGAGGCATTTAGTACCTTCCTAGAATGGGTGGTTCAGGATTGAACAAACCTTTTGCATGTTACACATTACTTTGATGATTTTTTGTTTGTGGGCCCAGCAAGGTTGGATCAATGCGAGGTTTTATTGGCATCCTTTAAACTAATAGCTTGGGGTTCCCTTGACCACTGAAAAGACTGAGGGCCCTACATCTAAGTTGACATTCCTAGGTATCAAAATAAATTCAGTGACAGGCACCTCCCGGTTGCCAGAAGAGAAGTTACTGGCTCTACTGATGCTTCTTGTAAACAAAAAAAGTGTACACTATGAAAACTGCAGTCTGGAATTGGCCATCTGAATTTCACCTGCTGGGTTGTATCACCAGGCAGAGCCTTTTGCTCACAATTGACGAGGGCCATGCCAGGTGTAAAAGCATCCCATCATCAAATCTGCTTAACACAAAGCATAAAAGAGGACATTCGGATGTGGCTGTATTTTTTGGAGAATTTTAATGGGGTTACATTGTGGCAGAAGCATTTGGATCGGGGCCAAGAGTTGTAGGTACAGTCTGATGTTGCTGGGAGCATTGGGTTCAGCCTATACTTCAATTGCAGATGGTGTGCCCAGCAGTGGCCGGGGCACTGGGCTGAGGTTGGAATCATTAGGGATCTAATTATAAGGGGTTTTAATCTTGGAGAAGTACTATGTCATTCCATAATTAGCCATTGTATCAGTCTGAAGCACAAATCTTGCTACTAAAAATGTGAGCACCCTCTCTCTGTGTTACTATCTTTCTCAATTTCCTCTAGCTCCCCCCCCCCACTCACACACACACACAAAGCTGAATCCCATACTAAAAGCTGAAAATTCAACTTGGAATTTTAAATATTAAATATCCCCTTCCATAAGCCCAAACACTGAATTTCAAAATTAACTTTGATTTGAGAGTTATTTCTGTATATAAATGTATGAAATTGATTTTGAGCCAAAGAATTTCTCCATACACATGTAAAATTTAGGATGGTTTTCCACCAACCTTTTCTTTAAACTTCTGGTTTAGAAAAAAAAGTGTATCCATGTGTGTGTGAGGGGGGTTATTCCATATACCAAGAACAATCCTGATAAGCAAAAGAAATCAATTAATGAATGTAATGGGGCTTACTTGTGAGAAAGCATGCTTAGAATTGCATCCTTAATAGAATCATAATGTGAGAAGTTTTTGCAAAAAGATACAGAATTTGTCCCAGGTCTGTCCTGTGGAGTTGAAACCAGTCCAGCCAAGATCCTAATCTACCCATGTGTGTTGAAACCCAAAGTGGTTCACTCTTTCGTTAGAAAAGCAGACAGAAACCACACCGGCACACTATTTCCTTGTATACACAATTACTGACCTCAGAATTCTTTGCATTTCAATCTTAACACATCATCTTTTATAAATCCTGCAAATTGCACTGTCAACCAAAATACCAAAGAGAATTTGCAAATGCCACCCCAAGACAAAGTAAATATTGTTCCTGCAGCACAAGAGACATGTTTATGTACACAGATCTCTTTGTTTCTGAGCACACTGAAGTTTCATGCTCTCCATCTCATCAGAGTTCATTGCCTTTAGGAGTGCATAATGGGTGTGCAGGCACATTGCCCAGATTAGTGGTGGAGAGGGAGCACAAGACACGGAACTAGATTTCTCTTTTGTCATTTTGTAAGACTTGAACTGCAGAGGTATTTTCCCATTACACTCAAGGAAACAGTAAACGGTTTGTAGATATCTTATCCACCATTGGTTTGGTCATATTTGCAAACGATCAGACAAAATCACAGAACACTTGAAAAGCCAGTATTGTGTGCATCAAAACATCATTCCCATTGAAAGCTCAGAAGTAGGATCACAGCCACATGCGATAACATCAAAACACACATACACACACACACACATTTTCAAGCCACTGCCTGGAAGAAAGCAATAGGAGGGCTTCATGGAAAGTGGGACAATGTGCACCACCACCTGGAGGCTGGTAATATTAAACATTCTAGAATCTAGAAGCAACTCTCCACAATGAAAACTATTCATCACCAGGGGCTTAAGGCAACACTGTTGTGAAACAGACTAGTCTGAAAAGTATTCTGGCAAGTTAATCACTGATGATAGCTGGTGCTCTTGTAAGGAAGCAAGTAGCTGAGGAGCTGGGGGATCATATATCTTCACACATTTCTTATGAGCTTTCCCCTCTTCCCCCTCCCACCTTCCCATTGACTCTGCAAGAAGGCTCTTTTACACTTCCCCCTACTTTGCCTCCACTGTATTCTGGAGTGAAACTAATGATGGCAGCAGCAGAACAATACAAGAAGAGCTGCCACAGAATTACTCCTAAAGCAAATTTTTCTGGATAGTCTAGATCGGGGTGTCAAACATATGGCCCATGGGTTGTGTGACCCTAGCCTCTCATACCTAGCTTCCCTGGCATACATGGACTAGTGTGCAGGACTAAGGGACTATACAGAGAGCCTACAATGCAGCAAGCCAAGGCATGGAAGTGACCTAGACACTGCCCTGGATGAAGCTGATTGGAGCCAGCAGGACTCTGCAGATGGCAAGCAGTGCTATGGATCCAGGAGAGGAAGTGCCCTGAACTCCATCCTCGATGTGGCTGCACAGTAGTGGAGGAAAAGACTGTCTCCAGCCTTGCCTGCACCCCACTTGAGCTATGGAAGAGGTGCTTCATTCCAGACAATGAACAGGACATTGGAACATTTGCATAACCATCAATGTGGCCACTCCATCAAGATCTGCCTGACGACCAGAGCGAAAGACAATGTTGCTCCCCTGTCACTCCTTGAATTCCTTTCCTGGGATAACCTGGGACCAGGCTAATCCCATCTTCTAATTATCGCTTCTCAGACTTTTGGCTAAGATCAAGTGTAGTATCATCTTCTAATTCCTCCTCCACCCCTTCACACACTCAAGTTCCTGACAGCAGTAGGGCTGTTGATTCGGTTCTATCTGAACTGAAAAACAGCCGAATTTACCCCGATTTGGCAGTTTCTAGTTCGGATAGAACCAAAGTAAAAAAAGGCGGGAAAACAACCAGCCGAGTTCAGGCAGAAGCTGAATAAATTTGTACAAATTCGGCGACCCCAAATTGGCATTCTCCCAAGGCCAATAGGTGGCCAAGCTGGTCTTCTTCTGGCCAATCAGTCGCGGATGAGTGCGTGAGCCCAGGCCGCTGTGTGGCCAGGGGAGAGAAAAAGAGTGTGTGTGTGAGAGAGAGAGAGAGATCCACGTACGGGGGGGGGGTGCATGTGCATGGTTCCGGGTTGCTGCGTGGCCTGGGAGGGGTGGAGAGTCTGTATGTGTGTATGTGTGTGAGAGTCTGTATTCCTTCCATTGCTGCTGCTCCTGTGCTGATTGTGAGAGATCCTGAGCTGAACTGACCTGCTGCTGCTTGCTGGAATCAGACTGGATTATTCCTCCTGACCCCTGCTTCTGCTGGAAGAGAAGACATCTACAGTTTGACTCATTTTGAAGCTTTTCTCTATAACTTTTTTCCTGTGTGTGTTTGTGGGGGGGGAGTTCTGTGGGTGTGTGGGGGGAAGTCAAAGGGGGGCCTGTTCTGCTTGGGGGGTTGATTGCCTCTGTGCTAGTTTGTTTGTTTTTTGCTGTTTTCACTGGTTGCCACCTTCGCCTGGAGGTCAGTGTGGGTCTGTGAGTCTCTCTCTCTGGCTGCCCCATTGTTCTCCTTCGTTTGGAATTTGCATCTTCTTGTCACGGGGGAGTGTTCTGCTTGGGGGGGGTTGATTGCTTCTGTGGGCCATGTCAGTAGAATCCAAGCTTTTGCCTTCTTTTGCACGATGGGGGGGGGAGGGAATGGCATGTAGCGGGCGTGAATGTGTGTATGCGCCAGTGGTGCTGTGCCATACAATGCAGTGTCCTGCTTATTCCCCCTCCCCACCCCCCCGCGGGTGTCCCTACTCAGGATTTCTCCTTTCCCCTGACATTGATAGCTCAGCCACGTTGTCTCCTCCCTCAATCTCCCGGTCTTCGTTGTTTTTGGGTGCCCCCAGGGCTGAGGAAGCGGTGACATAAGGAAGCAAAATGTAGAGGAAAGGGCAGGCAGTCCTGATCCTCTGGCTTGCTTACTCAGAAGTAAGAGCCATGGTGGGGCTTTGCTCCCAAGGTAAAGCAGAGCGAATTGTAAAGAATGCCACCTTTTATCAGACCACAAGGGCCATTTACGCAGAGGAGGTTTTGCCTTATATTTGCCGCTCCCTAGATGCACATTAAGGATTGCTGGCTCCTATTCATTCCAATGGGCAGATGGGGGGACCCCTTCCAGAACCCATAACCCAGGACCCCCCGACCCAAGCTTCACCAAACTTGGGGGTTCTTGCAAGTAGGGTCCTTTTCAAGCTACCCTGAAAGTTTGGGACCTCTACCTTTAAAAATGCTTTCCCCAGAGCCGCAGAAAGGTTTGAATGTGTTTTTAATGGCTTTAAATGGCCGGATTTATTCAGGAATGCCGAATTTCAAGCTGAATTCTCCAAATCCAAATAGGAGGAGTTCGGAATTCGGCACTTACTGAATAAAAATGGGCCAAATTCAGCCGAATCCAAATCAAACCGATTTTTTTCAACAGCCTTAGACAGCAGCCTGATATCAGTAATTATTTGATACTTGCCAGCCATCAATAATCCTATCATGTTCTGAATAGCCTAGCTCCCATCCTTTCTCCCTACAACACCCCAATACTTAAGAAGCAATCATACCTTTGTGTACCCAAGAACACCCATCTGGTGAGTCACCCTGACCCAGGGCAGGATATTTGTATCAATATTGCCACCCTCACAGCGGCCATTTGCTACACGTTCTTTCGGATCCAAACGACTGCCCTGTGCCATAGTACAGTCTCCTTATCACAAAGTGCTAGTCACTGAGTGATCCTATTTTGCTGCAGGCTCTCTTCTTGACCTCCTCAGAAGATCTCGAAAGGTAGCTATAGAATCCAATTACCCTATCCCTATTAAGACTCTGTGTATGCAATTGTTTTGCTTTATTGCTTTCTGTGTGTTTGTGTACCCCTTTTTCAATTCCCCTAAATAAAATTAATGTGTTTTTAGTTTGAATTGCTTCCTGTTCGGTTTATTCCTTTGATTCACTCATCCTCCGTAGACAAAGCTTCAAGATCTACTTTAAATTAAGCCTCTCGTTAGTGCTCCAAATTAGTCTCCAATAAACTAATTCCCCCACTTAATTATTGGAGACCCCCAGCATTCCCTGTAATAGTTGCCAACCTCCAGGTAGTATGTAGGAAATAGGCACCTCTGTGCTGGTACCTCAAGGTTTGGAAATCAGCACAGATGCAAAGGAAATTAACAAAGTGCAAACATTTATATAAATAGCTACACAAATACACAACTGAACAAGAAGTAGTCATTCAGACAAACATCCTAATGAACATGAACACTCAAGTGCAAACATCAATAGTCCAATGTTATGTAAGAAGGTGGTCCCAGGAAGGTTCCCACGAAGTGGAGCCACAGATAGGTGGGGATACGGCCGTTAATCTTTTCTTCATTCCCCCCTTAATATAAACAATTACATGCAGTAATAGTCCATAAGCTATTTCGTAAATAAACAATATTTACAACACTATTCATATACTTGCAATATCTGGTCAATTTCAAAAGCTCATTCCTTCTATATTTCGACTGCTATTAATGTTGCTATTCTTTAATTAAGGATAGTCAGCGTGTTCCACTCAGGGATACAAAAAGTGTAGCAGTACTATCTCCTATACTATTAGTACCTAAATAGTTATCCAGTGTGTGTGAGAGAGCAAGATTTTACCATCTAGTACCACTGAAGCGCTACTGCGCTTTCCATTGGATTTAAAGGGACACGTCCTTAAACCTAGCTGTCAATTGAAATGACTACATTCATCCTAGAAAACAGGATAAATCTTTTTTTAAATTAAGTCCTTTGGGCATTAGAGTATTAAGGAGATGGATGAAATATACTTCCTTTTGTCTCAATATTTTTTCTTTATCACGTTTTTCAAACCTTTTGCCAGTAAGGCACCAAATAACAAAAAAAGGGAAGATTGTTCTCATTGTGTTGAAACTGCACAAAGTATTCTACAACCGGAGCATTGGTAATGTGCGCCCGAATTCTAGAGCGATTTTCAAGAATCCTACTTTTAATGGGTTGTATGCTCGAGCCCTCGTAGATCCTACCACAAGGACACAAAAGGCAATAAAAAATATTTAGTCTCACAATTGGTGAAACTTTGTAGGTGAAATACAAATTGAGAGTCGGTTCTTTTAAATTCTTTAACTTCAAGGCAGAGATTACATGCTAGGCACTTATGGCACTTAAAATCTCTATTATCCTGATCAGACATGATGTCAGAATGCACCACCTTATCACAGACTGAGGCTGTCCTCCTATAACCAATCTGTGGTGGATTATTGCATCCTGGATTTCAGCTAGTAAGTGCCAGTGTTGTTTGATCACACTTGTGATCTGACTGGACAAGTGAATGTATTGGAAAGCAAAGGTAAGTTTTTTGTTCCTCCCGTTTATTAGATTTGTTATATAATAAACCTTGTCTATTTACTATGAGTACTCGTTCTTTGGCTCTCTGGATGACTCTATCTGGATAGCCCCTCTCTTTTAGTGTCCTGGATAAATCTGCTGCGGCTTTCTGAAAATCAGGATCATTAGTGGTTTTTCGTTTTATTCTAATAAATTATCCATAGGGCAAGTTGTGCCTAAGATGTTTTGGATGGAATGACTGAAAATGCAGTAATGCATTGCGATCTGTAGGTTTTTTTGTATGTTTTTTACTGACAATCTATTCTCATCATTATGGTAGACTACTGTGTCTAGGAAGGCAACCTGATGAGAATGAGCCTTACCGGTAAATTTAATGCTAGAACATGAAATAAGCGAGGATCGAAACATGTCAAAATCAATGCCAGATGAAAATATGAATACCAAATCATCAATGTACCGGCGATACCCCAAAATAAGATCTTTAAATGGATTGTCACCATATATAAATTTGCATTCAAAATCCACCATGAAAATGTTTGCTATGGTGGGGACTATAGCTGAACCCATAGCTATTCCACCTATTTGCAAATAAAGTTGGTCATCAGACCTAAAATAAATTGTGCTTAAATACCACATCAAGTAAGCTCAATAAAAATTCAGATGAAGGATCAATATCTATTTGAGAATCCAGCAAATGTTCTATAATTCTACATGTGTAGGATAGGGGAACATTGGTGTATAGGGAGGTGACATCGACTGTTGCCAAAATGCAGTCAGTTGAAATATGAAGATTTTCTATATAGCGAATGAAGTCACCTGTATCTCTGATATATGAATCTGTATCTACCGCAAATTGTCTCAAATGAAAGTCAAGGTATTTCACTATAGGTTCTGATACAATTGGTCTTCCAGGAGGAATGCTTCTCGGTTTATGTATCTTAGGTAAAGTATATATTATTGGCATGCGTGGAAATCTATTAATGAGGAAGTCTGCAGTTGTCTGATCGATATGTCCTGCCTCTAGAACATTCTGGACTACTGATTGGATATATTGGATACAAAATCAGTAGGATCTTTGGAGATCTTTTGGCATCAAACAAATTATTACTTGTCAGTTGCCAATTAAATCGGGAGCGTTTCTTCCATCTGTCTGAAGTTTGGATGAGGTGATCACTTTAGTAGGGGCAAAGACCCTGAAAATGTCATTCCCACCTTTTTTTAGTTCGGTTCCATCCGAACTAAAAACCGCCGAATCAGGGGAAATTCAGCTATTTTTCGGTTTGGGACGAACTGAATCAACAGCCCTACAATTTGAAATGACAATGCTAGTAATTTGTATGAGTAACATTTTAAAAAGGCATTCCCCAAAGGCAAAAGAAGGACAAAACAGGCCCAGATATTTTCCAGGAAGACCATAAAATTGAGACTGTCCCTACTAAGTAGAAAATATTAGAATATATAGGTAATGCCACTAAGAGCAAGGAATACATGGTTATAGTAGTAGAAAATAAAATAGGAACATGGAATGTGAGAAGCATGAATCAGGGTAAGCTTGAAATTGTTAAACAAGAAATGGAACATATGGACATTTCAGTCCTGGGAATAAGTGAATTAAAGTGGACTGGATTAGGACATTTTCAATCAGAAAATTACAAAGTGTTTTATTCAGGGAATGACAAAAAGAGAAGAAACGGAGTTGCTTTAATAGTGAGGCAAGATGTAGCAAAGGCAGTCAGGAGCTATAATGCAAAGTCTGACCGAATAATATCAATCAGACTTCAGGGAAAGCCTATCAACATAAGCATCCTTCAAGTTTATGCCCCAACTACAGATGCTGATGAGGAAGAAATTGAAAGTTTTTATGCCAGTGTTCAGGAAGAAATTGATCACACACCTAAACAAGATATGCTGATAATCATAGGTGATTGGAACGCAAAAGTAGGAAACAAAGCAGAATCAAATGTTGTTGGCAGATTTGGGCTAGGAGCACGGAATGAAGCAGGAGAACGCCTCGTAGAATTCTGTGAAGACAACTATCTGTTCATTGCAAACACATGTTTCAGGCAACCAAATAGACGATTGTATACATGGACATCACCAGACGGCCAGTATAGAAATCAAATAGATTATATAATTGGAAGCAGAAGATGGAGAAGCTCTATTCTCTCGACCAAAACAAGATCAGGAGCCGACTGCGGTACAGATCATGAATTGCTAATATCGAAAATAAAGATAAAGCTTAAGAAAAACACCAAAACATTCATAGCACCAAAATACAATCTAAGCAATATTCTGGAAGAGTTTAAAGACCATGTAAGGAACAGATTTGCATTACTAAGTTCAAGTGAATGTAAACCTGAAGAACTATGGGTGGAAACTAGAGATATTATCAAGGAAGAATGTGCAAAGACTATTCCTGTAGCCAAAAGAAAAGAAAAACCTTGATGGATGTCTGAGGAAACTCTTAAAATTGCCAGAGATAGACGAGAAGCAAAAGTAGAAGGTGACAGAAATAGAATCAAAAGTCTAAGTGCAACGTTCCAGCGACTAGCACGTAGAGACAAAGAGACCTATTATAATAACCAGTGTAAAGAAATAGAAGAGAACAACAAAAAAGGAAGAACAAGACATCTATTCCACAAGATCCAAGAAATCAAAGGGAAATTTAAAGCACGGTTAGGCATGCTGAAAGATCAGCATGGAAATACATTAACTGAACAGGACAAAATAAAGAAAAGGTGGGAACAATACACTGAAGAACTATACAGAAGAGATGAAAGGATAAAAGATTCTTTCCAAGAAGAATCTTTTGAAGAAGAACCTACAGTTTTAGAAAGTGAAGTGAAAGCTGCATTGAGAGCAATCGGGAGAAACAAATCACCAGGAGCAGATGGGATATCAATAGAGCTATTTCAAGCCACAGAAACGGAGTCCATCAAAATCTTGACAAGAATATGCCAACAGATATGGAAAACAAAACAATGCCCCACAGACTGGAAACAATCCATTTACATTCCAATTCCCAAGAAAGGAGACATCAAAGATTGCAACAACTATCGGACCATTGCATTAATTTCTCATGCAAGTAAAGTGATGCTCAAAATCTTACAGCAAAGGCTGTTACCATATATGGAATGAGAAATGCCTGATGTTCGAGCTGGTTTCAGAAAAGGAAGAGGCACTAGAGATCATATTGCAAATATACGCTGGTTACTGGAGCGTACAAGAGAATTTCAGAAGAAAATCAGCTTGTGTTTCATAGATTACAGCAAAGCTTTTGACTGTGTGGATCATGAAAAGCTATGGCTGGTTTTAAAGGAAATGGGTGTGCCACTACATCTGATCGTTTTGATGTGCAACCTGTACTCTGGACAAGAGGCCTCAGTTAGAACAGAATATGGAGAAACGGAATGGTTTCCAATTGGCAAAGGTGTCAGACAAGGATGTATTTTATCTCCCTATCTCTTCAATCTATATGCAGAACATATAATTAGGAAAGCTGGATTAGATTTAGATGAAGGTGGAGTGAAAATTGGAGGGAGGAACATTAATAATTTGAGATATGCTGATGACACTACATTATTGGCAGAAAATAGTGAAGATTTGAAACAACTATTGCTGAAAGTTAAAAGAGAAAGTGCCAAAGCAGGACTACAGCTGAACATCAAGAAAACAAAAGTAATGACTACAGGAGAATTACACAACTTTAAGGTTGACAATGAGGAAATTGAAATTGTTCAAGACTTTCTATTCCTTCACCATCAACCAAAAGGGAGACTGCAGCCAAGAAATTAGAAGGAGATTGAGACTGGGAAGGACAGCCATGAAGGAGCTAGAAAAGATTTTGAAGTGTAAGGATGTGACTCTGGCCACCAAGACTAGATTAATTCATGCCATCATATTCCCTATTACTATGTATGGGTGTGAAAGCTGGACAGTGAAGAAAGCTGATAGGAAGAAAATAGATTCCTTTGAAATGTGGTGTTGGAGGAGAGTGTTACGGATTCCGTGGACTGCCAAAAAAACAAATCAGTGGGTTATAGATCAAATCAAGCCTGAACTGACCCTAGAAGCGAAAATGACTAAACTGAGGTTGTCGTATTTTGGTCACGTCATGAGACGGCAAGAGTCACTGGAAAAGACCATCATGATAGGAAAAGTTGAGGGCAGCAGGAAAAGAGGAAGACCCAACAAGAGATGGATTGACTCAATAAAGGAAGCCACAGCCTTCAATTTGCAAGATCTGAGCAAGGCTGTCAAAGATAGGACATTTTGGAGGACTTTCATTCATAGGGTTGCCATGAGTCGGAAGCGACTTGACGGCACTTAACACACACACACAGTAGTAGAAAATGAAATTACTTTGAATAGATTTGATGCATGATTTGTAGTGATCCAACAGGTAAAATGTGGTTTAGTTTTTTAGCTGACATATTTTCATCCAAAAGAACAGTATAATTCTGTGGCACTGGCAGTTATACCTTCTAATATATTTTTCCAAACAACTTCAGCTTTTGGTTTGTAAATGGAGTAAACGAGATCCTGTCTTATTTGAAACATCCCCATGTTTCTCTAGCCAGATGGAATAGGGTGTAAGCCCTTGGTCCAAAAGAACCAGAAACCACATCATAGACAATCAGGTCCAAAGAAGCTGGTCTTTACTGGTCAAATAGATTTACAGAGCATAATAGCAAAGGTGACAGCAATGAAGCCTGCTGGCTTAGCTTGGTAATATAAAAGCCTGGAACAGGCAAGAGATTACAAAACACAAACAGCGCTGTGATTCCCACAGCTTCAAATGGGGTAGAAAGTCATAACAGTCCTTGGGTCTGGATAGTGGTAAGCGAACGTACAGAGATACAGAATGTCACCTGCTGAGAAATAGAAACCGAGATACAGGCCTGACATTCTGCCCCCCCTAAGGCCCCCTCCCACCTTGCAAGGGGGACGGTCTGTCCGGGTAGGCGGAATGAAAGGCGTTGACTAAGTGAGGGGCGGAGACGTCCTGTGCCCGCACCCACTCATCGTAGGCTGGAGGGAAGTGCTTCCAGAGGATTAGGTATTGCAGAGATCCATGCCGTATATGTGAATCCAGGATCTTGGACACTTCAAAATGCTCCTCCCCCCCCTACCATCACAGGCTGCTCGGAAGGTGTTTCTGGGTGCCATCTCGAGGAGGCGGTATGGGGTTTCAGGAGACTGACATGGAATACAGGGTGAATACGTTTTAAGGCTTTGGGGAGAGTCAGTTCCACCGTCACGGGGTTAATGATTCGGGCAATGGGGTAAGGACCAACGTATTTGGCACTAAGCTTGTGGCAAGGACGAGTGGATCACAGATTTTTGGTGGAAAGGCAAACTAAGTCACCAACTCGAAAGTCCTTACCAGGGGAGCGATGCTTGTCAGCTTGCGCTTTATATTTCCGTTTGGCTTTGTCCAGGTTGCTCACTAGCCAGGGCCAAGTAGTACGGAGGGCATGTACCCATGAGGCCACATCAGGATCCCCCTCCCCCTCAGTTACCTCCACAGAGGCAATAGGAAAAGGGGGGAAAGGACACTTTGCTTCTCAATGCCCTTCATGACCTGGACGTCCGGGACCGACTCGTCCGGCTATGACTGAACCTGAGAAGCCCCCTCCCGAGGGGCAACCTCGCCGCCGGGGCAGCGCACCGACACCGAGCCGACGAAGCGCGCCCTCGGCCTTGCACGCCCGCACCGAGGTCGAAGCCTCGGACTCTGCCGGCCCATCGGGGTCACGGATTACAAAGGAAGCCTTTGACTCATCGGAGTCTCGGATTACAAATACCACAGCCGCTTCCTCCAGCGAAGAGGAGGACTGGGACCTGCCGGCAAAAAACGCCGTCGGTCTGCTGTAAGGGGGGCTCCTCAGCAGACCGCTCCAAACGTTGTGCACGGAGCTCCACTAATGGTAAGCGCTCAAGAGGACAATGTGTATGTAAAGGTCAATCTTTCACTGCCAAAAGGGGGGCCCACGTTAGAGTTTACGGCCCTAGTTGACTCGGGTTGTGCCCGCACCATGATGAGCGAAGAGGCTGCCCAACTATTGCGTGTTAAGCGAAAGCGGTTACCCGAACCCATCCGTTTTTCCCAGATGGATGGCAGTGACTTTAAAAAGGGACCTGTAACTCACCGCACCGCAGCAGTCGTCATGGCTATAGGGGAGCATTGGGAATGCCTTTATTTTACCATTGCCCCCATCGTCGCACCTATTGTGTTAGGGATGAATTGGTTGCTAGGGCACAATCCCTCCATAGACTGGGTTGAGCGGACGCTCACCTTTCCCCGCAACCCGTGTGAACTTCATGATAAAGACCGAGTACTGCACACTCCCACAGCCGCCCTCGTAGGGGCCCCTTCTATCGGACTTCCACTGCCCCAGCTTCCCAAAGAGTATTCCCAATTTGCCGATGTGTTTGACGTGCGGGAATGCGACGAACTGCCCCCCCACCGGGAAACGGACTGTGCTATCGAGAGAGTGGGGGACGGCAAATTGTCCAAGGGGAAGGTCTACCCCATGATTCCTAATGAAAAGGCGGTTGTGAGAGTCCCCACCAAACTGTGCTAACTTCGCAAAATCACTTGCTCAGACTTGGATGCAGAAACAAAAGATTTATTGAAAGCTTCAGATGGTGCAAGGCAGACACGAGTTTAAAGTTGCAAGTGGGCTAACAATCGGGGTTACAGAATATATCTCCTACAGGGTATCAGGGTTCACACTTCTGTTATGGGAAGCTACAAGATAGATTGGTGCAATACAAAACATCAAACGGTCTCAGAGAGACTGTTAGGACTATCAGATCTCCAAGGCCGAATCTGGCCCGAGGGAGTGCATGCAGGAAGCGCAGCAGGGGAGGGGAAGACGGCACCTGGGAAAGACAGACAAGGCGCCTGGACCCGGGGAGGTGTGAACTGCTTTTACGAGTTCAAAGGGGAGAGGGATGAAGGACACACAAAGGGGAAGGGGAGGCAAAGACACATGGCCCTCACATTCTGCCCTCCTTAAGGCCCCCCTCCCGCTAGGTCGGGAGGACGAGGCTTATCAGGGTAAGCACAGTGGAATTCGTGAACCAGATGGGGGGCCGCCATGTGGGGGGCTGCCACCCATTCATCGTGTGCAGGACCCAGATGTTTCCATCGAACAAAATAGTACAATTTCCCTTTTTTCCATTTGGAATCTAAGACCTTGGACACTTCCAAGTGTGTGTCTCCGCCCACCACCGTAGGAATCTCAGGCTCGGGGGGAGAGTGGAATTGAGGAGCGGCCACGTATGGTTTAAGCAAACTGATGTGAAAGACGGGGTGAATGCCCCTAAGGGTTTTGGGCAGCTTCAACTCCACTGTGACTTCATTGATCACTCGGGATATGGGAAAAGGGCCTACGAATCGCTCATTAAGTTTTTTGCAGGGTCGGAGCGAGCGTAGGTTCTTGGTGGAGAGATAGACCTGCTCCCCTACTTTAAGTTCCCACCCCGGGGATCGGTGTTTATCGGCCTGTTCCTTGTATTTGCGCTTGGCCCGTTCCAGGTTTTTTTGCAACCAGGGCCAGGTAGATCGGACCACCTGCACCCACTCCTGGACCTCCTGGATCGCTTCGAGTTCAGGAGTGACGGGGGTGGACCCGAATGGACCGAAATCAGTCCCGTACACTACCTGGAAAGAGCTAAAGCCCGTGGAGGAGTGGGGGGCATTGTTGTAGGCATACTCAGCGAAAGGTAATAAGTCCACCCAATCATCCTGGTGATAATTAACATAACAACGGAGGTAGCACTCGACCACAGCATTCTCTCGTTCGGTTTGGCCATCGGTTTGGGGGTGGTAAGCAGAGGAGAGACCTTGCTCCTCCACCCCCAATAGTTTCAGGAAGGCTCGCCAGAACTTGGCAACGAACTGGACCCCCCTGTCGGAGAGGACCTTTCTGGGGACCGAGTGAAGTCTGAGGACATGAGTGACAAATAATTTGGCCAATCCCTGGGCCGAGGGGAGACCGGCACAGGGTACGAAGTGAACCTGTTTAGAGAAAAGATCCGTGATCACCCACAGGACCGTTTTTCCCCGGCTGAGGGGCAAATCGGTGATAAAGTCCATGGCGATCACCTCCCAAGGTCGGGTGGGGGTCTCTAAAGGTTTCAAGAGGCCCGGGGGGTTGCCCATCCTTTTCTTAGCTGTGGCACAGATGGGGCAGCTGCGGACGTACAGTTCCACGTCCGCTCTCATACCGGGCCACCAAAATTGACGCCTCACTAAATGCAGTCTTGACAAACCCAAAATGACCCGCTAATTTGGCTCCGTGGACCAGTCCCAGGACCTCTTTGCGGAGAGATGCTGGGACATAGAGCTTTCCTCCCTGCACCCACCAAGAGTCCCGTTGTTCCATGCCAGCGGGGAGAGACTGCTGCTCGGCTTCCCGCAGGGACGCGTCCCGGAGCCGTTGCAGAAAAGCTTCTGGGACCCCTTTGAGCAGGGGATCTTTGGGCTGGCGGGCTTGGGACCGGGTGGTGACAGCCAGTCCTGGGACCTCCCCACGCTGCTCGGGGGTGAACAGGGAGTCTACGGGGCGGTCAAAGTCATTGCGGTACTGGGGAAGTCGGGATAAGGCATCCGCTAGGGCATTTTCCTTCCCGGGTACATGCTTGAGGGTAAAACGGAACTTAGCAAAAAACTGAGCCCACCGGATCTGTTTAGCGTTAAGCTTTCTAGCCCCCTTGAGGGCTTCCAAATTCTTGTGATCGGTACACACCTCAAACGGAAATTCTGCCCCCTCCAAGAAATGTCTCCAGATGGTGAGGGCATGCTTAACAGCCGCCGCCTCCTTCTCCCAAATAGCCCAGTTGATTTCTGCCTGGGAAAACTTTTTGGAGAAGTAGGCGCACGGTCTCAAAACCCCCTCGTCATCCCGTTGCAGGAGGGCCCCTCCCATGGCAACATCTGAGGCGTCCACCTGGACCACGAACGGTTTATTGCAGTCCGGGTGGGCTAGTACTGGTTCGGACGAAAAGAGCAGTTTAAGCTCTTCAAACGCCTGCTGGCAGAGCGGCGACCACTGCAAACGGGCCGAGGGCAGAGCGGCGTTTGCCCCCTTCCCCTTGGTGCGCAAAAGGGAAGTGAGGGGAAGGGCCACTTGTGCGAAATTGGGGATGAAGTTGCGGTAAAAATTGGCAAACCCCAAAAACTGTTGTAGTTGTCGGCGAGTGGTGGGGGGTTCCCAGTCCCTTACCGTCCGAACCTTCTCGGGGTCCATTTCCAAGCCCTGGTGGGAAATTACATAACCCAAGAAGGTAATGGAGGGCTGATGGAACTCGCATTTGGATACTTTGGCAAACAACTTATGTTCCCTCAGCCGCTGGAGGACCTCGCGCACCAGTCGGACATGCTCTTCCATGGTTTCAGAATAAATGAGGATATCGTCCAAAAATACCACCCCCCCCCGAAACAACAAATCATGTAAAACTTCATTAATTAATTGCATGAACACGCTCGGAGCCCCCGACAGTCCGAATGGCATTACTAAATATTCAAACATGCCAAAACAACTCGAAAAGGCTGTCTTGGATTCGTCTCCCTCCTTAATGCGGATGCTGTGGTAGGCTTCCACCAAATCCAATTTGGTGAAGATCTGGCCTTCCTTCAATTGTGCTAGAAGGTCTGGAATGAGAGGGAGGGGGTAAGCGTTAGACTGAGTGACAGCGTTCAGTCTACGAAAGTCAATGCACAGTCTCAAATCTCCCGTTTTCTTTTTGACAAAGAAGGCTGGGGCGGAGTACGGAGCCTTCGAAGGACGTATGAAACCCCTTGCCAAGTTGGTGTCCAAATAGTCCCGCAACACGGCTTTCTCATTGGGACTCATGGGATAAACTTTCCCCTTGGATAACTTGCCATCTCCCACAATCTCAATAGCGCAGTCAGTCTCTCGGTGTGGGGGCAGCTCATCACATTCCCTCACGTCAAAAACGTCCGCAAACTGGGAATACTCAGTGGGTGGCGACAGGCACGGGGGACCCCACCAAGGCGGCGGCCGGGGTGCAGAGCACTCGGTCCTTATCGTGCAATCCGCAGGGGTCTTCGGGGAAGGTGAGTGTTCGTTTGACCCAGTCAATGGAAGGGTTGTGCCCCTGCAGCCAATTCATCCCCAAAACCACGGGAGCGACTATGGGGGCAATGGTAAAGTAAAGCCGTTCCCAATGTTCCCCAATAGCCATAACCACCGCAGCGGTGCGGTGGGTGACGGGTCCCTTTTTAAAGTCACTACCGTCCATTTGAGAAAAATGGAGGGGAGCCGGGAGTCGCTTGCGCCGGACACGTAATTTCTTGGCCGCTTCCTCACTAATTAAGGTGTGGGCGCACCCAGAATCGACTAGTGCGGGGAATTCTAATACCGAACCCCCTTTGGGTAGGGAAAGATGGACCCTAATGTACACATTATCTTTCTGGGCGCTTACCATCCGTGGAGCTCCTTGCACAACAATCGGAGCGGTCTGCTGAGGAGCCCCTCTTACAGCAGACCGACGGCATTTTTTGCCGACACTTCCCACTCTTCTTCCTCACTGGATGAAGGGGACGTGGTAGTTGTAATCCGTGACTCGGCCGAGTCAAAGGTTGCATTTGTAATCCTGGGTCCCGACGGACCAGTTGAGGCGCTCCGGCGTCCAGGTGCGCCACTCCGGCGTCGAGGTTGGCCTTCCGCCGGGGTCTTCTCCGGTTCGGTTGGGGTCGGGCGAGGAGGACCCTGACGTCCGGAACGGGACGGGCATTGCGAGGCGAAGTAACCCTTACCCCCACACACTAAGCACACACCGGTTTCGAAGCGCTTGCGGCGTTCGGCTGTCGAGGGGCCGCCGCCGCCCGGGGTTCGGGAGTCTCTGGTACCGCCGGGTTTGTCCCCCTTTGGCTTAAAGTCGTGGCCGGTGCGTTGTTTTGACAGGGTCAGGAGTTGCTTCCAATTTTCAATATCGGCGGCATGGCGCACCCAACCCTCGACGTCCGGGGGGTTACCTTGCATGAAGGCCCAATGTTGCAGGTCCGGGTTCAGCCCTTCTCTGAAGCACTGCACATGGGTCGCTTCGCTCCAATCCAAAATCCTGCTCGATAGCGACTGAAATTCGCTTGCATACTGCGCCACCGACTTAGTCCCTTGGCGTAGTTGCATCAGAGTAGCCTTGGCCCGCTCTCCCAGGTTCGGGTCCTCGAACCGATTTCGGAGTGCAATCATGAACTCATCCAGGCTCCGCAGTACTGGGGAGCGGAGCTCATACTATAAAACCATCCACACGGCTGCTTCGCCTTGTAGGAGGGAGGCCACATATTGGACCTGGGATTCCTCGGAGGTGAAGGTTCGGCCCTGCTCCCGCATAAAAATGTCTACTTGGACCATGAAAAAGGTCAATTGGTCCCCCGACCCATCATACGTGATTTTCAAGTCACGGCGGGCCGGAGTGCTGGGAGGAGCGGGTGGCGCTGCCGGTGTCCCGTCTGGGGGATTACCGGGGGGGGGCTGTACCTTTAACGCATCCATAGCGGCGGCCATCTCGAGCATGAGGGTCTGCATGGTATCCATCCGTTCCAGCAAACCCTGGCATTCCTCCTGCCATCGCCTCCGCTCCTCGTCCATCTGGAGTAGCGTTAGGACTTCCTTACGCACGGGATCGTCCTCGAGTCCCGTGCTGGGGAATGCCATCTGGCGTGCCTTAGCCTCGGTCCGGGACAGGGACCAGCCCTTGGGGGAGTCTAACCAGGAATTAAAGGTGGTCCTGGGTCTGGTACCCCCTCCACCGGGCACCTTCTGCTTGGTGTCGCCTTCCGGCGGGTTAGGGTCAGGCAACTCCGGGGCTGCAGGCTCCTTCGGTTTCTCGGGGGAAGAGGGTGTCTCCTCGTCGTCTCGCATGACTGTCTGGAAAGGTACAGGCGTAGAACGAAGAGGCAAGGACTTGCAACTTAATGTGAGAGTCCCCACCAAACTGTGCTAACTTCGCAAAATCACTTGCTCAGACTTGGATGCAGAAACAAAAGATTTATTGAAAGCTTCAGATGGTGCAAGGCAGACACGAGTTTAAAGTTGCAAGTGGGCTAACAATCGGGGTTACAGAATATATCTCCTACAGGGTATCAGGGTTCACACTTCTGTTATGGGAAGCTACAAGATAGATTGGTGCAATACAAAACATCAAACGGTCTCAGAGAGACTGTTAGGACTATCAGATCTCCAAGGCCGAATCTGGCCCGAGGGAGTGCATGCAGGAAGCACAGCAGGGGAGGGGAAGACGGCACCTGGGAAAGACAGACAAGGCGCCTGGACCCGGGGAGGTGTGAACTGCTTTTACGAGTTCAAAGGGGAGAGGGATGAAGGACACACAAAGGGGAAGGGGAGGCAAAGACACATGGCCCTCACAGCGGTGTTGCGAGACTATTTGGACACCAATTTAGCACGGGGCTTTATCCGCCCGTCTAAAGCTCCATACTCGGCCCCCGCCTTCTTTGTCAAGAAAAAGACGGGAGACTTGAGACTGTGTATTGATTTTCGTAGACTGAATGCAGTCACTCAGTCTAATGCATACCCCCTCCCTCTCATTCCAGACTTTCTCGCACAGTTGAAAGAGGGCCGAATCTTCACCAAATTGGATTTGGTGGAGGCCTACCACCGAGTCCGCATACGAGAAGGGGACGAACCAAAGACTGCCTTCTCCAGTTGTTTTGGAATGTTTGAGTATTTAGTGATGCCGTTCGGACTTTCGGGGGCTCCGAGTGTGTTCATGCAGTTAATTAATGAAATGCTTCATGATTTATTGTTTCGCTGGGTGGTGGTTTTCTTGGACGATATTCTCATTTATACGAAAACCATGGAGGAGCATGTACAATTGGTGCGCGAAATGCTGCAGCGGTTGCGCGAGCACAAACTGTTTGCCAAGGTTTCTAAATGTGATTTCCACCAACCCTCCATCACCTTCTTGGGGTACGTAATTTCCCATCAAGGCTTGGAAATGGATCCCGAAAAGGTTCGGGCGGTAATGGAATGGGACCCCCCCACCACGAGCAGACATTTGCAGCAATTTTTGGGCTTTGCTAACTTTTACCGGAACTTCATCCCCAATTTTGCCCAAGTTGCACTCCCCCTTACTTCGCTCCTGCGCACGAAAGGGAAAGGAGCAGGGGCCGCCTTGCCCTCGGCTCGGTTGCAATGGACTTCGGACTGCCAGCAGGCTTTCGATACGCTCAAGCTGCTTTTTTCGTCTGAACCCGTTCTTGCGCACCCTGATTGTGAAAAACCTTTCGTGGTCCAGGTCGATGCCTCTGACGTAGCCATGGGGGGGGGGCTCTCTTGCAACGGGACGAGAACGGTCGGCTGAAACCTTGTGCCTATTTTTCTAAAAAATTCTCCCAATCCGAAATCAACTGGGCCATTTGGGAGAAAGAAGCCGCTGCTGTTAAACATGCCCTCACCATTTGGAGGCATTTTCTGGAAGGGGCGGAGACCCCTTTTGAGGTTTGCAGCGATCACAAGAATCTAGAGGCTTTAAAGGGGGCTAGAAAGCTCGCCGCGAAACAGATTCGTTGGGCACAGTTTTTCGCCAAATTCCGCTTTGTCCTGAAACATGTGCCAGGGAAGGACAATGTGTTAGCGGATGCTCTTTCCAGGCTTCCCCAGTACCGCAATGACTTTGATTGGCCGGTGGATTCCCTGTTTACCCCTGAACAGAGAGGGGAAGTCTCGGGACTCGCAGTAACCACCCGATCCCAGTCCCACCGCCAGGATGTTCCTCCCCTCAAAGGAATCCCGGAGGCCTTCCAACAGCGACTCCGGGACGCCTCTCTGAGGGAGGCGGATCAGCAGGTTCTCCCCGCACAGCTCGACCAACAGGGCTCCTTGTGGTTGCAGGGGGGTAAGCTTTATGTTCCCGAGGTACTCCGAAAAGAGGTGCTGGGACTGGTTCACGGGGCCAAACTTGCGGGGCATTTTGGGTTTGTAAAGACTTTGCATTTATTGCGGCGTCAATTTTGGTGGCCAGGTATGAGAGCCGATGTGGAGTTGTACGTGCGCAGCTGCCCCATTTGCGCCACGGCCAAAAAATGGATGGGAAAGCCTCCCGGACTCTAAAAGCCTCTGGAAACCCCGACCATGCCCTGGGAAGTGATCGCCATGGATTTCATCACGGATTTGCCCCCAAGTCGGGGGAAAACTTTATTGTGGGTGATAACAGACTTATTCTCCAAACAGGTTCATTTTGTTCCTTGTGCGGGACTACCATCGGCCCAGAAGTTGGCTAAACTGTTTATTAATCACGTGGTGAAGCATCATTCGATTCTGAGGAAGGTCCTCTCCGACAGAGGGGCTCAGTTCGTAGCCAAATTCTGGAGGGCCTTCCTTAAAGTCATGGGGGTGGAAGAACAAGGACTCTCTTCAGCCTACCACCCCCAGACCGATGGTCAGACCGAACGGGTCAATGCTGTTGTAGAATGCTATCTAAGGTGTTATGTCAACTACCACCAGGACGATTGGGTGGACCTACTGCCTTTTGCTGAATATGCCTACAATAACGCCCCCCATTCCTCCACAGGTTTCAGTCCTTTTCACGTGGTTTATGGAAAGGACTTTGGACCCTTTGGTTCTCCTAACATCACTCCTGAGCTTGAGGGGGTGCAGGAGGTTCAGGATTGGATACAAGTAGTGCAGACCACTTGGCCCTGGCTGCAAAAGAACCTAGAGAGGGCCAAGCGCAAGTACAAAGACCAGGCCGATAAACATCGGTCTCCGAGGTGGGAACTCAAGGTGGGAGGGCAGGTTTGCCTTTCCACCAAGAACCTACGGTCACTTCGGCCCTGCAAAAAGCTGAGTGACAAGTATGTAGGTCCTTTCCCCATCACCCGGGTGATCAATGACGTCACGGTAGAATTGGAACTCCCCAAGTCTCTTCGTGGGGTGCATCCGGTGTTCCATATCAGCCTGCTTAAGCCATACGTCGCTGCTCCTCAGTTCCACCCCCTCCCTAAGTCTGAAGTTCCTACAGTTGTGGGAGGGGAATCGCATCTTGAAGTTTCTAAAGTGTTGGACTCTAAACTGAAAAAGGGAAAGCTGTTCTATTTGATCCGCTGGAAGCACCTGGGGTCCGCCCAGGATGAGTGGGTGGCTGCTCCCCATGTGGCGGCTCCCCGTCTGGTTCGAGAGTTTCACTCTGCCTATCCTGACAAGCCTCGTCCGCCCGGACTCGGGGGAGGGGGGCCTTAAGGGGGGCAGAATGTGAGGGTCTGTATGCCTGGCCTTTGGTAGGCCTTTACCTTGTATGCTTTCCCCCCCCTGGACTCGTAAAAGCAGTCCAGGTCTCTTGACTTTCCTTGGTTCAGGTTGGGATGTCTCTCCCTCTTCCCACGTCCCCCTCCCTTGCTCTAACTGACTCCCTTCCACCACTGTGGCCTTGGTGGGTAGATAGTACTAACAAGCTCTGAGTTCTTTTGATGTTTTGTACCATGCACAATTATCTCGTAGGTTCCCATAATACACGTTTGACATCTGCTTCCCTGTAGGGGTTATAATTCTGTCTTTGTGAATTTGGTTTCACTTGCAACTTTTCCAGTGTAAGACTTGTACCACCTGAAGCTTTCAATAAAGATCCTTGTTTCTGCATGACCGTCTGAGCAAGTGGTTTTATGGAATTTGCACAGGGAGGTCAGGAACTCTCACACTGAAGTCCTGCCCATACACAGCATAGAAAGGGCTGAAACCAGTAGATTGATGTACAGCATTATTGTAAGCATATTCTGCGAAAGGGAACAGGTCTACCCAGTCATCTTGGTGGTAATTGACATAACAACGCAAATAACATTCTAATACAACATTGACACGTTCAGTTTGCCCATCCATTTGGGGATGGTAAGCACTCGACAACCCTTGTTCCACCCCCACCAACTTGAGAATAGCTTTCCAAAATTTAGCTACAAAACTACTCCCGCGGTTGCAGATTATCTTGCGCGGGAACGAATGCAGCCGGAAAACGTGACACAAAGAGGCGGGCCAACTTCGGGGCGGAGGGGATCCCCGCACACGGAACCAAATGTACCTGTTTGGAAAATAAGTCAGTAATAACCCACAGTACAGTTTTACCCCCGCTAAGTGGGAGATCCGTCATAAAAACCATGGCAATGACTTCCCAGGGCTTGCTGGGGATTTCCAGTGGTTGCAGCAGTCCCGGGGGTTTGCCTTGAGGCCATTTGACGGTGGCACAAATAGGGCAGCTGCGAATGAAGGAGTCTACATCAGAACGCATCCCCCCCACCAAAATTGTCTGCGTAATAAATGAAGGGTTTTCAGGAACCCAAAATGTCCCTCAGTTTTAGCTGGGCTAACTGTAGGACTTTCCTGCGAAGTATTTTAGGCACGTATAGTTTCGAGTCTTTGTACCAACACCCACCTTGCTCGAGTACCCCTTGGGGCAGGGTCTGGGCAGTGCTTTCGGCTAAGCACTGAACACGCAGGGAGTCCAGGAAGGTGTTGGGAAGGGCCATCCCCCCTCCTCTCGCGGAAGAGGGTGTTCTGGGAGTTAGGGGGGAGATCGGTAACTGCGGAGGATCGGGTACAGGCGGTGCGAGGGGTGCCGGCGGGGGAGCTGGCTGATCAGGGCTGAGTTTCCCGTCGGCTCTGGTACGGGGTGCAGGCTGAGGTCGAGTTTGGGACCGTGTTTGTACGGCTAGTCCGGGTAGGGCACTTCTGTGCGCGGGGGTGAATAAAGAGTCTGTCGGTCGCTCAGGTTTTGTTGGGTATTGAGGCAATCTGGAGAGAGCATCAGCCAGTACGTTTTGCTTTCCAGGCACATGTTTAAGGACAAAACGGAATTGGGCGAAGAAGTCTGCCCAACGCTGCTGTTTGGCGGACAATTTGTGGGACCCCGTGAGGGCAGCTAGATGTTTGTGATCAGTCCAAACTTCAAAGGGGACCCCGGATCCCTCCAGGAATTGTCTCCATAGAGTAATGAATGAGTAAGGGCATGATGGACGGCTGAAGCCTCTTTCTCCCAAATGGGCCAGTTCAGCTAATAATGCGCAAACTTTTTTGAGAAGTAGGCACAGGGGTGAAGGAGACCGTCCGGTCCACTCTGGAGAAGCCCCTCCCCCATGGCTACGTCGGACGCATCGACCTGTACAATAAACATTCGGTTTGGATCAGGGTGCTGCAGCACTGGTTCAGAAGTAAAAAGTCGTTTGAGGGCTACAAAGGCTGATTGGCATTGGTCAGACCAGAGTATCTTGGCAGAGGGCAACATTGCCGAAATCCCTTTACCCTTTGTTTTGAGGAGATCAGTAATTGGCAGTGCCACCTGAGCGAAGTTGGGGATGAAACCACGGTAAAAATTGGCAAAGCCTATGAATTGTTGCACCTGTTTGCGGGTGGAGGGTGGAGTCCAGTCCAGCACCGCTTGGACTTTAGCAGGGTCCATGCTGAGGCCCTGATGTGAGATTATATATCCTAAGAAGGTTATTTTCTTTTGGTGAAATTCGCATTTAGACAGTTTAGCATAGAGCTGGTGGTTGCGCAGACGTTGCAAAACTTCTTTGACCAGAGCAACGTGCTCTTCGATGGTTTTAGAATAAATAAGGATATCATCCAAATAAACCACCACAGTAAATCGTGAAGGATTTCATTAATAAGTTGCATGAAGACCCCTGAGGCCCCTTTTAACCCGAACGGCATCACCAGAAATTCATACATTCCAAAACAGCTAGAGAAGGCGGTGAGGGATTTGTCTCCCTCACGGATACGGACTCGATAATAAGCCTCCACCAAGTCTAATTTGGAGAAAACGCGACCCTCCTGCAATTGTCCCAAAATGTCCGTAATCAACGGTATGGGATAGGCATTGGCTTGGGTAACTGCGTTGAACTTCCGGAAATCAATGCATAAGCATAGGTCCCCCTCCTTTTTTCGGACGAAGAATGCAGGGGCTGAATTGGGAGCGTTCGATGGTCGAATGAACCCTCGAGCAAGATTCTTATCCAAAAAGTCACGTAACACAGCTCGTTCGGAAGTGCTCATGGGGTAAATCTTGCTCTTAGTCAGTGTGCAGTCCTTAACCACTTCAATTGCACAGTCAGTGGTACGGTGGGGGGGCAAAGTATTGCATTCTTTAATGTCAAAGACGTCGGTAAATTCTTTGTATGTCTCGGGTAGAGACTTTGTTAAAGAGGCATCAGAAGTTAATGCCGGAGCGGGTGGAGGCACCATCGCGAGTTCGTGTCGGTGCTGGTCGCACTTGGGGTTGGCAAAGGTAATAGTGTCCGTTTCCCAGTCTATGTAGGGACTATGACCTTTGAGCCAGTTAATCCCCAGAACAACTTCAAACCGGATGGGGGCTATGGTAAAGTCTATTTGTTCCCAATGAGAACAGATACCCATCATCACTCCCCAAGTGCAATGATCGACTGGTCCCCCTTTAAAATGGCTCCCGTCCATCTGGGCGAATTGGACGGGGGCTGGTAGAGCTTCGGACTTAACTTTGAGGGCTGCGAACGTGGCTTCACTAATTAAAGTGCGACCGCAGCCAGAGTCTATAAGTGCCTTGACAGGCAATTGGGGACCCCCTTTGTAGTGTTGTAACACTGCATCCACATAAACGGTTGTTTCCACTTCACTCACCTTGACGGGAGCTTTGGGTTCAGCAGGTGATTCTGCAGGAGTCTGTGGAGACGCTCCACTCACCACAGACCATATCCGTTTTTTGACAGGTCTAGAGCGGTGTCCAGATTTAAAGCTGGAGAATTCCATTGATTATCCTCGTCAGAAGAAGGAGAGTTGTCCCCCATTGGGGCACTTGTAATTCGGGACCCTGAGGGGTCACTTGATGCAGGCAGAGTAACTGATTCCTCAACGTGAAGTGCAGAGGGTGTGGGTCGTCCCGGTGCTGCGCTGCGGGTGGCCGCGGTGCCTCTGCGTTGAGGTCTCCCTCGAGCCCGGGGTGGCATGCTGGGGCGAGAAGTCTCCGGGCATTGAGGACAGGTTGCCGGAAAGTGACCCAGTTCACTGCAAACGAGGCAAGCCCCCCTCTGGAACCTTGTTTCGTGATCCTGAGGCGGTCGCGTTGGTTTCCGCAGGCTGGGGAGCGGTACTTTTGATGGTGGCTTCTGGGCACTCTTATCCTTGTTACGTTGCCGGACCAGGGAAATGAAACGCCGGTGGCTTTCAACCTCTTCAGCCAGTAAAATCCAATCTTCGAGGGTGTCAGGATCGCCCCGTATATACGACCAGTTCAGAATGTCAGGGTGTAAGGCTTCCCTGAAGTAGTGGATTAGGGTGGCCTCCGGCCAGTCCACTATTCTACTGGTTAGTCTCTGGAATTCATCTGCAAACTCTCGGACTGGAGAAAAACCTTGTCTGAGTTGCAGAAGTTCAGCTTTGGCTCGTTCTCCCATAAAGGGATCCTCAAACCGTCTCCGCAAGGCAGTCATAAAATTGTTGAGGGAGCGGATGGAACGGGGCCGAGTGTCAAATTGGAGGACCATCCAGTCAGCTGCTTTCCCATCAATAGAGAAGCTACGAAACGAACCCGGCTATCCTCTGTGGGAAAGAATTGTCCTTGTTCTCGCATGTAACTGTCCACCTGATGTAGGAAACAGGGTAGAGTCTCAAGCGAGCCATCATAGGTCGTTTTCAATCGGGGTTGCTTCCATGGGCTGGGTATGGGTTGTCCCGGCTGTACGGATGCCCCGGGAGCTGGTGCAACTGGTGCTCCGGGGACCAGTGGCTGAACGGGGAGATTAGCTGGTGGTTGAGCTGGGTGACCTGGCACAACTGGCTGACCTGGTGGATGAACCGGTGCGGCGGGCCCAGGAAGGAAGGGCTGCGCCGGAGTAATCAGCGCCCGCTGCAAGTGCTCGTTTTCCTGGAACAAACGTTCCATTTGATCCTGGAGACAGTCTACACGATCGTATAACTCCCGGTTTTGAGCCCGCAATAAGTGCACCTCTTCCTCAGGTCCAGCTGTATGATGTGCTCGGCTGGCCCGGAAGCCGTGGCCCATTGGGAGCCGTCCCCATACAAGTCCTCCTCGTCAGAATCGTCGGATCCCCGAAGCCGTTCCGCGAGGCGCCACGCGCGTTGGGCGGTGTGAGACGGGGCAAAAGCCGGGAAAAACGTTGGCCCCCACGAAGGGCCGGTTCGACCGAGGTCTTTGGGGCACACAACCGCCCGTGCCCATTCCGCAGCCAACTGTTGTTCCTTGTCCCGTGCGGCCTGAGCTTTGGCCGCCGCCTCCGCCGCCACAGCTGCTTCTCTATCCGCGAGAGCTTGGGCGGCCTCGAGTTTCAGGGCAGCAGCTGTGGTCACAAGTGGTAGAAGTTCCTTTTCCAAGAGGGCAAGGAGTGGTTCGGACTCCCCGCCCAACAGCGGTTGAATCTGGACCGCTAGTGCAGGTGCATCAGCCCCGAAAGTTGGGGACAACAATTGTGATAGAGTGGCTACCGTGGTATCCTTCGTTAGTTCCACAAATAGGAGCGCTGTTTGGATAGCGATCCGTTTCGCCTCTGCTTGACAGTCAGCTGCATTCGGCACCAAAGAAAAACTTGCCGGCGTGGCTCCTGCCATGGCTCCTGTTGAGTGAGTCTCACAAGCAATAAGTTTATCCAACAAACCAGTTAGTATTTGTAAATCCTCCACCGCCAGTCGGGCATCATCCACCAATCGATCAAGGGCTTGGAGGTCTAAACAGGTGTTAGCATCCTCAACGTCAGACATCCAGGGAGAAGTCACTAGAGAATGCCACTGGGTCTGTATTAATCCATTTAGGCGACTAACTTCCGTGCTAGTCCTGCTCAGTTCAGCTACAACGTCCCGTACGAGATTGGGATCGTCTTCCAGGGTTCTTCCAGGAACTCGCAACCCGGGGATCACAACCGGCGGGTCTGGGGCAAACCACACGGGGCTCCAGCCCCTGTCGAATCACTCGGAGAGCGCTCTCCTCGCTCCCATCCGAGTGGCAGGCGAACCCTCCTGGGCTCCAGCCTGACAGAGGAAAGAAGAGATTGCTGTCACAATGTAAGCCCTTGGTCCAAAAGAACCAGAAACCACATCATAGACAATCAGGTCCAAAGAAGCTGGTCTTTACTGGTCAAATAGATTTACAGAGCATAATAGCAAAGGTGACAGCAATGACGCCTGCTGGCTTAGCTTGGTAATATAAAAGCCTGGGACAGGCAAGAGATTACAAAACACAAACAGCACTGTGATTCCCACAGCTTCAAACGGGGCAGAAAGTCATAACAGTCCTTGGGTCTGGATAGTGGGAAGCGAACGTACAGAGATACAGAACGTCACCTGCTGAGAAACAGAAACCGAGATACAGGCCTGACATAGGGATGATTGGTTCATTCCTTTGGGGTTCAGCACACAATTGGAGGGTAATTCTAATATTTCATAAATTAAACATATTTGTAGCCTTAGTCTGTCTGTTGCCTGAGCTCCTTGTCCAAGTGCTGAATTTGTGGGAAGACAAATGATGTTCCACTTAACTCTTATGATATAGGAAAATAAGCAGTCTAGGAAATACTTTTGGAAAGATCGACCTCTCAAAACACTGTTGTTTACTTTTCCCATTTTCCTGCTCTAGACCACATGCCTGGTCCACCTTTCTCCACAGCCACAATGCTGCTTTAAGGTACTAGAGGGCTACTTCCTAAGACAAAAAGGTTGAATGTATGTTGAATTAACTATAATGGCTTCCCTCCAAGAAACTTGGGAATTGTAGCTTGGAAAGGGTGCTGAGACATCTTTGTAAGAGATTCCTAGACCCTCTCAAAGAACAACTGCTTCTAGGGGTCCCGGTGAAGAACTGAACAAATGTAAGTTTGTGGTGCTAGTATGGCCACAGCCTGAACCCTGGTTTATTATGGGACCAAGTCAGATACTATACACAATCATAATAGTGCTTTGCTGCCATTTCTAGGATAAAGAAAGAGCACTGTTGGTTGTCACTGCTGCCTATCCTGGTTTTCAGAGTCCAAATTAGACACCAGCAGCTATTGAAAAAGGCAGTAGAAAATTGCAATTCTGGTAAAAAGTTGGAACAGGAGACAGGTGGCATTTTAAGATTATATCTATGCTAGTGCAAAACTCCCACTGACTTTACCAATATTTACTAAGATTGGCCCAAAGGCCCAACCTCCCCACCCCCCACCTCCAGCACTATTCTCCGGCCCTATTCAGATTACTGTTCTAAACTGGATGGCATCCGTTGTTGGCCCATTTTGGAATAAAGCGATACAAAGATGGGTGTTCATAGAGCATATTTCAGTCAGTCTATAAGCCATCTCTACAGCGCTCTAGGCAGTTCAAACAGTGTCACCATTGTTTTCCCACCTTTTTTGCCGGTGTGTTCTTTTCCGGCTATTTTTTTAAAAAAAAAAACATTCTGAGATTTGCATTATAGCACTCCAGGCAGTTCAAACAGCACACTGGAGTGATTCAGAGGCTCAAGGAAGAACTGAAAATGGTTGAAAGCAGTTTTCATAAAAACTGGCTCAGCCTCACTTTGCAAATGGGACACAAGCAGCTTTGTCTGAACAGGTAAAAAAAATCTGTTAGGAGCCAGGAGCCAGGAGCCAAACCGGTTGTGTCTGAACGTCTGAACAAAAAATCTATTAGGAACTTGCTGCTCAAACAGATTATAAAGGCAGTTTGAATAGGCCCTCAGTCTTTTATTAGACTCCCAGATAAGATCTCCACTGAAATCTTGTCTACCTAATTCAGGACAACAGATTGTATTATTTCATTGCAATCCACTCTTTCTGTGCACCCACTGGACTTTTTTCTTAGCATGCAAAGAGTTAGAAATTATGAGGCATACAATTTTCCATACAGTTTTTTAAAAGTAGTACTTAGAAATAATATAGGGGTATAGAGACCAACCCCTTCCAAATCATTAGCCATATCGAAACACCTTTGGCTTCCCTAAAAATTCATCATAAATTTTCAAAGAGAAGTATAATACTGCGACCCTACACATAGAGACAACATCACCAGACTGTCAGAAGTGTGTATGTGGAGAAAACAGCATAAATGATCCTGTCATGCAGCAAAGAAAAGCATGCAGTCACATAACTCAGCACTCGTCACCCATCAATAATAACTTATGAATGGAAATCTGGTTGGGAGAAAAAAAAACAGCTGCCTTCCTCTACTTGATGAAGGATTAGATGGCTAATTATGTTTAATTTTAAATGTTATTGACTTAGATGGCTGATTAAATTAGGAAAGTAGCACTCCTTGGTATTGTTTCCAGAAGACTAGGGACTCTTAAGCCATGGTCATAAGAGGCCAGCAGGAGGTTTAAACAGAGGCAGAGTTTGTGCTGCCGCCAATTCCTTTTCTGCAGAGTTCTACTACCCACTAAGCTAATGTTCTTCCAGTTTGCTATAAACCCCGGTGTGGATTAGCATGCAGTTAGCCCAGGGCATTCTGAAATAATAATCTGGATTGAGGAATGGAGTTGTTGCAAGCACCATCTCTGGCATCCGCTCCCTTCCCATGGAGCATTGTTCCAATTGGGGCCAATGGGAAACTGAGGATCTGTGACTTTTCCCCTGCAGGAGGAAAAGCAGCTGTTTGTGTGTGTGAATGCTATTTTCAGTTGCCAGACCTCATAAGGGTAAAAGGTTAAAGCCAATCCCAATCACATGGGATTTCTGCTACAGATTTCAGCCTCTACCACTGCATTTTATAATTTAAAAACCTGGGGGGAAAGCACAAAGCTCAGCATGACATGTTACTTGGCCTCGCGTCTCAATTTGTCTTCCATGTAGAGATCTCTGTGTTAAGAACTTCCTTGGCTGGGGCAGAGTTTCCATGTGGTTCAGTTTCCTTGACTTTCCATGTGCTTCAGTTTCTACATATGAGGCAAGCACTGTCCCTCCATTGAAAGGAATAAGAAATTTCTTGCAGATGGAGCTGTACATTCCTTTCAAGATGAATAAAAAAGGGAACTGGAAAAGCCACATTAGTTTTTATTCATCTTGAATTGAATGCTGCCTTATACTAAGTTAGACCATTGCTCTAGCAAGGTTGCTGTTGTCTACTCTGACTGGCAGTGACTGTCCATAATCCCAGGCAGAGATCTTTCACATCACCAGTACATGATCCTTTAAATTGGAGATGACAGGGACAGCCACTCACCTGAGAAGAAATCACCATGAATGAACTATTCTCATAAGCTTTCTTTTCCATTGATTTCAGCGGGAAGCATATTTCCAGGTGCAACTTCTTTTGTTTCCATCCAATTTGGATGACATTTTCAGGGAATGTACCTTTTGCAGAAGGGATCATATCTGCTATATGCCAAATAGATGGAAAGAGACACAACTATATAGGTGATCAAATTAAATGCACACTTCCAGCAGTAACATTCTTGCTTTCAATCCACTTTGAATGACATTTTCAGGGTCTTTGCCCCTACTAAAGTGATCACCTCATCCAAGCTTCAGACAGTGTCAGGCCTGTGTCTCAGTTTCGCTTTCCCACCAACTCGCTCCCAAGGATTGTTTTGCATTCTTGGACTCTTTGAAGTAGACAGTACTCCGTGAGAACGGAGGCATCTCTAGACTGTTTTGAAATAGTAATCTTTTGAGCCTGTCCTGGGCTGCTGAATGCTGAATGCTTTTTTCTATGCTTTTATATAGCCGAGTGTATCCCAGTGCCCTCCATTGCTGTCTTAGATCCTGTATGCTCTGTTTACCTATGCTGCCAGTAAACCATCTTCCTTGGACCAGTGTGTCTCCTGTCGTGGTTATTGGTTCTGACTAGGGCAAGTGCTGACATACAGATGGAAGAAACACTCCCGATTTCATTGGCAACTGACAAGTAATAATTTGTCTGATGCCATAAAAGTTTCAGCTACTGATTTTGATGCATCAAGTCAAAGGGACAGAAGAAGATCAGGACTTTTTTTTTTAATTTGAAAAGTTTTTAATCCTATAGTCCCCTAATCTTTTCATCCACCCTTGTCCCTCATCTCCTATTGTTTGCAATACTGGTTTTACTCTACAACTTCTTTCCCCCCTCAAGATTATAAGTGCATGTATATGTGCATTATGGGCTTGAAATTTAACAACCATGATTTTAATCACTATTGTTCAGCCTAATACTTTCAGTCCAGTAACAAAGCATACCTAAGCATTTAGTAAATAAAATATTAGAAACTGAACAGGTACTGGAGAGGCAAACTTTATAGAAGACGTAGGTGAAGCCAAGTAATGATATTTTTTACTTTATTTTTTGCTTAAAATACAAACATGCTTAAAACAATAACACTTTTACAGTATTTTCTTTTATTTAACACTCTTTGATAATTGACACCTTGGAACTGAGGGGGTTGGTTGCCTCCACCGCCTCGTGGGCCAGATAACAGCTCTCAAGAGGCCAGATCCAACCCACATAGGGTTGCCAGGTCCCTCTTTGCCACTGGTGGGAGGTTTTTGGGGCAGAGCCTGAGGAGGGCAGGGATAAAAAACATTACGTGGAGGAAAGCATGCATCAATTAACACAGGCTGAATATTGCCAAAAACTCTCCAAAGATCCTACTGATTTTGTATCCAATCTATCCAATCAGTAGTCCAGAATGTTCTAGAGGCAGGACATATCGATCAGAGTAAAACCAGTATTGCAAACAATAGGAGATGGATGAAGGGTGGATGAAAAGATTAGGGGACTGTAGGATTAAAAACTTTTCAAATTAAAAAAAAAGTCCTGATCTTCTTCTGTCCCTTTGACTTGATGCATCAAAATCAGCAGCTGAAACTTTTGTGGCATCGCTCCTTTCCGTGGCTGCAGGGGGCACATTTTTGGGGGTACAGCCCCCAAACTTTCAGCGTAGCTTCAGAGGAGCCTTCTTGAAAGAATCCCCAAGTTTTGTAAAAATTGGATCCGCGGGGGATGAGATATGCCCCCCTTTTCCCTATTGGGATGAATGGGATTAGCCGATCCTATGTGCATCTCGACAGAGGCAAATCCAAGGCAAAACTGCCCGTGCTTAAATGGAACCATATTGGATTACCCAGTCCTCCAAGTCCCTCCTGATGGAAAAGAAGACATCCACAGTAAGACACCTTTTGGGGCTTTAATCTATAATTTTTCTCCTGTGTATGTGTGGGGGGGGAAAGCAGAGTCTGTGTGTGTGTGGGGAGGGAGCAGTTTCTGTGGGTGGGGGGGAAGCCAAAGGGAGATTTCACTTGTTCTGTCTGGGGGTGTGTGCCCCCTTGACTCTCTCTCTCCCTGATTTGAGGGGGGGGCTTCAGTTGTGTATCCTCAGGTTTTCCCTCATTCATAAGATCGGTTAGGTCTGTTTTGATGCTTGCTCAAAAATTGTTTTCAAATTGTGACTTAAAGAATGCATTTGCCTGGTTCCGAGTCCGATGCAAAAGGGGAAATTCCACCCCCTCCTGCTCCTGATGCTTAGCTCGTATGCCTCTGTCCCTTTCCATGGTTTGCAAACTCCCAGGCGTCAGGTGTTGCTTTGCATGGTTGCAAACGTGTTGCTTTGCACGGTTGTGTTGTTTTGCATGGTTTGCAAACTTCTTCTGTCCCTTTCCATGGTTTGCAAACTCCCAGGCATCAGGTGTTGCTTTGCATGGTTGCAAATGTGATGGTTTGCATGGTTGTGTTGCTTTGCATGGTTTGCAAACTTCTTTTCACATGCCCCGCCCTTGCTCAGCTGTTTGTCGGGGCTGGGAGCTTTGAGTGGGCGGCAAGCTCTGCTAATTGCAAATGCACATTAAGGAGGGGGACCCCTTACAGGGCCCATATCTCAGCCCCCTCTGATCCAATCATTACAAAACTTGGGGGTTATTGCAAGAAGGGTCCTTTGAAGCTACGCTAAAGGTTTGGGACCTCTACCCCAAAAAATGCCCCCCAGAGCCGCAGAAAGGTGCGGTTGTGATTTTAATGTCTTTATTCGGCCGCATTTTCCCCCGAACTCCAGACCTCATGCCAAATTGCACAGACCCGAAGCGGGGGAGTTCGCACTTCGGCATTTCCCAAATAAAAACAGGCCGAATTTTGCTGAATACAAATTTTACCGAATTTTTTTCCCCAACAGCCCTATTAAATTGTTAATTAATGGATTTAATGAATTTTTACACCTCTTTTGACCACTTTTAGGTTCGTCTTCATGTTTCAACTAATTCTTTTAATGCTGTAGATGCCAGATCTCACAGTGGGATATAGTTCCATCTTCTCTCTAGCAAACATGCATTTGTATGAACACTAAGATACCATGTAGGGCACAATTTCCCTAGCATAGACAGTGTAGCTGAGGAAAGCAAAGAGACATATGGAACCTCCATAAATTACTAACAAGCAGCCCCCATTGCATTTCATTATTTAACAGGTTGTTTCCCCATCTTCTTAAATACCTCATTTCATCTAGGGTAATTTTTAAATTAAAATGGATTACAACATCAGGCTACCCCATGCAGTCAAGGCACATCTAAGACTTGATGGGGCTACTGCCCTTTTAAATGTTCAGTCCTTCCTTCTCCTTCCAGCATGATTAATGACTTCCTCTTGGTTCTCTCCAGCATTAATTAATTAATTCTAAATTATCAGTTCTTATTCCTTTTGGGGAGGGCTTAAGCATTTGTTTTGCACTTTTTGGTTTACAAAAGCCACTGATATTTTTATTCTTGTTTCTTCATACTTGCACTCTTATATAATTATAAACAATTAGCAATGACAATTAACAAAATGATGAGCAGTGGCAAGCTGTCTGTATAGGAATCACCAGGAACTCTACCACACAGTTTCTGGTGATCCCTAAAGTCTTATTTTTCTTTTTGAATTTTCTTCTTGGATGCTGCCCCTCCCCAAACACTCTCATTGCTTGATAGGCATTGCCTGCAGCCCTACTCAGCCACACATTAGGTAAGCCTCAAAGCTCTGTTCCATTTTTATATCAAATAGGACCCCCAATGCCCAGCAATAGTTGCCAAGAATAGTTGCCATTTCTTGTGTTTGTTGGGGTCCTTAGGGAGAGGCAATATACCTGCACTATTATTTATAAAGTTATATGGCATGAGGAAACACCTGCTATGAGAAGGTGTTTCTTAGGGAGAAGAGGTAATCCAATAACCCCGTCCCCAGAAAACAGTATATCTGGGGTCCCCACAGCCCATATTGTTACCTTAGGTCTTTCCCTGGCATATTTGCCGTCTCTCTGTGAGTTGGGTTTTGCGCAGCCTGGTCACGCTCCCTCTCCCGCCTTGCTGGCCGAGTCCACGGGAACCCCTATTCTTTGCCCCTCTCTTCTTCAACCTTAGCCTACGGAACTCAGGACACCTCTGCTTCAGGACAGGTACTGTATAGCCAATCATCTGGACCTGCCACATTGGAAAACGTCTCTCTACTCCTCCCTTTTATTCCTAGATTCTCTGTATATGTTTGTGTTGCCACCTTGAATGCTTGAAAAACATGAACTCTCTTAATTTGGAATCCCCTGCCTCTGTCATTATTCTAAGGTCACAGATCCAGGCTGTGGTATATATTGGTTGCACCCCTCTATATAAATATTAAAGTTACCGTATGCGTGCTAATTCCCCTAATCAAAGTGCATTTCAGCTAACAACACATTAAATGACTATATCACTAGAGCTTTGACACTCTTAAAAATGATTGGCTCAGGTTGGATGTAATCCCATTCCATGGTTTGATCACTGGGAGCACAGACTTGCTAGCTCCTCTCCCATCTTGCATGCAGGTTCTTTCCTCCATTTCCTAGCTTATGCAAACCAGCTCCCATGATGTCCAAACTGGTAATCACTAAGTTCTAAACCACAGTTTGGAAGACAACTTCAAAGCTGCTGGTCTAGTCTGGAGGCAAGACCCTAACCATAGTTTGTTGATTGATTGAATTGTCAGAGCACAGTTTCTTGGTAGGGAAGCAAGGAAGTAGAGGAAGAAAGTCATGTGAGAGAGATAAGAAAGGAGCCCACAGAAAGGCCTCCAATTTATTTTACTTCATTATAGCCCACCTTTCTCACAGAGTCTAAAGTCATATTGCAAAATACAAAATTGTTTGGGATGAGTCCTTGTTTGGCCCCAGCCTTGGGTTCCCAATTGCCCACTTATGGTGGAGCCCTTGCCTGCCAATGCTCACCTGATCGGTGGGTGGAAACTGGGGACAAACTGGGTTGGGCTGATTGTCCTGAGGAGAAAATTTTAAAAGAAAAAAGGCATTATCTACTTATAGGAAGTTCTGACCATAGAGTTCCTGGCAATTCCTAGAGCTACCAGTAAGTAGCTCTGGGAATCACCTAGAGCTACAACAGTAGCTCTAGGAATCACCAGGAACTCTACCACACAGTTTCTGGTGATCCCTAAAGTCTTATTTTTCTTTTTGAATTTTCTTCTTGGATGCTGCCCCTCCCCAAACACTCCCATTGCTTGATAGGCATTGCCTGCAGCCCTACTCAGCCACACATTAGGTAAGCCTCAAAGCTCTGTTCCATTTTTATATCAAATAGGACCCCCAATGCCCAGCAATAGTTGCCAAGAATAGTTGCCATCTCTTGTGTTTGTTGGGGTCCTTAGGGAGAGGCCATATACCTGTACTATTATTTATAAAGTTATATGGCATGAGGAAACACCTGCTATGAGAAGGTGTTTCTTAGGGAGAAGTGTGCATGGAGCAAAGATATAAGATCTAAGCCAATAAAATTTCAAATAGCCACCAGTAGGTACAGTAGGACGTTCATTCATAGGGTCGCCATGAGTCGGAAGAGACTTGACGGCACTTAACACACACACACACAGGTACTTATGTCACAGTAGGTACTTCTGACACTATAACCTGCAATGTACATGTTACCTGGAAGGGGGGGGGGTCTGTTTTGCCAGTCACAAAACACTGAGTGCATGGAAAATACAATAGGGCACAACCAACCATTTTGCAACCTGCAACTATTGAAAGGAAGATCTCATCCATTTGTACCATATGTGTACAGCTGATGTGTAAAATGTACATATAATTTTTAATGTAGAAAAACCACAAACAAAATGAATAAAAAGATCACACTGTAATGCAAATAGGAAGAGAAATGGGAAAATTGACAAACTAATAAATGATTGAAACATTTGTACAACCCTAGTCAAGAACAACCTGTCAACAAAGAGATCCTATAAACTTCTTCACATTCCTGTTGATTCCATAAACTTAGGGGTTACCACTAGGCTTAAATTCATCCACATACAACCAGATTGGTTGTTTTGTCAGTCCAGTGTGCATTTGGCATATTAATGTAGTTAGGGGTATTAATTTAAAAGTGAATGTGGGGTTGGAGGTGTTGTTGTTTTTCATTTCTGTGCCTGATCAAGATGTTAGACTATAGAGCTCTTGTTGACATCATTTAGGCTTCATTCAGTTGTAGATAGATGTGAGACCATAGAAGCTAAGGCTTCTCTCTTGATAGACCAATCCCCGATGCAGTGGTGAACACGCTTCTCGCCCCTCTTTGTTCTTATCAGCCACTCGAGATGGACCTCCATGACCTAGATCAGGGGTCTGCAAACTGCAGCTCCCGAGCCGCATGCAGCTCTTTGGCCCATTGAGTGCGGCTCTCTGAACTTGGTTCGGAGCCCGGGCAGCCAGGCTGCGGAGCCGGCGCGCCTGAGAGAGAGAGCGAGCGTGAGAGAGCAGGCAAGTGGGCTCGCTGTCTCTCTCCCCCCCCCGACGTGGAGAATAGCCAGGTCCCCCTTTCCCTTGCCCTCAATGGTTGGGAGGCTAAAGCCTCCCCTCCCCTCTAGCCGCGCGATTGCTGGGCGGGTGGCTCGGCGGTTCCTGCCCACCCGCCTATCAGCTGTTGGGCAGGGCGGGCTTCCTTTGGTAGACCTGGCCTCCAGTTGAATCCCATTGGGAGGCCATGTCTACCCACTGGCTTTCTTGGCGGTAGACCTGGACTCCGAGGAGGGGAAAAAGTCCCCCTTCAGAGGCCAGGTTTACCAATTGGCTTCTATGGGCCTCCGGAGGCCAGGTCTACTGCCAAGAAAGCCAATGGGTAGACCTGGCCTCCCAATGGGACTCAGCCGGAGGCCAGGTCTACCAATAGGCTTTTATGGCGGTAGACCAGGCCTCCAGACGAGGACTCCAGACGGGGAGGGGGAAATGGCAGGGACTTACAATTTAATTTTTATCAATAAATAAGATCACTATTAAGTATGATATCAAGTTTTATTCAGTGTACCTATAGTTTAATTAAGACTTAAAACTTTAATTAAAGTTTATTAAGTTAATAAACAGTGTACCTACCTATATAGTTTAAGAAATTTGGCTCTCAAAAGAAATCTCAATCATTGTACTGTTGATATTTGGCTCTTTTGACTAATGAGTTTGCTGACCCCTGACCTAGATGCTATGGAAGAGTTTGAAACCTTTTATGCAGGGAGGTTTCCCCATGGTCACCCCTGCCAACTGCTTCAGGGCTTCCTTTTGATTATACATGTCTTTTCTTACCATCAGTGGTTGCCTCACTCTCCCCACGTGTTTTACCCATGTTTTCCAGCTGCTGTTTTAGCCAGAATCTGGAAAATGTGATTGAAACGTGTGGGGAGAATGAAGCAACCTGTGATGGTCAGAAAGGCATGCATAATCAAAAGGAAGTGCCAAAGCAGTGGGCGGAGGTGACCACTGCGAAACGTCCTTGCATAAAAAGCCTTTGACACAAGTGCTGTTTGCTTACTTACAAGAGGGTAGTTATATGCCTCATTATTTAGTGTTTTCATTGTCTTCAAAAGCTTTTGTGTGTGTTAAGTGCCGTCAAGTCACTTCCGACTCATGACGACCCTATGAATCTATGTCCTCCAAAATGTCCTATCTTTGACAGCCTTGCTCAGGTCTTGCAAATTGAGGGCTGTGGCTTCCTTTATTTAGTCAATCCATCTCTTGTTGGGTCTTCCTCTTTTCCTGCTGCCCTCAACTTTTCCTAGCATGTCTGCCTTTTCTAGTGACTCTTGCCTTCTCATAATGTGACCAAAATACGTGTGAGAGTCCCCAACCTAGCTGGGCAAACTTCGCCAAATCAATTGCTCAGACTTGGATGCAGAAACAAAAGATTTATTGAAGGCTTCAGATAGAGGAGACAGGCTCATGGATTCAAAGTTGCGAGTGACTAGCTTATCGGGGTTACAGTATTTATCTACTACAGGGCACGAAGGTTCACACGCATGGGAGACATGGGAGGTTACAAGGCAAACCGGTGCAGCATAAAACATCAAACAGTCCTAGAGAGACAGTGAGGGCTATCTGCATTTCAAGGCCGGACTCAGCCCGAGGGAGTGAAGGCAGAAGGCACAGCAGGGGAGGAGAGGTGGCACCTGGGCAAGAAGGACGAGGCGGGGGACTCAGGAAGATACACAGAGGTGCGAACTGCTTGTACGAGTTCAAAGAGGTAGAGATAGAAATAGATAAGAGCCAAAACCAGATGGCCCTCACATTCTGCCCCCCTTAAGGCCCCCCTCCCGCGAGGTCGGGAGGTCGAGGCTTCTCGGGATAAGCGCAATGGAATTCGTGTACGAGCCGGGGGGCGGCCATATGGGGGGCTGCAACCCATTCATCGTGCGCGGCGCCTAGATGTTTCCACCGAACAAAGTAAAACAGCTTTCCCTTTTTCCACTTGGAATCCAAGACTTTGGACACTTCCATGTGGGTATCCCCACCCACAACAGTGGGCACTTCTGGCTTAGAAGGAGGGTGGAACTGGGGAGCGGAGACGAACGGCTTGAGCAGACTGATGTGGAAAACGGGGTGTACCCCGCGAAGGGTTTTGGGAAGCTCCAGCTCCGCAGTTACCTCATTAATCACCCGAGTAATAGGGAAGGGGCCCACATAACGGTCGCTGAGTTTTTTACAGGGTCGGAGGGAACACAGATTTTTTGTGGAAAGATAAACCCGTTCCCCCACCCGGAGTTCCCACCCTTGTGACCGGTGTTTGTCAGCCTGTTCTTTGTATTTCCGCTTGGCCCGTTCAAGGTTCTTCTGTAGCCAGGGCCAAGTGGAACCGACCGCCTGCACCCATTCCTGCATCTCGGGCACTGCCTCGAGTTCGGGGGAGACGGGGGCGGCACCGAAAGGGCCGAAATCGGTTCCGTATACTACACGGAACGGACTAAACCCCGTGGAGGAGTGGGGGGCGTTGTTGTATGCGTATTCGGCGAAGGGTAACAGGTCCACCCAGTCATCCTGATGGTAATTAACATAACATCGGAGGTAGCACTCGACCACGGCATTCACCCGTTCAGTTTGGCCATCAGTTTGCGGATGGTAGGCAGACGAGAGACCTTGTTCCCCCACCCCCATAAGCTTCAGGAAGGCTCGCCAGAATTTGGCAACGAACTGGGCCCCTCTGTCGGAGAGGACCTTCCTAGGAATCGAGTGAAGCCTGAGGACATGGGTGACAAACATCTTGGCCAACCCCTGCGCCGACGGGAGCCCAGCGCAGGGGACAAAGTGGACCTGCTTGGAGAAGAGGTCTGTAACAACCCACAGTACGGTCTTGCCCCTGCTGGGGGGTAGATCGGTGATGAAATCCATGGCGATCACCTCCCATGGCCGGGTGGGGATCTCCAGAGGTTTCAGAAGCCCTGGGGTTTTGCCCCCCCTGTTTTTGGCGGTGGCGCATGTGGGACAACTGCGAACGTACAACTCTACATCCCCTCTCATGCCCGGCCACCAGAACTGCCGCCGTACCAAATGCAACGTCTTGACAAATCCAAAGTGACCGGCCAGCTTGGCCCCGTGGACCAGTCCCAAAACCTCCCTGCGAAGAGAGGCTGGGACATAGAGTTTCCCTTCCTGCACCCACCAGGACTCTCGCTGTTCCATACCGGAAGGGAGCGTCTGCTGCTCTGCTTCCTGTAGGGACGCTTCCCGGAGGCGTTGCTGGAAAGCCTCCGGGATTCCCTTGAGCGAGGGACCACTGGGGTGGCGGGTTTGAGACCGGGTGGAGACCGCCAAACCTGGGATCTCTCCCCGTTGCTCAGGAGTAAATAGGGAGTCCACAGGACGGTCAAAATCGTTGCGGTACTGGGGCAGTCGGGATAGGGCATCTGCTAGGGCGTTTTCCTTGCCGGGTACGTGTTTGAGGGTGAACCGAAATTTGGCAAAGAATTGGGCCCAACGTATTTGCTTGGCGTTGAGCTTTCTAGCCCCTTTGAGAGCCTCCAGATTCTTGTGGTCAGTACACACTTCAAACGGGAATTCTGCCCCCTCCAGAAAATGCCTCCACACAGTGAGGGCATGCTTAACTGCCGCGGCTTCTTTCTCCCAGATGGCCCAGTTGATTTCGGACTGGGTAAACTTCTTGGAGAAATAGGCGCATGGCTTTAAAGCGCCACTTTCGTCCCGCTGCAGGAGGGCCCCTCCCATAGCCACATCGGATGCGTCCACCTGGACCACAAACGGTTTGGTGCAGTCCGGGTGGGCCAGGATCGGTTCGGACGAGAAGAGTAGCTTCAAGTCCTCAAAAGCCTGTTGGCAGGGAGGGGACCACTGCAGTCGGGCCGAAGGCAAGGTGGCATTGGCACCTTTTCCCTTAGTGCGCAGAAGGGAAGTGAGAGGAAGAGCCACTTGCGCAAAGTTGGGAATGAAATTGCGGTAAAAGTTGGCGAACCCCAGGAACTGCTGTAGTTGCTTGCGCGTAGTAGGGGGTTCCCAATCTCGCACAGCCTGAACCTTTCCGGGGTCCATTTCCAACCCCTGGTGGGAGATTACATAGCCTAGAAAGGTAATAGAAGGCTGGTGGAATTCACACTTAGACACTTTGGCATATAACTTGTGGTCCCGTAACCGTTGGAGGACCTCCCGCACCAGCCGGACATGCTCTTCCATGGTTTCAGAATAAATGAGTATATCATCCAAAAATACCACCACCCCCCGAAACAACAAATCATGTAACACTTCATTGATTAACTGCATGAACATACTCGGAGCCCCAGAAAGTCCGAACGGCATGACTAAATACTCAAACATGCCGAAACAGCTCAAAAAAGCCGTTTTTGGTTCGTCCCCCTCTTTTATGCGAATGCGGTGGTAGGCTTCCACTAAATCCAGTTTGGTGAAAATCCGGCCCTCCTTCAACTGTGCTAGCAGGTCTGGAATGAGAGGGAGGGGGTAAGCGTTAGACTGCGTGACAGCGTTGAGCCTCCGAAAGTCAATACACAGTCTTAGGTCTCCCGTTTTCTTTTTGACAAAAAAGGCGGGGGCGGAGTACGGAGCTTTGGAGGGGCGGATGAAGCCCCTCACCAAGTTAGTGTCCAAATAGTCCCGCAACACTGCCTTTTCACTGGGGCTCATGGGGTACACCTTTCCCTTGGATAACTTGCCGTCCCCAACTATTTCAATCGCACAGTCGGTCTCCCGGTGCAGTGGCAGTTCGTCACACTCCCGCACATCAAACACATCCGAATATTGGGAGTACTCCGAGGGTAGGTTGGGGGTATTGGAAACGGGTCCTGGGGAACCCACTAGGGTGGCTGCCGGGGTCCCGGTCACGCGGTCCCTGTCATGCAGGGCGCAGGGATCCTCAGGGAAGGTAAGGGTCCCCTTGACCCAATCAATAGAAGGGTTGTGGCCCCGTAGCCAGTTCATTCCCAGTACTACAGGGGCAACTATGGGAGCAATGGTAAAGTGCAGCCGTTCCCAATGCTCCCCTACAGTCATGTCTATTGCGGTAGTCCGGTGAGTGACAGGCCCCTTTTTAAAGTCACTCCCGTCCATCTGGGAGAAGCGGAGGGGACCCGGGAGGCGCTTGCGGCGGACTTGCAATTTCCGGGCCGCCTCCTCGCTAATCAACGTGCGGGAGCACCCCGAGTCCACGAGCGCGGGGAATTCTAAAACTGGGCCCCCCGTGGGTAGTGAGAGGTGAACCCGAATATAAACATTATCTTCCTGGGCGCTTACCATCGGTGGAGCTCCTTGCACGAGGGTCGGTGCGGTCTGCTGAGGAGCCCCCCTTACAGCAGACCGACGGCGTTTTTTGCCGGCACATCCCACTCTTCCTCCTCGCTGGACGAGGGGGACGAGGTATTTGTAATCCGTGACTCGGCGGAGTCAGAGGTTGCGCTGGCAATCCGGGGTCCCGATGGATCGGTCGAACTGGCGATCCCATCCAGGGCGTGCGCGTGTAGTGCCGAGGGGGTGCTCCGACGTCCTGGAGCGTTGCTTCGGCGTCGCGGCTGACCCTCTGCGGGGGCTTTCTCTGGTTCGCTCGGGACGGGGCGAATGGAAGTCGGGCGTCCGGAGCGGGATGGGCATTGGGAGGCGAAGTGACCCTTTCCTCCACAGACCAGGCACACCCCTGCCTCGAAGCGTTTGCGGCGCTCCGCTGGCGTGGGGCCGCCACCGCCTGGGGTGCGAGGGTCTCGGATCCCACTTGCCTTGTCTCCTCTTGGTTTGAAGTCGCGGCCGGAACGTTGCTTGGACAGGTTCAGGAGCTGCTTCCGATTTTCGATATCGGCAGCGTGGCGCACCCAACCCTCAACGTCAGGGGGGTTGCCTTGCATAAAGGCCCAATGCTGCAGGTCCGGGTTTAGGCCCTCCCTGAACAACTGCACCCGGGTAGCCTCACTCCAGTCCAGAATCCGACTCGACAGAGACTGAAACTCGCTCGCATACTGCGCCACTGACTTGGCCCCTTGGCGTAGTTGCATCAGAGCGGCTTTGGCCCGCTCCCCCAGATTCGGGTCATCGAAACGGTTACGGAGTGCGATCATAAAGTCATCCAAACTCCGTAGCACCGGGGAGCGGAGCTCGTACTGTAACACCATCCACGCGGCCGCTTCGCCTTGCAGGAGGGAGGCCACATACTGGACCTGAGACTCCTCGGAGGTAAAGGTCCTGCCCTGCTCCCGCATGAAAATGTCCACTTGGACCATGAAAAAGGTCAACTGGTCCCCCGACCCATCATACGTGATCTTCAGGTCCCGGCGGGCCGGGGTGCTGGGAGGAGGCGCGGGGGGAGCCGCCGGTGTCCCATCCGGAGGGTTACCCGGCGGGGGCTGTACCTTCAGCGCGTCCATGGCCGCGGCCATCTCCTCCATCACGAGCTGCATGGCATCTATGCGCTCCACCATCGCTTGGCGTTCCTCCTGCCACTGTCTCCGCTCCTCATCCATCAGAGCGTCCCGACGAGCGGGGTCGTCCTCGAACCCCGTACCAGTTAAGGCCAAGCGGCGGTGCTTTGCCTCAGTCCGGGAAAGTGACCAACCTTTCGGCGAATCCAGCCAAGTGTTAAAGGTGGTCTTGGGACGTGTGCCCGGTCCCGGGCCCGGTCGGGGCGCACCTGGAACCTTCTGGTCCGGTTTGTCCTTCGGGGCCGGCTTGTCCGGGGCACCGCTTCCATCCGGCGAGGCCGGAGGGGTCGTTTTTTCCTCGTCGGCTGACATAGCTGTCCCGTAGGGTACAGATGCAGAACGAAGAGGCAAGGACTCGCAACTTAATGTGAGAGTCCCCAACCTAGCTGGGCAAACTTCGCCAAATCAATTGCTCAGACTTGGATGCAGAAACAAAAGATTTATTGAAGGCTTCAGATAGAGGAGACAGGCTCATGGATTCAAAGTTGCGAGTGACTAGCTTATCGGGGTTACAGTATTTATCTACTACAGGGCACGAAGGTTCACACGCATGGGAGACATGGGAGGTTACAAGGCAAACCGGTGCAGCATAAAACATCAAACAGTCCTAGAGAGACAGTGAGGGCTATCTGCATTTCAAGGCCGGACTCAGCCCGAGGGAGTGAAGGCAGAAGGCACAGCAGGGGAGGAGAGGTGGCACCTGGGCAAGAAGGACGAGGCGGGGGACTCAGGAAGATACACAGAGGTGCGAACTGCTTGTACGAGTTCAAAGAGGTAGAGATAGAAATAGATAAGAGCCAAAACCAGATGGCCCTCACAATACGATAGCCTCAGTTTAGTCATTTTAGCTTCTACGGTCAGTTCAGGCTTGATTTGATCTATAACCCACTGATTTGTTTTTTTTGTTTTTGGCAGTCCATGGTATCCGTAATATTCTCCTCCAACTCCACATTTCAAAGGAGTCTACTTTCTTCCTTTCAGCTTTCTTCATTGTCCAGCTTTCACACCCATACATAGTAATAGGGAATACGATGGCATGAATTAACCTAATTTTGGTGGCCAGTGACACATTCTTACACTTGAGAATCTTTTCTAGCTCCTTCAAAAGCTTTTACAGAAACAAAAATAGTTTGTCTCAAGGACTTGTCTTCTTTTTAGGACAAAGAGTTAGGGGACAGTGGCAGGGTGTGTGTTTGTGTGGGGCGGAAATTGAAGATGTTGGGAATAAATGGTAAACCTGCCAAGCTTGGAGAGGCGTTTCAGGCATTTTCCTGAGGCACACAGGGCATTAGTCTGCACTCTTTCAAAGCCACAGAAATGTGCCTTTGCTTGTCTGAAATTACAGAAATGAAATGATTAGACCACAAGCCTTTGCTCTCTGGACACTGGCCTTTTGTCTCCATGGAATAATGATACATTGTTGATTGTGTCATGCAGTTCTTAGGGAGCAAGTGTGTATCTCTCTCTCATCTGTGTATATTCCCTTTCCTTGGCTGGTAGATGCAGTGCTATACTGTCCCCTGGTTGATTTTTTTTACAATTAAAAAAATCATTTTGAATTCACTGCATTATTTTAAGTGAGTGATGTTGTTGTTTTAAATATACTATTATACAATATTCTGCCCTCCCACTCTGCTCCCAGACCCTCCAGCCAAAACTGGGGCCCATATCTCAGGAAATGCAGAAAATATTTCCCCAGGGAGACCATCAGGACCCGGGGCCTTCCTAGGTTTCAGCTTAGCTATCAGGAGTCTAACTTAATCAGTTTTGACTGGAGGCCATATGGGAAGTCCTAGTGAGATCAGGTCGACTGGGGTGGGGTCTGGGCTGTTTGGGTCATGTAATAGGGCTATGAAATGGCTTATCCAAGTTGGAACTTAAATTTGGGGCTGGGGCATTATTTGGTCACACCGGGTGCCGCAGGACACCATATGCCAAAACTTCCTCGGATCTTTAGTTTGGATCGCCTCCGCTAATTTGTCCCATTGTTTGAGTTGTAGGTCCCATTTCTTGGTCATCACTATAGGGCTGCCGATTTGGTTCATCCTGAACTGAAAAACAGCTGAATTTCCCCCGATTCGGCGGTTTTTAGTTCGGATGGAACCGAACTCAAAAAAGGCTGGAAAACGGGGCAATCAGTCGCGATTGAGCACGTGAGCCCAGCTGCTGCATGGCCTGGAGAGAGAAAGAGAGAGTATCTGTTTGTGTGAGATAGAAACCCCCGTGGGGGGGTGCGTGTGCACATCGCTCCTTTCCATAGCTGCAGGGGGCGCATTTTTGGGGGTGCAGCCCCCAAACTTTCAGCATAGCTTCAGATGAGCCTTCTTGCAAGAACCCCCAGGTTTTGTAAAGATTGGGTCAGGGGGTCCCGAGATATGGGGACCGAAAGGGGTCCCCCCTTAATGTGCATTTTTATTCCATTTACAGCACACATTCGAGCCATTCTGTGGCTGCAGGGGGCACATTTTTGGGGGTGCAGCCCCCAAACTTTCAGCATAGCTTCAGATGAGCCTTCTTGCAAGAACCCCCAAGTTTTGTAAAGATTGGGTCAGGGGGTCCCGAGATATGGGGCCCAAAAGGGGTCCCCCCTTAATGTGCATTTTTATTCCATTTACAGCACACATTCGAGCCATTCTGTGGCTGCAGGGGGTGCATTTATGGGGGTGCAGCCCCCAAACTTTCCGTGTAGCCTTCTTGCAAGAACCCCCAAGTTTTGTAAATATGGGATCAGGGGGTCCAGAGATATGGGTTCCCCCCCCTTTTCCCTATTGGGATTAATGGGATCAGTCGATCCTATGCATCTAGAGAGTGGCAAATCCAAGGCAAAACCTTGGAATCGTATTGGATTACTGAGTCCCTCCTGATGGAACAGAAGACATCCACAGTAAGACCCCTTTTGGGGCTTTAATCTATAATTTTTTCCCGTGTGTATGTGGGGGGGGAAAGCAGAGTCTGTGGGGGGGCAGTTTCTGTGGGGGGGGAAGCCAAAGGAGGCTTTTGCCCATTCTGCCGAGGGGTGTGTGACCGCTCACCTCTGTGGGAGTGTGTGTACTGCTTTTAAAGTTAAGTTTAAAGTTGCGTCGGTGCGGCGGCTAGCGAGTCCCTCTCCGCTCGGCACCCTTGGTGTCGAGCCTCCTCCTCGGTGTTTTTCACTGTTTTTGCCTCTAGTCTGGGGTTGAGTGCAACGGGGCGGCTTGTGTGAGATCCCCTGCGTCTTGGATTTTTCCCCCGTTTGGGGGGTGCACTGTGGCGCCGTATTGGTTGGAGAGGTGGGGGGTGCTGGTGAGACTTGCTTGAGTTTGGTGGAATCGTTTGCATAAGGAGGGAGCGTCCCTCCGCCATGAAAAGAAGGAGCAGGGCAGAAAAGACAAACTCGGGGTTTTTTTTGCACGGTCTGTTTTGCTGCTCACTCAAAAATGTTTTTGCCAAATCTGACTTTCACAATACATTTTCACAGTCCAAGTCACCTGCTCCTTTTTTCCTTTTTGCTATAGCTAGCCTAGTGCACCTCTGTTCCTTTCCATGGTTGCTCTCATGTTGCTTTGCATTGCAATGGTTAGCACGGGAGGTTTTGCCTTGGATTTGCCGCTCTCTAGATGCATAGGATCAGCTGATCCCATTCATCCCAATAAGGAAAAGGGGGGAACCCATATCTCGGGAACCCCTGATCCCATCTTTACAAAACTTGGGGGTTCTTGCAAGAAGCCTCATCTGAAGCTACGCTGAAAGTTTGGGGGCTGCACCCCCAAAAATGCACCTCCTGCAGCCACAGAGTGGCTTGAATGTGTGCTGTAAATGGAATAAAAATGCACATTAAGGGGGGACCCCTTTCGGGCCCCATATCTCGGGACCCCCTGACCCAATCTTTACAAAACTTGGGGGTTCTTGCAAGAAGGCTCATCTGAAGCTACCCTGAAAGTTTGAGACCTCTACCCCCCAAAATGGCCCCCAGGAGCCATGGAAAAGTGCCAATGTGCTTTAAGTGGCTTTATTCCTGTCACTGTGGGCGATTTTTTGGGGGGGCAACCTCTTCCGGGCCCCATATCTCGTGACCCCCTGACCCAATCTTTACAAAACCTGGGGGTTCTTGCAAGAAGCGTCTCCTCAAGCTACCCTGAAAGTTTGAGACCTCTACCCCCCCCCCCGGAGCCACGGAAAGGCGCGAGTGCATTTGTAATGACTTTATTCGGCCGAATTTCCCCCCAAACTCAAACTAGGCACCGAATTCCACGGATCCGAATTGGGGGGAGTTCGGACTTCAGCATTTCCTGAATTAAAACAGGCTGAATTCTGCTGAATCCAAACTATACCGAATTTTTTTTTCAACAGCCCTACATCACTAGGAGTTGGTATTCTCTCCTCTGCAGGTAATAATCCACAAGCAAGTAGGGCGAATTTAGAAGTTGAAATCTTCTGTAGATTGAACGGAGATGGGCTTTGTGGTTTCTGCATTCTTCGTCAAACCAAGATGTAGAGGAGGTGAGGTAAGTAGACTTTCTTGATGGCACTGGGTTTGAGCAGATCTGATGAAGGAGAGATGTGACGGTAGAAAAGTCTTTGGGAGCATTTGCTGGAGGAGTGGCGCTAGTGATCTTCATTAAGGCCTGGGCCAGTATTCCCTCAGAGAGCGATCTGGCAATTCTCTTACTAACGGAAGTGGACCACCGGAGAGGTTGATAACACTCGGTTGCTTTGTCAGCAGGTAAACCTTACAAGACATTGATCTGTAGAAAGCAGGCAAAGTTTTTCACAATGTAAAAGTCAGTACTAGTGTCTGCAGAGCATGCTGCTCTTAAGGACTTAGGAGCAGGGACTGGCTGAAAAGTTAGTAAACCAGTTTGTGAGAGATATCTACTGAATAGGCTCAAAAGTTTAACTCGAACATTTAAGGCCCTCCCCTCCCCAAGGCTCCACCCCCAAAATCTCTGGGTATTTCCCAATCCAGAGCTGACAACCCTAAATTCAGGCATGGCAGCTCAGGGCACACCTGGGTTCATGTGCACCCAGGACCATGTTTGCTACCCACAACAGTTTGACTCAAAGCACACCCAGGTCTTTGATCATCTCCTCCCACCTTTTTAAAGCTTATATGCACTTTTATCTTGCCAGGGATTGACTTGGGATAAGTTCTAAGACTTCCCTTTTGTTTGGAATTTTGCCCCAGTTTTTTTATCCTGCTGTTAAATACAATAATGATTTCTATGGTTTCTCTTTCCACCAGTCCTTGGCAATGCTTCTGAACCTGAAAACCGATGGACAGCTCGGCTCACAAATGCCTGGAGGATGGGGGTGACCCCTTTGTGGGCCCATAAAATTGGACCCCTTGTCCCAAAGTTCACCAAACTTTGGTGTCCGTCCAAGAAGAGTCCCTTGCAGCCTCACTGCAAATATGGGGACTCTACCCCCAAAAATACCCCCACGGGAGCTTTGAAAAAATCCCCATAGACTATAATGCAACTGAATTTTTTGGTAAACCCAGTAATAAGTCAAATAGCAATATTTACCAGTATAAGTATTCGGCTTATTTTGGGTTTACTGAAAAAAAATTGGGCCCAATAAATCCCAACTGATAATTTACCGATATTTTTTTTGCACACCCCTAGTTCTCAAGTAAAGACCTGACTGCAGTAGGAAGCCCCACTCAGGTTATAACGAATACTAACTCAACAGGGAAGTTAACCAAGGAGAAAGAGCGTCCAAAGTTCAGAGCTCCTGATACGAAAGAAAGGAAAGTCAGCACACAAGTTCAAGGATACTTGCAGAAAAAGTCTATGAATGGCTCTCTTGTGATGTGGAAAGCGACAAAGCATATTGCAGCATCTGTTGTTCAGCAAATAAAATGGATGCTCTTCCAGAAACCTCTAGAGACCAAGACACATGTGAAGGTTTTTGTTCAAGCTGGTTTTTCATACTGGAAGAAAGCACTGGAAAGATTTCACAGGCATCAAAACTCTAGCCTCCACCATGCAGCTTTCCAAGCTGTAGCTGCTGTTGAAGCTGGGGTAAATGTGCATAGCAGCTGTTCAGGAAACAAACATAAGCAAATGAAAGAAGCTAGAAATGCACTGCTGAGCATTCGATCATCTCTAAGGTAACTTGTCGGTCAAGGGCATTTCAGTACATGGCCATCTTGAGGGAGAGGCTGATCTGAGCCACTATTTGCTGCTACTTTGTGACATTAAATGTTTGCTGGATGCCTTCATTGACTGCAGGCTTTTATAAAGGAAGAGCAGCCAAGAGCACTGTATGTTCACTGTACCACACATGCTGTGAACTTGGTAGTACAAGATTTGTCGGAAAACACTGACATTCGTAGAACATTTCTGGATGAAATAGCTGACTTGATCTCCTTTGTGAAAACTTCACACAAACTCCTTCCTTGGTTTAAAAACATTCAACAGGAAGAAGAGAACATAAATCTGAGTCAATTTTGCCCCACAAGGTAGATTGTAAGGGTGACTTCATTACAGTCTGCTGCTTCTAATTATTGGGAATTGATTGAGTTCCTTGAGGTTGTGTCATCTGGAGAGAGACGAAATCTTGGGTACAAGGCAAACAGATACACTCAAAACTTGCAGAAGTTTATATCCTACTTTATGCTGCAGTTTTTGCTGCTTGTGTTTAGCCATTTAGGCATGCTAATACAGCCCTTCAAAAAAAGTAACCTACAGTTCCATCAAGCAGAACTTTTTTTTTTTGCTTCTATCAAGGAAACTGTAAAACAACTGTGAAGCAACTTTGAAGAGTTCTGGTCCAAGACCACTACTGTGACAGCAAAAGGCCTAAAATTGGAGAGTCCTAAACTTCCTAGGCACAGAAAGCGTCCAAAGCATCTTGATGCTGGTGTGAACCTCACCAGTTTGAGTCTCCTAATGAATTCTACAGGAAAACCTTTATGAAATCATTGATTATACCAGCAGCAGTTTACACAGTCATTTTTCTACCTATGTGTGCGGACATAAGAGAAAAATTGAAATGTTCCATATAGGAGTATATGATAATAGCACAATTTTTTACACAACTGACTTGGATATCCCATGTAGAGTTTCATCATGATATGAGGTTGGATGTGGCAAGGGAACAGAAACTTAAAATTTCAACTCTTCAGGATGTGGTTGAACTTCCAAGTAGAAAACAAGGAAACTTATCTGCCCCTGCTACTACCAAGAATTGACAAAGTTGGTTCAAATGGACCCTACTATGCCTGTTTCATCCTGTACATTAGAACGGTCATTATCATTCCTTCATAGGTACAAACCCCCCACCCGCGAGAACTATGCTCAACAAATAAAAACCTACTGATTGTCGCTGGGCCGAAAAGTGTCCGGCTGTTCTCAAACAGGGCCAGAGCTTTCTTGGCTCTGGCCCTGGCCTGGTAGAACTCTCTCTCTAGTGAGGCCAGGGCTCTGAGGGATCTAGTGCAGTTCCACAGGGCCTGTAAGACTGAGATGTTCTGCCAAGCCTATGTCTGAGGGCAGCAACGGTTTCCATCATAGTTGGCCTCCCTTCCCCTTCTTTGCACCTCATTTGGTAAATTTGGTAAATTTCAAGTTTATTGGGCCCAATTTTTTTTTTGTAAACCCAGAATAAGCTGAATACCATACTGGTAAAGGGGTATTTCAGTTATTGGTTCTTGTAGGTTATCCGGGCTGTGTAACCGTGGTCTTGGAATTTTCTTTCCTGACGTTTCACCAGCAACTGTGGCAGGCATCTTCAGAGTAGTAACACTGAAGGACAGTGTCTCTCAGTGTCAAGGGTGTAGGAAGAGTAATATATAGTCAGAAAGGGGTTGGGTTTGAGCTGAGTACTGTCCTGCAAAAGTAATGTGCTAATCATTGTCCTGTAAGTATCAAGATAATGTGCTAATGAGGGTATGGTATGTTAATATGGAACCATGGTATCCTGAAGTGATCTGTTAATGTGTGTAATACAAAACTAATCTGCATGGCTATTGTTGAATGTTGTCTTTGTTAGTCTGGAGGTTTTCAGAACAGGAAGCAAAGCCTTATTCATTCTTAAACTCTCCTCTTTTCTGTTAAAGTTGTGCTGATGTTTATGAATTTCAATGGCTTCTCTGTGCAATCTGACAAAATAGTTGGTAGAATTGTCCAGTCTTTCAGTGTCTTGGAATAAGACCCTGTGTCCTGTTTGTGTCAGTCCATGTTCAGCCACTGCTGATTTCTCAGGTTGGCCAAGTCTGCAGTATCTTTCATGTTCTTTTATCCTTGTTTGTATGCTGCGTTTTGTGGTCCCGATGTAAACTTCTCCACAGCTGCAAGGTATACGATATACTCCTGCAGAGGTGAGGGGGTCTCTTTTGTCTTTTGCCGATCGTAGCATTTGTTGTATTTTCTTGGTGGGTTTAAACACTGTTTGTAGGTTGTGTTTTTTCAAAAGCCTTCGACAATATTTCAGTTATATTTCCAGGTTTACTGAAAAAAATTGGGATCCATTATAGTATATTGGGTTTATTTTAGAAGCTCCGGAGGGGGCATTTTTGGAGGTAGTTACCAAATTTGCAGTGTGGCTGCAAGGGACTCTCCTTAGATGGTCACTGAAGTTTGGTGAACTTTAGGACTGTGGGTCCAATTTTATGGGCTTGCAAAGGGTTGCCCCATCCTCCAGACATTTGTGAGCTGAGCTGTCCATTGGTTTTCAGGTTCAAAAGTTCAGTGTTGCCGAGGATTGGCAGAAAGAGCCAATTGGCAGACTGGCACCTCAAAGTCTAGGGGCTCCCTTTGTATTTGGGACACACAGCATGATATCCATGCATGTTAGATTCCAAACTGAGGAAATAGGTTAAATACAAGAAAAATAAGGCACTGAAAACCTTTCTTTTGGTGGCAAATGATATCCTGTGAACAGTCCTTCATTATGGTAATCAAAAATCTGATTTCAAGAGATGGTCATGGTGCAGGGAAACAAAGCCACTACTTGGGTCAACCTTCTTTTTGAAAGCAGGTTTTCATGGGGGGGGTGATATCGGAGTCAGCTGAAGTCTCAACCATGGGGGCTGTTCTGAAGGAGACTGCTCGTCTGAGCAGGTGAGAAAGTCTCCTTCAGAAGCCTGGTGGTGTGAGCAGCTGTCAAAGCCGGTTCTTTTTAGTTGAAGGGTATATCCCTCCAGATGGGACTGAGTGAGCCTTGTCTTTTAAATAACCCTTATGCTTGATCCAGATTAACCCACTGAATGGTGATGAGTGGTCAGACCAAGTTGGCTCCGATTACACAACCCCGACGTCAAAAGGGCCCCAACTGTCAAAACCAGTCAAAGATAGGAAAATGGGAGAAAGCACAGAGCTGTGCATCTGAGCAAAGGCAAATAGCCAAATCCGAAAAAGCCAAATAATTATTTGGCTTTTTTGGGAATTGTCTATTTGGCTTCGGGCAGATTCCCGGGTTTTGGTATTCAGTCTACCCGAAACCTGAATATTGCCATAACAGCTAATTTCAGGTTTATTTTTGGTTCAGGGATATATTGATATGCACAACCTTAATGGGCACCAATTTGATTTTATTGTTAGAAATTATTGGTTTTCAATTGGAATCTGAAATTATTCTGTATATTTGCTGTGTTTATTATATTATGATTTAATGGATGTTAGCCACTCTGAGCCCAGCTTTGGCCAGGATAGAGAGCAGGACGGCAAATATACAGAATAAGTCCAAACAATAAACAAACAAACAAAGACTTATCTGCTGTCAAGCATGGGGCAGGGCAGGCTCAATCACATGGTTATTCTACACTGACATAAACAGCTCTTTCAGGAGAGCTAAATACATTCAGTGTTGAATAATCCTAGCAATATATATATATAGACTGTAGATGTTCCTATTAGTGCTTTAGTGTCAGGCGTCGCCTGAGAATGGTATGTTGTGAGTGAGCCTGATGCCAGCCAAGGCCAATTTGTTATTCCTTTCCTAAGTATTGTCGAAGGCTTTCACGGCCAGAGTTCATTGGTTCTTGTAGGTTATCCGGGCTGGGTAACCGTGGTCTTGGTATTTTCTTTCCTGACGTTTCGCCAGCAGCTGTGGCAGGCATCTTCAGAGGAGTAACACTGAAGGACAGTGTCTTCAGTGTCTCTGAAGATGCCTGCCACAGCTGCTGGCGAAACGTCGGGAAAGAAAATACCAAGACTACGGTCACACAGCCCGGATAACCTACAAGAACCTTTCCTAAGTGTTTTGACTCCCTTCATGGGAACCTCTGGAAGTCGCTCTTGGGAGACGGGTTACCATGGTACCCTGGGCTATCTGTCTTTTGATTATCTATTTATGCCATGCACTGTACAATTGATCCTCACTAGTGTCCTTTTGATTCTTGGCTTCTGTTTTCCATTGAACTTTCCTAATAAATCAGCTTTTCGTAGGACATCTGCCTGCTGAGTCTGTTTATGGGATTATCATGGGACTAGAGCTCACATTTAGTTAGTTGTAATACATTTATTGTTATGTAATAAAGATGTGTTTTATGTAATTTATTATTGAATTGTCTATTTGGATGTTGACCTGTGGCACCATGGTCTTTCAATGTTTGACCCTGCCCCCCCTTGGAAAATTGAGAACTCTACACCCTTGCTCTTCATGTGCAATCCATGTCAGAGGTGGTATCTGCTGTATGCTAAATAGGAGTGGGAGTAGAGCTGCCATATCCTTTCATAAACAGCACACTTTTCACTGACTTTAACAGATCGGAAAGGATTGTGGCCTTAGAAAAGATGTTAGGGAGTCTCTGTTGAAGCCAGAATGCCCGAGCTTTCATACCACAGTGATGCACTGCTTGGAGACCAGCAGAGAAAAGAATGTGTTGAACTATTGAATATGGTGAAATTCGACCAGTCTTGACCAAGAGAATTTGGCTAACAAAATGCTTTCTGGTGCATGCATTTCAACTATGTAGGAACTTGAAAACCAATGACAACAACTCTCTTCCTCTTTCAGGAACTATTACCCCCTTCCTGATTCCTTAAAAAAATAGGGCTAGAGGACAGAATGTGCAGAAATACAGGATGGTAGAGGATAGTTTTTTTTAATACTCAAACCAAAAGTTTCCCTTATTCTCTGTTCTGAGATTTCCATTGGGATACTGTTGTTAAAATTGTTTTTTTTTTTTTACAACTCTAAGGCTGCAGTAACTGAGCTAGAGCCATCATGTAGCCTGGCCTATGTTAGTTAAAGTGAGACACAGTGGTCTTCAGCTTTTTCAGACCCAGGACACAGAGCTCTAGCACATGGCAGAAAGTCTTGTAACATGGCAATCGTGACAGGAAGTGGAGGAACCAGAGTCTCTGAACATGCCTGTACAAAATAACATCCTTTCTAATGCTGAGAGGCCTTTCCTGACTGTCTCCCAGCTCCTTTCAGAGTGCATGGAAAGAAAGGCGAGAGACATGGCTCTCTTGCACTGTCCATACATGCTGGGCATTAGCAGCAAGTCCTTCTGAGAAAGCAACATCAGAATGGCACTTCTGTAGGAGTTCATGAACCAGTAGAGTAAGTAGGGTTGCCAACCTTTACGTGGTGGCTGGAGATCTCCTGCTGTTACAACTGATCTCCAGGTGACAGAGATGGGTTCACCTGGAGAAAATGGCCACTTTGGAAGGTGGACTGTATGGCATTATAGCCCACTGAAGTCCCTTCCCAAACCCCACTGTCCTCAGACTCCTTCCCCAAAATATCCAAGTATTTCCCAACCCAGAATTGGCCCTCCTAAGAGTGAGGTTCTGTGATCTCCATCAGGGTCTGAACCGATGGATTGAAGATCACTCTCTAGTTAGTGTACCCTTTGTGCAGAAGAAACTGGATCAGAAGTCAGTTCATTCATATGCTAAGCAAGAGTAGGAGCAGATGAGCTCAACCTGAACCTCTCCTTTTGTGAACTCTTTTAGGAACTACAATTTGATGCTACTTTGAATTGTTCTTACTGGGATTTTTTAGCATGTCTTAGCTGCTGTTCTTGTTATTGTGATGCTTCTGTTGTTTTCTTGATGTTGTTGAACAGGTATCTGGAGAGGCAGCATACAAACATTTGAAATTAAATAAATTTTAAGCCACCTCATACGTATTTAGACTGAGAGGTGGGGAACAAATTTAATGAACAAAATAAATGGCAAGTATCTTTCTTCCTCTAGAATCTCAATTATCTATTTGTGATGTATCTTGTGTTTCTTCATCAGTAGGGATGCCAACTTGTTTGCCTGTGTTTTCATTAGCTGTCTGGCCAGCAAACTTTGAGCAGGTGAAGTTTCCCCATTCCTGGCAAATTTCACCTATTCAATATCTAGTTGTTAAGCTACCATTAATACACTGGAGCCTTGCCAGAAGTAAGTTGGAAGTATTACTTGGAGCATAACATCCAACTGCAATATTTAACTGGGAGAGGCAGGGATTTCTGTATTGCGGTGGGGATTGGTATCCCTGGAGCAGTGACATCACTTTCAGTGCAACTCAAAAGTGATGTCATTGCTCTGGGACTGTTACTCTAGCATTTGCCCCAAACCATAGAGCTTTGGGTGAATGCTAGAGCATCACCTAGCATGGTGATGTCACTTCTGGATTGCACCAGATTGCACCAATCTCTGCTGTGGTTGGGGTTGGGCCTGTGGGTGCCTTGGGCCTGTGTCCTCCTCCCTCCTGTCCTCCTGGGCATATCAGGCCTCGCCGCTCTGCACCCAGTTGCAGTGGGGCCAGCCATCACCTGGGAAGTCACGGGCCACACCTGACCCACCTGTGTCAGCTTCCCTCCCCCCATGCCAAACGCCATCTGCACCTTGACTGAGGCTGTGACAGCGGGTTCCCCACCACATCTTCTCCTTGACCTCCCTCCAGTGTTGGGAGCTGTGAGGTTGGGGTGCCGGGGGATTCCTGCTCCCCTCCACTCCCCCCTGGCCATAGCTGGTAAGTTGTCTCTGGGAAGGGGGTTGCCTGGGTCAGGCCCGCATTGGGCCTGGAAGCCTCCAGCACAGGACATAAGGATTCAGATTTGGTTTTTTGGGAAGGACTCTGTAATTATTCAGTTTCCATTATTCCCTATGGAAGTTGGGGGGTGGGGCTGGAGTGGCTATTTTTCAAACACATGACACCAAAATTGCCAGAGATATAGTACTGCTCATCTGCTATAGATCCCCCCCCCAAGTTTCTAGCAAATTGAACTAATTCAGCAGTCCAATTCAATGGGCCCCTGGACAAGGTGCCCCCAGCCATCCTAATTTTCTCCACTGTTTCCTCTGGGGGCAAAGTTCAAGAAGCCGATAACCAAACTCACAAGAGAAACCACTGGCCAAAAGCCTCCAAATGAAAACAGAACCAACAAGCTCAACAGAGCCAATGGCAAGTCAGATGATCCCAGCAGAGTCACAGGCCATGTGGCAAGCCTGACACAACCAATGTCATACTAGAGAATCCCAGCAGAACCCTGGGCCAATGTGACAAGCCCAACAAAACCAACATGATTTCATCACTGGTGCTTCTGTTCCCTTCCATCCCTGTAAAGAAGAAACACAACATTTGTTTGTTTGTTTAAAACATTTTCATGCTGCCTTTTTACACAAGGCGGTGAATATAAAAACATTAAAATATTTCAGCAATTCAAATACAGTTAAAATATGAAACAATTTAATTAAAAATACATAAACCACACTAGAAGCACGGTCAGTAACCATTATTGGGGCATAGCAGATGAAATTTTTAAAAAGTCTTCACCTGCTGGCAGGTGAAGAGGGATAGAGGGAAACAGGTGAATCTACCTGAGAAGAGAGTTCAAAAGTTTTGGAGCCATGACTGAGAAGGCCTTTTTTGTCACCCATCTAGCTTCAGATGGTAGTGGAAACTGAAGCAGGGCCTTCAAAGATGACTGGAGTGTGTGGGTAGGTTCATAAGGGACAAGGTAGCCCTTAAGGTATTTTGGTTCCAGGCTCTACAGGGCTTTAAAAGACAATACCAGCACCTTAAATAGAGCCCAGAAGCAAATTGGAAGTCAGTGTTGATGGAACAAGGCTGAAGTGATATGATCCTATGATCCACTCCAGTCAATACTCTGACTACAGTATTATATACCAACTGTAGCTTCTGGACAGTGTTCAAGGGCAGCCCCACATACAGTGCATTGCAGTAATCTAATCTAGATGTTACCAGGGCATGCACCACAGTGGCAAGATCTTTTCTGCCCAGGAAGGCCTGCAGCTGGCTCACCAGCAAAAGTTGGTGAAAGGCATCCATGGCCATTGCTACCACCTGTATATCCAGAAGGAAGCCCAGGTCCAGGAGCATCCCCAAGCTGCTAACTGGCTTCTTTAGGGGGAGTGCGACCCCATCCAGAACAGGGTTTGAACTTCACATCACCAGTAGCACCTCTGTTCTGTTGAGATTAAATTTCAGCTCGTTAGCCCTCATCCATTTCAAAACTGCATCCAAGCAGTTCACAGATTCCACAGCATCTCTGGGATCTGCTGGTAGTGCAAGCTAGAGTTGAATGTAATCTGCATAGTGGTGGCCACATCAATACATTAAACAGGAGTTTCATTTTAGGTGATTTTGTGACATCTGCTTGTGCTTGTTTTAAATTGAAACATTTGTCTACTTTCCTAACACCTCTTGTTCCACTGATATCTTTGATTCTTTTTCTCTATGAGATTGGCAAGAACAACTTTTTTGAACACCATATTTCTTTATTTTCTGCACAGAAGTGCTCCTAACATCAGATCCCACTGACTGGGCGAGCTGCTCCTTCCCTTCTCTCTCCTGTTGTCTGGAAAACTTGTAAAATTGAAGAAAAACAGGCCTGTGAGTCTTAAAATTCCAGAGTCAAATATTTCTGAATATTCCTGAGTATTTCCAGAAGTTTAGTTAGTTCATTATTAGTTAAGTATAATCATGTGAAACTGTGATTTCACATGATGTATGAATGCAGACATCCCACATTAATACTGGCTTGTTTGTTGCCTTTGTGTCAGGCCTGTGTCTCAGATAGTTTCGTTTTCTCACAGACTCCCCTTCAAGGACTGTTTTCCCAAAACTGCATTCCTGTTCCCTTTGAAGCTTGCAGATGTCCGTGGGAGCAGCGGCGCCTCTGTACTGTTTGTAATGTGTTCGAAATAATCTCATGAGACTGTACTGCTGAATACTTTTTTCAATGCTTTTATATTATCAAGTGCATACCAGTTTCCCCCATTGCTGTCTTGGGTTCTCTATGCTCTGTTTGCCTTTGTTACCATTAAACCAACTTCTTTGGACAACTACGTGTCCTGCTGTGGCTAGTGATTCTCGATAGGGCAAGTGCTGACATTAAGACATTTCTCTCACCTGTCAGGCTGGAGCCCCGGAGGGTTTGGCTGCCACTTGGATGGGAGCAGGGACGGTGCTCTCCGAGTGACCTACCCGTGGCTGGAGCCCCGTGTGGTTCGCCCGGACCCGGCGAATCTGTTCCCCGGGTGACGGGTTCCTGCTAGGAGCCCTGGAGGGTTTCCATCCGTGGTCCCTTCCATTGGGAACGGCAACTGACGACTCCGAACTCGTACGGGACGTTATAGCTGAACTACATCGAACTGATGCGGAAGTTAATCGCCTGACTGGACTTGTTCGTGCTCAGTGGCATTCTCAGCCACAACGGTCCCCTGGACATCTGACAGTGCGGATACCAGCGCCAGCCAAGACCTCCATACCCTTGACCGGTTGGTGGAAGATGCTCGGTTGGCGGCTGAGGATTTACAATTGTTGACTAGCCTGTTGGCTGGAGTTACTGCCTGTGAAATGCAAACAACTCTGACCACGGTCCCAATCCATTCTGCCGACATGGCGACCCCGGTCACACACACCCCCGAGCTCTGCCAAGCGGAAGCAAAAGCAGTGGCCACATGGGTTGCTGCCCTCTTCCAGGGCCACACTGCGGCCACTATTTCAGTGGCTGAACTCACGAAACATCTTACCCCTGACTTCGGTGCAAATGCGGCGGCCTTGGCGGTACAGATCCAGCCGATGTTGGATCTGGCAGATCGCGTTGAGCTCCTCTACACTTTGGAACAGGATGCCCTTCCACTCGTTACCACGGCACTGACTGCCAAACTGGAAGCCGACCAGGCCCTAACGGAGCGCAAGAGAGCGGAGGAGCAAGCACGGACAGCAGCTGAAGCCGCGGCAAAAGCTCGGGCTGAGCAGGATGAGAGATAATGCTTAGCCGCCGAATGGGCGCGGAGCGGTGCATGTCCCCAACAGCCCGGGGTCTATGAATTACCCCTGTTCTCCCCAACTTTCATCCCATCGCGTTGCGTTCAACGCTCCTGCAAGTTGGCGGGGACTTTGCCCGAGAGGCCAGACAATTCCGATGAGGAGGACTTATATGGTGGGGAGTCTCTCTGGGCCACTAATTTATGGGTCAGCCAGTCCCGCCAGGCTGGCGGCACTGGCAACGAGGTATTTTTGCTATGTAACCAAAATCTGGACCTTATGGAGCAAGTAGCGCGCTTGCAGGATCAACTGACCTTAGTACTCAGGGACAACGACCAGTTACAATGGGCTCAAGCTGCGCCCATTGCCCCCGCACCCGTGACACCGCAGCAGCCACCGCAACAACTGCAGCAACAACCGCCGCAGCAACCAGCTGCGCCAGTGGTTCCTCCTAACAGAGGCCCCGCAGCTCCTGGTGGGGGTCCCGTCGCTGCTGGTGGAGGACCCATAGTTCCGGGCGGAGGCCCTGCAGCGCCCGGCAGAGTGCCTGTTGCAACTGCTTTACCGGTGCCACCGGGTGCACTGGGGTTACCAGGAGCCCCAGTTCCTGGATACCCGCCTGTACCCCCAATGCCATGGAAGCCACCGAAACTGAAGGTTACTTATGACGGCTCTGTTGAAACTTTGCCCCCGTTTTTTGCATCATGTGGATAGTTATATGAGGGAGCAAATTCTTCCCTACCCAAGATAGCCGCGTCCGTTTCGTTGCCTCTCTGTTAACGGAAAAAGCGGCCGACTGGATGATCCTCCAGTTTGATACGCGGTCCCGCTCCATTCGCTCCCTCGACAATTTTATGTTCACCTTGCGATGGCGCTTTGAAGATCCCTTCATGGGAGAGAGAGCCAAAGCGGAACTTTTGCAACTCAGGCAAGGCTCCTCTCCAGTTCGGGAATTTGCAGATGAATTCCAACGACTCGCGAGTAAGGTAGTGGACTGGCCTGAAGCTACCCTTATCCACTACTTCCGAGAAGCCTTGCACCCAGACATTTTGAACTGGTCTTATATGCGAGGCGACCCAGATACCCTTGAGGATTGGATTTTACTGGCCGAGGAAGTAGAAAGCCGCCGGCGATTCGTTTCACTAGTCCGAAATAGGACCAAGGAGAAGAGTGGGCAAAAACCTCCCACCAAACCTTCGACTCCCAACCCGCGGAGACCAACCCGACTCCCTCTGGATTGCGAGTCCCAATTCCAGAGAGGAGACTGTCGTTTGTGGTGTTATGGGCCACTTTGCAGCGGCTTGCCCTCAACGTCCAGAACCCACTCGACCAAGCATACCGCCTCGAGCTTGGGGACGACCTCAACGCAGAGGCACCGCGGCCACCCGCAGCGCAGCGCCGGGACGACCCACACCCTCTGCACTTCACGTCGGATAATCGTCTAGTCTCCCTGCACCCATCGACCCCGTAGGGTCCCGGATTACAAGTGCCCCAGTGGGGGACAGTTCTCTTTCTTCCGACGAAGATCATCAATGGAATTCCCCAGCTCTAAATCTGGAATCTCCTCTTGACCTGTCAAAAAACGGACACGGTCTGTGGTGAGTGGAGCGTCCCCACAGACCCCTGCGGAATCTCCTGCAAAACCCAAGGCTCCTGTCATGGTGAGTGAAGTCGAAAACACTGTTTATGTGGATGTAGTGTTACAACACTATAAAAAGGGCCCCCAGTTACGTGTCAAGGCGCTCATAGATTCCGGCTGCGGGCGCTCTTTAATCAATGAGGCCACGTTTGCAGCCCTAGAAGTCAAGTCCGAAGATCTACCGGCTCCCGTCCAATTTGCCCAAATGGACAGTAGCCACTTTAAAGGGGGGCCTGTCGACAGTCACACACGGGGGGTGGCGATGGGTATCGGATCCCATTGGGAGCAAATAGACTTTACCATAGCTCCTATCCGGTACGAAGTCATTTTTGGGATCAACTGGCTCAAAGGACACAGTCCCTCCATAGACTGGGAAGCTGACACTATTACATTTACCAATCCTAGATGTGAATGGCATCGACGTGAGGTCGCGGTTGTACTTCCACCCGCCTCAGCCTTAACCTCCGATGCTCTCCTGCCTACCCCATTGCCCGAGGTATACCGAGACTTTGAGGATGTTTTTTATGTAAAAGAATGTGATGCCTTACCCCCTCACCGCACCACGGACTGTGCAATTGAGGTAGTGGGAGACTGCAAACTAACTAAAAGCAAAATTTACCCTATGAGCGTTTCCGAACGTACCGTGCTACGAGACTTTTTGGATACAAATCTTGTTCGAGGATTCATTCGGCCGTCAACCACCCCCAACTCAGCCCCTGCTTTCTTTGTACATAAGAAGATGGGTGACTTGCGCTTATGCATTGACTTTCGAAAACTCAACGCAGTCACCCAAACCAACGCCTACCCCATTCCGTTGATGTTGGACATCTTAGGACAACTAAGGGAGGGGTGCATTTTCACTAAACTGGACTTGGTTGAAGCTTATTACCGGGTCCAGATTCGGGATGGGGATGAACCCCTCACAGCCTTCTCGAGCTGCTTCAGAACATACGAATTTCTGGTGATGCCTTTCGGATTAAAAGGGACCCTGGGGGTCTTCATGCAACTCATTAACGAGATCCTCCGTGATTTATTATATCAGGGCATGGTGGTTTATCTTGATGATATCCTTATTTACTCTAATACCATGGATGAACATATTGCTCTGGTCAGAGAAGTGTTGCAACGTCTCAGGAGCAATCAGCTCAACGCAAAGTTGTCTAAGTGTGAGTTCCACCAGGAACAATTGACTTTCTTGGGATACATAGTTTCACATCGGGGCCTCACCATGGACCCTACTAAGATTCAATCTGTACTTGATTTGGCTCCTCCCTCCACCCGCAAGCAAGTGCAACTGTTTCTCAGCTTTGCCAACTTTTACCGTCGTTCTATTCCCAACTTTTTTCAGGTGGCTCTACCGATCACCGACCTCCTTAAAACTTAAAGGAGTCTCTGCTACATTGCCCACCGCCAAGGTACATTGGACTGATGTCAAATGCCAAACTGCCTTTGTAACTCTCAAGCAGCTTTTTATTTCTGAACCTGTGCACCCCGATCCAAGCCGCATGTTTGTTGTGCAAGTTGATGCGTCGGACGTAGCCATGGGGGGAGCTCTTTTGCAAAGGGGACCCGATGATCTTCTTCGCCCCTGTGCTTATTTTTCTAAGAAATTTGCGCACTCTCAACTAAACTGGCCCATTTGGGAAAAAGAAGCTGCATCCGTCCATCATGCCCTCACTACGTGGCGGCAATTTTTGGAAGGTTCCAGGGTCCCCTTTGAAGTCTGGACCGATCACAAAAATCTAGAGGCCCTCACGGGGACCCACAGACTATCCGCAAAACAACAATGTTGGGATGACTTCTTTGCTCAATTCCGTTTTGTGCTCAAACATGTACCTGGAAAGCAAAACGTGCTAGCTGATGCTCTTTCCAGGCTTCCCCAATATCCAGTGAAAATCGACCGTCCTACGGACTCCTTATTCACCCCAGCACACAGGGGAGCTCTACCAGTTCTAACTGTAAAAACCCGGTCCCAAACTCTGCTCCAGTCCCAAACCCAAGCAGCGGACAGCAGAGCATCTGTCCAAAGGGAACTGACTCCCTCACCAGACCCACCCGCACCACCTATTGCCAGCGCTCCACATCACCCAGGGCCCCCCTCCACCCCGTCACCACCACCACCGACTCCTGTTTCACCCTCTGCAGGGGGGGTGATCCTGCCCGACTCCTTCCTGGACTCCCTTCGTACTCAGTGCCTAGCCGAGCGCACTGCTCAGGCACTACCTTCAGGCCTGCTAGAACGGGGTGGTTGTTGGTACAAAGACTTGAAATTGTACGTGCCTAAGATACTTCGGAGAGAGATCCTGCAATTGGCCCATGGAGCTAAAACGGCAGGACACTTTGTTTTTCTAAAAACCCTTCACTTATTGCGCGGGCAGTTTTGGTGGGCGGGCATGCGTACTGATGTAGATTCCTTCGTTCGCAGCTGTCCCATCTGTGCCACTGTCAAACGTTCCCAAGGTAAACCCCCGGGACTGTTACAACTTCTGGACATTCCCACCAGACCCTGGGAAGTGATTGCTATGGATTTCACGACCGATCTCCCGCTCAGTGAAAGGAAAACTGTACTATGGGTTATTACTAACTTGTTTTCCAGACAGGTACATTTGGTTCCGTGTGTGGGTATACCCTCCGCCCCCAAGTTGGCCCGCCTCTTTGTGTCACATGTTTTCCATTTACATTCCTTTCCGCGTAAGATAATTTGCGAACGCGGAAGTACCTACGTAGCTAAATTTTGGAAAACCTTTCTCAAGTTGGTGGGGGTGGAACAGGGTTTGTCTAGTGCTTATCACGCCCAAACGGATGGGCAAACTGAACGTGTAAATGCTGTACTGGAGTGTTATTTACGTTGTTATGTCAATTATCACCAAGATGATTGGGTTGAACTATTGCCTTTTGCTGAATACGCTTACAATAATGCTGTGCATCAATATACAGGTTTTAGCCCTTTCTACGCTGTGTATGGTCAGGATTTCGGTCCTATTGGTCATGTAGATATGGCGGGGGAGGAGAGAAATGTTGATGTAGCCTCTTGGACTCGAGCTATCCACACCACCTGGCCCTGGCTAATAAAGAACTTAGACAGGGCCAAACGCAAATATAAAGCTCAAGCAGATAAGCATCGCTCTCCCAGCAAAGACTTTCAGGTTGGTGACTTAGTGTACCTTTCCACCAGGAATCTGCAGTCCACCCGACCATGTAATAAGCTCAGTGCCAAGTACGTGGGGCCATATCCCATTGCCCGGATAATTAACCCAGTCACTGTGGAACTGACTCTCCCTAAAACCTTGAGGCATATCCACCCTGTCTTCCATGTCAGCCTCTTCAAGCCTCATGTTGCTGCCTCAGATTGGCACCCGGAACTGCCTCCTGAGCAGCCTGTGATGGTGGGGGGGAGGAGCATTTTGAAGTGTCAAAGATCCTGGACTCTCGTGTGCATCACGGCTCTCTGCAGTACCTGGTTCATTGGAAACACTTCCCCCCTGCCTACGATGAATGGGTTCATGCACGAGATGTCTCCGCCCCACACTTAGTGCGCGCCTTCTACACCGCCTACCCCCATAAACCGACCCCTTGCAGAACGAGAGGGGGCCCTAAGGGGAGCAGAATGTCAGGCCTGTGTCTCAGATAGTTTCGTTTTCTCACAGACTCCCCTTCAAGGACTGTTTTCCCAAAACTGCATTCCTGTTCCCTTTGAAGCTTGCAGATGTCCGTGGGAGCAGCGGCGCCTCTGTACTGTTTGTAATGTGTTCAAAATAATCTCATGAGACTGTACTGCTGAATGCTTTTTTCAATGCTTTTATATTATCAAGTGCATGCCAGTTTCCCCCATTGCTGTCTTGGGTTCTCTATGCTCTGTTTGCCTTTGTTACCATTAAACCAACTTCTTTGGACAACTACGTGTCCTGCTGTGGCTAGTGGTTCTCGATAGGGCAAGTGCTGACATTTTGCCCCAATTAGGCTGGCCAGGTTTCCCAGTGCCCATCCTGATCACCAGGTGCGAGGTAAGTCCCAGCAACCACAGGGTATCACAGCAAGGGTTCTCCCATGAATCAAAGGCTAATTATCAGTTTTTGGATCCCTTAGGTGAGTGGGAGAGGGGCTTAAGTACACTTGTTAACTATACAGACAGCTTGCCACTGCTCATCATTTTGTTAATTGTCATTTCTAATTGTTTATAATTATATAAGAGTGCAAGTATGAAGAAACAAGAATAAAAATATCAGTGGCTTTTGCAAACCAAAAAGTGCAAAACAAATGCTTAAGCCCTCCCTATAGGGAATAAGAACTGATAATTTAGAATTAATTAATTAATGCTGCAGAGAACCAAGAGGAAGTAATTAATCATGCTGGAAGGAGAAGGAAAGACTGAACATTTAAAAGGGCAGTAGCCCCATCAAGTCTTAGATGTGCCTTGACTGCATGGGGTAGCCTGGTGTTGTAATCCATTTTAATTAAAAAAATTACCCTAGATGAAATGAGGTATTTAAGAAGATGGGGAAACAACCTGTTAAATAATGAAATGCAATGGGGGCTGCTTGTTAGTAATTTATGGAGGTTCCATATGTCTCTTTGCTTTCTTCAGCTACACTGTCTATGTTAGGGAAAATGTATTTTCCATGCACTCAGTGTTTTGTGACTGGCAAAACAGACCCCCCCCTTCCAGGTAACATGTAAATTGCAGGTTATAGTGTCAGAAGTACCTACTGTGACATAAGTACCTGTGTGTGTGTGTGTGTGTGTGTTAAGTGCCGTCAAGTCTCTTCCGACTCATGGCGACCCTATGAATGAAAGTCCTACTGTACCTACTGGTGGCTATTTGAAATTTTATTGGCTTAGATCTTATATCTTTGCTCCATGCACACTTCTCCCTAAGAAACACCTTCTCATAGCAGGTGTTTCCTCATGCCATATAACTTTATAAATAATAGTACAGGTATATGGCCTCTCCCTAAGGACCCCAACAAACACAAGAGATGGCAACTATTCTTGGCAACTATTGCTGGGCATTGGGGGTCCTATTTGATATAAAAATGGAACAGAGCTTTGAGGCTTACCTAATGTGTGGCTGAGTAGGGCTGCAGGCAATGCCTATCAAGCAATGGGAGTGTTTGGGGAGGGGTAGCATCCAAGAAGAAAATTCAAAAAGAAAAATAAGACTTTAGGGATCACCAGAAACTGTGTGGTAGAGTTCCTGGTGATTCCTAGAGCTATTTACTGGTAGCTCTAGGAATTGCCAGGAACTCTATGGTCAGAACTTCCTATAAGTAGATAATGCCTTATTTTTTCTTTTAAAATTTTCTCCTCAGGACAATCAGCCCAACCCAGTTTGTCCCCAGTTTCCACCCACCAATCAGGTGAGGATTGGCAGGCAAGGGCTCCACCATAAGTGAGCAATTGGGAACCCAAGGCTGGGGCCAAACAAGGACTCATCCCAAGCAATTTTGTATTTTGCAATATGACTTTAGACTCTGTGAAAAAGGTGGGCTATAATGAAGTAAAATAAATTGGAGGCCTTTCTGTGGGCTCCTTTCTTATCTCTCTCACATGGCTTTCTTCCTCTACTTCCTTGCTTCCCTACCAAGAAACTGTGCTCTGACAATTCAATCAATCAACAAACTATGGTTAAGGTCTTGCCTCCAGACTAGACCAGCAGCTTTGAAGTAGTCTTCCAAACTGTGGTTTAGAACTTCATGATTACCAGTTTGGACATCATGGGAGCTGGTTTGCATAAGCTAGGAAATGGAGGAAAGAACCTGCATGCAAGATGGGAGAGGAGCTAGCAAGTTTGTGCTCCCAGTGATCAAACCATGGAATGGGATTACATCCAACCTGAGCCAATCATTTTTAAGAGTGTCAAAGCTCTAGTGATATAGTCATTTACCGTGTTGTTAGCTGAAATGCGCTTTGATTAGGGGAATTAGCATGCATACGGTAACTTTAATATTTATATAGTGGGGTGCAACCAATATATACCACAGCCTGGATCTGTGACCTTAGAATAATGACAGAGGCAGGGGATTCCAAATTAAGAGAGTTCATGTTTTTCAAGCATTCAGGGTGGCAACACAAACATATACAGAGAATCTAGGAATAAAAGGGAGGAGTAGAGAGACGTTTGCCAATGTGGCAGGTCCAGATGATTGGCTATACAGTACCTGACCTGAAGCAGAGGTGTCCTGAGTTCTGTAGGCTAAGGTTCAAGAAGAGAGGGGCAAAGAATAGGGGTTCCCCTGGACTCGGCCAGCAAGGCGGGAGAGGGAGCGTGACCAGGCTGCGCAAAACCCAACTCACAGAGAGACGGCAAATATGCCAGGGAAAGACCTAAGGTAACAATATGGGCTGTGGGGACCCCAGATATACTGTTTTCTGGGGACGGGGTGATTGGATTACCCCTTCATAGTTCCCGTGTGACAAAAGGTGACAAAAGACCCTAACAATCGGCTGCCGGGGTGGGGCGAGGGCAATTTGAGAAAACCATTCTAATTCCAGTGATTTGTGCCATTCCAGGGGAAACCAGGAGTCTCTCACAGATTGGCTTAACGATCTAATACAAAGGCGCGACATCGCTGTGTCTGGGGCTCATCACTTCGCATTGCTGGAGGAACGACTCATCGCTGATATCAGGATGTCTTCTGATGGGCCATCAATCATGCTGATGAGGCTGGGGAGGGGGGATGTTGGTGAGGGCTACGTGCTTGTCAGCACTCTGCGAAATGGCTTCTGCTGGAACGGAGGCGCACACAGGCAAATGGAATCGCTCTGGTTTGCTGGAGGGTTGACCTGGCCTCGGTTTCTCAGCTGCCGGCTGCGCGGGATGTATAGGAGTTCTCATGTCAGTTTCACTGGCGGGAGCCTTCCCCGTAGCGTTTGAGGCGAGGCGTGTGGCTGGAGCAGTGTGTGCACGTATACTGGGGTTGCCATGACCAGTCCAGGAGTTCGGCAACCCATTAGGCAACAGTGTATACCCTTGTTTCTTTTGGCCTGAGGGCATTTCTTGTCAAATGGGGGTGGTTTTTTTAATGCTTTTGTAGCACTGCAAAAATTTCTACACAATGGGAAGAATGTTTATGAAGATGACAATGCATCAATCATATCATCCTTCATTCCCCCCCCCCAATAACCTCTAATCTGTCTCTAACATGAGACAGTCCTGGCTTCTACCATGCAAAGGATCCCTGTTGAGAGTCCCATCTTTCATGGCTCTCACCAAATTTCACATTGCCTCAAAAAGTAAATAGGCCACTGAGTGGAATAATCAGTATTCTGAATACATTCTTAGATTTAAACGAACTACAAGAAGAAATACAAATGCATGTAAGGATTTGGAGGGACTTCAGTACTCCACAGATTAGTTTGCCCCCTCGTCACCTATATTCACCAGATACTTGCCTTTTAAAAAAGGTATACTCAGTTACAAAGGATATTTGTAGGTTGATTTCAGAACTCTGTGGCACCCCCTCTTCCGCCATCTCCACAAGCTTTTTTTTTTTTTTTTTTTTGCAAAGAAGTCATATTACTGCTTTCAGTGAAGATCATATAAGCCAAGCAGGTGAACCAGGCACTAACACTGTCCCACATAAAATATGGAATTATGCCCTGATCAGAATGTTACAAAAAGTGCTCATTAAAACAGTTGATTTGAAAATATTTTACATTTTATTAAAGTGCCCCAGACAGGATATAAGCACTATAAAATTTCCACTGAAAATGAACACTGCTGGCATTCTGCTAGGTTAAATTATGATTCTTCTAAGGCCCAACTAACTCATACACCATTTAGTTTGTTGAGGAAATGGTATGCTGGCTGTTTTGCTCATACAGCCAAGGGAAAGCTATGCATTTTCAAAAATAAGTTGGGAATATTTAGCTGAGGATAAAAAGAGTATAGTCCTAGAATGCCCAACACATTCACTGGGGCCACAGTTCAGTGGCAGACCATCTGTTTTGTATGGAAAAGGTCTCAGGTTCAATCTTCCATTAAAAGGATCAGGTAGTAGGTGATGGGAAAGACCTCTGTTTGAGTGTCTGGAGAGCTGCTACTGGCCACAATCAACAGCACTGACCAGGGATTCTTAAACACCAGTCAGTGTGGCTCACATCCTGTTTGCTAGCTGCAGTCAGGCACACAATTTTTGATGGCTTGTTCGTTTGTTCACTAACCTGTTTGTAGCTATTTAACCTGTTCCTTCAACACATTCTTTCCTAATAGAACAGCACACCACAACAGGCATTTCACACATGAACGTTCTTCTCACACAACCCAGTGGAGTTCTGTTTGGATCAATTATTTTCGCACATGCACACTTCTGCAAAAACCCATGACAAACCTGTCCAGCAGGCATTTGAATCATTTGGTGCCAAACCAAATAGACTCTTTGATTTGGTCATCAAAGTTGAACACAGTTAAATTTGATTGTCAAACATATTCACCATCAAATTCACAACATTCCTAGTACTGACTGTGATAGGCCACTGGTTTGACTCAGAGGAGGCATTTTCATATATTCTATTTGAGAACATAAGCCTTTTATCTCTGTGAAATGTTCTCCTCTTGAAGTGTTGAGAACAATTTTGTACATGCTAGGGGAAACCTCATATCTAAAGGCATATTTGAGCCTTATTTAAGGAGCAAGCCAACAGAATCTAATATTCTTCTTATGTAGCATAAATCTTAATTCATCAGATTCTTTCCTTTTTTGTATTACTCTAGCTTGCAGATCCAAGTAGATCTGAATCTCTTTACCATTGTGAGAGAGTGGGTCTTCTCTGTGTAGTATTAGAATCTCATCTCTTGTTCTCTGATGTGTAAATTCAACCAAGATGTCTCTTGGAGTCTTATTCCTTTTTGCATATACAAACTTGGCATATGCAAAGTTTGTTCTGTAAATCTTTTCAATTTGCAAAAAAAGTGTCTTAAATTTCAAAGTGTTCTTGCAGAAGTGACTATAGTTCTCCTTGGAGGTTTGTTACACCGGATTTTTCATCCAGGCCTCTGAATTTAAGGTTATTTTCTTGATTAATTATGTCTTGTAGGTCTAGATGCTCATCTACCTCTTGGTGTTTCCCTTCATGAAGTTTCAGGGTGTCTTCTTATTGGGTTAATTTATCCTCAAAAATATTTTGTCTTTGTGGTAAGACTTTAATCTCTTTGGTGTTGTCATCAATTTTCTTCTCTATCCTGGAAAGAGTTTCCTTTAGTTCCGTAGTTTGTTTTTTCGTGTTGTCTTCAATCAGATATTTCATATAGACTTTTAGCTGATCCATCTGCTCATCCAAGTCTGTGGAGGCACTTTGAGCTGTGGATTTGATTTTCCCTTTTTTAGTAGTCTTGGATTTAGTTACTTGGGATATAACAGGCTCCAATTCCGAGAGTCCAGCAATTTCCCCCAAGGTTGCTGTGGACTCTTCTGTTATGGCACTGGTTGCAACTGAAGTTCTGGAAGATTGACATTTTCTAGGTAAACTTAAATACTTTTTCATATTAACAGCAATATCAACTTTTACATTGAATTCTACTCAAACACTCAGTTCCAAATCTATTTTTATTGGCTTACTATTTATTTTATTTTTACTAATGAATTAATAAATTAATAAGTTAATATTGATGGTTAGAACTAATTAGTGATTGAATACCCTAAGTTAATTTAGATTAGAGTTAATTAGAATTTCATTCGTGCAATAGATTAAATATGGATAGGAGCAGGGCGCAATAGAGTTAGTGCTATGGAAAAATATATTAAAAGCAGGGAGTTGATTTGGCCTGTAGTTCACCGATTGTCCACCAGATAGAGCTATTAAGTCATCTTGGTCTTTGACAACGTCTAATCCGGTCTGGTCTGCAGCAGATGGTATACTTGGCAACTTCCAAGAAGAAGCAGGAAGCAATGAGGGGTGGGAGGACTTCAATATCTTAAGCTGGGGTCCAGTCTCCCAAAGGTTTTTCTGAGGCAAGCAGCCCGAAGAATGCATGGCTTTCCAGTAAGTCAAAACAGACCACACATTATTCTCCCGTCAGCAGACTAAACACAAAGCCTTCAGAAAGAAATTAGAAAGGGTAGAGCCAACACCTCCTTCCAAGGCTGTTTGTGGATTCCGTCACCTCCTGAAAAGGAGATATGACTGACTCGACTGCAAGGCCCCCAAAAGGACACCTCCTCTACAGGCTCCAAACACTTGCACCCAGCCAAAGTCACTCCCTGTCTCTGGTCCCAAATCGGCAAGCCGCCTGATTGGTATTTTTTTTGTCGTCGAGTTCTGTTAACCAGATCGGTACACTTCACTGGGCCTTTGGTTCCAGTCTGGGACGCACCAAGCAGCTCCTCCCATCAGCAGCACCATAGCTGTGGGCTTTCCTCCCCCAGGCAAAGTCTCAATTTATTCCTGGGATAATGGCGCAATGGCGCTGGGGCTCTTTATCTCTTCTACACTGCTTGACTTTCTGAATGAACTTACTGATTGCCAGTTGTTTGGGGGCACTTTGGTGAGTAGTCCATAATTTGTAATTCCCCCTTGGGCACAGAAAACCAGGAAAAAAAGAAAAAGAAACAAAACAGAAAAGAAAGAAAAGGAAAAATGGAAGATGTGGGGGGGGGAGGCGGGTTTGGCCATCTCGGAGATGCTGACATCAGACAATTTTGGCTGGAAACTGCCTCTGGGCAGTGAACCCAGCACTCAGGAACCCCAATCTAACGGAGTGGGGTCGGGGTATCTCTGCCTGGACCACCAAGGGTGCTAGCTAGGCTAGAAACCTTCCAACCGAAGAAGGGTAGCGGACTGTCAGCAAAAGCTGACTCATCCATTGGCCATCTTGCCCCACCCCAGGGTTGAGGATTTCTGAAATAAAGGATGCCCATTCTTTTGGTTCTGTGGAGTTCCATGTTCTCAGATATGGGACATTATCTGAAAATGGAAGACATTTGGCAACCACACAACCAAAGAAATTTTAGGGGGGTGTTTTAGGGTTTAATTAGCCATGTATCATCTTCTTAATATATACAATGAACTCCTGTTTCTTCCTCTCCCCTTCTGCTACATTATCCTCCTGTTGGCAAGAGCATGGCTGATTCCTAACCATGTTTGTTCATCTGCATTTACTGTAAAAATATTTAACTGAAATGGTTCCTTCCTCCATTCACATCATTCTTTTATACCACCCTTTCAACTAGTACTATAGCCATGATTGATGTGCACAGGTACTTTTTCTTTGTTTTTTTAACAAAGACTTAAGGGCAGGGCAAAATCATGGCAAGAGGAGCAGAGTTTTATTCTGGTATTTATGGTAGAGGATGTTGAAGGAGGAAAGTGCTGGGTTGTTCCAAGGTAAATTCTTTCTCATTTTCCCATGTTGTACAAACCTGGACTATAATGAAGCTGAATGAAATTGACAGCCCCTTTGAGATTAAGTTAGTAGTGGAATTAAGCATCTGGACCAAAAATGGGATAATATGGATTTTGCCTAGTAAGATCTTTGGGCTAAGCCTAAGATAAAGGTCTCATGGTGTAATTAAAGAATGATTATATCAAGTTAATTAACATAGCTCTATTTAATAAAGATTCTTTCTTTCACACCTCAAAGTGTACATCAACCTTATCTGTGTCGTAGAGCATAGGGTGAGATCCAGCCATAGTTAAACATGCCTAAAGCCCATTGATTTCTGTGGATGAGATGCACTTCACCCTTCCATGGAAAATAAAAGAGGAATAAACTTTGGCCTGGTTGGCTCCCATATCCATTGCTCAAATGTAAAGAGGCTCCATGCAATGGACTCTAAAGCCCTGTACTTTCTCAAATTCCTGACATTTATAAACTGATAAGATAAATGCAGGCAGGTGCATTGGGATTAGCGCTTCAAAATGTATCTCTCAACAGTATTAACAATGCTGCTGCACTCACATCTCAGACTCAGATGTGCAGCTGGTCAGAACATTACCGGAGCTCCATTGATTGGAAGACATATATAGCTCTACTATTGCAGATGCTGATGAATGACTGATATTTTGTACCAGCTGAGGATGTAGCCCTAATTGTTAAAAGAAGTAATTTGAAAAATGATAAAGTTACGTTAAACACATTTGGGTATTATATACGATTGGCTTGGCTGCTAGCAGCCATGCATAAAACAATTGGGAAAACAAGTAGTCAGCATTCTCCATGGCCAATATTAGACTGCCTAGCTACTATATGACTAGTTGTTGCTTACTTGGCTGAATGTCATCACTGCATGAAATCTGTATTTTCTAGGGCTAACTGCCTCGGGGGGAAATGTCCTGTCTCTTTAATAGAGGCTTAATGGGGTGTTATTTACCTCCATATTATGAAATGCTTCAACTGCACATATCAAGCTTTATAAAATGGATACAACATTTCTCTCCTGGCCTGTTGGTAACTATCAGCGCATTCCTGACTGGAATGCCTGTGCTGGGCTTAGGAGGAAACGCAGCAGCACTGCCTCTTAAGGAGGTTTCAGCCCGGCTGAAACCTCCACCCGATGCCAAAAAACCATGCAACCTGTAAGCACTTGTGCCATAGGATTCCCAATAGCCACACCAGGAGACTAGTAGTCCAAAAGAGTTGGTTTATTGGTAACACAGGTAAGCAGAGCTTAGAAATCGAAAGGCAGCAATGAGGGGGGAAATGGCATGCACTTGATTATATGAGAACACTACAAAAGCAGGCGCAATACAGTCTCATGAGATAATACCAAACAGCTTAGAAACACCAAGTCTCCCCCGAGTCTCCTCGGCCCTGGGAAGCATAGCGAAGCTAGCGGTTTAGATAAGCAACCTTGAAATCTGAGCCGAAACAAAAGTTCAAAGGCAGCCAAGGCAGCCAGAGTTCAAAGACAGCCTGACACAACCCTCATAGGGTTGCACAGGAGATATGCCACCTAAAAGGTGGCATGTCTTGGGGGGGGAAGGGGGCATTCCAAAGCTGAAATGGCTCAGGAGGCCACCTAACAGCTGCCCCCCCCCCTGGCCAGCGCTGCGACGCCCCAGGAACGCAGGCTCCATTGGCTTCTGAGCCCGGCGTTGCCACGCCAGCAGCCAGAGACCAGCGTCCAGCCCTGGACGCTGGTGCTACAAACGCTGGCGTGCACCTCCCGGATGCTGGAGCTGTGGCCCTTGCACCAGCGTGGGCCTTCACCGGCCTCCAAAGGCCTTTGGTGAGGACGGCCGGCACATCACAGGAATGCGCTGTTAAATAGCATAATTCCTTCTGAACAATGCAGGTTACCTGCTCGTGGCAGAATCCTGGGTTGGCTGTCAAGCTAAACCGGCTATCTAGTAAGCTTCTGTATAGTATTAGTGTAATGAATATCAGAGTTCCTCACTTTGGAGATTTTCCCTTATCAGTAGAACAGTCTGTAGTATCGTGAACACAGGATGACACATCAGCTTTGCTTAACTGAAGAAGAGTTTTATTTAAGTTCTTTGGGCTGTCTCACTTTCTACTCGGCCTTCTCTCAGTCGGCCTCTCCATTAGCTGCCTCAGCCATCATCTCACTACAGGAGCCCTGCGGGGCCAAAACTAACAAACATGCAAATCAGAACTCACCCCCTGGAGGTTTCTTGTATACATTACAACATTCTCCCCCCATTAAGTTTTAACTAAACTCCCCAAACCAGAATATAATAACAATAATAGTAACGGGCAAAACATGAAGAACTTTATACAACATAATCTTTCAAATGTAATCTCTGCCGTAGTGGCAACTCCACAGGTGGTGGTGGTTTCAGTATGTCTGTAATAGTGGGAGGCACAGGATGATCAGAGTCCCTCTCATTGTGAACAACAGGAGACACTGTTTCTTCCAACTTCTCACTGTTAGTGACCTTGCTCCAAGGTGGATGTATAGTTGGTCTGTCTAAGTCTGCAAGAGAACCCAGACAGTTAGGGCCGATGGCTTGCTCCTGGGATGCAATGCTAGGTGCAGTTGGAGACAAGACAACACGCCTTCTCATTTGGTCCACATTTCTCCACACAATCCTTCCATCTTGTAAGGTGACAGAATAAGACACAGGGCCTGTAACAGTTCTCACAGTAGCAGGTATCCACAAAGGACCTGAGCCAAAGTTTTTAACATAGAGTGCATCTCCAAGCATAAAAAAACGTTGTTTCGCTTGTCTGTCATGTTGCCGTTTCTGTTGCTGTTGTTTATGATGCATACATCCTGTCAGGCATGGGTGTAACAAATCAAACCTGGACCTCAATTTCCTGCCCATTAGCATTTCAGCTGGAGATAAACCTGTGGTAGGATGTGGCAAAATTCTATAATTGAACAAATACCATGCAAGCTTTATATTTAGACTGTCACCTTTTACTCGTGAAATGCCTTCTTTAAAAGACTGCACTGCACGTTCTGCTAGGCCATTTGATGCTGGATGGTATGGGGCAGAGGTAACATGCTGAATGCCATTCTGTTCCCTAAACTGTTTGAACTGTTGACTAGTAAAGGAACTTCCATTATCTGTCACAAGCATTTCCGGTAGCCCATGCATACTGAAACACATTCTTAACTTTTCAATAGTAGCTTCACTAGTTGCTATAGACGTAGGAAAAATCTCCACCCATTTTGAATGTGCATCTACCAATACTAGAAACAACTTACCCAGAAAAGGACCTGCATAGTCTACATGTAATCGCCTCCAAGGTTGACCTGGCCACTCCCAAGGGTGGAGGGGAGCCACAGCAGGCATTTTACGGCTTTCCTGGCAAACGTCACATGCCTGTACCATGTGCTCAATTTCATAGTCCATTCCTGGCCACCACAAGTAGCTTCCAGCTAAGCCTTTCATCTTAGTGATTCCAGGGTGGGCCTGGTGTAGGTCTTGTAATATGGTCTCATGTCCTTGTTTTGGAATCACCACACGGGCACCCCACAATACACATCCATCATAGACACTCAGTTCCCATCAACGTTGGTAGAATACTACAAGTTCTTTGTCGTCCAAAAACTGTGGCCATCCCCTTAATATAAATTCTCTGACTTTGGCCAATACGGGATCTGTATCTGTCCATGACTTTATCTGCCTGGCTGTCACTGGCGGTGTGGCAAGGCAGTCCATTAGTAAGACACGATTGTCATCATGTACTGTTGTAGGCACTTCAGGTAATGGTAGGCGGCTCAAGGCATCTGCATTGCCCAGTTTTTTTCCAGCTCTATATACAATATTATACTCATAGGCTCGCAAGGTGACTGCCCTTCTCTGGATCCTAGGTGAAGCCATCTGTGGTACTGCTTTCATTTCATTAAATAATGAAATCAGAGGTTTGTGGTCTGTGCAAATTGTAAAATTCTGTCCATAAATATATTTATGGAATTTTTGAACTCCAAACATAACAGCTAATCCTTCACGATCCAGCTGTGAATAATTGTGTTCCGCAGGGGTCAGGATTCATGACACAAATCCTATGGGGTCTCAGATCCATCCTCCATCTGATGAGGCAGAACCGCTCCTATTCCGTAAGGGGAAGCATCACACATCAAAACCAAGGCTTTATCCAGTTGATAATGAACCAGCACATCTGAAGACTGCAGGAGTTGCTTTGAGTTCTCAAATGCCTGTTCCTGAGAAGCTCTCCAATGCCATTTGACTCATTTCTTGAGCAAGGTGTAAAGAGGCCAAAGGAGTGTTGACAAGTTAGGCAAAAACTTACTATAATAATTAAGCAATCCTAAATATGCTTTCAGCTCAGACACATTCTTTGGTCTGGGAGCTTCCCTAATTTCTTGGATTTTGTCCATTACAGGGTGCAGCCCTTGAGCATCCACTTTATATCCTAAATAGATCACCTCTAATTTCAAAAAAGAACACTTACTTTTCTTAAGGCGCAATCCTGCCTCCTTCAGTCTATCTATGTAAAACTTCAGCCAAATTTAGTAAATGTCCATGCGTTGTGGTTCCAGTGACTAATATGTCATCCAAGTAAACAACTACATGAGGGATCCCTTGAAGTAATCCTTCCATAGTCCTCTGGAAGATAGCCGGGGCAGATGAGACCCCAAAAGACAGGCGATGATACCTGAACAGACCTTTGTGTATGGTAACATAGTCCTTTGAGTCTTCATCCAGCACAAGTTGTTGGTAGGCATGACTCATGTCTAATTTTGTAAACAGCCGACCTCCTGCTAATGTAGCAAAAAGATCTTCTATTTTAGGGATAGGGTATTGGTTTCAGTAGTGCTACCCTGTTAACAGTCAATTTGTAATCTCCACATATGTGCACAGAACCATCCGGTTTTAATACAGCCACAATAGGTGCTGTCCATTCTGAAAACTTGACTGGTTCAATAATACCAGCTTTTAATAAGCTTGCCAATTCCATTTCAACTTTTTGTCTCATTGCAAAAGGAACAGAACTGGGCTTAAAGTAACGAGGTGTACTGTTTGGTTTAACATATATTTTTGCCACTGTACCCTTCATAGCACCCAACTCTTCCTTGAAAACTTCCTAGTGCTTAGATAATATATTGATAGCATACGAGCCTGCCTAAATCTCCAGGACTGGACCTGGCAACCCGGTATGCAAGCGCACTCACTGCTTTCCAGCCGCGCGCCTGCCCCAAACGCAACTGGGCGGTCGCGGCGTGGCTCATTTGAAACTGACACAGCCGTTCTCGCCAGCCCGGGCAACCAGCCATTAGGAACCAGATGCAAAGGGCCGTTTCTTGTGAGCCTGAGAGGAGCCATGTTCCTGTAAAACCTCTGTTCCAGTAGCAGCCATTTCGCAGAGAGCTGACAACCACGTACTCAATGCGAGCTGCCCCCCTCCCAACTTCCTCCGTTGCTCAATGGGTCGTTAGCAGTAATCCTGATATCCAGATGAGTCATCCCCCTTTGCCCAGCTGCAGCGACCCCAGGACATTTGCACAGATCGCACCTATTGTTCCTGAATGTAAATCACATCAGCAGAGAGATTTCAGACCGTCACGGGTTGTGAAAGCCATTGGAATTATAATAGATTTCCAAATTCTCACTACCCTGCCCCGGTAGACACAGCTTAATCCTTTTGGTCACCTTTTTGTCACCTGGGAACCTGGGAGGGGTCAAACCCCTCTCTCCGCCCCCAGAAAATAGTATAACTGGGATACCCCTGGCCCATTCTAGTCACCTTAGGTCTTTCCTGGCACCTTTGCCGTTACTCTGTTGGTTTGGTTTCGCGAGCCTTACCACGCTCCCTCGCGCCTTGCTGGTCAAGTCCACGGGAACCCCTACCCCCATCTCGGTCTTCCTTTTCAATCTGTTTGTAGCCTGCGTGAGTTGTACAACACCTCATCTAGATAAGGTAAATATTGGGTCAACGATATCCTGCCACATTGGCAAATGTCCCTGTACTACTTTCTTTAATTTACTAGCTTCTTGTATGCTTGTAATGCACCATTTGAATGCTTGAATACATAAACACTGTTTAATTTGGAACTCCTAGTCTCTGTCTTTATTCAAACGTCTCATTAAATGGATTCTGGTATAGTTGAGTGCGAGACCACTATAAAAATACATTGTTACCGATTGCTCAGCTAATTTCCCCATATAAAGGAGCATTTCGGCTAACAATATCTTCCAAAGAAAATCTTTCCTCCTGGTTGAAAACCTGAAACTGTTGTTCAAAATTTAAACCCAGATCAGCTAACCAGTCCCTGCCCAGTAAGTTGGGGCCACTCCCTGCAACCACTACCAGTGGTAACAGTTTTACTTTATCTTTGTAGGACACAGTTACCAAAGCTTCACCTAGTAGCTTAAGTGTTTCTCCTGTATATGTTCTTAATTGAATGGTACTAGGCTGCAACATCCTGCCGTAAAGCCTCAAAAGAAGCTTGACTCACAAGAGTTACACTGCAACCTGTGTCTAATTCAAAGGACACCTTCTTGTAGTTTACATCCAATGTAATGCAAATAGGATCCACCTTAGGAAGTTTTGTTCCAGTCAGACTGTAAATTGTATGTACCACCTCCTCATCTACACTTACAGGACTTTCCTCTTCCATTGCATACATCCTAAGAGTTGTGGATTGACGGTCCACATTATTTTGCTTGGCAGCACTCTGTGCCTTATTCTTACAGACTCTTCTAATATGGCCAATCAGACCACAGTTGAAACATTTTTCATTTTTAAATGTACAGGTTGAGGAGGAATGGAATCCAGCACAATGGTAACAGTTCTCCCTAAGTTTCTTTTCCCTTCTGTATTCTTTGACAACTTTGAGTACGTGTCCAGGTGTCCCCTGCATGAGATCCTGCTTCCCCTGTTGTAGGGTTGGTGCCTGCAAATCCTGCAAATTCTTAGTTGCTGATTCCATAGCCAGGGCCAAAGTTAGTGTAGAATCAAAGGTTAAGGAAGATTCAGACAGTAGTCGCCTCTGTATTTTTGCATCATTTATTCCACATACTAACCGATCCCTTAACATCTGTGTCAAAGTGGTACCATAATTGCAGTTCTGAGAAAGCTTACTCAGTTCAGCTATGAACTCCCCTATAGACTCCCCAGACTTTCTGGATCGTGAATTAAATTTAAAACGCTCCACTGTCTCACTGGGAGTGGGGTTAAAGTGGTTCTGCAACAGATTCACTAATTCTCCCAATGTTTTATCACTGGGTTTTTCAGGAAGTAAGAGATTTCTCATAGTGGAAGGTCCCACACTGCTGAGCAAAATTGCTCTCTTCTTTCCCTCATCTGTGACATCATTTGCAGTGAAAAACTGTGTGAGAATTTCAGAGTATTCCTCCCAAGTTTGTTGCTGCTGATCAAATTGTGATACAGTCCCCAGGGTGGTGGCCATTTTCTCTCAGCTTCAGGAATACTCACGAAGGAAAAGCAGCTGCTTCTTTGCCAAAATGCCTTCAGTTTATCCTCGTCGCCAAATGTAGTATCGTGAACACCGGAGGACACATCAGCTTTGCTTAACTGAAGAAGAGTTTTATTTAAGTTCTTTGGGCTGTCTCACTTTCTACTCGGCCTTCTCTCAGTCGGCCTCTCCATTAGCTGCCTCAGCCATCATCTCACTACAGGAGCCCTGCAGGGCCAAAACTAACAAACATGCAAATCAGAACTCACCCCCTAGAGGTTTCTTGTATACATTACAACACAGCCATATTACCAGGCAGTGGTAGCTGAAAATTTAGATTTGTCAAGTTTGATAAAAAGGAGTCCTGGGAACAAGGACTCTTCCAATTGCTATGTGTTTTAGCCTGAGGACAGGAACCACAATTAACAGTAAAATCCAAAGCAGAGTTAGACCCATCTAAGTCCATTAAAGTTAGTGGATGTAGAACAGTGTAACTCTGTTTAGGATAAATCACCCCATTCACAGCTAGAAAGGAAGTTCTGTAGAGCTTTGTCTTTCTGTCAGGCTCTGTATGATGCTGTCTGTGAAGGAGGAGTGGAGGTAAGAAGGAGATACTGCTGTCAATAATACATTATAGAGCAGTGGCAGTGCAGGTTACTTTGTTCTCAGAAGAACTCAGATTCAGTCTGAGTTAAGGGACCTCAAAGAGGTAGGAAATGCTTTTTTCTGTCTTTGGAAAGCTGCTTGTAAGGGTAGACAATACAGATTTTACTGCACCAACAGCCTGATTTATTGATGGAAGATTCATATGTACCACAGCTTCAATAGGGCTCTGTTTTGAGTATGACAGCACTGCCTCTATTACACTGGAACCCCAGGTGAAATCTGTGATACAGCTTGTATCAAACATCATACCATGGGTGGGAGCAACCTTAATAGGATGGCTGTGTATTCAACCTCGATAATACCCAATTTTATACCCACCTGGTTGATCTCTGGACCTCAGAGCAGAACTTCTTTAGAAGACAGTATTTATCATAGAAACTCCAGGATTACCACGATGGGGAGGGGCTAGGGTACAAAACTCTCCAGGCACCTGGAAGGAGTGAAGAAGTCCACCTGCCTCAGTAGGCAGCCTATAATCTCAGGGCTGACCTGGATAGCCTAATCTCATTAGATCTCAAAAGCTAAGCAGGGCTATCCCTGAAAAGTATTTCAGTGGGAGACCACCAAGGAAGTCCAGGGTCTCTACACAGAGGCAGGCAATGACAAACCACCTCTGAATGTCTGTTGCTTTGAAAACAGTATGGGGTTACCATTAGTTGGTTTTGACTTGATGGCACTTTCCACCACCGCCAATCTCAGGGCTTCAGGGATATCATAATTGCACATTTTAACACTTTGCTTGACTCAAAATCATAGCAAGGACTCTCCTGCAGCAAGAGAGCAGTTGATATGTTTTCCATTTAAGCAAAGGGTTAAAATGAGTGATTATAACTTCTTAGAGAAGCTTTTGACCCATTCAGGATTGGTGAGTTCTTATCTTCCCTTTCCAGTCTTTTTTTTTTCCTTTAAAAATGTGAAGTAGAGAGAGTAGAAGCAAAATCTATTTCAGCGTTGTGTGGTGGTTCTTGGCAGCCCTAGGAATTGCCCATTGTGCTCATGTTCCCCATCACTGTCCCCAACCATAACTATTATCCCAAATCCTATTCCATAGCAACCCTAGCTGATTGCAGCTGACATCACTGTTCAGTGCCACCATGTTTACATGTGTGTTGTGAACAATGCGCACTGAAGGAACAGTAGCAGGTAGGGAAGGCAATAGGGTAAGCAGTGATAGCTATGATGCCAGCCATAGAAACAGCAATTCACCCTACAACCAAGCCCCAAATTTGACTCCAAGTAGTAAAATAAAGCTGTGTCAGGTTGAGCTGTAACTGCAAATGCAACAAGATTTGGGGAGCAGGTTCATATCAGAGCCACTATTCCATGTATCATCAACACTAGTTATGCATGATTCCTGAACCTCTAAATGTGCACTTCATGTAAGACTACAAGCTCCCCTTCCACTGAAGACTCTGGGTTTAATCCAGAAATCATTAAAATCAATGAGAGTTTTCCCATTAATTTCAAGGGGATGTTTATATTAAATGGGGACTTGGCTATATTTGGATTATTCTATGTTTCCATATTTTTTATTAATGCTTCCAAGGGCTCAAAAGAAGTAAATGAGACCAAAGAAAGAAACCTTTGTGCCTAGCTGCTAAGACAACTCAGGATATTTTCCCTTCCCCCCTTTTTTAAAGGAGGAGAGACTGAGTGCAGAAGTTCACAGCTAACACATGCCAGCTCCACTTTTCCTCCACCAGACATTCCCAAACACACAAGAACTCACTTTTCAAAGCCAGTCATCTGGTCCATAAATTTGTAGCATATGTTAATTTAAGAAAACAAATGACCAGCTCCCATCTTTCCTCCATGATATTTTGAAATGGGAAAGAATCCCTGCAAGGCAATTAAAAGAAAGAAAATACAAAGAATAATAATCCATGCTGCTCCCTTTTTGGGGGGGGGGGGCAGGGAGGGGTCTGGGACCAAATCCAGGCCAGTCCTAAAGCTCCAGCATTCTGGGTATGCTAAGTCTGTCCAAGTTCTATTTGTACTATTTTACACACACACACAAAGATTATATAGATGCAGGTTTGTTTGTTTTTAAAATTAAATCAAGATGTGGGATTTTCATGTTTCCATTATGCAGGCTCACCAAACGCAACATAGGTAAGGGTTCCTATACCACTAATGGTTATGGTGCCAGAAGAGGACATTTCTGAAGATGCAGTGGGAGGACCCATCCAATGCCTTGTAAGTTGGATGACTTTTTGGGTCAGCAGTTTCTGAGTGCACACCCCTAGTTCAGCAATTCCCAGTGTTACAATCAATACAGAAAAAAGAATTTTTTGCTCTATGCTTCTGAGTTCAAATGCCAGTTCTTTGTAGATACTCTAAAATCCATAGCATCTGTCCCTTTCTTTAAAGAATGTTTCAGAAGATGACTGCATTTGTAATTTTTTCCCTTTAACAAATCTATTAAGTACAAGCCCTGGCCTTCCTGATAAGGAGCTAAGAGACAAGGCTTGTGTGTTATTACATCAGTGAACAATGGCATGGAGTGACTATTGCTGATAAAAAGCTGGCCATTTTGAATAAAAAATGTTCCAATGTATTCCTTTTATTACAGGCCAGTGTTTATCACATTCCTTTCCCCGAATTGTGCCTATGATTTTCATTTTTACATTAATTAAAAATAGAAAAGAGTAGGTCTTTAAAACGTGCACATTATATGAGACATTTTCAATGCCTGCTAGGAATTACTCGAATCACCAGAAAGAATTGTTGCATTTCTGGACTTGTTTTTGTAATGTGCTGGTTCCTCTGATGTTGTTTTTTTTACATCAACAAAAGATGTGTATTCACAAAGAACTCCCCTTTAACACTTCACCAGCATGAGAGTCCATTTGGTGTCCATCTTAGAGCCAAAGTAGGACTGAGAAGACCCAGGTTCAGATTCCCACTCAGCTGGAAAGCTTACTGAATAACCGTAGGTCAGTCTCTGAGCTTTATTAAGCTCACAGGAGAACTATGTATGCATACCTGAGATTAGGTCTGTGCATTCGGTAAAACCCGAACCAGAAAAAAAGATGAATAAACGTCATTTCAGCTTTTCCAGGTTCGGGTTTTACCGGAGTTAAAAAAAAAAAAAAAAAGGCTGGAAAAAGCCACGCCAAATTTGGGCAATTTTCTGATAAGCCGAAAAAATTCGGCTTATGTGGGTTTGACTTTTCTCACCTTTTCCCGCTTTTGCAAGGAGAAAAATCACCTTGGGGTAACCTACCTTGGCTGCAGAGACACCCAAACGAAGCAGGGGTGGGGAATCAGGTTCCAATGGCCAATAGGTGGCCAGACCTGGGAGAAGAGTGTTCTTTGGCTAATCACAGAAGCTGGATTCTCCCATTCAAACTTTTCTGTGTTGGCCAAAGGCTAAATAGACTCCCTGGTCTCTACAGGCCGTTGCTCAGTGAGAGAGAGTTTGTTCCAGTGCAAAAACCTTGGCTTTTGCTCCTGCTGCCTATCCTGAGCTGACCTGGTTGATTACAGCCTGTTGCTTCCATTGGATTATTTCCTGCCTGCTACCTGGAGGAGAAGAAGACATCCAACAGTTTGAGACCCTATCATTTTATTTTAATTGTGGCTTTTCTTCTAAACTTGAATCCTGTTGGGTTTCTGCCTGTGTGGGGGGGGGGAGGCATTTCACTTGCCTGCCTGTGGTGATTTGCTGGTGTGAATATGTCTACTGAATTTGGGGCTTTTCCTGTAAACTAGTTGGCTGGCTCTAAGCAAGGGGTGTGGATAGGCTATGGGGTGTTCTGAGACCTTCTGAGACTGAGTTCACATTGGTCTCGACTATTTTTTGCTGTTCCTCATAACTGGTTTAATTTATTGTTTACTTTGCAAGTGGTTAAGTTTGGTTCCTATGGAAGAGTTGCCTTCCCTGTTGGTTTTCTGTCTCTGTGTTGTTGTGGGCAGGTCGTAATATAGGCACATATAGCTTGGAATCATATAGAATAGCAGCTTGAAATTATATAATGGTTGCTAGGAATGCTAATTTAAGGATCTCTTGCTTAGAGACTGGTTGTATTTTTACAATAGACGAGATGCTAGTTTAAGAACTGGGAAATGTTCCAACATGATTTTCATGAAACACCAACAAAGGTTTCAACATTGCCTACCATGGGGGGTAATGGACTTTCATTATATGAAGCTAAATAACCTTGCTTCCCATCATTTAAATGTCATTTTCTCATTATATATTACTCTGACATTGATGATTAAATCAGATATCTACACTAGACATCCTTGAAATATATTCAAAGCCATAAGATAACTTCTGAAGGCTGAGAAGGGTCTTGATCCTAGATATGATGTTAGGAAGAAGATTATTCACAGGTTAGGTTTCCCATGAAAAGGGTATTTAAGGGGTTAGAAATTGTTCAGAAGTTGGGAGTTCTATAGCAGACATGCTGTCCCTATGCTGTCTGTCTAAAGAATTTCCCCAGAAGCATGGCACATAGAAAGTGAAGTGAAAGCTGCATTGAGAGCAATTGGGAGAAACAAATCACCAGGAGCAGATGGGATACCAATAGAGCTATTCCAAGCCACAGAAATGGAGTCCATCAAAATCTTGACAAGAATATGCCAACAGATATGGAAAACAAAACAATGGCCCACAGACTGGAAACGATCCATTTACATTCCAATTCCCAAGAAAGGAGACATCAAAGATTGCAGCAACTATAGGACCATCACATTAATTTCTCATGCAAGTAAAGTGATGCTCAAAATCTTACCGTTTCCAATTGGCAAAGGTGTCAGACAAGGATGTATTTTATCTCCCTCTCTCTTCAATCTATATGCAGAACATATAATTAGGAAAGCTGGATTAGATTTAGATGAAGGAGGAGTGAAAATTGGAGGGAGGAACATTAATAATTTGAGATATGCTGATGACACTACATTAGTGGCAGCAAATAGTGAAGATTTGACATGACTACTGCTGAAAGTTGAAAGAGAAAGTGTCAAAGCAGGACTACAGCTGAACATCAAGAAAACCAAAGTAATGACTACAGGAGAATTACACAACTTTAAGGTTGACAATGAGGAAATTGAAATGGTTCAAGACTTTCTATTCCTTGGCTCCACCATCAACTCTCAGGCATATCAGTGCTGTTCACTTTGTTCACATCCTGCTATCCAGACTCAAGGAATGTTATGCCTACTGAACTGCAGCCAAGGTTGCAAGGACTGTTATGCCTCTCTGTTTGAAGTTCTGGGAACCTACTTTGTTTTCAATATGTAATCTCTCACCCTCTCTGTGCATCTATATTACCAAGTTTCAGCCAGACAGCCCCATAGCTGTCACCCTTTATTCTATTTGACCAGTAAAGACCAGCTTCTTTGGACCTCATTGTCTATGTCGTGGTTTCTGGTTCATTTAGACCAAGGGCTTACATTGTGACAGCTATCTCTCTCCTTCTACTTTCCTTCGTCAGGCTGGAGCCCAGGAGGGTTCGCCTGCCACTCAGATGGGAGCGAGGAGAGCGCTCTCCGAGTGATCCCACAGGGGCCGGTGCCCCGTGCGGTTCATCTCGAACCAGCTGGTTGTGATCCCCGGACTACGGGTGTCTAGACCAACCCTGGAAGGTGACGACCCCAATCTCTTACGGGTCGTTGTAGCTGAGCTGAGCAGGACTAGCACGGAAGTTAGTCGCCTTAATGGATTACTACAGTCCCAATGGCGTTCTTTAGTGACTTTTCCTTGGATGTCTGACGTTGAGGATATCAACACCTGTTTAGACCTCCAAGTCCTTGATCGGTTGGTAGATGATGCCCAACTAGCAGTGGAGGATTTACAAATACTAACTGGATTGTTGGATAAACTTATTATTCGTGAAACTCACTCAACAGGAGCCATGGCAGGAGCCACACCGGCAGGTTTTTCTTTGGTGCCGAATGCAGCCGACTGTCAGGCAGAGGCGAAACGGATCGCTATCCAAACAGCGCTTCTATTTGTGGATCTCACCAAGGATACTACGGTAGCCACTCTATCACAACTGTTGTCCCCAACTTTCGGGGCTGATGCACCTGCGCTCGCGGTCCAGATTCAACTGCTGTTGGGTGGGGAGTCCGAACCGCTCCTCGCCTTCTTGGAGAAGGAACTTTTACCACTTGTGACTGCTGATGTTGCCTTGAAACTCGAGGCCGCTCAAACTCTCACGGACAGAGAAGCAGTGGTGGCGGCGGAGGCAGCGGCCAAAGCTCAAGCCGCACGGGACAGGGAACAACAGTTGGCAGCAGAACGAGCATGGGCGAGTGTGCGCCCCAAGGATCCCAGTCAAACCGGCCCTTCGTGGGGACCAATGTTTTCCCCGACATTTGCCCCGTCCCGCACCACCCAACGCACACGGTGCCTCGCAGAACAGCTTCGGGGATCCGACAATTCTGACGAGGAGGATTTGTATGGAGACAGCTCCCACTGGGCCACGGGCTTCCGGGCCAGCCGGGCGCACCGTACGGGGGGACCTGAAGACGAGGTGCACTTGTTGCGGGCACAGAACCGAGAATTATATGATCGTGTAGACCGTCTCCAGGAACAAATGGAATGTTTGTTTCAAGAAAACGAACGATCACAGCAGGCGCAAGTAACTCCGGCGCAGCCCATTCTTCCCGGGCCCGCCGCACCAGTTCACCCTCCAGTTCAGCCGGTGGTGCCAGCTCAACCACCAGCTAACCTCCCCGTTCAGCCACTGGTCCCCGGAGCGCCAGTTGCCCCAGCTCCCGGGGCACCCGTACAGCCGGGACAACCCATAGCCGGTCCATGGAAACAACCCCGATTGAAAACGACCTATGATGGCTCGCTCGAGACTCTACCCTGTTTCCTACATCAAGTGGACAGTTATATGCGGGAACAAGGGCACTTCTTTCCCACAGAGGATAGCCGGGTCCATTTTGTAGCTTCTCTATTGACGGAGAAAGCAGCTGACTGGATGGTCCTCCAATTTGACACTCGGTCTCGGTCTATCCGCTCCCTCAACAATTTCATGACTGCCTTGCGGAGACGGTTTGAAGACCCCTTTATGGGAGAACAAGCCAAGGCAGAACTTCTACAACTCAGGCAGGGCTCTTCTCCAGTCCGAGAATTCGTGGATGAATTCCAGAGACTAGCCAGCAGAATAGTAGACTGGCCGGAAGCCACCATAATCCACTACTTCAGGGAAGCCTTACACCCTGACATTTTGAACTGGTCATATATGCGAGGCGATCCGAACACCATCGAAGATTGGATTTTACTGGCGGAAGAAGTTGAAAGCTGCCGTCGTTTCATATCCCTGGTCCGGCAATGACACAGGGATAAGAGCGCCCAGAAAGCCCCATCAAGAGCGCCGCTCCCCAGCCTGCGGAAACCGATGCGACCACCTCAGGATCGCGAAACAAGGTTCCAGAGGGGGGCTTGCCTCGTGTGCGGGGAATTGGGCCACTTTGCAGCGACTTGCCCTCAACGACCAGAGACCACCCGCCCCAGCGTGCCACTCCGGGCTCGAGGAAGACCTCAACGCAGAGGCCCACCCGCAGCGCAGCGCCGGGACGACCCACACCCTCTGCACTTCACGTTGAGGAATCGGCTAACCTTTCTGCACCAAGCGACCCCGCAGGGTCTCGGATTATAAGTGCCCCAATGGGGGACAACTCTCCTTCTTCTGACGAGGATCAATGGAATGCTCCAGCTCTAAACCTGGAAACCCCTCTTGATCTGTCAAAAAACGGATTCAGTCTGTGGTGAGTGGAGCGTCTCCACAGACCCCTGCAGAATCTCCTGCTAAACCCAAAGCTCCCGTCAAGGTGAGTAAAGTGGAAACCACTGTTTATGTGGACGCAGTGTTGCAACACTATAAGGGGGGCCCCCAACTGCCTGTAAAGGCACTTATTGACTCTGGCTGCGGTTGCACTTTAATTAGTGAAGCCACATTTGCAGCTCTCAAAGTCAAGTCCGAGGCATTACCCGCTCCCGTCCAATTTGCCCTGATGGATGGAAGCCCTTTTAAGGGGGGACCAGTCGATCATCGCACACAGGGAGTAGCGATGGGTATAGGTTCCCATTGGGAACAAATAGACTTCACCATAGCCCCATTCGATTTGAAGTTGTCCTAGGGATTAATTGGCTTAAAGGCCATAGTCCTTATATAGACTGGGGAATGGATACTATTTCCTTTACCAATCCTATGTGCGAACAGCACCGACAAGGAGTCGCAGTGACGTCTCCACCCACTCCGGCTTTAACGTCCGATGCCGCATCGTCACCGCCTTTGCCCGACACCTACAGAGACTTTGCAGATGTCTTTGATGTTAAAGAATGTGACGCCTTGCCCCCCCCATCGTACACTGACTGTGCCATTGAGGTAGTTAAAGACTGCACACTGACTAAAAGCAAGATTTACCCCATGAGCATTTCCGAACATGCTGTATTACGTGACTTTTTGGATAAAAATCTCGCTCGAGGGTTCATTCGGCCATCGAACGCTCCCAACTCAGCCCCAGCGTTCTTTGTCTGGAAAAAGGAGGGTGACCTGAGTTTATGCATTGACTTCCGAAAGCTTAATGCAGTTACCCAAGCCAACACCTACCCCATACCGTTGATCTCAGATATCATGGGGCAGTTACAGGAGGGTCGCATTTTCTCCAAGTTGGACTTGGTGGAAGCTAACTACCGCGTCCGGATTCATGAGGGGGACGAACCCCTCACCGCCTTCTCTAGCTGTTTTGGAATGTATGAATTTATTGTGATGCCTTTCGGGTTAAAGGGGGCCCCGGGGGTCTTCATGCAACTCATTAACGAAATCCTCCATGATTTGCTGTACCGCGGCGTGGTAGTTTATTTGGATGATATTCTTATTTATTCAAAAACCATGGAGGAACATGTTGTTCTGGTCAGAGAAGTTTTGCAACGACTACGTAACCACCAGCTCTATGCAAAACTGTCTAAATGCGAGTTTCACCGAAAGCAGATAACGTTTTTAGGCTACATAATCTCTCATCGTGGCCTTAGTATGGATCCCGCTAAAGTCCAATTGGTACTGGACTGGACTCCACCCTCCACCCGCAAGCAAGTACAGCAATTCCTGGGCTTTGCTAATTTCTACCGCGGTTTCATTCCCAATTTTGCTCAAGTGGCGCTGCCAATCACTGACCTCCTGAAAACGAAGGGCAAAGGGGTTTCTGCAACATTGCCCTCTGCCAAAATACTGTGGACTGCTCAGTGCCAGTCTGCCTTTGTAGCCCTCAAACGACTTTTTACTTCTGAACCGGTCCTGCAGCACCCAGATCCGAACCAAATGTTTATTGTACAGGTCGATGCATCTGACCTAGCCTACTCCAGAGAGGACCGGACGGTCTCCTGCATCCCTGTGCCTACTTCTCAAAGAAGTTTGCACATTCCCAACTAAACTGGCCCATTTGGGAAAAGGAAGCAGCAGCCGTCCACCATGCCCTTACACTGTGGAGGCAATTCTTGGAGGGATCCGGGATCCCCTTTGAAGTCTGGACCGATCACAAAAATCTAGCTACCCTCACTGGGACCCATAAATTATCCGCAAAACAACAGCGTTGGGCAGACTTCTTTGCTCAATTCCGTTTTGTTCTCAAACATGTACCCGGGAAACAGAATGTGCTTGCAGATGCCCTATCCCGGTTGCCTCAATACCCAATAAAACGTGATCGGCCGACAGACTCTTTATTTACCCCGGCGCAAAGGGAAGCCCTGCCCCTGCTGGTCGTGCAAACCTGAGCCCAAACCCGACTCCGGCAGGAAAACCATACTGTAGCCGACAAGGTATCCATCCCGGACCAGCAGGCTCCCTCGCCTGTCCCCCTTGCGCCACCTGTTTCCATCGCTCTGCAGCAACCAGTCCCTCTTCCCCCTCCTCTCCCTCCACCTCCACCAGCTCCTGATTCACCCTCTCCTACAAAAGGAGAGGGGGTGATCATCTCCAATACCTTCCTGGACTCCCTTCGGACTCAGTGCCTAGCCGAACGCACTGCCCAAACCTTGCCCCAAGGTGTACTTGAGAAAGGGGGTTGTTGGTACAAAGACTCAAAACTATACGTGCCCAAAATACTCCGACAAGAAGTTCTACAGTTAGCCCATGGAGCTAAAACTGCAGGACACTTTGGGTTCCTGAAAACTCTCCACTTGTTGCGCAGACAGTTTTGGTGGGGGGGAATGCGTTCTGATGTGGACTCCTTTATTCGCAGCTGCCCCATCTGTGCCACAGTCAAACGATCTCAAGGCAAAACCCCAGGACTACTGCAACCACTGGAAATTCCCAGCAAACCCTAGGAAGTGATTGCCATGGATTTCATGACGGATCTCCCCCTTAGTGGGGGAAAAACTGTACTTTGGGTTGTTACTGACTTATTTTCCAAACAGGTACATCTGGTTCCGTGTGCGGATATTCCCTCCGCCCCCAAGTTGGCCCGCCTATTCATGTCACATGTTGTCCGGTTGCACTCGTATCCGCGCAAGATAATTTGCGACCGCGGAAGTAGTTTTGTGGCAAAATTCTGGAAGGCGTTCCTTAAACTGGTGGGGGTGGAACAAGGATTGTCAAGTGCTTACCATCCCCAAACGGATGGACAAACTGAACGTGTTAATGCTGTGTTGGAATGTTATTTACGTTGTTATGTTAATTACCACCGAGATGAGTGGGTAGAACTATTGCCTTTTGCAGAATATGCGTACAATAATGCTGTCCATCAATCTACAGGGTTCAGCCCTTTCTATGCTGTGTACTGTCAGGACTTCGGTCCTATTGCCCCGGGTGAAGTACCTGAGGGGGAGGGGGATTCCGATATAGCCTCTTGGGCACATACCCTCCGCACCACTTGGCCCTGGCTGGTAAGCAACCTAGAGAAAGCTAAGTGCAAATATAAAGAGCAGGCAGATAAGCATCGCTCCCCCAGCAAAGATTTCCAGGTCGGTGAATTAGTGTATCTTTCCATTAAAAACCTACAGTCCACCCGACCTTGCCATAAGCTTAGTGCCAAGTACATTGGACCCTATCCCATTGCCCGAATCATCAATCCTGTCACTGTGGAGCTGACCCTCCCCAAAACCCTGAGACGTATCCACCCTGTTTTTCACGTCAGCCTCCTTAAACCTCATGTCGCCTCCTCAGACTGGCATCCGGAGCCACCTCCTGAGCAGCCCGTGATGGTGGGGGGAGAGGAGCATTTTGAAGTGTCAAAGATCCTAGATTCACGTATACGGCATGGATCCTTGCAATATCTAATTCGATGGAAGCACTTCCCCCCTGCCTACGATGAATGGGTGCGAGCCCAGGATGTCTCCACCCCGCATTTAGTGACTGCCTTCCACACCGCCTATCCGGATAGACCGTCCCCCTCGCGAGGCGGGAGGGGGCCTTAAGGGGGGCAGAATGTCAGGCATATCAGTGCTGTTCACTTTGTTCACATCCTGCTATCCAGACTCAAGGAATGTTATGCCTACTGAACTGCAGCCAAGGTTGCAAGGACTTTTATGCCTACCACTCTCTGTTTGAAGTTCTGGGAACCTACTTTGTTTTCAATATGTAATCTCTCACCCTCTCTGTGCATCTATATTACCAAGTTTCAGCCAGACAGCCCCATAGCTGTCACCCTTTCCTTTATGCTCTGTTATTCTATTTGACCAGTAAAGACCAGCTTCTTTGGACCTCATTGTCTATGTCGTGGTTTCTGGTTCATTTGGACCAAGGGCTTACATCAATCAAAAGGGAGACTGCAGCCAAGAAATCAGAAGGAGATTGAGGCTGGGAAGGGCAGCCATGAAGGAGCTAGAAAAGATTTTGAAGTGTAAGGATGTGTCACTGGCAACCAAGACTAGATTAATTCATACCATCGTATTCCCTATTACTATGTATGGGTGTGAAAGCTGGACAGTGAAGAAAGCTGATAGGAAGAAAATAGATTCCTTTGAAATGTGGTGTTGGAGGAGAGTGTTACGGATTCCGTGGACTGCCAAAAAAACAAATCAGTGGGTTATAGATCAAATCAAGCCTGAACTGACCCTAGAAGCGAAAATGACTAAACTGAGGCTATTGTATTTTGGTCACATCATGAGACGACAAGAGTCACTGGAAAAGACAGTCATGCTAGGAAAAGTTGAGGGCAGCAGGAAAAGAGGAAGACCCAACAAGAGATGGATTGACTCAATAAAGGAAGCCACAGCCTTCAATTTGCAAGATCTGAGCAAGGCTGTCAAAGATAGGACATTTTGGAGGACTTTCATTCATAGGGTAGCCATGACTCAGAAGCGACTTGACAGCACTTAACACACACACACATGGCACATCCAGTGGTATGTGAACCTGGCATTTCAATTGTTAACTTTTTCTGAACATGATCTGCTTAAACTTGGTAATAATCCAGTTAGGTTTTTTCCTACAATGTTAGGTTTTTCCTACAATGTAACTATAACTGAATTTGTATTATGTTTGTAACTGATGTGTTTTATGTCCTGTTTCCATATTCTTTTATACTCTAAAGTTTTTACAATAAAAAGGAATTTTTTAAATTCAAAGCTTGTATCACTACTTATGGGGCAACTGGTTAAGTAAGATAACATATTTTCCAGTAAAATACAAATTCTAGAAACCTAGTTGCCTTCACAGTACTGACCGCTTCAGGTGGTGACCACGAAGGGACAGGACACAAATTTGAGTTCTGCTCATTTTTTAATATATGGCAAAAAATAATTTTCCTTGAGGAGCCTATGTAAAGCATAGGTAAAAAAAGGCTCTTAATACGCAATTTGCTGCCTTAATAAGGTTACTCCAATGGTTTCCAGTGATCTTAGGTACCGCAGAGAGATTTTGGAAACAAATGGTCAAAATGCAAATTGCTCAAAATTAGTCCTGAAATCTACGTGATTTCTGAGCCAAGAACAAAAATGCCATGTAATGTTTCCCTAAACGACAGGGAAGAAAAAAATGGCAAGTGATGTTTCCCTACACAAGAGGGAACTAAACACATACCATGAGCCATGCTTGATTTTTTATGCAGATCTGTTACAGTAGGGCTGTTGAATTAAAAATGTTTTGGTATAGTTCGGATTCGGCTGAATTCGGGATATGCCGAAGTCCGAACTCCCCCACTTCGGGTCCGTGCAATTCGGCAGGAATTCAAAGTTTGGGGGGGGGGGAATCGGCCGAATAAAGCCATTAAAAACCGCGCCTTTCCGCGGCTCTGGGGGGGCATTTTTGGGTGTAGAGGTCCCAAACTTTCAGCAGAGCTTCAAAGGACGTTTCTTGAAAGACTCCCCCCCAAGTTTTGTAAAGATTGGGTCAGGGGGGGCTGAGATATGGGCCCCGAAAGGGGTCCCCCCACCCTTAATGTGCATCTCTGACAGAGCTTGCCGCCCACGCACAAAGCTCCCAGCCCCGACAAACAGCTGAGAAGTTTGCAAAGCATTGCAACACAACTGCAAAGCAACATGACAGCAACACCTTTGTAACTGTGCAAAGCAACACCTGACACCTGGGAGTTTGCAAACCATGGAAAGGGTTTTGCATAATGAGCAGGAGGGGTGGAATTTCCCCTTTTGCATGGGACTCCAAATGCATTCTTTAAGTCACCATTTGAAAACCAGTTTTGAGCAAGCATCCAAATAGACCTAACCGCTCTTATGAATGAGGGAAAACCTGAAGACACACAACTGAAATCCCCCCTCAAACCAGGAAGAGAGAGACTCGATGGGGAACACGCACCCCAGGCAGAACCGGCAAAAGCCCCTTTGGCTTCCCCCCCACCCACAGAAACTGCTCCCTCCCCACACACACACAGATTCCCATTTGGATTGGCACTTGGCAGTCTCCCCTCCCCACCCCTTAACACCACCAGGAACACACTGCAAGCACACCGAGGCCTCCATTGACCCTTCGTGGCCATGAGCCACAGGGGAATGCTGAAGGTGGTTCTTGCCTCACTCAGCCCCTTGGACACACACAACCCACACCAAATTTGCATGCTGCTGAGATTGATACAGCTGCACCAAAATCGCAGAAACCAACAGAGTGGGACACCAGAGTAATGAAGGTCTTCAAGTGCGTACCCCTTAACTTTCATCTTTGCAGGGGTGGGAGGTGAGGATAGGAGAGCCAGTGAGGATGAAAGGCAGCCACAGCACCACAGTTTCCACCTGGTGGGATGTTGTACAAGGCTGCAGAGAGAGGAGGTTCTGAGTGCATTACAAACCCCCTCCCTCTCATTGTCTTCCATGGGGAAAATGTGGGTTTGTGTATCTTTGTGGCGTGCCTGGTTGCTATTGTCATCTCCCCCCCAGGAGATTTGCAAAAAAAAAAAAAAAAAACTTTGGATAACACTGGTAGGAAAAGCTTGTTAGGTTTGACCTAGTTCTCATGCCTAGATGCCAGGTAAGGAGGAAATTCATTGATTAGTTTTTCCCAGCAGTGTTATCCAATAGGGTTTTATTTGCAAAGCTCCTGGGGGGGGGGCATTTTTGCAGGTAGAGGTCCCAAATTTTCAGGGTAGCTTGAAGGGACTCTCCTTGCAAGAACCTCCAAAATTGGTGAAGATTGGGTGAGGGGGTCGGACTTTATGGGGTCTGGAAGGTGTTGCCCCCTTCCTCCATAGTAAACCAATGCAAAGTGTTCACATTGGTTTTCAATGGAGGAAGGGGGTGACCTCTTCCAGATCCCATAACTATGGAACCCCTCACCCAATCTTCACCGAACGTGGGGGTTCTTGCAAGGAGAGTCCCTTAAACCTACCCTGAAAAGTGGGACGTCTACCTGCAAAAATGCCCCCAGTAGCTGCAAAAAGCCTTGAAAAACCCCCATAGGGTTTAAATGGCCTTTTTTTCGGGAAACCCAAAAATAAATCCGAATTTTGAAATTTACCGGTATAGAAAATTTGACTTTCAGGTTTCCCAGGGGTGGGGGGACAGCCAATAAACCCAAACTTGAATTTTACCGAATATTTTTTTTTTGCTCAACCCAACCTGAGATCTTAGAAAGAAGAGAAGGAAACTATAACTGTTACAGTTAGCTCATGTAGCCTCTCTTCCCCTTCTTGCATTCCCCTTAAGATCCTCTTAACTTGAAATCTTGAACGGTTGGGAAAGTTTAATCTTGTTCTAGTAGTAGAACAATTGCAAATTTTTCTGGAGATGGGTCTCCATTGCTATTCCTTCCTAAACATTGTGGGGAAGGAGAACCCTATTATCATTGTTTATTTAACTACAGAGCAGAACACCATATTTATACATCCTTCTATTATGGCACAATAAAATCTGTTTTCACATACACACAATTTAAATATAGGAATCCCTAAAGCTTGTATAACCCCTGACCTGGATGGCCCAGGCTAGCCTGATCTCATCAGATCTCAGAAGCTAAGCAGGGTCAGCCCTGGTTAGTATTTGAATGGGAAACCATCGAGGAATACCAGGGTTGCTGTGAAGAGGAAGGCACTGGCAAACCACCTCTGTTAGTCACTTGCCATGAAAACCCCAAAAGGGGTCGCCATAAGTCAGCTGCGATTTGATGGCACTTCACACACACACAAAGCTTGCATAGAGGCATTGGACTCTAAAGTAATTGCAGCTGTGGATTAAAGCATGGTTTATCCTAGAAAGAATGGGGTTTGGGGCTAGACGAGGCATGTGTACCTCAGACATACAAATGAATGGTTAGACGAGGCATGTGTACCTCAGACGTACAAATGAATGGTAATGAATTTACATTATCAGAGTATGTAGTTTTTGTGGTTGGTTTCTAGTAATGAGGATATCTTAGGTGAGGTATAGCAAACTTCAGGTTTCTGTCCTCGATATCATTCTGATATCTCAGCAAGATCCTTGAGTATTACAAACATGTAAATATCTTGTTTTTCTTCAAGATCTGTTGTAGTTAATGTCCCTTTCCTCTGCTTCTTCCTGATTTCCTAAAATACTTGAGTCTTCTTCATTTTGGCAGCTGGAAGGTATATTGGGAGAGCTGTTATCTTTTGGATAGAACTTCATTTGGAAAAACCTCATAGGAATGCAAACAACAACAAGTTTCAGCAAATTGCCTTGAGCTCTCCAATGCACTGTGATTTGATTCTGCGCTGGGCATACCAATGGCTTGCTTTCAAATTAATCTATGAAGATTTTAACATTTTCCTTTCCATCTGTTCAGCCTCCACTTTATGACCAGGATCCTCCTTTGGGGCCATAACAATAAATAAAAAAGAGATAACAACTCTTGACAGTGACAACAGTTTGTTTAGTTTTTAACTCTGCACATCCCACAACTCCTCTGGGACTGTGACAGGCGAGTCCTGACCCTGCCTCTGAAAGATTTGGGAGCCACCGGTATCCTGTCTGCAGTTTATTTATTGTTTTTTTTTTATTGTTTCTTTTTATACAAATTTCAAATATACATTTCTTATTCTGCATACATTGTTCATATGTCATATTTTTTTCATTCCCTTCCATCCCTCCCATCCCCCTCCCTAACCCCACTCCTTTTCTATATTTTTTAGTCTCTTAATCCCAGCCACGGGCACAAAGTCTGGATCTTCCACTGAATGTCTTTTCTTCCTTCCGTTGATATCCACTCTAAATAGGTCTTCCATCTACTCGTGATTTCCCTGCTCTTGTCTTCCCATGAAGTCTTCTGGAGCATCGTCGACGATATCCGACTGTATAAATTCAAACAAATAGTTGTGCCAGATTTCTATAGTCCATTTACTTTTATCCTTCCAACCCAGAGCTATTACTGCTTTACTTGCTAGTAACATAGCCTTGAATATGGCCTGGTCCCTCTTGTTAACCCCTGAGTTCCCTGTTGTGCTCATTAACATTAGGTTAAAATCTATGGTTAAAGATACTTTACATTTTCTCCTTATAATTTCTAGTATTCGTGTCCAAAAGACCTTAACCTCTGGGCATTCCCACCACATGTGGGAGAACCAGCCCTTAGATTGTCTACAGTGCCAACACATAGGGCTTAGTCCTGGAAACATATTCGCTAATTGCGCTGGTGTTTTATACCATTTTGTAAGAAATTTATGTTCCAATTCATTGAATTTAATCACTTTTATTTCCTCTAGTCCTTTCATAATTTTACCTGCTGTGATTTCTGATATCTGACCTTCCTTACTCCAAGTTTTTTGTAAATATGTTATTGCCTTATCTTTATCTGAGATCATTTTCCTGTAGATTTTTCCTGCCAATCCTTGTTTTGATTTTTGCATTTCTTTATATATGTCTTCCATTGGTTCCTCTGACCATATTTCCCTTTTTCGTTAATCATTTTAACCCTTCTATAAAGGCCTGTTGTTTTTAGCCAATGTTGTTTGCCTATCTCTTCTACTATCTCCTGTAAAGGTTTTAGGGTTCCTCCTCTGTACATATCTCCCAGTCTATAATATCCTTTTGACCTTAGGGTTTCCCACCATTTACTTTCTCTCATTTCAATATGCATAGACTCTAGCAGAGCCCATCTTGAAGTCCTTCCTAGCCATAAAGGTTGCCATTTATTCCATATCTCTAGTGCTGTACGTCTGGGACCTATAGTTAATTTTAAATCTTTACTTAAGACTTTTGAGAAAATGCCAAATCTACCTATGTCACTGTTAATCTTATTTTCAAATCTAACCCATTTCTGGTCACTTTCTTCTCCTATCTCTAATAATGACTTTAATTGAAATGCGGCGTAATAGCTATTCAGATCCGGGGTACCCCAACCCAATTCTGATCTAAGGCTATATACCAACCTTTTTTGAGTTCTACATTTTTTTGCTATCAAATATCCACCCTCTTATCACTCTATTCCAGTGTTCTATTTTTTTTTGTACTGATTCCTAGTGGTATCATCTGAAATAAATACATTAATTTAGGCACCCAGAACATTTTAGTACTTCTAATTCTAGAGGAAATTCCTAAAGTTTTTTTTCTCCCTCTTTTCATTTCCTTCTCTATCTTTCTCCATACCTTATTGTAATTTACCTCTGATATTCTATTAATATTCTTTTGTAATATTATACCTAAGTATTTAAACTTTTTAGCTTCCAGTCCTATATTTGTAATTTTATTAATCTCTTTTTTTTCATCCCTATTCACATTGACATTATTTCTGATTTAGCCATATTGACTTTTAAACCTGAACACCTTTCAAAGTCTTCTAATATAATTTTTTTTTCTTTCATTCCTTCTTTAGGGTTTGTCATAATAACCATAATATCATCAGCAAATACATTAATTTTCATTTCTTCTTCCTTAATCTTATAGCCTTCTATCCTTGCGCTATTTCTTATCCTTTCTGCTAGTTGTTCTATCGCTATGATAAATAAGAGCGGCGAAAGCGGGCAGCCCTGACGTACTCCTCTATGGATCTGAATTGCTTGTGAGTGATCGTTGTTAACCTTAACCACTGCTGTTCCATCCCTATATAACTCCTGAATTGCATTTAAATAATTACTTCCTATTCCGTATTTGCGCAAAACCTGCCACAGGTATTCTTGGGACAGAGTGTCAAAGGCTTTGAATACATCCATTTTTAGGAGACCCAATTTTTTTCGTTGACCGTGTTGCAGGACGTTAATTATATTTCTAATAGGGTGTGCTATATTCCTGCCTTTTACAAATCCATACTGGTCCTTTTTTATTATATTTGGGATAACCGTCTTTAGTCTATTTGCCAATATTTTTGCAAATATCTTATAATCGTGATTGAGAAGGCTTATAGGTCTGTATGATCCTACTTCTTCTGGATCTTTCTGAGGTTTTAAAATCACTATTATTTCTGCTTGTCTCCATGAGTCTGGAGCTTTCTTGCCTTTCAAGACTTCATTAAACACCTCCTGAAGTTCTGGAGCTAATATTTCTGCCATTTCCTTGTAGAATTCACTTGTAAACCCGTCAAGACCTGGGGATTTGCCTTTTTTTAATTCTTTAATTACGTCTCTTATCTCTTGCAATGTGATATCGCCTTCCAATTTAACTTTCTCAGTCTCCTTCACTATTGAATTAATGTCTTCTTCAAAACCTACTGTGTCCCTTTTCTTATATAAATTTTTATAAAAGGACTCAAACTCCTCTTTAATTATTTTAGGGTTTTGTGATGATTGGTTATTGACTTTTATACTTTTGACCCTTTGTTTTCCCTTTCTATTTTTCAAATAATTAGCTAGTCTTTTTGCTGAGTTTATGCTATTTCTTTGGAATTCATTCCTCACCATAACATCCCTTTTCCATATTGTTGCCAGATCTAAAGCCTCTGTTTTTTAAGTTCCATAATTTGTCTCTGTATATTAGGGATATATCTGTTTGTTTGATTACTCTGTAAACTTTCCAGTTCCTGAATTTTAAGTTGTCTTTTTGAATACCACTCTTTTTATAATTCTTTCTTTTTTTATGCAATATCCCCTTATCACCGCTTTTGCAGCATCCCATAAGATATTAGTAGTGACCGACCCTCTGTTTTCCTCAAAATACAGCTTTATCTGCTCTTTCATATATTGTCTATCCTCTTCCTTAACCATTATTAGATTATTGTACCTCCAACGACTTCCGTCTTGGAAAATTATTGAGGATGGATAGCCCCATGAAAATTTTACATTATTTGCATACAATTTTTGAGCATAGGGCCGCATTAAGTTCTTTTTCTTGAGAGTTTCTTGACAAAAATCTTGTCTCACCCACACTCTTCTTCCTCTGAAGCTCAGGTCCTTCTTTTCTTTCAGTTGGTTATATATTTGTTGTTGAAGCTTTTCTCTTGTAAATTTGATTATAACATCACCGGGGGCTCCCCCTCTCCCTCTTCTTTGCAAGCGATGAGCTCGTTCTATTTCGTCTGGTTGAAGTGTGACTCCATTATCTGCAAGCCACTCCTTAAGAGACCCTTCCAAATTCTTGGCACAGACTTCTTCAGAAATCCCTGCCAAAATTAGATTAGCCCTTCTGTTACGGTCAGAGAGTTCATTAATTTGCCGGTTTAATTGGGCTATTTTCTGCTCGTTTTCTGTAGCCAATTCTTTTGCAGAAGAAGCTATTTGCTTAATTACCTCTAATTCTGTTCCTACTTTCGCAATATCTTCTTTTATAATCTTCATTTCTTCGGTCATTGAATTTTGAAATGCTAACACTGTTGTGAAGAGCTGATATTTGTTCCGATAATTCCTTGATATTCTTTGCCATTCTTAGGAGCTAATTAAGGGAGAGTGAGTAGGCTTTTTTCGGCCTCAAGGCGTTCCCCCAGTCAGGCTATAAATAAAGCAGTCTTACCGGTGTTGAAATTTCAAGCTTTTTATCTCTTCTGGTTCTCTTTGTTTTCCTTTCCCCTTATCTCATTTTAAATGGTGGAATTATCTTGTTTACATTCGTTAAGAGCTATAAATTCTTTAGTTCAAAGGAGAGCTCGAAGCACAGCGTCCGTCTTGAGTTAACGCATGCGTACAAACCCCCTGCAGTTTATTTATTGTTGATCTGATGCTTGTTCTTGCCAAGGAAATAACATTTAGTAAGAATAGCAAGAAGTGGTGCTGATGATAGTGGGTAATTAGAAGAAAAAGAAGAAGAGCATTTTTTCCTGACAAAAATGTATTCTTTCTTTTAAAAATTGCTCCTGAAAGAATGGTATCATAGTTCTACTTCTCTACATCAAAGAAAAATGTGGAAGTAGGATAATGCTAAGGATGCTTCCAAATTACTCCTCATCTGAATTTCTCCTCAGATTTTGGTATTCTGGTGTTTCTGAAGTGAAACTGATCCCTCCATAGTTTTTTTTAATTAATTTGTTGGAGCTTCACTTTCATCAGATGTATTAGGAACAATTCTAAGAATGTCTTATTTAGAAGTAAGTCAATCAATCAAGTTTTATTTCAATACAATATCAGCTCTGAATAAAAATCAAAGTTAGGTTAAAATAAGAAAATAAAATAATAAAAGTTGATGATTCTGAGAAGGATGATTTGAAGGAAAGATCTTCTATGGGGAAAGGTTTTTAATTAGCTGTTTACGAATCCCATTAGACTGGAGGCAAAATTTGGCTACTTGAATGGTTATCTCCCGAGAGGAGTCTGCTAAGAGAAGAGAAACTTTAGCGTCTTCCGATCTCCCAGGAAAGGATGACAATATGGGGAGGATGTACTGCGATCTTATGTCATTGTAGAAGGGACATTGCAGCAGAACATGTTCAATTGTTTCCACTTTCTCTGTTTTGCATGGGCATAGTCGTTGATGAAAGGGAATACTGAGATACCTGCCTTCCAGGAGAGCTGAAGGTAAGACATTGAAACTCGCAAGAGGAAAAGCCCTTTGATATTTGTATACTTCCAGGAATCCAACGTAGTCTGCAAGGTGGAAAGGTTTAATGTATTGCAAGTTGGTTGAATATTTATGAATCTGAGCCTATGGCTCTTGAGCCCATGGTCCAAGAGTCTCTGTTTGATGGTTTCCTTGGCTTTTTGGTGTCCCAATGGCAATATGGCTTGAGAAGAGAGGCTGTGTTTCTGGAGCATCTTCTCTATTGCATTTTGCCAAGTTGAGCAGTGATTATCAGCTAGAAGCAGAGGGGTTAGACCAATAGGGTTGAATATGAGTTTTAGCCAATAGTTAAGTGTTCGGATCCACATATTGGATTCCAAATAGATCACTCCAGTTTTTAATTGGAGGAGGGCATTCGGAACACATCTTTGAACTCCTAGTATCTTCCTCAGAAACTTCGATTGGATTGCTTCCAGTAGGTGAATATCTTTGTAAATGCAGAGCTGTGACCCATATAGAAGCTGAGGAATGACCTCTCCTTGGAAGGCTTTAAGTGCTGCTGGAATGTAGGAGGCTACTTTAGTGACATGAAATGATAGTATTGCAGAGGATGATTTATAGGCAGTGTCTGTTACATTACTTGTGCTCTCCAGAGTCCAGTTGACTGAAAGACCACACCAAGGTATTTGAAAGATTTGATTTGTTTGATGTTGTGGTCTTCGATTTGCCATTTATGAGTTCGGTGTTTTTTAGTGAAGACAAGGACTTTTGTTTTTTTGGTAATTTATTGTGAGTTTTTCTTCTTGACAGTATAAGGTGAAGGCGCGGAGGGCTCTTCTGAGGCCCACTTGTGAGTAGGACAAGATGACTGTATCATCAGTGTACAATAGGGCAGGAATCATTTTATTCTCATTTTATTCAATGGGACTTACTCCAGTTTTACAGTGCAATCCTAAAGAGAGTTACTTCAGTGTACACCTATTGAAATAAATGGGCTTAGACTAGGGTCATGCAATTAAAAAAAATCAGTAAATTTCAGGTTTGGCACATTGTTTTACCAATGTGCACATGCACTTCTGGACACTGATTAAAAACCAAAACAATCTAGATTCAGCGTTGTATCAATATGTTTTTGCGTGGTGTTTTAATGATGTACAGGAATCTGCACATCATTGAAACACTATGCATAAAGATTTTTAAGCAATCAGATTAGAACGTGGACAGAACTGAGTGGGTGCAGAGGAGAGAAACAGGAATGATCAGGAGCCTGGAGACCAAGCTCTACAAGGAAAGGCTGAGGAACCTGGGAAAGTTCAGTGTGGAAAAGAGGAGGTTGGGGGGCATGATTGTTCTCTTTAAGTATTTGAAAGCCTGTCGCTTAGAGAAGGATGGGAGCTGTTCCTGTTGGCAGCAGAGGATAGAACTCGCAACAATAGATATAAGTTAAGGATGGAAAGGTACTGGCTGGACATTAGGAAAATAATTTTGTGCAGTGAGAGTAGTTCAGCAGTGGAATCTGCTGCCTAGGGAGGTGGTGAGCTCCTCCTCACTGGCAGTCTTCAAGCAGTGGCTGGATGAACACTTGTCAGGGATGCTCTAGGCTGATCCTGCATTGAGCAGGGGGTTGGACTAGACGGCTTGTATGGCCCCTTCCAACTCTGTGATTACATCAAAGTTACTTTTTTGCAGGGTTTTTTCAGTGTGCACATTTGTATCAAACAAACTGAAATAGCAGCAAAATGTGCCTGCTGCAATTCTGGAAAAGTCTGTGAAGTTGTCTGAGTTCAATCAAATTAAGGGGGGATAAGATGGAATAAGGAATAAAACTGTGGGAAATCGGCTCATCTCTAGATAATGTTCTAATGTAAGAAGAGAAGTTTATGCAAGACTTTATTAGGAGTGACCCAACAGTGCAGAGTTTTATAGAATTTAGCCGTTGTGGCATCCACTGGCTTCCTTTACAGCCTAGAACCTAAACTATGTATGCTTAGGCACTCTTTCAGGCTCAACAATTATAGTCCAATCCTGTTGGCCGTTGTGGAGGTGGTGGCCAGCTGCCGATGTGAATGTGATGCCTCTGATCCTTTCCCTATGGACATTCTGCAATATGCACTCCTCTATAAAGCACAAATGGTGTACTGAGCACACCAGAGACCATAGCAACAAGGCAGCAGTGCCCAATGATGACACCACTTCCCCCTCCTCCATGGGAAGCTAGTGGACAGAGAGGAAAGACCCAATAATAGCACAGCCATAACAGAGGTGAGTGCCCTCAGCATCTTCCCCCAGCTTAGGGAACTAACTCATGCCACATCCCCAGGCCCACCCCTTTTCCAGCTGTCATAGGAGTTTTCGCTGGCTGTGCCCTGCAACATTGATACCCCAGGACCTAGCCATGTTGAGACACTGATGGGGCACTACACTGGAGTATCTCTGAGATACGGTGGCACATGTCTTCAATAAGCTGGTGTAGCAGCTAGTTAGCTCCCCATATACCCCACCCCTCACTGTGCTTTTAATTCTTGTTCTAAGGTAAAGGTCCCCTGTGCAAGCATCGGGTCATTCTTGACCCACAGGGTGACATCACATCACGACGTTTACTAGGCAGACTTTGTTTTCGGGGTGGTTTGCCAGTGCCTTCCCCAGTCATCTTCCCTTTACCCCCAGCAAGCTGGGTACTCATTTTACCGACCTTGGAAGGATGGAAGGCTGAGTCAACCTTGAGCCAGCTACCAGAAACCAACTTCCGTCGAGTTCGAACTCAGGTCATGAGCAGAGCTTTGGACTGCAGTACTTGTTAAAAGGTAAAGGTCCCCTGTGCAAGCACCGGGTCATTCCTGACCCATGGGGTGACTTCACATCCCGACGTTTTCTAGGCAGACTTTGTTTTTACGGGGTGGTTTGCCAGTGCCTTCCCCAGTCATCTTCCCTTTACCCCCAGCAAGCTGGGTACTCATTTTACCAACCTCGGAAGGATGGAAGGCTGACTCGACCTTGAGCCGGCTACCTGAAACCAACTTCCATCGGGATCGAACTTAGGTCGTGAGCAGAGCTTGGACTGCAGTACTGCAGCATACCACACTGCGCCACAGGGCTCTTGCAGTACTTGTTAGCCCCCTATATACTTCACCCCTCATTGCACCATTAATTCTTGACTTTACATGGCTTCCGGTGGTGCGCTGGGACGAGTAAGACGTTCCCTCAGGCTGTCCTGGGGGAAATCCAAGTTTGCGCTAATTTAGGGGTGATATATGCACCCCAATCCGACCCTTGCAAGTGGGTCGGACAGCAGGAACTCCCTGCAGCCCATAAACACAGTGTGACCTCCCAAAGACTCTGAGGGAGCTTTATAAGCCCCCCAGAACTCTGGACACCGGTCCTGCAAGGGCACATAGGGAAAGGAATCGCCAAAACGCAACTTTGGCATAAGGCTCTACCCTCCACCACCTTAATACCAACATAAAGGTCTATTTTAAGCTGATCATTGAATTACCCTCTATTAACCACCATCTGGAGGGCCCTGTCTGAGGACATGACTTTTACCAGCCTTATTCCAATGTAAATGTCTGGAACCCGACCCCGTTCTGGCTCACTGCATAGCCCTGCCTATACTAAACTGAAGGACTCAGCACAAGTTTCAGCTATGGATAAGAAATTACAGGATATGTTAGCCAAACAAACAGAGGCAACAAATAAGCAGCTTGAACAGATGTCTACACAGATGGCACAGTTAACTTCTATGATGACAAATCTAGGCCAAGCATCTCAAGCTATTGACCATAAATTGGATGTGGTAACAGGAGATCTTAAAGAAGTAAAAACTCAAATGAGTACTATGCAGTCAGATATGCAAGCAATGGATTCATCAATAAAGAAAGTGATGGAAGAGCATAAGGACACAAAGAAAAAATTAGCAAGCCAAGAAAAACAGATTGAAACAATACAATTAAATCAGACAACAGTAAAAGATCAAATAGCCATGATGGAGATGAGAGTGAGAGAGACCAACCTTCGTCTGCGCAACCTTCCAGATATGATGGGAGATAACAAAGAAACTGTAGTCCCAAATCTGGCTTACCTGTTTCAGATGGACGAACAAGAATTGAACCAAGCTATTAACAGAGTATACAGAATACCATTACCTGCTAGAATGAAAAGATCTAAGCCAAGAGACCTGATGATAGTGTTCTATGACACTAGGATTAAGGATAAGATCATGAAGATGCATTATGACAACCCGGTGTCAGCAGGAGACATTCCTCTAATTTTATTAAAGGACATACCAAGACATTTACTCTCACAGAGGAATAATTACAAAGAATTTGTGTCTGTTTTGAAAGCTAATGGTATCAAATATCGCTGGATTATGCCACAAGGCTTGGCTTTTACCTACAAAGAAATGAAAATGACAATTACATCTACAGCAGATGTGGGAAAATTTCTGAGAAAATATAAATCAGATCTTAAAGGATTAACTGGGGATCAAAAGGAAGAGGAAGAAGAACAAGAAGAAGAAGAAGAACCACAGGGAGCAGCAGGAGGAACTAAATTATAGACTGCATATTTTGCTTCAATAATCATTGTACCATGGCAAAAGTAATTTCTTGGAATGTGAATGGTTTGAATGAAAAAACTAAAAGGGCTAGAATTTTTAAATATCTACAGAAGTATAAATACTCCCTAATTTGTTTACAAGAGACTCATATAGCAAAAAAACACAAAAAATATTTGGATAGACAAATGCTTGGACAAGCATTTGTGGCATCGGCCGAAACAAAAACTAAGGGAGTAGTAATATATGCTCATTCTAGCCTTTGTCCTGAACTACTATATAAAGACAACGAAGGGAGAATTGTAATTATAAAAACCAAAATATTGGGGCAAAAGACGATTGTGGTAGGAATATATGCTCCCAATGAAGGAAAAACAAAATTTTATGGACAATTGCATGAACTGATCTCTCAGTATGCCAATGACCAGATTTTATTGATGGGTGACTTAAATGGCATTACTCTCCCAATTTTGGATAAAAAATCAAAAGCAAAAGACGAAAATGAAGGATGTTTACCTAAAACTTTCTTCACCATGGCTACAGAATTGGAATTACAAGACATCTGGAGAACAATGAATACTACAGCCAAAGAATATACCTTTTATTCAGCGAGACATGACTCACACTCCAGAATAGACATGATTTGGTCTAGTAAATCAATTTTTACGCAACTACGTAAAATACATATTTTACCAAGAACTTTTTCTGATCACAATCCGGTTACATTTGAGTGGAACAATAAACAAGCATTTAGATGGCGATTGAATGATAAACTTTTAAAGGAAAATAAGATTCAAAAAGAATTATATGATCTGATTAAAGATTTTTTTGAAGTCAATCTTAATGGAGAAACTACGTTGAATATAGTGTGGGATGCGTTTAAAGCAGTTCTAAGAGGATTTATGATACAGAAACATGCAGCGTGGAGGAAAACTCAACTACAATTTACCAATAATATACTTTGGGATTTACAAAATTTGGAACAAAAACTTGTTATGGCGTTACAAGAAGAAGAGAAAAATGAAATACAAATGAAAATTTCTGTATCTAAACATCAATTAAATTTGGTCATAATGGAGGAAATGAACAAAAACTTAAAATTTGCCAAACAAAAATATTTTGAACATGCTAATAAACCTGGGAAATTTTTAGCAACACAACTGAAAGACTCATTTCAGAAGAAGATTATAACAAAAATTCAAACTGCTAAAGGATCAGTTCATTCAACTACAGATATACAAAAAGAATTTGTTTCATTTTACACTAAGCTGTATCAGAAAGAAAATATTTCAAAACAGAAAATAGATAAGTTTTTAAGTTCAATACAGATGAATATTCTTTCAACAGACCAACGAGAATGGATAGATGCTCCAATCACAAGGGAAGAAATACAAGAAGCAATAATGAAACAAAAGCCGGATAAGACACCTGGACCAGATGGAATAACTGCTCTATTTTATAGAACATTTAGTGACAACTTAGCAGACTTTTTTGTATCACTTTGCAATACAATTTTGGATAAGGGAGTAGCCCCAGAAACTTGGTCGCATGCATATATATCGTTGCTACCCAAGGAAGGAAGAGACCCAGAAAGAACATCAAATTATAGACCTATTTCGTTGTTAAATGTGGACTATAAGATTTATGCCTCGGTCTTATCGAATAGGATAAGAAAATTTATTAAAGACCTTATACACGAAGATCAGGCGGGCTTTGTTCCAGGAAGGCAAATTAAAGACAATATAAGAATCTTATTGCATTAGAATATTATGATCAGAATATACAACGATCAGCCGCCTTTGTATTTTTGGATGCGGAAAAAGCCTTTGATATGGTCTCATGGGACTTTATGGAAAAAACATTGGTAAAATTAAATTTTCGAGACCGTTTTTTGAAAGGTATATCAGCTATTTACACATCCCAACATGCGAAAATTTTGGTGAATGAATCAATGTCGGAAAATTGTCAAATTAAGAAAGGAACTAGACAAGGCTGTCCTTTGTCTCCATTATTATTTTTGTTGGTGTTGGAAACATTATGTTGTAAACTAAGGAGTATGGAGGACATTCGCGGTCTAAAAATTAAAAAACATGAATTTAAATTGAGAGCATTCGCGGATGACCTCCTGTTAATTCTGGAAAACCCAACACAATCAATGAAGTTACTACAAGAGACTCTGGACGATTTTGGGGAAATATCGGGATTTAAAGTTAATCAAGAAAAAACAAAGACAATATTCAAGAATTTATCAGAAATAGAACAACAGGAATTCATCTCGTTTACAGGTTGGGAGAAGGCCAATAAAGTTAAATATCTGGGAATCTGGATCTCAGCGAAGAACAAAGAATTGTTAACCAACAACTACTTTAAATTATGGGGTAAAATAAAAACTGATATGACTATTTGGTCAAATAAAAAGTTGTCACTATTGGGACGTATTTCAACAATTCAAATGAATGTGTTACCAAGGATGCTCTTCTTATTCCAAAATTTGCCCATAATATCACATGTTAAATACTTTGATACTTGGAGGAAGGACATTTTAAACTTCATCTGGCAAGGGAAAAAACCGAGGATTGCTTATAAATACTTGGTGGACCTTAAAGTTAGAGGAGGTTTAGCACTACCAAACTTTCAACTTTACGCTGAAGCGGTAGCCTTAACATGGCTAAAAGACTGGATAACCTTATCAAATACACGTTTACTGGAGCTTGAAGGCTTTAATAATATTAGTGGATGGCATGGCTATTTATGGTATGACAAAATTAAGATACAAGCATCATTTAGGAATCATATAATCAGGTCCTCTCTACTGCGTATCTGAATGAAATATAAACATATTTTGGAACCAACAACTCCGATGTGGATTTCACCGCAAGAAATGCTAACACTACGTCCACTTAGACTGGACAAATTTATAATTTACCAGGAATTAATTAATTGGGAGGGGAAAAATGTTCATTAAAGGAATTTCAATTTCTCAAAGAGGATTTACAATGGTTGCAATATTGTCAGATTAAATCAGTTTTTGTACAAGATATGAAAAATGGATTTTCTAAAGAAAAGTCCCCTTTCCACAAGATGTTACTAGAAAACAATCTGAAACTGATCTCTAAAATGTACAATCTACTTTTAACATTATATTGTGAGCAGGAGACAATTAAACCAACTATGATTGATTGGGCTCAAAATATCGGACATGATATTGCTTTAAATAAATGGGAAAGACTTTGGTCAAAAGATTTGAAAGGAATAAACGCGCAATCAATTCGAGAAAACATTTATAAAATGATGTATAGATGGCATTTAACACCTAAGAAGATGGCAAAGATATATAAAGTGACATCCCCTAAATGTTGGAAATGTAATATGGAAATTGGTTCCTTTTACCATATGTGGTGGACTTGTGATAAAGCTAAAGATTTTTGGGATATGATATACAATGAACTGAGACTAATAGTACAAAAAAATATACCCAAAACACCAGAAATGATGCTATTAAGTATGATACCTGACGACTTGCTAATACAAAGAACTTTTTTGATCTATGCTACAACAGCTGCGAGACTGCTTTATGCAGCAAAATGGAAGGGGGCAGAAATTCCCGAGAAAAAAGACTGGATTGGGAAAATGTTTGAATTGGTGGAAATGGCAAAACTTACAGCCATTTTAAATGAAAAAGACAATGTTCGATTTTTAGGGGAATGGGAGGATTGGATGAAATATTGTGAATATGAATTAAAACTGGGGAAAATGGAAGAATACTTATTAATCTGATCTAGAAGACACAATTAATATTAAGAGTTATAATCATTTATATTAATAGAAGATGTTTTATGAAAGTTAAATGAATTTATGATAGTTAAGATCAGACCAATTACGATGGGATGAATATTTTATTAAGAGGCGGAGAGAGGTGATGGGGAAGTCATAAATTTTCCTCTAATTTGTTTTTTTTTGTTATGAATTCAAGAAATTATAACAACATAGAGTTAGAATTTTGAATTTCATATTGCTTTTATTGTTGTTTACTATCATGGAAAATTTGTATTATAAAAACCAATAAAATTACTATAAAAAAATTCTTGACTTTACACGCACTTTACACACATGGTGTTTCAAGGTGAATTCCCTGCCATTGCAACTTTCAGCAATGTTCTTTGACTGCAGACACCACTACAACTTTTTTGTCTCCACTAGTTGTCCATCACTACCTCAGACTGAACTCCAGAGTTTAAAATAGATGAATACAACTTTTATCTTGAACAAATTCTGAACATTGTCTTAATATTCCTAATGTGTTGAGCTAATTGTGTGTTTGTTTATTCTTGTAGTAGAATGCTCATGTCTATCAAATTGTTTATTTTTCTTGTATCCCTTCCCCACATCCCATATAATTCATACCCACTTTAATAACATTGTTGACAGTATCACCAGGGATGGTGGTTGTTTTTGGATCTTGCAAATGCTGCAAGGTTAAAAAAAACCCCTCCAATTTCCACTATCCACTATTTCCTTATTAAAATATCAAATGATAAAGTTGTGTGTGGGGGGGGGGAGGTTTTGTTTCAGCATTAAACTGGGAATCTTCCTCCCTCCCTTGTGTACAGGTATGCTGCCCTTCAGACAGAAACAATATTTAGAGCTGACAGATTTCCTTCAGTTTAGGAACCAACTGTTATTTCACACTGATGGTAGAATTACACTTCACAGGATGCAGCTACTATTATTTATTACACACTACTAGCAATCCTATCAAACATGTATATAAACTGGAGAAAGAACCCTTCATAATTTCCTGTGCTTATTTCACCAAATTTAGTGACATATTAAAAATGGCAGCTAGGATATGTTAATGTGAAATCAGCTACAGTTTTCATTCCTAGGAGCAGTTACAGAGGCAAGATTTAAAAAAAAACTTCCCTTGATTTTAGCAAGGTATCACTGGATTCACACTAACATCTGTCTCAGTCTTTTGTTGAGAGCAGAATTCACACTTCTTCTATCACCCAGACAGACCAGCCACACTTCCTGGTTGTGCTTCTTCAATTAGCACCCCATTAAGCAGCACACCTACAAGATCTTCAGGCTTAGCTTTTTTGTATGGTTGGATTTTGCCCCATCTCTCCTGGGAGGGCATTTCTAGACAGTTAAGTCTGAGCTCAGTAGTTAAATTTCATTTTCCTAATTACATGTGTTTTCATTTGGTTTGTTTTTCTTTTGTTGGTGTTGTTGTTTAAATTTTAAAAAGGCACACCAAGTCCACATGTTGAATGAGATCCATGAACCCTTCCCAAGAATGTGTGAGAGAATTGAGCCATGTCTGCCCTACAGGGCGGGCTGAGATTATGCAACAGATGGAGTTTTGTATCACATTCAGCCAAAGTGCATACCATATAGCAGCCATGAGCAGCATGCTTAGTGCTGAAAGGCCCCATCAGAACTTTGCCACAAGCTAGGAGGTCCCAGGTAATTTACACAATATCTGCATGTAACTCAGAAGCAGAAAGCTTGATTTTAAAAAAAAAGAATAATGAACAACTGGGAACAAAAGGAGAGATCCAAAATTTGGCAGCACATCCTAAGGAACACATATTTATTTATCACACATATCCTACATAATAGTTGTAATAACGGGAGATCTCCAGCCAACCAGCTGAAGATCTCCTGCTATTTGTTGCTTACAGGCAGGGACCAGGCAGAGGTGCTTGGCCTCTGACTCGACTCCCAGCAATGGAGAGTACTGGGGGAGTAGAGCCTGTCGCAGTTTACTCTTCCCAATAGTGTGGGTGGACTGAGTGTGTAACCAAGGCAGCACTCTAAACAAGGAACAGGTTCACTTACCAGTACAAGTTCCTTTGCATCAAGGTCTAGGCTCAGTCCTCCCAGGTTCTGCAGGGATACCAGAAGGGCAGGAGCTGGTAGCTGGCACCTAAGCGAGATAATACTGAGTGCAGAGATCTCAGCACGAGCAGCAGAGCTTGCAGTGATTAGCAAAGTTGTTCCCACACTGACTGACTGGCCAGCCTAAGATTTATGGCTGTTCCTCCTCACTCCCTTCCCGGGCCAGCTGTTCTGCATCACTCGCTGGTGTTGACTCCTGCAAACACCTACAACCAATTGCCTGCAATCTTGCGCTGCGACGCCTCTTCTGCAAACTGAGCTGAACCTTTGATCTTTGACGGCTAACTGGGCTGGGCAGGTCTGGAGGTGATAACCTTCTCTGTTCCTCCCCAATATGTACCACCTTCTTCTGCATCTGTCGTCTTTGCTGGTTCAGACCTATGGTCCAGTCGCCCTGGTAAGACTTCCACCAGTGCATCACCCTGCTCGGCCACTCCTTCCTCCTTTTCTTCTGAGGAGAGTTCAGGCTGACTCACGACACTATTACAACTGATCTATAGGTGACAGAATAAACCCATTTATTCAATATATCTTGATGACTGAGTATTGTGAAAGGAATACTTCTATAGGAGCCTAAGATTATAAAGGCAACTCTGGATGAAATATACATAAAACAAATTTTAGACTTTATAATTTACAAATATCAGTTTACTCAGCCTAAGGATTGCAATTTTCTTATACATTCATGCACTTTCAAAATGGCATAGAATTGTATTATTCAGACCACTAAAGAAGGCTTCACAGCCAAAATGTGTATGGTCTGAGCTGTGATATTGTTTTGGTATATTGTCACATTGTTGTAATTTTGTGTTTTTATGTTTCTCTGGCATGCTCAGCTCAGATACATAGAGGCTAGAACAGGGTTCTATACAAGTTGTGTATATTTTCATAAATTTTGTGTTTGTATTAAATTTATTATATATTATTCACAAAATCACTTGTATCAATATTAGCCCATGATTTCATGTTGATTCCTTACCTTTTGGGTACCTTATTGTAGTTTTTTAGGGTTAAGGTTCCCCCCCTTTTGTTGTTGCTGTTATAATAAAATAATGTTGAACAGATGTATGCCTTGCCTCCAGTATTTCAGAGCCAAAAATAGGGATTTGTACGCTTGTATGATTGAAACATCAGTCATCATGCTGAGGATTATTTCTGAACATGCACTCCCTTCCCTCCCAGTAGTTTATTGTTGATGGTACATTGTGTGTTCATTTACTATGTAAGCCTGGCCTGCAATGGCTTTTGAAGTTGCAAGTGTTAGTAAACTGACCATGAGTTTCTTTTTTAAATGATACTTAATACAAGGTTTAATGTCGCAATGGATTTGGTTCTACCATCTGTATCCTACCCTCTGTGTGCAAAAGGCACATGGTGCTTTCCTACATGCCTCTGCACTGCTTCAGCTCTTTCTGATACCTGGAAAGATCATTCTTACCATTGTAGGGTCTATGCAATAGAATAGCCATGAGGGCTGGCGAGCTGGAGTGAGGGACAACCAGCCCCTCCCCTCAGTAGAGCTGCATTTTCAGCAGAGGAAAGAGCAGCAATTTCATCTTCTTTTCCTTTCTGATTCTACACCCCTCCAACCCATGCAGCTGTTCCTCCACGTGGGCCCCTCAGTCCTGGGATTTATTTTCCCAGGGGTCTGAAAGAGCTGCAGCAATGAAGAGACATGTGGGGAAGCTACAACTTCCATATTCAGAGTGGCAGGATGTGTGTAAAGCGGCATAAAGTTGCAGCCGACTTATGGCAACCCTATAGGGTTTTAGAGGCAAGAGACTAACAGAGGTGGTTTGACATTGCCTGCCTCTGTGACATAACCCTGGTATTCCTTGGAGGTCTCCCATCCAAATACTAACCAGGGCTGACCCTGCTTAGCTTCTGAGATCTGACAAAATCAGGCTAACCTGGGCTATCCAGGTCAGGGGCAGTGGTAGGATACTGCCCATTTCTGTCTTTTGTTCCACTATCCTCTCCGTGCAGGATTTTGAAGCATTATGGAAACTGGCAAAATCTTTTTGAACAAAGACATAATAATGCAGGGAAAATTAATATACACATCATGAACAATGTGGTCACTGGGTGTGTGTGTGTGTGGGGAAGGTAGTTGTGAGTTTCCTGCATTGTGCAGGGGGTTGGACTAGATGACCCTGGTGGTCCCTTCCAACTCTATGATTCTATGGCTTCATCATATTACTCCATCATATTGGTGAAAATTGGGTCAAGGGGTCGACCGTTTAATCCATAGAGAAACATTGTGAACTTTGCAATGTTTTCATATGGGGAATGAACCAGTCTTCACCAAACTTTGAGGTTTGTGCAAGGACAGTCCCTTCAAGCTACACTGTCAATTTGGCGGCTCTACCTGCAAAAATGCCCCAAAGAAGCTTCAAAAAATTCCCATAGACTATAATGGACCCAAATTTTCCATAAACTCAGAAATAAACCGAAATGCTGATATTTACCAGTATGGGTATTCAGCTTATTCTGCATTTACAGAAAAAAACTGAGCCCAATAAACCCAAACCTGAAATTTACCAAAATAAATTCTGCACAACCCTAATCCTGGCAATGATAGAATATGAATATTTTACTAAAAGTTTTCTGAATAAATAGAAGAATATAGAGATAGCAGGAAAGTGGAATTCCAGAATGTTAGTCATGTTAAACTGTTGCAGGGAAAAACAACCACAGTAATGATGTGTCCTAGAATTATTCTTATGGATTAGAGCTCTTTTTAAGGATGCATGAAGGATCCTCAAATACACCTATATATGTACCTATAGTGGGAAAATGGGATTGTAAGGGAAGAGGTCATAATAGTGATCTAATGAGAATGATGAGTTATAGTAGTACATGGAGATAGGAAAGGGCAAATCTTGAAAGTGAAGAGGGAAAAGAAAGAAGGAAAAGAGATTCCTTTAGTGGAAGGTAAACCTAGAAGACTTGAAGATGATCCCAAAGATGTGTTCCTGTGAAGCAAGGGAGATAACGTTTCAAGGACTCAAAAAGAAGGTTGGCAAGGAGTAAGCCATTGCAATTGGGTAAGGAATTTAGCTTTGCAAAGGTCCAAGAAAGCAGAAGCATGATCACAGCTGCCAGATGTCACCATCACGATCTGATAAGGCACAGCACCAGTTCTTCATGTCGAAGTTGGCTGCCAAAACATGTTACTTTGCATTGCCAGTGTTCATTATGTGGAATAAACAGTTATTTTTGACCTCTATTCCTTTTCACTTTCATGTAGCCCAACAAATTTGGAGAGATGATTAAAAAATGCTAAGCAGAGCTCCACATACTTTCCCCTACTGCTGCTTTCCCCAGAAAAATGATTGTTTTGCATTGCTCCAACACTTGATGACCTCATTTGATTAGCATCCTATTCATTGCATGATACAGCCAGGTGTTGCTCATATGTTTCCACTAGGGCCCCAGAAAGATCGTGAACTGAATTCTCTGTGCTTGCCATAGCTCATTATTGGGGTGTCTTAGAAATGGGGATGACCTGCAAAACATCACAAATTGAGCACTAGGAACACTTAGCCAAAATGTTATCCACTTGAAGTTGTTTTTTGGGGAAGGAGGTTGGATGCATCTGACAGCAAAAGTTCACAGGAAACAAATTTCACCACAAACTCCAGGAGAGTTTTTCTGCCATCTCTAGTATTTCCTTATATATCTAACTACATGGTATGATCTAGCCTCCTTTCCTTCATCTCTTTGAGAATTTGAATAGAATGGATGCCATCCATTATAGTTCTGAAGCAGGACGGACATGTATAGGATGGGGGGGGAATCGGTAAATTTCGGGTTCATGTTTATTGGGCCCAGTTTAAAACAAAACAAAACCCTGAAATAAGCCAAATATCCATACTGGTAAATATTGGTATTCGGCTTATTTCTGGGTTTCCTCAAAAATTCAGGCCCAGTCTTGACCAGGCGCAGCCCATAGACTGCCATGCAAACACTCTGGACCCTCGTCTTGCTGCTGCGGCCAAGCATCAACCCTCTCCACCTGGTGCCTCTGGAAGCCAACTAGAGGCCAGCCAATGGGGCCAGGGCAGGAAGTGGTGGCACCCCACCAAAGGAAGGGCCTCGGAGCAATGAACCTCCCTCAAAAGCCGCACTTCATGGCCGGTGCTCACTTGACAGGTAAACCTCACATGGGCTGGCATGCTGCCGGTCTGTATTGGGACTTTGCGGTTTTTGCGCTCAAACTCCCCTCTCTGTGGGGACTGTACATGGGTCTCTTTCCAACTCCCCTCTCTGCAGGGACTTTGTGGTTTTTGCGCTCAAACTCAACTCTCTGGGGGGCCTGTGCATGGCTCTCGCTCGAACTCCACTCTCTGCGGGGGCCATGCATGGCTCTTGCCCAAACTGCTTTCCCTGGGGGGGTTCTGGTGGGGACTACAGGTAATTGAAAGGGTTATAAATGAAATGTTTATATTGTATTTATGAATTGTTTATGATTAATAAGCTATAGAAGGTAACTTGATAAAGTTAACTGAAATGTATGCTGAAACAATAGTAATAGTTAAATAAGTAATGTTTAGTGAATGAAAATGTATGATAGATTAACCCAAATTGTGCATGTCCAGTCATTGCCTAGGAGAGGTTTGAAAACCTCACCATAAGCAAAGATCTCAGAGGGTGGGAGATGTGATGGATGAAGGGTTAATCTTCAGCAGAAGCTGAGAGACAAGGAGGGGGCGGAGCCAAAGGGCTCACTCTCTGAGCTCTGAGGAAAAGAAAGGATTCTAAGATTGGTAACCTGCAAGTGAAGACGCTGTGAACAACTCTGAGAACCTCAGGGTTCAGTTTGGCCTTTAAAAAAGGTCCTCTGTGCAAGCACCGGGTCATTCCTGACCCATGGGGTGATGTCACATCCCGATGTTTACTAGGCAGACTTTTTGTTTATGGGGTGGTTTGCCATTGCCTTCCCCAGTCATCTTCCCTTTACCCCCAGCAAGCTGGGTACTCATTTTACCAACCTCGGAAGGATGGAAGGCTGAGTCAACCTTGAGCCGGCTACCTGAAACTGACTTCCGTCAGGATCGAACTCAGGTCGTGAGCAGAGCTTGGACTGCAGTACTGCAGCTTACCACTCTGCACCACAGGGCTCCTTAGTTTGGCCTAAACTGTTGAAAAATACAACCTGTGGTGTGACAGGATTGAGATTGGGAGAAGGGCCATCTCTCAGGTCACAAAGAGGGAATAGGCTCTAGAGAAGTAGATATTCCAATTACAGGAGTGTGTGAAGGGATTACTGCTAATGGTGTGGGGTAGTTCAGTAGTGAGAACAAGAAGTGAGGGTCAAGGAGGAGTCTCCATACTTCTGAATTCTCTGGGAAAGAGAGGTTTTAAACTCTACCTTTCCTGATAGCTTAGCAGCAGAGTCTGATAAAGGAGCATCTATTGGAAAGTCTAAGAACTAAACTTAATTAAAGAACTGAATTTGTGAATTGTAACCAAGAAGTGTGATTTTGAACCATCTAAGAAATCTGTCCATCTCTGAAGTGAATCTTGTAAATATATATATCTGGTTTTGGTGTTTTCCCTCTAATACAATTTCCCCTCAAAATCCATCTTTTGAATACTGTTTAATAAATTTTCCTGTTATTTTTGTTAACGTTAAGAAGCCTCTGGTGTCATATTTCTTATCTGAGGTAAAATAAGGTGGTGACTGGAGAAGCAGAAAAATAATCTCCACATAACACCCTCTGGTTCACAAGATGTAAGGCAATCCCTCTCTCTCCCTCAGAACCAAAAACTGATTACTGGGAGCTGGGAGTTAGTAGGAAGGAGAGGGATCGTCATAGTATCCAACTATAGATCAGGGAGGAGAGATAATTTCATCCTGAAATAATTGGGGTGTGTCCCTTTCCCTTCACCATTTCAAGGTACTTCCATTTTATTTATCCCTCACTGTGAGCAGCCAGTGTGATGCAGTGACAGAAAAAGCTAATGCAATCTTGGGGGTATCAACAGAGGCATAATATCCAAATCGCAAGATGTCATAGTTCCGTTGTACACTGCATTTATCAGGCTGCACCTGGAGTATTGTGTGCCATTCTGGAAGTCACACTTCCAAAAGGATATGGACAGAATCGAGTGGGTGCAAAGGAGAGTGATGAGGACGATCAGGGGCCTGGAGACCAAGCCTTATGAGGAAAGGCTGAGGGAGTTGGGAATGTTTAGTCTGAAGAAGAGGAGGTTGAGGGGGGACATGATTGCTGTCTGTAAGTATTTGAAGGGATGTCACTTAGTAGAGGGCAGGGAGCTGTTCCTGTTGGCATCAGAGGATAGGCCTCACAATAATGGTTTTAAATTGCAGGCAGAAAGGTACCAGCTGGATATTAGGAAACTTTTTTTACAGTAAGAGTTGTTCAGCAGTGGAATCAGCTACCTAGGGAGGTGGTGAGCTCCCCCTCACTGGCAGTCTTTAAGCAGAGGCTGGACAAACAGTTATTAGGGATGCTCTAGGCTGATCCTGCATTAAGCAGGAGATTGGGCTAGATCACCTGTATGACCCCTTCCAGCTCTATGATTCTGTGAATTATATAACCAAGTGATAGGCTTAAATCCATGGGTGGGTTTACTTTCAAGAACTGATGGGTGACTCCCTGCCCAGTTCATCTCATAATTAGCTTGGTTTGCATATGTAAAACACAGTTTCCAATATTTTATCCTACTCTAGCATGGCCACAGTGCAGAATGCTGAATGAGGCTATGCACTTAACAATAGGAGCAAAGTTAGTAGTGCAATAAGGGGTACTTTCTTTAAACTCACATGTCAAAAAATGCGGGCAGGAAGTCCCTCCTCCCCTGTGTGTGTGTGTGTCTAAGTGTGACCCCAGGATGTGTGTGTGCGTGTGGCCAAAGCCATTCTCTTTAAGAACCAGAGAGGCGAGTTCATTCTAGTGTATTTGTCTGAGAGCGCATTACCGAGTCTGGCCAGCGAGGGTCAGCGGAGTAGAGAAGGAGACAAAACCTTATAGTACGTCTGTGTGGTTTTTTTAAAAAGATAAAACCACCTCCCAGCCAGGAGATTCTCAAACAAGTGGGGTTTTTTTTTGGGGGGGGGGACAAAAGAGTGAGCCAGAGTGCTTTTTAAGCAGTTCTCTTTTCTCTAGTTATAGACCCCCCTCTAAAAGGCGTTTATTCCCCCCCCAAGCACATGGTTAGGTAACCAGAATCCAGGCTAGAGTTCCCCCACCCCCCACCCCAAAAAAGTGATTTTTTGACTAGGGGGAGGCTTGTGTTTTGTTATCTCCAGGCAAAGACTGAGAAAGCAGGCAGGACATGCTGTGGGGAGAGTCATCTTTCTCCTGTCTGCCCCACACCCAGCCCCAAGACAGAGAAAAGCAGCATGCCACCTCCAGCCAGGAGATTCCCAAAACAAGTGATGAGCCAGAGTGCTTTTTAAGCAGTTCTCTTTTCTCTAGTTATAGGCCCCCTGCTAAAAGGCGTTTATTTTTCCTTCTCCCCCCCAACCCGAGCACATGGTTAGGTAACCAGAATCCAGGTTGGAGTTTCCCCCAAGCAAGTGATTTTTTGACTATGGAGAGGCTTGTGTTTTGTTATCTCCAGGCAAAGATTGAGAAAGCAGGCAGGGCATGCTGCGGGGAGAGTCATCTTTCTCCTGTCTGCCCCACACCCAGCCCCGAGACAGAGAAAAGCAGCATGCCACCTCCAGCCAGGAGATTCCCAAAACAAGTGGTTTTTTACACTCCTGATGGTTTTTTCAGCCCCCTGTGTCGAGGGCACAGAGTGTGCTTTAAGCTATACAGTGTTTCAGATCCCCCTTACAGAGCAGTCAGCCTAGAGTCCTGCTTTTTTCTCTATGCCGAGCCTGCTTGTCATTACCAGCCCAAAAGTAGCATGCAGAGGAGGGGCGGGGTGTCTAGCTAAAAAGCGTTATGAGGTAGCGAGAGAGAGAGAGTGAGCTGGGAGGGGCTAATGACCCCCCTCCACCCCCACCACACACCACCACACACCACACCACAGACAGACTAGTCCCACACAGCCCATTCCTGAACAGACAGAAGAAAAATTTAAGCTATACCGTGAGGGGCTATGAAACCCCATCTTTAAAAAAAAAAAAAAAAAAAAGCTCCCAAGGCAAGCAAAATGTAATGAGACCTGTGTGTTTCCCCTCCCCACATCAGAGCAGCCAGAGATTGCGAGATTGTGACTACAAGCGCTACCAGATTAAGCCTGAGTATCGTTAACGACCGGCTTCCTGTTTAAGCAGCCAGGCAGGCACGTTATGCACAGAGCCCCTAGGTTTTTAAAGTGTTAAAAGGGGTGGACCCCCCCCCAGTTTTATTTCTGCTCTAGTGTTCAACACACACCTTACCCTGAGCAGAGACGTCCAATGAAAAGAAAAGAAAGGCTGAGTTGGTGTTAGAAAACGCCTCAGTTCCCCCCCCCCACCTGACTGGCTTTAAGAATTTTGATAGGCTACTCCCAGGGGGGAGAAGGGAGAGGAGGGGTTGGGCTTCTCTTCCTATCTTTTTTGCCATACTTCCATGGCAAGAGCAGCAGGGAGCCTGAAGCGCTCCCCCTCTGGAGAAACTTCCTGTTTTTCTAGGGTGTGTGTGTGTGTAGAGAGATAGAGCTGCTGGAGCCTTTTAGTCACACTCCTGTTTGCTTAGCTGCCCTGTGAAAAAATAAACCACCTATACCCCAAAAACACCCCCCCCACAACGATGGAAGGGTGAGAGAGCTAGGGGGCTGAATAGTGGTGGCTTTTTCTACCCTGCAATGTGTACCTATATGATCCGGCAGGGGGAGGGAATGCCTGTTTTTAAGCCATTCCTACCCCAAAAACACCCCCCCAAATGATGGAAGGGTGAGAGAGCTAGGGGGCTTAATGCTGTGCTTTCACACGGGGCAAGTGGCTGCCGGGCAGTCACCCCTGGTGTTTTCAAGGGGTGGGGGTTAGAGGGGCATGAGGGGTAATTTATACAGAGGGGTGGGGGGTGCTTTTAGGCGCCTCTTTTTTAAGGGCTGGTATGTTATACATCTATGGATGCATTAGATGGGTGTGGAACAAGAGGATGTGTTTCTCAAAGCCCTCTTCTGCTGCCCCACAAAATGAAGGGCAAAAAGACCCCCTGTTTCTTTCTTTTTTTTAATTCCCCTTCTTTTAAGGTTAACGTGTTATACCTCTATGGATGCGGAAGGGGCTGAGGAACGGGACGGCTTGCTTCTCAACCCCCTCTTCTGCTACCCCACAAAAGGAGATTATAAAAACGCACCAGACCCTTTTAAAAAAATAAATAAACACATCTACTGATTGCAAAGATGCATGCAGGAGACTGATAAGGGGTGGGGCATGTGCTTATCTGCCTCTCCAGGGAGGGTGGAATGTGTGTGTGTGTGTGTGTGTGTGTGTGTGCTAAAAATAAAAACGTGCTCTATAGTTGATCACAAAAGCTCCATGCAATTACTAGGGAGGGAGGGGATACAAGAGGCGTGCACAGGCTTGGTCTCTCTCTCTCACACACACACACACTATCAGTCATGCAGTCTGTAAAACACGCTCTGCATATCGTTTTGCAAGGGTCTGCCTGGCAGGGTGGGGTTTTTGGCGTTCTGCAAGGGTTAGAAAGACTACCCCAATACCCTACCAAGGTTGACCTTCTCCTCGGACTCTGAAGAGTCAGACGATGAAGTGAGATGGAAGACCGAACAGGCCTCGTATGGCGAGGAATCAACCCCCATCCCGCGGAGACCAACGCGACCCTCACAGGACTGCGAATCCCGGTTCCAGAGGGGAGCCTGTCTCGTTTGCGGCACCATGGGCCACTTCGCAGCAGCCTGCCCGCACCGGCCAGACCTCGCTCTTCCTTCTCGTCCAGAAGGACCCCCGGGCTCGGGGACAACCTCAACGCAGAGGCACCACTGCCACACGCAGCACTGCGCCGGGATGACATGCGCCCTCGGCACTTCACGTCAGAGAAGTCACTGGTGAACCCACTCCTACCGTCCCATCCAGGACTCGGATTACAAGTGCCCCATTGGGGGACAGCTCTCAATCTTCTGATGAGGATCGCTCCTGGGATCCCCCTGCCCTCAACCTGGAATCTCCTCTTGACTTGTGAAAAAATGGGCAGGGTCTGCGGTGAGCGGAGTGACACCGCAGACCCTGCAGCTTCTCCTGCAAAACCCAAGGCTCCTGTTATGGTGAGTGAAGTTGAAAATACTGTGTATGTGGATGTAGTGTTACAACATTACAAACGAGGCCCCAAACTACATGTTAAAGCCCTCATAGACTCTGGCTGTGGGCGTGCCTTAATCAATGAGGCCACTTTCAAGGCACTTAAAGTTAAGTCCGAGACACTACCTGACCCTATCCAGTTTGCTCAGATGGCAGCACCTTTAGGGGTAGCCCGGTAGACCGTCGCACTCGCAGCATTGCGATGGGTATCGGTTCTCATTGGGAACAAATAGACTTCACTATAGCCCCCATCCGATACAAAGTCATTTTGGGAATAAACTGGCTAAAGGGACACAGCCCTTCTATAGACTGGAAAGCTGATACTATCACCTTCTCGCATCCCGACTGCGCCAAACACCGACACGAAGCCGCAGTAGTTCTCCCGACAGCCACAGCCTTAGTCTCTGACACCCCCCCCCCCAATACTGCCTGTTGAGTGTCAGGATTTTGCAGACATTTTCGATGTCAAAGAGTGCGATGCTCTGCCCCCCCACCATAGAACGGACTGTGCTATTGAAGTGGTGGGGGACGGTAAATTGCATAAAAGTAAAATATATCCCATGAGCACCACCGAACGGACTGTATTGCGAGACTTTTGGATAAAAACCTTGCTCGTGGTTTCATTCAACCTTCTTCAGCTCCTTGCTCAGCTCCTGCCTTTTTTGTCCGCAAAAAGACAGGCGATCTGCGCCTCTGCATTGACTTTCGGAAGCTCAATGCTGTCACTCAGACTAATGCCTACCCCATCCCTCTAATTTCAGTTATCTTGGGACAGCTAAAGGAGGGGCACATTTTCACCAAACTAGACTTAGTTGAAGCCTATTACAGTGTCCGCATTTGTGATGGGGATGAGCCCCTCACAGCCTTTTCCAGCTGTTTTGGTATGTTTGAATTCCTTGTCATGCCCTTCGGATTAAAGGGGGCTCTGGGGGTCTTCATGCAATTCATTAATGAAATCCTCCATGATTTGTTATACCGGGGCATGGTGGTTTATCTAGATGACATCCTCATTTATTCTAACTCCATGGAAGAGCATGTAGCTTTGGTGCGAGAAGTACTACAACGGCTCCGGGACAATCAGCTCTATGCTAAAGTATACAAATGCAAATTTCACCAAAGCCAGTTGACATTTCTGGGTTATATTGTTTCACACCAAGGTCTCACCATGGACCCCGCCAAGGTCCAGTCGGTTGTTGATTGGGCTCCCCCTTCAACTCGTAAGCAAGTGCAACAATTCCTTGGCTTTGCGAACTTTTAGCGGGGGTTTATTCCCAACTTTGCCCAAATTGCTCTGCCTATCACTGATCTCCTCAAGACTAAAGGCAAGGGGGCTTCCGCCTCTCTCCCCACAGCCAAAGTTCTATGGACTCTTCAATGTCAAACTGCTTTTGATACCCTTAAGTGTTTGTTCACCTCTGAACCAGTTTTAAAACATCCTGATCCCGAGCGTATGTTTATAGTACAAGTAGATGCTTTGGATGTAGCCATGGGAGGTGCCCTTCTGCAGCAAGGCAATGATGGTCTGCTTTACCCCTGCATTTATTTTTCTAAAAGGTTTGAGCACTCCCAACTCAACTGGCCCATTTGGGAAAAAGAAGCAGCCGCCGTCTACCATGCTCTGACTACATGGTGACAATTCCTTGAGGGTCCCCGGGTCCCCTTTGAAGTCTGGACAGATCACAAAAATCTGGAGGCACTAACTGGGACCCATAAACTGTCCGTGAAGCAACTTCGTTGGGCTGACTTCTTTTCCCAATTCTGTTTTGTACTCAAACATGTCCCAGGCAAGCAAAACGTACTGGCGGACGCTCTCTCCAGGCTCCCCCAGTATCCTACCAAAGTTGACCGTCCCACGGTCTCCTTATTCACCCCAGCGCAAAGAAGTCTCTTGCCCACCCTCGCTGTCCAGACCAGATCACAGACCCTATGACAGCCCCGCGCTGGGGGGGATGTTCAGAACTTGAACCTGACTCCCTCGCCCTCCACAACCACCACCCCCGGTCCCCTTACGTACGGACGTGCCACCCTCTCCTCCCATTGCTCCTCCGGCTCCACAACCAGCCTCGTCCACCTCACCGAATAAGATGGACCTGTCTGATTCCTTCCTGGACTCACTCCGCGCCCTTTGCCAGGCTGAACTCTCCGCTCACACCCTCCCTCCCTTCTGGAACGTGGCGGTTGCTGGTACAAAGACTCTAAATTATACGTGCCCAAAGACTTGCGAAAGAAAGTGTTAAAATTAGCCCATGGAGCTAAAACAGCAGGGCACTTTGGATTCTTGAAAACTCTTCACTTGTTGCGTAGGCAATTCTGGTGGGCGGGCATGCGCACTGACGTGGACTCCTTCGTTCGCGGCTGCCCAACTTGTGCCACTGTCAAACGTTCTCAAGGGAAACCCCCCCCCCGGACTCTTGCAACCCTTAGAAATCCCCTCCAGACCCTGGGAAGTCATTGCCATGGATTTCATGACTGACCTCCCTCTTAGTGAGGGTAAAACTGTTCTATGGGTTGTTACGGACCTTTTCTCCAAACAGGTGCACCTCATCCCGTGCGCAAGTATTCCCTCCACCCCAAAGCTGGCCCGCCTCTTTGTGTCACATGTCTTCCATCTACATTCCTTCCCGCGGAAGATAGTGAGCGACGGGGGGGGCACCTATGTGGCCAAATTTTGGAAAGCTTTTCTTAAATTGGTGGGGGTGGAGCAGGGTTTCTCTAGTGCATTCCATCCCCAGACTGATGGGCAAACTGAACGTGTCAGTGCTGTGTTAGAATGTTACCTTTGTTGTTATGTCAATTATCACCAAGATAATTGGGTTGAACTGTTGCCTTTTGCTGAATATGCCTACAACAATGCTGTTCACCAATCCACAGGGTTTAGTCCATTTCAAGCTGTATATGGTCAAGACTTTGGTCCTATCGAACAGCTAAATATTTCCAGGGGGGAGGGCGATGGAGATGTAGCTGCATGGGTAGAGGCAATTCATACCACCTGGCCCTGGCTGATAAAGAATTTGGAATGAGCCAAACGTAAATACAAGGCTCAGGCTGACAAACATCGATCTCCTTGCCAGGACTATAAAGTGGGGGACCTGGTCTACCTGTCTACCAAGAACCTTCGTTCCACCCGTCCTTGTGACAAACTAAGTGCCAAATATGTGGGACCTGATCCCGTGTCTCGTATCATCAACCCTGTGACAGTGGAACTCACTCTGCCAAAGGCACTCAGACGTATCCATCCAGTTTTCCATGTAAGCCTTTTGAAACCACACACTCCCTCCCCGGAGTGGCATCCCAACCCGCTTCCTGAGCAACCAGTGATGGTGGGGGGGAGGAGCATTTCGAAGTTGCTAAAATCCTGGACTCTCGCATTCGCCACGGCTCCCTCCAGTATCTTGTTCGTTGGAAGCACTTCCCCCCTGCCTATGAAGAATGGGTACACACCTGCGACGTCGCCGCCCCTCGACTAGTGCGAACCTTCCACTCCACCTACCCCCAGAAGCCAGCCCCCTTTTGGGTCAGGAGGGGGCCCTAAGGGGAGCAGGATGTCAGGAGCGGGCCTGTTCGGCTCCTCGGCTCCTCTGAGGTGTTATGACTTTCTCGCGGCTTCTCGCAGCTGCCTCGCTTTGTTGTTCTAACAGACACTTTATCTCGTGCATTCCTCTCCCGTGGGAAACTGAGTTACTATGCCAACCTGCCATATCAGCTATGCTATTATATGTTACTGATTTGCGCCAGCCAGCCATTCTTGGCTTAGTTAGTTTGCAAGCACTGTTAACCTGTTTGATTTTTCCAATAAAGTCACTTTGCCTTAGGACTACCTGTCTGGGTTGTTGCTTTTGGGGATCCCTTGGGCCAAGGGCTTACATTAACTTTATTCTTGTTATGAGCTTTGGTTTTTCCAACACTTCTGTTATTTTTAGGATCCAGCCTTTTTTGTTCGTGTGTCAAGGCCAACTTCTTTCCCTCCTCTTCTTGTTCTTGTTGTTGGTCAGGGTTAAGGCCAACTAGATCTTTTTCATGGTTTTCCAAAAAAAATTTCACATCCTCCTGTGAAATGATAGTAAATTTGACCTTTTTGTAGGTAAAAATGAGTCCCTGTGGAAAGATCCAACAAAATCTTATTCCATTCTTCTTCAATGTCCCAGTAAAGTCTTTGTAGATATTTCTCTTCATCATCAAATGTTTTGGAATGTCCTTGAGGATTATAAGTGGGGTTCCTTTCACGGACAAAGGGTTGTCATAGAATGTTTGCATGATATAATTCTTCATCCTGATGTCATAGAAGGAAATCATAATGTCCCTGGCCTTTGTAGTAGGTAAAGGGATTCTAGTAGGTAAAGGAATTCTGCATATTTTATTTATTGCATAGTCCAGATCTTGTTCATTTATCTGAATCAGGTCAGCCAATGATTTTATAATGGTGGTTCTGGAACCTCCCAATTCTTCTGGAAAATTACAAAGGCGAACATTTGATTGTCTTAGCTTCATCTCCATCATAGCCAGGTGGTCTGTAACAATGTTGGGAGTGGATAGCTTGGATTTGTTTATCTTGATTTATCTGTTTATTTTTTGATATCTTTCTGTTCTTCAACTGCCTTTTTAATTGATATGTCCATTTTCCCCATATCAGTTTTTATTGTAGAAAGTTGTGGTTTCATATTTTTAACATCACTAGTCAATATGTCCAATTTCTGACTGGATTGGTTAGTGATTTGAATCAAGCTAGTCAATATGCTGGTTAACTGAGCCAGTTGCTGAGATATTTTCTCATATTGTTTGGTAAAGATATCAGTATGTTTTAGTAGCATTTCCTGTATATCCTTTTCGACCTTCTCCATATTTATTTCTGAGATTAATTCCAAACAATCACCAGTATCAAAGGTGTGTTGTAAGTGTGCTGGCAGGAGCCAAGACCTGTGACAGTTTTCAATTCATCAGTTTTATGGTTTCCCTGGGGTTAAATGACTGCAGATTCTTTTCTTCGTTGTAAAACAGTGTGATTTTAAAGAATCAAGATTAATGGCACTCTAGCTTAGCTGTAAAAGGGGGAGTAAGAATAATGATGTTGTTTTCGCGGACCTTCCTTCATCTCCTCTCGATAGATTCCAAGTAATAGGAATGCTTTAATTGATACACAAGGCAGGCGCAAGTCTGATCCTACGAATTCCTGTGACAGTCGTTCCCCTTAATCTCGATGGTTATGCTTGGTAGAGCAGTGAGAGTATTTCCTTGCTGTCTTCTGTTTCTCAAGACAAATCTTTCAAGTAGAAACATGGCAGGAAGAATGTCTTAGATTGGAAAGACGTCAGCTCCAAAGGAATTTATCCCGTTCGCTCCCACCCCTTTTAACACCTCGGCGTGTAATTGGTAGCTAGAGTGTCTTTCAAACATCCCGTTTGTTTTGTCTAAGTAAAGATCAGATAGATAAGGCTCCTGCTGTTTAACTATACTCTTTTTAAAACTTCAAAGTCACTTGTATTCTGGGCGGAGAGGTGCGGATTGCAGTGATGATTATATCAATCTTTCAAATAATCGGAATCAAGGTAAAACCAAAAGAGTTCTTGTGACTTACTCAGGTTTTGGATGTTTAGGGTTTCATTGCAATAAAGTTGTTCCTTAAGTGTTGATAGATAAAGGAGGTTGAAGCCTCAGGCCAAGAAGCCGTTCATGGCGATGTTAATCCTCTCAAATGCCCGTGGGACAACGTTCATATCTCCAGGAGGCTTATAAGCACTCTCAGAAGGTATGGGAGTCAAACCACCCTTCATGGCTGCAGAGGAAATTCTGCTCCCCAGTTCCCTAATTAGAGCTAAGGTGGGGTGTTGATTTTCACCCCTATTCAAATGTTTCTTGGGGTCTCTCAGGGAGGGAACTCTTGAGAGACATCTTGCTTCAACCAGCGCTGTACCAGAAGTCTCAAAACTATATTTCTTAATGATGTATTATTGTACCTGAAATGGGTCTTAATGGGGCATATTAGTACACATATAGAGTTTCCTCAGATCCTTATATAATGCTTCTATCTGAAAATACAACAATTAAGACATTATATTCAAATTACATTTTGTAAAAACATTCTGCAAAAAACTAAAGTTTTGAATTATCTTTACCTTAGGCTATGCTGCATTATTCTCCAAATGAGTTATGAGCTCATAATCACCTTTCCTAGCTCTTGTTTGCATCTCCAAACAGGAGTATTCTAATAAACCTACAAAGCACTTAGATGGAGATGAAGAGAGGGCAGAACTCCTCAATTCCTACTTTTCCTCAGTCTTTTCTCGTGAGGGAAGTGGTGTTCAACATGGCATAAACAGAACATGTGATGAGGGAAGGGATTTGCAGCCTAGAATTGGCATTGGGATAGTGCACAAACACCTGGTTTCTTTAAATGAAACAAAATCCTCTGGGACAAATGAATTGCACCCAAGGGTACTCAAAGAACTTGCAGATGTAATTTCGAAACCTCTTTCCATTATTTTTGAAAAGTCTTGGCAAACAGGTGAGATACCAGTAGATTGGAGGTGGGCAAATGTTGTCCCCATCTTCAAGAAGGGGAAAAAGGAGGATCCGGGTAACTACCGACCCATCAGCTTGACTTCTATACCAGGAAAAGTGTTCGAACAAATCATCAAACAGTCAGTCATTGAGCATTTACAAAGGATGGATCTGAGCCAGCACGGGTTTCTCAAGAATAAGTCATGTCAGACTAATCTAATCTCCTTTTTTGAGAAAGTTACTACCTTGCTGGATCAGGGGAATGTTGTAGACATAGTTTATCTAGATTTCAGTAAGGCTTTTGATAAGGTTCCACATAGTATTCTAGTTGAGAAATTGGGAAAATGTGGTTTAGATACTATTATTGTTTGGTGGCTCTGCAACTGGTTGACAGATCATACCCAAAGAGTGCTAGTTAATGGTTCCTTATCCGCTTGGAGAGAAATGACTAGTGGAGTTCCTCAGGGATCTGTGCTGGGCCCTGTGTTGTTCAACATCTTTATAAATGATTTGGATGAAGGAATAGAGGGGATGCTTATTAAATTTGCAGATGATACTAAATTGGGAGGGGTAGAAAATACGGTAGAAGACAGAGCCAAGATGCAGGATGATCTTGACAGGCTGGAGAAGTGGGCTAGAACTAATAAAATGCACTTCAACAAAGACAAATGTAAAGTTCTGCATTTAGGTAGGAAAAATCAAATGCATAATTATAGGATGGGGGAGACTTGTTTGAGCAGTAGTGTGTGTGAAAAGGATCTTGGGGACTTAGTAGACCAAACACTGAACATGAGTCAGCAGTGTGATGAGGTAGCTAAAAAGGCAAATGCAGTCTTGGGCTGCATCAACAGAAGTATAGTGTCCAGATCATGTGAACTGATGGTATCACTTTACTCCACTCTGGTTAGAGCTCAACTAGAGTACTGTGTTCAGTTTTGGGCACCACAATTTACAAAAGATGTAGACAAGCTGGAACGTGTCCAGAGGAGGGCAACAAAGATGGTGAGGGGTCTGGAGACCAAGTCCTATGAGGAAAGGTTGAAGGAGCTGGGTATGTTTAGCCTGAAGAGGAGAAGACTGAGAGGGGATATGATAATCATGTGTAAGTACTTGAGGGGCTGTCATATTGAGGATGGTGCCGAGTTGTTTTCTGTTGCCCAAGAAGGTCGGACCAGAACCAAAGGGTTGAAATTAAATCAAAAGAGTTTCTGTCTAGACATTAGGAAGAATGTTCTAACAGTTAGAGCGGTTCCTCAGTGGAACAGGCTTCCTTGGGAGGTGGTAAGCTCACCTTCCCTGGAGATTTTTAAGAAGAGGTTAGATGGCCATCTGTCAGCAAGGGGGCTGCACTAAGGGGGCTTCTCTAATTTGGTTCCTAATTCTGGAAATGTGTTCTAATATACGGGTCTTGATTGCCTGAGTAGTGCTTTCTATATAAATTGTTTTACAAGGACAAAAAAAACTATATATATGATTCTTTGTGTGTTACAGTTTGCAAAAAACAATACAATTGTTTTAAAGGTAACTCTGGATGCTTAACCTCTTTTGCTTCTAACATATATTTGCAAGCTTTACAATGTCCCCACCTATAAATTGCTTTTAGAATTGGTTGTGGTTTCCATGGTTTATTCATGTCAGAGTGAAACAAAAATATCTCCTAAATTTTGATTTCTCATATACCCTACCACTGAGGGTTGTTCACATCCTGGACATCTGGGATTTAAAATGGAACCTGCTTAGACACCAAGGATATGATGGTTAGATCTCAAAGCTGCACTTATAAATTAGTAAAATAACTATAATGCAAGCAGAAAGCATGTGGTTTCTGTGCTCCCCCTTCACAACTGATGGTGGCTCATTTTTTTGTCTTGAAACATGAACTGATTAGATTGGATAGCATAAGCAATGTTGAGCCAGCAATTACTGCATCACTTCTGCTAATCTGCATATGTTTTATAACAACATCTGGTTTTGATTAAGGTCTGCAAATTATTACATTATATACACACTGAGAAATCTAGGCCAATAGTTAATTACTAGATCTGAATGATCAGTTGGTACGGATTACTCAATACCATGTGTTCATTATGACATACTTTTTTGTTCCTATTTGGCTAAAAGGTGAGTTCTAATCAGATTTAATCAGGAGCTTCCCATTATGAAAGGAAGTTCAGCACTAATGATGCTGTTGTAAACAATTGATATATATTGGTTCTCGTAGGTTATCCGGGCTGTGTAACCGTGGTCTTGGTATTACACAGCCCGGATAACCTACGAGAACCAATGAACTCTGACCGTGAAAGCCTTCGACAATAAATTGATATATAGTTTGATTTGCATTGATTTATATACATTGCAATGTTTGTCAGATCATCTGCCCAATAATAAATTGTTCTACAGAGTTTGGTCAAGACAAATTATTTTCTGTACTATATGGCTTCACAGTGTCATTTGCAGGGCTTTTCCAGATGATCAACTTATTGGAGACTGGATTTAGTATCTCCAATCTTTCTTCCTTATCATAAAGGTGATCTGAACAATTGCAGCTTGTTTTTCAGGGCTGCAAACTCTCACTGGGCTGGGGACAGTTTGTCTGTGAGATGAATTTTAAAGCATCTTTCACACTAACACCACAATCCTAGACATACTTATTTGACAGTCAGTGCCATTAAATTCAGTGGGACATAAGAAGAGTCCTGCTAGGTCAGACCAGAGTTCCATCTAGTCCAGCATTCTGTTTCACGCAGCCAACCAGTTCCTCTGGAGGTCCAACAACAGGACATACAGACCAAGACCTTCCCCTGATTCTGCCTCCTAGCACTAGTATTCAGAGGTTTACTGCCTCTAAACATAGAGGTGCCCTTTAGTTATTATGGCTAATAGCCACTGGTAGACCTATCCTCCATGACTCTGTCTAATCCCCTTTTAAAGCTGTCTATGCCTGTGGCCATCACTACATCTTCTGGCAGTGATGTCCACATTTCAATCATTTGTAAAGAAGTATTTCCTTTTGTCCATCCTGAATCTACTGCCAATCATTGGATGTTCTTGAGTTCTAGTATTTTTGGAGAGGGAAAAAGTTCTCTTTGTCAACTCTCTCCACCCTGTCCACTGAAGACAAAAGGGCAGATAAAGGTAGGTTGGCTGGGAAGGAGATAGGGTTGCCAACTCCAGGTTGAGAAATTCCTGGAGATTTGAGGGGTGGAGCCTAGGGAAGGTTGGGTTTGAGGAGGGGAGGGACCTCACAAGGATATAATGCCATAGGCTCTACCCTTTAAAGCAGCTGTTTCCTTCAAAGGAACTGGTGTTACCAGCCTCCTGGTGATGGCTGGAGATTACCTGGAATTACAGTTAATCTCCAGATGACATAGATCAGTTCCTCTGGAGAAAATGACTGCTGTGGAGGGTGGAGTCTATGGCATTATACCCTGCTGAGGTTGCTTCCCTCCCCAAACCTCACCCTCCCAAGGCTACACCCCGAAATCTCCAGGAATTTCCAACTTGGAGCTGGCAACCCTAAGGATCTTTGTAGTTGAGAGATCCATTGTGATTCCAGGAGAGCCGCTGCCACCACAGCTGCTGTGTGTGTTGGGGAAGCTGGTGGGAGGTTGGGAGGGTAATGGGGGGCAGAAAGAGAGTGATGGAGTGAGAGGCAGACAAAGAGAGAAAGTGACAGGCATGGAGGAAAGAGAGAGTAAGCAAAAGGGGTGGCAGTAGGGAGAAAGAGTGAGAGACTGAGAGAAGTAGGGTGAAGGGAGAAAGTAAAGGTAGGGGGAATGGGTGGCTACTCCCACAAGTTTCTTGAAGGTCTCCACTTGTTTAACCAATTTTTAATCCATAAAAAAGCCTGCCTTCTTATCCCATGACTCCTGTGCATACTCAAGAGTCTTTGGAAAAGTAACTTGCCAAAGCCTTTTGAAAGTCCATGTATATAATGTTTACCAGGTCACCATTATCTACATGCACTTTCTCAAAGAACTCCAAAAGGTTGATGAGGCAGGACTTTCCTTTTGAGAAGCCATGCACATTTTCCCTTAGCAGGCTTTCTCCCCCTCCCTCTATATACTTAATAATTCGATCTTTGACTATTGTTTCAACTAATTTGTCTGATCGGCCTGTAATTAGGCTGACTGGCCTGTAATTTCCTGGTTCCCCTCTGGACCTCTTTTAAAAATGTGCAACTCTCCAGTCTTCTGGTACAGAAGCGGAATTTAGTGATAGATTGCATATATAGTTTTAGTAGACCAACTCTCACATTATCTGCTGGTCAAATGACTGTAAATAAATAAAAACTGAAACTATCTCACATTTTAGTTCCCTAATAACTTCCAGGAGTATGCCATCAGGTCCTGGAGACTTATTGGTTTTTAATTTCCCCAATAGGTCTAGAATTTAATCTCTCATTACTTAAATTTGACTCAGTTCTTCAGACTTACTTCCAGAGAGGAATACATAGTCTGCACTGCTGCAATCTTAAGCATACATAATTTCCTATAAATTCTATTGAATTCAGGGGGATCTAGTTTGGCGTTAAAGCGATTAGACTGGGCAGTTGCAGTTCTACAGTTAATGGCTCATAATTTCATTCCATACCACATTTATGTAGCATATTTTAGTATGCAATAAATATATTGTATTCTTTACCGCTTGATTTATATTCTTTGACTTATCTTGTCATTTCTTGCCCCCATGTCCTCTTTCCTATTTTATAACATCATGCACACAGATAGAACAATTCAATGTAATATTCTGTAAGATTTCAACAATACTATATCTGGACAGAATGTCATCAGTCAGTCTGTAATCATCACTCCCCTGGTGATACATCTGTGTGTCATATTACCCTTTTTTGCCAATGCGCCACAATGGGAGATCATAACCTCTAATGTAAAAAGACCCCCTTGACCACATCTGGAATAACAGGTCAGTTATGGGCTCTGACTCTGACTCTGGGGCATTGTATGACAAAGAAATCTCTTGTTTTCTTTTCTGATACTGTACAAATATTCCCCATCTGCCAAATTCTTTATCCTTGTTGTTTATCTGACTCAGGTCACAGTATAACTAAAAAAAACCTTGCCTGAATAAATGTTTGCACAGAATATATCATAGTCTTTGCACATCCCAAAAGTAAATCCACACTAGAGCTGTTGATTCGGTTCGGTCCGAACTGAAAAACAGCTGAATTTCCCGCAATTCGGTGGTTTTTCGGTTCGGACGAACCGAACTCAAAAAGGGGGGAAACCGGGGAGCCGAATTCGCTGAGTTCGGGGTGTCCCCGAATAAATTCAGTGAATTCGGCCCCTTTAAACAGATCTGCGCCTTCCAGCTGGAAGGCGCAGATCTGTTCCCCCCCCCCAAGCGCTCGCCTCCAGGGAGTTCCCTGGAGGCACGCGGCGGGCCCTTTAAATAGATCTGTGCCTCCCAGCCGGGAGGCACACATCTATTTAAAGCCCCCCCAGCCCTGCCGGGACTCCCGGCAGGGCTGGCGGGGGGCTGGCAAGACCCTCTGCTCTATCTGCGCAGACAGTGCAGAGGGTCGTGCCAGCCCCCCGCCAGCCCTGCCGGGAGTCCCGGCAGGGCTGGGGGGGGCTTTAAATGGATCTGTGCCTCCCGGCTGGGAGGCACAGATCTGTTTGAAGTCCCCCCGCGCGCCTCCAGGGAGTTTCCCTGGAGGCGCGCGGCGGGCCCTTTAAATAGATCTGCGCCTCCCAGCCGGGAGGCGCAGATCTATTTAAAGCCCCCCCATTCCTGCCGGGAAGGTGCCCAGGGGGGCCTTTAAACAAGCCCCTCTGCGCTGTCTGCGCAGACAGCGCAGAGGGTTTCCAGACCCCCCCCAGCCCTGCCGGGACTCCCGGCAGGGCTGGTGGGGGGCTGGCAAGCCCCTCTGCGCTTTCTGCGCAGAAAGTGCAGAGGGGCTTGCCAGCCCCCCGGCAGGGCTGGGGGGGTCTGGAAACCCTCTGCGCTGCCTGCGCAGACAGCGCAGAGGGACTTGTTTAAAGGGGCCCCCTGCGCGCCTTCAGGGAAGCCCCTGAAGGCGCGCGGGGGGCGAATTTTCCCCCGAACTCTGGATCCCCCCGAATTTCCGGGGATCCGAAGCGGGGGAGTTTGGACTTCGGCACGGCCCAAATAAAAATGGGCCGAATTTTGCCGAAGCCAAACTATACCAATTTTTTTTTTCAACAGCCCTAATTCACACCATAATCTAATCCCCTTTTCATACAACCTGTCTTCCTTATTACAGCCATTATAACTTTTGTGTACTGCCAGAATAATAACACAAGCCCCATATATATCACAACATTCCACTTTTGTACTGAATGTTTGCATATGTGAACATTCATCATGAAAATAGCATTTTGGGGGAATGAAATCTCCTTTACCTATTTGATGCATTTCCATAACTGTCTATTTCACTTCTGCAGCTACTTTAGTGCTACTGGTGTAATATTTTAAAAACTTTTTTTTTATAATAGCCAATCAGGGATCATTGGCCTGGTGGCCTGGTGGATTCACATCACCACGTAGCTATTCATATATGGTTATATGATGAAACCACTATGGATAAATGAAGACATTCAAAATGGCAGGGAGGAAATGCATTTCCATTCATAAAGGAGACTAGCCAACATTCCCTGTTTAGCTGCACTGCTACAGTTTAATTGCCATTGCATACTGTGGCAAAACAGGAAGCGCTGGGCAGTTTGCTGTGGCAATAGACACCTTACCACATATTTTCATAACCTTTTGTGTACTTTCTCATCAAAATCAACAGAAGTAAAGGGTGGTTTTCAGTGGGCATAAAAATAATTGTCAGTATTGGTCCCCCATTTCATTTCAGTTCTACAAAATTGTGCTTTCTAATGTATACAGTGACTAAAAGTGCCAGGACTATTCAGGTTTTGCTCTCTGAAATGGAAGACTTTTCTCTAATCTTCAGTATGGAGGTAGGTGCTTGTGACTACACAAGGATGAGAGAAGAGTCTCAGATCTCAATAATCTTCACGTTTATGATCTCACTATGGAAATGCAGAATTTGATGTCTGATGCAGCATTATCTGCACATGATGCAGCTGATGAAGCTTTCCTCCTCCCTGATTAATTTGTCCCCTATAACCAGTCTTTTCATCAAGTTATAGTGTATCAATGGATTCTTCACACTATTTTTATGAAATAATAACACATTATCAACTTTTTGGTGATCTCACGGACTTGATACTGTTAAACATTTGGCTCATGCAAACTCTAAAATGTCACCAGTTCCCAGTGCAGTTACTCCCTTTTCCCCACAACAAAATTTCAGCGAGGCTTTCCACAGCCCTAGCCAGAGCCTAGCAAATTAAAGAAGTATGAAGATCAAATTTATTGCTTCTATTTTACACAACACTTTTGCACCAGGGAGGTTATACTGAGTGCTAATACATGAATGTATCTACTGCATAAATGGATCTATAAATGGATCTACTGCTGTGGCCACCCTATAGATCCCTGAGGAGGCAGTTCTTAGTTTCTTGCTGTGTTGAATTTCGTGTTTCTCTGTGTTAACTGACTAGTTACCTACAAGGTTCCTCTGTTGCTAAGACAAAATGCATTTTTTTCCAGTACCTAGTAGGGCTGTTGGGAAAAAAATTCGATAAAATTCAGATTCAGCAAAATTCGGCCTGTTTTAATTCAGGAAATGCCGAAGTCCGAACTCCCCTGCTTCGGATCTGTGGAATTCAGCACGAGATTTGAGTTCAGGGGAAAATTCGGCCGAATAAAGCCATAAAACTACTTTCCAGCCATTCCGTGGCTGCAGGGGGCGCATTTTTGGGGGTAGAGCCCCCAAACTTTCAGCGTAGCTTCAGAGGAGCCTTCTTGCAAGAACCCCCAAGTTTTGTAAAGATGGGATCAGGCCCCCCCGAAATATGGCCCCCCAAAGGGGTCCCCCCTTAATGTGCATTTTTATTCCATTTACAGTACACATTCAAGCCATTCCATGGCTACAGGGGGAACATTTTTTGGGGTACAGCCACCAAACATTCAGCGTAGCTTCAGAGGAGGCTTCTTGCAAGAACCCCCAAGTTTTGTAAAGATGGGATCAGGGTCCCCCGAAATATGTAAACCAGCATAAATCTTATAAATAAATTGTTAGCCTTTAAATGGACTGTGTCTTTTGATTTTGGGATTCCAAGCCTAAATTCTAAGTGCCTTGTGTGAGTGTAAAAACCACCTAACAAAAACCTAAGACAGTTTTGGGAAGTGTGAAGAGTCCTGGCTAGGTCTCAGCCTGGCAGGAAAAGTGTCACACTGAACTTGAAGCTTGGCAGGGGTTACTCTGGACCCAGTGCCTGGAGGCTTAACTTTTGGTCCAGAGTTGGGGGCAGCTACTGGTTAAACTTGGGGTGGAGACCCAGAGTTTAATGTTTTGTCTTTTTGGGAAACTTTTGACCAAACCAAAGCAGCTCCAGCTGGTGGAGGCTGTTTGGAGCTCTTTGACTGACACCTCCAGTCCGACCCAAGTGCCACCTGAATATCAGGACTTTGCAGACATGTTTAATGTGCAGGAGTGTGATGTGTTACCCCCCCACCGCCGGACGGACTGTGCTATTGAAGTGGTGGGGAATGGAAAACTGCCAAAGAGTAAGATCTACCCAATGAGTCCTACGGAATGGACAGTGCTCTGCGAATTCTTAGACAAGAACTTGGCTCGCGGTTTCATCTGACCCTCCACCGCGCCCTATTCGGCACTGGCTTTCTTCGTGCGTAAGAAAACAGGAGATTTGTGTTTGTGTATTGACTTTTGAAAACTCAATGCTGTTACTCAAATGAATGCTTATCCCATCCCCCTCATTTCTGATCTCTTGGGACAATTGAAGGAGGGACACATTTTCACCAAATTGGACTTATTCGAGGCTTATTACAGAGTCAGAATCCGGGAGGGGGATGAATCTTTGAAAGCCTTTTCCAGTTGCTTTGGGATGTTCGAATTTATGGATTTTGGATTAAAAGGGGCCCCGGGAGTCTTCATGCAACTCATTAATGAGATCCTCCATGATCTACTGTTCAAAGGAGTGGTGGTTTATTTAGATGATATTCTTATTTACTCTAAAACCATGGATGAGCACGTTGCCTTGGTTCGAGAGGTGTTGCAACGTCTCAGAGACAATCAGCTGTATGCTAAAGTGTCTAAATGCAAGTTCCATAAAAAGCAATTGACTTTCCTAGGGTATATTATCTTGCACCAGGGACTGACTATGGATCCTGAAAAAGAGCAAGTGGTGCTCGATTAGAAACCACACTCTACCCGTAAACAGGTCCAAAGATTTCTCGGGTTCACGAATTTTTACAGGGCGTTCCTCCCACATTTCGCTCAGATCACACTACCCATCACAAACCTCCTTAAAACTAAGGGAAACGGGAATACAGCCACCTTACCCAACGCCCGGGTGGAGTGGACCCCCCAGTGTCAAGCAGCCTTCTATAGTCTTAAGCAGCTTTTTACATCCAAACCTGTTTTGCAGCACCCAGACTGCAATCAACCATTCGTAGTGCACGTAGATGCTTCCGACATAGTGATGGGGGGGTGCGCTCCTGCAGTGGGGGGAGGATGGGCACTTGAATCCGTGCGCTTATTTTTCTAAAAAGTTCACTCAATCCGAACTCAATAGGGCTGTTTGGGAAAAGGAAGCCGCCGTGGTAAAGCATGACCTGACAGTGTGGAGGCAGTTTTTAGAGGGTTCCAAGGTGCCTTTTGAAGTGTGGTCCAATCACAAAAACCAAGAGACCCTAACGGGGACTTGCAAGCTGTCCACGAAGCATGTGCGCTGGGCGGACTTCTTTGCCCAATTTCAATTCATCCTAAAATATGTACCAGGGAAGCAAAACCTTCTGGCTGACACTTTATCCAGACTTCCCCAATATCCCACCAAGGTTGATCGGCCCACAGAGTCACTCTTCACCCCTGCCCAACGAGGTCTATTGCCCACCTTAGCCGTACAAACCCGTTCTCAGACCCGATCACCACCGCCACCACTTTCGATGGGAGGGGAAGCCCCATGCCTGGATGAGCTGGCAGCGCCACCCGCCTCGCTTCCTCTTCCCCCTGAGCGACTGACAGCCACGGTTCCTGAGATGCGGGGACCTGAGCACACCATTCAGTTACTCCCTGCTCCTGTGTCGTCTCCATCCCCGGTCCAGCTGCCCGCCGGCTCAACACCGGAGGGGGTGGAAGGACTGTCTGATTCCTTTAGTTTGCATCCTCCATTTCGAGTATATCATCGACCGGGTTACATGGCTGGAGCAGAGAGCATCTAGAATCTGGTGGTAGGATTGATTTACGGTACATGAATTTTAGATTTGAATCAACTGGGGAGGCATTCTTTAAACTAGTTGGAGACAGATCTATTAAACCTTATCAACCTTGTGAGACTCAGCCTGGTTTTGGGGAGCAAATTTAATTGATTTTTTAAAGAGGGTCTTGGGAGGGATCTTAGATGGGAGCAGGGGTGCTATTGTTGTGCGAAAGGATTCTTTGGGGAAAATGCCGAATGTCATTAGTCGGTCCTGATTTTCAAGGATCAGCGCTGGGATACGGGGGGAATAAAAAGTAAGGGACAGACGATGTTCACTTAATAATCCTGGGAGTCTATCAGAGTATTTCAAGTCAATATCACTTGGGTGGCAGTGCAATAAGAATGCTAAATGCTCTTTAATTCGCCATTTCACCTTGCCAGCTTATAACACGTCCCTGATAAGAACGTATGCTTAAAGAGATCCTGAAGCTATCAGGGATAAGGGTAGGGTAATTAGGATAGTGGGACCTTTGTACTCCATGCCTTCAAAAAAGTGGGGTTCTGTGCATAGGTGCAGGAAGATTGTTTTCCTGATGGGAACCTTTTGGTGCAAGATCAGGGGAGTTTAAGCGTGAGAGTTGTATTTCCAAAATATCCAATTTGTCATAGATCTTCTGGAGGGTTTTGGAAATAAGAAATGTCTGCGAGGCTAACAGACTTAAGGTGTCATACTGGTCAGTATTTCCATTCTCCTCCTCTATGCAAGCTTGGGGGTTGCCAACATTTGAGGATATTTTAGGGGTAAAGGCAAAGCTTGGGCTAAATGGTGTACTCTCCTGAGCATCAGGGGCAATGGGGTTAGAAGACAACTCAGTAGGCAAGTCCTGCAGCACGTTAAACCTATTATTGGTGTTAATAGGTATAAAAAAATCATCCATTCCGGTTGAAACTGAGAGCAGCATTGTGATTGAGCTCCGCTCCGTGGAGCGTATTTTTACTTTCTTTTTAGCCCTAAGCCTTTGCTTAGACTATTATTTTATTGTTTTATTGCTTTAGTGCCTACTTGGGCACTATAAATCTTCTGCTTTTTCTCTCCCTCACCCCTGCAGGCTCGACAAGTCTGTTGTTGTTGAGCTCATTACCGAGGCACTAGGCGACGCCTATGTAGCCAGTGGGGTGGGGAGCCGAGCTGAGAACAGCCTGCGACTCTGCAGATTGGTTTCAGTTCCACTGCTCCTGTCTAGCTTTCACTTTGCCTGTTCTGGCGTTTATTTGGTGCCTGGCTGCCTGCATTTTTGGGGATTTGATTTGTCCTTCTGAAAAAATTTTTTCTTGCCTCTGCCAGACGCTGAGGCAAAGAGCTGTGTGACGCTCACAAAATCCGTGGGGTGGGGTTGGATATAAGCGAGGGGGAAACCCTGAATTAGAACTCTATCATAGAAACTCACTCTTTACCCCACTTCTCCTCAGGGGTCTGAAAGAAGAGGGGAAAGGGTTCTTGCCAATATTGATTAAACTATTCTGAGAAAGTAGGATTTTATTGGCTTTGCCTTCCTCTTATTTTAGCTGACTCTCCCCCCACTTTTTTTGCCCCTTATTATCTTTGCTTATTTACCTCTTACACTTAAGCCGTTGTAGGCTCCTACTTTTAAATAAGTGCTATTTTAAACAGGGATCTTTTTATCTTATTTTATCTTATTTTATTTTGTCTTGTTTTAAGCAGCCACACCCTTATTTTAAATCAGCTATATTTAGCTATTTCCAGTAATTCTTAATTACTCCTGTTATTTCTATCACTATCCTTATCCCTACATCTAAAGCTTTTAACTTCTCTTAATATTATTCTAGCCATTTAAATAGCTTTGTTTTTAAATAGCCATACCCTTGTTTTAAACCAGCTACAACTAGTTATCTCTAGTAACTTCTAATTTCCCTTGCTTTTTCTATTTCTATCCCTCTTACCTCTTCTTAGAAATTTAAATAGTTTTATATATCTCTATATCTTATATTTATATCCACATCAGGCATACAATTAAACTATAGCCCATTTATTTATTCATTTATCTATTTGTACTCTTGAGCTTTGGTTTTATTGTTTTATTGTGCTCTATATATTCTTTTATTTCTACATTTTATTATGGGCCTTGGTCTTACTGGTCTATCGCTGTAAGTTTTGAAACTTGAGTACTTTTATATACATATACACATATATATATATTTATCCTATTTTAACTTTACTTATTTTTTTATTTTTTATTTTAGTAGTATAGATCTCATCATTAATTTTATTAGTAATATTGGCACCCCTCATGTCCTCTAAAATGAGTCGAAAAAGAGGTTTCCCCTCTGATTCTGATACTGATTCCTTTAAGGAGACTCTCCTTCGCAGTTATCAAGCAGAACTTTCCTCCCATGCCCTTCCAGTTACTCTAATTAAACGCGGGGAATTTTGGTACAAAGATTCTAAATTGTATGTTCCGGAAGTGTTGTAGGGGGAGGTTTTGGGTTTGGTTCATGGTACCAAGACTGCAGGACATTTCGGATTTCTCAAAACATTGCATTTGCTATGGAGACAGTTTTGGTGGGCGGGCATGCGGTCAGATGTGGATGCCTTCATCCGCAGCTGCCCCATATGTGCAGCAGCCAATGTGAGGGTCTGTAAGCTATTGCTTTGTGTGCTCCCCCCCTGGGCTCGTAAAAGCAGTCCAGGACTTTTGCCTTTCTTTGGTTCAGGCGCTGCGTCTAGCAGGCCCCAGGTTGGAATGTCTCTTCCCACTATCCACCTCCCTTGCTCTCTCCGACTCCCTCCCACCAGCTATGGCCTTGGTGTGTAGATAGCAATAACGAGCTTTCTGAGATCTTTGATGTTCCTGTACCATGCACAATTATCTCGTAGATTCCCATAACATGGATTTGACATCTGCTTCCCTGTAGGGGTTATAATTCTGTCTTTGTGAAACTGCTAGCACTTGCAACTTTGCTTTTGTAGGGCCTATACTAACCTGAAGCTTCCAATAAAGTTCCTTGTTTCTACATGACCGTCTGAGCAAGTGATTTTATGGAGTTTGCACAGGGAGGTTGGGAACCCTCACATTAAGTTGCAAGTCTTCTGCCTCGTTGTCCTGCACCTGTACCATTCTTGGACAGCTATGGCAGGCAACGGGGATGACAACGACAAGAAGGACAGCACCGTACCCAAGCAGCCCGATCCGGCCCCTTCGGAAGGGAAGTCGACTGGGAAGACGCCCAGTGGAGCTGACTCGGGATCGGGCCTGGGTACAAAGCCCAAGTCCACCCGCTTGAATACCTGGCTGGAGTCTCCCCGGGGTTGGTCGCTCCCGCAGAGCGACGCGCGGTCACGACGGACTGCGGTTCAGGGGTTGGGGTTCGAGGACGATCCCGCCCGAAAGGAAGCCCTGCTGCTTCACCAGATGGATGAGGAGCGGCAGCGCTGGCAGGAGGAGCGCCAGGAATTACTGGACCGGATGGATGCCATTAACGCCGTGATTCTGGACATGGCTCAAGCCATGGACGACCTGAAGGTTCCGACGCCACCCGTGGCTCCGGCGGACGGAGGGCAGCAACCAGGCCCACCTGTGGCTCCCGCACCTCCCATCCGTCCCGCTCCACCGGCCCTCCGAGACCTGAAGATCACGTATGACGGGTCGAGTGACCAGCTGACATTTTTTATGGTACAAGTGGACATTTTTATGCGGGAACAGGCCTGGACCTTTACCTCGGAAGAATCCCGGGTCCAATACGTGGCGTCCCTTCTACAAGGTGAGGCGGCCGCCTGGATGGTACTGCAGTATGAGCTCCGCTCCCCAGTCTTGCGAAGTCTTGATGACTTCATGATCGCCCTTCGACACCGTTTCGAGGACCCGCATTTGGGTGAGCGAGCAAAAACCGCCTTGCTACAACTGCGTCAAGGGACTAAATCGGTCACGCAGTATGCAAGCGAATTTCAGTCGCTCTCGAGTAAAATTTTGTACTGGAGTGAAGCTACCAGGGTGCACTATTTCCGCAAAGGTTTGAACCCGGAATTGCTACACTGGGCTTTCATGCAAGGTAACCCTCCCGATGTTGAAGGGTGGGTTCGTCACGCCGCTGACATCGAGAACCGAAAGCAGCTGCTGCTCCTGTCCCGGCAACGCACCGGACGGGAGACCAAGACCCGTGGAGACAGGCCCGGCGGTCCGAAGGACTCTCGTCCCCCCTCGGGGGGAGGACCATCCGTGACCGAACGCCGCAAACGCTTTGAGAGCGGGGCCTGTCTCGTTTGCAGGGGAAACTTTGCCTCTCAATGCCCTTCCCGACCCGGACGTCCGGGACCGTCTCGTCCGGCAACGACCGAACCTGAGAAGCCCCCTCCCAAGGGGCAACCTCACCGCCGGAGCGGCGCACCGAGCCGACGGGGCACACCCTCGGCCTTGCACGCACGCGCCGAGGTCGAAGCCTCGGGCACTTCTGGCCCATCGGGGCCACGGATTACAAATGAAACCTTTGACTCATCGGAGTCACGGATTACAAATACCGCGTCTGCTTCCTCCAGCGAGGAGGAGGACTGGGACATGCCGGCAAAAAACGCCGTCGGTCTGCTGTAAAGGGGGCTCCTCAGCAGACCGCTCCGAACGTTGTGCAAGGAGCTCCACTGATGGTAAGCGCTCAGGAAGATAATGTGTATGTAAAGGTCAATCTCTCATTGCCAAAAGGGGGGCCCATGTTAGAATTCCGGTAGATTCCTTGTTTACCCCTGAACAGAGAGGGGAAGTCTCGGGACTTGCAGTAACCACCCGGTGCCATTCCCACCGCCAAGATTTTCCTCCCCTCAAAGGAGTCCCGGAGGCCTTTCAACAGCGGCTCCGGGACGCTTCTCTGAGGGAGGCGGATCAGCAGGTTCTCCCCGCAAATCTCGACCGACAGGGCTCCTTTTGGTTGCAGGGGGGTAGGCTTTATGTCCCTGAAGTACTCCGAAAAGAAGTGCTGGGAATGGTCCACGGGGCCAAACTTGCGGGGCATTTTGGGTTTGTAAAAACTTTGCATTTATTGCGGCGTCAATTTTGGTGGCCAGGTATGAGAGCCGATGTGGAGTTATACGTGCGCAGCTGCCCCATTTGCGCCACTGCCAAAAAACAAATGGGAAAGCCCCCTGGACTCTTAAAGCCTCTGGAGACCCCGACCATGCCCTGGGAAGTAATTGCCATGGATTTTATCACTGATTTGCCCCCAAGTCGGGGAAAAACTGTACTGTGGGTGATAACAGACTTATTCTCTAAACAGGTTCACTTTGTTCCTTGTGCGCCCCGCACAATCGCCCCAAAAGTTGGCTAAACTGTTTATTAATCACGTGGTGAAGTATCATTCGATCCCGAGGAAGGTCCTCTCCGACAGAGGGGCCCAATTCGTTGCCAAATTCTGGAGGGCCTTCCTAAAAGTCATGGGGGTGGAGGAGCAAGGACTCTCTTCAGCCTACCACCCCCAGACCGATGGTCAGACCGAACGTGTCAATGCTGTGGTAGAATGCTATCTAAGGTGTTATGTCAATTACCACCAGGACGACTGGGTAGACCTACTGCCTTTTGCTGAATATGCCTATAATAATGCCCCCCATTCCTCCACAGGTTTCAGTCCGTTTCATGTGGTTTATGGAAAAGACTTTGGGCCCTTTGGTTCTCCTACCATCACTCCTGAACTTGAAGGGGTGCAGGAGGTCCAGGATTGGGTACAGGTGGTGCAGACCACTTGGCCCTGGCTGCAGAAAAACCTGGAAAGGGCCAAGCGCAAGTACAAAGACCAGGCCGATAAACATCGGTCCCCGGGGTGGGAACTCAAGGTGGGAGGGCAGGTTTACCTTTCCACAAAGAACCTACGTTCACTTCGGCCTTGCAAAAAGCTTAGTGACAAGTATGTAGGTCCATTTCCCATCACCCGAGTGATCAACGATGTCACGGTGGAGTTGGAACTCCCCAAGTCTCTCCGAGGGGTACATCCGGTGTTCCACATCAGCCTACTTAAACCGTACGTCGCTGCCCCTCACTTCCACCCCCTTCCTAAGTCCGAAATTCCTACGGTTGTGAGGGGGGAATCGCATCTTGAAGTTTCTAAAGTGTTGGACTCTAAGCTGAAAAAGGGGAAATTGTTCTATCTGATCCGCTGGAAGCACCTAGGGCCCGCCCATGACGAATGGGTGGCCGCTCCCCATGTGGCGGCTCCCCGCTTGGTTCGAGAGTTCCACTCTGCCTATCCTGACAAGCCGCGTCCACCCGGACTCGGGGGAGGGGGGCCTTAAGGGGGGCAGAATGTGAGGGTCTGTAAGCTATTGCTTTGTGTGCTCCCCCCCTGGGCTCGTAAAAGCAGTCCAGGACTTTTGCCTTTCTTTGGTTCAGGCGCTGCGTCTAGCAGGCCCCAGGTTGGAATGTCTCTTCCCACCATCCACCTCCCTTGCTCTCTCCGACTCCCTCCCACCAGCTATGGCCTTGGTGTGTAGATAGCAATAACGAGCTTTCTGAGATCTTTGATGTTCCTGTACCATGCACAATTATCTCGTAGATTCCCATAACATGGATTTGACATCTGCTTCCCTGTAGGGGTTATAATTCTGTCTTTGTGAAACTGCTAGCACTTGCAACTTTGCTTTTGTAGGGCCTATACTAACCTGAAGCTTCCAATAAAGTTCCTTGTTTCTACATGACCGTCTGAGCAAGTGATTTTATGGAGTTTGCACAGGGAGGTTGGGAACCCTCACAGCCAAACGATCTCAGGGCAAACCGCCAGGACTTTTGTAACAATTAGAGACTCCCTCAAAACCATGGGAAGTGATTGCAATGGACTTAATGACGGACCTACCCCCTAGTTGGGGAAAGACAGTTCTTTGGGTAATTACTGATCTGTTTTCAAAACAGGTGCATCTTGTACCCTGCGCAGGTATCTCTTCCACCCCGAAATTGGCCCGCCTCTTTGTGTCACATGTCTTCCATCTCCATTCCTTTCCGTGCAAGATAGTGATGGACAGGGGTTCAAATTTCATGGCCAAATTTTGGAAAGCTTTTCTCAAATTGGTTGGAGTAGAACAAGGACTATCTAGTGCCTTCCATCCCCAAACGGATGGTCAAACTGAATGGGTGAATGTGGTGTTGGAATGCTATTTACGTTGCTATGTTAATTACCATCAAGATGATTGGGTAGACCTGTTGCCTTTTGCTGAATATGCTTATAATAATGCGGTTCACCAATCCACAGGGTTCAGCCCTTTCCAGGTTGTCCATGGTAAAGAGTTTGGCCCCGCTGGTCATGTTGATGTTTCTGAGGAGGAGGGGGGAGCTGACGTGGCCAGATGGGTGCGTTCCATTCAAACAACCTGGCCTTGGCTGGTTAAAATTATGGAGTGAGCCAAATGAAAGTACAAGGCTCAGGCTGACAAACATCGCTCCCCCAGTAAGGAATGCAAAGTGTCCACCAAAAACGTACGATCCAATAAACTCTGTGCCAAGTACATGGGTCCGTTTCCCATTTCCCAGATTATTAATTCAGTGAATGTAGAACTCTCCTTGCCCAAGTCTCTAAGGAGAATTCATCCTGTGTTCCATGTCAGTCTTTTAAAACCGTACATTCCTTCCCAGAAATGGCATCCTGAGGCACAACCCGAACTGCCTGAAATGGTGGGGGGGGGGGAGGAACATTTTGAAGTAGCTAAAATACTGGATTCTTGCATTCGCTACGGTACCCTTCAATACCTGGTCCGCTGGAAATATTTTTGTCCCGCCCAGGATGAATGGGTGTGCGCCTGTGATGTCTATGCCCCCCGCTTGGTACAAGAATTCCATTCCACCTACCCTCACAAATCTACACTGGGAGGGTGAAGGGGGGTCTTTAGGGGGGCAGAATGTCAGGAGCAGGCCATGAGGATAGTATGTGATAGTGTTGTTGTGCTGCTTCCAGGTGCTGTTGTGCTATTCTGTCCAAGGCCAGTCTAAGCCTTGTTTAGTCTTCATAGATTCCCATACTGTGGGAATCGCCGAGTGCTCCTTCCTGCCTGTTGGAGGGGGGGTTGCCTGGGTAACCGGTTATCTCCTTTTGCTCTCCAATATATGCTATGTGCCTTGCCTTTGACCCTTACTAGTGTCCTTTTGAATATGGCTTCTGAAACCTATCAATTCTAATCAATAAAACTGCTTTCAGGGATTTGCGGTCTGCTGAAATCTGTTTATGGGTTTGCTGCAGGGCTAGAGCTTACACCCAAGAAGAGCAGCCAGGAATCTCAGCAAACCAAGGGCTGGGGCAGTTCTCTGCCTCACACCAGGGGCCAGGATGGGGGTCCAAAAAATGTTCTGGGAAGCATTGGCACCCAGGACCAGGAAGGCATTACCCCCATCAAAGGGGGTCCAGCCCTAGCAGAAAAACCTTGCCAAGTGGTCATCAGGCACAGCCCAGGGCGTAGGAGCTTCCAGTTCTGGGGGGTCCTTGCTATGTGGGCTTACTCAGCTGGCTGAAGACATTGCAGACTTGAAAACAGCCAATGGAGCCACTGGGAACTCCAAGGGACCATCTGGTGAGGTGGAATGGGGCCGCAGGCATGGCCCTGTCACCTGCAAGAGAAGGAGAGGCTCATCACCATCCAGCACTAGCAGCTTGGACTCCAGCAGCTCCAAGTCTGAGAGGCCACATCAAAGGTCAGGCAAGCAGGTTCGCAAGACTGCCACTGGGAAGAGGAGGGGGAAGCATCCAAGGGAAGTGTCAAACTGCGAGGGAACATCAGCTGAGTCCTCGTTGGGGGAGGAATCTGACGGGGCTGCCACTCATTACTGGCAGGCTGCAGCAGATGAACCAGGGCTCCCAGGATGGGTATGGCAGAGAAGGGCTGAGGATGAGGTCTCCAACTGTGGGGAGGGCCCAAAGGGGTTTGGGAGCTGGGTCAGCGCAATTCGAAGAGGTGTTTTAAGTCCACCTATGTGGCTGGAGATAATTGTAAGAGAACAGATGATTGATAGGTTCTACACAGATGTTTTTACACTCATCAAACCAGAGGCCTCAGAGAAGTCAAAAAACAGCTGAACAGGAAACTAAGAAGGCCAGGGTGGATCCCAGGGATTGCACTTTTGATACATAGATGTGGGGTTATGGGATATACATGGTGGTAATAGCAGCAACTTACCCCAAATGAGCCTGGTACGTGCTTAACCACCACAACTGTATGCTGCATGCTCAGGCACTAGTGGAAGATGTGGCAGCCCTCAAATATGATGTGGAGTTCCACAAAAGGGCATCCCATAATGAGTGCTGGCATTGGGACCTGATCCACAATCATTTGTGGTCCATTCTGGTTAATCCACATGTGAAGGGCAGGTCTGATAGTAACAAACCAAGCAGATGGCAATACCACAGGGATTCTTCCTGGAGGGTGTGCTGGGAGTATGGGCAAGGGCGGTGTAATCTCTCTTGTTGCAAAACTGAACATATCTGTGAGGTTTGCTCAGGCAACCACCCTAAGTCCAATTGCAATAAGGGGAATGGCAACCAGCAGTCCCTTCAGGGGCTGCCCCCACAAAAAAGACAGGGGTGAGGGGGAAGTAAGGGCCCTGTTCTGAGGGGAGGGTTGGCCAGGATGCCCATTAATCCTCACACCCTTTCCCCCTGGTTGACTCAATACCCCAACAGGAGCATGGCTGGGTTCTTATGGGAGGGCTTCACATAAGGTTTTTGCATCCCATTTATGGGTACCCTAATATCCATGGACTCAGGGGATTTAAAATCCATCAAGGAGTTACCTGAGGTGGCAGCCACTAAGATAGCCAAAGAATGTGGTGCGGGTAGGGTGGCCAGCCCCTTTTTGGAGCCTCCAGTCTCAAATCTAAGGGTACCCCCTCAAAGAAAACCCCAGGGAGTATTGCCTTATCCATCATCTATCCTACCCCAAAGGGGTTTCAGTAAACAAATCAATTCCCCCGGAATCAGTCTGCTAAGCGTCTTTTGACCAGTTGGTAAGATTGGCACAGTCTTGTGGTCCAGGGGCTTTGATTGCCAAATGTGACATTCAGTCAGCCTTCAGGTTGCTTCCAGTACATCCTGAGGACAACTGCCTGTTAGGCTTCCAGTTTTGGGGGGAATGGTATGTGGATAAGGCGATGCCCATGGGTTGCTCAGTAGCCTGTGCCGCATTCAAACTTTCAGCACCTTTTACAATGGGTAGTGGCCACCAAGGCTAATTCGAAACTGGTCACACATTACCTGCATGATTTCCTGTTTGTGGGGGCGGGGGGTGCCAGTGCCTGCACAGAGTTGTTGTGCACCTTTCAGTCTTTGGCTTCTGAGCTGGGGTTTCCACTGGCCCATGAAAAGACAGAAGGCCCCAAAACCAAACTGACTTACTTGGGCATTGAGCTAGACACAGTGTCCGGGACATCCTGCCTCCCTGAGGAAAAGCTTCTAGCCATGCAGGCCCTTCTCTCTATGTTCATAGTCCAGAAGAAGTGCAATTTGAGGGAACTGCAGTCATTGGTCGGCCACCTTAATTTTGCCAGGCTGAGCTTCTGTGCTCACTTAGCAAGAAGAAGAAGAAGAGTTGGTTTTTATATGCCCACTTTCTCTACCACTTAAGAGAGACTCAGACTGGCCTACAATCACCTTCTGTTCCCCTCCCCACAACAGACACCCTGTGAGGTGGGTGGGGCTGAGAGATTGTGTGACTGGCCCAAGATCACCCAGCTGGCTTCATGTGTAGGAGTGGGGAAACCAATCCAGTTCACCAGATTAGCCTCCGCTGCTCATGAGGAGGAGTGGGGAATCAAACCAGTTCTCCAGGTCGGAGTCCACCACTCCAAACCACTACTCTTAACCACTACACCATGCTGGCCACATCTCAAGCTTCCCACCCACTGCATAAGATCCAGTTGACAAAGGGTATGAAGGCGGACCTAGTGGTTTGGCAAACCTTCCTTAGAAATTTTAATGGGATATCTTTGTGGCAGACACCACTAAATCTGGGAGGGGGGCCTTCAGGTCCAGTCTGATGCCGCTGGGATGTTTGACTTTGGGGTTTATTTTGATGGTTGCTGGTGCACTCGGAGTTGGCCAGCCCATTGGACTGGGATGGGGATCACCCAGGAGTTGACCTTTCTAGAATTCTTCTCAATATACTAGTGGCAGTCACCATTTGGGGGGACTTGTTTCAGAACAGGAAGGTCAGGTTTTGGTGTGACAACAAGGCGGCTGTCAAGGTGATCAAAAACCAGTCATCACTGTCTGAGTATGTAATGCGGCTGGTCCGCAGGTTCGTCTTGACCTGCTTGTTGAGTAACATCTCTTTTTCAGCTAGACACGTGGCCGGGGTGGAAAACAATCTAGCAGATGCATTATCTTGCCTCCAGGAGGAGAGATTCCGCAGCCTGGCCCCCGGAGCAAACCCGCACTCTGATCCATTCCTGGAGGAACTTTGGTCCCTTGGAGATGCACCCTGATAGATGGGGTTTCCAACTCCCTTGCACCTGCTACGTTCGGGTCCTAATCAAGATTGGCATTTGCCTTCCTTTCCTTCTGGGCATCCATAGGGAGTCCCAGTAGGTGGCCTGTGCCTGAGGGGGTGGTGATGCAGTATCTAGTGACACTGCATGAACTCCATTCGAACTATAAGTGGGCATTTGGCAGCAATATCTTTTTTTTAGCAAAGCCTTCAGTCCTCCAGACCTTTGCATTTCCTTCCTGGTATGCAGGGCAATAGAGGGCTGGAAGCAGCTGACCCCCCCCCCCCATATTCCAGATCCCAGGAAACCCATCACCCTTGCTATTCTAGCATGGTTGGTGGGGGTACTGCACAGGGTGTGTTGGTCCACCTTCAAGGCCACATTCTTTGAAGCAGCTTTCACTTTGGCCTTTTTGGGAGCCTTGAGGGTGGGCGAATTAGTGACTGGTTCAGCAAGCAACAACTCTGGGCAGGGTCTGCAGGTATGGAATGTGGTGGTAAAAGGAGGGAAGTACACATCACCATTACCAAATCTAAAATGGATCAGAAGGGGGGTAACGATTAGGGAATGCCTCTCAGCCTGATCCATGCCCTGTCAAGGCCACACTAGCTTACTTCATGGTATGGCCCCCAAAAGGCAGCCCCCTTCTGTTGCACACAGATGGGTCTCCTCTGACCAGGTATCAGTTCACTGGGGTACTGCATTTGGGCTTGTCAGCAATTCGGCTCCAAGCGCAAGAATATGGACCTTGCTCATTCAGGACTGGGGCTGCCACCACAGCCGCAGCAATTGGTTTACTGGAGCCAAGTATCAAAGCCATTGGTCATTGGCGCTCTGCGGCTTACAAGGCATACATCAGGCCTCAGAGACACTTATCTCTAACGTTCTGATTTCAGGTTCAGTGTGTTAGATGAAGCAGGCATGGATATGGGGACACAGCATCATTCACTGGGCAGGGGAATACGCAGCAAACTCTGGCTAGGGGCATAACCTGAGTTTGGATGACAGGGTGCAGATCTTCTTGTTTGGCATACAGGGCATGTGGTAGATGGCACTGAGATTGTTGGTTTGGCACAGAGTTCAGTAGTTGGGTCCCCTGGACATCTTAGTGGAGCAGCTGGGCGAGAATGATCTTGGCAAAAGGAAGGGCTATGATCTGCGGGAGGCTGCAGTGGTGGATTTGCAGGCCCTGGTGGAATGGCTACTTGTCACGGCTGTGTTATGGTTGGACATGCTGAAATGGTGGTCTTGGAGTGGGGCTGTGCACCCCAAGAAGGTGGACAGGGCCAGGCAGAAAGCCACAGGAGCCATTGACAGAGCTGCAGTAGCCCTTGGCGGGCCAGTCATCCCCCACCTGGACATTTCCTGCTGAGTGTCAGCATTGTTTCGTCCAGACAGAGTGCGCTTTTCTTCATGGAGATCTGACATCTAGCTCCAAGATGTCCAGTTCGGTTTGTAGAAGTGGTTGCAGCTTTAGGCATTGGCGGGGAGTCAGCTGGGACGGAGATTTGGCCCTAGCTATCTCTTGTGGCAGTTTGGGAATGGGGCTGGGTTCACTTTTGGGGGAAAGCCGGCCTGTGGGCCCCCTCTCACCCACTCTGGGGACACCAATAAGGGGTTTTTGGGGAGGCCTGGTTGGTACATGCCCAGCTCAGGGGCGGTGAGGATAGCCTCCTTCCAAGTGGCCGGGGGCCACACAGCTGGCTTACATCCATGTGGGTCCTGCATACTGCCATCTTAGGTTGCACCCAGCAGGTGGGCTGGGTGCAGGAGGACTTCAGTTTCTGGCAGCTGAGGCAGCTGAAGTCTGCATCCTGCCCCCATGCTACACCAACTACTAGAGCTGTAACCAATAAAGTTGTGGCCAGTTCCACCCAACAAAGACTCTGTGCATCATTTGGGTGATTTATGCCCAGGCAAAAAGGACCTCACAACTCAGCCCTATGTCCGCAAAAGAATTTTTTGCTCACCCCTAGCAGATAATAAAAAAAAAAGTTTACCTCCTCACTACAGAGCGTTATCCTGCTCACTTGCTGGGGCAAAGGTGAGATCACATGGCATAATAGTCTTGTAGATTGCATTCTTTAAAGTGGCTGCTGCAGTGAAGCTCCCCCTGTGTCAGGCACTGGCCTGGGAAAGGCGCCCAGTGATTAGGCCAGGTGGTGTTTCAAGGTCTAACTGTTGTTCATCTCTAGCTCTGTTTAGTCTTTGATTGCTTCTGGGAAACTGTATTATCTAAGGGGTTGCCCTAGCAACCAGCAATCATCCTGAAAATGTACTTTCGTCTTTATATCACCCATCCCTGTAGTTCCCCTTCCATTAGTGCCCTAGCTACAGTTCAAGTCAATTTCTGCAATTCGCTCTATGTTTCCTAATAAACCAGCTTTCGTAGGAAGACCTGCCTGGAAGTCTGTTTGTGGGATTTATATGGTGAGCCCAGAGTTGACATTAGGGCACTAATCTAACCTTTTCCACATTTCGCCGTACCTCCCATGACCGCCCACGCCCTGGAAGAGAACGCAGGGGGAAACCTCCAGCGATTGCTCCTTGAGGAAGCACTCCATGCTCATCAGGAGTCCCATCGACTGGCGGGGTTGGTTGCCTCGCAATGGGTCACCTTTGAGAGAGCAGCAGCCATGGAATCGTGGGAGGCCACATACCGTGCCCAGGAGGAAACCCGCTGGCTCGCCATTCTCCTCAAAGAGGCTCGCCTAGCCCAACAGGACGCTTCTCTGCTTACCTGGCTGGTCGCCAGGACTGTGTGTTAAGCAGGAGCAAGAAGCAGCTGGAGGGGGACAATCAGCACGTTCAGGGTCCCGCACCCCATTCCCTCATGGTGGAACAGTTGGGGAAGGCGAGTCCTGATCAACACCGCTTTCACCTGGAGGCAGAGAATGCTGCTGCCAAAGCAACTGTGTGTTTGCTCGACCTGCCGGCGGATACGGCTACTGAAGCCATCGTCCTGCAGAAGTTGGAGGAGGATTTCGGCTGCTCCATTCCTGTGGAACTTGCGCAAACAGGCATTGCCGCTGCTTGCTAACCGCAAAGAACTTTTGCTCTTGTTGCAACAGGGAGCAGAAAAACTTTTTTCTGAGGCGGCCACTGCCCGTGCCGCTGAGTTGGCGGCTGCTCAGGCCGAGGCGTTTGCAGCCGCACAGGCGGTGGCCATGCCCAGAGCATGACCCAAAAATGTGAGGATACTGGACACGGAGGAGGAGGATTGGACACTTCCTTCATTCTCCTGTCAGGCTGCTATCTCGGTTTCATTATTGCCTCTGTCTCTGCGCTGTATTGTCTGCCCCCCAAGGTCGCATACCTAGGCCTGGGAACTCAGCTCCTGGGAAACTGTATTCAGCCTATGCGTGTAATCTCCCGCCTTTCCTGCCTTATAATATCTCCCAGCTAGTGAGTCTCTCATAGCTGTCATTTTATTCGTTTGCACTGTATGCCTATTTGACCAGTAAAAGCCATCTGTTTGGACTCTATATGACTTTGTGGTGATTTCTGGTTCTGTGGGCCAAGGGCTGACATTATGACAGCTATCCCTCTTCACCATTCTACTAACCAGGCTGGAGCCCAGGGGGGTTCGCCTGCCACTTGGATGGGAGCTGTGCAGCTCTCCAGGTGATCTACTACCCTGGAGCCCTTCTCTGAGGATCCTACTCTGTTACAAGACTTAATCGCTGAACTTTTCCGGACGACCCGAGAGGTTTGCCGCTTGAGGGGACTGGTACAGGAACAGTGGCAATCTCTTACAGGAACTCTCTGGATGTTAACGTCGGAGGATACTGATGCTCGTTTAGATCTTCAAGACTTGGATCAATTACTGGACGATGCCCGGTTGGCGACTGAGGATTTACAAATATTAACTGGACTTTTGGATAATCTTATTTCTCGAGAAACTCTTTCTACCATGGCGGGAGCCCCGCCGGAGGGTTTTTCCCTGATCCCGGATGCAGCCAGCTGTCAGGCTGAGGCCAAGCGAGTCGCTATTAGCACCGCTCTTCTCCTTGTGGAATGTACAAAGGACACCCCGGTAGCCACCTTGGCTCAAGTTTTGACCTCGACTTTTGGAGCCGAGGCACCCGCACTGGCGGTTCGAGTACAACCTCTGCTGGGCGGGGAACCCGACCCCATACTCTCACTCCTGGAGACAGAACTTTTGCCGCGCATTACGGCAGAGACTGCCCTAAGACTTGAGAACGCCAAAGTTCTTGCGGATCAGCAAGCCGCCGAAGCGGCTAAGGTCGCAAGAGAGAGAGAAGCTGCGGAAGCAGCCAGGGCGGCTGCAGCAAGGATTAGGAATCAGGCGAACGTGGACACGCGCCCCAAGGACTATGTACTGGGACTATCAAGTCTGTCTTTTTCCCCGGCGTTTGTCCCGTCGCGCGCGACCCAACGCGCACGCCGTTTGGCTGACCGACGTCGAGACTCAGGAGAGTCTGAAGACGAGGATCTATATGGGGATAGCTCTCAATGGGCCACGAGCTTCCGAACCAGTAAGCCTCATCTTACTGGTGGCCCAAGTGAGGAGGTTCACCTCTTACGAGCCCAGAATCGGGAGCTCTCCGACCGTGTTGATCAACTCCAGGAAGTAATGGAACTTATGCTTCAAGAGAACAGGCAATTACAACAAACCCTGATAGCTCAGAGACAGCCCGTTCCGATACCGGGTCAGGGGGTACCCGTACAGCCACCCGCTAATGTGCCTGCTCCACCCTTGCCTCCTGGAGCTCCTGTTGCTCCTCCGCCCGGACCACCCGTGCAACCACCCGCTAATGTGCCTGCTCCACCCTTGCCTCCTGGAGCTCCTGTTGTTCCTCCGCCCGGACCACCCGTGCAACCGGGTCAACCTGCGCCCGGCCCTTGGAAGCAACTCAAATTGAGGACTACGTATGACGGATCTCTCGAGACTTTGCCTTGTTTCTTGCATCAAGTGGACAGTTATATGCGAGAACAAGGACAACTTTTCCCCACGGAAGATAGCCGAGTGCGTTACGTAGCTTCCCTTCTGACAGGTAAAGCGGCTGACTGGATGGTCCTCCAGTTTGACACCCGCTCTCGTGCTATTCGTTCCCTCAACAACTTCATGACTGCCCTGAGAAGGAGGTTTGAGGACCCCTTCCTGGGGGAAAGAGCCAAAACGGAACTCTTACAATTAAAACAAGGTGTCAGGCTGCTATCTCGGTTTCGTTATTGCCTCTGTCTCTGTGCTGTGTTGTCTGCTCCCCAAGGTCGCATGCCTAGGCCTGGGAACTCAGCTCCTGGGAAACTGTATTCATGCGTGTAATCTCCCGCCTTGCCTGCCTTATAATATCTCCCAGCTAGTGAGCCTCTCAGAGCTGTCATTTTATCCGTTTGCACTGTATGCCTATTTGATCAGTAAAAACCATCTGTTTGGACTCTATATGACTTTGTGGTGATTTCTGGTTCTGTGGGCCAAGGGCTGACATTATGACAGCTCTCCACCCATCTTCACCGTTCTCCTAGCCAGGCTGGAGCCCAGGGGGGTTCGCCTGCCACTTGGATGGGAGCTGTGCAGCTCTCCAGGTGATTTACTACCCTGGAGCCCTTCTCAGAGGATCCTACTCTGTTACAAGACTTAATCGCTGAACTTTTCCGGACGACCCGAGAGGTTTGCCGCTTGAGGGGACTGGTACAGGCGCAGTGGCAATCTCTTACAGGACGTCTCTGGATGTTAACATCGGAGGATACTGATGCCCGTTTAGATCTTCAGGACTTGGATCAATTACTGGACGATGCCCGATTGGCGACTGAGGATTTACAAATATTAACTGGACTTTTGGACAATCTTATTTCTCGACAAACTCTTTCTACCATGGCGGGAGCCCCACCGGAGGGTTTTTCCCTGATCCCGGATGCGGCCAGCTGCCAGGCTGAGGCCAAGCGAGTCGCTATTAGCACCGCTCTTCTCCTTGTGGAATGTACAAAGGACACCCCGGTAGCCACCTTGGCTCAAGTTTTGACCCCGACGTTTGGAGCCGAGGCATCCGCACTGGCGGTTCGAGTACAACCTCTGCTGGGCGGGGAACCTGACCCCATACTCTTGCTCCTCGAGACAGAACTTTTGCCGCGCATTACGGCAGAGGCTGCCCTAAGACTTGAAAACGCCAAAGTTCTTGCGGATCAGCAAGCCGCCGAAGCGGCTAGGGTCGCAAGAGAGAGAGAGGCGGCGGAAGCAGCCGGGGCGGCTGCAGCAAGGATTAGGAATCAGGCGAACGTGGACACGCGCCCCAAGGACTATGTACTGGGACTATCAGGTCTAACTTTTTCCCCGGCGTTTGTCCCGTCGCGTGCGACCCAACGCGCACGCCGTTTGGCTGACCGACGTCGAGACTCAGATGAGTCTGAAGACGAGGGTTTATATGGGGATAGCTCTCAATGGGCCACGAGCTTCCGAACCAGTAAGCCTCATCTTACTGGTGGCCCAAGTGAGGAGGTTCATCTTTTACGAGCCCAGAATCGGGAGCTCTCCGACCGTGTTGATCAACTCCAGGAAGTAATGGAACTTATGCTTCAAGAGAACAGGCAATTACAAAACACCCTGATAGCTCAGAGACAGCCCGTTCCGATACCGGGTCAGGGGGTACCCGTACAACCACCCGCTAACGTGCCTGCTCCACCCTTACCTCCTGGAGCTCCTGTTGCTCCTCCGCCCGGACCACCCGTGCAACCACCTGCTAATGTGCCCGCTCCACCCTTGCCTCCTGGAGCTCCTGTTGCTCCTCCGCCCGGACCACCCGTGCAACCGGGTCAACCCACGCCCGGCCCTTGGAAGCAACTCAAATTGAGGACTACGTATGACGGATCTCTTGAGACTTTGCCTTGTTTCTTGCATCAAGTGGACAGTTATATGCGAGAACAAGGTCAATTTTTCCCCACGGAAGATAGCCGGGTGCGGTACGTAGCTTCCCTCCTGACAGGCAAAGCGGCTGACTGGATGGTTCTCCAGTTTGACACCCGCTCTCGTGCGATTCGTTCCCTCAACAACTTCATGACTGCCCTGAGAAGGAGGTTTGAGGACCCCTTCCTGGGGGAAAGAGCCAAAACGGAACTCTTACAATTAAAACAAGGCTCTGCTACAGTTCGGGAGTTTGCCGATGAATTTCAGCGACTGGCAAGTAAAATTGTAGGTTGGCCCGAGACCACCCTAATCCATCATTTCAGGGAAGCCTTGCATCCTGACATTCTGAACTGGTCTTACATGCGGGGCGATCCCGATACCCTCGAAGGCTGGATCCTATTAGCCGAGGAAGTGGAAAGCCGCCGCCGCTTTATTTCTCTCGTCCGTCAAAAACACAAGGAGAAGGGCACCCAAAAGCCTCAACCCAAGGCACCACTGCTCGTCCCACGAAATCCCCCACGTCCGTTCCAGGAACGTGAAGCCCGATTTCAGAGGGGTGCCTGTCTTACATGCGGAGAAATGGGCCACTTTGCAGCCGTTTGCCCACGCCGCCAGGAATTATTTCGTCCCAGCACGACAACCCGCGCCCGAGGTCGTCCACCACGCAGAGGCACCGCGGCCACCCGCAGCGCAGCTCCGGGAAGGCCCACACCCTCTGCACTCCATGCCGGGGACCCAGCCTCCCTGCCTGCTTCCAACGACCCCGCCGGGTCTCGGATTACAAGTGCCCCATTGGGGGACAGCTTTCCCTCTTCGGATGAGGAAAACCCTTGGATTTCTCCAGCCTTAAACCTGGAATCTCCCCTCGACTTGTCAAAAAACGGCTCCGGTCTGTGGTGAATGGAGCATCTCCACAGACCTCTCAGGATCTTCCTATCAAACCGAATGCTCCTACCAAAATCAAAGAAGTGGACTCCACCGTCTACGTGGATGCAGTTTTACAACAACTTAACGGAGGTCCACAAATCCCCGTCAAAGCACTAATTGACTCCGGTTGCTGTCGCACTCTCATAAGTGAAGCCACGTTTGCTGCACTCAGAGCCGACTCAGAAGCTTTACCCGCCCCCGTCCAATTTGCTCAAATGGACGGGAGCCAATTCCAGGGGGGTCCAGTTGATCACCGCACCATAGGGGTGGCAATGGGAATTGGTTCCCACTGGGAACAAATAGACTTCACTATAGCCCCTATCCGATTTGAAGTGGTCTTGGGAATTAACTGGATTAAAGGACATAGTCCCAGTATTGATTGGGAAACAAACACTATCTCTTTCGCTAGTCCCACCTGCGACCAGCATCGGCAAAACTTTGCTCTGCCATTTCCGCCCGTTCCAGCATTAACCTCTACTGCCCCAGTACCACCAGCTCTACCCGCTGTATACCGGGACTTTGAAGATGTCTTCGACCTTAGGGAATGTGATGCCTTACCCCCCCACCGGGCCTCAGACTGTGCGATTGAAGTAGTAAAGGACTGCACATTAACCAAAAGTAAGATTTACCCTATGAGCGCTTCCGAGCGCACTGTCCTCCGGGACTTTTTGGACAAAAACCTCGCCAGAGGGTTCATTCGCCCTTCGAATGCCCCAAACTCGGCCCCCGCGTTTTTCGTCCGGAAAAAAGAGGGCGACCTTCGCCTATGCATTGACTTCAGAAAGCTCAATGCGGTTACCCAGACCAACGCCTATCCTATCCCATTAATATCGGATATTTTGGGACAATTACAGGAAGGCCGGGTGTTCTCTAAATTAGACTTGGTGGAAGCCTACTACCGAGTCCGTATCCGCGAAGGAGATGAACACCTCACTGCCTTCTCTAGCTGTTTCGGAATGTATGAATTCCTTGTAATGCCATTCGGATTAAAAGGGGCCCCGGGGGTCTTCATGCAACTCATCAATGAAATTCTACATGACCTTCTATATCGTGGGGTGGTGGTCTACTTAGATGACATTCTCATTTATTCGAAAACTATGGACGAGCATGTGACTCTGGTCAGAGAAGTTCTACAACGCCTGCGTAACCATCAACTGTTCGCTAAATTAGCTAAGTGTGAATTTCACCAAAGCAAACTCACGTTTTTGGGATACATCATCTCCCACCAAGGTCTTCGCATGGACCCCGCCAAAGTCCAAGCCGTTCTCGATTGGACTCCCCCCACCAACCGTAAGCAAGTACAGCAATTTCTGGGATTTGCAAACTTCTATCGGGGATTCATCCCTAACTTCGCCCAAGTGGCTCTACCCATTACGGACCTGCTAAAAACTAAGGGAAAAGTAAGCTCGGCTGCCTTACCCTCCGCAAAAATCCTATGGACTGAGCAATGCCAAGCCGCCTTTCTGGCCCTCAAACGCCTCTTCACTTCGGAGCCGGTGCTACGGCACCCAGACCCAAATCGAATGTTCATTGTGCAAGTCGATGCTTCCGATGTAGCCATGGGAGGGGCTCTCCTCCAGCAAGGACCGGACGGTCTTCTTCACCCTTGCGCTTACTTTTCAAAAAAATTTGCGCACGCTCAATTAAACTGGCCCATCTGGGAGAAAGAGGCCTCTGCAGTTCATCATGCACTGACTTTATGGCGGCAATTCTTGGAAGGGTCTACAGTACCCTTTGAAGTTTGGACCGATCACAAAAATCTAGCTGCCCTCACGGGGTCCCATAAGCTATCGGCGAAACAACAACGGTGGGCGGAGTTCTTTGCTCAGTTCCGTTTCACCCTGAAGCACGTCCCTGGGAAGCAGAACGTTCTCGCGGATGCCCTCTCCCGTTTACCACAATATCCGGTAAAACTCGAGAGACCCACCAACTCTCTGTTCACCCCTATGCAACGTGGGGCCCTACCTATGCTGGCTGTGCAAACCCGATCCCAGCATCAGCACACCTTCCCTAACTCGCAAGCTCCGCCAGCCCAACCGGCTGCCCAGCCACCACCGCAACAGACCGGAGTTCCCGCCCCTCCTACCCCTCCGACCGCTCAGCCGCCTGCAGTCTGCGCGCCGCCGCACGTAAGCACTAGCCCTATAACTGTTTCTCAGATCTCCATGACCGACGGGGGGGCTCCCTCCAAAATCCCCATCTCCGAATCCTTTTTAACTGTCCTTCGGGACCAGTGCCTTTTAGAACGTTCCGCTCATACCCTACCTCCTGGTGTTTTGGAACAAGGGGGGTCCTGGTACAAAGACTCAAAATTGTATGTACCCAAAACTCTCCGGAAAGACGTCTTACATTTAGCTCATGGAGCCAAAACAGCTGGGCACTTTGGGTTTCTGAAGACCCTTGCGCAGACAGTTCTGGTGGGGGGGCATGCGTTCCGACATTGACTCCTTCATCCGCAGCTGTCCCGTTTGTGCCGCTGCGAAACGATCGCAGGGCAAACCCCCGGGACTGCTACAACCTCTTGAAACGCCCAGCAGACCTTGGGAAGTGATTGCTATGGACTTCATGACTGATCTCCCTCTCAGTGGGGGTAAAACTGTGTTGTGGGTTGTTACTGATTTGTTTTCCAAGCAAATACATTTGATTCCATGCGCAGGGATCCCCTCTGCTCAGAAACTGGCCCGCCTCTTCGTGACGCATTTCTTTCGTTTACATTCGTTTCCACGTAAAATAATTTGTGACCGCGGAAGTGGTTTCGTTTCTAAGTTTTGGAAAGCTTTCCTCAAGTTGGTGGGGGTGGAACAGGGATTGTCTAGTGCATACCATCCTCAAACTGATGGTCAAACCGAACGTGTCAATGCTGTACTTGAATGTTATTTGCATTGTTATGTTAACTACCACCAGGATAACTGGGTGGAACTGTTACCTTTAGCAGAATATGCCTACAATAATGCCATGCATCAATCCACAGGTTTTAGCCCGTTTTTTGCTGTGTATGGTCAAGATTTCAGTCCCATTGCTCCTACAGATGATGTAGAGGGGGAGGGGAACCCCGACATTGCCTCCTGGGCACACGCCCTCCGTACCACTTGGCCCTGGCTCGTTAGCAACCTCGACCGGGCCAAACGTAAATACAAAGCGCAAGCTGACAAACATCGCTCCCCCGGGGGTGATCTGCAAGTGGGTGCTTTGGTTTACCTTTCCACCAAAAATCTCCGTTCCACCCAACCGTGCCATAAGCTCAGCGCCAAATTCATTGGCCCTTTCCCCATTACTCGGGTCATAAACCCTGTCACAGTTGAACTGGCTCTCCCCAAATCCTTGAGGCGTGTGCATCCTGTTTTCCACATAAGCCTCCTCAAACCCCATATTGCTTCTCCACGGTGGCATCCGGACCCACCGCCTGCGCAACCCATCATGGTGGGGGGGGAAGAACACTTTGAAGTCTCCAAGATCCTTGACTCCCGTATTCACCATGGCAGTCTGCAATATCTAGTTCGTTGGAAACATTTCCCCCCTGCCTATGACGAATGGGTGCGCGCACGGGATGTATCCGCCCCCGATCTCGTCGACGCCTTTCACATTGCTTACCCGAACAGGCCAGCCCCCTTGCGAACTGGGAGGGGACCTTGAGGGGAGCAGAATGTCAGGCTGCTATCTCGGTTTCGTTATTGCCTCTGTCTCTGTGCTGTGTTGTCTGCTCCCCAAGGTCGCATGCCTAGGCCTGGGAACTCAGCTCCTGGGAAACTGTATTCATGCGTGTAATCTCCCGCCTTGCCTGCCTTATAATATCTCCCAGCTAGTGAGCCTCTCAGAGCTGTCATTTTATCCGTTTGCACTGTATGCCTATTTGATCAGTAAAAACCATCTGTTTGGACTCTATATGACTTTGTGGTGATTTCTGGTTCTGTGGGCCAAGGGCTGACAGTTCGAGAATTTGCCGATGAATTTCAACGACTGGCAAGTAAAATTGTAGGTTGGCCCGAGACCACCCTGATCCATCATTTCAGGGAAGCCTTGCATCCTGACATTCTGAACTGGTCTTACATGCGGGGCGATCCCGATACCCTCGAAGACTGGATCCTATTAGCCGAGGAAGTGGAAAGCCGCCGACGCTTTATTTCTCTCGTCCGTCAAAAGCACAAGGAAAAAGGCACCCAAAAGCCTCAACCCAAGGCACCACTGCTCGTCCCACGAAATCCCCCACGTCCGCCCCAGGAACGTGAAGCCCGATTTCAGAGGGGTGCCTGTCTTACTTGCGGAGAAATGGGCCACTTTGCAGCCGTTTGCCCGCGCCGCCAGGAATTATTTCGTCCCAGCACGACAACCCGCACCCGAGGTCGTCCACCACGCAGAGGCACCGCGGCCACCCGCAGCGCAGCTCCGGGAAGACCCACACCCTCTGCACTCCATGCCGGGGACCCAGCCTCCCTGCCTACTACCAACGACCCCGCCGGGTCTCGGATTACAAGTGCCCCATTGGGGGACAACTTTCCCTCTTCGGATGAGGAAAATCCTTGGATTTCTCCAGCCTTAAACCTGGAATCTCCCCTCGACTTGTCAAAAAACGGCTCCGGTCTGTGGTGAATGGAGCGTCTCCACAGACCTCTCAGGATCTTCCTATCAAACCGAATGCTCCTACCAAAATCAAAGAAGTGGACTCCACCGTCTACGTGGATGCAGTTTTACAACACCTTAACGGTGGCCCACAAATCCCCGTCAAAGCACTAATTGACTCCGGTTGCTGTCGCACTCTCATAAGCGAAGCCACTTTTGCTGCACTCAGAGCCGACTCTGAGGCTTTACCCGCCCCCGTCCAATTTGCCCAAATGGACGGAAGCCATTTCCAGGGGGGTCCAGTTGATCACCGCACCATAGGGGTGGCAATGGGAATTGGTTCCCACTGGGAACAAATAGACTTCACTATAGCCCCTATCCGATTTGAAGTGGTCTTGGGAATTAACTGGATTAAAGGACATAGTCCCAGTATTGATTGGGAAACAAACACTATCTCCTTCGCTAGTCCCACCTGCGACCAGCATCGGCAAAACTTTGCTCTGCTATATCCGCCCGTTCCAGCATTAACCTCTACTGCCCCAGCACCACCGGCTCTACCTGCTGTATACCGGGACTTTGAAGATGTCTTCGACCTTAGGGAATGTGATGCCTTACCCCCCCACCGGGCCTCAGACTGTGCGATTGAAGTGGTAAAGGACTGCACATTAACCAAGAGTAAGATTTACCCTATGAGCGCTTCCGAGCGCACTGTCCTCCGGGACTTTTTGGACAAAAACCTCGCCAGAGGGTTCATTCGCCCTTCGAATGCCCCAAACTCGGCCCCCGCGTTTTTCGTCCGGAAAAAAGAGGGCGACCTTCGCCTGTGCATTGACTTCAGAAAGCTCAATGCGGTTACCCAGACCAACGCCTATCCTATCCCATTAATATCAGATATTTTGGGACAATTACAGGAAGGCCGTGTGTTCTCTAAATTAGACTTGGTGGAAGCTTACTACCGAGTCCGTATCCGCGAAGGGGATGAGCACCTCACTGCCTTCTCTAGCTGTTTTGGAATGTATGAATTCCTTGTGATGCCGTTCGGATTAAAAGGGGCCCCGGGGGTCTTCATGCAACTCATCAATGAAATCCTACATGACCTTCTATATCGTGGGGTGGTGGTCTACTTAGATGACATTCTCATTTATTCGAAAACTATGGACGAGCATGTGGCTCTGGTCAGGGAAGTTCTGCAACGCCTGCGTGACCATCAACTTTTCGCAAAACTAGCTAAGTGCGAATTTCACCAAAGCAAACTCACGTTTTTGGGATACATCATCTCCCACCAAGGTCTTCGCATGGACCCCGCCAAAGTCCAAGCCGTCCTCGATTGGACTCCCCCCACCAACCGTAAGCAAGTACAGCAATTTCTGGGATTTGCAAACTTCTATCGAGGATTCATCCCTAACTTCGCCCAGGTGGCTCTACCCATTACGGACCTACTGAAAACTAAGGGAAAAGTAAGCTCGGCTGCCTTGCCCTCCGCAAAAATCCTATGGACTGAGCAATGCCAAGCCGCCTTTCTGGCCCTCAAACGCCTCTTCACTTCGGAGCCGGTGCTACAGCACCCAGACCCAAATCAAATGTTCATTGTGCAAGTCGATGCTTCCGATGTAGCCATGGGAGGGGCTCTCCTCCAGCAAGGACCGGATGGTCTTCTTCACCCTTGCGCTTACTTTTCAAAAAAATTTGCGCACGCTCAATTAAACTGGCCCATCTGGGAGAAAGAGGCCTCAGCAGTTCATCATGCACTGACTCTATGGCGACAATTCTTGGAAGGGTCTAAAGTCCCCTTTGAGGTTTGGACCGATCACAAAAATCTAGCTGCCCTCACGGGGTCCCATAAGCTATCGGCGAAACAACAACGGTGGGCGGAGTTCTTTGCTCAGTTCCGTTTCACCCTGAAGCACGTCCCTGGGAAGCAGAACGTTCTCGCGGATGCCCTCTCCCGTTTACCACAATATCCGGTAAAACTCGAGAGACCCACCAACTCTCTGTTCACCCCTATGCAACGTGGGGCCCTACCTATGCTGGCTGTGCAAACTCGATCCCAGCATCAGCACACCTTACCCAACTTACAAGCTCCGCCAGCCCAACCGGCTGCCCAGCCGCCACCGCAACAGACCGGAGTTCCCGCCCTTCCTACCCCTCCGGCCGCCCAGCCGCCTGCAGTCTGCGCGCCGCCGCACGTAAGCACTAGCCCCATAACTGTTTCTAAGATCTCCATGGCCGACGGGGGGGCCCCCTCCAAAATCCCCATCTCCGAGTCCTTTTTAACTGTCCTTCGGGACCAGTGCCTTTTAGAACGCTCCGCTCATACCCTACCTCCTGGTGTTTTGGAACAAGGAGGGTCCTGGTACAAGGACTCGAAATTGTATGTACCCAAAGCTCTCCGGAAGGACGTTTTACATTTAGCTCATGGAGCCAAAACAGCTGGGCACTTTGGGTTTCTGAAAACCCTTCACTTATTGCGCAGACAGTTCTGGTGGGGGGGAATGCGTTCCGACATTGACTCCTTCATCCGCAGCTGTCCCGTTTGTGCCGCTGCGAAACGATCGCAGGGCAAACCCCCGGGACTGCTACAACCTCTTGAAACGCCCAGCAAACCTTGGGAAGTGATTGCTATGGACTTTATGACTGATCTCCCTCTCAGTGGGGGTAAAACTGTGTTGTGGGTTGTTACTGATTTGTTTTCTAAGCAAATACATTTGATTCCATGCGCAGGGATCCCCTCTGCTCAGAAACTGGCCCGCCTCTTCGTGACGCATATCTTTCGTTTACATTCGTTTCCGCGTAAGATAATTTGTGACCGCGGAAGTGGTTTCGTTTCTAAGTTTTGGAAAGCTTTCCTCAAGTTGGTGGGAGTGGAACAAGGGTTGTCTAGTGCATACCATCCTCAAACTGATGGTCAAACTGAACGTGTCAATGCTGTACTTGAATGTTATTTACGCTGTTATGTTAACTACCACCAGGATAACTGGGTGGAACTGTTACCTTTAGCAGAATATGCCTACAATAATGCCATGCATCAATCCACAGGTTTTAGCCCATTTTTTGCTGTGTATGGACAAGATTTCAGTCCTATCGCTCCTGCAGATGATGTAGAGGGGGAGGGGAACCCCGACATTGCCTCCTGGGCACACGCCCTCCGTACCACTTGGCCCTGGCTCGTTAGCAACCTCGACCAGGCCAAACGTAAATACAAAGCGCAAGCTGACAAACATCGCCCCCCCGGGGGTGATCTGCAAGTGGGTGCTTTGGTTTACCTTTCCACCAAAAATCTCCGTTCCACCCAACCGTGCCATAAGCTCAGTGCTAAATTCATTGGCCCTTTCCCCATCACCCGGGTCATAAACCCTGTCACGGTGGAACTGGCTCTCCCCAAATCCTTGAGGCGTGTGCATCCTGTTTTCCACATTAGCCTCCTCAAACCCCATGTTGCTTCTCCACAGTGGCATCCGGACCCACCTCCTGCGCAACCCATCATGGTGGGGGGGGAGGAACACTTCGAAGTCTCCAAGATCCTTGACTCCCGTGTTCACCATGGCAACCTGCAATATTTAGTCCGTTGGAAACATTTCCCCCCTGCCTATGACGAATGGGTGCGCGCACGGGATGTCTCCGCCCCCGACCTCGTCGACGCCTTTCACATTGCTTACCCGGATAGGCCAGCCCCCTTGCGAACTGGGAGGGGGCCTTGAGGGGAGCAGAATGTCAGGCTGCTATCTCGGTTTCGTTATTGCCTCTGTCTCTGCGCTGTATTGTCTGCCCCCCAAGGTCGCATACCTAGGCCTGGGAACTCAGCTCCTGGGAAACTGTATTCAGCCTATGCGTGTAATCTCCCGCCTTTCCTGCCTTATAATATCTCCCAGCTAGTGAGTCTCTCATAGCTGTCATTTTATTCGTTTGCACTGTATGCCTATTTGACCAGTAAAAGCCATCTGTTTGGACTCTATATGACTTTGTGGTGATTTCTGGTTCTGTGGGCCAAGGGCTGATTCCCCGTTTCCCCGATTCCCCGTTTTATTCTCTCCCTACTAGGGGGATGGCTCGCTGGCAGAGACTGGCTGGAGCCGACTGTCACAGCAATTTTGCGCAGGATGTCGGGGACTACCCAGACGAGGGAGATAAGGGGGAATGGAATACAAATCTCCAAGTGTCCCAAGCTTGGTGTACCGGGGGGGGGGAGGACGAGATCCAACACCTGCAGTGCCGGAATCAGGACTTGCAGGAACAGTTGACGCAGATGCAAGACCAAATGAGTTCTTTGTGGATTCGGCCCCCCGCAATTGTCCAGCCGGTTCCAGCAAAACCCCCGAGGCAGCCCCCAGCCCAACCCACCCTGCCGGGGCAACCAGGTGTGCCCGTGCCGCCGGGTCAACCAGGTGTGCCTGCGCCGCCAGGGCCACCAGGTGCGCCAGTGCACCTGTTTTTCCGCCGCGCCCGTATGCTCCCCAAAGAGATTTACGAGCTACTTTCGATGGATCCGCGGAAGGGCTTCCCTACTTCTTACATCAAGTGTACAGTTTCATGAGACAGCAGGGACAGACCTTTCCCACAGAGGACAGTCGGGTCAGGTATGTCTCATCCCTACTGGGGGGAGAGGTTGCAGAGTGGATGATCCAACAACCTTTGGGCCAGGTCCGTTCAGACTCTCAATGATTGTATGCGGGTGCTACGAAGACACTTCGAGGACCCATTCCAGAGCGAGAAGGCTAAAACTGCCATTCTTCAATTGCACCAAGGCACTAAGTCTGTCAGAGAATATGCAAGTGAGATCCAACGACTTGCAAGTAAGATTGTAGATTGGAGCAAGGCTTCATGAGTACAGTACAGTACTTCCATGAGGGACTGAACCCCGAGATTCTGTATTGGGCGTTCATGCAAAGAGACCTGCCTAACCTCGAAGACTGGATATTGCTCGTGGAGGAAGTGGAGAGTCGCCGGCAACTCCTCTCCCTTTCCAGGCACAGAGCGAAAAAGGTGGGGCCGTGGCAAGACCGAATTGCCTCCAAAGTACCCTCTCTGCCACCACTGAAACTGATTGCTCCCATGACAGACCGAGCCAAACGATTCCAGAGGGGAGTGTGTCTCATTTGTGGGGCTATGGGCCATTTCGCTGCATCCTGCCCATCATGACCTGAATGTGCAGCCCAGGGTCCCCACCCGGAGAGCTCGACTCGGATGGGTGGAGGTGGCCGTTGGAAAAGCACAGCTGCCGGATGCAGCGCCGCTGTCGGATGCAAGGGTCCCCCCGCTCTCAATTTTGATGTGGAGATTGCTTCAATGGATCCTACCACTCCATTGCTTTACCCCCTCAGGGTCCCAGATTACAAATGCGCCATTGTTTGACCCCTCGGTGTCCCGGAATACAAATGCCGCCGTCCCGAGCAAGGACAGTGCAGCATCTTTGGAGGAAGAGGGAACCTGGGGGACCTCAGCACTGAATCTGGTCCCAACTCTCGACCAGTCAAAAAATGGACTGGGTCTGTGGTACCCAGAGCGACACCGCAGACCACTGCATCAGTGCAGCCCGAAGCTCCACTAATGGTGAGCGATGTGGGGAAAACTGTTTTCCTGGACGTTGTCTTAAAACATTACAAAGGGGCCCCCCAAATTTCTGTAAAGGCCTTAGTAGACTCTGGTTGTGCTCATACCCTGATTAATGAAGATACGTTCAAAGCCCTAAAGGTTAAAGTGGTGCGCCTGCCCCAGCCCATCCAGTTCGCCCAAATGGATGGCAGTGACATTCGGGGGGGGGACCAGTAGACCGGCACACCGGCAGAGCAGCCATGGGAGTGGGCCATCACTGGGAACAAATACACTTCACTATAGTACAGGGCATTCATTATTTGGTGGTCCTGGGGGCGAATTGGCTATGTGGGCACAGTCTCACTATAGACTGGGCAGCCAAGACAATTGAGTTCACCCAACCCCAATGCAACCGCCATTGAAGAGAGGTAGAAGTAAAGATGCCTGCCACGGCGGTGGAACCCAATGGCGTTTCCAGCACCCCCAGCACCCCCCAATTACCTCCCAAATACTTGGACTTTGCTGATGTCTTTGAGGTGAAGGAATGTGATGCTTTGCCCCCCCACCGCAGAACAGACTGTGCCATTGAAGTGGTGGGGGAGGGCAACTTGCCCAAGAGTAAGATTTACCCAATGAGCCCCAAAGAAAAGTCTGTGCTCAGAGACTTTTTAAACAAGAACCTAGCTCAGGGATTCATCTGGCCCTCCACTGCACCTTATTGCGCCCCTGCCTTTTTTGTGCGAAAGAAGACGGGTGATCTACGCTTGTGCATAGACTTTCGCAAACTCAATGTGGTCACCCAAAGTAACGCCTACCCCATCCCCTTGATCTCTGATTTATTGAGTCAACTAAAGGAGGGACGCATTTTCACCAAACTAGACTTGGTTGAGGCATATTATCGCGTTAGGATTTGGGAGGGGGATGAGCCATTGACTGCCTTTTCCAGCTGTTTTGGGATGTTTGAGTACCTAGTGATGCCCTTCAGGTTAAAAGGTGCCCCGGGGGTCTTCATGCAATTAATTAATGAAATCTTGCATGACCTGTTGTTTAAAGGAGTGGCAGTTTAGTTAGATGACATTCTGATTTACTCCAAAACCTATGAGGAGCATGTTGCCATGGTCAAAGAAGTGCTACGGTGCCTCCAAGAGAACCAACTCTATGCTAAAGTGTCTAAGTGCGAGTTCCACCATGACCAACTGACTTTCCTGGGTTACATAATCTCGCACCAGGGACTAGCCATGGATCCTGAAAAGATACAAGCAGTGGTGGACTGGGAGCCGCCTGCAAACCATAAGCAAGTACAACAATTCCTTGGATTCACCAATTTTTACAGAGGGTTCCTCCACAACTTTGCCCAAATTGCGTTGCCCATCACTGACCTCTTGAAAACCAAGGGGAAGGGGGGTGCTGCAACTCAGCCATCCACTCGGGTTGAATGGACACTGGAGTGTCAAAGGGCTTTTGAGACTTAAACTGTTGTTTACTATGGAATCCGTGCTAAAGCATCCAGATTGTGAGCGACTGTTCATTGTTCAGGTAGATGCTTCCGAGGTAGCCATGGGGGGGGGGCTTTTACAGCTGGGGGAAGACAGCCAGTTACACCCGTGTGCTTATTTTTCTAAGAAATTTGCCCAGTCCCAGCTAAACTGGCCCATTTGGGGAAAAGAGGCTGCAGCGGTGAAACACTCTTTTGAGGTGTGGAGACATTTCCTAGAAGGAGCTGATACCCCTTTCCAAGCCTGGACCGATCATAAGAACTTGGAAGCCTTGACAGGGACTCGTAAACTCTCAGCCAAACAAGTACGATAGGTGGATTTCTTTTCTAAGTTTCGGTTTGTGTTAAAACATGTCCCTGGGAAACAAAATCAGCTGGCGGATGCTCTATCCCGGCTTCCCCAATACCCCAGAAAACTAGAGCGCCCCATGGAGTCCCACTTCACTCCAGCCCAAAGAGGTCTCCTGCCTACTTTAGCTGTGCAAACCCGTGCCCAGAAACGGCTGTCTCCTAGGGTCACAGAAGTACTGCAGCCGACCGAAGCTCTCACCCCCCCTCTGCAGCAGCCGGCTGAAATATCAGGAGAACCTCCCATAAGCCCAACATCCGAAGGACCATCCAAGCTTTCTAGCACAGCCCCTGATGGTCCTGTCCTTGAGGGACTCCCCAATTCATTCAAAGACACTCTGGTTTGTGGCTATCAAACAGAGCAGTCAGCCAATACCTACCCCCCCGACCTTGCTAGACAGGGGGAGCTGTGGTTCAAAAACCCTAAGTTATATGTGCTGGAAGGACTAAGGGCAGAGGTGCTAAGTCTTGCTCATGGGGCAAAAACTGCGGGACATTTCGGCTTTGTGAAAACACTGCGCCTGCTCCGCAGACAATTTTGGTGGCCGGGACTGCGATCGGACTTGGATTCTTTCATCCGCAGCTGTCCCACCTGTGCTGCCGCCAAACATTCCTCAGGGAAATATAATAATTAATCAATAAATAAAATACCAGTTACAAAGCCAGCAGGGGTTGGGGGGCTATCCAGTGTGCTGCATGAAGTGTCACATGTATGATTATCTGCCTGCTGGACAGAAGTCATGGGTGTGTGCTCGGTGCAGGGAGCTCCTGGCTCTCAGGAAGTGAGTTCACTTCCTTGAGGCCAAGGTAGCTCAACTGGAGGAGCTGAGGCAGGCAGAGAGAGAGGTGAATAAGGACTCCGGGGATGAAATAGTCACATCCCAGTCCCAAGGTGATGGCAACCTGCCAGTCATGGATGATGAAGCCCTTGGGGAAGGAGGCCATCTCACTGAGGTTTGGGGATGTGGTTCCTTAGAAGATACCTCTTCCTTGGTGGATGAACAGATATCCTCTCTTACCGAGGATATGCCTCAGAGAGGAGGGGGGCTTCTTGTTGTGGGGGATTAAATCCTTAGGAATGTAGATAGTGTCAGGCCTACTCGCTGTGTCTCAAATAGTTTTGTTTTCTCACAGACTTTCCTCCAAGGATTGTTCAAGGACTGTTTTCCCTAAACTGCATTCCTGTTCCCTTTGAAGCTAGCAGAAGCCCGTGGGAGCTGTGGTGCCTCTAGTGATGGCGAACCTTTTAGAGACCAAGTGCCCAAACTGCAACCCAAAACCCACTTATTTATCGCCGAGTGCCAATGCGGCAATTTAACCTGAACACTGAGGTTTTAGTTTAGGCATTCCCGCACATTTGGAGTCATGCATAGTTTGGTTCAAGTCCTGCAGCACCTTAGAGACCAAAAAGATTTGTGTGGGGTGGGGTGGGAGAGAGATCTAGCCATTTATGCCTGGGAGGTTTTGGCTTGGATTTGCCACTCTCTAGATGCACATTTCCCCCATCCAAATTCTCAAAACTCAACTTCCAGGTAGTTTTGAGAATTCAGACGGGGGAAATGTGCACCTAGAGAGCGGCAAATCCAAGCCAAAACCTCCCAGGCAAGAAAGAGCCTCTCTCTTTGGAGAGCCAGAGGACCCTTCCTCAGATACAAGCAGGAGCGGAGACCCTGAGCCCCTCTATCCCAGTCGGAAGGCGGGGAGGGGTGTTGCAAAGAAGGGATGCGGGGGACAATGCAAAATTGCCAGCAGCTTGGTTAGAGCCGGGGAGGGGGTGGAGAGGGAGCAAGAGAGAGGGCGAGAAGAAAAGGAAAGGCCATTTATGCCTGGGAGGTTTTGGCTTGGATTTGCCACTCTCTAGATGCACATTTCCCCCATCCAAATTCTCAAAACTCAACTTCCAGGTAGTTTTGAGAATTCAGACGGGGGAAATGTGCACCTAGAGAGCGGCAAATCCAAGCCAAAACCTCCCAGGCAAGAAAGAGCCTCTCTCTTTGGAGAGCCAGAGGACCCTTCCTCAGATACAAGCAGGAGCGGAGACCCTGAGCCCCTCTATCCCAGTCGGAAGGCGGGGAGGGGTGTTGCAAAGAAGGGATGCGGGGGACAATGCAAAATTGCCAGCAGCTTGGTTAGAGCCGGGGAGGGGGTGGAGAGGGAGCAAGAGAGAGGGCGAGAAGAAAAGGAAAGGCCATTTATGCATGGGAGGTTTTGCCTTGGGATTTGCCGCTTTCTAGATGCACATTTTCTCCATCTGAATTCTCAAAACTCTGCTCTCCAAATGCACATTTGCCCCAGCCAAATTCTCAGAACTCAACAATAAGCCCCCGTGCAGTTTTGAGAATTCAGATGGGGAAAAATGTGCACCTTGAGAGCAGCAAATCCAAGGCAAAACCTCCCGTGCGTTTTCGCCCAGAAAGAAACGAGGAGCTTCTTCTTCCAAGGGCGAACCCCCCCAATGCATAAATATCCAAGAAGAAGCCCCAGAGAAACCCTGCAATGGAGGGAATGCCATGGAGGGGGGGAAGCAGATGGGCTGGAAGGCTCCTCTCTCCAGAGAAGGTGGAGCCCCTGATGCAAAGGAAGGGAAGGGGGGCGGGAAATGAGCCCGGGAGAGACAGTTGCAGCCTCAGTGCAAGGCGCGCGAGGCGCCCGAAGTGAGTCACAGGGGTGTCGCGAACAAAAGTAAAGCGGGATGGAGCAGAAGGGCCCCTCCCTCCCTCTCCGAGGGTCCCAAGCCGCGCCTTTGGGGATGGGGGGGAAGGGGGCAGCCCTCGGGCCAAAGGTGTCCCCACCCCCCACCGCTTCTGGGGGGGATCCTTTGCCCCTCCCCCCGCCTCTCCCGGGCGCTCCTCCCAGCTGGGCAGGGGGAGACCCCCCTCTGCGGCGCCCCCAGGCCCCCCAGCCCGCATCTCCACAGAGGGGGGGCCGCAAGCAGCCGGACCCTCCCGGGGCACCCCGCCGCCCGCAACCAGTGCCAGCAGGGCCCCCCCTCAACACGCCCCCCCACGCTTGGGGGTCGCAGACAGAGGGGCAGAAAAACCCTCCCTCCCGCCCTTGTTTTCTCAGTTCAGACTCTGGACTTTTAGACGCTCCTCCCCCTGCCCGCCCGGAACGAGGAGGCGGCGAGTGAGGCGTGGGGAAGCCGGCAGCCCAGAGGCCCCAGCAGCCCGACGGCAGTGGCAGAAGACAAGCGGGGCTGCCCGGCCGCTCCCCCGGAGCCGCTCTAGATGGAGAGGCGCAGGGCGCGACGGAGAGGTCCCCTGTGCGCAAGGGCAGTGGCGGCTCCATAGCGGTCCCTTCCTCTCCTGTAGCGCCGGCGCAGCGGTCGGTAGGGCTGTCAATTCGGTTTGGTCCAAACTGAAAATCAACCGAATTTCTTCTGATTCGGTGATTTTCAGTTCGGACGGATCCGAACTCAAATCTGGCGGGCAACCGGGGGGGCCGAATTCAGCGAGTTCGGGAGTTCGCGAATAAATTCGGCCAATTCGGCCCCCCCTTCAGGGGAGCCTGCTGAAAGGCGCGGGCTGCCCTTTAAACTGATCTGCGCCTCCCAGCTGGGAGGCTCAGATCAGTTTAAAGGGCCCCCGCGCGCCTTCAGGGAATCCCTGAAGGCGCGCTTCGGCTGAATTTTCCCCCGAACTCCGGATCCCCCCGAATTACCGGGGATCCAAAGTGGGGGAGTTCGGACTTCGGCACGTACCGACCCCACAAGGGTCAAATTCGGCCGAATCCGAACTGTACCGAATTTTTTTTTTTTTGACAGACCTAGCGGTCGGGTCCTTCCTCCTGCCTGCCTGCCTGGGCGGCAGAGCGAATGAATGGCCGGGGTGGGGGGCGCCGGAGGGGGGGCACTGCTGGCTGGCTCTGGCCCCTGCGCGTGCCCACAGAGAGGGCTCTGCGTGCCGGAGTCGGCACGCGTGCCATAGGTTCGCCAACATGGCTCTAGACTGTTTGAAGTGATCTCATGAGACTGTATTGCTGAATGCTTTTTTCAATGTTCTTATATTATCAAGTGCGTGCCATTTCCCCCCATTGCTGTCTTTGGATTTCTAAGCTCTGCTTGCCTGTGATACCATTAAACCAACTCTTTTGGACTACTAAGTCTCCTGGTGTGGCTTTTGGTTGTCGTTGGGACAAGTGCTTACATTAAGACAGAGCCCCGGAGGGTTCGCCTGCCACTCGGATCGGAGCTAGGATGGTACTCTCCGAGTGACCTACCCCGTGGCTGGAGCCCTGCGTGGTTTGCCCGGACCCGGGTGAGAGCGGATCTGCTCCCCGGGTGGTGGGTTCCTACTAGGAGCCCTGAAAGGCTTCCATCCTTGGTGCCTTCCTTTAGGACCAGCGGCTGATGACCCCGAGCTCGTACGTGATGTTATAGCTGAGCTACAGAAGTTAATCGCCTGACTGGACTTGTTCGTGCTCAGTGGCATTCTCTAGCCGCGACGGACCCCTGGACGTCTGACATCGCGGATACCAGCGCCTGCCAAGACCTCCACACCCTTGACTGGTTGCTGGAAGATGCTCGATTGGCAGCAGAGGATTTACAGTTGTTGACTAGCCTGTTGGCCGGACTAACTGCCAGTGAAATGCAGACTCTGACTGCGGTCCCGATCCATCCTGCCAGGTCTTCAGACATGGCGACCCCGGTCACACCAGCCCCTGAGCTCTGCCAAGCGGAGGCGAAAGCGGTGGCCACACGGGTGGCTGCCCTTTTTCAGGGCCACACTGCAACCACTATTTCGGTGGCTGAACTCACAAAACATCTGACCCCCGACTTCGGTGCTCATGCGGCGACCTTGGCAGTACAGATTCAGCCGATGTTGGATCTGGCAGATCCCACTGAACTCCTTTACACTTTGGAACAGGAGGCCCTTCCACTCATTACCACGGCACTGACCGCCAAGTTAGAAGCCGACCAGGCCCTGGCCAAGCGCAAAAGAGCGGAGGAGCAGGCACGGGCAGCGGCTGATGCCACGGCAAAGGCTTGGGCTAAACAGGAGGAGAGGGAACGCTTAGCTGCCGAACGGGCGTGGGGCGGCGCGCATCCCTGACAACCCGGGGGCTATGAGTTACCCCCGTTCTCCCCGACTTTCGTCCCATCGCGTAGCGTTCAACGCTCCCGCAGGCTAGCGGGGAATTTGCCCGAGATGCCAGACAATTCCAATGAGGAGGACTTATACGGTGGGGAGTATCTCTGGGCCACTAATTTATGGGTCAGCCAGTCCCGTCGGGCTGGTGGTACCGGCGACGAGGTGTTTTTGCTGCGAAACCAAAATCTGGACCTTATGGAGCAGGTGGCGCGCTTACAGAACCAACTGACCCTGGTACTCAGAGACAATGACCAGTTACAATGGGCTCAAGCTGCGCCCATTGCCACAGCTCCCGTGACACCGCAGCAGCCACCGCAACAACCGCCGCAGCAACCAGCTGTGCCGGTGGTTCCTCCTGGCGGAGGCCCCGCAGCTCCTGGCAGGGGTCCCGTTGCTCCTGGCGGAGGACCCATAGTTCCTGGCGGGGGCCCCACGGTGCCCAGCGGAGTGCCTTTTGCACCTGCCTTACCAGTACTACCGGGTGTGCCGGGGTTACCGGGAGCCCCAGTTCCTGGATACCCGCCTGTACCCCCAATGCCATGGAGGCAACCGAAGTTGAAGATTACTTATGACGGCTCAGTTGAAACTTTGCCCTGTTTTTTACATCGTGTGGATAGTTATATGAGGGAGCAAAGACAATTCTTCCCTACCGAAGATAGCCGCGTTCGTTTCGTTGCCTCCATGCTAACGAAAAAGGCGGCCGATTGGATGATTCTCTAGTTCGATACGCGATCCCGCTCCATTCGCTCCCTCAACAATTTCATGTTCACCTTGAGAAGGCGCTTTGATGATCCCTTCATGGGAGAGAGAGCCAAAGCGGAACTTTTGCAACTCAAGCAAGGCTCCTCTCCAGTTTGGGAATTCGCAGATGAATTCCAACGACTCACGAGTAAAGTAGTGGACTGGCCTGAAGCTACCCTTATCCACTACTTCCGAGAAGCTTTGCACCCGGACATTTTGAACTGGTCTTATATGCGAGGCAACCCAGATACCCTGGAGGATTGGATTCTACTGGCCAAGGAAGTAGAAAGTCGCCGACAGTTCGTTTCCCTAGTTTGAAATCAGGCCAAAGAGAGGGGCAGTCAAAAACCTCCCCCCAAACCTTCGACTCCCAACCCGCGGAGACCTACCCGACTCCCTCTGGATCGCGAGTCCCAATTCCAGAGAGGAGCCTGTCTCGTTTGCGGTGTTATGGGCCACTTTGCAGCGGCTTGTCCTCAACATCCAGAGCCCACTCGATCGGGCGTACCGCCTCGAGCTCGAGGATGACCTCAACGCAGAGGCACCGCGGCCACCCACAGAGCAGCGCCGGGACGACCCACACCCTCTGCACTTCACGTCAGAGAATCGTCTAGTCTCCCTGCGCCCATCGACCCCGTAGGGTCCCGGATTACAAGTGCCCCAGTGGGGGACAGCTCTCCTTCTTCCGATGAAGATCATCAATGGAATTCCCCAGCTCTAAATCTGGAATCTCCTCTTGACCTGTCAAAAAACGGACACGGTCTGTGGTGAGTGGAGCGTCCCCACAGACCCCTGCAGAATCTCCTGCAAAACCCAAGGCTCCTGTCATGGTGAGTGAAGTCGAAAATACTGTGTATGTGGACGTAGTGTTACAACACTATAAAAAGGGCCCCCAGTTACATGTCAAAGCACTCATAGATTCCGGCTGCGGGCGCTCTTTAATCAATGAGGCCATATTTGCAGCTCTACAAGTCAAATCCGAAAACCTACCGGCTCCCGTCCAATTAGCCCAAATGGACGGTAGCCACTTTAAAGGGGGGCCGGTTGACCGTCGCACACAGGGAGTAGTGATGGGTATCGGATCCCATTGGGAGCAGATAGACTTTACCATTGCTCCAGTCCGTTACGAGGTCATTTTAGGAATTAACTGGCTGAAAGGGCGCAGTCCTTCCCTAGACTGGGAGGCTGAGACTATTGCCTTTACCAACCCTAAGTGTGACCAACATCGACACGAGGTCGCGGTTCCTCCTCCACCCGCCTCAGCCTTAACCTCCGATGCTCTACTGTCGACCCAATTACCCAAGGTATACCGAGACTTTGAGGATGTTTTTGATGTAAAAGAATGTGATGCATTACCCCCCCCCACCGTACTACGGACTGTGCGATTGAAGTGGTGGGAGACTGCAAACTGACTAAAAGCAAGATTTACCCTATGAGCGTTTCCGAACGCTCCGTGCTGCGAGACTTTTTAGACGGGGGTTCATTCAGCCGTCAGCCACTCCCAACTCAGCCCCTGCTTTCTTTGTCCATAAGAAGACGGGTGACTTGCGTTTATGCATTGACTTTCGAAAACTCAACGCAGTCACCCAAGCCAACGCCTACCCCATCCCGCTGATCTCGGACATCTTGGGACAACTAAGGGAGGGGCGCATTTTCACCAAACTGGACTTGGTTGAAGCTTATTACTGGGTCCGGATTCGTGACGGGGATGAACTCCTCACAGCCTTCTCTAGCTGCTTCGGAATGTATGAATTTCTGGTGATGCCTTTTGGGTTAAAAGGGGCCCCAGGGGTCTTCATGCAACTCATTAACGAGGTCCTCCATGATTTATTATATCCGGGCGTGGTGGTTTATCTCGATGATATCCTTATTTACTCTAATTCCATGGATGAACATATTACTCTGGTCAGAGAAGTGTTACAACGTCTCAGAAACAATCAGCTCTACGCTAAGTTGTCTAAGTGTGAGTTCCACCAAGATCAATTAACCTTCTTGGGATACATAGTTTCACATCAGGGCCTCACCATGGACCCTGCTAAGATACAATCTGTACTTGATTGGGCTCCTCTCTCCACCCGCAAGCAGGTGCAGCAGTTTCTCGGCTTTGCCAATTTTTACAGTAGTTTCATTCCCAACTTCGCTCAAGTGGCACTGCCACTCAACGACCACCTTAAGACTAAGAGTAAAGGGGTCTCTGCCACGTTGCCCAGTGCCAAGGTGCATTGGACAGATCAATGTCAAACTGCCTTTGCAACTCTCAAGCAGCTTTTCACTCCTGAACCTGTGCTGCAGCATCCCGATCCAGACCAAATGTTTATTGTGCAAGTAGATGCGTCTGACGTAGCTATGGGGGGGGGGCTCTTTTGCAAAGAGGACCAGACGGTCTTCTTCGCCCCTGTGCTTATTTTTCAAAGAAATTTGCGCACTCTCAACTGAACTGGCCAATTTGGGAAAAGGAAGCTGCAGCCGTCCATCATGCCCTCACTACGTGGAGGCAGTTCCTGGAAGGTTCCAGGGCCCCCTTTGAAGTCTGGACCAATCACAAAAATCTAGAGGCTCTCACGGGGGCCCACAAACTGTCCGCAAAACAACAACATTGGGCTGACTTCTTTGCTCATTTCCGTTTTGTGCTCAAGCATGTGCCTGGAAAGCAAAACTTGCTAGCTGATGCTCTTTCCAGGCTTCCCCAGTATCCGGTGAAACTCGACCGTCCTACAGTCTCCTTATTCACCCCAGCGCAAAGGGGAGCTCTACCAGTTCTAGCTGTACAGACTCGGTCCCAAACTCTGCTCCAGTCCCAGCCCCAAGCAACGGACAGCAGAGCATCTGTCAAGAGGGAACCAACTCCCTCAACTGACCCACCATCCCTCCCCTCCACCCCATCACCACTGCCGGCGGCTCCTGCTTCAGCCCCCTCTGCGGAGGGGGGTGATCCTGTCCGGCTCCTTCCTGGACTCTCTTCGTACTCAGTGCCTAGCCGAACTCACTGCTCAGGCACTGCCCTCGGGCCTACTAGAACGGGGTGGTTGTTGATACAACAACTCAAAATTATACGTGCCTAAAATACTTCAGAAAGAGGTCCTGCAAATGGCCCATGGAGCCAAAATGGCAGGACACTTCGGATTCTTAAAAACCCTTCACTTGTTGCGCAGGCAATTTTGGTGGGCAGGCATGCGTACTGACGTGGATTCCTTCATTCGCAGCTGCCCCATCTGTGCCACTGTCAAACAATCCCAACGTAAACCCCCTGGACTGTTGCAACCGCTGGAGGTTCCCACCAAGCCCTCCCCCCTCTTCAGGGGGACAACTTCTCTGATGGTGGGAAGACAAAGCACACTGGGACCCATTGGGCAAGGGTCGGCCCATTCCTGGCTGCCGCGGCCAGGGCTGATGAGCCGCTTCTCTTGTCCGAGAGTTGCCTTGCCAGCCCTTCTTTTGGGTTGTGGGGGGGGCTCACTGTCAGCCCACAGGCCACCCTGGAGCTTGTGTGCCAGGAAAGAGTGGTGCTTGGGTGCAACTGGAAGGGTTGTGGGGACCCATGAGGGTGGCGCTGTTGACTACTTGCCCGTTGTCTCAACGGCCGCTACTGCATGCCATTGCCCTTCTCCCAACCCCTCTGGGAGCTCTCCCATCCATATGCTTCTGCCCGCCTTCCCCTTGGCCCCCGCCCTTTGCCCTGCATCCCTGCGCTTGAGGCGGCCCCTCCCTCTTGCAGGCTGCCGCTCCCATCGCCATTCTGTGGCCTGCCTTCCCACTGCTAACTCTCTCCCCCAGAAGTTGCCCTGTGAACTCGGCTGGCCCTGGCTGGCCTGAGGCTGCGCAGCGGAGTTCCTGCACCGTGGCGTGCGTGCCCTGCTGCCCCTCTCCTCTGCTTTTTGCTTCTTTTGCATCTTTTGCTTTTTTCTTGCTGGTGCACACCGCCACAAAGCCCCTTAGGAGGCCTAATGGCAGTGCCATTGATGCGCCACGGCCAGCTGCCACGGCCTGCCTGTGGTCTCAGGAATGGACTGTAAATGTTAAAATAGTTGAGTTACTCCCCTATAAACACTTAGCCAGCATGGTGTAGTGGTTAAGAGAGTTGGTTTGGAGTGGTGGACTCTGATCTGGAGAACAGGGTTTTATTCCCCACTCCTCCATGTGAGCGGCAGAGGCTAATCTGGTGAACTGAATTTGTTTCCCCGCTCTTCAACATGAAGCCAATTGGGTGACCTTGGGCTAGTCATACTCTCCCCACCCCACCTACCTCACAGGGTGTCTGTTGTGGGGAGGGGAAGGTGATTGTAAGCCAGTTTGAGTCTCCCTTAAGTGGTACAGAAAGCCTGCATATAAAAACCAACTCTTCTTCTTCATCATCTCCTCCTCCTCCTCTTCCTCCTCTTCCTCCTCCTCCTCAATGGTGGTGGTGCTTCATTATCAACAAACTTCCTCCAATTAAAATGAAAACTCAGATTGAAGTAGCTTGGACGGAATTGGAATCATACATAGGACATCTAATAAAGACTAAACCCTCTGCATATGTCATCATAGGAGGGGATTTTAATGCCAGGCTTGGTTAGGATGATAATAGCTTATATGCCACATATAAGGCATGTCCTCCAGAAGAAGGAAATCTACTTCTCCCATTTACAAGATTATCAAACGATTTTAAATCCAATTATGCCGGATATATTTTGGCACAGATGGTCAGTCGTGCCAATTTCTGTATTCTAAATGGCTCTTATCCTAATGATAATCCAGCAGAATATACTTATTGGTCAGGGTTGAGAATGAGCCTATTGGATTATATTTTGGTTTCTGAAAATATGGTTCAGTTTGTTAAATCATTTGAGGTCACAATCTACCATGATAGTAAGCATTTAGAAGACTTTCTCTACCACTTCAGGAAGGATCAAACCGGCTTACAATCACCTTCCCTTCCCTCAATTTACCTCTCAATATGAAGTTTGTGATACCACATTTTAATTTGTGCAAGGAAGAGCTGCATAAGGGGGTGTTAGACTGGAAAAAGAAATTTTTATTGGATAAAATGGAATGATACAGTGGATAGGATGCATGTGTGGGCCGGTATGGCCGCCCAGAGGGCACCATCATTGGACATGCAATTGAAGGGGCTGCAAAGGCTCATGGTGGCCATTATGTCTCACCAGGTGTGACCCACCCCGTTGAGGCTCATTGCAGTGCTGACCTACCTCCCCTTTCCACCCTCTGCCCTCTTGACAGGGCTCCCACCCTGCTCATGGCCTTTGCTCCCTAGCCTCCCCCCGGTGATGGGGACTGAGTTCCGAGAGTCAGGAGACCATCCCCGAGGTGATGCTGGATCCTTTGCCTGGGCAGCCTGTACCAAGGAAGGCAGACCCTCCTGTCCCCTTCCCCAAGCACAATGCAAGTGGCCGGAGTAACAAACACAACTATTGGTTCTTGTAGGTTATCCGGGCTGTGTGACCGTGGTCTTGGTATTTTCTTTCCTGACGTTTCGCCAGCAGCTGTGGCAGGCATCTTCAGAGGAGTAACACTGAAGGACAGTGTCTCTGTGAGACACTGTCCTTCAGTGTTACTTCTCTTAAGATGCCTGCCACAGCTGCTGGCAAAACATCAGGAAAGAAAATACCAAGACCACCGTCACACAGCCCGGATAACCTACAAGAACCAATGAACTCTGACCATGAAAGCCTTCGACAAAACACAACTATATTTTCACACGAGTCAGAGAGTGGCAGGTGAGAGGGCAGGGATGGAGCAGCAGGGTAGGGTATGTCTGGAGTTCCAGGTGTAAGTCGGGGTGTTGGTGGGGGCCAGAGGGTTGGATATCTGCCATAGTGCTTGGAGGCGATGGTAGTGCCTCCTCACCAAATGGCTTCTTTCCTTGTGACAGCGTGTGTGTGGGTGGGTGAACATGGCCGGCCATCGGAGAGACCTGCAATGAGAAAGATGGGTCTGAGCAGGGAGACAGGCAGCCGACCCCTGGTGACATGCTGGCCGCCTAGGGGTCTAGCTCCAATGGCATGGTGGTGGTCCTAGTCCGTGGCTGTGGAGCACAGCAGCAGCATCGTCAGAAGGCTGTCTGTGGAGGCTGGAGGATGGCTGAGGGCGAGGGCGGCATGATCATAGAATCATAGAGTTGAAAGGAACCACCAGGGTCATCTAGTCCAACCCCCTGCACAATGCAGGAATTTCACAACTATCTCCCCCACACACACCTAGTGACCCCTACTCCATGCCCAGAAGACGGCCTTCCCTCTCATAAACTGTCTCTCATGAGCTACCTAAGGTAATAGAATCAGCATTGTTGACAGATGGCCATCTAGCCTCTTCTTAAAAACCTCCAGGGAAGGAGCACTTGCCACCTCCTGAGGAAGCCTGTTCCACTGAGGAACCACTCTCACTGTTAGAAATTTATTCCTAATGTCTAGATGGAAGCTCTTTTGATTTAATTTCAAGCCATGGGTTCTGGTCTGACCTTCTGGGGCAACAGAAAACAATGGATGATTGGCGGCTGGCCAGAGTGAGAGCATCAGCGCTGAGGGAGAGGCAGAGTGGCATGAAGGTGGCGCCGAGAACCCGGGCTGCCCAGAACTGCGGCAGCATCTGAAAAAAGCACAGAGAGGGATAAGAGGCCACCTCGCCCTCTCCTTCCACGAAGGCTCTCTCTTGAGTGAGGCCAGGTGTGAGCCTCAACAATGCCAATGGTTAGAGTGGAGGGGGAAAGTAGGGCATGAGGCTTCAGATATGTTCCCCCGAGAGGGCAGCTGGAGGAGCCATAGCACCAAGCCCCCACAGGGGAGTTGGAGTGAGAGAAATGCAAAGTACCCACAAAGAGGGGAGTTGGAGTGAGAAAAATGCAAAGTCCCGACCCCCTGGCACAGACCAGCAGCATGCCGGCCCATGCGAGGCTTACCTGTCAAGTGAGCGCCTGATTCAAAGTGTTGCTTATGAGGGAAATTTCCGCCTCGGAGGCCTCTCCTCCGGGGGGGGGTGCTGCCACTTTCTGGCCTGGCCCCATTGGCCGGTCTCCTAGACGGGTTCCAGAGGTGCCAGGCTGAGATGGGCAGTGGTTGGGCATGGCAGAGAGACGAGGGTCCGGAGCGTTTGCATGGCGGTCAATGGTACTGACCTGGTGCAACTTTTCGGCAGCAAAAGTGGGCATTCCCAGCCTGAAAGGCTTTAGGAGGCTTCCTAGCCTGCGGAACGCCACCGGGAATGACCCCGCAGTGGCTGGCAGCCACTTCTGCACCACTCAGGCGCTGGCGTGGCCCTTGCACTGGTGCAGCCACACCGTCCACCTCCGCCACCTACCACCGCCGGAGTAACTTTCCTTACTCCAGCTCCCAGGCTGTTTGCATTGGTGTAAGTGCCTTCTATGCCGGTGCAAGGCCCCATGGGCCTCCTAAGCACTTTCACCACCCAAGCTCAGGAATGCGCTGTTGAAGTTTTATAAGATGAGAAAAAGAGAGGAGGACTAGCAGTACCTAATATTAAATTGGAGTGTCTCCTTCTCAAAGACAACATTGAAGAGTATGTGAATAGTTCTTTTACGGCTCTTCCCGCCATTGAGCAAATGGAGATCACTGACAGACTGCAGCAACTGAGACATAGACTCCTGGGAACAAAGGAGAGTTGGTCTGTATTATTGTCTCAGCCCTTCACTCCTGTAGCGATTAATGCAGAGGTGGTTCTATCCAGGCCTATCTTACCTAATTCCTCAGGGGTACCCCTTACAGAAAGCAAATTTTCTCCACCTAAATAATACATCTTTACTCTTTCCTCTGCTACTGCTAAGGGAGACAAGGATGAGATACCCAGCAGCTATGTTGAGGACTTTGAGCTGGGAACTTCTGAGCCTCCTGTACAGAACTCAATGGATAATCTCTCTGTTTTAGACCAAGTGGGTGTATTTTTGTGGATTCAGAGGTGGGGCTGGAAATGATAGAACAATTTAATGCGTCCCACTCCTGTACAGGAAAAAGTACTTGGAAAAGCAAAATACCACTAATTGACTAATCAAAACTAATGAGGCCACTGCTTTACACATTGTCTCTTGGAATTTTGCTGGCTGGAAAAGGTAGGTGAGGCTGAGAGAGCTCTAAGAGAGCCCAAGGTCACCCAGCTGGCTTCATGTGTAGGAGTGGGGAAACAAATCCAGTTTACCAGATTAACATCCACTGCTCATATGGTGGAGTGGGAAATCAAATCCAGTTCTCCAGATCAGAGTCCACCACTCCAAACCACCGCTCTTAACTACTAAACCACACTGGCTCTCAAACCAAAGCGTAGATTGATTATAATCAGCAATTATCCAATGCTTCCAATGAGATTTAAGTACTTTCTATTTATGATAATCTCATTGCCAATATTAATTCCATTCTTTAGATGCAACCTCCGGCTCATAAGCGTGAACCCTTGGTTTCCCTTTCCTCTCTACTCTTTTATTAACCTAACAGGGAGAGTGCCTGAGCCTTGGACTAGGGCTCTAACAGTCCCCATTCATAAAAAAGGTGATCCACACTTGACAGATAACTACCATCCTATTAGCCCTCTGTTTATTATTGGCAAATTTTATGTAAGACATCTACCAGATAAGCTCTCTCTATGGATGAATGACAATAAAATTCTGGGCAGGGAACAGATTGGGTTCTGTGCTGACAGCTCTGTTCTAGATCACTGTGTTACCCCTAGCCCATTTGGCCCAGAAATATGGCAGTTCCGGTGGGAAGAAACTTTTTGCAGCTTTCCTTGACCTAAAGGGTGCTTTTTATTCTATTCCCAGACAACTTCTGTGGAAGAAACTGAATAAGACTCTAAGCACTTGTTCCATAGGATTCCCAATAGCCACACCAGGAAACTAGTAGTCCAAAAGAGTTGGTTTATTGGTAACACAGGTAAGCAGAGCTTAGAAATCGAAAGGCAGCAATGAGGGGGAAATGGCATGCACTTGATTATATGAGAACACTAGAAAAGCAGGAGCAATACAGTCTCATGAGATAATACCAAACAGCTTAGAAACACCAAGGCTCCCATGGGCACCCGCTAGCTTCAAAGGGAACAGGAATGAGATCGTTAGGGAAACAGACCTTGAACGGGAGTCTGTGAGAAAACGAAACTATCCCTAGACACAGAGAGCAGGCCTGACATTCTGCTCCCCTTAGGGCCCCCTCCCATCCTGCAAGGGGGATGGCTTGTGGGGGTAGGCGATGTGGAAGGCGCACACCAGGTGCGGGGCAGAAACGTCTCATGAATGAACCCATTTGTCATAGGCAGGGGGGAAGTGTTTCCAACGAACCAGGTACTGGAGAGAGCCGTGACAAATACGAGAGTCCAGGATCTTAGCAACTTCAAAATGCTCCTCCCCTCCCACCATCACTGGCTGTTCTGGAAGTGGTTCGGGATGCCATTGCAAGGATGCAACATGAGGTTTCAAGAGGCTTACATGGAAAACTGGATGGACGCGCCTCTGAGTTTTTGGAAGGGAGAGTTCCACGGTTACTGGGTTAATGATCCGAGAAATGGGATAGGGACCCACGTATTTGGCACTGAGTTTATTACACGGGCGGGTGGATCAGAGGTTTTTGGTTGACAGGTAGACCAACTCTCCCACTTTAAAGTCCTGGCTAGGAGATCGGTGCTTGTCAGCTTGAGCCTTGTATTTACGTTTAGCCCGTTCCAGATTTTTCACTAGCCAGGCCAGGTGGTATGAATCGCATCCACCCAAGCTGCTACATCTTTACCACTCTCCTCCCCCGAAACATCGATATGGCCAATAGGATCGAAGTCCTGGCCATATACAGTTTGAAATGAGCTGAAACCTGTGGATTGGTGTACAGCATTGTTATAAGCATACTCAGCAAAAGGCAACAACCCAACCCAATCATCCTGGTGGTAGTTTACATAACAACGGAGATAACATTCCAAAACTGCATTAACATGTTCAGTTTGTCCATCAGTTTGGGGGTGGAAAGCACTAGAGAGACCTTGTTCGACCCTGACCAGTTTGAGGAAAGCCTTCCAAAATTTGGCAACATAACTACTTCCGTGGTCACTCACAATCTTGCGTGGAAACGAATGTAGTCGGAAGACATGTGACAAAAAGAGGCGGGCCAACTTTGGGGCGGAGGGAATACCAGCACACGGGACTAGATGCACCTGTTTAGAAAACAAGTCGGTAATAACCCACAAAACTGTTTTTCCCTCACTGAGGGGGAGATCAGTCATAAAATCCATAGCAATTACTTCCCAGGGTCTAGAAGGGACTTCCAACGGTTGCAATAGTCCAGGGGGTTTCCCTTGGGATCATTTGACAGTGGAGCAGACTGGACAACTGTGGATGAAGGAGTCCACGTCGGTACGCATGCCCGCCCACCAGAACTGCCTGCGCAATAAGTGGAGAGTTTTCAAAAAGCCAAAGTGCCCCGCAGTTTTGGCTCCGTGGGCTAATTGCAGGACTTCCTTCCGAAGTACCTTGGGGACATATATTTTCAAGTCTTTGTACCAACAACCACCCCGTTCCAGCAGGGACGGGGGCAGTGCCTGAGCAGTGCGTTCAGCCAGGCATTGGGCACGGAGTCCAGGAAGGAGTCGGGCAGGGTCACCCCCACCGTGGAGGGGGGTGAAGCAGGGCTTGCTGGCAGTGGTGGTGGAGCAGAAGGGAGGACTGGTTGATTTGGGGCACTAGGCGCAGGAGGCGCAGGTGGGTCTGGTGAGGGAGTTGATTCCCCCTTTCAGAGGCTCTGCTGTCCGCTGCTTGGGACTGGGGCTGGAGCAGAGTTTGGGACCGGGTTTGTACAGCCAAAACAGGTAGAGCATCCCTTTGCGCCGGGGTGAATAAGGAGACTGTTGGACGGTCGATTTTCACTGGATACTGGGGAAGCCTGGACAGAGCATTGACCAGCATGTTCTGTTTTCCAGGCACATGCTTGAGCATAAAACGGAACTGAGCAAAGAAGTCAGCCCAACGCTGCTGTTTTACGGACAGTTTGTGGGCCCCCGTAAGGGCCTCCCGATATTTGTGATCTGTCCAGACCTCAAAGGGGACCCTGGAACCCTCCAGAAATTGCCTCCACGTAGTGAGGGCATGGTGGACGGCTACAGCTTCCTTCTCCCAAATTGGCCAGTTCAGTTGGGAGTGTGCAAGTTTCCTTGAAAAATAAGCACAGGGGTGAAGAAGACTGTCTGGCCCCCTTTGCAAAAGAGCCCCCCCCATAGCCACACTAGACGCATCCACTTGTACTATAAACATATGGTCAGGATCAGGATGCTTCAGCACAGGTTCTGAAGTGAAAAGCTGCTTGAGAGTTGTAAAGGCAGTTTGACACTGATTTGTCCAATGAATCTTAGCGGTGGGCAACGTGGCAGAGACCTCCTTACCCTTGGTCTTTAGGAGGTCGGTGAGTGGAAGTGCCACTTGAGCAAAGTTGGGAATGAAACCACGGTAAAAATTGGCAAAGCCAAGAAACTGCTGCACTTGCTTGCGGGTGGAGGGAGGAGCCCAATCAAGCACAGATTGTATCTTAGCAGGGTCCATGGTGAGGCCCTGGTGTGAAACTATGTATCCCAAGAAAGTTAATTGTTTCTGGTGGAATTCACACTTAGACACCTTAGCGTAGAGTTGATTATTTCTGAGATGCTGTAACACTTCCCTGACCAGGGCAACATGCTCATCCATGGAATTAGAGTAAATAAGGATATCATCGAGATAAACCACCACGCCCCGATATAATAAATCATGGAGGACCTCATTAATGAGCTGCATGAAGATCCCCGGGGGCCCTTTTAATTAAAAAGGCATCACCAGAAATTCATACATTCCGAAGCAGCTAGAGAAGGCTGTGAGGGGTTCATCTCCGTCATGAATCCAGACCCGGTAATAAGCTTCAACCAAGTCCAGTTTGGTGAAAATGCACCCCTCCTTCAGTTGTCTCAAGATATCCGAGATCAGCGGGATGGGGTAGGCGCTAGTTTGGGTGACTGCGTTGAATTTTCGAAAGTCAATGCACAAGCGCAAGTCACCTGTTTTCTTATGGACAAAGAAAGCGGGGGATGAGATGGGAGCGGTTGATGGCCGTATGAACCCTCGAGCAAGACTTTTATCCAGAAAGTCTCGCAGTACGGCGTGCTCGGAAATGCTCATAGGATAAATTTTACTTTTAGACAGTTTGCAGTCTCCCACCACTTCAATCGCACAGTCCGTTTTGCGGTGGGGGGCAATGCATCACATTCTTTTACATCAAACACATCCTCAAAGTCTCGGTATACATCGGTTATTTGGGTTGACGGTAGGGCATCGGAGGCTAAGGCTGAGGCGGGTGGAAGGACGACCGCAACCTCGCGTCGATGCTGGTCACAAACAGTGTCGGTAAACATAATTGTATCAGCCTTCCAGTCTATGGAGGGACTGTGCCCCTTGAGCCAGTTGATTCCCAAAATGACCTCGTATCGGACAGGAGCTATGGCAAAGTCTATCTGTTCCCAATGGGAACCGATGCCCATCGCTACTCCCCGTGTGCGACGGTCGACCGAACCCCCTTTAAAGTGGCTACCGTCCATTTGGGCGAATTGGACGGGAGCCAGTAGACTCTCGGATTTGACTTGAAGAGCTGCAAATGTGGCCTCATTGATTAAAGAGCGCCCGCAGCCGGAATCTATGAGTGCTCTGACACGTAACTGGGGCCCCTTTTATAGTGTTGTAACACTACGTCCACATACACAGTATTTTCGACTTCACTCACCATGACAGGAGCCTTGGGTTTTGCAGGAGATTCTGCAGGGGTCTGTGGGGACGCTCCACTCACCACAGACCGTGTCCGTTTTTTGACAGGTCAAGAGGAGATTCCAGATTCAAAGCTGGGGAATTCCAATGACGGTCTTCGTCTGAAGAAGGAGAGCTGTGCCCCAATGGGGCACTTGTAATACAGCACCCTACGAGGTCGATAGGTGCAGGGAGACTAGACGATTCTCTGACATGAAGTGCAGAGGGTGTGGGTCGTCCTGGCGCTGCACTGCGGGTGGCCGCGGTGCCTCTGTGTTGAGGTCGTCCCCGAGCTCAGGGCGGTGCGTCCAGTCGAGCGAGTTCTGGACATTGGGGACAAGCCACTGCAAAGTGGCCCATAACACCGCAAACAAGACTGGCTCCCCTCTGGAATCGGGACTCGCGATCCAGAGGGAGCCGGGTTGGTCTCCGCGGGTTGGGAGCCGAAGGTTTGGGGGGAGGTTTCTGACCGCCCCTCTCTTTGGCCCGATTTCAGACTAGGGAAACGAATCGCCGGCGGCTTTCTATTTCCTCTGCCAGTAAAAACCAATCCTCAAGGGTATCTGGGTCACCTTGCATATAAGTCCAGTACAGAATGTCCAGGTGCAAAGCTTCTCGGAAGTAGTGGATAAGGGTAGCTTCGGGCCAGTCCACTACTTTACTCGCGAGTCATTGGAATTCATCTGTGAATTCCCGAACCGGAGAGGAGCCTTGCCTGAGTTGCAAAAGTTCCGCTTTGGCTCTCTCTCCCATGAAGGGGTTCCTCAAAGCGCCTCCTCAAGGCAAACATAAAATTGTTGAGGGAGCGAATGGAGCAGGACAGCGTATCGAACTGAAGAATCATCCAGTCGGCTGCTTTCTCCGTTAGCAGGGAGGCAACGAAACGGACACAGCTATCCTTGGTAGGGAAAATTGTCTTTGCTCCCTCATGTAACTATCAACATGGTGCAAGAATCGGGGCAGAGTCTCAACCGAACCGTCATAAGTAATCTTCAACTTGGGTTGCCTCCATGGCATTGGGGGTGGAGGTGGGTAGGGCTGTCAAAAAAAAAATTCGGTACAGTTCGGATTCGGCCGAATTTGGCCCTTGTAGGTTCGGTACGTGCCGAAGTCCGAACTCCCCCACTTCGGATCCGTTCAATTCGGCGGGAATTCAAAGTTCAGAAAAAAAAATTCGGCCAAATAAAGCCATTAAAAACACAACCGCGCCTTTCCGCGGCTCTGGGGGGGGGCATTTTTGGGCTTAGAGGTCCCAAACTTTCAGCAGAGCTTCAAAGGACGTATATTGAAAGACTCCCCAAGTTTTGTAAAGATTGGGTCAGGGGGGGCTAAGATATGGGCCCTGAAAAGGGTCCCCCCCACCCTTAATGTGTATCTCCCAGCAGAGCTTGCCGCCCACGCACAAAGCTCCCGGCCCGACAAACAGCTGATGAGAGCAAGGGCGGGGCAGGTGCTAAGAACTTTGCAAAGCAACACAACTGAAAAGCAACACCTTTGCAAACATGCAAAGGGCGGGGCAGGTGTGAAGAATTTTGCAAAACAATACAACTGCAAAGCAACACAAGCACGCAGTGCAAAGCAACACCTGACACCTGGGAGTTTGCATACCATGGAAAGGGACAGAGGCAGCTAGATATGCATAATGAGCAGGAGGGGGTGGAATTTCTCCTTTTGCATTGGACTTGGGACCAGGCAGATGCATTCTTTAAGTCACCATTTGAAAACCAGTTTTGAGCAAGCATCAAAATAACCTAACTGATCTTATGAATGAGGAAAAACCTGAAGAATAAAAATGAAGCCCCCCCCTCAAACCAGGGAGAGAGAGACTGGAGGGGGAACACACACCCCAGGCAGAACCGGCAAAAGCCCCCTTTGGCTCCCCCCCCACCCACAGAAACTGCTCCCTCCCCACACACACACACAGACTCTGCTTTCCCCCACACACACACACAGAAAAGAAAAAATATAGATTAAAGCCCCCCAAAGGGGTCTTACTGTGGCTGTCTTCTGTTCCAGCAGGAGGGGCTGGGAGGCTGGGTAATCCAATATGATTCCATTTGTATCCAATATAAGATCCATATGTATGCATCTCTCGAGGGTGATCCATTCATCCCAATAGGGAAAAGGGGAAAGCCCATATCTCGGGGGGGCCTGACCCAATGTTTACAAAACTTGGGTGGTCTCTTAAAAAGCCTTGACTGAAGCTCCGCTGAAAGTCTGGGGTTGGCACACCCAAAAATGCGCCCCCTGCAGCCACGGAAAGAGAAAAGGGAGGGAGCCGATATTTCAGCCCCCACTGAACCCATCTTTACAAAACTTGGGTGGTCTCTTAAGAGGGATTCTCTGAAGCTATGATAAAAGTTTGAGGGCTGCACCCCCAAAAAAGCGCCCCCTGCAGCCACAAAAATGGAAAAGGGGGGAGAGGAAAAAGGGGTGGAGCCCATATCTCGGGGGGCCCTGACCCAATGTTTACAAAACTTTGGGGGTATCTTAAGAAGCCTTGTCTGATGCTCCGCTGAAAGTTTGGGGTCGGCACACCCAAAAATGCGCCCTCTGCAGCCATGGAAATAAAAGGGGGGAGCCCATATCTCGGGACCCCCTGACCCAATGTTTACAAAACTTGGCTGGTCTCTTAAGAAAACCTGTCTGAATATCCCCTGAAAGTTTGGGGTCTGTACCCCAAAAAATGCGCCCCCTGCAGCCACGGAAAGGAGCGAATGTGCACAAGCACCCCCTCACACACACATGAGGATTTCCCTCTCTCTCTCTCTTTCCCCGGCCGGCCGCACATCAGCTGATTCCTCCAGTACTCAATCCTGACTGATTGGCCAGAAGAAGACCCAGCTTGGCCACCGATTGGCCGGGGGAGGAGAATGCTGCTTACTGAAGGTTATGCTGCTTACTGACGGCCCCGATTTGGCCGAATTTATTCGCGAACTCCTGAACTCGCTGAATTCGGCCCCCCCGGTTGCCCGCCAGTTTTGAGTTCGGTTCCTCCCGAACTAAAAACCGCCGAATCAAGGGAAATTCGGCTGATTTTCAGTTCGGGCCGAACCGAATTGACAGCCCTAGAGGTGGGTGTCCAGGTATTGGTGCCCCCGGTACTCCCGGGACACCCGGTAGCAATGGTAGGGCAGGGACTCCTGGCACTACGGGACCTCCGCCAGGGGCAATGGGACCTCCACCAGGGGCAACAAGCCCTCTGCCAGGAGCAACGGGTCCTCTGCCGGGAGGTACCACCGGCGCAGCTGGCTGCTGCGGCGGCTGTTGTGGCAGTTGTTGTGGTGGCTGCTGCGGTGTCACTGGAGCCGGGGCAACGGGCATGGTTTGGGCTGGTTGTAACTGGTCGTTGTCACAGAGTACTAGGGCCAGTTGGTCTTGTAAGCTCGCCACCTGTTCCATAAGGTCCAGATTCTGGTTCTGCAACAAAAATACATCATCGCCGGTACCACCAGTGCGGCGGGATTGGCTGGCCCGTAGGTTAGTAACCCAGAGGGACTCCCTACCTTATAGGTCCTCCTCGTCAGATTCATCCGGTACAGTGGACAAAGGTCCCGCGAACCTACGGGCGCGTTGGACGCTGCAAGACGGAACAAAAATCGGGGAGAATGAGGGAAATTCATAGCCCCCAGGGTGTTGGGGGCGTGTGCCAGATCACGCCCATTCGGCAGCCAAGCATTCCTTCTCCTCCTGTTCAGCCCGAGCCTTGGCGGCAACATCCGCCGCTGCCCGCTCCTGATCTTCAGCCCTCTTGCGTTCTGCCAAGACCTGGTCGGCCGCAAGCTTAGCGGCGAGGGCTGTAGTAATCAGTGGGAGAGCCTCCAGTTCCAAAGTCAAGAGGAGTTCAGAGGGGTCGGGAAGATCCAACATCTGTTGAATCTGCACCGCCAAGGCTGCCGCACCAGCACCGAAGTCAGGGGTCAGAAGCTTTGTGATTTCAGCCACAGAAATTGTAGCCGAGGTCCTGCCCTGCAAGAGCACAGCCACCTGTGTTGCCACCGCTTTTGCCTCCATTTGGTTAACAACTGTAAATCCTCCGCCGCCAATCGAGCATCCTCCACCAACCAGTCCAGGGTGTGGAGGTCCTGGCAAGCACTGGCATCCGCGACCTCGGACGTCCAGGGAACCATCGCGGCCAGAGAACGCCACTGAGCTCGAACAAGTCCAGTCAGGCGGTTGACTTCCATGTCAGTACGATGTATCTCAACTAAAATGTCCCGTACTAAGTCGGGGTCGTCGTCCGCTGTCCCCAAAGGAAGGTACCAAGGGTGGGAGCCTTCCAGGGCTCTGGGCAGGAACCCACCACTCGGGGAGCGAATCTGCTCCTACCCGGGTCCCGGGCGAACTGCACGGGGCTCCAGCCATGGGTAGGTAGCTCAGAGAGCACTGTCCCAGCTCCAATCCAAGCGCCAGGTGAACCCTCCGGGGCTCTAGCCTGACAGGCGAAAGAAAAGTGGATTGCTGCCTTAATGAAAGCACTTGTTCCATAGGATTCCCAATAGCCACACCAGGAGACTAGTAGTCCAAAAGAGTTGGTTTATTGGTAACACAGGTAAGCAGAGCTTAGAAATCGAAAGGCAGCAATGAGGGGGAAATGGCATGCATTTGATTATATGAGAACACTAGAAAAGCAGGAGCAATACAGTCTCATGAGATAATACCAAACAGCTTAGAAACACCAAGGCTCCCACAGGCACCCGCTAGCTTCAAAGGGAACAGGAATGCTATCGTTAGGGAAACAGACCTTGAACGGGAGTCTGTGAGAAAACTAAACTATCTCAGACACAGAGAGCAGGCCTGACAAGAGGCTGCTCTTTCTTATCAAGAAAATGCATTTCTCAACCAGCTACCAAGTTCGATATGGCCCTCAAGGTGAACTAACTAAAGAGATTGCCACAAATTGAGGTGTGAAACAGCATCTTTTCAATTTTTTCATAAACAATCTTGTGATAACTGAACACTTAATTCATATGTTACTGCACTGTAAGTTTTACTTGAGGTCGAGGAATGTTTATCTCAAACCTTTGTTGTCGAGTGCTAAGTTTCTCAGACCAGTAGTTGGAGGTGCATCTTTTATCAGACAGAAATTATTTTATTACTCAATAAGTAGCCAGATACCTGTTAACTGTATCAAGGATTGTCAGGCCTGCTTTCCACAGTTCTAAGCAGCCTGTCAGACAGTGACTGTTTTAGTTTCGATTCCACCAGGTGCCTCTCAAGGCCAAACTTGCTAACTGCTGAATTCCTGTTCCAGTGCTATCTCCCGTGGGAACGGCTCCTCAGTAAAAGGGGGGGCGCCTTGACCTGTTGTGACTAATACTTTCCTTTATAGGCCTACCCTGTGCTCCCAATTGCCATTCGGGCCAATGTACCTGTAAGGTCTGCATACCTGTATGTTTTCCAATAAATCAGCTCTCTTTTGGACTCCTTGTCTGTGGATTCTGTTTGTGGGACTACCACGGGGACAAGTGCTTACATTTTGGCATGAATCCCTTCTCCATTTTTTCCCTGCCTGGCTGGAGCCCTGGAGGGTTCGCCAGTGCCTCGGATTGGAGCAGAGTACGCGATCTCCGAGTGAATTGCCTGTGGCTGGAGCCCCGGAGGGTTCGCCTAGGCCCCGGGTTGGAGTAGAGGCAATGCTCCCCAGGTTAAGAGTTTCTGGCTGAAACCCTGGAGGGTCCTGAACCTTGGTACCCTCCGTTGGAACCGTAGGACAAGTACCCGATGACCCTTCCTTGCTAGATGACATTCTTGCTGAGGCGCTGCGGACGGATGCGGAGATCAATCGCCTGATTGTACTCATTCGAGTTCAGTGGCGTAACCTGGCTGATACAACCCCCTGGACGGACCCCGACGCAGATCAAAGTGCCCACCACGAACTCCGCATACTGGACGGTTTGGTAGAGGAAGTTCGACTGGCGCAGGAGGATTTAGCAACCTTGACCCATTTGTTAGAGGGGTTGACTGTATGTGAGGAACAACAAAAACCAGTAGCGGCCCCAATCCGCCCCGTTCCACCCCTATCCATTACAGGATCACGGATGGCAGAGACTCTGGCCCCAACCGCTCCTGATCCCAACTTGTGCTTGAAGGAAGCACGGGATGTAGCGGCTCGGACAGCCTTACTGTTTGTGGGACTGACCTCGACCACAGCCACGGTGGCTGGACTCATGAAACTTTTAACCCCTGAGTTTGGAGTAGACGCTGCTGCTCTGGCAGTTCGGGTTCAACCGTTATTGGACCTAACAGATTCCTCTGAACTCCTTCTGCTTTTGGAGAACAAAGCCTTCCCGATCATCACTACGGCGATTGCCTCCAAGCTCGAGGCCGACCAAGTACTCGCAGACTGGCAGCGAGCTGAGGAACAGTTACGGGCTGCGGATGCGGTGGTGGCTCGGGCACAGCCTGCGCAAGAAGAGGAGCAACGTTTAGCAGCCGCTCGAGCCCACGCGCTCACGGATGTGCGTTCCAGAGACAGCACCAGATTCGGATGTATCCCCTCATTTTCCCCGAGTTTTGGTCCATCTCGCGACACACAAAGCACACGTCGGCGTGCAGGTCGCTTCACTGAGCTGGACTTCTCGGATGAGGAAGACCTGTATGATGAGGGACCCCACTGGGCTACTGATCTCCGGGTCAGCCAGTCCCGACGCACGGGGGGAACTGGGGACGAGATGTGTCTCTTACGGGGCCAAAACCGGGACTTGAATGATCATGTGGCCCGTCTGCAGGACCAAATGGAATAATTGCTTCGAGAAAATGAACATTTACAACAAGCTCAAACCACCCCAGTCCAACCAGTGCCAGCTCAGCCAACTTTGCCGGCTCCACGACCACAAGTCCCCCGCTGAGGGCACCAACTCTCCCCCCTCCGAGACTTCCAACTCAGCCAGTTCCCGGAGCACCAGTTTTACCGGCTCACGGAGCACCAGTTTTGCTGGCTCCCGGAGCACCAGTTTTGCCGGCTCCTGGAGTGCCGGTTTTACCGGCCCCAGGTGCACCGGTTTTGCCGCTTCCAGGGCAGCCGCCAGCGCCCCTTCCCATACAATGGAAACAACCTCGGTTGAGAGTGACCTACGACGGCTCAGTGGAAGCCCTACCCTGTTTCCTACACCAAATAAACAGTTATATGCGGGAACAAGGACAACACTTCCCCACTGAAGACAGCCGGGTGCGCTTCGCTGCCTCCCTCTTGACTGGAAAAGCTGCCGACTGGATGGTCCTCCAGTTTGACACTCGGGCCCAATCCATACGCTCAGTCAACGAGTTCATGTGAGCATTACGGCGCCATTTTGAGGACCCTTTCCTAGGAGAAAAGGCCAAGGCAGCCCTCCTACAACTTTGACAAGGCTCTACACCAGTGCGGGAATTCGCGGACGAATTCCAGAGGCTTGCCAGTAAAATAGTGGACTGGACCGAGGCTACCCGAATATATTATTTCCGGGAAGCCTTACATCCTGAGATATTAAACTGGGCTTATATGCAACAAAACCCAGACACTCTTGAAGAATGGATCTTATTAGCCGAGGAAGTGGAGAGTCGTTGCCAATTCATTTCGCTGGCCCGCCGTTGAACCAGGAAGGGGACCAACCAAAAGCCCCCGACTAAAGCCACAGCTCCTTTACCGCTCTACCCTCGCAAGACCGCACATCTCGGTTTCAGAGGGGAGCCTGTCTCGTTTGCAGAACCATGGGCCACTTTGCAGCCGCCTGCCCACTTCGGCCAGACCGGTTGGTCCCTTCTCGACAGGATGGACCACCCCGGATTTGGGGGCAACCTCAGCCCAGAGGCACCACGGCCAACCGTAGTGCTGCTCCTGGACGGACCACGCCATCAGTTCTCCATGTTGGAGACGCGCCCCACGATCCTGTACCAGCGAACCCATCGGGGTCACGGATTATAAGTGCCCCACTTGGGGACAACTCACCGTCCTCAGACGAAGACAGGGACTGGGACTCCCCTGCTTTGAATCTCGAATCTCCTCTGGATCTGTCAAAAAATGGGCAGGGTCTGGAGCGACACCGCAGACCCTCACAGCTGTTCCTGCAAAACCCAAAGCTCCGGTGAAGGTGAGTGAGGTCGAAAAGACTGTGTATGTGGATGTAGTATTACAGCGCCATAAAGGGGGCCCCCAGTTACAAGTTAAAGCACTCATAGACTCTGGGTGTGCCCTCTCCCTGATCAATGAAACCGCTTTCAAAGCGCTCAAAGCCAAGTCAGAGCCCCTGCCAGCTGCCATCCAGTTCGCCCAGATGGATGGCAGCGACTTTAAAGGGTGGATCATCGCACTCGCAGGTTGGCAATGGGCATCGGCCACCACTGGGAACAAATTGACTTTACCATAGCCCCTATCAGATATGACGTGGTATTGGGAATTAACTGGCACAAAGGGCACAGCCCTTGTATTGACTGGGGGGTTGGAACTATAAAATTCTCTGATCCTAATTGTGATCAACACCGTTTCGAGGTAGCTGTTGCACCTCCGTCAGCCTCGGCTTTAGTCTCAGACCCCCCCCTCGTCCTTTCCTCTACCTATTGAATATCAAGACTTTTCGGACATTTTTGATGTACAGGAATGTGATGTACTGCCCCCCCCCACACCGCCAGACAGACTGTGCTATTGAAGTGGTGGGGAATGAAAAACTGCCCAAAAGTAAGATTTACCCCATGAGCGCTACCGAACGTACTGTGCTACATGAATTCTTGGATAAGAATTTAGCGAGGGGTTTCATCCGGCTGTCTACCACCCCTTCTTCGGCCCCTGCCTTCTTTGTGTGCAAAAAGACGGGTGACTTGAGCTTATGCATCGACTTCCGAAAACTCAATGCAGTCACCCAGTCCAATGCCTATCCCATCCCTCTGATCTCAGATCTCTTGGGACAATTAAAGGAAGGGCGTATCTTTACAAAACTTGACTTGGTAGAAGCCTACTACAGAATCAGGATTCGAGAGAGCGATGTACCTCTCACTGCCTTTTCCAGTTGCTTTGGCATGTATGAATTCTTAGCGATGCCTTTCGGATTAAAAGCTGCCCCAGGGGTCTTCATGCAATTCATTAATGAGATCCTACATGACTTGTTGTATAGGGGCGTGGTGGTTTATTTGGATGATATTCTTATTTACTCTAAAACTATGGACGAACACGTTGCCTTGGTGAGGGAAGTATTGCAATGCCTCAGAGACAATCAGCTCTATGCTAAGGTGTCTAAGTGTGAATTTCACCAAAAACAGTTAACCTTCCTGGGCTATATAATTTCGCACCAAGGACTTACCATGGATCCTGACAAGGTGCAGTCAGTAACCGACTGGGAACCACCCTCCACCCATAAGCAGGTTCAGCAATTTCTTGGATTCGCTAACTTCTACAGGGGGTTCATCCCCAACTTCGCTCAAATCGCACTCCCCATCACGGATCTCCTTAAGACTAAGGGGAAAGGCAACGCTGCCACATTGCCCTCAACCAAAATCAAGTGGACCCCCCAATGCCAAACCGCCTTTGATACTCTCAAACGACTGTTTACCTCCGAACCAGTATTAAAGCATCCCAATCCTGATCAAATGTTTATAGTTCAGGTTGACGCCTCAGACATGGCAATGGGGGGGGCACTTTTACAGCAGGGAAGGGATGGTCTTCTGCATCCATGCACTTACTTCTTTAAGAAGTTCGCGCAATCTCAGCTCAACTGGCCAATCTGGGAAAAGGAAGCGGCTGCCGTCCACCATGCCCTTATGGTGGGGAGACAGTTTTTGGAGGGGTCTAAAGTCCCTTTTGAAGTGTGGAGCGATCAGAAGAACCTGGAGGCGCTCACGGGGCCCGGAAACTGTCCGCGAAACAAGTTCGCTGGGAGGACTTCTTTGCTCAGTTCCGTTTCGTTTGGAAACATGTGCCGGGGAAACAAAATGTCCTGGCTGATGCTCTATCCAGACTTCCCCAATATCCAACCAAGGTTGAACGCCCCACGGAATCCCTATTCACTCCTGCTCAAAGGGGTTTGCTGCCCACTCTAGCAGTCCAAACCCGAGCGCAAGCCCAGCTCCCACCACAACCCCCACAAGGGGGGGGCACCTCAGGCCCAACCACACCGGTCAGCCCAATGGCGCCTCCTTCGCCTCCATCACCAGCACTGCCGGCACCCAGTCACTCTGACAATCCAGCCGTCCAATCCCCCTCAGGGACATCCCCTTCCTCCACTACAGAGCCCACACTGCCAGATGGGTTGGATCTCACAGACTCTTTTTTAGCCTCCCTTTGTTCCACTTGCCAAGCCGAACTCTCTGAGCGGACTCTCCCCTCCACTCTAACCGAACGTAGAGGCTTATGGTACAAAGACTCTAAGCTGTATGTGCCTAAAGAGCTCCTCAAAGAAGTCCTACAGCTGGTCCATGGAGCCAAGACCGGGGGCACTTTGGGTTTCTAAAAACATTGCATTTGCTACGGAGGCAGTTTTGGTGGGCAGGCATGCGAACGGACGTGGATTCCTTCATTCGCAGTTGCCCAGTCTGCGCTACGGTAAAAAGGGCCCAAGGGAAACCTCCTGGATTGTTGCAACCGTTAGAGACCCCCACTAGACCTTGGGAGGTGATTGCTATGGATTTTATGACTGACCTCCCCCTCAGCGAGGGAAAAACTGTACTTTGGGTAATCACAGACCTGTTCTCTAAACAGGTGCATCTCATCCCTTGCGCAGGTATCCCATCCGCCCCGAAACTGGCCCGCCTCTTTGTGTCACATATCTTCCATCTACATTCCTTTCCACACAAGGTGGTAAGCGACCGCAGAAGTAACTACGTGGCTAAATTTTGGAAAGTTTTCTTAAAATTATTGGGGGTAGAACAAGGTCTCTCAAGTGCTTTCCACCCCTAAACCGATGGCCAAACTGAACGGGTGAATGCTGTGTTGGAATGCTACTTTCACTGTTATGTTAACTATCATCAGGATGATTGAGTTGAATTGTTACCCTTTGCTGAATACGCGAACAATAATGCTGTACATCAGTCAACTGGATTTAGCCCCTTTCGGGTTGTTTATGGGCAAGACTTTGGTCCCATATGCCATAACGATGTCTCCAGGGGGGAGGGGGGAGAAAGTTTTGCTGACTGGGTGCACACGATTCAGACAACCTGGCCTTGGCTAGTACGAAATCTAGAGCGAGCTAAACGTAAAATACAAAGAGCAAGCTGATAAGCATCGCTCACCAGGCAAGGACTACTCAGTGAGAGACATGGTTTATTTGTCCACCAGGAATCTACGGTCCAACTGCCCATGTGACAAACTCAGTGCCAAGTACGTGGGCCCCTTCCCCATTGCTCGTATCATCAACCCAGTCACTGTGGAACTTTCACTCCCAAAATCGCTCAGGCGAATCCATCCTGTCTTTCATGTCACTTTGCTAAAGCCACACGTGGCCTCCCCCGAGTGGCATCCTGAACCACTTCCTGATGATGGTTGGGGGGGAGGAACATTTTGAGGTTGCAAAAATCTTGGACTCTCGTGTCCGTCATGGGTCTCTCCACTGCCTAGTCTGTTGGAAACATTTCGGTCCCACCCACGATGAATGGGTACGTCCGCGCGATGTGTCTGCACCCCATTTGGTCCACCAGTTCCATACTGCCTTCCCTGACAAGCCTGTGCCTCCAAATGGACTGGTGGAGAACAGTGGGGAGGGGGCCTAAAGGAGGGCAGGATGTCAGGCCTTCTTTCCACAGCTCTAAGCAGCCTGTCAGACTGTGACTGTTTTAGTTTCGATTCCACCAGGTGCCTCTCAAGGCCAAACTTGCTAACTGCTGAATTCCTGTTCCAGTGCTATCTCCCGTGGGAACGGCTCCTCAGTAGAAGGGGAGGGAGCCTTGACCTGTTGTGACAAATACTTTCCCTTATAGGCCTACCCTGTGCTCCCAATTGCCATTCGTGCCAATGTACCTGTAAGCTCTGCATACCTGTATGTTTTCCAATAAATCAGCTCTCTTTTGGACTCCTTGTCTGTGGATGCTGTTTGTGGGACTACCACGGGGACAAGTGCTTACAAGGATACACAAACTGTTTGTACCCACTCCTAAACAATGTTACAAACAATGTTATTTTAATGCTTCTTTAGACTATTTCATTTTTAATGTTAAAAAATATATTATCAAGCAGCTGGCCTGATTTAGATTATGGACAGGATTAAAAACCCAGATCAAAGAGTAATCAAATTAGAAACATAGCAGACTGACCATTAACGCATGGCTGCCTTCGCATTTGTTTGACCCTGTCCTATTCCACATCTTTGAATCTTGCATTCAAAATATTGAACACATGGGGACAGGGGTCAGGGATAAACAAATGATTGAGGGGCGGCAGCAGCTCCTTCTGCCCCCACCAGTGCCTCTCTCCTCCCGACAGCAGCAGCAACAGTGGCTCCTTTCCCCTACCCCACCCCAGACCCATGCCTCTCTCTCCCCCTGCCCCCACACCCTCCTCCACCTCCCCCCAGCACCCCAGCACCAGCTGTGGTTCCAGCCTGCCACCTTTTCCACACTCTCTGGCTCTCCTCATGCACTCTTTCTTTGCCCTTAAAGCAAAACAGCAACAGAACACAGAGCACTGATGACTTGCCTACATTATAGCCAGCTCTAATTAATTTCCCAGTTCAGATTAGTAGAATCACAAATGTTATTATAACTATATCTAAAATGGGGAATACTTTAAGATGGTTGCCTGAAACTTGTTGAATGTTTAAAATGAAAATAAGCAGGGTTGTTTTTTAAAAGAATGGGATATAAAATGCTGGGATTTTGATCCATTAATATCTGAATGAACATTCCAGCATTTCCTTCACTTGTCTGCTCCAGCCTGAGTGCCACTGCATAGTTTTATAAGCTTATACGCTTTGCTGTAAGAACCAATTCATTGTCTGAAAACCCTCAGCCTCTCTTATTATCTACTTATGCAATACTCTGTAACAACACCCATTATACTAAAAACCCCAACAGAAACAACTTTGTTTAGCACTGGAAAACAGGCCTTTGAATATTCAAGTTAAGTTTAGCATTGGCACTCTGTGCAGAGTCAAGCTTTTCAGCATGTATCATGTGTCTCAGCAAGGCCTCGGTGGGGCCGATGTAACATCCTTTCACTCTCAACACCTGGGGCCTGGTGACCCACTTATAAAGTTCATGCTACCTGCTGGTGGGTCATGACCTACCACTTGGGGATTCCCTGCATGACTGCATTACAACAATGAAACAGACATCATCCCCTGTTGGTCTGACACTTCCAATAGCTCCCAGGTGCACTGGCTGGCAGTATTCCACAGCAGATGGATTGCCCAGCATTTAAGAGCCAATCTTTGCAAGGTATCTAGCGCCACTGAGGGTAGGATTTTAACGGAATCCAGCTGCAACCCTGTTTGCATGGTACATTTGCAAAGGCCATTGTCATGGGAGAACTAACTCAGGCAGCTTCCAGTTCCTGGTTTTTGTGAAAGGGCTAAAGTCCTCCTCCAGACATGCCATGGGAATCCAGGAACGCAATATATTAAAGAAGCCAGAATGCAGCAGTAGAGATGCAAAATTCTAGGGATAAAAACAGTCAAGTATTTGAGCTTTTGGTCTTTCAGCTTTTGTTTCCTTTGAGGAAACTATGACTTTGCACAGAAATGGTACCTCCAATTGAGCTGCAAAGCACCTTAATTTGTCACTGGAAAACTGGTGTGTTTGTAACTCTGCTTCTCCTCAAAATATGCATAACCTTAAGTAACAAGATACAACTATTCCTACTCTGGAGTCAAAAACATCTGCACTTGCAATATATTATGTAGCTCAGAATTTTGTGGATCTGAGCTACAATCCTTCTAGCCCTTCATTTTCTCTCCCAAAGCATCCAGGCAAATGCCTCTGAAAAATTCAGTCAGGGCGTCTTTGCTTTTGTCCCTGATATCTGGCTCCAGATGAATTGCTGTATGGTAAACATTTCCATATTATCCACTGAGAGACATATCCTCTACCTTATAATAATTTAGGCAAATATTTTACATAAACCTAATGAACTTGATGAAGAATGAGATCAGTGATGGACAAAAGGTTTAGAATAAATTAGATGGGGAGGGGAAGGCAACCTTTGTAGAAATTACTTGCATATTACTTTCCCAGCTAACCCACTTTTCTTCTGAGGAGCTTATTATAGCATATGGGAGTGCCCCCTCCTCCATTTTATCCACCTTCCTCAAACAACTTTGACTGGTGCAAGGTCACCTAGTGAGCTTCATGGTAGAATGAGGGATGGTAAAGTGAACCCAGGTCTCCCTAGTACTAGTCCAACACTCCAATGAAGTTTTAGCCTTACAATGAAGGCTAAAATAACCATTAAAAAAGAGAAATGGATTCCTAGATTGTTAGCAATCAAAAATATGCAGTGCAGAACAAACCTGCTTGGAAGTCCCAGAAGACAAAACAATACTGAGCATACACAACTCACATGCCTAGAATTGCTGGATAAGTGGTGGTGGGTGCCTAACAGAACTCCCAAGCTGAAAATATACACAAAAATCACTGCTTCAGGTATTGCTTCAGGTTCCTGGAGCAGTATTAGGAATCCAGGATTCTTATTAAAGCAAAAATACCCTCCTCAAAAATCTGTGTTGTTTGTTCAAGTTCAGATGTTACTGCTTACCAAGCCAGCAGGACCATGAGCACATGCTCACCGCGTTGTTCTTTAATCGTGCTTGTTCATCCAGGCAACAGCATTTGTCTAACCAATTGGATCCTGTGAAGAGTCTAGCCCTCCCCGCCAATCACCTTTGCAGGTAAGTTGCAAAGAGGGAATGGATTGCACATGTGCATCATGTGTGTGCACTTCATAGGCTAGATAAATGGCCAGTTGGTGGACCATCATTCCTGCCATATCAGTCTATAGAGAGGTGCATGTACACAGAAATGAGCCCCTTTGGGGAGCCTGATAATGTGGTTCTGCACATTGTTGAGATTCAGGGAGTTTGCAGAGGAGAGGAAGGACTGAGTTCCATATGATTTTGGTGGCATTACAGAAACCTAGAGACATAGAGTTGGAAGGGACCTCCAGGGTCATCTAGTCCAACCTCCTGCATAATGCAGGAAGTTCACAACTACCTCCCCCAGCCACATCCCCAATGACCCCTACTCCATGTGTGGAAGATGGCAAAAAACAACAACAACCCTGCAGGCTCCTATCTATCAATACCCAATAAACTAAAATAATAGTTTTTTCTAAAGCCACAACAGTCCCTGTTTATAGCTGGTATGTTAATGAAAGTAAAGTTGACCAGGTGAGACGATTTAATTATTTGGGTATTACATTCCAAGCTAATTTAAATTGGAAACTACATCTTAAAAATATTAAACTCAAAGTGACACTTTTGAGCAATGCCTTGATTCGTTGTTTCTATTCTAGAGGTGGGAACTATGCACCTGGAGCAATTAAATCTTTTATTGCCAAGGGGACTCCCCAATTACTGTATGGTATTGGAGTCCTGATTGATGTGGTTGATGAAGGCATCGATCAATCACTAATGCAATTCCATTGTGTTCCATTGTGGGGTTGCCAAATGTGTTGCCAGGGTCACTTTTAGAGCAGAATTGGGCCAGAAATCCCTGCAGGCCCTTGTGTGGCAAAGAGCCTTTCTATTACACCGTAAGACACTTGTTTCTAAAGAGGGGTTTATAAACCTTATTGGAAAAGATCAATGTGTGTCCTCTTGGAAAGAAGTTATTGCAAATAGATTGCAGTGTCTGGGTTTTAATCCTAGTGAGGTGTACAAAATGAATGAAATTAAATCTAGGGAAGATAAAGCAATTGCTGAGAAACTAAATGAATTCTTCTCTTCCGTCTTCATTGTTGAAAATACAGAGCAGATTCCTTCTGAACAGAGATTTTGGAGAGGGGAGAATGAGGAACTGGGGCAAATGGTGGTAACAAGGCAGGAAGTCCTAGAACATCTAGACAAACTGCAAACTAACAAGTCACAGAGACCAGAGGGTATTCATCCTAGAGTTCTTCAAGAACTCAAATGGGAAATTGATGAACTCTTAACAAAAATATGTAACATGTCTCTTCGATCAGCCTCTGTACCAGAGAACTGGAGGATGGCCAATATAACACCCATTTCTAAAAAAAGGTTCCAGGGAGACCCAGGATATTACAGGCCAGTTAGCTTAACATCTGTTCCAGGTAAATTGATGTAAAGCATTATTAAAGATAGAATTGTCAAGCATATAGAATGGCAAGCCCTGTTGAGCAAAACCCAACATGGCTTCTGTAAAGGTAGATCCTATTGTAGCCAAACAGTTCCCATCTCCCGGACTGGATGCATGGCAACCCCTGGAGCTATGTGTTGCCGCCGTTCCAGACTTGCAGCAAGCCCCAAATGCTATGGAAAGGGCTCCCGCATTGTCCCGTGAAACAGGCATAAAGGAACCATGGGCAGGACAACCCCTACGAGTGAACCAGAGGGAATCAATTTTTCCTGTGACCTCGTTCGAGTGTCCAGTAGAAGCCATTTCACAAGGAACACCCAGACACGTAGCCAGCACCCACCCAGCCATCTGCATGATTAATGACTCATCGGAAGACTCCCTGATATCAACAGTGAAAGATCGCCCCCTCCGGCATTGGGAAAGGACTCACCCTGGACGCGACCATTCGTGCCTTTGTCTCCTGTCAAATAAACACAACAATGATTGTCTCCTGACCCTCCCGAAATTGCGCAAGCCATAGATTTTTAGTTAGCCTGTCTCAATTGCCCCCCGTCACACCTTAGCAGCCGACCATTAAGGTTTCATTCACCTTTTGTTCACCCTGGGAACCATGAGGGAATAATCCCATTATCCCCCACCCCAAAAAGAGTATAACTAGGGTCGCTCTCAGCCATAAGTTTACCTTCCTTTTCCCCCCTCATACTTGCTGTCACTTTGTTGGTGTGGGTTTTGCGCAGCCCAGCCACGATACCCTCCCAACTCGCTGGCCGAGCCCTGGAAATCCCTTGCCCCCACTTTTTTTGCATTCTAACTGCATGGAACCCCGGCCGCCCTCTACAGGATGAGGTGTAGTATTACCCCTCTTCAAAGGGAAATTGCCACATTGGCGAACATCTCTATTCTACTACCTTTATTTCTTAGGCTCTGAGTGTGTTTTTGTAAGAATCTGTTTTGTTTGTGTGTGAGCATATAATCAAGAAAACTCCTTTTTAATTTTAATTCCATTGCCTCCGCCTTATTCTTTGAACCTTGGGACGGACTCCCATAGACACAGGTTTAGATCCTGCAGTTATGCACAGTGCCGGTTATTGATTCGCTAATTCCCCCATATAAATATTCCTAACCGAGCAATTTGGCTAACACTATCTCACTCACCTTTTAGAGTTTTTTGAAAGTGTCAGTAAGGATGTGGACAGGAATGAGCCTATGGACATTGTGTATTTGGATTTCCAAAAGGCTTTTGACAAAGTCCCTCACCAAAGACTGCTAAGCAAACTTCATAGTCATGGGATAAGAGGACAAGTCCTCTTATGGATTGAGAGCTGGCTGAAAAATAGGAAGCAGAGAGTAGGAATCAATGGTCAGTTCTCACAATGGAGGGATGTGAGCAGTGGGGTCCCTCAGGGATCTGTGTTGGGACTGGTGCTTTTCTTTTCTTTTTTTATAAACAGTTTTTATTATTTTTTCATAACATTATAAACAAAACATTTCAACAATGTGTACAATTTATCAGTAGGAAAAAGAAAAAAATTACATTATTGTTGAAAATATATCTTTGTTATTAAGTAAATATAAAAAACTTCCCCTTCATCTTCCTCCATCTTGTTATAAACCTATTTGCTCTTTTGTATTGAAAATTCTAATCCTAATGTTGTTTTATATAACTAAATAGGATTTCGTTGCCTGATATCAATTCATCTATAGTTACAGAGTATTTCAAACCAAAAATGCTTATTTCATTGTTTTAAACCAAATATAATATAACAGTTATAAATTTCAATTATTAAGCATTATATATAGTAATAAAGAAATTATTTAAAATTAAAAGCAAAATTAATATATCTCATTTCTTCAACAATATCTTTTAAAAGTGGATTAGATCAATGTGTAGTGTTTAAATTTCCCCAGTTGAAGTTCAGTTTCACAGTAAACCCTCCATGCCTCCCATTCACCCATAAATTGTACATTTTCTTTTTGATTTATCAATGCAGTAAGTTTTGCCATTTCTGCCATTTCTAACATCTTTTGTATCCAGTCTTTTTTGTTTGGAATTTCCATTGTCTTCCATTTAGCTGCATAAAGTAGTCTCGCAGCTGTGGTGGCATATATCAAAAATGATCTCTGAGATATAATATCATACTTAGTAACCCCATTTCAGGTGTTTTAGGTACATTGTTTTGAATAATTAACCTTATTTCATTGTAAATCATGTCCCAAAAGTCTTTTGCTTTATCACAAGTCCACCACATGTTCACCAAATGAACCTATTTCATTGTTACACTGCCAGCATTTCGGGGACATCGATTTGTAAGTCATTGCCAGTTTTTTAGGTGTCAAATACCATCTATACATCATTTTGTAAACATTTTCCCTTAATGATTGAGTGTGAGCTCTTGACCAATCGAACCAGAAATCACCACAGAGACAATCAGATTCCAAGCAGATGGCTTTACTGGTCAAATAGGCAATACAGTGCATTGAGGATAAGATGACAGCTATGAGTTGTCTTGCCCGTTAGTTGGAAATATAAGGCAGAGAAACGGCGGGAGATTACAAAGCATAAACAGAGCATTATTTCCCAGGAGTGGCATTCCCAGGCTTTGGTATGTGAAGCCGTCCTTGAAGTCTGGACGGTTCAGCAAAGAAACGAAAGGAAACATCTAAACCAAGATAACAGCCTGACATCCTGCTCCCCTTAAGGCCCCCTCCCATCCGGCAAGGGGGCTGGTCTGTCTGGGTAGGTATTGTGAAAGGCGTTGATGAGTTTGGGGGCGGAGACAACCCGTGCGCGAACCCATTCGTCATAGGCAGGGGGGGAGTGTTTCCAGCGGATCAGGTATTGCAAGGCCCCATGGTGTATGTGGGAATCCAGGATTTTGGAGACTTCGAAATGTTCTTTCCCCCCCCCCACCATTATGGGCTGTTCAGGAGGCGGCTCCGGGTGCCATTGCGGGGAAGCAACATGGGGCTTTAGAAGGCTGATATGGAAAACGGGGTGCACACGCCTCAGAGTTTTGGGGAGAGACAGTTCCACCGTGACAGGATTTATGATGCGGATGATGGGAAATGGGCCAATGTATTTAGCATTGAGCTTATGGCACGGACGGGTGGAGCGCAGGTTCTTGGTGGAAAGGTATACCAGGTTACCCACTTGCAGGTCCCCACCGGGGGAACGATGCTTGTCAGCCTGCGCCTTGTATTTGCGCTTGGCTCGGTCAAGGTTGCTAACCAGCCAGGGCCATGTGGTATGGAGGGTGTGTGCCCAAGAGGCAATGTCGGCATCCCCCTCCCCCTCCAAACCTTCTATTGGGGTGATAGGACCGAAGTCCTGTCCATACACCGCATAAAACGGGCTGAAACCTGTGGACTGATGTACAGCATTATTGTAGGCATATTCTGCAAAAGGCAACAGTTCTACCCAGTCATCTTGGTGGTAGTTGACATAACAGCGCAAATAACATTCAAGTACAGCATTGACACGTTCGGTTTGACCATCCGTTTGGGGATGGTATGCACTAGACAACCCCTGCTCCACCCCCACTAATTTGAGAAAAGCTTTCCAAAACTTAGCAATGAAACTACTTCCGTGGTCGCAGATTATCTTGCGCGGAAATGAATATAGTCTAAAGACATGTGACACGAAGAGGCGGGCCAACTTCTGAGCGGAGGGGATCCCCGCACATGGAACCAAATGTATTTGCTTAGAAAATAAGTCAGTGATAACCCATAACACAGTTTTTCCCCCGCTGAGAGGGAGATCCGTCATAAAGTCCATAGCAATCACTTCCCAGGGTTTGCTGGGTATTTCAAGTGGTTGCAGTAGTCCTGGGGGCTTGCATTGAGATCGTTTGACTGTGGCGCAAACAGGAAAGTGGCGAATAAAAGAGTCAATATCAGAACGCATTCCCCCCCACCAAAATTGTCTGCGCAACAGGTGAAGGGTCTTTAGGAACCCAAAGTGTCCAGCTGTTTTTACTCCATGAGCTAAGTGTAAGACGTCTTTTCGGAGCGCTTTGGGCACATATAATTTCGAGTCTTTGTACCAAGAGCCTCCTTGTTCGATTACACCAGGAGGCAGGGTTTGTTCAGAGTGTTCCATAAGGCATTGTTCCCGAAGGGAATTTAAGAAGGATTCGGAGACGGGAACCCCCCCCCTTGTTTACGGTGGCAGTAGTTATGGGGGATGATGAGGGGGAAGCGCTTACGTGCGGCGGTGTGCAGATTGCAGGCGGCTGGGCGGCCGGTTGGGTTGGAGGAGCTGGAGCGCCGGTCGTCGTGAGCTTCCGTGGTGGGGGCAGCTGGGCGGCCGGTAGGGCTGGAGGAGCTTGCGCGCCGGCTACTGCGTGCTTCCGCTGGGGCAGCTTCTGGGATCGAGTTTGTACAGCCAGTACGGGTAGGGCTTCTCTTTGCGCGGGCATAAATAAAGAGTCTGTTGGCCGATCGAGTTTCGCCGGGTATTGAGGCAACCGGGAGAGAGCATCTGCGAGAACGTTTTGTTTTCCTGGGACATGCTTCAGGACAAAACGAAACTGAGCAAAGAATTCCGCCCAACGCTGTTGTTTCGCGGATAACTTATGGGTTCCCGTGAGGGCGGCCAGATTCTTGTGATTGGTCCAAACCTCGAAGGGGACCTTAGACCCTTCCAGGAATTGTCGCCATAGAGTAAGTGCATGGTGAACGGCGGAGGCTTCTTTCTCCCAAATGGGCCAGTTCAATTGGGAGTGCGCAAATTTCTTTGAAAAGTAAGCGCAGGGGTGAAGGAGACCATCCGGTCCTCTTTGGAGCAGGGCCCCTCCCATGGCTACGTCGGAGGCATCGACTTGCACAATGAACATTCGATTTGGGTCTGGGTGCCGTAGCACAGGTTCCGACGTGAAGAGGCGTTTGAGGGCTACAAAGGCGGTCTGGCATTGATCAGTCCACAGTATCTTAGCGGAGGGTAATGTAGCAGAGCTTCCTTTACCCTTGGTTTTCAGAAGGTCGGTGATGGGCAGCGCTATTTGGGCAAAGTTAGGAATAAATCCGCGGTAGAAATTAGCAAAGCCCAGAAACTGTTGTACTTGCTTGCAGTTGGAGGGGGGAGTCCAATCGAGAACGGATTGGACCTTGGTCGGGTCCATGCTAAGGCCATGGTGGGAGATTATATATCCCAAGAAGGTTATTTTGCTCTGGTGAAATTCGCATTTAGCTAGTTTTGCAAAGAGTTGGTGATTGCGCAGGCGGTGCAGAACTTCTCGGACCAAAGTGACGTGCTCGTCCATGGTTTTTGAATAAATAAGAATGTCATCCAAATAAACTACCACTCCGCGGTACAGTAAATCATGGAGGATTTCGTTGATGAGTTGCATGAAGACCCCCGGGGCACCTTTTAACCCGAAGGGCATCACAAGGAATTCAAACATTCCAAAACAGCTAGAGAAGGCAGTGAGGGGTTCGTCCCCCTCACGGATACGGACGCGGTAGTAGGCTTCCACTAGGTCTAATTTGGAGAATATACGTCCCTCTTGCAGTTGTCCCAAAATATCTGAAATGAGTGGAATAGGATAAGCGTTGGCTTGAGTAACTGCATTGAGTTTTCGGAAGTCAATGCAGAGACGTAGGTCGCCCTCCTTTTTTCGGACGAAAAACGCGGGGGTTGAGTTGGGAGCATTCGACGGGCGAATAAACCCCCTGGCAAGGTTTTTGTCTAGAAAGTCCCGTAGTACAGTGCGCTCGGAAATGCTCATAGGGTAGATCTTACTCTTGGTTAATGTGCAGTCTTTCACCACTTCAATTGCACAGTCAGTGATCCAGTGGGGGGGTAAGGCATCACATTCTTTAATGTTAAAGACATCCGCAAAGTCCTGGTATACATCAGGTAGGGACGGCGGTGATGGGACATCGGAGATTAATGCCGGAGCGGGTGGAGACAGCACCGCAACTTGCTGCCAGTGCTGGTCGCATTTGGGGTTGGCAAAGGAGATCGTGTTCGTCTCCCAGTCTATACTGGGACTATGACCTTTAATCCAGTTAATTCCCAGGACCACTTCGAATCGGATAGGGGCTATGGTAAAGTCTATTTGCTCCCAGTGGGAGCCAATTCCCATCGCCACTCCTATAGTGCGATGACCAACTGGGCCCCCCTTGAAATGGCTTCCATCCATTTGGGCAAATTGGACGGGGGCTGGTAAAGCCTCGGACTTGACTTTGAGTGCTGCAAATGTGGCCTCATTGATGAGAGTGCGACCGCAACCGGAGTCAATGAGTGCCTTAACGGGTAGTTGGGGACCACCTTCATAGTGTTGTAAAACTGCATCCACATAAACGGTGGTTTCCACTTCCTTTACTTTAGTGGGAGCTTTCGGTTTAGCAGGAGAATCTGCAGAGGTCTGTGGAGACGCTCCACTCACCACAGACCGGAGCTGTTTTTTGACAAATCAAGGGGGGAATCCAGGTTTAAAGCTGGAGAATTCCATGGGTTCTCTTCGTCCGAAGAAGGAAGGTTGTCCCCCAATGGGGCATTTGTAATCCGGGACCCGGCGGGGTCATTGGATGTAGGAAGGATAGATGAATCCTCAACGTGAAGTGCAGAGGGTGTGGGTCTTCCCGGCGCTGCGCTGCGGGTGGCCGCGGTGCCTCTGCGTTGAGGTCGTCCTCTAGCTCGGGCTGTCATGCTGGGACGAAAGGGTTCAGGGCGATGTGGGCAGACTGCTGCAAAGTGGCCCTGTTCCCCACAAGTGAGGCAAGCACCTCTTTGAAATCGGGTTTCGCGGTCCTGGGGTGGACGCGCGGGTTTCCGTGGATTGGGGGGCGGTGCCTTGGGCTGGGGTTTTTGGACGCTTTTCTCCTTGTTTCTTTGGCGGACAAGGGAAATAAAGCGCCGGCGGCTTTCCACCTCTTCGGCTAATAGGATCCAATCCTCGAGGGTGTCGGGATCACCCCTCATATACGACCAGTTCAGAATGTCAGGGTGTAAGGCTTCCCTGAAATGGTGAATTAGGGTGGCTTCGGGCCAGCCCACAATTTTGCTTGCTAGTCTTTGAAATTCATCGGCAAACTCTCGAACTGGAGTAGAGCCCTGTCTTAGTTGTAGAAGCTCCGCTTTGGCTCGTTCCCCCAGAAAGGGGTCCTCAAACCTCCTCCGTAAGGCAGTCATGAAATTGTTGAGGGAACGGATAGAGCGGGATCGGGTGTCGAACTGGAGGACCATCCAGTCGGCTGCTTTACCTGTCAAAAGGGAAGCCACATAGCGAACCTGGCTGTCCTCTGTAGGGAAGAACTGTCCTTGTTCTCGCATATAGCTGTCCACCTGATGCAAGAAACAGGGCAGGGTTTCGAGAGATCCATCGTAAGTAGTTTTCAACTTGAGTTGTTTCCAAGGACCGGGCATAGGTTGACCCGGTTGCACGGGTGCCCTGGGTGCAGGTAAAACGGGACCTCCGGGAGCCGGAGGTTGCACAGGCACATTAGCGGGTGGCTGGGCTGGCACCCCCTGAACCGGTACTGTGGCTCCCTGTGGAATGGGTTGTGCCGGGGTTGCCAGGGCCTGCTGTAACTGCCTGTTGTCCTGAAGCAAACGTTCCATTAGCTCCTGGAGTTGATCAACACGGCCAGATAGCTCTCGATTCTGAGCCCGTAACAGGTGAACGTCCTCTCCTGGGCCACCTGTACGATGCGGTTTGCTTGTCCTAAAATTCGTGGCCCATTGAGAACTGTCCCCATATAAGTCCTCTTCCTCAGACTCCTCAGAGTCTTGGCGTCGTTCCGCGAGGCGGCGTGCAAGTTGGGTCGTGCGCGATGGGGCAAATACCGGGGAAAAAGACAGACCCAACGGAGGACCGCTCCTTCCGGTGTCTTTGGGGCGGCTGCCTGTCCGCGCCCGATCCGCAGCCAACTGCAGCTCTTTATCCCTTGCGGCTTGAGCCTCGGCTTCCGCCTTAGCCGCTTCAGCAGCTTCCTTATCCGCGAGAACTTTTGCGCTTTCAAGTCTCAGAGCTGCAGCTGCGGTAACGTGCGGTAAAAGTTCTGTTTCCAGGAGTGTGAGTAGGGGGTCGGGTTCCCCACCTAGCAATGGTTGCAGTCGGACCGCAATCGCGGGTGCATCGGCCCCGAACGTCGAGGCCAAACGTTGAGCCAAGGTGGCTATCGTGGTATCCTTTGTACAATCCGCAAAGAGGAGAGCCGTCTGGATAGCGACCCTCTTGGCTTCAGCTTGACAGCTAGCTGCATCGGGTACCAAAGAAAAACCTGCCGGTGCGGCTCCCGCCATGGTACCTTTCCCCAAGGCGACAGGACGCGTTAGAGCCGTGGATGAGAGAGTCTCACGGGCAATAAGCTTATCCAATAAATCGGTTAGTATTTGTAAGTCCTCAGTTGCCAGCCGGGCATCATCCAGCAACTGATCAAAATCCTGGAGGTCTAAACGAGCATTAGTATCCTCCGACGTTAACATCCAGAGAACCCTCAGCAGAGATTGCCACTGTGTCTGGACCAGTCCACTCAAGCGGCAAACCTCTGAATTAGTCCTAAAGAGTTCAGCTACTATGTCCTGTAGAAGGGTAGGATCCTCAGATGAGGACTCCAGGGTTCCAAGAAGTAGTAATCACGGTTCACTCGGAGAGCACCCTCCTAGCTCCCATCCGAGTGGCAGGCGAACCCTCCGGGGCTCCAGCCTGACTAGAGAATCGATGAAGAAGAGTAGTGATAGCTGTCATAATGTGAGCTCTTGACCCATCGAACCAGAAATCACCACAGAGACAATCAGATTCCAAGCAGATGGCTTTACTGGTCAAATAGGCAATACAGTGCATTGAGGATAAGATGACAGCTATGAGTTGTCTTGCCCGTTAGTTGGAAATATAAGGCAGAGAAACGGCAGGAGATTACAAAGCATAAACAGAGCATTATTTCCCAGGAGTGGTGTTCCCAGGCTTTGGTATGTGAAGCCGTCCTTGAAGTCTGGACGGTTCAGCAAAGAAACGAAAGGAAACATCTAAACCGAGGTAACAGCCTGACATCGAGAAAGTATGAGTTTCATATCTCGTGACCAAAGTCTTTCCCATTTATTTAGTAGTATGTCATGGCCCAGCATTTGTGCCCAGCTAATCATAGTGGGTTTCATTTGATCTTGTTCACAATAAAGCTCTAACAATAACTTGTACATTTTAGATATTAAATGGTCATTTGTATCCAGTAAGAGTTTTTGAAAAGTTGATTTATTTTTTAAAAATCCTGTGTTCATACCCTGAACAAAGACAGAATTTATCTGATGATATTGAAACCAGGTCAGATGGTCCTTGACTTCTTCATAGTGTTTTAGTGAACATTTATTATAATCCCACTTTAAGAGGTCATGATATGTAATAAATTGAGCTGGCCTCAATGGTCGTAGTGTCAACATTTCTTGTGATTAGGGCTGTTGAATTAAAAAAAAATCGGTATAGTTCGGATTCGGCCGAATTCAGCCCGTTTAGATTCGGGATATGCCGAAGTCCGAACTCCCCCACTTCGGATCCGTTCAATTCGGCAGGAATTCAAAGTTCGGAAAAAAATTCAGCCGAATAAAGCCATTAAAAACACAATCGCTCTGGGGGGGGCATTTTTGGGGTTAGAGGTCCCAAACTTTTGGCAGAGCTTCAAAGGACGTTTATTGAAAGACTCCCCAAGTTTTGTAAAGATTGGGTCAGGGGGGGCTGAGATATGGGCCCTGAAAGGGGTCCCCCCCACCCTTAATGTGCATCTCTCAGCAGAGCTTGCCGCCCACGCACAAAGCTCCCAGCCCCGACAACAGCTGAGAAATTTGCAAAGCAACTGCAAAACAACTGCAAAACAACACAACCTTGTTAAACAACACCTTTGCAACACACAACTGAAACCTCCCCCCTCAAACCAGGGAGCGAGAGACTCGAGGGGGAACACACACCCCAGGCAGAACCAACGAAAGCCCCCTTTGGCTTCCCCCCCACCCACAGAAACTGCTCCCTCCCCACACACACACAGACTCTGCTTTCCCCCACACACACACACACACATACACAGGAGAAAAATTATAGATTAAAGCCCCCAAAGGGGTCTTACTGTGGCTGTCTTCTGTTCCATCAAGAGGGGCTGAAGAGGACTTGTAATCCAAGATGATTCCAATTAGGCACGGGACGTTTTGCTCTGGAGATGCACTGGATCGGCTGATCCATTCATCCCAATAGGGAAAAGGGGAAAGGGGAAAGCCCATATCTCGGGACCCCCTGACCCAATGTTCACAAAACTTGGGGGGTATCTTAAGAACACTGGTCTGAAACTCCGCTCAAAGTTTGGGATCTGCACCCCCAAAAATGCGCCCCTTGCAGCCATGGAAAGAGAAAGGGGGGGAGGCGATATTTCTGCCCCCACTGAACCCATCTTTACAAAACTTGGGTAGTATCTTAAGAATAATTGACTGAAGCTATGCTAAAGGTTTGGGGGCTATATCCCCAAAAAGCGCCCCCTGCAGCCACATAAATGGAAAAAGGGGGGAGGGAAAAGGGGGAGAGCCCATATCTCGAGACCCCCTGACCCAATGTTTACAAAACTTGGGGGGTATCTTAAGAACACTAGTCTGAAACTCCGCTCAAAGTTTGGGATCTGTACCCCCAAAAATGCGCCCCCTGCAGCCATGGAAAGAAAAGGGGGGAGCCCATATCTCGGGACCCCCTGACCCAATGTTTACAAAACTTGGGGGGTATCTTAAGAAGCTTCATCTGAAGCTCCAGTGAAAGTTTTTTGTCTGTACCCCAAAAAATATGCCCCCTGCAGCCACAGAAAGGAGCGAATGTGCACAAGCACCCCCACACACACACACACAAGGATTTCGCTCTCTCTCTGTCTCTCCCTGGCCGGGCCGCACATCAGCTGATTCCTCCAGTACTCAATCCTGACTGATTGGCCAGAAGAAGACCCAGCTTGGCCACCGATTGGCCGGGGGAGGAGAATGCTGCTTACTGACGGTTATGCTGCTTACTGACGGCCCTGAATTTGCCGAATTTATTCACGAACTCCCGAACTTGCTGAATTCGGCCCCCCCGGTTGCCCGCCAGTTTTGAGTTCGGTTCCTCCCGAACTAAAAACCACCGAATCAGGGGAAATTCGGCTGATTTTCAGTTCGGGCCGAACCAAATCAACAGCCCTACTTGTGATGAAACCCACAGTGGTGTCTTTTGTTCTAAAAGATGTTTATATTTTTGCCAGATTTTAAATAAAGAGGATTTAACCATATGTTGTTGAAATGATGTATGTGTCTTAATTTTATTGTACCACAAATATCCATGCCAACCACTTCTATTGTCGAAGCCTTCTAAATCCAATAGTCGTGTATTAGTCAGTTCCCTACAATCTTTTAGCCATACTAAAGCAGATGCTTCAGCATATAATTTAAAGTTGGGGAGGGCAAAGCCACCCCTTTCTTTTGAGTCCTTGCCAGATGAAACTCAGTAAGTCGTTTCTCCAAAGATTAAAGTATTTTGTTTGGGAGTTTATAGGCAGATTTTGGAATAAAAATAATAGTCTCAGTAATACGTTCATTAGAGTTGTCGAAATATGTCCCAGGAAAGAAAGTTTTTTATTCATCCAGTTTGACATATCTTTTTTAATTGCTTCCCATAGTTTAAAATAATTGTTGTTAACCAAATCTTTATTCTTTGTAGAAATCCAAATCCCCAAATACTTTACTTTGATTGTCTTCTCCCATCCTGTAATAGTTGTAAAATCTTTCTGTTCTGCTCCAGAGAGATTTTTAAATTTTTTTTAAAATATTGTTTGTGTTTTTTCTTGATTAATTTTAAAACCTGAAACATGGCTATATGGATTCAATATTTCCAACAGTTTATTTGACGATTGATTCGGGTCATCCAAAATTAACAAAAGGTCATCTGCAAATGCTCTGATTTAAAATTCATGTTTATTTATCTTTAGGCCATGAATATCTTCTGTTTCTCGTATCTTACAACACAAGGTTTCCAAGACCAGATTAAAAAGTAAAGGAGAAAGCGGACATCCTTGTCTTGTCCCTTTTTGTATTCTACAATTGTCCGATATTGATTCATTAACCAATATTTTTTGCTTGTTGTTTAGTATAGATAGCTGTAATGCCTCTTCGAAATCTTTCACCAAAGTTTATTTTCTCTAGACCTTTTTTCAGAAAGTCCCAGGAGACCATATCAAAAGCGTTTTCAGCAACAAGAAAAATAAAAGCAGCTTTATGTTGAATATTATGTTCATAGTATTCCAATGCATCCAAAAGAACTCTAAGATTGTCTTTAATTTGTCTTCCCAGAACAAAACCTGCTTGATCTTCATTAATTAAGTCTTTAATTAATTTTTAACTCTATTCGACAATACAGAGGCATAGATTTTGTAATCCACATTCAATAGTGAAATAGGCCTATAGTTAGTTACTTATTCAGAGTCTCTTCTAGTTTTATGACTCAAGGAAATAAAAGCATGTGACCATGTCTCAGGTGATAAACCTGTATCCAATATGGTATTGCAGACCATTAATAGAGGGTTCGACAAATTTGATTGAAATGTACTGAAGCGGGTCGTGCTGTTCAGATGACAGGCTCTTAGACTGTTTCACTTACTGAGAAGTGAAGGTATCTTATTCAGCCAGTCATTGATTAAGCAGGACTCAACAACTTTACTTACTTTTAAAAATCAAGTCTTTTTATTGATATACTTCTAGTAAAATATGTGTAAATGCAGATTTTCAAGTCTTTAACACTTCTATTAAAACTCTTGTCAAAATACAATGTATGTATTACAATGTATGCAGTAAAAGCAAGCAAGTCTTACATACTATTCATTTTCAAAATCCAACTTCTAAAATATAACAGTCAAATTATTCTGATTCAGTTCAAAGTATCTAATTCACAAAGTCTAGAGTAAAGTATTTAAGCCATACATACCAGTCAGCCTTTTCTGAGAGCCTTTTGGAAGGTTCTGATTCTCTGGGCTTACTGTGGCTGTATTTATACTGTTTCAAACTCATTAAGAGTGAAGAGAAATATTTTATCCCCACTTTCAGACAACATTTTTATCCATCAAGAGGAATACCTTATATTCCCTCTATCAGATATCCTGAGCAGTGCAGTAATGCCATAGTTACAGCTGCTCAGCTCCCCATGGGCTTCCTTTCCTTTCAGTCTATTTTGCTTAAAGTATAAACACTCATTTCTGAGTTTCATGATCACAGTATATACTTAATTTTATACCATCCTCTTCGTTAGGACAATACACATTAAATGAGACTACTTAGAAATCTGTAGCACAATATTTAAATGTATAACTCATAAAACACAATTATTGCTTACATTGTCACTTTGTGACCATCTGGTCAGTTGAGCAAGGTTACAGAAAGCAAGAAAGCATATTATTCATATCTTTGATAGGCCTGCAGGAATCTTTAATGCCTTTAAGTTATAAAAAGCAAAGTTTAAGCTATTAATGCACTCTCAGTACATTAAGATATCTTCAGTAGACCTTGAGAAGGGCAAAACTGTTCTGCCTTTGAGATTCAGCTGACAGCTGTGTCAGAAAAGGTGATTTTAGTTACATCTTACTGACAGATAATGAAAGGTGCTCTGTTCTTCTCCCTTCAAGGACAAGACCAGTTAGTTAGTTAGTTAGCTCTTGAAAGAGCTGACCTTGAGAGAATTCTGTCAGCCTGTTCTAAGGACATTTGCATTACACAGGCTTTTCATTACACAAACCTCTGCAGTTTGTGTTCAGTTTGCATGATGTGTTCAAGCTCTACAGGGTATTAATTCTGCACATGTACACAAAATACCATAATTATGTCAGAGACTGTGACAGTCCGATAAAACAGAGCTGTTATTCCATTGGGCCCAGGAGTTTTGTCTGTTTTTTGTTTAGTGATTGCTTCTTTTGGGACTGGTGCTTTTCAACCTGTTCATCAATGACTTGGAGTTGGGGTTGAACAGCGAAGTAGCCAAGTTTGCAGATGACACCAAATTATTTAGGGTGGTTAAAACAAAATTGGACTGTGAAGAGCTCCAAAAGGATCTCTACAAACTATAAGAATGGGCAGTAAAATGGCAAATGAGATTCAATGTGAGCAAGTGTAAAGTGATGCATATTGGGGCAAAAAAATCCCAACTTCACATATACACTGAAGGGATCTGTGCTGGCAGCGACAGACCAAGAAAAGGATCTTGGGGTAGTAGTGGATAGCTCAATGAAGATGTCAACCCGGTGTGCAGCTGCTGTAAAAAAGGCAAATTCCATGCTGGCCATAATTAGATGAGGAATTGATAATAACACTGCTGTTATCATACTGCTCTTGTACAAATCTATGGTGAGACCACACTTGGAAAACTGTGTACAGTTCTGGTCACCACACTTAAAAAAGGATATTACAGAGCTTGAGAAGGTGCAGAAAAGAACAACCAAAATGATTAGGGGATAAGAGCAATAAGAGGAGTGGTTAAAACACAGGACTGTTTTGCTTGGAAAGAAGGCAGCTGAGGGGAGACATGACAGAGGTCTATAAAATTATGCGTAGTTTGGAGAGAGTGGACAGGGAGAGGTTTTTCTCCCTCTCCCATAATACTAGAATGCAAGATCATCTGCTGAAGCTGGGGGGTGAGAGATTCAAAACAGATAAAAGGAAGTATTTTTTCAAACAAAGCATAGTTAAAGTGTGGAACTCCCTGCCCCAAAATGTGGTGATGGCTGCCCACTTGGAAGGCTTTAAGAAGGGAGTGGACATGTTCATGGAGGAAAGGGGTATTCATGGCTACTAGTTAAAATGGATACTAGTCATGCTGCATCCCTATTCTCTCTAGTATCAGAGAAGCATGCCTATTATTTTGGGTGCGGTGGAACACAGGCAGGATGGTGCTGCTGCAGTCGTCTTGTTTGTGGCTTCCTAGAGGCACTAGTTGGCCACTGTGTGAACAGACTGCTGGACTTGATGGCACTTGGTCTGATCCAACAGGGCTTTTCTTATGTTCTTATGATCTTAGTAGGATGCAGGACAGAGCTCAGGGAGTCTGCTCTGTGGCCCCTCATGGTTTAATTCCCTCTAAGTCCATTCCAAAATATATATTTAATGGTATATCAATACAGAAGAGCATTTATGTTGGCTAGGCTGAATACGTTTCCATCTATGGTTACTGAAGGACACTTTTCAGGCATTCCCTATTCAGATAGAAGCTGCGTATGGGGGGATGGCCATATAGAGACCCTGGAACATGTTTTGCTGTAGTGCTGTCATTGGGATGATTTGAGGTGGAAATATTTAGGGTAACTTTTACTTTATAAATTTTATGTCTCCCCACAAAGCTATGGCTGGTTTTAAAGGAATGGGTGTGCCACTACATCTGATCCTTTTGATGCACAACCTGTACTCTGGACAAGAGGCCACAGTTAGAAAAGAATATGGAGAAATGGAATGGTTGCCAATTGGCAAAGGTGTATTTTATCTCCCTATCTATATGCAGAACATATAATTAGAAAAGCTGGATTAGATTTAGAGAAGGTGGAGTGAAAATTGGAGGGAGGAACATGAACAATTTGAGATATGCCAATGATACTAAATTAATGGCAGAAAATAGTGAAGATTTGAAACGACTGCTGCTGAAAGTTAAAAGAGAAAGTGCCAAAGCAGGACTGCAGCTGAACATCAAGAAGACAAAAGTAATAACTACAGGAGAAATACACAACTTTAAGGTTGACAATGAGGAAATTGAAATTGTTGAAGACTTTCTAAAGGGAGACTGCAGCCAAGAAATCAGAAGGAGATTGAGACAGGAAGGGCAGCCATGAAGGAGCTAGAAAAGATTCTCAAGTGTAAGGATGTGTCACTGGCAACCAAGATCAAGTTAATTCATGCCACCGGATTCCCTATTACTATGTATGAGTGTGAAAGCTGGATATTGAAGAAAGCTGATAAGAAGAAAATAGATTCCTTTGAATCTATTTTCTTCTTTTTTTTTCCTGCTAAGGGGACAGGACACCTTCACTGCATCGAAGGGATGATGGACGGGACCATGTATCATCAAATGTTGGGTGAGCACCTCCTTCCCTCAGCCAGGGCATTGAAAATGGGTTGAGGATGGGTATTCCAGCATGACAATGACCCAAAACACATGGCCAAGGCAACAAAGGCTCAAGAAGAAGCACATTAAGGTCCTGGAGTGGCCTAGCCAGTCTTCAGACCTTAATCCCATCGAAAATCTGTGGAGGGAGCTCAAGGTTCGAGTAGCTACACATCAGCCTCGAAATCTTACTGACTTGGAGAGGATCTGCAAAGGGGAGTGGGACAAAATACCTCCTGAGATGTGTGCAAACCTGGTGGCCACCTACAAGAATCGTCTGATTGCCAACAAGGGTTTTGCCACCAAGTACTAAGTCATCTTTTGCAAAGGGATCAAATACTTATTTCACTCATTATAATGCACAACAATCTCTGACTTTTGTCTTCTGGGTTTCTGGGGGTTTTCCTGTTGTTATTCTGTCTCTCACAGCTACAATAGACCTACCATTAAAATTATGGACTGGTCATGTCTTCGTCAGAGGGCAAATGGGCAAATTCAGCAGGGGATCAAATACTTTTTTCCTTCACTGTACATAGTGGTAGCGATGAGAGGGGATTCTGGGTGTATTGCTGAGTTGTTAGCTCAACTAGCCCCAGACCAAGCAAGAGACTATCAGTATTTTAGGAATTTGGCCGTCCAGCAATTTGGGCTCTCTACAGAACAACTGAAAAGATGCTTCTGTGCTGCCAATCTGAGGCCAGAAGAGTCCTGCAGTGCATTTGTGAGTGGGGTCCAGAGACTTTGTATGAGGTGGGCAGAATGTCAGGTTCTCCAGCCAACCTGGCCAATTCCCAAAAAGCCCCTCGCTCAAACAGCCAAGTCAGAAGCAGGTAAACTTTATTGTAGAAGCATCAGGTACAGCTAAGGTAACTTGCAGGTTTTCAAAGCTGCTAATGGCGGGCCTGGGTACAGGATAATACTTAAGACATGGTTACATGATTACATCACAGGTGCGCATACTAACAGGCTTGGGAAAGGGACAGATAACAGGAAATGGACTGATAACAATGTCTGGTAGAGAGGAGAGCGAAGCAACCCAAAACAGACTGCAGCTTGTTAGCTGCTCAAGGCCAGGGTAGAGGGCAGGGGGAAACCGGGAGTGAGAACAGCAGAGCAACTATGTAAACACCTCGTAGGGCCTTAACTCATGTCAGGAGCCTGACTGCTTGTACGAGTCAGTTCCACCACGACTAGTATGGACAACTGAAGAAACAAAAGACCACCTCTGACACAGAGAGTGCATGAGTGCACACTTTTCAAGTGAGAGAACAAATTTTTCAGGTCAATCCCCAAGAGCATGTGACCTTAGCCCATGCCCAGAGACCTGGAAATACATGTGCTCTTGTGGAGGTGCTAGATAAAAGTGCTGCTGCAAGTCAGCTCTTACAGTCTCAGTACTTTGGATTTGTCAAGCCTGTGACAAACGGGCCACCTCTGCCACCACGACAGCAAGGAGTACCAGCAAGGAGTACCAGCAAAGATCATCAATTCCAGCTCCTAGACAATGCCCTCCAACTCAAGTAGAGGCCCCTGTCCACAAGCAGAGGGGACCCACCAGCTCTATGCTGGTAGTGGGAATTTGCTATTATTGTAAGCAAGAGCACCATATTCGGGCCCGGTCCCCCTTGCTGGTAGCAGAGGGTGTGCTGCAGCCACCAAGGATCCATCTGATTGCAAGCCAGCCATTGACGTGGTCAGCAGTTCAAGAACTGAGAGATAGAATCTCAAGACAGTTTGTTAGCTGCCTCCTCAGGGGAAGTTCTTCCGACCCAGATGGCATGTAAGCAGAAACCTGGGGTGGGTAGCTACTGGCCCGCCAGAGAAGTGCAGTTAATAAATGAGCAGCAAAGCCAGTTCCAGGGTGCAGTCCAACCACCATAGAATTAAGATTAATCATATTGATTTGTCTACTGTCCCTAAGAAGCCCATTGCATGCTATATTAGTCAAGAGCAAGTTGAATGGTGCTCTCAGAAGAGAACAACATATGTGGGAATATAAGAGAGTGCAGTTCTTAAAGTGACTTGGGACAGTGGGGCTGATATGTCATCTATTTGTGAAACTGCTTTCTATGACCTAGGGCTACAACCAGATGGAAAAGTAGAAATCAGGACTTATGACGCACAGTCTAAAGAGCAGCCTGTTACCTATGCTAAGGTCACTGTAGGGGATTGGACTGACACCATTCTGTTGTTAGTTCATCAAGGAGATGACCCTGCTTTTCTGCTTGGGATCGATGTCTATTTTAAAGAGTTAAAAGCAAAAGGCCATATTAGTCACCAGTGATCACTAAGAGCAAAGATAGAGCCTTTGGAACGCAGCTACCTACTCAGTGGGCTACCTACTCACGCACTCAACAGGAGGAGGCAGGAGAGCAAAGAGTGGGGAAGCCTTGCAGTTCAAAACAACCAGTTTTTTCCAGTGTCTGAAAATGCTGTCTTGCCTGTGGAAGCTGGTTCAAAAGCCTTTGAAGACCTGCTAAAGATATCTCCGGATCTACAACCATGCTGTGAAGCTGCTGAGAAGATTAATCCTTCACTGGTTAATCCTGGAGATAGCAAGATCTACTGGCACTATGATCTCCTTTACAGAGAATTTCTACCTAAAGGAAGAGGAACTGTGCTACAGCCAAAGAAACAATTAGTGATTCCTGAACCTTTTAGAAAAGGAGTCCTAACCCATGATCTGCCATTGTCTGGGTATTCGGCTTATTCTGGGTTTACCAAAAAAATTCGGACCCAATAAACCTGAAGCCGAAATTTACCTTTTTGAGGTTTTTTGCACAACCCTATTTGCCGGTGACATTTCTAGCATCCACTTTGACATCCATCAAATCACTACATGTTTGGAAGGCCCTCTAGCCTTTTCTCTCTCACTCCTGAGGAAGGCATTTGTAATAGAGAACTGAAAAAAAATGAAGCTAGCAAAGAATATCTTTTTTGTTTCAATGCAATCAGAGAGCAAAAGAAGATGGTGCCTCTGGATCATCTTTATAAAGTCACAACAATGGACCATGTGGACCTGCACACAGGGACAGACAATGGGAAACATGCCTGGCCTGGGCAGACCCTGGAGCTTAGGGAGCCCCCCCCCCCACTTAATTAAAGAGGAGCAGAGAACTCTCTTCAGTGAGAAAGCAAAACACTTTTGTAGGACTTATGGAAATTTCCTTAAGCTTCCCTAAAAAATCCTCAAATGTTTTGCTTGAGCAGGAATCTCCAAATTTCCTTCACATTTTGCTCCAGGCAAAATTCAATGGCTGGATCTGCTCTCACAAATTATATCTAATATAGTTCAGAGGGCTAATACTGTTAGCCTGTTGCAAAAACCCCAACAGCAGTATCATGGTACCTAAAGGATGAACAGTTTTATTGTGGCATGAGAGTTTCTGCACAAGGCCCATTTCAACAGATACACAAAGTGCATGAAGTGCAGTTTACCTACAGACAGACAATTCATTTGGGGGAGGGGGAATGTGCACAGTGAGTTAACAATCCATTAATGGTTGTGTGACTATTAATGTACAATTCAAATGTATTCAAGATAAGCACAGTGTCCATTCACAATCACAGTAATTGGTAGTAATAGTTGCTCTCTTCTTGCTAAACCAGTAGTGTTGAGCCAGTATGGTGTAATGGTTAAGAGCAGTGGACTCTAAGCTGTGAATTGGGCTGGTTTCCCCACTCCTCTACATGAAACCAGCTGGGTGACCTTGGGCTAGTCACAGTTCTCTCTGAACTCTCTTAGCCCCACCTTCCTCACAAGATGTCTGTTGTGGTGAGAGGAAGGGAAGGTAAGCCTCTTTGAGACCCTTAAAGGTAGAGAAAAGCAGGATATTAAAGCCTCCTCCTCCTTTTAATGGTTAAGGAATGCCTTGATGAATTCTAATTTAATAGTTTCCTAGTACTCTTGGTTTGGAGCTCTTGTGGTAAGGAAAGGTAACATTTAGGTCAGGTACAGAGTGTGTTGGGAGACTGAGCACTTTTATATCAGATTTCTATCCATTTATTCATTTGCAAAGAGACTAACTCATTTATGCTATGTACCCAGAAGAATGGCACTGTTGACTAATGATGGCACATATCACAGTAGTGAAAGAATCCATGATACTATTAGGCTCAGTAGTAGCAGTGCCTGAATGAATATAGGGATAGAGTTGAGGTTTGTGTTGCTTCCTGAGAGGGGTGGGAGTTTAAAAGGTCCTTTTCCTGCTTAGGACCTCTGTGAGTAGACCATTATTTCCCTGAAACATTTTAGTCCCTAGGGCTTAGAAACAGTAAACAAGTTACCTTTTAGCTACTTTTGGGAAGGCTGAGTCACTGTATTGTTGATTTAGGGGTATTTTTTTGACAGTTTGAGAACCATCATGTGAAGGGGACTGATTACTGAAACAGATTGTCTTGGGGGAGGGTTATTCAGCAGGTTTCAAACAAAACTTAAACACAGCCCTAAGAGAAGTACTATACCCAGGTACAATTTCATGAGTTTTGAATGACATGACACTCAAACAAGAAGCCATAATTCAATGGCTTGTGACCATCGGGGGGCAAATTCATATTAGGAAGTCTCTCTGCAACAGGTTGTTATGAAATAATCTTCTCAGAAATGAATCAGCACTGCCACCACCTAAGGCTGGTCACTTGTAAGCACTGCAGGCTTAAGTGACACATTCAGTCAGCCACAGCTCTCTGAACTATTCCTCATGTAGCAGAAAGATGGGCAGCACCAAACCAAGATGCGCTGTGGGAGGGATGCCAATCACAGTGCATTTAGAACTATAAAGCAATTTATAGATGCCAATCAAAAGGCACTAGAACTATAATACAATTGATCATAACATCTGAAGTGTCCATGATTTGAGCTTGCACACTTTTATCTTGGGGGAGCTTTATATTTTTATCATTAGAAAGAATATTTCTTCAGTGATTTCTTCAGTCAGCCTCTCTGGAGCCCTTATATAAATCTCTTTTTGCATTAGTGAGCAAATATAGTTTCTCTCTCCACATCTTTGCTAACGTTCTCTATTGGGGGCTGAGAGCTTGTTGATGGATTGATTTCAGGATTTGTGTCTCTCCTTTTCTTGCACTCAGGGTGGCTCCTGTCATAATAAAAGATTCAGTCTAATAACATTTAGAACCAAACAGCAAATTAAACCTCAATAAACACAAAAAGCAACATAATAACCATTTGGAACCAGTTGTAATTATTACATCACTCCCTTAGTAAGAAGTCGCAAGTAGTTAATTCAGTCCAATCCCCGAACATCCCTCTTTAAACAGACCTTCCTTTAAGGATACTTAGCATTAGCACTCAGTTTCTTAGGTGTCATTATGACTGGTCAAGTTCAAACAATAGGGATGAGGCAATTACAACCAAGAACAGTAACTGTATGACAAAAAAGGCATCTTCTTCACATCTACTCAGAAAATTTGTCAAACAGGACACATTTTCTTTGAGGTACATTAATGCTTGGAAAGTCCTTTCCTATATATTAGGGTTGCCAACCTCAAGGTGGGGCCTGGAGATCTCCCAGGATTATAACTGTTCTCCAGACAACAGAGATCTGGAGAAAATGGCTGTTTTGGATGGTGGACTCTATGGCATTATACCCCTCTGAGGTCCCTCCCTCCCCAGGCTCCACCGTCACATTGTCCAGGAATTTTCCAACCAAGGGTTGGCAACACTACCATATTTATAGTTTGAGTGTGGCGAAGCAAGTGGTGATTTTTTCCTCATATTCAGACATCCATTTTGCTGGTGAAAACAAGCATATAATAACAGCTGAAGAAATATTCTAGAAACACGTGAGACCTTTTGCCTCTGTAGGAGGATCTTAGAGATCTTTGATTCTCACCTGGTGGAAACCAAAACCTTTCCCCCTCCCACAATAGAAAGTGCTTGCCTTATCATTTTTCCTAGACCTTATAAACGACAACCATAATCTTAACAAAAAAGGGGGAGGAGGGAGCCTCCCACAAGCAATCGTTCAGGCCATTCTCTGGCTACAGTGTCCATACAATGGCCTGATTCCCCAGGATCTTGTTTGCCATTCCTGTTTTACCACCAGGGCTCTAAGCCCCGTTTGAGACTCAGGGTTCCACTAACAGGAGAGAACTATTGCTTTGTTGCACCACCCCTAGCTGTGTCCACCACACAAATGCCGCTTGTATCCAATCTGTCCTCTTTCAGGGCTTTCCTTTGGGGAGTTGCTCCTTGTTCTCAACAGCTTCATCTGTTCCCTCTGTAGACTACTGTCACTCAGGAAACAACAGAGCACTTCTGGCTCAGCCATGTAAACATCTCCCTAGGCTGGTAGCAATACATCATCAATGACCATTCACCACAGAGCACTTTCCAACAGAATTGGTTGGGGTTTTTTTTTTTTTTTTTTGGAAAAGATTAAAGTATCATATTTCTGCTTCATTGTAACTAGCTTCTTTAATGATTTGTATTTCCTTTTTGAAAGTAATTATTGTCAGGAGCCAGCCTGTTCTCGACCCTTCTTGACTCCTCGGCTCCTCTGAGTTGTTTTGACTTTCTCACAGCTTCTCACATCTGCCTTGCTTTGCTCGTCTTGGCCAAGGACTGTTGTTCTAACAAACCCTTTATCTCGGACATTCCTCTCCCGTGGGAGAAGGAGTTGCCATGCCAACCTGCACTATCTGCTATGCCAATATATATTACTGATTTGAACCCACCAGCCATTCTTGGCTTAGTTTGTTTGCAAGCTCTGTTTACCTGCTTGATTTCCAATAAAGTCAACTTACCTTAGGACCACCTGTCTGGGTTGTTGCTTTTGGGGATTCTACGGGCCAAGGGCTTACATTAAACCAAGGATCCCCTTGTTTTAATCTGCGTGGCTGGAGCCCCGGAGGGTTCGTCTACATCTCGGGTGGAGGTCGCGTCTCCCCGAGTATGGGTTCCACGTCTGGAATCCTGGAGGACTTAACCCGTTGGGCCCTTTTGTTAGGTTCATCTACCTACCCTGATGACCCTACTCTGCCGCATGATGTACTAGTGAAAGCACTGCAGACTGACATGGAAATTAACCGCCTAGTTGGGCTTCTTTGGGATCAGTGGCGCTGCCTTACGGAAACGATGCCCTGTACGTCTGAGGATGCGGACCGTGACACCTGTCACGATCTCTTGGCCCTGGAAGAGGTGCGGGTGGTGAAGGAGGACTTGGTTACCCTAACTCGTTTATTAGTGATATTGACTTTGCAGAAGGATCAAACGGTGGTTCCGGACCTTCGCGGCTCGCTCAGCGACATGGCGGGATCACAGCCGCCGACCCTGGTTCCTGATCCTAAAGTTTGTGAAGCCGAGGCGCACGCCCTCGCTATTCGGATTGCGTTACTATTTGTGGATCTGCCCCCGGCCACAACTACGGTGGCCGACCTAACACAACTGTTAACGCTGACGTTTGGGGCTGGGGCAGCTGCATTGGCCGTCCAGGTGCAACCTCTACTTGGACAGGATCAAGCCCCGCTCCTCACCCTCTTGGAGCGAGAAGCTCTTCCATTGGTTACTGCTGCTGTCGCCTTGACGCTCAAGGCCGACCAGGCACTCGCAAATCAATGGGCTGAGGAACAATGGCAGGATGCAGCAGCAGCAGCGGCCAAGGCTCTGGCCGACAAGGAAAGAGAGCAGCGATTGGCCACCGAACGAACCTGGGCAGATGCGAAAGATGTGCGTCCTAAGGGTACAATGGGGTCAGGGTTCTCTTTCGGACCCTCTTTCTCCCCAACGTTCGCCCCGTCTCGCACCACGCAATGCGCCCAGCGCCTTGCTGAATGCTACCCTGAGTCAGACTTCTCTGACGAGGAGGACTTATATGGCGACGGATCCCACTGGGCTACTGATCTCCGGGTCAGCCAATCCAGGTGTACCGGAGGGATCCGCAATGACTCTTATTTCTTGTGGAACCAGAATCGGGAACTGGCTGTTCAAGTAAACTGTCTACAGGAGCAGATGGAACAACTGCTCCGCGAGAATGAACGGTTGCAACGGGCTCAAACCGCCCCTGTGCCGCCGGATCCTACCCAGCCCCCGCAACCAGCTCCGCAACATCCACCCCAGGCACCAGGCCCAGGGGCACCGATCATGCCCGGTGCGCCCGTCGTGCCACCCATCAGGCCGGCAGCTCAGCCGCTCCCTGGGGCACCAATCGTACCACCGCCCTCTGGAGCACCGGTGTTACCGCTCCCTGGACAACCGATTCAATGGAAACAACCTTGACTAAAGATCACTTATGATGGCTCGGTCGAGGCTTTACCTTGCTTCCTGCATCATGTGGATAGTTATATGAGGGAACAAGGCCAGTTTTTCCCTACCGAGGACAGCCGGGTCCGTTTCGTTGCCTCCCTCTTAATGGGAAAAGTGGCAGACTGGATGATCCTCCAGTTTGACACTTGGGCTCGCTCCATACGCTCTCTCAATAACTTCATGACGGCTCTGCAAAGACGCTTCGAAGATCCCTTCTTGGGAGAAAGGGCTAAAGCCGAACTTTTACAGCTCCGGCAGGGCTCAACCCCAGCTCGGGAATTCATTGACAAGTTTCAACGACTCGCCAGTAAAATAGTGGACTGGCCTGAAGCAACCCACATACACTATTTCCGGGAGGCCTTACACCCCAACATTTTGAACTGGGCGTACATGCGAGGGGATCCTGACACCTTAGAAGATTGGATCCTGCTGGCGGAAGAAGTGGAAAGCCGCCGCCAGTTCATCTCTCTGGTTTGGCGCTGGACCAAAGAGGGGAGTGGTCAAAAGCCTCCCTCTAAGGTTTCTACCCCCATCCAGCGGAGACCAATGCGACCCTCACAGGACCGCGAATCCCGGTTTCAGAGGGGAGCCTGTCTCATTTGCGGCACCATGGGCCACTTCGCAGCAGCCTGCCCGCGCCGTCCAGACCTCGCTCTTCCTTCTTATCCGGAAAGACCTCTCCGGGCTCAGGGGCGACCTCAACGCAGAGGCACCACTGCCGCATGCAGCACTGCACCTGGATGACACGCACCCTCTGCACTTCACGTCGGAGAAGTCTCTCGTGAACCAGCTCTTACCGACCCATCTGGGTCTCGGATTACAAGTGCCCCATTGGGGGACAGCTCTCACTCCTCTGATGAGGATCACACCTGGGATCCCCCTGCCCACAACCTAGAATCTCTTCTTGATCTGACAAAAAACGGGCAGGGTCTGCGGTGAGCAGAGCGACACCGCAGACCCCTGCAGCTTCTTCTGCAAAACCCAAGGCTGTATATACTGTATATGTGGATGTAGTGTTACAACATTACAAACGAGGCCCCAAACTACATGTTAAAGCCCTCATAGACTCGGGCTGTGGGCGCTGTTTATCAATGAGACCACTTTCAATGCACTTAAGGTTAAATCTGAGACGCTACCTGACCCTATCCAGTTCGCTCAGATGGATGGCAGTACCTTTAGGGGTGGCCCGGTGGATCATCGCACTCACGGCGTCGCAATGGGTATCGGCTCTCATTGGGAGCAAATAGACGTCACTAAAGCCCCCATCCGATACGAAGTCATTTTGGGAATTAACTGGCTAAAGGGGCACAGCCCCTCTATACACTGGAAGGCTGATACTATCACTTTTTCGCATCCTGACTGCGCCCAACACCGACAAGAAGTCGCTGTAGTTCTTCCGACAGCCTCAACCTTAGTCTCTGACACCCCCCCTCTAGTGCTGCCTGTTGAGTATCAGGATTTTGCGGACGTTTTCGATGTAAAAGAATGCAATGCTCTGCCCCCCCACCGTAGGACAGACTGCGCCATCGAAGTAGTGGGGGACGGTAAACTTCCTAAAAGTAAAATATATCCCATGAGCACTGATGAACGTACTGTATTACGAGACTTTTTAGACAAAAACCTTGCTCGTGGTTTCATTCGACCGTCTTCAGCTCCCTACTCAGCTCCTGCTTTCTTTGTCCATACAAAAACGGGCGACTTATGCCTCTGCGTTGACTTTCAGAAGCTCAGTGCTGTCACTCGGACTAACGCCTACCCCATCCCTCTAATTTCAGATATCTTGGGACAGCTAAAGGAGGGGCGCATTTTCACTAAACTGGACTTAGTCGAAGCCTATTACAGAGTTCGCATTCATGACGGGGATGAGCCCCTCACAACCTTTTCCAGCTGTTTCGGTATGTTTGAGTTCCTTATCATGCCCTTCGGATTAAAGGGGCCCCCGAGGGTCTTCATGCAATTCATAAATGAGATCCTCCATGATTTGTTATACCAGGGCATGGTGGTTTATCTGGATGACATCCTCATTTATTCTAACTCCATGGAAGAGCATGTAGCTTTGGTGCGAGAAGTGCTACAACATCTCAGGGACAATCAGCTCTATGCTAAGGTATCCAAATGTGACTTTCACCAAAAACAATTGACATTTCTGGGTTACATTATCTCACACCAAGGTCTCACCATGGACCCCGCCAAGGTTCACTCGGTTGTTGATTGGGCTCCCCCCTCAACCCGTAAGCAAGTGCAACAATTTCTTGGCTTTGCAAACTTTTATCGGGGATTCATTCCCAACTTTGCCCAAATTGCTCTGCCAATCACTGATCTCCTAAAGACTAAAGGCAAGGGGGCTTCAGCCTCTTTACCCATGGCTAAGGTTCAATGGACTCTTCAATGCCAAACTGCTTTTGATACCCTTAAGCAACTGTTCACTTCTGAACCAGTTTTAAAACATCCTGATCCTGATCATATGTTTATAGTGCAAGTAGATGCTTCAGATGTAGCCATGGGAGGTGCTCTTCTGCAGCAGGGCAATGATGGTCTGCTGCACCCCTGCTCTTATTTTTCGAAAACGTTTGCGCACTCCCAACTCAACTGGCCCATTTGGGAAAAAGAAGCAGCCGCCATCTACCATGATCTAACTACATGGCGACAATTCCTTGAGGGTTCCCGGGTCCCCTTTGAGGTCTGGACTGATCACAAAAATCTGGAGGCCCTTACTGGGACCCATAAACTGTCTGCGAAGCAACTTCATTGGGCTGACTTCTTTTCCCAATTCCGTTTTGTACTCAAACATGTCCCTGATAAGCAGAACGTACTGGCAGACGCTCTCTCCAGACTCCCCCAGTATCCTACCAAAGTTGACCGTCCCACGGTCTCCTTATTCACCCAGGCGCAAAGGGGTCTCCTACCCACTCTAGCCATCCAGACCAGGTCGCAGACCCAATGTCAGCCCTGTGCTGGGGGGGAGGGTGTCCAGAAACCAAGCCTGACTCCCTCGCCCTCCATGCCCACCCACCCCCCGGCACTCGTACACTCGGACGAGCCACCCTCTCCTCCGATTTCCTCCCCAGTTCGACAGCCAGCCTCATCCACCTCACTGAGTAAGATGAACTTGCCTGATTCCTTCCTGGACTCACTCCGTGTCCTTTGCCAGGCTGAGCTCTCCGCTCACACTCTCCCTCCCTCCCTTCTGGAACATGGCGGTTGCTGGTAGAAAGACTCTAAACTGTACGTGCCCAAAGAATTACGGAGGGAAGTGTTAAAATTAGCCCATGGAGCGAAAACAGCGGGACACTTTGGATTCTTGAAAACTCTTCACTTGTTGCGCAGGCAATTCTGGTGGGCGGGAATGCATACTGACGTGGACTCCTTCATTTGAGGTTGCCCAACTTGTGCCACAGTCAAACGTTCTCAAGGGAAACCCCCCGGACTCTTGCAACCGTTAGAAATTCCCTCTAGACCCTGGGAGGTTATTGCAATGGATTTTATTACTGACCTCCCTCTTAGTGATCTTTTCTCCAAACAGGTACACCTCATCCCGTGCGCAGGTATTCCCTCCGCCCCAAAACTGGCCCGCCTCTTTGTGTCACATGTCTTCCGCCTACATTCCTTCCCGCGGAAGATTGTGAGCGACCGCGGGGGCACCTATGTGGCTAAATTTTGGAAAGCTTTCCTTAAATTGGTGGGGGTGGAGCAGGGTCTCTCTCTAGTGCTTTCCATCCCCAGACTGATGGGCAAACTGAACGTGTCAATGCTGTGTTAGAATGTTACCTTCATTGTTATGTCAATTACCACCAAGATAATTGGGTTGAACTGTTGCCTTTTGCTGAATATGCCTACAACAATGCTGTTCACCAGTCCACAGGGTTCAGTCCATTTCAAGCAGTATATGGTCAAGACTTTGGTCCTATCAACCAGCTTAATATTTCCAGGGGAGAGGACGATGTGGATGTAGCAACATGGGTAGAAGCAATTCACTCCACCTGGCCCTGGCTAATTAAGAATTTAGAACGAGCCAAACGTAAATACAAGGCTCAAGCTGAAAAACATCGGTCTCCTAGCCAGGACTATAAAGTGGGAGACTTGGTCTACCTATCTACCAAGAACCTTCGATCCACCCATCCTTGTGACAAACTTAGTGCCAAATATGTGGGACCTTATCCCGTTTCTCATATCATCAACCCAGTGACAGTGGAACTCTCTCTACCAAAGGCACTAAGGAGTATCCATCCAGTTTTCCATGTAAGCCTTCTGAAACCTCACACTTCCTCCCCAGAGTGGCATCCCGACCCACTTCCAGAGCAACCAGTGATGGTGGGGGGGAGGAGCATTTCGAAGTTGCTAAGATCCTGGACGCTCGCATACGCCACAGCTCTCTCCAGTATCTCGTTCGTTGGAGGCACTTCCCCCCTGCCTATGACGAATGGGTACGCGCCCTCGACATTGCCGCCCCTCGGCTAGTGCGTGCCTTTCATTCCGCCTACCCTCACAAGCCAGCCCCCTTTCAGGCCGGGAGGGGGCCCTAAGGGGAGCAGGATGTCAGGAGCGGGCCTGTTCTCGACGCTCCTCGGCTCCTCAGCTCCTCTGAGTTGTTTTGACTTTCTCACAGCTTCTCACAGCTGCCTTGCTTTGCTCGTCTCAGCCAAGAACTGTTTGTTTGCAAGCTCTGTTTACCTGCTTGATTTCCAATAAAGTCAACTTACCTTAGGACCACCTGTCTGTGTTGTTGCTTTTGGGGATTCTATGGGCCAAAGGCTCACAATTATATTGAAAGCATTGAAAATTCAATCAAAAAAAAATAAAACTAACTCATCCTTGGCAGTAGCTACCCTGAGCCACCACATCTGCAAAAATTATGACTTTCTCTTTCAGTATTTACTGCAACCCACCACAATATGAAATGTGTTCTTTTTGTCAATTTCTTTTTAAAAAACTGTTTCTTTGTAGTATGGTTTCATTTCAAGCCATGGTTTTATAGTTCCTATCTCAGCAGCGTTGCTGTAAAACTATCATCATGTGACTGCAAACTGGTTGATGAAATTTTACCACAGCCAAAAATATCTTAGATACAACAGGATCCATTGCAAGTTAACAGGTTAAAAATAGAATTTATAGGAATAACTTTGCAGTCAATGCAAATGGTAACATTACAAGATGGGTTTCAAGGTCAGAGTGATAATGTTTGAAGTGCCATGTACCCAGTACTTGTTCTGGAGCTTGGAATAAGAAAACACAAGCTTCCTAACTTTGCCTAAACTGAACAAAACTAATTTGCCCTTGCAAATTTTCTATAAAGTTAGCACAAATATAACTTATGAGGTTTTCTTGCTTAACAAATAATGATTATATGTAGCACTGTAAGATAAACTTTATTGCAAGTAAACTAGGGTTGTTGAAAAAAATTCAGTAAAATTCAGATTCGGCCAAATTTGGCCTGTTTTTGTTCAGGAAATGCCGAAGTCCGAACTCCCCCAATTTGGATCTGTGGAATTCGGCACTAAGTTCGGAGTTCAGGGGGAAAAATGGCCATTAAAAGCCATTAAAAACACATTTGCGCCTTTCCACGGCTCCAGGGGGGGCATGTTTGGAGGTAGAGGTCACAAACTTTCAATGTAGCTTGAGGGGATCCTTCTTGCAAGAACCCCCAAATGTTTGTTAAGATTTGATCAGGGGCCACTGAGTTATGGGGTCCGCAAGGGGTCCCCCAATCTGCCTATTGGAATAAAGCCATTAAAAACATTTTCGTGGCTTTCCACGGCTCCAGGGGGGGCATTTTTGGAGGCAGAGGTCCCAACCCTTCAGTGTAGCTTGAGGGGACCCTTCTTGCAAGAACCCCCAAGTTTTGTGAAGATTGGGTCAGGGGTCCCAACTTATGGGGCCTGGAAGGGTCCCCCCCCAATCTGCCCATTGGAATAAAGCCACTAAAAACACATTTGCGGCTTTCCGTGGCTCCGGGGGGCATTTTTGGAGGTAGAGGTCCCAAACTTTCAGTGTAGCTTGAGGGGACCCTTCTTGCAAGAACCCCCAAGATTTTTGAAGATTGGGTCAGGGGGTCCCAACTTATGGCCCCCTATCCAATGTAACTATGCCAAAAGTGCATCCAACAATGCTCAAAGTGTAAGTTAACAGCATAACTAGCATAACTATCATTACAACACAGCCAAAGTGCATCTCATAAGGCTACTAGCATAAGTGCAGCCTGCACCAATTGCTTAACTTCAGTATTGATAAATTTCAATGCTGCTGGATTCAAATCTTCCACAGCAACAATCACACTCACAAAGAATTCAAGCCCCCCCTGGACAGGTAACCCCCCCAAATCACACTCCACAGAGGCAATAAAGCCCACCTCCCAGCAGAACAGGTAAACCCACCTCCCTTGGCTTCCCCCCTCACACACACACTCTCTCTCTCTCTCACACACACACAGTATTTCCTCCCCCACATACACACAAAGAGGAAAAAAATTATAGAGAAAAGCCCCAAAATGGGCCTTACTGTGGATGTCTTGAAAGCATACGGGCCGCCTAAACTCCCAGACGGGACCTGGCAACCCGATATGCAGGCACATGACTACTGTTCCAGCTGTGCGCCTGCCTCAAAAGCTACTGGGATGGCCGCTGTGTGCTCCATTGAAACTGACATGGCCACTCCTGTGAGCTCCGTGCAGCCGGCAGCTAGGAAGCAGAAGCAACTCCAGTGAACCTGAGAGACTCCATGTTCCTGTGCAAACTCTGTTCCAGCCGCAGCCATGTTGTGGAAAGCAGACAGTCATATAGTCAGTGCCAACACCCCCCTTTCTCATTGCAACATCAGCAGCTTAATGGGCAATCAGCAGCGATCCTGATATCAGCAATGAGTCGTTCCTCCAGCTATGCAGCAGCGATCCCCAGACGTTTGCAGAGATCGCGCCTATTGTTCCAGAATGTAAATCACTTTAGCAGAGAACTCCCGGTTTCTCCCAGGTTGCAAAAGCCATTGGAATTAGAATAGATTTCCAAATTCTCACTACCCCACCCCGGCAGTTGAAGATTAATCCTTTTGTCACCTTTTGTCACCTGGGAACCTAGGAGGGGAAAATCCCCTCTCCCCGCCCCCAGAAAAACAGTATATCTGGGGTGGCCCCAGTCCATAATGTTACCTTAGGTCTTTCTTGGCATCTTTGCCGTTACTCTGTTGGTTTGGTTTTGCGCAGCCTGGCCAAGTCTACGGGAACCCCTTGCCCCCGCCTTTGCTCTTAATTTCTTCTATCTTAGTCTACGTGAACTTGGACAACTCCTCTTCAAGAACAGTAAATATCACCCCATCAACGATCCCTGCCACGTTGGCATCTGTGCTTGTACTACTCTTTGCATTTCTTAGTTTTCTTTGTATATGTGTATGCATCACAGATTTGAAAGAAAAACATAAACTCTCTTAATTGGGATTCCTTTGCTTCTGTCTTTATTTAAAGGTCACAGTTACCGGCTCTGGTATACAAAGGTTGTGATACCGCATATAAAAATAAATATTGTAGTTTGCCATCTTGCTTGCTAATTCCCCAAGTTAAAGGCCAATTTGGCTAACAATTACTGGTGGAGAATGCGGGCAACCCTGCACGTGTGAATGCAACACGAGTCGACACGTGTCTGTATTCAGCGGGCAGATGTAGGAGGAAGTTTCTGTGACTAAATTTTGGCTAAGAACGTCACCTCGTCTCAATTGTCACAGAAAAGAACAGTGTGTGTGTCGCTGTGTGTTTTGGCTCTAGAGAGTGCTGTCTTGTGGGTTGGCTTTTCCCCTTTCATCCCTTCAGCGGCACGAGTTAGACGCCCGGCCTGCTGGTCAATGCAAGTGGCTCGTGTTTGCGAAGTCCTGGGAACCAAATCTCTCTCTTGAGATTCCCCTCTTGAACTATCTGGGTTGGGAACTGCAGAGTAGAAATAGCTGAGGAGGCCCAGAGGAAGATGGCAGACGGAGCAGCAGCAAAGCTCTGAGTCTCTCCCACAACTTTGCTTTTATCTTTTTAATTCCTTCTAATTTCTCCTGTAAAGCCGCGGGAGCAACTTTTATCTGTTTAGAACTTTGGAAGTTCAAAGACTAAAGTTTGGAAATCAAAGAACTGAGCTTGCAGCAATAAACTCTGCTAATAGGTAATAAGAAACGGAGACGCTCGGCATCAGAAGAGCAGATGTCCTTCAAAGCAGGTAAACAACTTAAAATCGATAACTTTTTGCAAGCTGGTGAAACAGAGCCGGATGGAGACCCTGTGCTGTTATCTAACAGATTCCAAGCTTTGGAAACTGAAGGAGAGGAAAGTTCACTACCTATGCCTAGTAAAGAATTAGGGAGGAATCCTCCCTCACTAAATGAGCTTCAAAGCCCAGGGAGAGAGACAAATGAATTGGAGCTGTTAGCAAAGCATACTCTCCTCATAAGGGAAACTTTGATGAACTTATATGTGAAGCTTGACCAAATAAACATCAAATTAGATGAACTGAAGAATGCAATGAACCCTTTGGCTGAGAAACAACATGAGAAGCAAAGCAGAGTGTGGACAGGAAGTTCAAGTCCCAGAAGCCCCAAAAACAAAAGCAACAACAAACAATTCAAAACGACCTTTGGTATATCAGCTACTGATAACTTCATGGAAGAAGTAAGGTGTAGGTTAGGAGCAATGGCTCTGCAGTGAAAATCCTTCTTCACCCGAACAATATTAAGAAAAATCGCTTTCTACAGGGAAAAAAGGTGGCCCTGTTTATTGGGGATTCCAGAATTAACTACCACAGATGGGATAACCAGAGAGATGTAGTCAAGTCTCTGTCCCAATTATTACAATGGGAAAAGGCAAAGGTGGATTTAGAACGTTTATTTTGGCTTCCTTCTAAGAATTATCATAAAAGATTAGTTCTAACGTTCCGACAAAGTAGAATTCCCTCCCTACTGTTGAATAAGAAGGACCTTTTAAAGAGATACTCTATTTATCCAACCAGAGTGTTTGAAGACCCGATATGTCATCCACTTTGGAACTTCTTGCCTCAATTTAAAAAACCAAACTGCTCAGCAAGTGACACTGGTGATCCCCAATGGAAAATTACACAGTCGAGGGGAAAAGCAAGTGTAAAAGCAAAAGGGAGTTTTAAATATAGAAACGAATTATCCCCAGAACTTTTTAAGAGGTCAAGGGTTGCAAGAGCAGCATCAGAGGAACTAAAAGAGAGAAAGAGTGTTTTAGTCTCTCCACCGTTACTTTCTCTACAAAGATGGGACTCTTTGGATGTGAGCAGGAGAGACCAAATTGATTTAGTAAAAGACTCCCAGGAGTGTCTCAGATCCACCTTCACCTCCATGCCTTCTCTTGAATCCTCATTCAGGTCACAACCAGCACTACCATCACCTTTACCTGAATCCTTGGCTATGTCCACTGAAGGAAGCAATGAAAATTCAGGCAGAGCCCGGGATGGTGGCATGGCTTCAAGGATTGCCGATATACATGAGAAAAGTATGTCAGGCCTTATGGAGTCAACCTCAGCCCAGATGGCTGCAAGAGTGGATAGTGACCTTGATCCCATCATTTTATTTGACATTTATTCTAAAAAAGATCTTCTTGAGAAACCGGCTCAGAAATCGTGGGTGCAAGAACTCCAAGAGGAACGTTACATAATAGCTATAGGCCCAAGTCCTGTCAAGGTTCCTTCTAGAGATGAAGCTGGTTGGCAAGTGGAGCCTTCCTCCCCCCTGAAGGAGATGCCCTCAGTAATTCCCAATTCCATCTCTGAGATTTCTGAATTGGGAGAGACTGCGGCACCATCTATTTCTCCAAGAGGAATTGTGAAGGAGAGAAAAGATGAGACCTTCAGAAGTTCTCAGGCCTCCAATTCAGCAATATGACTAAATCAGCATTCTTCCAGAGAGGGTCTGCCAGACGGAACTTTAAATGTACTCTCCTGGAATGTAGCTGGTTGGTTTCGATGCCTCTCTGATAGCTCAGACATCCCTTTCTATTGTAAAAAATATGACATTATCACCTTGCAGGAGACATGGACGGATGCTCCATTCTTCCTGAACGGATACCATGTATTTAGTTTAGGTGCCTTTTTGGTGAAAGGGCCAGGGAGATTGAAAGGAGGGTTGGGCATTATGATCTCTACTGCCATGGATGTTAAATGCCAAGAGTTGAGTCCTCTTAAAAAGTTAGCTATGGCTGTACTTATAGAATGGAAAACCTGCGGGATACTAGTTATAAATGTTTATCTCCCTCCGGAGAAGTGTAAAGCAAAAGTAGAGGGTAACTGGCAAGAATTAGAAAGGTATATACTATCCCTGTCCTTAGAACATCCGGAAGCTAGTCTTCTTAATGGGTGATTTTAATGCCCGGTTGGGGCCAGACGATGCCAGTTTAGAAAAGAAATTTAAAATTCAAATACATGACCCTGAGGCTGAATTAAGTTTCTATCCTAAATTAATAATTTTTAAAGATCAAACATCCAAGTCTCTGTCTGGCCAAACTGGCCCTAAAATTTAGTCTTCATATTCTAAATGGTTCCTGGCCAGATGACCATCCAGGAGAATTTACATTTATGGCAGGTTCAAAAGCTAGCACCATCGATTATATTCTTGTCTGTACCCATCTATTGGGGGGGGGGGTAAAAGAATTTAAAATCCTTCCTTACTTAGAGGGAGATCATCTTCCCCTTTTCTTCAACTTATGTATCCCAGCAAAACATATACATCTTAAGCCAGGGATCCCAGTAAATTTAACTCCTGGCAATCATACTGAGTGGAGGGCAAAATGGTCAATCCAGCTTTTTGAGAGGCTTAAAGAATTTTTAGAGAGGCAGGACCACCAATCGATCTGTGAAGCTTTTGTCAACCCCTCACTAGAGCACTCCCCAATGCCTTTATATGAAAATTTGGTTTATAATTTAAGGTTTATTTTATTTTGTCAACCTAAAAATAGTGACAAAAAATCAATAATATCTAAACTGTGGTTTGATAAGGAGTGCTTAGCAGCTAAGAAAGCATTGGAGGTGATATATAGGGTCTTCCTGGAAGCTCCGGAGCCCTTAAAAGAAGATGCATTAAATTCTTTGAGGCTGTATAAGAAGAAATATAAACTCTTGGTTACTAAAAAAAAAGAGGGGCTTCATCAGAGAGCAATGGTCAATATTGATTAAGGCAGCTAAAGATAAGAACTCCACACTTTTTTGGCACATGACCTCGAACCGTTCTAGGTCAGATTATACCCCATTAGATTCTGTTATCTCTCCTAGAACTTGGATATCATATTTTCATAGTTTGTTCAATGATCCTCACCATGAGACCTTCACCATGGAATTACCAACGGGGACTCCAGAGTGGCCCCCTGTCACACAGGCTGAAGTTAGATCTCATATAAAATGACTTAAAAATGGGAAGGCCCCTGGTGAAGATGGAATCCCACCTGAGCTTCTTAAAAAACATGGTGGGCTCCTCTCTTGGTGGCTATGTTTACTTACATCGATTCTACAGGTCATATTCCAAAGGGCTGGGACAATGCAGTGGTGATTCCATTTTATAAGAAAGGGAATAGGAAGGATCCCACTAATTATAGACAGATAAGTTTATTAAACATCATTGGGAAGATCTATGCCAGTCACCTCCTGGAAACGTTTACAGCGTGGCTTACCCAGGAAATGATAATAACACAGGCTCAGGCAGGGTTTAGAGAAGGGAGAGGTACGTTGGAGCATTGTATAATATTACAACATCTTATAGAGAAATACAGCTCTAAAAGCGTAACATCCCTTTATGCCACCTGCGTGGATTTCAAAGCAGCCTTTGACTCAATCTCCAGGACCCACCTCTGGACCAAATTAGGAGAATCCTCCATAGACAGGAGACTTCTTTTTCTTATTCAGGCCTTGCATAGACAGACATTTATCAAAATAAGATGTAATAGGAGCGGGTGTCTAACAGATCCTATTCCTTCAGTTAAAGGTGTTAGACAAGGCTGTTTGCTTGCCCCGTCGCTGTTTTCATTTTACATAAACAACATAGTAGACTTTTTAAGTTCTGAGGATTTGCATCCCCCCAAAATAGCACAGCATAGTATCCCTCTGCTTCTTTATGCAGATGACATTGTGATCCTTTCTCGAACCCAGGTTGGCATGAAAAGAGCGTTGAGGAGACTAGCCAATTTTTGTAAATCTGAAGCTCTTCATATAAACTATAAGAAAACCAAAGTGCTCGCCTTCGGTAGCCACAGAAGAAAGAACAATTGGTCGACAGATGGAAATAGCTTAGAGCAGGTCATGTTGTTTAAATACCTAGGCGTAACATTCCAGACAAATGGCCTCCGAGCAGAACATCATAGACAGGTGGAGTTAACCGCTGAGAGATCCGCCTATAATATATTAAAATTCTTTAGGACGAAAGGATCTTTTTGCATCCCAGCAGCTCTAAAACTCTTTCAGGCTAAGTCAATTAGCCAAATGCTATATGGCACAAGCTTAGGCTCAGCTAAATCCAGTTATACTCCTCTGAAGAAGGTACAATCCAAATTCCTTCGGGCGATTCTTCAAGTCCCCCACCTTGTTTCGAATTCCTGGGTCCGCTTGGAAACAGGCATGCTAAAAATTGAGGCAAAAATTACTCTAGCCTCAATCTCCCTTTGGTTAAAAGCCCATGAGGCATCAGAGGGATTCTTACCACTGCTTAGTTTGGACAATTATAGATCCAGATGGTGGATACAGTCTGAAAAAAAATGGAGAGTCTTGGGTTTGCACCTCAATTCCGCTTAGAGCAAAAAAAGATCATGCAAAGCTCCTGATTAGACAAAGGATCTTTGATATAGAAAGACAAACAGAGCTTATGAGTTCACCAGCATACCTGGCTCCTAGTAGAACACGCTTTCATTTAGCCCCAGCCAAATATTTATCTGCTATCGAGCTAAATAACCAAAGGAGAGCATTAACCCTGGCTAGAGGGTCAGCCTTGCCCTCAGCAATTCTGGAGGGAAAGTACAAGAAGTTAGCAAGATGTGAGTGGGCATGTCCTTGTGGATCAGGTGAAATGGAAAGCACTAGTCATGTTCTATTTAGATGTACTTTTTATGAGGGAATTCATCAGAAACTAATTCTACCTCTTATTGACATGATGGAGACTAGTTCAGAGGAAGAGAAAATTAAATTCCTCTTATGGGAGGGAGACTCTCAGCGATCTTTGCAAGTAGCCAAGTATTGCTCTGTAGCTATTAAAATTCGTTCGGAGAAGGGTATTAGCAATTTTAATTAATTTTAATCATTATATGCCTTGTGAATATGGTGATTTTTAATTGGTACAACTTTATCTGTATTTTGTATAGAGAGGTTTTAATCTAATTATTTATTTATGTAATTGATTTTAACTGATAAGGCTTGTAGTTTGTCTGGCTATTGCCATAATAATAAAATCATTCAGAGTAGAAATTGCACGTAGACACTCGCACGACCTACACCCAGGCTCATATAATATCCCCCTCCAAAATCACCTCCTAGAGAAACCTTGTTCTGAAACCCCGTGAGAAATTTTCCTTTTGAAGATTTTTGTTTTCATTGTGCTCTTTTCAAACCTCTTAACTGGTGGAGTCAAGCTCAGTAATACGGCGACGTCGTGATTACTCAATAATCCTGGATCTGGCACCAGTGTTTCCTGGCAGAGCCAAGCTCTGACCATGACTGTTTCACTCACCCCGGATGCGGAGTGTGGTTTTAGGGTGAGCAGAAGCGCCCACGCATAGGGTTGGAAAATACCCAAGTCCTAGGACCGAGGAGTGGCCACTCCCGCTAGGCTCAGATGGTGCTTATTCCTTAGTGGAGGAAGGATACGCTGGGGTCAGAGGTGCTGGGAGCATTGATATCCTAGGGTTGTTGCAAATCCACGTTTCACGGAATTGTTGCAAATTCCCAAATTGCTCATAAAGAAGTTGTTGCAAACTCGCCTGTGCAGGAGAATTGTTGCAAATTCTCTCTACATAGGAAGAGCACCACTAGGACTGTTGCAAGTCCACACCTCCACTACTAAGATGGGCATACTTGTTCAAAGGTGTGCTGGGGTCAGTGGTGCTGGGTGCACCAATATCCTAGGGCTATTGCAAGTCCACATCTTAGAGAGCTGATGCCAGCTCACCCCTGTTCATAAAAGAGTTGTTGCAAACTCGCCTGTTTTGGGGAACTGTTGCAAGTTTCCTCCATTCAGGAAGAACAACCCAGGACTGTTGCAAGTCCACATTTAACTGTTCAAATCCTCCAGCGCCAAAAATCAAAATGCTCTAGCTGGAGACCATGTATTGGAAACAGCCCAACCTCCCCAGGCTAGAGAAATGGCTGGTAAAAAAAGGAGAATGCCCGTGGGAGGAAGGAGTCTTTAACGGACCTTCTGATCCCTTATCCACCCTCAGGGATGCAATCCAAGAGCATTGTAACAAAAAGAAACCATCATCTAAGGAGAAGGACCGACACATAGCTTGGGGTCTCTGCCATTAAAGACTGTGTCTCTCTCTTAAAGAAAGCACAGAAAGCACAGAAATCAGAGGAAGACCTCTTAGAGAAAGCAAGGAAAACCGAGGAAGGTCTCTTAAAGCAAATACAGGAATCCGAAGAAGAGACTAACTTCCTCGAGGCCAGAGTAAAAGAGCTCTCGGTAGAAAAATTAGATCTTACTCTGGAAAAGCGAGATTTAGCAGCCTCTCTCGACGAAGCACAACATAAAAATGAAGCTTTTCTCACTGCAAAATAAAACCCTGGAAAAACAGCTAGCGGAAGCCGTAACTCAGTTATCAAAAGCTACCCAAGCTGCACAATATTTGGCAGAAAGAGCTAAAAAGGAAGCGGCAGCAGTATCTCACGATGCCTGCCAGAAGGAAATCTGTTCTTTGGGGCTGCAACATGCCCTTATATCCACAGTCCACCCGGAGACTGCAATAGAGCTCCCAACCCCATCAGCTCCACTGTACCCAGTTCTCCCACAGGAGGCGAAAGGGTGTCAAGAAGCTCAAAATCAGCCAGTTAATCCAATCCTATCCAAGACAATTAACACAAGCACCAAAGAGGGAAACGATGAGGTCGTGGTTACCCGTAAGGTGATCAGCGAATCCAGAAGCTGGCACCCAGAGGAAATAAAAGCCATCGCGTCCCAAGTAGGTACCTTTACTAGGGACACAGCCATATCCTGGATGGCTACAATCGCACTAGCCCATCCTACAGCCACTGGACCAGATCTGACTGTCCTGGCTTTACGCTGTGTGCCCCAGAATGAACAACTAAGCCCTCATGGCTTCTAGGAGGCTGGGCTCCAAAACCTCCAAAGACTGGATGATAGAAATGCTCCAGTATATGTGGGGAGGCCAATCTGTACAGACACTTTTTGTGTTGGAACAACAGAAGCCAGGAGACGATCCCTATACTTATGTGACCAGAAAGCAGCTTCTGGCCATACTAGCGGGAATCGTTCATGCAGGCACTGTTACGACCGATGGAGTCAATCAAACTGATTTCAATGTAAAGGATTTCAAGGAATCCTTAGTCCGGGGGCTCAACTCCCACACAAAGTTTGCTGCAGGGCTAATGGCAGCAGGTGATTCCACCTGGACTGAAATAGAATGGCGCATTAGGGATGCCGCAAATGTCATGAGAGACACCATGGATACAGGGCGAAACCCTAAACAGGGAAAAAAGGAAAAACCAATCCAACTTGTAACCTATTCCAACAACGGTCCACACTCCCATCATGCTCCCTATCAGGAAAACACCAACTTCCCCAGACAGGGAAATTGGGGTGGAAATCAGGCAAAAGGCTATGACCGCGGTGGCTACCGAAACTTGGTAAGGGGCCGCGGAGGAAAGGACACCCAGCCGAGAGGCAGTCCTTCCCTTCCTCGACCCCAAACCAATGAGCCCGGGAGACACCCGGTCCCCTAAGCCTCTCCTTTCCCCGACACAGGGCAAGTGCCTCAAGGCAGCGCTACCCAGATGGCTCCTCCTCCAGGACAAGACCCTTTACGGTGGTATAGTTGGGGAAAACTTAAGTAGCTGGGAGCAGATATGAATGAGTTTCACCAACAGCCCACCAAGGTGCTCGTTCACACTCTGGTCGATTTGGAATCTGCCCAAGAGCAGAACCAGACACCTGTCCCCACCTACACAATTTCCAAAGTGCAACAGCTTGAAGCACAAACAGTCTCCACAGACTGTCGGCCGGATCTGTGCTAGGGGTGCCCGGAGTCCACGGACCCCCAGGACAGATCATAGCCAAGCTGGCACCTCATCCATGGGGGAGGCCCACTGTTAAGGTGGACATTGGGACTCCGGGACAGACAGAGTCCGCCACCCTGCTCATAGACATGGGGGCTGCGCTCAATGTGCTGCACCCTAGGCTTGCCCAAAAAGGACAACCCACTTCAACCACCGTTTGCCTCTCAGGCAAGACAGCTAAAACGTGAAAAAACATTCCTTGTCAAATAGGCTCCACTTGCTACACCCTCACAGCCTGTGAGAACAGGGGGGAGGACGACGGGATCCTAAAGGTGCCCTTTCTTAAAGGACTGCAGATCACTATTGACCTTGCCAACGGCTTCCTGTGGACTATCCCAGGAGGACCTGACTTTGTAAACTCAGTGCACAGATGCACTGCCCTGAAAGCTCCCTTGCCTTTGGCCCCTCTGAAGGAAGATTCCTGGGTACAGGAATTTCCCAAAGTATGGGTCAAGGATAAAGTGGAGTGCTGCTTGGTCCATGGAGCCTGCGTGCTCATTGAAGGAAAGGACCCCCCTCCCCAACGCCAATACAAGTACCCTGCAGATGCAGAGGAGGGAATAGGAAAGACCATAAAGGGACTCTTGGAGTGGAATGTCATTCTCCCAATGCAGTCCATCTGCAATGCCCCATTGTGGCCAGTGTTAAAAGCAGACGGAGTCACATGGAGAATGACAGTTGACTTCCATGCCCTAAATGCAGTGACCCCCCCCCTGTAGCCCCTGTAGTGGCCAAATATAATGAGATCCTTGCTGCCATCACAGCTGGATCAAAGTTCTACTCAGTGATAGACTTGGCAAATGCCTTCCACAGCATTGAGCTTCATCGTCATTGCTGGTATAAATTTGCCTTCACCTTTCGGGGACGACAGTATGCGTTCAAATGCACTCCCCAGGGATTCCATTCATCCCCAAGCATCTGCCACGCTCATGTGGTACAGATGTGGGAGAGGCTGCAGCCAGACTCCCACCCCCACATTTTAAGTTACGTGGATGATATCCTGGTCCATTCAGAGTCTGCTGAAAAGACCAAAGAAATCACAAAAGAAGTTCTAGCACTTATCAGAGAGACCGGCTTCAAGGCAAGCCACGAGAAAGTGCAGTTGATGCAAACCTTTCCTTTTATCCCTTAGAAGCTCCTTGATCAATTGATCTTGAGCAGCATATATCTAGTGTTGGAGGGATATAAGGACTGAAACAAATCTTGCCACTGACAATGTAGCCTTGGGGTCCCTATCACTTAGTTAAAAAGGCATTATGTCAGTCACAGAGGCATTGGATTTGTATATTAAAAGGGGCATAGTGCAATCGAAGTTCCTCGTAAAAACAGCATTCCAAAAGGGCATGGCCTAATGAGTCAATAGAGCCAGAAGAGCAAGGGCAGATGCTGTCTGAGTATGGTATATTCAGAATTCTGCCCTGCATTACCATAGAAGGGTTAGCATTCCATCTAGCCAAGCAAAAAGCTCTACAGAGATGAGGAGTTGTCAGATAATATGTATAGGCAGGCAGACCACATGGAGAACTGGGATGACCGACGCGACGAGCACAAAAAGTAGTGCTGTTATAATCGAGCTCTTTAATGTGCTTTTTAATTTTGGTGAAAGCTTCAGTTTTCCCAAGATCTAATAACCCAATCCTGCGAGAAGCCCAACAATGACAGTTTCTCATCTAAGATTTTTTGCCATGAGGATTTAAAAGGGTCATGCTTCAGAGAAGCTAGGAACCCCTCAGTGCTAAAGCACAGTTTAAGGTGTAGTTTAAAGGCGGCCAACCACGCCCTAGCTTCAAGTGACATTTGGCCAAACTCGGAACGAAGACTAATGCCAGCAACACATCAAAGGGCCTTTAGGAGTTTTCGTAAGAACTGAAGCAGTGGACGATCTATAGATTCATTGATGACTGTAATCCAGATGGCAACACCAAAGAGGATAATTGGGGTAATTTTCAGGTTAAAAACCTGAATAGCCCCTGGAATATATTTGCCACCTTTGGTGTGAAAAAAATTGACAATAGCACCAGCCCCAGGTTTAATTTTGTTGGACACTGCTTTTTGATGGGCATTCCAATTTAGGTTATGGGAAAACAGAATGCCAAGGTAAACAAACTCCTTGACTTGGTCAACCTCAAAGCCATCTAATACCCAATGAAAAAGAGGCATTTTTCTCCTCTTAGTGAAGATCATAATCTTAGATTTATGATGGTTTATTTTAAGACCTTCCCTAGAGCAGTACTCAGAAAAAGTTTGCAAAGATCTTTTCAAACCAATTCTTGTGCGGGACAGGAGAACTGCATCGTCAGCATAGAGTAGAATTGGGGTGGGATGACTTGCAAGCTTTGGGGGGTGGCAAAACTCTGAGAAATTGGTTGCCATATCATTCAGGTATAGATTCAACAAGAGAGGAGCAAGGAGGCAACCTTGTCTAACTCCGTTGACCAGTTCAAAGGGCTCGGTTAGTTCTCCTTGGTTGCCACAGCGAACCTGATCTGTGAGGTCAGTATGAAATTGCTGAATAAGCCATAGTAACCTCCTATCCATGGTAGGATGTGATAGTTTCAACTATAGCTTCTCCCTCGGGATGGTATCAAAAGCTCCCTTAAGATCCATAAAACCAGCATAAAGGGTGCCATTTCGGGGGGAGGAATATTTCTCGGCTAGATGGGTACTAAACAGTGGTCCATGACAGACCAACCCCTTCTAAAGCCAATCTGTTCCCAGCCAAGGATGTCATTACTCTCAACCCAGTCCAACAGCCTCTTTAATAAGTAGGAGGAATACAATTTGCCTAAGCAAGACAAAAGGCTGATTGGACGATAACAGCTTGGGTCAGAGCGCTGACCCTTTTTAAAGATTGGGACGATAATAGTATGTCTCCAAGATTTTGGAATGGCTCCTGATGCATTAATTTGTGTAAATACAGGAGCAAGAATGTTGGCCCACCATTCGCTGTTGACTTTAAAAAGTTCGTAGGGAATTAGATCAGGACCTGGGGCTTTGCCTGAGCGTAGGCGATCAATGAGCGGTTTAATTTCCTTAGGAGACACATCCAGGAATTCAACAAAATAGAAGGTGCTACAGGTATAAGTCCCTGGTTTTCCACAGAGTAGGAGAAGAGGCTCTTGAAGTAAGCTACCCAGACCGATGACGGGATACATGCGGGGACTCTGGCATAGCCATTACTTAAAGAATTCACAGTCTGCCAGAAGGTTGAATTATCATTGTTGTTTATAGCTGTAATCAAGCTCCTCCAATTTTTATATAGGGCCTCTTTTTTCCTCCAGTTTACCAAGTCCTTGTAGTTCTTTTTAATAGTTAACAATTCCTTCAATACTGAAATAGTATTGTTCCTTCTGAATTCTCTGTTTCCTGGTTATTGCTCGTTTGAGTAGTCTACACTCGCGGTTAAACCAAGAATTTCATTTGTATAAAGCATGCAAGCTTGAGGGGATTTCTTTAGTAAATAAAGGTTTAAATAAATCAATTAATCTGGAAAAAAAAACATTTAAGACAGTAGCTGCAGACTCTTGTTCATGGAGGGCAGCTTTCAACGAAGTCACCTCCAAAAGCTGCATTTTCCCACGCACCAAGGAATCAAGCTCAGGGCTCCAGTAAACACGAGCTAGGGCTTTTTGGGATTGGTGCAATATTTGATGGTAGGACGGTATTAAGTGTTGAACACATAATTGGTTGATTGAAAGAGAGATAGGGAGATGGTCACTGCCCATGTAATCGCAGACTTCCATATTACTGATTAGAGGTAAGAGATCTAATGAAACCAGAAAATAATCGATAACACGGGCACCATTTTGGCTAAAAAAAAGTAAAATCTCCATTAGGGTCGATCCGCTATTGCCCATTTACTATTATTAGGATCCTCTGAATAGCGAATTGGGCCAGACTTAAGCCGGAATAATTAATTACCAAGTCCCTGGAAGTTCTAGTATACCATAGGGAACTCAGGAAAGACTCATCAAAATTCCCTATAAGATTTTGGAAGAGAGTATTATCATCCGGCCCTATTCGTGTGTTAAAATCACCAGCCATAAGAACTGGAGTAGTTGGATGGTTGTTTTTGATGTCATCAAATAGTTCTCCCAGGCGGGCTGGTGCAAACCAGCGTCAAGTACCTAGGACTAGCTCTAGGACCTGACGGAAGGATGCCAGATGCACAGCAGGTTGAAGTCATTTCAAAGCTCCCCACCCCCACCGATGTTCCTTCTCTCAGAGCCTTGCTAGGAACCTTCAATTTCTCGTGCGACTTCATTGAGTCTTTCTCTGATAAGGCTAGACCCCTATACACTCTTCTCAAAAAGAACGTTCAGTAGACATGGGGACCCGAGCAACAGGAAGCCTTTGCTGCTCTTAAAACCAGCCTAATGCAAGCTCCTGCCTTAGCTCACCCCTATCCCTCAAAGCCTTTTCATATTCAGTTGGCAACCTCAGAGTGCAGCCTAGGAGCTACGCTAACCCAAGAGCATGCAGGCACCCACAGAGGCTTACACCTCCAGAAACCTCAGCCCGGTAGAGGTACGATTCAGCCCCTGCAAGAAGATCTGCCTTGCTTTAGTCTAGAGCCTGACCCATTGGGAATTTATCATATGCGGCTCCCGTGTGGTGGTCCATACCACTCACACCTTTCTCAAGTACATCTTGTCAGGGAAAGTCCAAGACTGGCAAGTGTCAAATGCAAGGATCGCCCAATGGACTCTAGCTCTGGTCAACCAGGGAGTAGAGTTCCAGCGAGCCCCCAGTGAGCCACCTTCCCCTTATGGCCTCATTGTCACGGGAGAGGAGCACAAGTGCCCCCTCCCCACAATAGAGAACGATCCCTGGCCGGCAAAGGAAGGAGTCCCTTTAGCAGAAACAGAAGCGCTTGGCTTAGAGTACTGGTTCAGCGACGGGTCCTCCTTTTACATTGACGGTTCCCCTCATACCGGCTTTGCAGCCGTCAAAGGGATCAGCATGTTCTAAAGGGCATCACCCGCCCCCACTCCAGCCAAGCAGCTGAAATAGATGCACTTTTAGCGATCTTAGGTTTTGAAGACCCCAGAACCCCCATCGCAATATATTCAGACTCTGACTGGACAGTCAGAGCAGCCACCATCTGGCTCTCAGTGTGGCAAAAGAACTCCTGGAACACCCAGGATAGAAAGGCTGTTGCCTACCAGCAACACTGAATGGACACAGCAGCCCTGATTCAAAGGCATGTAGCTATCATGCAAATCACCCATGTAAAGGGACATCAAAAAGGGGAGTCTGAGACTGCTTATTGGAATGACCAGGCAGACCAAGAAGCAAAGGCTGCTGCCCCTTATGATAGACCCTAAAAAACTGCGGAAGGAGGTCCTGCAATTAGCCCATGGAGCCAAAACTGCAGGACACTTCAGATTTCTGAAAACTCTCCACTTATTGCGTAGGCAGTTTTGGTGGGCAGGCATGCATGCCGACGTGGACTCTTTCATCCGCAGTTGCACAATATGTGCCATGGTCAAACGGTCCCAGGGAAAGGCCTCTGGACTTTTGCAACCGCTAGAAGTCCCCACCAGACCCTGGGAAGTCATTGCTATGGATTTTATGACCGATCTCCCTCTCAGCAAGGGTAAGACAGTCCTGTGGGTGATCACTGACTTGTTCTCCAAGCAGGTGCATCTCGTTCCGTGCGCAGGTATACCCTCCGCCCCAAAGTTGACCCGCCTCTTTGTGTCACATGTTTTCTGTCTACATTCCTTTCCATGCAAGATAATCAGTGACCGAGGGGGAAGTTATGTTGCCAAATTTTGGAAGGCTTTTCTTCAATTGGTAGGGGTGGAACAAGGTCTGTCTAGCGCATTCCACCCCCAAACAGATGGGCAGACTGAACGTGTTAATGCTGTCCTGGAATGTTACCTGCGTTTTTATGTCAATTACCATCAGGATGATTGGGTTGAGTTATTGCCTTTTGCTGAGTATGCTTACAACAATGCTGTACATCAGTCTACTGGTTTCAGTCCTTTCTATGCTGTCTATGGTCAGGAGTTTAGTCCCATTGGGCAAATTGATGTTTCTGGGGTGGAGGGGAGTGAGGATGTGGCATCTTGGGTACAAGCAATCCACACCACCTGGCCCTGGCTGGTAAAGAATTTGGAAAGGGCTAAACGTAAATACAAGGCTCAAGTGGATAAACACCGCTCCCCCAGTCAGAACTTTAACGTTGGAGATTTGGTGTATTTGTCCACCAAGAATCTACGGTCCACCCGTCCGTGTGGTAAGCTCAGTGCCAAATACGTGGGTCCTTATCCCGTTGCTCGGATAATTAACCCTGTAACCGTGGAACTATCCCTCCCAAAGACTCTGAAGCGCGGTCCATCCTGTCTTTCATGTCAGCCTCCTGAAGCCTCATGTTGCTGCTCCGGAGTGGCATCCCGACCCGCCTCCTGAGCAGCCGGTCATGGTGGGGGGGAGGAGCATTTCGAAGTTGCTAAAATTTTGGACTCCCATTGGCATCGTGGTTCTCTCCAGTATCTTGTTCGTTGGAAGCACTTCCCTCCTGCCTATGACGAGTGGGTGCGCTTCCGCGATGTTTCCGCCCCCCAGCTAGTGCAGGCATTTCACAGTGCCTACCCTGCCAAACCCACCCCCTTTCGGGACGGGAGGGGGCCTTGAGGGGAGCGGAATGTCAGGCTGACTTTTGGATTCTCCATTTGCCTCCAGCTTCAAGGTTGTTTACCAGAACAGCCTCCAGCTGGCATAGCTTCTCAGGGCCTGGGAGCTTTGTGGGAGCCTGGGAGCCTGAACTGTATTATCTTCATATGACTGTATTGTCTGGGTTTCTCCATATAACCAAATGTACACCCTTCCCCCTTCGTTCCTGCCTTTTGGTTTCTAAGCTCTGCATACCTGTTACCAATAAACCAACTCTTTTGGACTACCTGTCTCTTGATGTGGCTATTGGACTTTCAGTGGAAACAAGTGCTTACACCTCCCGGGTTGCAAAAGCCATTGGAATTAGAATAGATTTCCAAATTCTCACTACCCCACCCCGGCAGTTGAAGATTAATCCTTTTGTCACCTTTTGTCACCTGGGAACCTAGGAGGGGAAAATCCCCTCTCCCCGCCCCCAGAAAAACAGTATATCTGGGGTGGCCCCAGTCCATAATGTTACCTTAGGTCTTTCTTGGCATCTTTGCCGTTACTCTGTTGGTTTGGTTTTGCGCAGCCTGGCCACGTCTATGGGAACCACTTGCCCCCACCTTTGCTCTTAATTTCTTCTATCTTAGTCTACGTGAACTTGGACAACTCCTTCAAGAACGGTAAATATCACCCCATCAATGATCCTTGCCATGTTGGCATCTGTGCTTGTACTACTCTCTTTGCATTTCTTAGTTTTCTTTGTATGTGTGTATGCATCATGGATTTGAAAGAAAAACATAAACTCTCATAATTGGGAATCCTTTGCTTCTGTCTTTATTTAAAGGTCACAGTTACCGGCTCTGGTATACAAAGGTTGCGATACCGCTATAAAAATAAAGATTGTAGTTTGCCATCTTGCTTGCTAATTCCCCAAGTTAAAGGGCAATTTGGCTAACAGTCTTTTCTTCCATCAGAAGCAGGGACTGGGAGTCAGGACTCAGTAGAAATCCAGTACGATTCCATTTATGCACGGGAGGTTTTGCCTTGGATTTGCCACTCTCTAGATGCACAGGATCGCCAATCCACCCAATCATTCCAGTGGGTGGATGGGGGGGCTGCATAACTCGGGGGGCCCTGACCCAATCTTCACAAAGGTTGGGGGTTCTTGCAAGAAGGGTCCCCTCAAGCTACACTGAAAGTTTGGGACCTCTACCTCCAAAAATGCCCCCCAGGAGGAGCGGAAAGCTGCGACTGTGCTGTAAATAGAATAAAGATGCACATTAAGGATGGGGGGACCCCTTCTGGGCCCCATAACTTCAGACCCCCTGACCCAATCTTCACAAAACATGGGGGCTCTTGCAAGAAGGGTCCCCTAAAGCTACACTGAAATTTTGGGACCTCTAACTCCAAAAATGCCCCCCAGGAGCCATGGAAAGCTGCAAATGTGTTCTTAATCACCTTATTCCAATGGGCAGGTTTTGGGGGACCCCTTACGCACCCCATAAGTTGGGACCCCCTGACCCAATCTTAACAAAAATTGGGGGTTCTTGCAAGAAGAGTCCCCTAAAGCTACACTGAAATTTTGGGACTTCTAACTCCAAAAATGCCCCCCAGGAGCCATGGAAAGCTGCAAATGTGTTCTTAATCACCTTATTCCGATGGGCAGGTTTTGGGGGACCCCTTCCGCACCCCATAAGTCGGGACCCCCTGACCCAATCTTAACACAAATTGGGGGTTCTTTCAAGAATGGTCCCCTCAAACTACACTGAAATTCTGGGACCTCTACCTCCAAAAATGCCTCCCCCGGAGCCGTGGAAAGCCTCGAATGTGTTCTTAATCGCCTTATTCCAATGGGCAGATGGGGGACCCCTTCTGGGCCCCATAACTTCGGATCCCCTGACCCAATCTTCACAAAAATTGGGGGTTCTTGCAAGAAGGGTCCCCTAAAGTTACACTGAAAGTTTGGGGCCTCTACCTCTAAACATGCCCCCCCAGAGCCGTGGAAAGGTGCGAATGTGCACATGCACTCCCCCACACGGGGATCTCTCTCTCACACAGACACTCTCTCTTTCTCTCCCTGGGCTGCATAGCAGCTGGGCTCATGCCCTCAACTATGACTGATTGGCCAGAAGAAGACCCAGCTTGGCCACCGGTTGGCCACGGGATAATGCTGCTTCAGGGGTGTCGAATTTATTTGGCGTCCGACCAAACTCGCCGAATTTGGCTCATTGTTTTCCCGCCTTTTTAAAATTCGGTTCCATCCGAACTAGAAATTGCTGAATTGGGGAAAATTCGGCTGTTTCTCGGTTTGGAATGAACCGAATCGACAGCCCTAATGTAAACTCCATTTTCTTTGGCAACATATAAAAGTACTATCTTCGCTCCTCAGCTGAGTTGCCATTCTGCTTGGCATAAACACAATATCCATCAGTGTTTCAGACAGTTAAAGAGAACAAGTTCTGTTTGCCCTGAATTTACATTAACTAAGTCAAAGGTAGGAGAGAGAAGATATTTTTATCATCTTTGAGATACCAATTTGGTGATTTTTTTTAACAAAAAAGATCACTTCCAAATTGGACAAACTATGGTTAATAGTAACCATAGTTAGTCTTCATGCTGTTTCGAAACCACAGTTTGAAGGATATTTGAAAATCCTAGCTTTGAGGCAATCCTGGTTAGTGCTAACCACAGTTTGACATTTTTGGCTTTCATAGTACTATAACCAGGACAAGGAGGCAGGAAGAGAGGGGAAAGTATACAAGCCTGAAATATGTTCTTAATCCTTCAAACCATTCTGTGGCAGCAGAATTGAACCTGTGTATTTAGGGTATTTATTAACACAATGCAACCTTCCTAATTCCTTACAGGATCAATGTGCTGTGAATTTGACAAAAATATTCTGGTATAGCTTCCAGAATATTTGGAACAAGTTTGATCTATCACAGCTAGCATACACAATGCAATTATTTTGTTTGTGAATGACAGGTTTTGCATATATGCCTGTGCTTATATTCAACCTGATCTTCCACCTTCCCTATTAATCACATAAAGGAAGACATTATCAGTTGGAATCAAGAGACAGGACTTGTAGTTTTGCCAAAGGCAAAAGTTTTACCTAAATGTGGTTCAGTTTCACAACATCCCAAGTTTTCAAAGCAAACCACCACAATATCTCTATTAGATCAAAAACTTGCCTGAATATATATATATATATATATATATATATATATATATATATATATATATATATATATATATATATATATATATATATATATATATATATATATTCACCTTCCAAATGGGCCCTTTTTTCCAGGTGATCTGATCTCTGTCACCTGGAGATCAGTTGTAATAGTGGGATAACTCCATCCACAACCTGGAGGTTGGCAACCCCATTCACAGGACAGCGCAAGATATCATTTTGTTCAGAAAACAATAAAGAATGGTTTCACATTTCCAGTCTGAATTGATTTGACCTGAAAATCCCCACTGAGTTTCTTCCTTTTCTGACCTAATTCTGCATTTTCATGCTGTTTTCAGTTTCTGATTTTTTCACCATAAAATGTATGCATTTAAATTTTATTTGTGTGCTAGTACATCAGCATTATAAATATAAATATGTCCATTGTATGAATAAATTCTGCATACATTGCATATAAAAACTATACAGTGTGTGTATAAAGTCAAATGAACTAACAAAGCAAACAGTAAATAATGGAAATTCAAATCTGCTGACAAAACTATAAATAAATATGGAGAGAATTTGTCAAATAAACAAATTCATTTGGAATGGAAAAAATCTAGGATCAGGTTTAAAATATTACAGCATGAAAAAACAGAAGAAGATTAGCTGTACCGAATTTGAAATTATACTATCAAGCAGTGGGACTAATATGGATCACAGCTTGGATTAAGAATCCAGATGAAAGTTATATAACTGGAAAGAGATGAGATGGAGGAAGGATTCCATTTTCATATTTGGAAAACGGCAAAATACCAGAACAAAGGAATTCAACATGTAATAAAGGATAACTTGTTTAGATTCTGGAATAAAATTAAAAGATTAAGTCCATCACCTCCTTTAATGATGTCACCTACAGATGCTTATTACTGGACTTTATCATGTATCAGGATATGATTACTTCAAGTGGACGAATAAAGAGATGGGATAAATTTAAAATTGAGAAGGAAAAAACAGGCTGGCTAACTTATTGTCAACTAGTATCAAAGTTAAAAAAGGACTGTATGGAAGAAGGATCCATTAGAGATTTAACAGAGTTTGAACAATTGATCACCAAAGAAAAAAGATCATTTCCTGGGAAGAATATATAAACACCTACTGAAATATCACATGGAAACAGAACAAGTCAAGCCGTGCATGATAAAATGGATGCAAAATATGGGTCAAGATATTGATTTAAAAGATTGGGAACATCTTTGGTCCAAAGCAATCAAATTCACTGCTAGTCAGAGCCTCAGAGAAAATTGGTATAAGCTGTTCTACTGATGGTACCTTTCGCTTGTCCAAGTAATGGAGTATGCCTTGTGTAATGTGGTGTTTTTTGGTATGTTTTAGTATATTGTATTGTTTAAAAAGATTATTTAAAAAAAACTATAAATAAATATACAAAGAAACAAAGGTGTCAGGCCTGCTCTCTGCATTTAGGGATAGTTTTGGTTTCTCACAGATACTCTGCTTTGCTCAAGGATTGTTTTCCTAATGACTGCATTCCTCTCTGGCTTTGAAGCTCATGGGAGTCTGGCCCATTGGACTGAGGGGTTTTCATGCCAACCTGTGCTATCTTGATATGACCTGTTATTCCATATAGTCTGCTGTATGTCCCTTTTGCCCCATTCCTGCCTTTTTAATCGTTGCAAGCTCTGTATACCTGTATGACCGCCATTAAAGTCAACTCTTCTTTGGACTACCTGAGTGTTGCTTGTGAGAGTGATTAGGGAACAAGTGCTTACATTAAGGCAGGAATCACTCTCTCCTTTTACCTGCCTGGCAAGAGCCCTGGAGGGTCCGCCTGCATCTCAGCTTCAAGTTTCCTGTGTGGAATCCTGGAGGACCTGGACCACTGGTCCCTACTGTTGGGAACGTCGACCTGCCCTGACGACCCTACTCTGCTGCGTGATGTGCTCCTCGAAGCTGTACGGACTTATGCGGAAATCAACCGCCTAGTTGAACTTATTCGGGTTCAGTGGCGCTGCCTTGCAGACGCTAAGCCTTGGACATCCAAGGACTTGGATCAGGACGCCTATCACAAACTCTTGGTCCTGGATGGGCTATTGGATGAAGTGCGCGCTGCACAAGAGGACTTGGTAACCTTAAGTCGCTTGTTGGCAAGATTAACCTTGCAAGAGACTCAACAAAACTCGGCAGCGGCCCCTATCCGTCCCGACTCGCCCCGGGTCATGGCGGGAACGCCGGTGGGGGGATCCCCGCTGTCACTAGTACCTGATCCTGCTGTGTGTCAAACGGAGGCACAAAAGCTCACTGTCCAAACGGCGTTATTATTTGTGGGACTGCCCCCGACCACAACCACTGTAGCCGATCTATTGCAACTGTTAACCCCGACGTTCGGGGATGGTTTAGCCGCACTAGCTGTCCAAGTACAACCTCTGCTTGGTGGGGACACTACCCTGCTCCTCGCCCTTCTAGAACAAGAAGCCCTTCTGATCGTCACCACGACCGCTGCCTTGAAGCTCAAAGCTGCCCAGACGCTCGCCGACCAAAAGAAGGCTGAGGAACAGTTACAAGCAGTGGATGCAGCGGTGGCCAAGGCTCAGGCCGAAAGGGAGAAGGAGCAACGATTGGCCGCCGATTGTGCGCGAGCGGCCGTGGATGTACGCCCTAAAGACACTGTAGGAGTTCGACTCTAGTTAGGGTCCACATTTTCCCCGGTCTTTGCCCAGTCTCGCACCACACAACGCGCACGGTGCCTTGCAGAACATCTACCAGAATCAGACTACTCTGATGAGGAAGACCTGTAGAGGGACGGATCCCACTGGGCTACTGGTCTTCGAGTCAGCCAGGCCTGGCACACTGGAGATGAAGTGCACCTCTTGCGGAGCCAAAACCGGGACTTGAATGATCGTGTGACCCACCTGCAGGACCAAATGGAACGTTTGCTTCGGGAAAACGACCGTTTGCAACAAGCACTGGCTACTCCAGCCCAACCGGCACCAGCTCAGCCAGTTCTACCTGGTCCCGGGGCCCCAGTTGTGCCAGCTCCCGGGGCCCCGGTTGTGCCAGCTCCTGGAGTGCCGCTTCGGCCACCTCCAGGGCTACCGCCGGCCCCCAGAGCCCCGGTGTTACCGCTCCCAGGAGCACCGCTTCTGCAGCCCCCAGGACAAGCGCCTGCCCCTCTGCCCATACAATGGAAGCAACCTCGGTTGAAAACGACCTACGACGGCTCAATCGAAACTCTACCCTGTTTCCTACATCATGTGGACAGTTACATGAGGGAACAAGGACAGTACTTCCCCACCAAGGACAGCCGGGTTCATTTCGTTGCCTCTTTATTGACGGGGAAAGTGGCCGATTGGATGGTCCTCCAGTTTGACACTCGGGCCCGATCCATCCGCTCTCTTAACAATTTCATGTTCGCTCTGCAGAGATGGTTCGAGGATCCCTTCTTGGGAGAAAGGGCTAAAGCCGAACTCCTGCAACTTCGGCAAGGCTCACGTCCGGGAATTTGCAGATGAGTTCCAACAACTCGCCAGCAAAATAGTGGATTGGCCTGAAGCCACCCGAATACAGTATTTCCGGGAAGCGCTTCACCCTGACATTTTGAACTGGGCATATATGCAATGGGATCCCGACACCCTGGAAGACTGGATCTTACTGGCTGAGGAGGTGGAAAGCCGCCACCAGTTCATATCTCTAGTCCGCCATCAGACCAGAGAGGGGGGCAATCATCCAAAACCTCCTTCAAAAGCCTCGACCCCCATTCCGCGGAGACCAACGCAGCACGCACCAGACCGCGAATCCCGGTTCCAGAGGGGAGCCTGTCTCGTTTGCGGCAATATGGGTCACTTTGCATCTGCCTGTCCTCGCCGTCCGGATCTCACTCTTCCTCCCCGACCAGATGGACCACCCCGGACCCGTGGATGACCTCAACACAGAGGCACCACAGCCACTCATAGGGCAGCTCCAGGACGGCACGCGCCCTCTGCACTTCACGTCGGGCAGGCTCCCAGTGAATCTGCGTCTACCGACCCACCGGGGTCTCGGATTACAAGTGCCCCATTAGGGGACAGTTCTCCTTCTTCGGATGATGATCACACCTGGAATCCCCCTGCCCTCAATCTGGAATCTCCTCTCGATCTGTCAAAAAACGGGCAGGGTCTGCGGTGAACGGAGCGACACCGCAGACCCCTGTGGCTTCTCCTGCGATTCCCAAGGCTCCTGTTATAGTGAGTGAAGTTGAGAATACTGTATATGTGGACGTAGTGTTACAACATTACAAAAGAGGCCCCCAGTTACATGTCAAAGCACTCATAAACTCTGGTTGTGGGCGCTCCCTGATCAATGAGGCCACTTTCAATGCACTTAAAGTCAAATCAGTGACACTGCCCAATCCCATCCAATTCGCCCAAATGGATGGCAGTAGCTTTAGGGGGGGCAGTAGACCGCCGCACACACTGCGTCGCAATGGGTATTGGCTCTCATTGGGAACAAATCGACTTTACCATAGCCCCTATCAAATACGAAGTCATTCTGGGAATAAACTGGCTCAAAGGGCACAGCCGTTCTATAGACTGGAAAGCCGATTCTATTATGTTTTCCGACCCCGACTGTGCCCGACACCGTCACAAAATTGCGGTTGTCCTTCTGACAGCCCCAGCCTTGATATCTGACGCCCCCCTCCTTCCTTGCTACCCATTGAGTATCGAGACTTTGCAGACGTGTTTGATGCGACGGAGTGCGATGTGCTACCCCCCCACCGCAGAACGGACTGCGCCATTGAAGTAGTGGGGGATGGTAAGCTTCCGAAGAGTAAAATCTACCCTATGAGCGTTGCTGAACGTACTGTATTACGAGACTTTTTAGACAAGAATATTGCTCGTGGGTTTATCCGACCGTCATCTGCCCCTAATTCAGCCCCCGCTTTCTTTGTCTGCATCAATTTTCGGAAACTCAATGCAGTTACTCAAACCAATGCCTACCCCATCCCTTTGATATCGGACATCTTAGGGCAACTGAAGGAGGGGCGCGTTTTCACTAAACTGGACTAAGTCGAAGCGTACTATCGAGTTAGGATTCGTGACGGAGACGAGCCCCTCACTGCCTTTTCCAGCTGTTTTGGTATGTTTGAATTTCTGGTAATGCTGTTCGGATTACAGGGGGCTCTGGGGGTCTTCATGCAATTCATTAACGAAATCCTACATGACTTGTTATACCGAGGCGTGGTGGTTTATCTGGACGATATCCTTATCTATTCCAAATCTATGGACGAGCATGTTGCACTAGTGAGGGAGGTGTTACAACGCCTCAGAGACAATCACCTCTATGCTAAAGCATCCAAATGCGAGTTCCACCAAGCACAATTGACATTTTTGGGTTACATTATATCGCACCAAGGTCTCACCATGGATCCTACAAAGGTACAGTCCGTAATCGATTGGGATCCACCCTCTACCCGCAAACAGGTGCAGCAATTTCTAGGTTTTGCCAACTTCTATCGAGGGTTCATTCCCATTTTCGCTCAAGTGGCACTCCCAATCACTGATCTACTTAAGACTAAAGGAAAGGGGGCTTCAGCCACATTGCCCGCAGCAAAAATCCAATGGACTGCCCAGTGCCAACCGGCTTTCCAAACCCTTAAGCAACTGTTCACCTCCGAACCTGTGCTAAAGCATCCTGATCCTGAACACATGTTTATAGTACAAGTAGACGCTTCCGACGTGGCCATGGGAGGTGCTCTTTTGCAACAAGGTACAGACGGTTTATTACACCCCTGCGCTTATTTCTCTAAAAAATTCGCGCACTCACAACTGAACTTTTCCCATCTGGGAAAAGGAGGCAGCTGCTGTCTACCATGCCCTCACTGGAGGCAGTTCCTTGAGGGCTCTAGGGTCCCCTTTGAGGTCTGGACAGATCACAAAAACCTAGAGGTGCACACTGGGACCTGTAAACTGTCCGCGAAACAACTACGCTGGGCTGACTTCTTCGCCCAATTCCGTTTCGTACTTAAGCATGTCCCCGGTAAACACAATGTGCTAGCAGATGCCTTATCTCGACTTCCCCAGTATCCTGCCAAGGTAGACCGCCCCACCGAATCGCTCTTCTCCCCTGCACAAAGAGGAAAGCTCCCAACGCTGGCAGTACAAACCAGATCCCAGACCCAACTCCACTCCCATTCTGGACTGGTCGACATGAATGCTCGAGGGGGGGAGACCGCCACCCGTAACTTGAACCAGACTCCCTCGCCTGCTCCATCCGCTCCTCCGGCACCCGGAAGCCAAAACGAGCCGCTTGCGCAGCCCCCCTCTTCACCCCAGAACTCTGCTTCCACTCAGCCTGGCCATGTCCCGCCTACCTCTCAGGGTAAGATGGATCTGCCTGTTTCTTTTCTAGACTCTCTCCGTTCCCACTGCCAAGCAGATCTCTCTGCTCACATACTTCCCCCTGCCTTGCTAGAACCGGGAGGTTATTGGTACAGAGACTCGAAAATGTATGTGCCTACGGGGTTACGAAGAGAAGTCCTGCAACTAGCCCATGGAGCCAAAACCGTGGGGCACTTCGGTTTTCTGAAAACGCTCCACTTATTACGCGGGCAGTTTTGGTGGGCGGGCATGCGTGCCGATGTAGACTCGTTCATCTGCAGTTGCCCAGTCTGCGCCACTGTCAAAAGATCCCAAGGGAAGCCCCCTGGACTATTGCAACCGTTAGAAGTCCCTTCTAGACCCTGGCAAGTAATCGCTATGGATTTCATGACTGATCTTCCTCTCAGTGAAGGAAAAACTGTTTTGTGGGTTATTACCGACTTGTTCTCTAAACAGGTACATCTCGTTCCGTGCGCCCGTATTCCCTCTGCCCCAAAGTTGGCCCGCCTCTTTGTGTCACATGTCTTCCGACTACATTCGTTTCCGCACAAGATTGTGAGCGACCGCTCACAAGTAGTTATGTCGCAAAATTCTGGAAGGCTTTCCTCAAACTGGTCGGGGTGGAACAGGGTCTCTCTAGTGCTTTCCACCCCCAAACTGATGGGCAAACTGAACATGTTAATGCAGTGTTGGAATGTTACCTCCGTTGCTATGTGAATTATCACCAAGATGATTGGGTTGGGTTGTTGCCTTTTGCTGAGTATGCTTATAACAATGCTGTACATCAATCCACAGATTTCAGCCCGTTTCAGGCGGTATATGGCCAGGACTTTAGCCCTATTGGCCATGTCGATGTTTCGGGGAAGGAGGGTGGCAAAGATGTAGCAGCTTGGGTGGATGCAATTCACACCACCTGGCCCTGGCTAGTGAAAAATCTTGAACGGGCTAAACGTAAATACAAGGCTCAAGCTGACAAACACCGGTCTCCTAGCCAGGACTTTAAAGTGGGCGAGTTGGTCTACCTGTCCACCAAAAACCTCCGGTCCACCCGCCCATGTAATAAACTCAGTGCCAAATACATGGGTCCCTATCCCATTTCTCGGATCATTAACCAGGTAACCCTCCCAAAGACTCTGAGACGCATCCATCCAGTTTTCCATGTGAGCCTCTTGAAACCTCATGTTGCCTCCCCGGAGTGGCATCCTGACCCACTTCCAGAGCAACCAGTGATGGTGGGGGGGAGGAGCATTTCAAAGTTGCTAAGATCCTGGACTCCAGTATTCGTCACGGCTCCCTCCAGTATCTGGTTCATTGGAAGCACTTCTCCCCTGCCTATGACGAATGGGTTCATTCACACAATGTCTCCACCCCTCACCTGGTGAGTGCCTTCCATACTCCCTACCCCCACAAACCAACCCCCTTGCTGGATGGGAGGGGGCCCTAAGGGGAGCAGAATGTCAGGCCTGCTCTCTGCGTTTAGGGATTGTTTTGGTTTCTCACAGATACTCTGCTTTGCTCAAGGATTGTTTTCCTAACGACTGCATTCCTCTCTGGCTTTGAAGCTCATGGGAGTCTGGCCCGTTGGACTGAGGGGTTTCCATGCCAACCTGTGTTATCTTGATATGACCTGTTACTCCATATAGTCTGTTGTATGTCCCTTTTGCCCCATTCCTGCCTTTTTAATCGTTGCAAGCTCTGTATACCTGTATGACCTCCATTAAAGTCAACTCTTCTTTGGACTACCTCTCTGCGAGTGTTGCTTGTGAGAGTGCATCGGGAACAAGTGCTTACAAAAGGGAGCATTTGCTCACCCTTAAAAGGAATGCGATATCTGGAATTAATTCTACCAAAACAACAAGAGTGACATTCTAATGTTCATATCATTAATTTCTCATTCCAGAAGAAATTAGTTAACATCCAAAAGGCAGAGTTGTATGGATGGGTATGCAACCCATATTTATTGTATTATCATTATCAATACAATTCAGTGTGTTAAAAACCGTCAGTGCCATTCTAAAGACACTTTTCTGGGAGTAAGCCCCATTGAATAGACTTGAGCAGGATTCTGAGTAGATCTGCATAGATTACTCTCTAACACTGCCAGCATTGATTTCAATGGACTTAAGGGTTTAACTCTTCTTCCAATGACACTAAAGGTGCCTAAGGGTGTTTGTTGTCATTGTTGTTAGTTTGTTTGTAAATGGGTTTTGCTATAGACTGATTCCAGGCCCAGGGACACTCGCTAAAGTGAGTAGGAATCACTCTCAACTCAATTAATTTCATCTGTGAAGAGGGTATCAATACTAGATTTCCCAACACTGGCCAAACTTAGCCAAAAAGATCCAGTATTGATACCTACTTCACAGATGCCATTAATCAAGTTGAAAATAATTCTTGACACTCATGAAATTGAATATATCATCATCACCTTTATTAGGCATTTAGCACACCATAGTTATAAAACATGATTACAAAAATCAAATAGTCTATAGAAGCAATGAAATAACATTGTTAGTAACATTATCTAAGAGTGCGTAAAAGTAATTCATGTATCTTGATACATCTAGCAGGTATCTGGCTACTTGTTCAGTAATAAAAGTATTTCTGTCATATAAAAGATACACCACCAACTGCTGGTCTGAGAAACTCTGAGCACTCAACAACAAAGGTGTGATATAAAAATTCCTCAACCTCAAGTAAAACTTACAGTGCAGCGACATATGAATTAAGTATTCAGGTACCACAACTAGGTGTGTGAATATCGATAAACCCAAACCAAAAATAAACCCAAAATTAGCCATTCTGGTAAATTAACAGTTCCGGTTTACCGAATGCACAAACCTGGGGAGAAAGCTGAAGCCAAATAGGAAATTCCGGAATAAGCCAAATAATTGTTCAGCTTTTTCCAGGTCCTGGAGGGGTCATTTTTTGAGGTAGATACCCCAAATTCACAGTGTAGCTTGAAGGGACTGTTCTTGCACAAACCCCAAAGTTTGGTTAAGATTGGGTCAGGGGGTCCGACTTTATGGGGTCTGGAAGGGGCTACCTAAAGAAACTTTGCAATGGTTGTCTATGGAGGAGGGGGGTGACCCCTTCCGAACCCCATAAAATCAGACCCCCAACCCAATTCACCAAACTTTGGAGTTTGTGCAAGAACAGTCCCTTCAAGCTACACTGTGAATTCTACCTCCAAAAATGACCCCCCAGGGCTGAATTTTTTCGGGAAACCCGGAAAGAAACCAAATGCCCATATTTACCCGAAATTTAACGTGTTTTTTTTTTGCACAGCCCTAACTACAACAATGCATGGACAACACCTGTCACTGAAAGGAATTCTCTTATATATACCATATAAAATGGCTGATGGAAGAATATTAAACCTGGCAAGCATAAATGCTCTGCAGACATCAGGTGATTCCAAATGAGATAAATAAGCATATATATATACTAAACTTGGCCTGGATGGCTTTAAAAGGGAATGCACAGAGGTCTGTCACTAGCTATTAGCCATGATAGCTGAATGGAACCTCCCATGTTTGAAGGCAGTAAATGTCTGAATGCCAGCTGCTGGGTGGGGGGAGAATCTATTCTGTGCCAGCAATCCTTTCCAGTGATTAACATGGGCCAAGCAAGACAGTCTCAGAATATTAGTAGAATAGATACAAATCAGACCTTTAATGGAGTATATTTTGTCTAACAAAAATGTCTAACATAGTGTATGAGAGTGTGTAAAATATCTGCATGCAGCTCAGACAACTAACAAAGAAATTACCACTGGGGAGAGGGAAGGCAGCAATGTTCCAGCACCTCTGTCCAAATTCTGACAATGTGACACTGTTCCACATGGTCTCTCAGCTATTGTACTATACAAGAGGGAACGCTAACATATCCCAACAGTGTGATGAGCATTAGAATCATAGAGTTGGAAGGGGCCATACAGGCCATCTAGTCCAACCCCTTGTTCAATGCAGGATAACATCCATGTATCCTCCCAAGAGAAAAAAACCTCATGAACTCAGCACCCAAATCCAATGAGGAAGAGCCATACTCAGAGCAGGTTTCAGTGCTCAAATGCTCTGAATCATCACCCATGCATGTAAAGGGTGCACACCATTGTATTACTGCATCCTTCCATCCAGTTGGGGCTGCACATGTGGTTGCATACTGTACTGAGATTACAAACCAATTCACATTGTTAGCAGGTAGCTATCACTTGTTTAGGATGGGGCAACTGAATACTTCTGACAGGTGATTATTGCTGATCTCAGCTGGCTATCTGTGGGGATGGTTCAACTTTCACAAGTGGCCCTCTGTTGCACATGGGGATCTCCCCAAACTGCTTGGATTGGCTATGATATAGCAAACGAGCTTCAGAATAAACACATGTAAAGCTCTGCCTGTTGGGCCAAAAAATCCTTACTTCACATATAGTTTGAAGTCTCAAATAGCTATTGTGTGTGTAAAGTGCCGTCAAGTTGCAGCTGATTTATGGTGACCCAGTAGTGTTTTCAAGACTAACAGAGGTTGTTTGCCAATTCCTTCCTCTGCATAATGACTCTGGCATTCCTTGGTGGTCTCCCATCCAAGCACTAGCCAAAACCTACCCTGCTGAGCTTTTGAAATATGACGAGATCAGGCTAGCCTGGGCCATCCAGGTCATGGCAAACTGGCTATTAATACCTGTAAAGGCCGTGGGCTCAGGAGTTCGTGCCCACAGCTCCTCTGCCGCCTGCACTGGTCGAGCCAACGGAGCCTCCTCGGCCTCATACCATTCGGAGGGAGAATCCAAGTCACCCTCTCCCTCCGACGAAGCCAGAATCTCGCTGCCGTCAGCCAACAGCCCAGAGACTTCTGACCTCTCTCTCCTCCTCGGCCTCCGCTCCAGTGGCCTTTATAAAGGCCTGGCTCTTCCCCTCCCCATCCCAGGCCCCGCCCCCAAGACCTTATGAGGGCTGGTGAGCCCCTCCTCCGGAAGCAGGCCGTTCCACGTTGGGCCCTGCTTCCATGTTGGGGTCAGGCCGCCCAGCCCGTGCCTCCCCCCCCCCTCGCCTCTTGGTGGGGCTGGGGGATGATCTCCTGCGTGGTGCGCCGTGGGACCGCCGCGTCCTGGCCCGGGGCGCGTCCACCCACCTGTCAGCTGGGCCGCAGGGCGGTCTATTCGGGGGCCTGCAGGGACGGCAGGACTGTCAAGGCCCCCGTGGCCGGCCGGAGCTCGGGCGTCGTCTCCCGTCTGCTGGCCCCGCCCTCCCTCTTCAAGGTCCCGGCCGGCTGCCCCCTCCCGACTCAACCCCCTGGCCCCGTCTTCCTTCCCGGCCGCTCCGACCCCTGCCGCCGCGTCTGTGGGGAAGAAAAACCCATCAGGTAAGGGGTTTGATCCCTGGGCGTCCCCGGCCCTCTCCTGAGTCCCCCCTTCCCCCTGGTGGCGGTGGGGCCTTGCAGTCCCGGACGGACCAGGTCCGGGTCCGTCTCGGGATCTTGGGGTCAAAGTGAATTCTGCATCGAAATTAATTTCAGGAATCCATTACTACAAAAGATAGTGGTGGCCATGAGCTCAGGTGGCTTTTGAAAAAAGGATGACTAGTTCATGGAAAGGTCACCAACTGTTAGTTACAATAACAAAATGGAACCTCCATGTTCAGAGGCAGTATACCACTGAGTACCAGGTACTAGTAAGAGTCCTCATTAGAGGCTGCCAGTTTTCTTCATGCCTGCCTGTAACTTTAGAAACATTGGACCCAAAGAGGTATGGTTAGAAAACACAAAGTGTATACTGTACATAGATTGAACATGTCATAGGGTTGCCAGGTCCCTCCTCATCACCAGCGGGAGGTTTTTGGGGTGGAGCCTGAGGAGGGTGGGGTTTGGGGAGGGGAGGGACTTCAATACCATAGAGTCTGATTGCCAAAGCTGCCATTTTCTTCAGGTGAACTGATCTCTATCGGCTTGAGAGCAGTTGTAATACCAGGAGATCTCCAGATACCTGGGGGTTGGCAACCCTAAACATGTGTTCACTTGTATCTTGTGACCAGGACTATTGTTATCCAGATAATATGGATTCTGTTGAGAGTTTGCTATCTTACAAGAATCTGCTCTGGAAACAAGTCAATATTCTAAGTAAGAATCAGGATCCCAGATGGCATTCAGAATTTTGAGAGAAATGCCAGCCTGTTTATTGTGTCTACTACCTTGGTATGAGGAATATAGTGTCATCGATCTGCACAGAACCTGACTAGGAAAAAATGCCCCAAATACCTGACCTTACAGCATTACTCATGCTGTTCTATAGCTCTTTTGCCTATTTTATAATTTAAGAAAAGTTTTTGAACAAATCATCAGTCAGTCCTTGAGCATTTAGAAAGGATGGATCTGATTACTAAGAGCCATCACGGGTTTCTCAAGAACATGTCAGACTAATCTTATCTCCTTTTTTTGAGAAAGTTAATACCTTGCTGGATGAGGGAAGTGCAGTAGACATAGTTTATCTAGATTTCAGTAAGGCTTTTGATAAGGTTCCCCATAATATTCTTGTTGACAAATTGGGAAAATGTGGTTTAGATCCTGTTACTGTTAGGTGGATCTGTAATTGGTTGACAGATCGCACCCCAAGAGTGCTTGTTAATGGTTCCTCTTCCACTTGGAGAGGAGTGACTAGTGGAGTGCCTCAGGGATCTGTCCTGGGCCCTGTGTTGTTCAACATCTTTATAAATGATTTGGATGAAGGAATAGAGGGGATGCTTATTAAATTTGCAGATGACACAAAACTGGGAGGGGTAGCAAATACAGTAGAAGATACAGGATGATCTTGACAAGCTGGAGAATTGGGCTAAAACCAATAAAATGCATTTCAACAGAGATAAATGTAAAGTTCTGCATTTAGGTAGGAAAAATCAAATGCATAATTATAGGATGAGGGAGACTTGTCTTAGCAGTAGTGTGTGCAAAAAGGATCTTGGGGTCTGTCAGCCCTTGGCCCAATCGAACCAAAAACCACATCAGAGACAGTCAGGTCCAAAGAAGCTGGTTTTTACTGGTCAAATAGGTTAACAGAGCATAAAGAAAAGGTGACAGCAATGAAGCTTGCTGGCTTGCACTTGGTAATATAAAAGCATAGAAAAAAGTAAGAGATTACAAAACACAAACAGCGCTGAGGTTCCCACAGCTTCAAACGGATTTAGGTATGCACAACAGTCCTTGAGTCTAGTCAGTGGGAAAACGAAACTAAACAAACCAACTGTGATACAGGCCTGACAGGGTCTTAGTAGACCAAACACTGAACATGAGTCAGCAGTGTGATGCGGTAGCTTAAAAGGCAAATGCAGTCTTGGGCTGCATCAACAGAAGTATAGTGTCCAGATCACGCGAAGTAATGGTATCGCTTTGCTCTGGTTAGACCTCACCTAGAGTATTGTGTTCAGTTTTGGGCACCACAATTTAAGAAGGAGGTAGACAAGCTGGAACGTGTCCAGAGGAGGGCAACAAAGATGGTGAGGGGTTTGGAGTCCAAGTCCTATGAGAAAAGGTTGAAGGAGCTGGGTATGTTTAACCTGAAGAGAAGACTGAGAGAGGGGATATGATTACCATCTTCAAATACTTGAAGGGCTGTCATATAGAGGATGGTGCTGAGTTGTTTTCTGTTGCCCCAGAAAGTCAGACCAGAACCAACGAGTTGAAATTAAATCAAAAGAGTTTCCATCTAGACATTAGGAAGAATTTTCTAACAGTTAGAGCAGTTCCTCATTGGACAGACATTCTCTAGAGTTGATAAGTGCTCTTACCCTGGAGGTTTTTAAGCAGAAGCTAGATGGCTAGGGTTGCTATGCAGAGGAAGGCACTGGCAAACCACCTCTGTCAGTCTCTTGCCATGAAAACCCCAAAAAGGGGTTGCCATAAGTTGGCTGCAACTTAATGGCACTTTACACACACAGAGATGGCCATTAATTTAGGCAGTTAATTAACTTGGGCAGTTAATGGGAGGGAGGGCATCTTGGCCATCTTCTAGGTATGGATTAGGGGTCACTGGGTGTGTGGGGGAGAGGTAGTTGTGAAATTCCTGCATTGTGCAGGGGGTTGGACTAGATGAGCCTGGTGGTCCCTTCCAACTCTATGATTCTATGAAGAAGTACATCATGTCCCCCTTTCTTTCTCTTCAGCACAGTTCTAACGCAATTATTAGTATACCGAAGAGCTTATTCAGCCTTGCTATATTTCCATTTTATATCTATAGTCGATGATAAATCCACAGACTGAGGCTTAACCTTATAATCAGTTCAGAGAAAGAACATTTCATTGGAGTTTATTCTGAAAGGACTGCAGGAACCAGCCTGTTATGAAAAGTAGCATTACCAGAATGCCTTGGATTAATATTATCTTCTTCCTTTGTTAAACTGGCAATAATCCCTTGGCATTTGTGAGAAAGGGGATAGAGGGGAATTAGAAGTGGGTGGGAGTGGGGACATAGGAGTGGACAAAGAGAGACTCAGCCAAAATTTGGAAGCAATCTGGACATATTAAGAGAGCAAGAAATATTATGGGGGGTTTTCCCCCTGAGAGGGTTCACTAAAGCTCTGGTGTTATTCAGCACATGGGACCCAAGCTGGCCAAGTAATACAGAGGCTTACATGGCAGTCATGGAATGCAAGAAATGAGGAATGGAAAAGACTTACCCACCCCTTGCTAGGTCTCTGTTGGGGCACAATTTCTCCCTGTATAGCAGTTTATAATGCTTCTAAAGTGCTAGCCGTGTTGCCACTATAGAAGCAGACAGCAGCCCCTAAAATCTGAACATTTTATGAGCATTGTATGCATAGAAAGGGACAGAGATCTTGTGCCCGAAATAGGGAAGGATTGATCTAAATGTCAGTGAGGTTCAGTGTTGGACCTGAGAAGGTTGAGCTTGGCCTTCGCTGAGCTGTGGACCAACCTGGGATGGGGAGCAAAGCACCACCTCTGTCACATTTAAAGTTTCTATGACTTGAATTAATAGAATAAGGAAACATCACATATCCTGAGAGTTAAGGTCAATGTGAGGAATAACAAAGTGGGGTGGTTAGAGTGTTGGACTAGGATCTGACAGACTCAGGTTCAATGCCATGGAAGTTCACTGAGTGACTTTGCACCAGTTACTCTCTCTCTCTCTTAGCCTAATCTAACTGACAGGAAATGTTCTTAAAATGGAGGAAGTAAGAATGATGTTGTAACTGCTATGGGTAGCCATTGGGGAGAAAAGTGGGGTATACATATCTAAATAAATAATCTGAAATTTAATATGTCTGTAATTTAATTTGAATTTAAATACTTGTTTGGAAAACACCAAGACTCATTTTGGTTTGCACAAAAAGTGAGCCTCAGCTATCAGCAATTTGAGGAACTGTGACACTGTTATAATCAAAGATGGCTGTTTCATGAGTCAAGTACAGCTTTCACTGTTATTCTGGCTGTTGTATCGAGCTCTCAAAATTGTATTTCAAATTTTGTAGATTAAACTATGAGTGCAAAGGCTGATGATGTAAAGGAAGTTGCTGCAAAATTATTATGTGTAATAAGCAGGGGGGGAATCTGCATTCTTTTAAATGTACACAAAATCATGGTAATGAGATTGTCATTGTGTAGAGTCTAATTACTTTAGTTTACGGCAGACAGAAGAAAATAGAGTCTGTGAGAATAAACTGCAGTTGCCTTTATAATTCCTAGCCCAAACAAACATGAGACAGGAGGCTGCAGAGTGCTGCCCAAACAGCAGCTGGGGATGGGCAATTTTTCTCCATTCCAGTCTTTCATTGTTCCAGAATTTCTCTCAGCACTGCACCCTACTCTTCCTGAATTTCTTTTAGCTAGGAGAATTTCTAACATTAATTTCAGAATTGGAGTATGTGTATTTGCCACAATTTTAATTTCTTTGGTTCATTGTATTTGGTTCCCTCCTGCCCCCCATATTACTAATTAATATGCAAGCACGTGCTGGTAAAAGAGGTGGGAAAATGCCTAAGAACTGAGGAAATTGCTCCACTTCTGTTGTGCTTTGAACAACATTGGTAAATAAAGAATGGTAAAATGAAGAATTCTTAATGCAACAGTTACATTTTGGAAACTAGACTATAGGCAAAAACGCATGGTCGCTTTATCCTCCTTTAATCCCTGTTTTAGCCAGGATCGAATGCACATTAGGCGAAACGCATGCGTTCAATCCTGGCTGAAACAGGGATTAAAGGAGGATAAAGCAACCATGTGTTTTCGCCCAATGTAATTCCAAATTCTGAACTCCTAGGAGAAATTTCAGTTGAAGAGAATTTCAGAAGATACCATCAGACAATTCTTTAAAAGGAAGTCCTGTTAATCCCATAGGAACCAATCATGAACAAGAAGTGCTGACTAATCAGAGCACAAGGTATTATGCAGAAGTCATGGGCAGTTCAGATTCTATCTTCTGAAAGTTAATTAGGTTGTTGGCTAACTCTCCTTGGTAATGAGACGGGCTACCATGCCCTGCTAGAAGTTAATCTGGTGTAATACCATAGGAGCTTATATTCTTGGGCTGAATAAAAAAAGAATGAGGTGCATTTATTATGAGTTAGGCTCCTTTCTGTTTCCTCTTATCCATCAGCCAACCATACTTCCATTTCTGTTGACATACATATACAAAAGTAGGTTCCTACCAGTACTGCACCACATAGACACAACTTCTTTCCCTCATGGCATCTTCTGCTATGATGATCACATTCTGATTTTTTTTCCCTTAGCAGACTGCTAGTATTCAACATTTTCCTATAAGAGGGATGAGGAAGCAGATCTTACAAAGAGCAAAGAGATGAATACATCACGGGCACAGCTGTGATCCCAGTTTGGCAGAATCCCTGTTCTGTTGTTTTTAGGGATGTTGAAAAAAAAATCGGTATAGTTCGGATTCAGCCAAATTCAGCCCATCTGGATTCGGGATATGCTGAAGTCCGAACTCCCCCGCTTCGGGTCCGTGCAATTTGGCGCGAATTCAAAGTTCGGGGGGGAAAATTCGGCCGAATAAAGCCATTAAAAACACAACTGCGCCTTTCCGTGGCTCCAGGGGGGGGCATTTTTGGGGGTAGATGTCCCAAATTTTCAGCGGAGCTTCAAAGAACCCTTCTTGCAAGACCCCCGAAGTTTTGTAAAGATTGGGTCAGGGGGGCTGAGATATGGGCCCCGAAAGGGGTCCCCCCACCCTTAATGTGCATCTCTGAGCAGAGCTTGCCACCCACGCACAAAGCTCCCAGCCCCGACAAACAGCTGAGAGCAAGGGCGGGGCAGGTGCTAAGAAGTTTGCAAAGCAACAGAACTGCAAAGCAACACACACAACTGCAAAACAACACCTTTGCAACCATGCAAAACAAAACCTGACACCTGGGAGTTTGCAAACCATGGAAAGGGACAGAGGCAGCTAGCTATGCATAATGAGCAGGAGGGGTGGAATTTCCCCTTTTGCATCGGACCCAGGACCAGGCAAATGCATTCTTTAAGTCACCATTTGAAAACCAGTTTTGAGCAAGCAGCAAAATAGACCTAACCGATCTTATAAATGAGGGAAAACCTGAGGACACACAACTGAAGCCCTCCCCTCAAATCAGGGAGAGAGAGACTCAAGGGGGCACACACCCCCAGGCAGAACCGGCGAAAGCCCCCTTTGGCTTCCCCCCCACCCACAGAAACTGCTCCCTCCCCACACACACACAGACTCTGCTTTCCCCACACACACACACACACAGGAGAAAAATTATAGATTAAAGCCCCCAAAGGGGTCTTACTGTGGCTGTCTTCTGTTCCATCAGGAGGGGCTGGGAGGACTGGGTAATCCAATATGATTCCATTTAAGCACAGAAGGTTTTGCCGCTCTGGAGATGCATACAGGATCGGGTGATCCATTCACTCAATAGGGAAAAGGGGAAAGCCCATATCTCGGGACCCCCTGACCCAATGTTTACAAAACTTGGGGGGTCTCTTACGAAGGCTCGTCTGAAGCTATGCTGAATTTTTGGGGGCTGCACCCCCAAAAATGCACCACCTGCAGCCACGGAAAGAGAAAAGGGGGGAGCCCATTTTTCTGCCCCCACTGAACCCATCTTTACAAAACTTGGGGGGTTTCTTAAGAAGGCTCGTCTGAAGCTATGCTGAAAGTTTGGGGGCTGCACCCCAAAAAAAGCTCTCCCTGCAGCCACAGAAATGGAAAAGGGGGGAGGGAAAGGGGTGGAGCCCATATCTCAGGACCCCCTGACCCTATGTTTACAAAACTTGGGGGGTCTCTTAAGAAGGCTCGTCTGAAGCTCCGCTGAAAGTTTGGGGTCTCTACCCCCAAAAATGCACCCCCTGCAGCCACGGAAAGGAGCGAATGTGCACAAGCACCCCCCTATGAGGATTTCTCTCACCCTCTCTCTCTCCCCGGCCCGGCCGCGTAGCAGCTGATTCCTCCACTACTCAATCCTGACTGATTGGCCAGAAGAAGACCCAGCTTGGACACCGATTGGCCAGGGGAGGAGAATGCTGCTTACTGACGGTTATGCTGCTTACTGACACCCAGAATTTGCCGAATTTATTCGTGAACTCCCGAACTCACTGAATTCGGCTCCCCCGGTTTCCCGCCATTTTTGAGTTTGGTTTGTCCCGAACTAAAAACCGCTGAATCAGGGGAAATTCTGCTGTTTTTCAGTTCGGGCCGAACCAAATCGACAGCCCTAGTTGTTTTACTTAGCCTAATAGTTAATCCAGTCCTGAGCATCTTTAATAAAGGCTAAGCCCTGGGAGATTCCTGATCCTTCTCCAAATTCCACCATCACACCCTTCCAATTTGGATGTTTTAAGTGTGGCCTTCTTTTAGAAGGCACACAATCATTGTGTGGTTGAAAGTAGGGCTGTCAATTCAGTTTGGCCTGAACTGAAAAACAGCTGAATTTCCCCTGATTCGGCGGTTTTTAGTTCGAGACGAACAGAACTCAAAAATGGCAGGAAAGGGGGGCAGAATTCAGCGAGTTCGGAAGTTCACGAATAAATCCGGCAAATTCGGGGCGCAGCAGCATAACCGTCAGTAAGCAGCATTCTCCCCTGGCCAATTGGTGGCCAAGCTGGGTCTTCTTCTGGCCAATCAGGATTGAGTACTGGAGGAATCAGCTGCTGCGTGGCCCGGCCTGGGAGAGAAAGAGAGAGAAATCCTCGTGGGGGGGGTGCGTGTGCACATTTCTCTCCTTTCTGTGGCTGCAGGGGGTGCATTTTTGGGGGTGCAGCCCCCAAACATTCAGCATAGCTTCAGACAAGCCTTCGTAAGAAACCCCCCAAGTTTTGTAATCATTGAGTCAGGGGCCCCCGAGATATGGGCTTTCCCCTTTTCCCTATTGGGATGAATAGATCACCCGATCCTGTATGCATCTCCAGAGCGGCAAATCCAAGGCAAAACCTCCCATGCTTAAATAGAATCATATTGGATTACCCAGTCCTCCCAGCCCCTCCTGATGGAACAGAAGACAGCCACAGTAAGACCCCTTTGGGGGCTTTAATCTATAATTTTTCTCCTGTGTGTGTGTGGGGGGGAAGCAGAGTCTGTGTGTGTGTGGGGAGGGAGCAGTTTCTGTGGGTGGGGGGAAGCCAAAGGGGGCTTTCACCCATTTTGCCTGGGGTGTGTGTGCCCCTCGAGTCTCTCCCTGATTTGAGGGGGGGGCTTCAGTTGTGTGTCCTCAGGTTTTCCCTCATTCATAAGATCGGTTAGGTCTATTTTGCTGCTTGCTCAAAACTGGTTTTCAAATGGTGACTTAAAGAATGCATTTTCCTGGTCCCGACTCGAGACCAATGCAAAAGGGGAAATTCCACCCCTCCTGCTCATTATGCATAGCTAGTTGCCTCTGTCCCTTTCCATGGTTTGCAAACTCCCAGGTGTCAGGTGTTGCTTTGCATGGTTGCAAAGGTGTTGCTTTGCAGTTGTGTGTGTTGCTTTGCAGTTCTGTTGCTTTGCAGTTCTGTTGCTTTGCAAACTTCTTAGCACCTGCCCCGCCCTTGCTCTCAGCTGTTTGTCAGGGCTGGGAGCTTTGTGCGTGGGTGGCAAGCTCTGCTCAGAGATGCACATTAAGGGTGGGGGGACCCCTTTCGGGGCCCATATCTCAGCCCCCCTGACCCAATCTTTACAAAACTTCGGGGGTCTTGCAAGAAGGGTTCTTTGAAGCTCCGCTGAACGTTTGGGACCTCTACCCCCAAAAATGCCCCCCCTGGAGCCACGGAAAGGCACGGTTGTGTTTTTAATGGCTTTATTCGGCCGTATTTTTTTCCCCGAACTTTGAATTCGCGCCAAATTGCACGGACCCGAAGTGGGGGAGTTCGGACTTCGGCATATCCTGAATCCATATGGGCCGAATTTTGCCGAATCTGAACTGTATCGAATTTTTTTTTTCAACAGCCCTAGTTGAAAGCACATAACACTTTTCAGATATTTCTAGCTAGGAAGGTACTGCAAATGGAAAATATGCCCTGATTTACAGCTTGGTACTTGTGCAAATGCTGTAAATCCTCTGAAGGGTCCATCTGAGACCAGGGGAATGATACTTTAAAGAAAAACACCACATTATGAAACACTCTTGACAACTCCAGCCCCACCTGCCTTAAATCACCTTTAATGGCCTTCGGCTGTATCTTAGCCCCAATTCAGATTAAGCCCACTGCCATGTTCCTCCTCAAGCAGTATTGCGGCACCTGACTGTATCATGGGAGATGTCTGGGCCTCAGAAAGCTCAGGAACATTAGCACCACAGGGGGAACTTTTAATAACTTTTCCATATTAACCAACCAGTGACATTTATGGCAGTCTTTGCCCTGCCACCCCTCAGCCTCTTGCAGGACAGAAAATAAAACATTTTTTTTTGCTTCTTGAAAAGTCACACAACTACACCATTTTTAAAAAATAAAGGAAACCCATAGGCAATAGACATAAGAAATCATACTTTTTTTTTCCAAACAAAGAGGATATCTTTGGGGATGGTCACAATGTGTTTTCAAAATGAAAGTAATTTGGTTCTTGTAGGTTATCCGGGCTGTGAAACCGTGGTCTTGGAATTTTCTTTCCTGACGTTTCGCCAGCAACTGTGGCAGGCATCTTCAGAGGAGTAACACTGAAGGACAGTAATTTGTTCACTTGTTCACATTTGTGAATTTGCAATGCCAAGATACAGGCTACAATCCCAACAAATCCAACTGATTGTGTTAATATTTCATTTCACCCAGACTACTCAGAAGTAATAATTTTTAAAAGCATTTTTATCTTTCACAGTATTTAAGAAGTTTGTTCCTCAGACCACCACCACCATCGTATTCCATCCTTCTGGAAAGTTAAGGAGTGCCCAGTTGAATTAGTATTGGTAGCTGTATCAGTCTCACAGAATAAGAAGCATAGTGCAGGAGAGAACCAAGCCAACATTCTCTTTCTGTTTTGATTTTTTTTTACAATGGACAAGACTGGAATCTTCTGACAGTGGGCTGCTTTGCACCACTTCCATTGTCTATCAGGAAGCAAAGTCTGTCCTGTTCACATAGCCTGTTTTGACATTAAGTATGAATCTGTGGCCCAGGCTAGCCTGATCTCATCAAATTTCATCAAATCTCACAAGCTAAGCAGGGTCGACTCTGGTTGGTATTTGGATGGGAGACTACTAAGGATGTTCTGGGTCACTACGTAGAGGCAGGCAACGGTAAACCACCTGTGAATGTCTCTTGCCTTGAAAACCCTATGGAGTTGTCCTAAGTTGGCTGCGACTTGATGGCACCTTTCACCACATGAATCTGTGTACTACCTAAGATCCGCCCAATGTTCTCAACTGTTAGTCCCCTATTTTGCTCAGAAATTGGGCCTTATCCTGTATAAAACAGAATAACTTGCCTCTCAGGCCATGTGGCAGGTTTCATCATTGGTTTTTTTTTTCAAGACTGCTTGTAAGACAGTTCTTTTTCAAATGTTTTCCGTGGATAGTAAGGAAATTTAGTTTTGTTTGACTATTCAGTGATGTTTGTTGTATTTTTCTCAGGGGAATTTTTTGTGGGTCTTTAATGGGGTTTATAGATTGGATTTTTATTTTTTTAACAGTTCAGTAATTTTGTTTGGATTGTTTTAATGTAGTTATTTAGTCTCTTGATGTTATCCATGTTGAGACCTTTGGGGATAAGCTGAGTACAAATGTTTAAAAATACATAAATACAGGGAGTTGTTCCCCTCTTTTTTTCTTTCTCAGTGTCTCCCACCTTGTAACAATCTAGTTTCCTGGCAGTCCATGCTCTAATTTTAAGCTCCTACTTAGTTTTATATTGCTACTACTACTATGAGGCAGGAGAGGAGTGTTGGAGGCCCCTGGCAGTTTGCTGGGGTTGCTGCCTGATTTTTACCACCTGGGCTTTTAAGGTCACACAAGCAGCTGACTCTGTGGCTCTTTGGAAGTTTCCACAGGTATCTGCTGCACTATTTAAACTAAGTGTCAGGAGCAGGCCATGAGGATGGTATGCGATAGTGTGATTGAGCTGCCTCCAGGTGCTGTTGTGCTATTCTGTCCAAGGCCAGTCTGTACCCTGTGTTTAGTCTTCATAGATTCCCATACTGTGGTAAATGCCAAGTACTCCTTCCTGCCTCTGGGAGGGGGGTTGACTCGGTTACCAGTTATCTCCTTCAACTCTTCCATATATGCCTGTGCCTTACCTTTGCCCCTTACTTGTGTCCTTTTGAAATATGGCTTCTGAAACCTGTCGATTATAACCAATTAAACTGCTTTCGTGGACTTGCCATCTGCTGGAATCTGTTTATGGGTTCGCCGCAGGGCTAGAGCTTACACTAAGGCTGTGGGGGATGCACAAGCTGAAGGGTTCTTGCCCTATTGCTCTTAGCATGTGGCTCACAGCCTAGAGTCCTGACAAAGTTCTGAAGCCCTGGATGTGTCCTGAGCTGAAGTGGATTGGCAAACAATCCTACTGCTCACATGTGGAGCCAAGCTGGCTGAAGACAACTGAGCCTGGGTTACCATTTTTGTACAGGAGGGAGAGTAGGTATACACCATTCTGTTTTTTGTCTTTTATCAGGTGAGAACTGGTTGTCCTTGTGTTTCTGTCTTGTCCAGAACTAGATGGAAGTGGGCTCCTGGACTTGTTAGTCCTGTCCAGATCCAGGTGAGAGCTGACATCTGGGCTGAAGTGTGTAAGTGTCCCAAGACGAGACCACAAGGGGGCGACTCAGGTCCTGTTCCCCACCCACTCACTCAAGCTTTGGAGCCAGGCAGGGAGGGAGGAGCTGGGACTGCCAGCAACACCAGGGAAAAGAGGCCAGCCCGCTCAACCCTGGCCCCTTTCCCCGTGCTCCCACACCCACCTGTAATCTGGGCGGGGAAAAGAGACCCGAGACTGATGCCGAAAGGGGCCGAGAACCACTGCCCACATGCTTCCTCTCTCCCACAGGGCCAGCTGCAGCGGAGGAAGAAAGAAGCCAGCCGACGGGCAGCTCAGAGGCCCGCAGTGAGGGACTCCCGGCAAAGCCAGCTGGCAAATGGACATGGCCAGTCCAAAGGCCCGCCGACCCGGTGATAGTCGGGCAGGCCGATCTGGGGCGGGGCTGGGGAAGGAGAAACAGCAGCAACACTGGACTAGAGGAGGCTGACATAAGCCTACCACTGCCCTTCTATGGACTCGGGGGATGGGACATGGGCAGAAGAAGGGGGGTGGAGTTGGAAGAAGGAGAATAAAGAGGGCCATGGAAGCTGAGGCCAGGGAGGAGAAAGGTCAGGAGTTGGGCTGTCTGGCTGTCTACAGACAGAGACCCTAGCTTCCTCTGAGGGAGAGGCTAGCTCTGACTCTACTCCCCCTCAGAGTGGTCTGAGGCTGAGGAGGCTCCACAGTCCCAACCTCTGCCGGTTGCTGCTGAAAAGAGGGCGGGGCTTGGGGAGTCTATACCTCACAGTAAGTGTGGCTGTTTGTCCTTGTTTCATTTGCTGGCTGAGGATGTGTTTGGAGGAGCAGAATGAGGTGGCGGATGGTGCCATGCTCAATAGTGTGTGAGATGGGGGAAATACGGTGGTAGGAGAAGAACAGGCCAGGTAAGGTGAAGGGACAGAAGATTGTTATGGTTTTCAATATATTTATGGTTATTGACAAATTGCAGCATTATTCCAAGTAATGATTTAAGGCTTCAAATTTGGACCTCAATGGGAAAGAATGAGTTGTTTGTGAATTGTTTGTGAGATGGGATGTTTGGAAGGCATTTGAAGGACCACAGAGCAAGGATAGCTTAAATGTTCCCAAGCATTAGATGATCATTTGAAGTCTGGGACTATAGTCAAAACAAGGCTGTCAAGGTTGCTGATACCAGATGTAGAGAAAAACACATTTATCTGCCTTTGAGGTTGTGTTCAAGTCAAATATGAATGCATTATAAGGAAGTTCAATAATGACTTATTTATCTTAGTGTTAATAAGCCTTGAAGATGAAAGAGTGAAAACTGGGAATTTATTTTGAGAATGTATAATGGTATCTCTGTTTGGGTGTTATTTTCTATGTCATCTATTTGTCTGACATGAGATCAAGGTTAGGGAAAGATGTTTGTTAAGGGAAATTGTGTCTTATTATGTCTTTTAATGTCTGAGAATATTGTAGAATTCTCAAAACAACTTTACACTGATTATCATAACAATTTTCATTGGTTCTCAAAACAATTGCCCTCTAGAAGAGTATATAAAGGGACTAAAGATTGTAAGAGGTGGGGAGATTCTTTGCCAGGCATGCTTGCATGCTATCTGTCTGAGAATTATCCCTGGCCTGACACATGGATGGGTATGTAATTTTATTGTAATTTTCATTGTAATTTTTTTTTACTGTATGTCAGATTTGTAGTAATTTGTCAGAATCTGTTAGATTTTTCCATGTAATCTAATTTTCATATATTTCATATACATTAGAGTTTTTTAAACTTTTTTATTAATAGTATTGAAGCATTAACAATAAAAAGGAATTCTAACACAATTCAAAGTTGAGTAATTGTTTGAAGTGGCTGGTTAAGTAAGATAACATATTTTTTAGTGAAATACAAGATCTACAAACATAGCCACTTGTTGTGGTTGTCAATATCTTTATGGTCAAGAGTATGGATTATCGACAACAGCATTGATCTATAATCCAAGTTAACATTTAAGCCTGCAAATAGAGCTTGCAAATAGAGACAGACACTTGAAAAAAACAAGTTGTTTGTGAGACAGGATGTTAAACCACAAAACAAGGTCAGACATTGTATAGCTTGTCAAGGTTACTGATAACACCAAATAGTGGAAAACAAGTTTATCTTCGTGGTTTTCCCATACTTTCAAATCAACGGTGAAAAACAAGTTTATTTGTCTTTTGTGGTTAACAAGCCTTGAAGATGAAAGTGTGAGAAAGGACATTTATTTTGAAAGAAAAAATGTTTGGGTGTTATTCCTATGATAGCTGTCTGTCTGATATGAAATCAAAATTTGTGAAAGAGGTTCGTTAAAGGGATGTTTTGTCTTTTAATACATTTAGATGTTTGGGAATCTGACAAGAATGTCCTAACAATGTCTTGTTGGTTTTCATTGGTTTTCATAGCCAAAAGTATATAAAGGGACTTGAGATTGTGAGAGGTTGGATATTCATGGCCAGGCAGGCTTGCATGCTGTCTGAGAATTATCCCTGGCATGACAAATTGAAGGGTATGTAACTTTACTGCATTTTTTCTTTGTAATTTTTACTGTATTTCATATCTGTGTTATTTTATTAGAGCCTGTTAGAGTTTTCATGTAATCTACTTTTCATATATATTCGTGAGTTTTTTGGGTTTTTTTACCTTTTTATTAGTATTATTGAAGCTATTACACATCACAGCAATTGATCTGCTTCAAGATGTTTGATGGTGGTTGCCCTTTCTGGTTTTTCTTCCAGCCAGGATGCTGCTGGTGACCATATCAATATCTCGCTGGGCTATGATACCTTGCTTTTAATTGCTAGGTCAGTTACAGGCATAACGATAGACATCCAGGATTTAATTCTGGATGAGAGGGCTGACCTGGCATGTATCACTGAGACTAGGCTTGGGGAGGAGGGAAGAGTTAAGCTGTTTCAACTATGCCCCCTAGTGCCCTTAGTGATGCATCAGCATAGGCCTGGTGTGTGGGGAGGTGATGTTGCTGTAGTCTATTGGGGCTCTATCCCCCCTGGCTCAACACACTCTCTAGGACTCTACTGGTTTTGAGAGTGTTGTCTAATGTTTGGAATGCAAGGCATGATGGAGATTCTTTAGAAAACCCTTCAAGGCAGCTCACAAAAATAAAAGAAGATAAATGATAATGATGTAATGTAGCTAAAATTAACAAATGTTAAAAAAATCATCCCATAAAAACTCAGAGCAAAAAAGCACATACAATATGGTGCATACTACTACTATTACTACTACTACTTGTCCTCATCTGTCCATAACAATTTGTTATGTATTGGAACAGGTCTTACTCTGTTTAAATGTTGAAAGGATTTTGGGGTGGGAGCAGTTTTGATAGCTATTCCAGGTCTTATAAGGTATAACTGAATTCTGATGCTGGTCCACAAATATTAGTGCTACAAGAAGTAACTCAAGATAACCAGCATTTGAACAAGATCTGTGTTGTTGCTGCATAGTTAAAATGGATTTTTTAAGAACAGCAATGAAACAGCTCAGAAACAACAAGACATCTCAGTAGTTGGGCAGGACTCAGTGTTCTGATATCATGAGATAAACGTTGGGTTGCATCCAGAGTGAATTTTCTGTTAGTGAAATGGATGGCACTTCCAACAGCAGAACTTTCCTGTATCCCCCCTTCCACTGTAGCTCACTAGTCTTCCTTGAATACTGTCCCTGGGGGACAGGGAATCTTCAAAAACAGAATGATGAACAAATCTGTGATTTGCTGTCCAAAGTCTTTCCCAATTATTCAATAAAATATCATGTCCTAATGTCTGTGCCCAAGTTATCATCGTAGGTTTAATTCGATCTTGTTCTGTATATATTAATAACAGCATCTTATACATCTTCGAAATTAAATGGTCATTATTCTCCAGTAAAACTTGTTGTAATGTTGATTTATCTTTAAGAAAGCCTATCTTCATATCTTGTATATATACAGATTTTATTTGATGATATTGAAACCAAGTTAGATGTTTTTTAAGATCTTCATGTTCTTTTAAGGCACACTTTTTATCTTCCCAGGTTAGGAGATCCTGGTATGTTATAAACTGGGATGGTCTTAGTGAGCGTAATGTTAACATTTCTTGTGTAGAGATCCATAGCGGTGTTCTAGTCTCCAACAGATGTTTATATCTTAACCAAGTTTTTATCAATGAGGATTTTACAATATGATGCTGAAATGCCATGTGATTTTTAAGTTTATCATACCACAAGTAACAATGCCACCCAAATCTGTTATTAAAACCTTCCAAGTCCAATAAACGTGTATTTTTTAATTGTATCCAGTCTTTTAGCCATACCAAAAGCCGATGCTTCCACATACAATCTGAAATTCGGAAGAGCAAACCCTCCTCTCTCTTTAGAATCAACCAAGTATTTATATGCAATTCTGGATTTTTTCCCTTGCCAGATAAAGTTCAACAAGTCTTTCCTCCAGATGTCAAAATATTTTGTTTGTGTAATTATAGGTAAATTATGAATCAAAAACAACAGTCTTGGTAAGATATTCCTTTGTATTTCTGATATACAACCCAGAAAAGAAATATTTTTATTGGACCACGATGCCATGTCTTTTTTTATCAGTTCCCAAAGTTTAACATAGTTATTAATTATTAAATCTTTACTTTTGTTTGTAATCCAAATGCCTAAATATTGTATCTTGTTCGTCTTCTCCCATTTAGAAATACTCATGAAATCTTTTTGTTCCTCTTTTGAGAGATTCTTGAACAGTATCTGAGTTTTATCTTGATTAATCCTGAATCCAGAAAATTCACTATATTGTTCCAGTAATTCCATCAGGTTATTTATGGATTGATTCGGGTCGTCTAGGATAAATAATAAGTCATCTACAAAAGCTCTCAATTGGACTTCCGGTGGCTGAGCTGATCCTGGCGCTTGTCTCTTGAGAGAGCTCTCAAGAGAATCCAAGATACGCTCTAATTGGAGTGATTTATTTCACTCCAACCCAGTCCTAATTAGTGGATTGGGATACAGGAATTCCTCTGCAGCCTGAAGATAGCAGTTTGATGCCCATACTCTCCGAGGGAGCTTTTTTAAGTCCCCCGGAGGTGTGGAGACTGTCCTGCTTGGCATCAAGGGGAGAAAGCATCGCCATGAGTGTTTTCTTTGGTGTCTGGCCAGGATCTCCACCACCTATTACCAACTTATCAACTAATTAACAAACAAATACCTCACTATCTATGTGAGTAACAAGAATACTTTCACTTTTACCGGGAATAGAAGAGCAGCCTGGCTGTTAGAAATAATTGGGAACTCCACACTCTCCCCCCCCCATCAAAAAACTGACTGGCTGAGATAAGACATTGGATAAAGCAGTAAAGAAGTTATAAATTTGGGTAGACTAAACAATTGACTTTTTGATGGACGTGACAAGCACCAATTGGACTCTGTGACATTTGAGGGAAAAGGAGCACTAAAACCCTCCCTTGGTCACAATACCTTTTCCGGGTTAGGAAGATCAGCCTGCCACGTACTCAAAATTGAAATGCCTGTCGACTCTGCAGAAGGGAAGTACAGAACTACGCATGACCAGAAACTCCCCCGGTGCATCCAATAAAAGGTTTATACTAAAAACTACAAAAAGGGGAAGACAAAAAGGGGAAGTCCATGGCTGCATCATTTCTGGCTGACTTCCTGCTTCCTGTGACTGTTGACCTAGAGCGGCCAGCAAAAAACTCATTGGCATTTTAAACTTTGAAGAAAATCACAGTGATTGTGCTTGATAAAAGTTAACAGTCTACCCACACCCTGGAGAAAATGGAAAAAATCCAAGATCTGTTTGCCCAGCAGTATGAGGCTTCTGCTACATGGTATGAACAAATGTTAAAAAAACAAGAGCAGATGGCAAAGCAGATGGAATGGATGGCTGTTACAATGAATGTTGATATCCAGTTACCTACCCCAAAAATAAACAAGGAAGACCTTAAAGGCTCTATAGAATTGCCACTTGATGACAAGAAAGAAGACAGAGGAAATACTTGGATGAAATGGGAAATTTCAATAAGCAAAGTGTGATAATCCTGCTACCAACAATGGATTTGACAGTGAAGGACTTGGATTTGTGTCTCTATAACCTGCCTGAGGAAATCTTTAATATATGCTTGGAGGACCTAATAAGCAAGTAAATTGGAGCTGACAAGATTCCTTTACTTGAACGTGGGATGGAACAGACTACAACCTGGATTTACTATGAAGACCATCTGTATGCAGAAGAGACTTCAATAATGACCTCCAAGGATTATTTCCGATGCCTATTGCTATTGGAGGCAAGAAGGAAACGCTGGAAATTCCAAGCAAAGAGACTAATATAAAAGAGTTGGGTCTTTCTTGGTGATATGATTAAAGGGAATGAGTTAAAGGGACTGGTTTAAATGGAAAGAGAATCATAATTGATATTGATTTATTAGAATATTAACACTTAAAATAAAGAATGGGCGAACCTTGTTGGAAATTATATTCATAAAATAACTATTCTTTTAATGAATGGAAAGAGATGTTGGGTAATTCTTTTTATTATTATATAAACACCTAGCTATAATCTATAATTTTTGGGGGGGTAAGGAGGCATGGAGAACTTATTGTGAAAATTATTTTCTGATGGATCAACTTAAAGGATGAATTTTGATTTAATCCCATGTATAGATTTTGTATAATGGCTAATTAGGATACCATAAGATTTGTATTAAATAAAACAGGAAAAGGATGAATTTTTTATATAGATGGAGATTATGGTGTTAGCAAAAGTATTTACAATTTATTTTCAGACGGAAGAAAGTGAAGGGGGGTCATTTTTATTTGTATTAGAAATTCTATTAGACTTTAATTTACATTTATTAATTTTTATAACTGAGTAGTGACATGTGTATGAGGTATTAAATGAGAAAATAATAAAAATTCTTTAAAAAAATACAAAAGCTCTCAATTTAAATTCTTGTTTATTTACTTTTAAGCCGTGGATTGCCTCCATATCACGAATCTTACTACATAGAGTTTCCAAAGTCCAAATAAAAAGCAAAGGAGACAGTGGACAACCTTGTCTAGTTCCTTTTTGTATCTCACAGGTAGCTGATATTGATTCATTCACTAGTGTTTTGCTTTTTGCTTATTATAAATAGCATCAATTCTTGTCTGGAATCTAACTCCAAAGTTCATCTTTTCCAAAACTGTTTTCATAAACTCCCATGAAACCATATCAAATGCTTTTTCAGCATCTAGGAAGATAAAAAGCCTCTTTGTGTTGATTATTTTGTTCATAGTATTCCATTGCATCTAATAAGATCCTCAAGTTGTCTTTTATCTGCCTTCCAGGTACAAAACCCGCTTGGTCTTCATGTATCAAGGTTGTTATAAATTGCTTCAATCGATTTGATAATATAGAGGCATATATTTTATAATCCACATTTAATAAGGAGATTGGCCTATAATTGGATACTCTTTCTGGGTCCTTTCCAGCTTTATGTATTAATGATATGAAAGCATATGACCATGCTTTCCTGGTCAATTTGCAAATTCAAAATATCTCTGTTTCGCATACTTCAAATTTTTATTCATTTCTTCCATTACCACCAAATTAAGTTGGTGTTTCACAGTTTTAATTTTTAAAAGGATATCGTTTCTCTGATCTTCTTTTGATTTCATTTGTTTTTTGTAGCTGTTTTTTCTTCCATGCTGTATTCTTCTGGATCATAAACCCTCTCAAAACAGCTTTAAAGGCATCCCAGACTATGTTTAAACTGGTCTCTCCATTCATATTAATCTCAAAAAAGTCCTTAATTAACTTGTGTATTTCTTTTTTATATTGTCATCTCGCAGAAGCCTATCATTTAACCTCCATCTAAACCAGTGGTTCTCAACCTTTTTCGAGTTGTGACCCCCTTTTACAATTGCCAAGTAACCTGCAACCCTCATCACATTTGCATAAATTTGCATAGATTTGCATAAATGACATTTTCAATAGGATAAAGAAAACACATTTGTTTTTTTGGCAGTCCAGGGTATCCATATATATAATTACTTTAAATTTTAAAGTTTAAAACAAACAAGCAAATGGTACTACCACCTGTTGCGCAGCGGCTGTGACTGTGTGGCACGGCAACCTTTCCTGGCACAGAGGAAAGAGTGCCTCTGAGCATGCACTGCATTCCTTGTCCTCCCCTCTCACCCCAAAAACTCTTCCAAGCAGGCCAGGGCTCTCACGAGGAAACCCCCTCTCTTGTGACTGGGACACTGCTTGTGCACAGAACTGCAGTTATCCCTCAAAGGGGAGCTCCGTTTAATCACCTCATGAGAGTGAAGGGCCAGGAAAGAGCCGAGGGCCGCTTATCCCACTCGGACTTTTCGTGCCTTTTTCTCCCTTCCACCAGTCACAGCTCCTTCTGCGCCTCACCGAACCTGGTTGCTCGAGGGGGAAATCCCAAACTGCGCATGTACCTCGACTCTCTCCCCCTTGGCCTTGCCAGAGCGGAACTGATGACTCAAGGCAGAAAAGCGAAGCCACACTACAGACATGCGCACTTGGATTCCAGGCTGAATCTCCTGCCCCACCCAAGCATGGCTAAAAGTAAAAACAACATGGCTGTAGCGGCCTCAAGGGGGAAAATCCTCTTCTCCTCCGAGACCTGAACTGGCCGAGCCAGGGGAGCTTCCTCAGCCTCCCAGACATCCTGCCGCATCATCCACCCAGCATAGGTGCGACCGCACCCAGGGCTGGCCCGCCCACCTCTCAGCTGGGCAGTGGGGCTACAGCTGGTGTGCGACGGCATGCCACCGCGTCTCTGCAGCCTGGCTCCTTCTGGCTGTCGGTCGGCCAGTTCCTCACTTCTTTGCTTGGGGTCTTCCCTGCCCTCGCGGACGGATCAGGGTTACAGGGTGTCTGGGTTAGTCCTGGACAGCCCGGGATGGGGGCTGTCCCAGGACAGTGGCAGCGACCCCCCAGAAAACACCACGACCCCCTTGGGGGTCCCAACTTCCAGGTTAAGAACCACTGATCTAAATGCTTGTCTAATATTCCATTCAAAAGAAACCGGGTTATGGTCAGAAAAAGTTCTTGGAATTATTTGTACCTTGCAAAGTTGTGTAAATATAGACTTACTCGCCCATATCATATCAATCCGAGAGTGTGAGTTATGTCTTGCAGAATAAAAAGTATATTCTTTCGATGATGTATTAATTGTTCTCCAAATGTCTTGTATTTTAAATTCCTCAGTAAGTTGAAAAAATGTTTTTGGAAAGCAGCCTTCTTTCTCATCTTTGGCCTTTGTTTTTTTTTGTCCATCGCACAATCTATAACTCCATTAAAATCACCCAGTAGCAATATTTGTTCTACGGCATGTTGTAATAAAATATCGTTAAGCTTTTTATAGAATTGTGCTTTACCCTCATTTGGTGCGTAGATCCCTACCACCAATGTTTTTTGGCCTAAGATTTTAGCTCTTATTATAAGTATTCTGCCCTCTTCGTCTTTATATACAAATTCTGGAACAAATGAAGTATGTGCATAGATGACTAGTCCTTTAGTCTTTGTATTCGATGAGGCAATGAAAGTTTGCCCCAAAGTTTTTCTTTCTAGGTATTTTTTTGTCCTTCCTAGAAATATGGGTTTCCTGCAAACATATTAAAGAGTACCTTTGCTTTTGTAAGAATTTAAAAATCCGTCCTCTTTTCACTTTTTCATTTAAACCATTTACATTCCACGAAATGACTTTGGCCATGTTGTCAGAGTATTAAGTTTTAAAAACCTCCTTCTGCTCCTTTCGATAAATCCTCTCCTTCGTCTTGACTGGAATCTTGTTTCTGCTCTGATGTTAGACCTGTAAGTTCCTGCCTGTATTTTCTCAAAAATTTCCCAACATCATCTTTTGTTGTTATGGTAAATTTCACTTCCTTATAAGTAAATACCAAACCTTGTGGTAACAACCATCTGTATTTTATTCCACTCTTTCTCAAAGTTGTAGTGAAATCTTTGAACATGTTCCTTTTTGTCATCAGATGTCTTGGGATATCTTTTAAAAGTATTAATGCATTGCCTTCCACAATTACTGGGTCTTTGTAGTGTTGTTGCATTATCATATCTTTCATCCTGATGTCATAAAAAGATATCATAACATCCCTTGCCTTTGCTCTCCTTAGGTTTGGAGGCAAAGGCATTCTATAAATGCTGTTAATAGCTTGATCCAGTTCTTGTTCATCTATGTGGAATAAAGATGCTAATGTGTTCACCAGTGATTCTCTTGTGTTACCACAGTCTTCAGATAAATTTCTCAGACGTAGTTAGATTCTCTGACTCTCAGGTCCATCATAGCTAATTGGTCTTTCGTCGATTCCTCCTATGTTTGCAGCTTATCCAGTTGTTTTTCATGACTTTCCACTTTTTTCCTCACTTCTTTATTTTCTTCAGTCATTTTCTTAACAGAAATATCCATAGCCTTCATATCAGCTTGCAGTGTGATAACCTGGGTCTACATTTCTTGCACTTCTTTTGTTACATTGTCCATTTTACCAGCTAACATCTCTGTTAACTGGGCCATTTGTTTTTCCATTTGTTTAGTGAAAGTATCAGATTGTTTGGTCAGAAGATCCTGCATCTTTTTTTCTTGCTTCTCCATTGTTGTATCAGTGGAAGGTTTAGGTTTTGCAGGACTATGCAATGAACCAGATTGTTGCCTTGGTACAGACATGCAAACCAGCAGAGCCCGATTTAAAAGCAATCTCCAATTGATTAAATCTTCTGTTTATAAATAGTAGTATAACCTCTCAGCAAATTCACCTTATTTATTTATTTTTTAGCCTCCTAATTGCTGTAAAAATCAAGTTAGAGGAATTGAGGCACCATAGAGTACAGGGACGCTCTGGCTTGGCTTCTAGGACAGGGAGTAGGAAGTACCTCGGACCTTCTGTTGTCTCTTTTCTATGAGTTGTAGGATGTATTTACCTGCTGCACAGGGAGACGCACTTCCGGTCCTTCAGTGTCGCTTTGCAGCCAGTGTTCTCTGTCCTCAGCTGATTCAGGATGCCTTTATCTTGCAACGTAGCCAAAATTCTTTGCCAAGGAAGCCATTACTTGGAGGTGGGATTTCTGTAACTTCCTCCTTCTTCTCTCCTGTTTCCCTTCATTTTATTGGAGGATGGTATGTCAATTTGAAACTTTTATTTAGTCTATCTCCAAATAATGTTTAAACTTTTCTGCCACTTTATTTTGAATGTTTAAGTCTAGTTCAATCATATATTGAAATGGGAGGTTAGGTTTCCAATTCTATTTTTTACTAAGTTTCATTAATTTTCTAAAAGGAAAGCAGAGGCAGTTCTTGGCACTCACTCAGATTTTGGAGGGTGAGGCTTTAATTCCTTTAATTTTGTTGCTTTGTTGGTATTGAGTGGGAGAGAATGAAGCCTCAATCCGAAGAAACATCAACAGCGATGTAATCCCCTCAAGCTGGCGGCGACAGCATCTGAACCTCCAGGAGTCTTATTTAAGCATCTCGAAGAGTTCAGGAGTTGAACCGCTCTTCATCAGCAGCAGGAGCATTCCTGATACCCATCCCACTTTTTAGGAATCGGGGGGGACATAAGCCCCTTTTATTTGATGTTTCTCGGTTCTTCGCCGGAGCTCTGGGAAGAAGCTGTGCTTCGGTCAGCTGACCCACAGGAAGTTGTTGTATGGTGGATTGTGATGGCCTTCGGCCACAGACAATAAACTATCTCTACTCAAAGAACTGTGACTGGCCCAAGGTCACCCAGTAGGCTTCATGTGGAGAAGTGGGGAAACAAACGCAGTTCTCCAAATTAGAGTACAGCAGTCTTTACCACTACACCACACTGGCTCTCTGCCCATCCCACCAGATTGAGATGGCAAATCTGGAACTTCAGAAATTGTAGCAAAGGTTGAAATAGAGACAGTAAATGAATGTGGTGGGGGCTGGGAGATGATGCAAAGGATAGGAGCTTGAGAGAAACACACTATATTTCTGGCTATTGTGAACACATGAAGCTGCTTTACACTGAGTCAGACCATTAGTCTGTCAAGGCCAATATTGTCCACTCACAGCACATTCCTGAAGTCACAGGCAAGGCGCCGCAGTGGGGCAAGGTGCAGTAATGGCGCAGCTGGGAGGCCTTCAAAGGGGATTCACGGCGGCATTCACTGGCATGAAACATGAAAAACCTATTCAAGAAGGAAGAGGGTGAGGAGCAGGGCCACAGCGGTGGTGGAGCTGCAATGTCTTTTAACCAAGGGAAAGGTGGAGGGTCTGCCGGTGTCTGAGCTTGGAGGTATGACGCAAAGGTGAGGGCACCTCTGATGGGTGGGTCAGGGCAGACGGATAGTTCCATCAGCCCCTTTTTTGACTTTGATCTGGCTAAAAGTATCCCGCCACTGGGGCGAAACACGGGAATGACACATCTGTACTGAAGCAGGTCAGTGTCTTTCAGTGACTATGCTCTTAGAATTGACCCCTTTTTATTCAGTTAGTCACCTAATAAGCAGGACACAACTTAATTTACTCACAAAAGTGTCTTTTTATTGTATAACTTCACTGTAATATATTTGCATATGAATGCATTATAAAGTCTTAAAGTCTTAAAAGCATATACAAGAATACAAACAAGTTCTATATACTAAGTAATCTTAAAATCCAAAATTTAGAATATAACAGTTAAAGAAGTCTGATTTAGTTAAAATAATCTGATTCACACTATCTAGCATAACATATAAGTAAATTGTTCATACATACCAAAAGCAAATCTCTTCTGAGATTCTCCTGTCTATGCAAAGACTTGGAGAGATCTAACTTTCTAGCCTTTCTGCACTCATATATATATGTCTCCAATATTAATTAAATAATAGGAGAGCAGAGGATCTTGCTATTTTTCACAACTCTATAGTCAGTATCCATGGAGATTCAGTACTCAAGATTAATGCTATCCCTGAGTTATCTAGTTGAGGCTTCCTGTAGCACTTCCATATAAGGACTTCCTCTTCCAGCCAAGAAAGTCTGTGGCTGACTTGAAGCCATCCACTATTAGCATTAACAGTCTTTAACAGTCTAATATCAACATCAAATAATCATAAATTGTAATCATAGTATCATATACTTGTAGAGATTCCAATCTCAGGATCATCCATCTTTATACGACATACATAGCATTTCTATAAGCATGCTTTACCATGTTTCTTCTCATAAACAAACAAGAAGAAACTTTTAAAAAGATAAAGTTACATAGCATTGTTAATTTACTAGCTTTGTTATGTATTGGGTTTATTTAACTATATTTAATACTTACAGTTTATAAATCCAATATCATTGCATTGTTCTCAATGAGACACTTTTCACTGTACTTTAAAATGAGACATAACCTTCTGATTGAAAAGCGTACCGAAATGTGGTCAGACTTTGACCTTGAAGCTAAAACAGACAACATTTAGGCTGGAAAATGTAACAGCTGTAGCCTTGTGACTGGCCTAGTTACCGAGGCTTTCCTGAATGCTACATTTTGAAGCATTTTAACACTTGGAAAGTGCTCAAGGTCTCTGCAAGGAATGAAGGCATTCTCTCTAGCCTTGCTATTAAAGAGGCATAACCTTGAGAACTAGTTTCTACTAGTGAGAAAAAAGTCCTAAAATAGCTTTGAATATTAGTTCAATAGGAAAATACTGTCTATGAACAACCTTTATATAACCTACATATGTTCCAATATGTCAAAGCCTGTAACAGTACAGATGGCTGTTCCATGCAGGCCCCGAACATCCCAGCTTCATAGGCGTGGGACATCCAAGCTTGGAAGATGGCGAGACCCCAAGAAGCCAGGTGATCGGTGGCCGAGCCACCTCGGTGGCTACAGCTGGCTGACATGTCATGGTGGACCAAGTCCCGGGGGACTTGGGGATCAAGGGCACTGGGGGGCAGCGAGGGGTCCCACCCTCACTGGCGCAGCTGGCACGGGGGAGGGCACAGGTGGCAGCAGAAGGGCACCAAAGGATGGCAGCAGTTCCATGCAAATCTCTGTGAGGGTGGCTGGGAGCTGCCAGGACTGTGATGCCGAGCCATGCCCTCTCGACCTCCCTGCTTGCTCTTTGGCCACCGTGGGAGCTGGCCAGCCACTGAACCTCAGCCTCCCAAGAGTGCAGTCACCAGCCGCTGGCTGCCTTCAACACTCCACCACAATAGCCCTTGCCACGGACATGCCAGTCCCTTCCCCAGGGTCCATGAGTGCCGGGTCTGGCATGCCATGCCCCTACCCTCCTGCTGCTCCCCTGACACCAAGTCAGGAGTCAGGAGACGCAGTCCTCAAGGAAACCGTCTTTATTTGGGGGAAACATGTCCATTGGGGATGAGGAGCACACACAGGCAGGGGGTGGGGAAGATGGTGGAGAAAAGCTGTGGACCACCCATAGTGTGGGGAGGGCTTTCCAACAACCTGACAACAGGCCCTCCTGGCCAGCCTCTCTGTTGAGGCCAGGCAGGCGGCCAAGGAGCCAATGTTACTCCTCGGGCCATAAGGTCCCCATCGGCGGCCCTCCTCATGGCAGGTCACTGTGCCAAGTGGCGGCGGGTTGCACAGGGGTGAAGTTCTGGACACTGGCCATCACTGGAAGGGTGGTGGAGACTTCGGCAGAAGCTATCTGACGGGAGGGAACTGAGGCTAAGCTCCTCCCTTGTTGGACCCCTGCCATGTCTGAGGCTTACCAAGGGGCACCCACCCTGGTGATGACCATGGCTGGACGAGGGCTACCTTGACCTGGCACTGATGTCCAACCTGGCTGCAAGGGCCACGCCTCTATCCATGGGTGCCACTCACCGCTCCTGCAAGACCAGAGGATAGAGAGCTTGCAGGGGCCTCCAGGGAGTCGCGGCCTGCACCCGACCCACCTCCCTACCACGGTACCTGTCAGAGTCATGGTTCTTTCTGTTCCAGTTCCAGTGTCATGCTTTCAAGAGTCGTGCGTATTTCTGTACAAGGGTTTCCATTGGTTTTGCTGTTCAGCCTGCCAGGAGTCCAGTCAGGCTCTTGACATGAGTTAGGCCCATATCTGTGCAAGTGTTATCCCTTTGTTGTGTTTCTCTCAACAGTTCAAGCTGTCCCCACTCCTTCCTCCCCCCTCTGCTCTGGCCTTGAGCAGGGAGCTCCGGTGATGGTAAGCGATCATGAGGACAATGTGTACATTAAGATCGTCCTAGAGTTACCTGGGGGGGGGGGCGTATTGCAAGTATCGGAGCTAGTGGATTCAGGCTGTGCTCGGACGTTAATAAATGAAGAGACAGCTTGTGAATTACAGGTGAAGAGGGTTGAGTTGCCCGAGCCCATTCAGTTTGCTCAGATGGACGGTAGTGACTTTAGGGGGGGCAGTCACGCATAGAACAGCCCGAGTTGCCATGGGAGTTGGGGAGCATTGGGAACAGCTCCATTTTACCATAGCTCCCACTATTCAGTACCCCATAGTGTTGGGGATGAACTGGCTACGTGGTCATAGTCCTACCATAAACTGGAAAGAACGGACTATTGCGCTTTCACAAGCTCAATGCAACCAACACAGGGGACAGGTGGCTTTCAGAGAACAAGTAGCCGCGTTGCAGGAGCAGCTACCAGTGGAGGCTGCGCCGCCTCAACTCCCCAAGGAATATGCACAGTTTGCAGATGTATTTGATGTGCATGAGTGTGATGAATTGCCTCCCCACCGAGCCACAGACTGTGCAATTGAGGTGGTGGGGGAGGGCAGCCTCTCCAAAGGGAAAATCTACCCCATGAGCTCTAAGGAAAAGGTGGTGTTAAGAGACTATTTGGACACTAACTTGGCAAGGGGGTTCATACGTCCATCTTCGGCGCCTCACTCGGCACCCGCTTTCTTTGTGAAGAAAAAGACTGGTGATTTGCAGCTCTGTACAGATTTCCGCAGATTCAATGCGGTCACGCAGACTAATGCCTACCCCCTTCCTCTCATTCCAGATCTGCTTGGTCAGTTGAAGGAATGGCAAATTTTTACTAAAGTTGATTTGGTGGAAGAGTACCATCGTATTAGAATCAGAGAAGGAGATGAACACAAGACGGCCTTCTCTAGTTGCTTTGGAATGTTTGAATATTTAGTCATGCCATTTGGATTGACGGGGGCTCCAAGTGTCTTCATGCAAATGATTAATGAGGTGTTACATGATTTATTGTTCAAAGGAGTGATTGTTTATTTGGATGATATTTTAATATACACCGAAACCATGGACGAGCATGTGGCTCTAGTGAAAGAAGTGTTAAGGCGATTGCGTGCCCACAGGTTGTATGCCAAGGTTTCCAAATATGACTTTCATCAGTCTTCCATAATGTTTCTGGGGTATATAGTGTCACAGCAAGGACTTGCTATGGACCCAGAAAAGGTTCGAGCGGTGATGGAGTGGGAAGTCCCCACTACACGCAAGCAACTGCAGCAATTTCTCGGTTTCACTAATTTCTACCGCAATTTCATTAGTGACTTTGAACAAGTAGCCTTGCCTCTCACCTCTCTTCTGCGAATGAAAGGGAAGGGGTCTGCAGCCACACTGCCGTCCGCCAGGTTACTTTGGACTCCTGAGTGTCAGCAAGCGTTTGATACGTTAAAACGATTGTTCACGTCCCAACCAGTGTTGAAACACCCTGATTGTGAAAAGCCATTCATTGTCCAGTTAGATGCTTCAGAGGTTGCCATGGGAGGGGCACTCTTACAAAAGGGTGAAGGTGGCCAATTGCAACCGTGTGCATATTTCTCTAAGAAATTCTCTCAAGTTGAATTAAACTGGGCTATTTGGGAAAAGGAGGCAGCAGCCGTGAAACATGCCCTTACGGTCTGGAGACATTTTCTGGAAGAGGTTGACGTTCCGTTCAAAGTTTGGACTGATCACAAAAATTTGGAGTCTAGAAGGGGTCTAGAAAATTATCTCCCAAACAGGTTCGTTGGGCACAGTTCTTTGCCAAATTTCGCTTTGTGTTGAAACACGTTCCAGGGAAAGATGCATTATCCTGACTCCCCCAATACCGCTGTCAAATCGATCGCCCCATAGATTCTTTGTTCACTCCGGAACAACGGGGGGGGGGGAGATGCCAGGGTTGGCCATGGTGACTCATGCCCAGAGCCGAGTTCTGGATTCTGACCCGGCAAGCGGACTCCCGGAGGCTTTCCGTACGAGAGTGGCTGAAGCCACATGCCAAGAAGAAGGGGACCAAAAGCTTCCTCAAACTCTTACTTGCCAGGGGGGTTGTGGTTTCATGGGGCGATACTGTATGTTCCGGAACCTGTTCGGAGGGAGGTGTTGGAGATGGTGCATGGGGCAAAAACTGCAGGACATTTTGGGTTTGTCAAATCTTTGCATTTGTTAAAACGTCAGTTTTGGTGGCCGGGCATGAGAGCTGATGTGGACCTTTTTGTGGGCAGTTGCCCCACCTGCGCAACCTCTAAAAGACTTATGGGGAAGCCCCCTGGACTCCTCAAACCCTTGGAAGTTCCGTCTGCCCCCTGGGAGGTCATTGCCATGGACTTTATTATGGATCTTCCCCCCAGCCGAGGGAAGACAGTGTTGTGGGTGGTGACAGACTTATTTTCTAAGCAAGTGCATTTTGTTCCTTGTATAGGCTTACCAACAGCTCAGAAGCTGGCACGCATGTACTTTGCACATGTGATGAAACATCACTCGTTCCCATGCAAGATAGTCTCCGACAGGGGCCCACAGTTCGTGGCAAAGTTCTGGAAAGCCTTTTTAAAATTGATGGGGGTGGAACAAGGTTTGTCTTCAGCACACCATCCTCAGATGGATGGACAAACAGAATGAGTCAATTCTGTGTTGGAATGTTATTTGCCCTGTTATGTGAACTATCACCAGGATGATTGGGTGGATCTGCTGCCTTTTTGCTGAATATGCTTATAATAATGTTCCTCATTCGTCTACTGGGTACAGTCCCTTCCAGGTGGTGTACGGCAAGGATTTCGGGCCTTTTGGGAATGTGAACCTTCTCCAGGAGGAGGGGATTAAAAGTGAAGTGGGAGATTGGGTGCAGGTGGTCCAGAACACATGGCCTTGGCTCCAGAAAAATCTGGAGCGAGTTAAATGCAAATACAAAGAGCATGCAGATTAACATCATTCCCTAGAGTGGGACTTTAAGGTGGGGGATCAAGTTTACCTTTCCACCAAAAACCTTCGGACTCTACGACCGTGTAAAAAGCTCAGTGACAAATATTTAGGTCCTTATCCCATTACAAGGGTGATCAATGAAGTGGCTGTAGAGCTGGCGCTTCCCAAAGCCCTCAGGGGAGTCCAGCCGGTGTTTCATATCAGTCTTCTCAAACCCTTTGTAGCGGCTCCCCAATTCCATCCTGAACCTAAGCCTGAGATACCAATGGTGGTGGGAGGGGAGATGCATCTGGAAGTTTCTAAAATCCTTGATTCCAAACTGAAGCAAGGGAAATTATTCTATTTGATATGTTGGAAACATCTGGGACCAGCACATGATGAATGGGTAGCAGCCCCACATGTAGCAGCCCCCCGTCTGGTATGACAGTTCCATGATGCTTACCCCCAAAAGCCTCAACCAGTCCCAGACTTGGGAGGGGGGGCTTAAGGGGGGCAGAATGTCAGAGTCATGATTCTTTCTGTTCCAGTTCCAGTGTTGTGCTTTCAAGAGTCGTGCGTATTTCTGTACAAAGGTTTCTATTGGTTTTGCTGTTCAGCCTGCCAGGAGTCCAGGCAGTTCAAGCTGTCCCCGCTCCTTCCTCCCCCCTCTGTTCTGGCCTTGAGCTTCTAGTAGGCAACTTCTGTATTATGGCTGCTCACTCCCTGCTTCCTGCCAGGCACTGTTATCTTGTGATTCCCAGGCCTTATGGACCTGTACCTGGGGTGACTCAATGCTTAAAGTTATGCTTTGTAGTTTGGTTCACCATTAGCAGCTTTGAAACTGTGGATTGCTCATGCTGTGGATTGCTCATGCTGCGGCTCCTGAATAAATGTTTACCTGCTTTAGACCTGCCTGTCTGAGCGAGTGACTTTTTGGGATTGCCGAGGTTGGCTGGAGAACTTCACAGCACCTCCCCCACCTTCCTAAGGCCATGCCAGTCCTTGCCGAGGGGTGCAGGGGCTCATTCTCCATCCCCCAGCAGGCTGGGTGGGGTCCTGTTGAGGGCTTCTGGTTGCCGGTGGCCCCACTGTAGGTTGGCCTGTCCAGGAACAAGACAAGGCACCCAGGGAGAAACAGACAACGACCCTCCAGCAAGTGGGGCCGTGGACTGTTTCTGGGGGACGCATAGACAGGCAATTCCTGACCCTGTAAGGCAAAGTAGAGAGCCATAACCCCCCTTGCTCTCCTCTGTGCCCATGGAGGGGCTCCCCACAGCAGGCCGTCTTGCCAGACACATGGCCTGAGGAGAAGGATTGGCCATTAGAGGAACTCACTCCTGCAGCCAACCCCTCAGTGGGCTCTGTGGCTCTTCTGGTGGCTGACTTACACCACGGTGACTTACACTGGCACCCAGGCCACTTACTCCAGCGTAAATGCCATTTGCACTGGCGCGAGGCCCTGAGGGCCTTTTAAGCACTTTAGGCCTCAAAGCTCAGGAATGCGCTGTCAGACTGGCAACAGCTCTCCAGGGTCTCAAGCAGAGCTCTTTTACATTACTTCTACTTGATCCTTTTGCTGGGAGATGGGGAAGATTGAACCTGGATCTTCTGCATGCAAAATACATGCTCTACCATTGAGCAATGGCCCCTCGCCAATTCTGTTCACATTCCCCCCCTTCATATTAAAGTCATAAGCAGTAGAAACTTGTTTGTGAAAGGGAAGTTTAGATTCTCAGTGCTCAACAGCAAGATTCTGTACTCTATGGTAATAAATAGATGGGTTTTAAAAGCCCTACTTTTTCCAAAAGTGCTTAGTTATGCCTCTAATATCTTTAAACATGTGGAAACTTCCAACCAATTCAATGCTTTGAAACATTTTGGCTCTTTAGCATGACAGAAAATGAATACGAGTTGATATCATCAAGTTTAGTAACAGTTGTTTCAGGGAGTGCCCGAGGCATTCCTTGGCAAAATCCTATCTGAGTGAGGATTAGCAAAAGAAAGAACGCGAGCAATTGTGACAGCAGCTCCTGACTTCTTCACCCTTACCATTTTCAAGCAAATGTCCATAGCAATTCATAGAAACAGCTTGTAAACTAGAAAAAGAGGGAAGCTGGTGATTGGCAAAGTTGCATCTGATGTCAAAAAGGCTTCCCCTAAGGGTTATCTTTATTGGGTTTATTTCACTCTGAAAGTATCCTTGGCAGCTGAATGTGAGTGTGAGGACTCAACACTCATTTGGAGCTGGCAATTGGTATGTAAAGCTATGATCATTTGGGTAGGGGTGGTTGCTGTTGATGCAGCCATGCAAACTAACACACATCCAATTTTCTGATTTGGGCTTGGATCAAAATGTCAGAAAAAATCATAACATCCCGGTTGTATTAGCAAATATCCAGTGCAATCCTAAACAGATCTGCCCCAATAATAGCCTTAGAAGGGTATAACTCTGTTTAGAATTGCACTGTTTATGTGGTAGAAGAAGTTATTTTTTATCACTAATTTGGAAAAGAAATATTTACATATTTGTGCATATATGCATTCATGTGTGTCCCATCTTGGTGCCTGTGTGTAATGTGTTTCCTAAAATGAAACTATTCTGCATTTTATGAAAGCAACAGGGGAGAGGATGTTTGGCTTTGAGAATAATTGCCATGTAGATTCTCCACGGCAGTTGGACTCTATGGAACCATTTCTGATTAAGTAACTAATTTAAGGATACTAGACAAAGCAACACATCTTTAGTTTGAGCACACTCAAAGCTATTTCAGGGTACCATAAAACAAGATAGCTGCCATGAAACAAGATAGCTGAACAAAATGAAGCCGCTCTAGATCAGTGTATGGATAATTTACCTTTGGAATGCATTGTCTAGAGATAGATGCCAGGAGCCCTATTTCTGAACACATTGACTTATTATTGCCATTTGTCTGACAGAGGGCTTGCTCATGAGTAAGTGCATTTAGCCCACATCCATATGGGGAATTGAGTCAACACCTTCTAGAATATTTTTTTAAAGGTATACTAGCAAGAACAATTAACACAAAGATTTTTCTATGAAGGCTGACTGCCGAATTATTTTGGAAATAGCCATTCCTTAAAGGTGGCCAGCACTTAGGCATGTGCAATTCATAAGGTAAAAAAAGGTTCCATTTCCTGTGTGCTCTTGACTGTATTTACTCCATCAGTGACTCATTCCAAAAAAGCTTAACAGAACATTTGATTTGAGTTACATTCTTCCTTCCAGGAATGCTGCACTCGTTGCTATTGGATTATGCTGTGAATTTAACCAGTGTTGTGCATAAGCAGTCTCCCACAAAGTAATATGTGTGTGATTATTTGTGCATGAGTGAAATATACCAATATTTTAATAAGAAATCTCCTAAAATTGGCTCATAGAAATATGGCCATGCCATAGATTTACATAAAGGCATTCTGATTCTGGCATTTTTATTCTCAGTCACTTTGCCAGAATAAAATTGACTTTTATGAATTAACCTCCTAATAAAACTGAGTCTTTAATTATAGATTAAGCTATGAGCCAGGAAGTCCTCAGTTTGAGTCTCGCATCTGCCACAAAGTAAGTACCTTCCAGCCTCCCCATCTCCAATGTGGATAAAAATAATCCACCTAAAGGAGCAATCTTAGTGATTCTGGGGCCTTAGGAAGAACTCAGGGATGGGACACCAGAATAATTGCAGGGGGGCTTCCTCTAGTTTCACCCCCAAAGGAAGGGAAAAGGGAGAAAGTTCCACCCCCACCCCCGCCACTGCCTGCGTGTCTAGCCAGGTGTGCTGGACTTGGCCAGGCAAGGAGCCTCTTCGCATGGCTGAATGGCTTGGACAGCCAGGCAGGGGCCTCCTCCCCACATGCTGGAGCTAAAGGTGTTGGCTGGCCAGCTGGGTGCCTCTTCCCCATACAGCTGCAGGTATTCAGTGCAGCAATGGGGTGGGGACCGCTGGCTGCAGGGTAGTGTGGGTGCCCCCTCAAGGGGCCTGGGGCAACTTCCCTGGATGCCCCATGTCTAAGATTGCCCCTGTCCACCAACCTTACCATGTTGTCATAAGGATGGCAGTAAGATAATGTATGTGAAGCACTATGAAAACTTGAAAGCGCTATACAAATGCTAAATATTATTATGAAGTCTTGCACATAAATTGTAGACCATGAGTTCAGATGACTAAAATATTCAAACAGTTCAAGAAGATAACCAAGTAATCCTCAGCCAGACAAATTCAAAATAATGGGAATTTCCAAGCAAATATGTATAAAATTGGGTTGTCAGATTCCTATCATTAGCATCCTTAATTGCAAGGAAATCCTTCTGAATCGACTTTCTTCTAGATAATATGCATTGGCTTGAGCTAGAGGAAAAATATTTTCTTTCAATTATGTTTTTCCTGGTATGGAAAAGGTTAAGAACTCTTGTTCTGAACAAATGCAGTTAACCACAAATACCCTCCTTCCTTTCTGGATCATTTTCTTCTCCATTTACCTGCCAAGTCCTATCTTAAGAGACAGCAAAGCTTGGTGCCCCATTGCCAGTTGTGTGTGTGTGTGTGTTAAGTGCCATCAAGTCGCTTCCGACTCATGGCGACCCTATGAATCAGTGTCCTCCAAAATGTCCTATCTTTGACAGCCTTGCTCAGGTCTTGCAATTTGAGGGCTATGGCTTCCTTTATTGAGTCAATCCATCTCTTGTTGGGTCTTCCTCTTTTCCTGCTGCCCTCAACTTTTCCTAGCATGACTGTCTTTTCCAGTGACTCTTGCCTTCTCATAATGTGATTGAAATACGATAGCCTTAGTTTTAGCTTTTGGGTCATTTTAGCTTCTAGGGTCAGTTCAGGCTAGATTTGATCTATAACCCACTGATTTGTTTTTTTGACAGTCCACAGTATCCATAACACTCTCCTCCAACACCACATTTCAAAGGAATCTATTTTCTTGCCAGTGTTCTTCATTGTCCAGCTTTCACACCCATACATAGTAACAGGGAATACAATGTCATGAATTAACCTAATCTTGGTGGCCAGTGACACATCCTTACATTTCAGAATCTTTTCTAGCTCCTTCATGGCTGCCCTTCCCAGTCTCAATCTCCGATTTCTTGTCTGCAGTCTCCCTTTTGGAGACATTAGTGGCTATAAAAAAAATTAGGTTTTTCATTAGACTAGCAGCTGACTCAGCAAGACAAGTTCACTGACTGCTCCATATGAATGATTTGTTTGAGGCACTTTACATGACACTTTATCATGGACCAGATAAGCAACCAAAGATTATCTGGGGCATCCTTAGGCCTTGGATGAAGTCAATTAAAAGTCAAATTAAACAAATGGAGCTTTCAACTTATGTTCCACCAGAAGGAGGGGGTAAAGCTGCATAGGCAGGAGATGAAACACATTCCAAAGTAGAGGGGTTGGTTGGGGGGCATATTTATAATCCTGAGCATCTTCAAGCAAATTAGAATATGAAGATGTTTTTTGTTGTTGTTGTTGTTGTTGAAATATTAGTTACTGGGAAAGAACATCCACAAGCCAGCAAGACAGATATAGATGGAGAGTGTATAATTTATGCTGTGTTGGGTGCTGATTACATAAGTGAGCAGGGGTGGGGGAGGATGTTAGGATGACTGTGTAACAGAACAAGAAGCAGCCTTCTGAGTTCCGTTCACAACACAAATATCTGAACGTGAGTGGTGCAACCAAGGGGCATGGTATGACCCAGGACTCTAAGGCCATATGCACCCAGGAGACTGGTGTAACCTCATCCTCATCCACTGACACACTGTGATCTCCTACAAGCTTTTTGGCTTGACCTCCTTGTGCCTCAGTCAAACCCAGCTTGAAACACTGGACAGGAAGTTCAATCCAGATGCAAATTTCTTTGGATAAAGGATGTGAGAAACCAGAAAGGGCAATGGGGGTGGAGACAATGGGAAAGCAAAATGATAATGGGTGTGGCAGGAGACTTTCCATATTGCTACTGAGGGAACATAACTACAGAGAAATAGAACAGGTGCATACCCTCCATAAGCCCCCATCTTTCAAGAGCAGATTGGTGTCCCTTGAGACTTGTCAAGAAGGAAACATATGACAATCACTCTCCAAGTGGTGACCAATGAACACTGATTCTGGCAGAGTTAAGGGAGTGGCCAATATTCATAATTTATTTTCCAAAGAAACACTACCTTGGCCTCTCCAACAGGGCAAGCACTTTTGCCCAGTTCCATCCTAAAACTAGAAAAACGTAAGTATTGTTTTAGTGGATTACACTAAAACCAATCCAGTGAGCATTCTGTTTCCAGCACAAACCAGTCAAAAGCCCCTGGCAACTAATAGGCAAGGCAAAACATCAATGGTCCTTCCTTGCGACAAAGCAGGTGAGCAGTTTCATTAATGTAAATACAGTTTAATTCTACTGCTCAGAGTTCATTGAATGCTTCTTATGTCCTGAAGGTCTCTGGTGATGGAATGTCTACAGTTTGTTAGTGCTTTTTGCAAATCCTGTTGCTACAGTAAACGTTATTGAAAGCAACTCAACATGTGTGGAGATGAATTATTTCCCCAACCTCTGGTATTTAATGGTATATTGATTCCGTATGTGGCGATTTTCCTTTGTGAATCATTATTATTTCTAGAGAACCAACATTAGCTGAGCACTGTCCCAAATTAAAATGATATATAGGGCCTTACTTCAGTCTAAACACACAAGGGAAGAGAAGTGGAGGGAGACATTAGAGGAAGGAAGTCAGTTTGACAAAGCAAGAGCAAAGTGGTGAGATGTTAATAGGCATTTACAGCTGGTTGAGATCAAGCTAGTCTTGCTTTGGAGATCCTGGAGGCAATGCAACAATCCATGCACCCTGGACATCAACAGAGGCCAGAAAACTTTCCTCTTGCTTCTGCAGGCAACTGAAAATTTGAGCAGGGAGAAGGGAAGCAAGCTCCCTGCTGCCCTTGTTCTCTGGCTGGTGGCTATGGGGCCCACACAACAAAGCCCCTTGCTGTGCACCTGGATAACCTATTCTCCATGAATTTAACTCTAACAGCTATAACCTGATGGGAGATTTTTCAAGTACTCTCCCTTGAGCCCTTTTTTTTTTTTTTTTTGGTCTCCTCTGCCTGCTGTCAGAGGTTGCCTTTCAATGCCTTTGGTTATTCACTGAATGTCTTCTGAGTCCTTGCCTAGTCATGCTTGGGCTGGCCCGTACAAGCGGTCAGGCTCTTGGCATGAGTTAGGCCAGTTTTTGCATGTTTACTTTGATGTTCATTTGCTTTGAGATTCCCACTCCTTGTTCCTTCCCCCTCCCTTTGCTCCAACCTTGGATAGCTAACGAGCAATGCCGTGTCTCCCTCCTTCCTCCCATGCCCCGTTATCTATCTGTTTCCCAGGCCGTTTGAACCTGCAGCTGTGATGTAATCATGTAACCATACTTTAAGTTATGCCTTGTAGCCTTGCCTGCCATTAGGGCTGTTGAATTAAAAAAAATTCGGTATAGTTCGGATTCGGCTGAATTTGGCCTGTTTAGATTCGGGATATGCCGAAGTCTGAACTCCCCCACTTCGGGTCCGTGCAATTCGGCGGGAATGCAAAGTTCGGAAAAAAATTCGGCCGAATAAAGCCATTAAAAACACAACCGCGCCTTTCCGTGGCTCTGGGGGGGCATTTTTTGGGGTAGAGGTCCCAAACTTTCAGCGGTGCTTCAAAGGACGTTTCTTGAAAGACCCCCCAAGTTTTGTAAAGATTGGGTTGGGGGGGCTGAGATATGGGCCCCGAAAGGGGTCCCCGCACCCTTAATGTGCATGTCTGAGCAGAGCTAGCCGCCCACGCACAAAGCTCCCAGCCCCGACAAACAGCTGAGAAGTTTGCAAAGCATTGCAACAGGACTGCAGAGCAACACAACCTTGTAAGCAACATCTTTGCAACTGTGCAAAGCAACACCTGACACCTGGGAGTTTGCAAACCATGGAAAGGGACAGAGGCAGCTATCTATGCATAATGAGCAGGAGGGGTGGATTTTCCCCTTTTGCATGGGACTCCAAATGCATTCTTTAAGTCACCATTTGAAAACCAGTTTTTAGCAAGCATCCAAATAGACCTAACCACTCTTATGAATGAGGGAAAACCTGAAGACACACAACTGAACCCCCCCCCCTCAAACCAGGGAGAGAGAGACTCGAGGGGGAACAAACCCCCAGGTAGAACCGGCAAAAGCCCCCTTTGGCTTCCCCCCCCCACCCACAGAAACTGCTCCCTCCCCACACACACACAGACTCTGCTTCCCCACACACACACACACACACACAGGAGAACAATTATAGATTAAAGCCCCCAAAGGGGGCTGTCTTCTGTTCCATCAGGAGGGGCTGGGGAGGACTAGTAATCCAAGACGATTCCAATTAGGCATGGGACGTTTTGCTCTGGAGATGCACACAGGATCAGCTGATCCATTCATCCCAATAGGGAAAAGGGGAAAGCCCATATCTCGGGACCCCCTGACCCAATGTTTACAAAACTTGGGTGGTCTCTTAAGAAGGCTTGTCTGAAGCTCCGCTCAAAGTTTGGGATCTGCACCCCCAAAAATGCACCCGCTGCAGCCACAGAAAGAGAAAAGGGGGGAGCCAATATTTCTGCCCCCACTGAACCCATCTTTACAAAACTTGGGTGGTATCTTAAGAAGGATTGTCTGAAGCTATGCTGAAAGTTTGGGGGCTGTATCCCCAAACAAGCGCCCCCTGCAGCCACAGAAATGGAAAAGGGGGAGGGAAAAGGGGTGGAGCCCATATCTCGAGACCCCCTGACCCAATGTTTACAAAGCTTGGGGGGTATCTTAAGAAGGCTCATCTGAAGCTCCACTGAAATTTTGGGGTCTGTACCCCAAAAAATGCGCCCCCTGCAGCCATGGAAAGAAAAAAGGGGGGAGCCCATATCTCGGGACCCCCTGACCCAATGTTTACAAAACATGGGTGGTCTCTTAAGAAGGCTTGTCTGAATCTCTGCTGAAAGTTTGGGGTCTGTACCCCAAAAAATACGCCCCCTGCAGCCACAGAAAGGAGTGAATGTGCACAAGCACCCCACACACACACACACACACGAGGATTTCCCTCTCTCTCTCTCTCCCCGGCCGGGCCGCACATCAGCTGATTCCTCCAGTACTCAATCCTGACTGATTGGCCAGAAGAAGACCCAGCTTGGCCACCGATTTGCCGGGGGAGAATGCTGCTTACTGACGGATATGCTGCTTACTGCCGCCCGAATTGGCCGGATTTATTCGTGAACTCCCGAACTCGCTGAATTCGGCCCCCCCTTTTCCTGCCATTTTTGAGTTCAGTTCGTCCCAAACTAAAAACCACCGAATCAGGGGAAATTCAGCTGTATTTCAGTTCGGGCCGAACCGAATCAACAGCCCTACCCGTCATTAGCAGCTTTGAAACTGCAAGTTGCCTTAGTTTGACCTGATGCTTCTACAACAAAGTTTACCCGCTTCTGACTTGGCTGTCTGAGCAAGTGACTTTTTGGGAATTGCCCAGGTTGGCTGGAGAACCTGACATTAAGCTGCTAATCTCTTTTGCTCCGGTCTCCACTCCCATCCCCACGCTTGGGTGGCTATGGCGGGGGACGGTGATGACAAGAAAGAGGAGGACAAAACGGTGCTGGGTGAGCCCGATCCTGACTCCAAGACAGACAAACCAGCGGGAGAGAAGCCGGACTGGGTGGGAGCGGGAGCTAAGCCACGAGTATCCCGTCTCAGTACTTGGCTGGACTCCCCCCACGCCTGGGTCCCTTCGGGGGTTAACACCACATGGCGGAAGCCAGTGGTCTCCGGTTTGGAGGAGTTTGATGGAGATGCGTCCCGACGTGAAACCCACTTACGGCATGAGTGGGAAGAGGAACGTCGGCATCTGCAATTTGAGCACCAGAAGATGGCAGAACAGATGGACACCATGTATAACTTGATGCAGGACATGGCAACATACTAAACCCGACTTTTGTCGGAGTTAAAAGTGTCCCCTTGCTCCTGCATAAAAACATGGTTGGATGACTTATGGCAGAGGCTGCCGCAGCCACAGCAACCCACGGGGGGCGGACAGCCCGTGGGGGCAGGTCAGCTCGCTGTACCTCCACCAGGGGATCGGCCCACTCCAGTCCCGCCACACCGGCGGGAATTGAAGGTGACTTTCGATGGGTCGAGTGACCTGTTGTCTTACTTTCTGATCCAAGTGGATGTTTTTATGCGAGAGCAAGGGGACACTTTTAACTCCGACAAAAGTCGGGTTTAGTATGTTGCTTCGCTGCTGCAAGGAGAGGCCGCGGCGTGGATGGTGCAACAGTATGAACTACGCTCCCATGTTTTGCAGAGTCTGGAAGATTTTACGATTGCTCTCCGGAACCGGTTCGAAGACCCGCACCGTAAGGAGCGGGCCAAGACAGCTCTATTGCAACTGCGCCAGGGGACTAAATCAGTGGTGCAATATGCAAGCGAGTTTCAACTGCTTTCGAGTAAAATCCTGGACTGGAGTGAGGCCACCTGGGTGCAATACTTCCGCAAGGGAGTGAACCCGACTTGCAGCACTGGGCCTTTATGCAGGGGAACCCTCCGGACGTGGAGGGATGGGTTCGGCATGCGGCCGACATCGAAAACTGAAGACAATTGTTGAAGATCTCCAAACAGCAGACAGCGCGAAAAGGCAAAGCCCATGGAGACAAGCCAGGTACCTACAAAGAATTTAGGCCCTTCCAGGGAGGGGGGCAGCCTGTGGCAGAATGCTGCAAATGCTTTGAGAGTGGTGCTTGTCTCATTTGCAGAGGTTTGGGACACTTCGGCCCGTGTTGTCCTTCCCGAGCTGAGAAACCGGGTCCTGCTCAGCCACCGCTTGGAGGAACCGAAGGAGCGCGCACCGAGGGACAGTCCATGCAGATTAGCTTTGGATTTCACACATTAACAGATCACTTCAGGATACAATGGTTACATTTTAACATACCACACCCTCATTAGCACATTATCTTGATACTTACAGGACAATGATTAGCACATTACTGGGCTGGTGGTCGCAGGAAGCGCCTCCTCTTGTAGCATAAAGAGAGGCGGTAGAGTCGGGATAGGGTTGTCATCTCCTGGTTGGCCTGGCTCTCGGCTGGCACGTTCTGCTGTCGTCTCAGGGTACACCATCTTCTTTGCATGTTAAGCATGGATCCACTTGTCTCTTCCCTGGATTTGGTAGCAGTAGTTGGTTTACCAGGATGGCCCTTCCCACTTTGGCTGGAACTTGTGTGCCTGCAGAATGTCAGTGTCCACACCAGGTCCCCTGGCTGGATGTTATGCCACGCCATGGCAGCCGGTACTGATTTCGGAGTCTGCACCTCTCCTTGGGTGACCCTCAAAAGTATTTTAAAAAAAGACAAAACATTTAGTAATCTTGTCACGTTCCTCCGTTAGGCTGGTGTAGTGAGGAGGATTAAAAAAAAAACAAGAAATGGTAGTCCAAATAGGATTTCAAACAGGTTCAAGCTGTGTTTTCAGTTTGGGGTGTTACATGAGTATATCAAGGCTATGGGAAAGGTGTCCACCTATGACAATCCAGTGTTAGTAAATAACTTAACTAATTAGTACAAAACTTAACTAATCATTACATAACATAATTACATAACTTAACTAAATTAAAAGATTACATTCCCCCAACCAACCTCCCCCATTCTCATGTGGCCACCTAATGCGCCTCATGGGCTAATGTGTACCCCCATTTGTAAAACCAGGACTTCCCGTGCCACCAAAGGGCATTGTCATAGCTGTCAAAGGTGATTAGTCTTTTAGTAGCAACCGGAGTTCTTGGAGGGTTGCATGTTCTCTCCTCCCTTCATATCCCAGGTGGCCGTGCGGCAGGCACATAAGGAAATGAAGGAGCTGGGGGGTCAAAACAGTTCACTAGCAGTTTCCCCAACCAACCTCCCCCATTCCCATGTGGCTACCTAGTGGGCCTCATGGGCTAATGTGTACCCCCATTTGTAAAACCAGGACTTCCCGTGCCACCAAAGGGCATTGTCATAGCTGTCAAAGGTGATTAGTCTTTTAGTAGCAACCGGAGTTTTTGGAGGATTGCATGTTCTCTCCTCCCTTCATATCCCAGGTGGTCGTGCGGCAGGCACATAAGGAAATGAAGGAGCTGGGGGGTCAAAACAGTTCACTAGCAGTTCTATTAAAAAGTTGGAGCTTTTCAAAAGTTTGAAAAATGCCAAACATAAAATTTTAAAAAATGGAAAAAGACCAAAATGACAACATTTTTAAAGTATTTTAAAAAGAAAAAAAAGGGACCAAGCAAAAAAAAAATTGTGGGTATTCCCCCTATAAAACTGTTAATTTCAGCATAGAACTGCAAAAACTTTCAAATTCAAAACGCAAAAATAAAAATTGGCCCATATATTTTCTGGGCATGTGCAGAGTGCACTTTGGAAACCGGGGTGGGTTCCAGGTTGGGAGAGCAACGAAGCTTTTAATGTTTGCAAATCAAGGTTTAAAACTGTTCTTCAAATTAAGGCAAAAATATTGAAATAATTAAAAAACAATAATAATTAAAATAGGGCTCCTGTGCTTACTGGGTATTGAGGTCCTGGTGTGAATTTGCAAAATTTAAGCAAACCACAAGGTTCCTGCAAGGAGAGGGGCCCAAAGAGGACAGAACACAATGGTACCTCTGTGCAGACACAGAGTGCCTGCTGTGAAGTGAGCAGCTTTCTTTCAGAAGAATAATGGGGCTTGCTGCGCAAGCCAGACTAAGACCACAAATGGGAGTTAGGGTTGCTGTTTGTTGCTGTTTGTGCCACTAAATGGTGTAGGTGGCAGAGAAATAGAGTTAGAGGGTTAGGGTTAGGGTTAGGGTTAGGGTTAGGGTTAGGGTTGGATTAGGGTTGGGTTAGGGTTAGGGTTAGGGGTTAGGGTTAGGTTTGGGTTAGGGTTAGGGTTAGGGTTAGGGGTAGGGGTAGGGGTAGGGGTAGGGGTAGGAGTAGGGATAGGGTTAGGGTTGGGTTAAGGTTAGGGTTAGGGTCAGAGTCAGGGTCTGGGGTTAAGGTTTGGGTTAGGATTAGCGTCAGGGTCAGGGTTGTCACGGTTCGGGCCATTAAGTGCCTACACTCTTAAAAAGGATCCCTTCCTGAGAAGGGATATGTAATCTTGTTCAGCCAGACACCACTAGACCGGAATCAACGGTTCCTAGAAACTTGTTATGGTTCCTAGAAAATCTCTTGAACACGCCAATAAATTTATAATGCTGGACAAGAGTAGAAGTATAAAAAACACATTTATTTACATTATATAATATATGCTTTTTGGTTGCAAAGCCTTAAAATATCATATATGGCTAGACATCATTAGTCTTAAACATGTTTATATAGCAAGTAATCATTCACACTGTCTATGCCTCCATAAAGGAGTATCTGAGTCAGAATATACTCATAAAGTATCCTTAGTGCAATGCACTTTCATTCAGAATATAAGGTTACAGAAATCCTGTCAAAATATGGTTAATTCTTTGGAGACAGATTTGGTTAGAAGCATCCTAACTTAAATCATAATATTTCAGTACAGAAGACACACTATACCTTGTTGTGTCAAATGTAGTCCTCTTAAGAATCTAAACTCTATGAGAACATATGAAGTTATCCCAGAGTGTCTGTATTTTCTAAGTCTTTAATCCTTTAAAGACTTCTATTAAGATTCTTAACTGATCATCATTAAGATCAGGCATTGTCTATGTACATGCTATGCATATTCTTTCTAATTTTAGAAAGCAATGCTGAACTTTCAAATACTATGTGCTAGCTTAAAGCTGTTTAAAGTCTCTCTGGCTGTGCCAATCTGTGTATGAGCTTTACAATGTATCAGCATTGTGCATATCTCACAGGGTACAGAGAGTCTCCTTTCCCTTCAGGAACATGTCTGGTCTCTTGCTCTGAGGAGGTTCAGAAGTCCCTCTGTTAAGTAGAGGACCTTCTGACACTATCTCAGAGGTCTAGATATTAGCCCTGTGTTCAGGATGCTCTTTAGCATTGGTAAGCCAAATAGGTTTAGTTTGTCAGAATCCATAAATCCAATGGACTGTCAGTGTTCCAACATATGGAAAGATCACTGCACTTGGGTTCCCATTCAAAGAATAGGAATTCTAAGGGTCTCTATTCTCTTCTAGGAATAGAGCAGTCTCACAAGAAGACTGTAAGTAAGATTTGTTGAAATATCCAGATCTTGATACTTCAAGATACCTCAGAGAACTGCTGTCCACGCAAGGATCAGAGTCTCAATGTTTTACATCTCAGGCCTCTGAGATGGAGAAATGTTACTTCAGACAGCTGCAGTCTGCCAGCAATAACAATCTGTGGTGCTGGCTGTACTGTGGCTGTATTTATACTGTTTCTAGACTCATTAAGGGTGAAGAGAGATCCTTTATCTCCTCTTTCTTTTCCATTAAGAGGGATACCTATTATTCCCTTTGACTGATATGATGTGCAGTGCAGAAATGGCTTACTAGCAGCTGCTCAGCTCTTTATGTATATATTTGGCGTCCTTTCCTTTCAGTCCACTTTGCTTAGAGTATAAACACTTATTTCTGAGTTACATGATCACGTTATATTCATAATTTGTATACCATCCTCTTTGTTAGGACAATACGCATTAAATGAGACTACTGTGAGATCTGTAGCACAACATTTAACTATGTAACTCATAAAACACAATTATAGCTTACATTGTCACTTGCAAAGTGTCTTTGTTTACAGTAGTCAGTAGCGAGACACCCCTAGACCGGAATCAGCGGTTCCTAGAAACATGTTATGGTTCCTAGAAAATCTCTTGAACACGCCAATACATTTATAATACTGGACAAGAGTAGAACTATAAAAAACACCTTTATTTATATTATATAATATATGCTTGGTTGCAAAGCCTTAAAATATCATATATGGCTAGACATCATTAGTCTTAAACATGTTTATATAGCAAGTAATCATTCACATTCTCTATGCCTCCATAAAGGAGTATCTGAGTCAGAATATACTCATAAAGTATCCTTCGTGCCATGCACTTTCATTCAGAATAAAAGGTTAAAGAAATCCTGTAAAAATATGGTTAATTCTTTGGAGAAAGATTTGGTTAGAAGCATCCTAACTTAAATCATAATATTTCAGTACAGAAGACACACTATACCTTGCTGTGTCATCTGTAGTCCTCTTAAGAATCTAAGCTCTATCAGAACATCCCAGAGTATCTGTATTTTCTAAGTCTTTAATACATAATACATTATACCATCCTCTTCGTTAGGACAATACGCATTAAATGAGACTACTGTGAGATCTGTAGCGCAACATTTAACTATGTAACTCATAAAACACAATTATAGCTTACATTGTCACTTGCAAAGTGTCTTTGTTTACAGTAGTCAGTAGCATAGACTTTAGCGAGATTACAGAAGAGCAAGAAAGCATATTACTCATATCTTTGAGAGAGCTTTAAAGCCTTTAAGCTATAATAAGTACAGTTTCAGCTATTAATGTACAGTAAGATATCTTAAGACCTTGAGAAGAACAAAAGTGTCCTGCCTTTGTGATTCTGACATCTGGCAGCTGAGTCAGAAAGGTGATTTTAGTCACATCTTATTGACAGATAAAGAATGGTGCTCTGCTTTGCCCCTTCAAGGACAAGGACTAGAGCGACTTTCTAAAGTAGCTCTTGATAGAGCTGACCTTGAGATTATTCCATCAGCCTAACAGCATTACACAGACTATCATTATACATTACACAAACCTCTGCAGTGGCCCAGTTTGCATGATGGGTCCTAGCTCTATATGGAATTAATCCTGCACATGTTCACAGAATGCCATGGTGATGTCAGAGACTATGACAGGGTTAGGGTTAGGGGTTTGGGGTTCGGGGTTCGGGGTTCGGGGTTCGGGGTTAGGGTTAGGGGTTAGGGTTAGGGTTAGGGTAAGGGTTAGGGTTAGGGTTAGGGTTAGGGTTAGGGTAGGGTTAGGGTTAGGGTTAGGGTTAGGGTTAGTGTTAGGAGACAGGGTCTGGGGTTAGTGTTAGGGTTAGGGTTAGGGTTAGGGTTAGGGTTGGGTTAGTGTTAGGGTTAGGTTTAAGTTCAGGGTCAGAGACAGGATATGGGGTTAGGGTTAGGGTTAGGGTTAGGGTTAGGGTCAGAGTCAGGTTCTTGGGTTAGGGTTAGGGTTAGGGTTAGGGTTAAGGTTTGGGATAGTGTCAGGGTTACTGTTAGTGTTAGGGTTAGGGTTGGGTTAGTGTTAGGGTTATGTTTAGGGTCAGAGACAGGTTCTGGGGTTAGTGTTAGGTTTAGGGTTAGGTTAGGGTTAGGGTTAGGGTTAGGGTTAGGGTTAGGGTTAGGGTTGGGTTAAGGTTAGGGTTAGGGTAAGGGTAAGGGTTAGGGTTAGGGTAAGGGTAACGGTAAGGGTAAGGGTTAGGGTTAGGGTTAGGGTTAGGGTTAGGGTTAGGGTTAGGGTTAAGGTTAGGGTTAGGGTTAGGGTTGGGTTAGGGTTAGGGTCAGGGTCGGGGGTTAGGGTTAGGGTCAGGGTTAGCACATGTTCAAGGAATACCATAGTTATGTCAGGAACCATGATAGGGATAGGGTTAGGGTTAGGGTTAGGGTTAGGGTTAGGGTTAGGGTTAGGGTTAGGGGTTAGGGTTAGGGTTAGGGTTAGGGTTAGGGTTAATTAATCCTGCACATGTTCACAGAATACCATAGTTATGTCAGAGACTATGAAAGGGTTAGGGTTAGGGATAGGGATAGGGATAGGGATAGGGATAGGGATAGGGATAGGGTTAGGGTTAGGGTTAGGGTTAGGGTTAGGGTTAGGGTTAGGGTAAGGGTTAGGGTTAGGGTTGGGTTAGGGTTAGGGTCAGAGTCAGGGTCTGGGGTTGGGATTAGGGTCAGGGTTAGCGTCAGGGTTGTCGCGGTTTTAATTTTGGTATTAATCCTGCACATGTTCACAGAATGCCATAGTTATGTCAGAAACCATGTTAGGGTTAGGGTTAGGGTTAGGGTTAGGGTTAGGGTTACTGTTAGGGTTTAGGTTAGGATTAGGGTTCGGTTAGGGTGAGGGTTAGGGTGAGGGTCAGAGTCAGGATCTGGGGCTAGGTTTAGCGTCAGGGTTAGCGTCAGGGTCAGGGTTTTCACGGCTTTAATCCTGGAATTATTCCTGCACATGTTCACAGAATCCCATAGTTTTGTCATAAACCATGGTAGGGTTAGGGTTAGGATTAGGGTTAGGGTTAGGGTTAGGGTTAGGGTTAGGGTTAGGGTTAGGGTTAGGGTTAGGGTTAGGGTTAGGGTCAGAGTTAGGGTTAGGGTTAGGGTTAGGGTTAGGGTCACAGACAGGGTCTTGTGTTAGGGTTAGGGTTAGGTTTAGGGTTAGTGTTAGGGTTAGGGTTGTGTTAGGGTTAAGGTTGGTTAGTGTTAGGGTAAGGTTGAGGGTCAGAGACAGGGTCTGGGGTTAGGGTTCTGGTCATGGTTACCGTCAGGGTTGTTGCGGTTTTAATCCTGGAATTAATCTTGCACATGTTAGGGTTAGGGTTGGGTTAGGGTTAGGGTTAGGGTTAGGGTTAGGGTTAGGGTTAGGGTTAGGGTTAGGGTTAGGGTTAGGGTTAGGGTTAGGGTAAGGGTTGGGTTAGGGTTAGGGTTAGGGTTAGGGTTAGGGTTAGGGTCAGAGTCAGGGACTGGGGTTAGGGTTAGGGTTAGGGTCAGGGTTAGCATCAGGGTTAGCGTCATGGTGAGGGTTGTCACGGTTTTCATCCTGGAATTAATCTACACATGTTCACAGAATACCATAGTTATGTCAGAAACCATGACACGGTTAGGGTTAGGGTCAGAGACAGGGTCTGGGGTTAGGGTTAGGGTTAGGGTTAGGGTTAGGGTTAGGGTTAGGGTTAGGGTTAGGGTTAGGGTCAGGGTCAGAGTCAGAGTCAGGGTCTGGGGTTAGGGTCAGGGTCAGGGTTAGCGTCAGGGTTGTCGCGGTTTTAATCCTGGAATTAATCCTGCACATGTTCACAGAATACCACAGTTATGTCAGAAACCATGTTAGGGTTAGGGTTAGGGTTAGGGTTAGGGTTAGGGTTAGGGTTAGGGTTAGGGTTAGGGTTAGGGTTAGGGTTAGGGTTAAGGTTAGGGTTAGGGTTAGGGTCACAGACAGGGTCTTGTGTTAGGGTTCGGGCTAGGTTTAGAGTTAGTGTTAGGGTTAGGGTAGTGTTAGGGTTAAGGTTGGGTTAGTGTTATTGTAAGGTTTAGGGTCAGAGACAGGGTCTGGGGTTAGGGTTAGGGTCAGGGTTACCGTCAGGGTCAGGGTTGTTGCGGTTTTAATTCTGGAATTAATCTTGCACATGTTAGGGTTAGGGTTGGGTTAGGGTTAGGGTTAGGGTTAGGGTTAGGGTTAGGGTTAGGGTTAGGGTAAGGGTTGGGTTAGGGTTAGGGTTAGGGTTAGGGTTAGGGTTAGGGTTAGGGTTAGGGTTAGGGTTAGGGTTAGGGTTAGGGTTGGGTTAGGGTTAGGGTTAGGGTTAAGGTTAGGGTTGGGTTAGGGTTAGGGTTAGGGTTAGGGTTAGGGTTAGGGTTAGGGTTAGGGTTAGGGTTAGGGTTAGGGTTAGGGTTAGGGTTAGGGTTAGGGTTAGGGTTGGGTTAAGGTTAGGGTTAGGTTAAGGGTAAGGGTAAAGGTTAGGGTAAGGGTTAGGGTTAGGGTTAGGGTTAGGGTTAGGGTTAGGGGTTAGGGGTAGGGTTAGGGTTAGGGTTAGGGTTAGGGTTAGGGTTAGGGTTAGGGTTAGGGTTAGGGTTAGGGTTAGGGTTAGGGTTGGGTTAGGGTTAGGGTCAGAGTCAGGGTCTGGGGTTGGGATTAGGGTCAAGGTTAGCGTCAGGGTTGTCGTGGTTTTAATCCTGGAACTAATCCTGCACATGTTCACAGAATGCCATAGTTATGTCAGAAACCTTGTTAGGGTTAGGGTTAGGGTTAGGGTTAGGGTTAGGGTTAGGGTTAGGGTTAGGGTTAGGGTTAGGGTTAGGGTTAGGGTTAGGGTTAGGGTTAGGGTTAGGGTTGGGTTAGGGTTAGGGTTACTGTTAGGGTTAAGGTTAGGATTAGGGTTCGGTTAGGGTTAGGGTTAGGATGAGGGTTAGAGTCAGGATCTGGGGCTAGGATTAGCGTCAGGGTTAGCGTCAGGGTCAGGGTTTTCACGGCTTTAATCCTGGAATTATTCCTGCACATGTTCACAGAATCCCATAGTTTTGTCATAAACCATGGTAGGGTTAGGGTTAGGGTTAGGGTTAGGGTTAGGGTTAGGGTTAGGGTTAGGGTTAGGGTTAGGGTTAGGGTTAGGGTTAGGGTTAGGGTTAGGGTCACAGACAGGGTCTTGTATTAGGGTTAGGGTTAGGTTTAGGGTTAGTGTTAGGGTTAGGGTTGTGTTAGGGTTAAGGTTGGTTAGTGTTAGGGTAAGGTTTAGGGTCAGAGACAGGGTCTGGGGTTAGGGTTAGGGTCATGGTTACCGTCAGGGTTGTTGCGGTTTTAATCCTGGAATTAATCTTGCACATGTTAGGGTTAGGGCTGGGTTTGGGTTAGGGTTAGGGTTAGGGTTAGGGTTAGGGTTAGGGTTAGGGTTAGGGTTAGGGTTAGGGTTAGGGTAAGGGTTAGGGTCAGATTCAGGGACTGGGGTTAGGTTAGGGGTAGGGTCAGGGTTAGCATCAGGGTTAGCGTCATGGTGAGGGTTGTCACGGTTTTCATCCTGGAATTAATCCTACACATGTTCACAGAATACAATAGTTATGTCAGAAACCATGACACGGTTAGGGTTAGGGTCAGAGACAGGGTCTGGGGTTAGGGTTAGGGTTAGGGTTAGGGTTAGGGTTAGGGTTAGGGTTAGGGTTAGGGTCAGGGTCAGGGTCAGAGTCAGAGTCAGGGTCTGGGTTTAGGGTTAGGGTCGGGGTCAGGGTCAGGGTTAGCGTCAGGGTTGTCGCGGTTTTAATCCTGGAATTAATCCTGCACATGTTCACAGAATACCATAGTTATGTCAGAAACCATGTTAGGGTTAGGGTTAGGGTTAGGGTATGGTTAGGGTTAGGGTTAGGGTTAGGGTTAGGGTTAGGGTTAGGGTTAGGGTCAGGGTCTGGGGTTAGGGTTAGGGTCAGGGTTACCGTCAGGGTCAGGGTTCTCGCGGTTTTAATCCTGGAATTAATCTTGCACATGTTCACAGAATACCATAGTTCTTACAGAGACCATCACAGGGTTAGGGTTTGAGTTAGGGTTAGAGGTTAGTGTTAGGGTTAGGGATAGGGTTAGGGTTAGGGTTAGGGTTAGGGTTAGTGTTAGTGTTAAGGTTGGGTTAGGGTTAGAGTTAGGATTAGGGTTAGGGTTAGGGTTAGGGTTAGAGTTAGGG